>NC_137107.1:18877698-20255988 GCF_949357685.1 Gobio gobio | reverse complement strand
TCTAAACTCAGGTATGACTCTCAGACCACTAGTGCCAGGAAATGCTTCTTACATTATTAGGTCAAATAAAAAATTGACAGGTGGTAAATGACACACAAATGTTTAAATATGCTTTTTTTTTTTTTCTTTCTACAAGCATTATGTAGAGATCGAGCATTTCTTTTCAAGACTAATACTAATTGTGTGTGATTAAGTGTCCAATAACAGATATGCACTTTAATTGTTTAATTTTGCATGTATGTATGCATGATGTATGTATATATTATTATTATGATTATTTAAATTTTTAAATTTACTTTTGGCCATTTACTTCAATAACAATGCATATGTTTTTAATTAATGTTTAATAATGAATAATTCACATTATCATATTACATCAGTACTACTATTAATTATTGTTGTTAGTATATTCACTTTTTTTGCTCTCATTAATTGTCCATTAACTGATACTATATTTTTGCGCTGACACAACTGTAATTGTAAAACTAAATATTAATTATAACAATACATTTGTATGATTATGCAATTATATTATACAATAAATCATTACCATTTTATTATTATGAATTAAAATGGGCCATTTAATAACAATAAATAACAATCCATATGTTTTAACTAATGTTTAATAGTTCACAGTAATTGTAATCAATATTATTTTTATTAATTATTGTTGTTATTATAAATAATCACTTTTTTGTATGTCTTAAGTGTCTGATACTGTTTCTGCTCTGACACAACTTTAGTAGTAATTAAATATAACTAAACAGTAATCATATATTACAACAATAATTTATGTCATTATGCTGTTGTAAATTGTACAATAAATTGTTATTATTTTATTTAAAATGCTATATCAAACATTTCTTTGAGCGTGATTGGCTGTTACTTAAGAAGTGTGTGTGTGTGTGTGTGTGTGTGTGTGTGTGTGTGTGTGTGTGTGTGTGTGTGCGTGTGCGTGTGCGTGTGCGTGTGCGTGTGCGTGTGCGTGTGCGTGTGCGTGTGCGTGTGCGTGTGCGTGTGCGTGTGCGTGTGCGTTCACTACTCACTGCTCCTAATCTGTGGATAAATTCCAAGTATGGGTTGGCCTTCACGTCATGCCACTTTAATTGGCTAATCGAGTTTTCCGTTTTAATGAGACTGTGTTTGTACTGGTCACTCTCTCATCTAGGTTATATCAAGCACGTGTGCGGCAGAGTGCGCTTCAGTGCTTCCTGGGTGTGGTCAAGTGTGTTGAGAAACGAATCCTCTATGGCTACTGGTCTTCCTTTGTTCCAGATGCTCCTGGGATTGGAGGCCCTCCTCCTCTTACCCTCCTGACCATAGTCCTAAAGGACCCCTCCCCAAAGGTAAAACACAAGCCCACTGTTGCCCATTTAGTTTCTGAAATCAGGTAAATGTAGCACAGTTGGCATTTGACATACTCCATTTGCTCCTAGGTGCGTGCAGGTTCTCTGCAGGTTCTGTCTGCTCTTCTAGAAGGTTCCCGACAGTTCCTCTCCAACGCTGAAGACACCAGTGTGCCCCGACAGGCCTTCACTCCTTTCTCGGCCACATTAGCAGCCAGTGTCAGAGAGCTGCACCGCTGCTTGCTGCTAGCGCTCGTAGCGGAGTCCTCCTGCCAGACCCTCACACAGGTCTTAAAGGTAACAGAACACACACTCATGCCATTGTTGTTATTATTAGCTTCAACTAAAACGATTTACCATGTACAGCCTGACATAGGAAATAATAGTTTGGAAATTTAACAGTTTACTGAAACTTCAGATAAAATATTAAAAAAATCTAAAGAAGTGGTTCTGTAAGGCTCTCATAGTATGATATAGGGAAATATGGAGCTCATACTCAAGGAGAATAAAAATCCCTCAGTATTATTTTTCAGAGGCCCAAACTGAGCAAAAATATGCTATTTGGTGCAGTTGTTATTTATTCAGCCAAAAAGTAAGATTATAATTCTGATAGCTAAGATCTTTACAACAGTATTGCAGATGACTTAAGTAAAATGCATATAAATATCAGGTGTCACTCCCAATAATATGTTTTAGTAAGATGATATTTAAATGCTTAGTCTTATGATCAAAGCTCTGTAGTTTTTATTGTGGGGGGCAGGACATATAATGTAGTACAATGCAAAATAATAATAATAATAATAATAATAATAAAACACATTTTAACATGATTTTTGATAAAGTAATGTATGGATAATCATGTAAACTTAAGTTGGTTCAGTCCAGTAAATGTTCATCTTCAAACATTGCTCACAATATTAAAGTGATTTTTACCTTTACTTTATAAAAATCTGAAAAGATATCACAGCAAAAAGGCATGTGTACCACAACCTGAAGATGGACAGTTTTAAAATGATACTTAAAGGTCTTTTTCTTGAACAAAAAGTATAAAATACCAATCAGATGACAGAAGGCATGTAGTAGATTGTGTTACCAGCAAAGTTTTGATTGCTGAATATTTAGAGGCCCTAGAAATTTGCATTTCAAATGATAAAGTTGACTTTATAGGGTCTAAATTCATTTTCAGTAATTGAAATAAAGCTGAAATAAATCAAACAGAAATATTAGATGAAAAATATATATGAAAAACCTAAATATGAAATGTCGCCTTGGCATCAAACTGAAGTAAGTTGAAGTTGAAGTACTAAAATTACTAAAGCTAAAACTGAAATAAAACAAAGCTTTATATATAAATATGAAAAAAAAAAGAATAAAAATGATCAACGACACCTGTGGGTACTCTGCTAAAGCATCACAAATATATAATTACTTTGAACATGTTCCATACAAAAATATTCCATTGGAGGAATATAAGGTGGTTTTGGTTAGTATTTGCTGTTCTTCTAATCAAGGGAATGCAAGATTTTTTCTCCACAAAGAGTTGAACGGTTTGTGTTTTGTCTTCCAGTGCCTTGCACACCTGGTGTCCAACGTTCCCTATAACCGCCTTAGACCGGGCCTGCTGAGCCCACTGTGGAAACAGATCCGTCCATATATACGCCACAGAGGTACTGTTACATGATGCTGCAGTTGTACTATTAAAGCAGGGGTGTCCAAACTTTTTTAAAAAGGGGCCGCATTCGATGTTGTGAACATACCGGTCCCTTTTCTATATTTTATATATATGACATTTGACAAAAGCTTGAGCTGACAGTAGCTTGAGATAGGACACAGATGTAAATGTATAGAACTTTCATCAACCAAAAAGTTTTAATGGGTGAAATTTAAATATTATTAGTGAGTTAGAACTCTATTCTTATTTAAATGTAACAAGTGCTCTCTTGAGGTCACCACAGGTAAAACCACACTACAAAAAATACTTTTTTTTTTACTTGGTATTTCTGTCTTTTTTCCAGTCCAAATATCTAAAAATTCTTAAATCAAGATGCTTTTACTTAGGAAAATTACATATTTTTTCTTGATTCCTGGGGGGGGGGGAATCTAAGTGAATCGAGTTTTTGCTTGAAACAAACTAAATGATCTGCCAATGGATTAGAAAAATAATCTTGTTTGTGTTTGGGACTGAAACAAGAAACAAGATTCCAAACAGAAACATTATTGTTCTCATCACATTGGCAGATATATTTGCTTGTTTTAACCAACAACTCACTTCAATTTTATTTTATTTTCCAGAAAATAAGAAAAAATATCTAATGTCATTTCACTTCTCTAGTAAATGCATCTTGATTTAATTGTTTTTAGATATATTTATACTAGAAACAAGACAAAAATACTAAGTGAGAGCATGTTTTGCAGTGCACACATGGCAAAAAGTAAAAATAAATATTATTTCTATATCTAGAATGGCTTTATGGTGTTTAGTCTATAAACATTTAAATACAAATGCACAAAACTGCAAGTTAATGACAAAAAATAGTCTGCAATTTGACCTTTATTACTCATTTAATACATGTCTACATTACAAATTAAATAAAATGTAAAAATGTAGATATTAACCTACATTTCTGACAAATTACCACGGTAAATCCATGATAAATGTTGGTGAATTGTTTGAAAAGTATTTTAACTGAATTGGCTCAGCTCATTTGCACGTTATTGTTGTTGATTAAGTCAGTGCTGTTTAACTGGATTTAAATGAAAGGTCCTGTTCTTCGTGATCCCATTTTTCAAACTTTAGTTAGTGTGTAATGTTGCTGTTAGATCATAAATAATACCTGTAAAATTATAAAGCTCAAAGTTCAATGCCAAGCGAGATATTTTATTTGACAGAAGTTCCCTTTCAAAGCCTACAGCGAACGGCCGGTTTGGACTACATCCATGTACATCCTGCTTTAATTACGTCAGTAGAGCAGTTTGTCGACTAACCTCCGCCCACAAGAATATGCGAAAAAGGGGGCGTGGTCTTGTTGCTCCCTCGTGGAGAAGAGGAAGTGTTGCGTTCGGTTGCGTTCGTAGAGTGTGTTTGTCGCCATGTCGTTCAGACGCTGTTATTTTCATCCCGGAGTCAAATCACCTTTGTTTGGCCTTCAGGGGCTGTAGTTTGAGCGCGTTCATCTCTCCGTTATGGTAAGAGGCGTGACCTTCCCGGGCAACGTGTGCTAAGCTGCTGTCGAATCACAACACGGGAACCGCTGGCACAATCAGAACTCGTTACGTATTTCTTGAAGGAGGGACTTCATAGAACGAGGAAATTCTTAGGCCGTTTTGAGGACAGTGAAAACAGCAGTATACAGATAAGTAAATTGTGTGAAAAATACTGTGTTTTTTTACACATGAAACATGAACACATGTTATATGGCACACTGTAAACACAATCAAAGCTTCAAAAAAACACGAAAAACGGGACCTTTAAAACAAATCACAGAGAGATTCGCAGCTTGTACCAGAGACCTCTGCGCCGAACTCAAATACTTCTCATGGGCTGTTTAGTGGGCGCGTGATCGAGACACTCAGCTGGTAAACGCATTTGTTCAGAATCAGAGCTCGCGAGTTGCGCTGTTTCCCTGGCCTCAAATCTAGTAATGCCGCCTTGTGTTGACATCGTGAAACTGCAGGATTTGTGCATTATCCGTGGCGGGCCACATATCATATATTTTAATAGACACGCAGCGGGCCGTTTGAAATTCATCCCCGGGCCGCATTTGGCCCGCGGGCCGGACTTTGGACACCCCTGTATTAAAGGCTTAGTTCACCCAAATTTTTAATGAAGCCTGAGAGGTTTCTGTGCCTCCATTGAAAGTCCAGGTAACCAAAACTGAGAAGATCCAAAAAGGTCATAAAAGTGTCGTAAAATTAATCCACATGAATTGGTTTAATTCAAGTCTTGTGAAGCGATACAATCGCTTTATATGATGAACAGATTTAATTTGGGTCTATTCACATTTATAAACATTGATGCACACACAAGCTTCAGTGTCTACCATGGAATTCGTTCTATGTATGTGTGTTTTGGTTACCTGGAAAATATCTTTACAAATGTCTTAATTTATGTTTCAAAGATTAACCAGCGTCTTATGGGTTTGGAACGACATGAGGGTGGATAAAATATGACAACTTTCATTTTGGAGTGAACTAACGCTTTAAAACTCTCCAGATGTTCAGTGCTTGCCCTGATAATTGATTAAAAATCCAGCCAGTTCAAAGATTCACAATCCCCTCTCTTCCTCCCATGTTAGATGTGAATGTCCGCGTGTCCTGTCTCACCCTCTTCGGTGCATTAGTCTCAACACAAGCCCCCCTCCCTGAGATCCAGCTCCTCCTCCAGCAGCCCGGATCCACGTCCGCCCTCAACACCCCCGGCATCAGGACCCCGCAGGAGCTCTCTCACAACTGGAGACTTCCCGCTCGGAGAGATGAAGATACCTCATCTCCTGGAGAAGGAGTCGAGGGGGGTACGGAGGGGCCGTGCTGGCTGTTGCAATTGTGCGTGAGTCTGGTCACACAGCCTCGTGAGGAACCGTACTCTGATAGTGACGCCGGGGGGTCTGGCGGAGCATCGCTGGAACCATCACCTGTTCGACTTGAAGCCCTGCAGGTGAGTGGTCCGTTTGTGAAGATGTTTAAAGCCACAATATTTGTGCTTCTTGAAATGTTTGTCTTTAATTCTTTGCCTGTGGTTTGTTTCAGGTTTTGGCTCATCTGGTTAAAGGTTACTTCTCACTGGCTCAGACGTCTCTTTTGGAGTTGGGGCAACTCAGCGCTCGCTGTCTCGCAGAGCAAGAGCCATCTGTGCAACTTCATGGCGCTAAAGTACCAGATCCTTGTCATTTCCTGTCTCATGAGTGGTGCTTGCTAAGGCAAAAATCACTATTATTATTGCTCATACTTAACAATTGCTATAAAGTTTTAATACTTGCTTTAGTTCTATGATAATACTAGAGTCCACACCACAACTAATAATAATACCGACACAGATTTTTTCACTTGACAGCCAATCAGAATCGACCTGAAATTAAAGAGCTTGAGCATTTAAAAAAAATTCACACTATGGACAAAATTATAATGCTAACAGTAGCACAGTAATCCCAGTAAATTACCGTAAAATTACCAGAATGACTTACATGACATGAAATACACAAATATGCTGTTCACATAAGCAACAGGAATTGTCCAACGATTTGGAATGGAGGAATTGTTTTGAAAACTTCCAATGTGGAGAAACGGCAAACGGAATGATTCGCCCACAGGGCTCGCAAAATGTCTTTATCAAACAAACAATGATTTATGTCTTATCCACCCGCAATTAATTGGAATGTTATTTTTTATCACTTGGCTGGCCTGATCGATGTATATAACCGCGAACCATGCATAACTAACACACACACGTGCACGCGCACCCACAAGCCAAGTACGTGCATCAGCAAAACTTCACCTCAGACAAATCAGCATGTTTAAAACTTCCACAATTGTATTTTTCCTTCAAATGACCAGTCAAGAGACTGAACAACGCACATCAAGAAACAAATGTTATTTCACTATTTAAGTCCTGGCCCACACATGTCCAGGTCTGATCCCGAATCGCAGCACAATGAACCAACAACACCTCAAATACAAAGGATACTCCAGCCTGTGACATCGTGGAAGTTATGTTTAGTTAGACACGTACATAATCAGTAGATATCACTCGTAACAATACTATCACAATACTATCACATATTAAAAGAAATTTTTGCTCACATAATTGTGTTGCATCATTCCTGTCAGATCCAGAAGGCACAGCATCGTTTTTAATCTCATCCTGTCTGCAAATCCAGTCTCTTGTTTACAAACGAATCCGGTGAAATGAAGCGAACAAATGCAATGTCTTTACCCACATGGCGTTTCACTGCAATTTGACGGCAGGTGATAACATTCTATTTATTTTAAGCGCACATCTGTCTTTTTAAATGCTCAAGCTCTTTAAAGTCAAGTGAATTCTGATTGGCTGTTAATATTTTTTTTGTTTATTATGTTCTGAAAACTGTTCTGAAAGTGATTCCAGCGATGTCGCTGTATTATAGTTATGGTGTGGAATTCGTTTTTCCTCAAAGTATTATAATGATTATTACATTTTATAGTTATAGTCCACGAACTCGGGTGAAAAAATCCCATACACTTGCATTGATCTGAGCCCAAACTAGAGATCAGAATATCATAGAAACCTCTTTTTTTACCTGGGCCAGTAGAAAAAACACATGGACAAGTACCTCTCATATTGTTTTCTTTCTCTTTCTTAGTCTGTTTTAACACTTCTGTTTCTTTCCCAAGCTTCTGGAAGAACTGGGAACAGGCATTATCCAGCAGTACAGAGCTGATGCCAACACTCCACAAAGTGCCAAACGTGTGCCTGTCTGCCAGGTAAAAAAAAAACGTGTGACGTGGTACAAAACTAAACTGAATTCAAAGATCATCATCTTAATGTAATGCTGTTCTTTTGTCCATTTCAGGTGGTTCAGTTCTGGTCGGAAGTCTTGAGTGGTCCACTGATCAGTGCCTTACAGAACGAGCAGCATCCCACCCTACAGACCAGTGCCTGTGACACCCTCTCCTCCATCTTGCCACAGGCTTTTAGCCAGCTGCCCGTGAGTGTGTCTGACCTCTTGAGTTTCCAGTTTGATCGAATGTGGAGGTGAGTTATAAAATGTGTTTGTGATATTTGTATATATATATCAATATCTGCAGGATAAGACACAAGTGCTGTGTATCACGATACTGCTGGGACTGACGTACAGCGAGAACTCTCTGGTGAAGGCGGCAGCTGTGAGAGCTCTAGGTGTCTACATCCTCTTTCCCTGCCTGAGAGAGGTACAGGATCAGCCTTCTCATATGTGACCCTGGACCACAAAACCAGTCATAAGTCGGAATATTTGTGGCAATAGCCAACAATACGTTGTATTGGTCAAAATTATCGATTTTTCTTTTATGCCAAAAATCATTAGGATATTAAGTAAAGATCATGTTCCATGAAGATATTTAGTAAATTTCCTACCGTAAATATATAAAAATGTATTATTAATAGTATTAATATGCATTGCTAAAGACTTAATTTGGACAACTTTAAAGGCGATTATTTTTGCACCCTCAGATTCCAGATTTTCAAATCGTTGTATCTCTGCCAAATATTGTCCTATTCTAACAAACCATACATCAATGGGGAGCTTTCAGATGATTTAAAAAAATTGACTATTATAACTGGTTTTGTGGTCCAGGGTCACATATAATGAAGGAATATATACATTTACAAGTTTAACTATAAGTAAATCCACCTTCATCTAACTAGAAAAATAGTGCCCATCTCAAAAGGATGATTGATTTAACTTCACTAACTTCACTATATATTTTTTGACGACCACAGGATGTGATGTTCGTGGCAGACACGGCTAATGCCATCCTCACCGCTCTGGATGACCGCTCACCTAACGTCCGTGCAAAGGCAGCCTGGTCTCTCGGCAACCTCACCGACACGCTCATTGTCAACATGTGAGAGCTGCAAATGTCCACATCTGCGTGTATGTGTTTGCTACATAAATCATGCAGACTGACGGTTTTCCTTTGCTCATCTGTTGTTTTCAGGCAGTCAGTGGGGCTGGAGTTTCAGGAGGAGTTCTCTGATATGCTGCTGCTGAACATGTTGAGATCTGCCACTAAAGCTTCAGGAGATAAAGACAGGGTGGGTACTTTTCTTTAATTATTAGTAGGGATATCAGATTTAACGTGTTAATGCACGTGATACATTTTTTCAGTTTAACATGTTCAAAATATTTAACGCAATTAATGCAGCATCTACTTTTTCTCGTCATCCTTTGGCTAGCGTTACATTATATGACCACACTCTTATTCATGCAAATGCTTCGTGCGAAAAGACAAGCTGTGAAATCTCCTGTCTGTGTGTCACACACACAACTTATGCATCGCTTCAGACAGTGCCTAAACTGACAAAAACACACAAAATTATGCCACAATGCCTGTTTTGTCGAGTATCCTCACAAGCACAGTTTTAAATTAGTTAAATTAAGTCTTAAATAATTGTAAAGAGTTATGAGAAAATAGGATGTGTGTCAGATCCGGGTCATATGCATCAGGTCTTAAATTGACAGCAGCCTAATAAACCTGCTGCTGTCATTAATATCAATCAAAGGAAAAAGAGAAAATCATTCACTGCTCTTGACTGAATAACATTTCTAGCTTTAATAAGGTTTAAACTATATTTTATTTATAATTTATGCAGTGAAGACTGTGAAGTGTTTGATAACTTTAACTTTTTATTTATTTTCTGTATATATCCTACCTGTTAGATCTACCTGAAAATCTTAAAGCACTGTTTACAAGGTTACATGGGTCAAATACAACGAAAACAATAACTTTTAGTGCAAGTAAAACTAATCTGACTTGGCCAATAGAAAAAAAAGAGCCCTGATATCTTGAAGGGCATAGGTAAATGTGAAATTTATTATAATGGGTTTATGTGAAGCTTGCTTTAAGATCACTAAAAGTTGTTGTATTATTTGAAGCCTAATGTTAAAATGTATAGCTTTCAATTATACTGTAATGCTGAATGGCAATAATTAATGGTTAAATTTGAGGAAAAAAAATCATTTTCATAGGGACCTCAGTATCAGTGATGCCTTCTTTCATAAAAACAAATATTTTAAATACAAGATACAAGGTTTTATGTTGTTTCTACATTCATTTGGAGATTAAATGTGAAATTACAATAGAAAAATATAATAATCTTTAATGTTAGGTGCGATTAATTACTGAAAAATGTGCGATTTTAAATAGTAAAAAAAAAAAATTCTAATTATTAGTGATGCAAAAAGTCTTTCACATGTCTGATGTTTTCACAGCATCTTCAAACGATTTTTTATAAGTATCAAGGCTTAATTCATTTTATGCTAAATGATACAAACAAATTGAGACTTTGTGACTAGGACTGCCTGATATATACTGGTTTGGGGGAGATACTGGTTTTCAAATTAAATATATAAAATATATACAGCTTAAGAAGCATTTCTTATTATAATCACAGTTTTTGTTGTTGTTTTTTCAGGATTCTTTGATGAATAAAAAGTTCAAAAGATCAGCATTTATATAAAACATCAATCTTCTGTGACATTATAAATGTGTTTACTGTCACTTTTGACCAATTTAATGTGTGCTGAATAAAATTCTTTCAACAAAAGAATCATACCCAAACTTTTCAATGGTAATGCATATTTTCATATAGTTTAAACAGCTTTGCTATTGTTGTTGTTTTTAGAGTAGAAAACTTTCAAAAGAGTAGGTTGACTACAGATAAACTACATGAAATTATGTGTAGCTTTTAGCTTTCCGTATCAAACAGTTTGTATTGTCATTTATTTTATCAATTATGTTATCTTAAATAGACCGAAATGTCCAGTTAAAATCAATAAATATAAGTTAAAACCCCATTTGACTCACTAAAGAGCACC
The DNA here is from genome assembly GCF_949357685.1 of Gobio gobio. Lineage (NCBI taxonomy): Eukaryota > Metazoa > Chordata > Actinopteri > Cypriniformes > Gobionidae > Gobio > Gobio gobio. The sequence goes on along the minus strand of NC_137107.1, from coordinate 20,245,091 downwards.
TTTTCTTGAAGAGTGCTTGCCCTGTAATAATACTGTCCCTTTAAGAGTTGCTTTTGTAAATGTAAATCTGTACATTCATGCATAAAGATAAGTTTAAATTTATCACTTGAAAAAACTTTACTAATTAGTATCGTAATTAAAATGTGTAATAAACATTTCAGTTCTTAATTACTATTCTAATACTCATTTACTGATCTATGATGTTATCAGCCATTCATCACCAACATTTAGTGGTAGCACTTTATTTTACAGTCCTGTTCCCCATGTAGGCTACATACTATGTACTTATTATAGCAATTATAACTGTACTAACCCCTAAACCTAACCTTAACCCATGTAGTTACCTTATATTACCCTGTACTTTCTTTGGTAAGTACACTGTAAGTACTGTAAAATAAAGTATAACCCATTATTTATTAGTTAATCAATAACATTTTGAATATTGCCGCATCCTCATTAAAGGCACAATATGTACGATTTTTGGATTCAGATATCTAAAAACCACTAGAACAATGTTATATATTTTGTTGACTCGTGTACTTACACTATCCCAAATGTTTCCAATAATGTTTAAATCCAGAGAAATAAGCAAATTACCGTGTCCGTGCGTCGCCTATCAAGGACATCATACCCACATTACCCTCGATGTCCAGTAAAAAAATATATATATTTTGACGCTTTAATATAATTATTATGTTTTATTAGACTGGTGAGCAACTGTTTGGATACATTAATCAACAGAATACGAATCATTGTTATATAGCTCAGCACAGTTAGTCTTTTATTTAAATCTCGTTTTCTTGATTTCCCGCGAGTACCATGTTTTACCATGCCTAATATCGATCTAGCTTACTGCAGTGTGCAAGTGTCTCATCTTAGCCACCGAATGAACGCACAGAGTAGCTTTATCACATAACTTTCAACACACTCAAATGTATGTAATATGATAAAAGAGCGCTGCATTACCCCACATACGCATGAGCGGGAGAAGCAGAAGCGGTCGTCTGCGGCATAATAAAAGCTCTGCGAAATCAAGGCGTCATCAAGCTACGCCTTTGTTTTGAATAAGCGAAAAAATTACATATTGTGGCTTTAAAGGCAGAAACAAAAGCCATCTTTCCATAATGTACCATAGAGTTACACTAAGTAGAATGAACTTCAAGTCCAAGAAGATAAAGTTTTTCCTGTGTTGCAGGTAAAGAGCAATGCTGTCCGTGCACTCGGGAATCTGCTTCACTTCCTGCAGCCGGTGCACCTGGGAAAGCCTGTGTTCGAGCAGCCTCTGCAGGAGGCCATGACGGCACTTATCGATACGGTTAGAGGAGATGCCACCATGAAAGTGCGCTGGAACGCCTGTTATGCACTGGGCAATACCTTCAGAAATCGCAGCCTGCCTCTAGGTGAGTGAACACACAAAAGTCGCTTATTCTTGGTTAGGGATTTGTACAAATCTCTAATCCTGAATGTAAAACTTCGGCATAACTCATCCGTCATGTTTGTGCTGTGGAGATGAATGATACCTCAAATCATTTGGTATGTTGAGGAGAGGTGTAAATTTAAAAAGTGTCAGGGTGATGTAACTTTCCTGATATCATAATGAAGAAAAACTAAACATTTAAACAAATTAAATTCTTGAAAGGAAAGCATTACGTTAACTCCTTCAACTGCTTATTAAAGGGTTAGTTCACCCAAAAATTAAAATTTTGTCATTAATTCCTTACCCTCATGTCGTTCGACACCCGTAAGACCTCCGTTCATCTTCGGAACACAAATGAAGATATTTTAGTTGAAATCCGAGGGCTCAGAAAGGCCTCCATTGGCACAATGCACGGTTCACTCTCAAGACCCATAAAAGGTACTAAAGACGTCGTTACAAAGTCCATCTCACTACAGTGGTTCTACAATAACTTTATGAATCAGCGAGAATAGTTTTTGTGCACAAAAAAAAACTAAATAACGACTTATATTGTGATGACCGATTTCAAAACAATGCATCATGAAGCTTCGAAGCGTTATGAATCAGTGAGTCGATTCAGCGGTTTGAATCGCCAAAGTCACGTGATTTCAGAAGTTTGGCGGTTTGACACACGATCCGAATCATGATTCGACTCGCTGATTCATAACGCTTCGAAGTTCCTGTTTATGTTTAAATATTATAATGTTATTTTTAAATTCAATCTAGGCTACATTGATTATGAAAAGTGAAAAGATGCTCAATATGTCAGAAGACAGAAGGTCAGAAATGATTTTGAAAGAAATTTTGTATGATTTTGCTTAGAAAGCCTTTCTTTAATGTGAATTCCATTTCGTATAAATTGTATCTTAATTTTAATCAACGTTTAATTAGATAATTGCCTGGATTTAATAAATAAGAAGCAAATAGTCAATAGCAGACAATAATCGCGGGAGTGATCACATGAACTGCACATGAACTGGAGTGCGTCTCAAATAAACCGAAACTCAGCAGGCTACTTGTCTCACAAAAATGAGAAATATGTGTATAGAAAGCTTGAAATGTCCACTTTTAAACGCAACGAAAAGAAAATAGTCAAGCAATGTGCACGGTTCACTAGTGGCAACAATATGCGTCCGTTCATTATTTTTTGTCAAAGACGCTGACGTCAGACGCATGTCCGTTTACAAACCAATCAATGTCCAGATGCAGCCCACATAGATGATGACGAGTGGACGCAAGTGCGTCATGTAAAGTTCTTTAGTGCGCTTGCATAATTGCAATGTGAAACCAAACCAAAACTAACCGAATGTATAAAATTTATCAAAACATGAACTTCGGTTCGGACCTTGGTGTGGACTTTCAGGTGTGAAAACGCCCTTAGAAGCTATGAGCAGCTCCATTTTTGATTGGCCTTTTCACAAAGTGTCAGAGGTGTTTGGGGCTCCCAAGTGGGACGCCTAGTGTCAATCATCGACACCATGTCTCGTTCCCTCCTTCAGGGAATAAAGGTTACAACAGTAAGAGAGAAGTTTTTTGGTCAGTTTTTACAATAAATACTTTTGCCCGTTATGTGTTTTATATTGTTGAAAAGTGGGTAGGTTTGAGGTTGGAGTGGAGTTAGGTGCTCCAAAATATGAAAGTATAAATATTTTTAAAATAATTTCTACTTTTGAAAAGAGTTAAATGCTAGATCTGACACGTAAGGCAAACAACTGAAAGAAATGGAGTATCCTACACAAAAAAAATATATGAATAAATACATAATAATAAGGGATACTCTGTGCATTAAAAAGTGGGGTCCTGACCAAGAGTTGGGAATGAGTATGTGTTGGCTCTTCACATCGTCAGACTCAGAATTACATGTTTCTATAGCAACACTAAAAACATCAAAATGAATCTTCTATGGTCATGTGGTACAAATCAGAGTTTACAAGTGCTCACATCCTCATACAACTCACAATTACAAGAAGTCGGAATCTTGTAATTGCAGTAATTCTGACACGGTGTGAACATACCTTAACACACACCACTTCACTTGCAGGTTCTGCTGTCTGGTCTAAGGAAGCTTACTCTGCCCTGTCCTACGTCGTCACTTCCTGCAAGAACTTTAAAGTACGCATCAAATCCGCTGCTGCACTTTCTGTTCCCTCGACGCGAGATTGCTACGGTGACATTCACCAGTTTGCAGAGGTGTGGCAAGCTTTGGCTCAGGCCCTTGAACACAGTGAAGATACAGAGGACTTCCTTGAGTATCGATACTGTGCTAGTTTACGCTCACAGCTCTGCCGTGCCCTCCTGCACCTCCTGTCCCTATGCCAGCCTGATGACCTTCCAGCGCTGAGGTCATCACTGAGTGACCAATCCAGGCCAGTACTACAGGGCTTCCTGGTTCGTTACCTTGGCGATAAGGGCGTGGCTTTGGTTGCCGGGGTTGACGGTGCCGCAGGGGAGGAGCCTGAAGCGGAGCCTGAAGATGGGTTGATGGTGCTCAACGAGACACTGACCAGGCTGAAGGGACCACTAGGAGAGACCGTGTTGGACAACAGTGAGGATCTGAAGACTGTGGTGAATTTCCTTGAGGATGTAGTGAGAAACTTTGAGCAGATACAAGAATCGGACAGCAAAGATTCCTCCCTTCCGCTCAGCAATTCGCTATAGTGAAAGTAAAAATACAGATGTGTCAACTGAATGAAGCCATGCGGATTGCCTGTCTGACATTTTTAACCACCTTTATATTTTATTCAAAATATATATATATATATTAAAAAATATTTCAAGTATCAAAAAAATCCTGTTGAGCATCAAGTTACACTATAAAACTAATTTCACTTGAATGATTTGATGTAAATATAAACACGCTTGCAGTATGAGTGAACAAATAAAACAGTTCTTGTAAACTCGAGTGTTCCTTTTTTCAAGTTCTCAGCTAAAACTTGATATGAAATATTAACTTCAGAAGGAGATCATAGTTCTGAATCATGATGGTAAGCATGTCTTCACAGAATATGAAGTTACTAAAAAATTAGTTTTAGTTTGCTTTAGTAGTGTTTGTTTTTCATTATATTGGACTAATATATATTTGGTTCGCAAAATACTGTACATGCAAATAAACATTTCAGACATGTTTTGCACATTTCCCACTTTAGAAAATTTGCAACACTTTTTAATTGCAAATGTGCAAATTTTTTATAAACAGAGGATATGGACACTTTCTGCATGTCAAACGTTATTGGAACATGAAGTACACCTGTGTAAACTTGTAGAAAACTGACTTGATATATTTACTAAAGTTCACCAATTAATTACAAATAACAGGGTTTCTGTGGGTCTTAAAGTCCTCAGTACTGTTCCTTAGTATTTTTGTCCTGTTTTCCAATGCAAATATCTAAACATCTTTAAATCAAGATACATTTGCTTAAGATGGAAGTGTAAAAGAAGCTTTCTTGTAGCTCAAACAGTAGAGCGTGGCGCTAGAAACGCCAAGGTCATGGGTTCGATTCCCAGGGAAAGCAAGATCTGACAAAATGTGTACCTTGAATGCAATGTAAGTCGCTTTGGATAAAAGCATCTGCCAAATGCATAAATGTAAATGTAAAATTAAGACTTGAAAAATGTAACAAAATTACCTTAGTTTATGCTTCAAACAATAACAGAGAATTGTTCTTATAATAACATATACAAAGTCATGTCTTCAAGCAATGTGTCATCCCTTAAAAATTATAACACAACACTTGTAAAGATTTTATGCAAACTGCTGCAACTCGAGGTTCATTATTTTAATATCTACTTTGGTTGAGTACCTGGGCACTGTGGAATCACAGGCAATGAAGCAGATACTGACGCAAAAGTGGCACTTTCAGCAGACCTCAAAAACTGCACAATCCCTCCAATCTAAAACCTATAATTAATTGGCAAACCAAGTGGGATATATACACCATAAACAAACTCCATGAAATTAGCCCAAATGTTGGGAGAAGTTTCCATCATTTTTCAAATCGATGGGACCAAATTGTTTATACCTGTTGCCAAATAGGCCATTCCAGGATGATACACAAGTTTTTAATATAAACCTAACCCAAGAGAAACCTTTTTTAAATTATTTTGAACAAGTCTTTAAGTAAATCCAAATATAGTTGTAGATTTTTTAGCAAAATATATATAAACATAATATAGTTTTTCCATCATTTTTAGCCACAGAAGCTGGCAAGCAAACAACAAACTTATCTGTCAATGAGTTATGAACACTTCCCTTTGAAATAGGTTGACTTTTCTGAGCAGATATGTGTTCTTGTTTAAAACATAAATTCGCTTCATTTTCATCATTTTTTTTAATGTCACCTTGCATCTCCAGTAAATGTATATTGATTTAAGAATCTTGAGACATTTGCACTGGAAAAGAAAGAAATACTGAGAAAGAACATCACTTTTTTGCAGTGTGATCAGAAGGTACATTGGATAAAAGTTTTTTTTTTTTTTTATAAATGTTTGTCATTATTGGGCAATCTTAAATTGTCAATCCTGTTACCATGATTTTATATTGCAAATTATTTTATATTTATGGATCAGAAGTGGAAATTGACAGAAATCTTGGTATTAAATCATCTTTATAAGAAGCACCTATGATGGGTAGCTAGGTTCGTAGGTAGGTAGGTGCATGCATAGGGATGTAGGTAAATTGGTAGGTATGTATATAGGTAGGTACATGTGTAGGGATGTAGGTACGTATGTAGGTAGGAAGGTACGCAGGTTGGTAGGGAGGGTTAGGGTTAGTACATGCATTGGGATGTAGGTAGGTAGGTAGGTAGGTACACAGGTAGGTACACAGGTAGGTAGGGAGGGTTTGGGTTAGTACATGCATTGGGATGTAGGTAGGTAGGTAGGTACACAGGTAGGTACACAGGTAGGTAGGGAGGGTTTGGGTTAGTACATGCATTGGGATGTAGGTAGGTAGGTAGGTACACAGGTAGGTAGGGAGGGTTAGGGTTAGTACATGCATAGGGATGTAGGTAGGTAGGTAGGTAGGTACGTAGGCAGGTACGTATGTAGGTAGGTAGGTAGGTACATGCGTAGGGATATAAGTAGGTAGGTACGCAGGTAGGTAATGTATGTAGGTAGGTAGGTACGCCGGTAGGTAGGTAAGTAGGTACATGCGTAGGGATATAAGTAGGTAGGGATGTAGGTAGGCACGTATGTAGGTAGGTACTAGGTACACAAGTAGGTAGGTATGCAGGTACATAGGTAGGTACACAGTTAGGTAGGTAGGTAAGCAGGTAGGTTGGTAGGTACACCGGTACGTAGAGAGGGTTACGGTTAGTACATGCATAGGGATGTAGGTAGGTAGGTACGTAGGCAGGTACGTATGTAGGTAGGTAGGTAGGTACATGCGTAGGGATATAAGTAGGCAGGTAGGTACGTATGTAGGTAGGTACGCAGGTAGGTAGGTATGCCGGTAGGTAGGTACGCCGGTAGGTAGGTAAGTAGGTACAGGTGTAGGGATGTAGGTAGGTATGCAGGTAGGTAAGTATGTACATGCATAGGGATGTAGGTACATATGTAGATAGGTACACAGGAAGGTAGGTACATAGCAGAGGTCATGTTAGATATCCGCATTGTACATCATTTTGATGGACAGGGTCTTTCAAATTCTGTCATAATAAGCCCATTAATAGGCTCTTTTTTTGTTCACATATTCATTTTTATTCACAAAATTACAGGACAAGTATATAGATTATGCATTAATGTAGCCTAGAAACCTAGACGCACCCTAGCGGCAGCAAATCTAATTTGCTGCGAGTGTAGTCTTGCAACTCTCAGTAGACCTGCGAGCTGGAAAATACAAACTCTGGTCAGGCCAATCACAGCGTGTATAGAGTCAGTGGGCGGGCTTAACATAATGACGGCAGAGTTGTGGTGGTTCCGCGTGCTACTCGTAAACAAAGAAGCTGGCGAACGGCGATCTTTCGAATCGGCTTTGGCCGCGATTCTGGCAGACTTTGAGTTAAGCTTTTCTTTGAGAAAAGAACAAAGAACGGCACTGAAGTCATTCGTAAGAAAGGACGGAGTTTTGGAGTTTCGGAGTCTTTAAGTAAATCCAAATATAGTTGTAGATTTTTTTAGCAAAATATACATAAACATAATATAGTTTTTCCATCTTTTTTAGCCACAGAAGCTGGCAAGCAAACAACAAACTTATCTGTCAATGAGTTATGAACACTTCCCTTTGAAATAGGTTGACTTTTCTGAGCAGATATGTGTTCTTGTTTAAAACATAAATTCGCTTCATTTTCATCAGTTTTTTTAATGTCAACTTGCATCTTGGAGTTTTGCCGACCGGATACAGCGAAAATTTAATCCATCAACTAGCTCCACTTCACGTTGCTCTCTGGTTGGTTGTAGCCCTATCCAATTGTGTGCAGAGGAAATTTGAAAGACCACCGTTTATCCCGCCCCTCGGATTGAGCCCTTCCAATGGTGTGTTCCCAGACCCAACGTCTTGATGTGGGTCTGGCTTGTCAGGCTAGCATTAATGTATTTATGAAGAGAAAGTTGAACAGAGACTGTGGGTCACTTTCTGGTTTCATCATGAATGTTTGTCCAATAAATCGCAATCGCTTCGTGCTTTGTTACTTTAGATATGAAACAAAGTCTCAGCTTTCAAATTCTGACCATTTTATCACCAAATTCAAACAATAAATACCGTTTTGGCACTCTGTAATGTGGCGCGAGAGATCACTGTGGCACCTGAGTTCAAGCGAAACAGAGCGTGAGTAAACTCTTTACTACGTTACAGAATTAAATAAACATGAATGAACATCAGAAAATATATTGAAAGATACATTCCAATTTACCGAAATCCATATCATCTGTCTCTCATGTAATTGCTCAATCAGTGTTTCATGATGTCAATAAAACAGCTTGTAAACAATGTAATGTAATTCAGTAAAGCCCGTGGTTGATCATTAACTTGATAGTCAGCAAGAGTGCACTTGCCACGAAGTGGACAGAGGTGAGAATTACAGTTACAGGTTACAATATATCACCCTCAGATAATCTGTCGGACGGCTGACATATTTTTCCACCGCTGCTAAAAAATTCTGTCTGATGGAACATTTTTGGTTAACGCGACCTCTGGGTGCATAGGAAGGTAGGTAGCTACATGCATAGGGTAGGTAGTTAGGTAGGTAGGTATATGCGTAGGGACGTACATGTATAGATGTCTCCACAAAGATGGTCTGAAATGTCCTTGTGGGGATATTTTCTGGTCCCCATGAGGCAAACAGTTTGATGCAAAGTTTTCTGTGATGGGTATGGTTAGGGGATATAATATACAGTTTCTACAGTATAAAAATCAATATTTTTATGAAATGTCCCCATAAAAAATTAAAAAACCCATTGTTTGATTGTGTGGGGGTGTAATATGCATCAATTTAGCTTGAGTGCAGCAACACCTAATTTCCAGGAAGATCGTTTTGGAATCTTTTGCCGTTTTAATAATTCAATAACATATCCTGAGTTATTACTATTGGATATTATTAGAATTTGTTTATATTGTATAAAAATAACATTAAATGTCTTGAATGGCCAGAGCAATGACAGCACCTAAAGAGCTGTAACGAAATTAGCGTTGAGTTTTAGTTTGACTTGATACCTTGATTGACTTCGGCCCTCTGGGGCCTCAGGGTCACTGAGGCATGAGAGAGAAAAGCAGCAGGAGGAGTGCAATCAGGATGAAGAAGAGGGCGAAACGTGTGATTCCTGTGAAGAGCAGAGCAAGCGAGCATGAGGTTCAGCGGGGCAGAGTCCACTCATCTCTAACAGGAGGGAGGAACGGGGGGGGTGGAATGCTGATTCAGGCACGTCTGTTCCTGAGCGCTCACCCTCATCCCCCCCTTCCCACTTGGGGGTCCCGTAAGATGAGGGACAATTAAGACCTATATAAAGCACAATAAAACCTTTTTGAAAGGGTTGAATGAGTCTCTCCAAAATTCGAATCAATGTTAAAGTAAATCGGTATATTTTAAAATCTTGTGTAAAAAAAACTTGCTAGAAGTACTATGTTTACTTTAAAATGCTTTTGTGTATATACATTTTGCGTAGGAAGATGTTAACGTGATGTTTGCGTTGGTTGAAAGATTTGCGGTGTGTTAAGCAATACCTGATTAACCCAAGTAACCATTTAGCTAAATGACTATGGGATGGGTGAGCGTAATGAGTGAAAGAGAAAAAGCCGACCATTTTGTGATGTCGAATCCCTGTTGAAATGAAAAAGAATTCTCTTCAGATTTGCTGTAGATCTCAGGCATTTGAAGTGTCTGGTACTGTGCCAGCGTCACATGCTCTGCCTGTATTTATTCTCCTTCTTATGTTTACGGGGCCCATTTCTTCAGATTTTGACCCCTCATGAGGAGCCATCAAAGTCTTCTTTTGAACGTTGTATCCATAAAAAGGTTGTGAATTCTTTACTGTGTTGTAAACCCGCAGTACAGCATAGCTGTTGACTGATATGCGTTATAAGGCTGTTAATTGTTCTGCCTGTGCAATTTACATGAAATGTCAAGTGATTTTTGCGAACACTGAGTGGGGGGGTCAAAAGTTTGTAGATTAAAGGGGATGGCCTTCATTATAAACATGTTAAATGTTACTTGAGTTTACTTTAGTTGATAAAACTAATTGTTCTAGGCAAAAAGTGCACATCTATCTATCCATCTATCTATCCATCTATCTGGTGCTTCTTATAAAGTTTATTTAATACCAATATTTCTATATTTTAATATAATATTTTAATACCAATAATTTTCCCTTCTGATCCACAACTATGAAATTACTATACAAAATCATGGTAACTGGGAGGACATTGTTAACACTTTTTAAGACCAGCTAAAGAAAATGTAAGAAATAAATTGAAGGGAACACAATAGGCTATGTCAATATGAAAATACAACTTCCAACAGATATCAGTTATTTTTTAATTAATTCTACAAAAAAGTAGCTTGAACCGCTCAGCTCCCAACCACTAGAATATAGAAATATCTTTTACTGTATACACACTGCACAAAAGTGATGTTCTTTCTCTGTATTTTTGTCTAGTTTTAAGTGCAAATGTCACAAGATTCTTAAATCAAGATACCAGAGATGCACATTGACATAAAATAATAAGTCTTGTTGTCTGTTAAACTGATGAAAATGAAGTGAGATTGTTTTAAACAAGAACAAATGTCTGCCGGTGGGCTCAGAAAAATCTAAATTTCAAAAGGGGGGTTTTCATAACTCATTGACACTGTAATGTGTTTGACTTGAGTGTCCCAGTTTGACAGTAACGCCTAGAAAAATGTGGTTTGGGGTCAATGTGTGTTTAAGGAAGAGTCACCCATCCTGTGTTTAGGTTTCTTTCTTTTTTATTCTGTAGTAGAGATCTTAAGCTATTTAAAATAGTATCATATGAGGGGCTAAGACATTTGGATCATAATAAAAAAAGGTAAATGATCAGAAAATGTCCCACTTTACCAGTATTCACCCTAAATTTCAAAAGGGGGGTTTTCATAACTCATTGACACTGTAAACCCTTACGCTCGAAATAATCAATTGGTTTGAGTAGAGGCAGCTCAAATTAAACATATTAGTTCAAACAAATGAAGCATTTAAAACTTTCTTTTGAGTTCTCAAAAGTGACATATTTTAAGTAATCTGAATTGTTTCATTAGTTTAAGTTTTATGAACTTGTTTCTTTTAATTTCGACAAACTTAAATTTTACCGAAACTGGGCTGGGATTTCTATTTCTCAGTATGCTTTGCCATGACACTCAAAAGGGACAGTAAATGCCAAAATTAAAAAAATATGGTAAAACTATATATGTTTTTACAATCTAATTGTGCTAAAAACTCTAAAACTATATTTGGATTAATTAAAAAATGTGTTCAAAACAGAATTTAAAAAAGGTTTCTATAAACAGCACAATGTAGGCTAATAAAAGATGTTTTATTTATGAAAATGTTATTTTTGCATTTTTTAATGAAATGATCTGACGAAACCAGTACCAAAGGCAAATGTTCTGCTACTATTAAAAACTTGTGTATCATCCTAGAATGGCCTATTTGGCAACAGGTAAAAACAATCTGGTCCCATCGATTTGAAAAAATGATAGAAACTTCTCCCAAAATCGCTAATTTCATGGAGTTTGTTTATGGTCTCTGTTTGCCAATTACATTTTTTTTTTTGGTCCATAGTAGGGATTGTGCAGTTTTTAAGGTCTGCGGAAAGACTGCCACTTTTGCGTCAGTATCTGCTTCATTGCCTGTGTTTCCACAGTGCCCGTAGGTCCTCAACCAAAGTAGATATTAAAATTATGAACCTCGCGTTCCAGCAGTTTGCATAAAATCTGTACAAGCGCTGGGTGATATTTTTTAAGGGATGACACATTGCTTGAAGTCATGACTCAATTCTGTTATTATAAGAACATGTATAAGAACTTCATTTTCATCTATCTGTCTAGAAGATTTCTCTACGGGGGGCTGTTTAAATCAGCGGGGGCTTCAGGGCTGCAGTCCGTTCTGGGAGAGTAGCTCCACTCACACTCCTTATTTCCTCTGCGACTGATCTCATTTGCTCCTCTGCCTCCTTAAAGGAAATGAGTGTGATGTCTTTCAGTCGCTTTAATTTTGACAAATGCTCAGAGCTTGCGGACAGGTCTACCTCACGGCTCAATCAATAATCTATAATGTCCAGAAATTAGTCAAAAGTTATTATCATAGTACAATATTATAATTCATCCTGTGCAAAAGATAGACAAATGTGTTGTGTGTATATTCACACACCTAGGCTGTTTTATAACACAATCATAATCATTGCGCATCATCATGAAAAGGAAGCTCATGAAGGTTAGATTACTGTGGTTAATGTCTAACAGGGTGATCAACAGAGTCTTTATATGGTGTAACACCTGTGGACACAGTTCTCTCACTGCAAACACAGACAATAAATGCCTCGAGACCTCGCCTATCTCTCAGAACACCAGCTCTCTGAACATGTCATACAGAAATAAACTTTCCATCTCCATGACTTGTGGTTATGTGTCCTTTTGAGTCCAACTCAAGGTCCAGCTTACTGACCGGAACTCATCTTTCTGGTCACTGATTCCCCAGATTACCCATCATGTCTAAAATGTGTGTGTGTGAGTATAAAAGTTTTACTAAATGCACCATTTTAGCCATACTTATAAAAGTAAAATAATATTTGTAAATGCCTCACTTGGATCTAATATCTATGAATGGATGCCTACCGATCGACTCTGATTCCTTTTGGTTCCAACTGCAGGCAAATTAGTCATATTTACCAAAAAAAAATCTTTGTTAGGGAGACAGCAGAGCCTTTGATAGTGTCAAGGAACCACATTCAAAACCTCCTGGTCAGAAGAGAGAGAAACGGCTAACAAATTATTCATCCGATACAGTCACACTCCACTGCAGCTTTCACAACAGAAGTAGTTTCACATCCTGGAAAAAAATATGTAATTTCTGTAAGTTTGTTATTAACTGCTGTTAATGATTGAGAACTGACCAGTCCCCAAAATGTGTGAGAAAGGTTGAAATGCATTAAAATTCTGTTCCAGCAGCAGATTTGATCTTATAATGTGGTCTACGGTTTCAAATTTCATAATGATTTCTTTTCATGTAGCCTTTTGATATTTATGAAAAACAGACTGGATTTTTGTTGATCACCGATCAACATTTATGCTCATTAAAAAGTCACATTTTGCTTTTCAGAATCAAATGAGAAAATGATTAAGAACTACATTAAAAAGAATGAGGGGTCTGCAAATGGGGTAATGATTAGGTCAATCTCATAAAATTAATAAATAAATAAATTTGGCTTGTAACAATACAGAACCCTTTTATAAGGTTCCATAAATAACTATGCTGTAAAAGTGCTATATAGGGGTAACCAATTAGTTGGTTTTATTTTTTATTGACATGGCAAATTGTAGCAAAAACAACAGTGCTCTAAAGTTATTATAGCTGAATACATTAATAAATAACAATTGACATTGAACATGATATAGATGTAATGAAGACCAAGTTCCAGTGAAATATCTTAACCTATAGATATGATGTCTTTATGTCCATCATTTTGTGTGATAGTTTCTTTCTGCAGATGATGAGGTTATGGTACAGCATCTGAAATACACAATTGAGTTAAATGTGTCTTTTCCATTTGTTTATGTAATAACAGTTGTTTATGAAGTCCAAAATTAGCAAAAAAAAAATAACAGTATGTGAGCCCTTTACTGTGTTGAAAGGAAAAAGTGAGATAAAGCCATGGGATAGCATTAGTGTTTTTTTTGTGACTGAGTAGGCTATGTTTATACATAATGTAATTTTAAAAATATAACAATATTGATCATAAATGTAATATCTTTGTTACTTAGTGGAGAGAGGAACAGAGCTTCACAAGTACATCTGTTAAACTAAAAAGAGAAAAAGACATGATTGTTAGGAAACATAGACATTTTAAGAAATAAATAATTACCTGTTGCCAGTGTGTAATTGGATGGCTGAGCTTCAAAAAATCAATAATGACTCATTATTAATAAGGTGACTTTAACAGTTACCGATTTTAAAAACAAAAAGGCAGGAATAAAGAACCCTAAACAAAAAAAAAAGACCCATTTCAGCATAGGGTTCTTCAGAACGATACTACTACTACGTAAAGAACCTTTTTTTTTTTTACAGTGAAGGAACACAAAAACCAACCAATAATAACAAATATAACGATTCATTAATTATTATTTTTTTCAGAGGGGGCTGCCGCCTTTTATTCTCAAGTAAAAAACGCATAATTTAAGATTAACAATTTCAGACATACAAAGCAAATACATAAAATTAAGCAGTACAAATAAATGTGTGATATTTAAAACACAAAACAGTCTATTATTGTTATTAAATGTCTATAATGCAGTATTTATTTATCGTGTTTAAAGCTTTTATTTAAAGCTAATCATGGACACAAGAAATGAACTGTGTAACACTGTGACATGTTTTTTTGCCTAGCCGATACAAAAGTAAACTAATACCAAATTCTTCATTTATATTAGCATATTCACAAACGAGTAAATAACATTTGCATAATGTGCAACAGCCAATGACCATGAAGTCAGCTCCGCCCACCAGGAACGTGGAACTACTTCCTTCAGCAGGTGCGCTCGTGCACCGGACAACTGCAAAACTTTGCGTAAAGACACTTTAGTCTCATGTGCTTCCGTCAACTTCGTTTCTGTTAATTTCACACGTCTATTTACCGAGGCCGCGAGGATTTTCACCGAGACCGGATTGATGTTTACCGACATGGTGTCCAAGTTGACATCGCTTCAGCAGGAGCTCCTGAGCGCCTTGTTGGACTCGGGGGTCACTAAGGATGTGCTGGTCCAGGCGCTGGAGGATTTATGCCCGTGTCCCGCCGAATTCGGAATAAAAATGGAAAAACCCTTGTCCCCGGCTAGTGCCAACGGTGGCAGCGACTCCAACGATTCAAAGCCGGTGTTTCTGACACTGACCAGCGCGCAGGGGAAAGGCGGCAAACTGTCCGGTGATGAAGGCTCGGATGACGGGGATGACTTCGACACACCGCCGATCCTGCGCGAGCTGCAGTCTCTCAACACGGAGGAGGCGGCGGAGCAGCGCGCGGCGGTCGAGAGCATGCTGTCGTGAGTTATTAGATACAGATACTTGACTTTTCACTTCATTAACTAAATGTCATCTTATTAAAATATTAAATGCAAATAATGCAACGCATTAAATTACAATGTAGGCTATGACTTTTTTATTTCAGTCGCATTTAGAACAGTTGCGCAATAATGAGCAGCTCTATAATATAACCGCGTGCATGTCATTTCGCAGTAAAAACCTGCTATTTTTTTCCCTAAATCATTTATTTATTTTGTTTTATTTATGAAAATTTTCTTTTTGTTTTGCCCAATTTTTTTTAAATGAAATTATCTGAAAGCCTTGTGTTTCTTATTTCAGTAGTAGGCCTATTTTAATACTGTTTTAATTAGCCTACTAAATTATGCAATTTTAGGCTAGAAAAACGAATACATTTTTAATTTAAGCCAAAAAATTGTATAAAGAAGACAAGATAGGTATTGACGTAAAGTCAAAACGAAACCACGTGTAGTTGTTATTAATTTATTTCTATAAATCATCAACAGAAAGATACACAATGCCGTATGAATAGAGGGAAAAGATATCTAGTTATTCATTGTCCAAAGTTATAGTCTTAAATCAACATCCTCGAGCACACTAATGTGAGGGGTTATTTCCCCAAACAAACATTAGCGGATCCGTCAGACATTTTCATCTTTTTGTTTAAACTTGTTGAACCGATCACAAGCGATTTACTTGTTGTATGCCGAGTGCTCAAATTATTATTTCACAGGATTCTTACAATTATAATATTTATTATTTGTCGGCTACGTCAAATTAGAGGCATTTAAAATGATATAGGCTATGCTATAGCTATCAATGTCATGCATAGGCTAAATGGGGCCTATTATAACATTGTTATTTATTTCTTATTTTATTGAATGAATATATCCAGTTCTTCTATATACAATTATTAGTAAATAGTTATTAATCCAAAATAATCAACTCAGTATCGATTTAGGAGGGAAAATACTTTATTTCCTTTTTTGCTTTTTTTGGGTGGAAATTAAAATGTGTATTTAACATTTGAGACTAATAATGATTAACATTAATTGTTTTTATTATGTCTGAGTTACCTTTGAAATATTTTTGCTTGCTATTTTTATTTTTTAAATGAATATTCAATGTTATTGCATGTCAATTAGCCTATTTTTTAGACGTGTCGTGTGTAACGTTTATATATAAATATGTCTGGGCATTTCAAAACAAAAGGCATCATTTTACACAACCTGGCTAAAACACATAAACACGTAAAAACAATGGCGTGTTACCTGTGAATGCTGATAGTGGGTCGTGTCGTTGTCAGTGAGGACCCGTGGCGCGTGGCGCGGACTGTCAAAGGCTACATGCAGCAGCACAATATTCCCCAGCGCGAGGTGGTGGACGTGACGGGTCTCAATCAGTCTCACCTGTCGCAGCACCTGAATAAAGGCACACCGATGAAGACCACCAAACGAGCCGCGCTTTACACCTGGTATGTCCAGAAACAGCGCGAAATCGACAGACGTAAGTCAGCATCTGAATATAACGTTCAAATGTTTACCATGTCTAACGTAAGTTTGTTGAATATGCTTTGTTCCCCTTACAGGACACCACGCTTAAAAATAAATGAATCCCTTGATATATAAAACAATGCAGTAAATAATTATTTTATTTAGCCTATTATTACATTTGTTTAAAAATTATATTGCATATTATAAACGGTTACACTTTTTTTTTACGGTGTCATTGTTACGATGTATTTATATTTAAGTAGCCTACTGAGTAGTCTAGTATATAACTACATGTAGCTACTTACTATAGGGTTAGGGTTAATTGCATGTCATTATGCATAATTTACTGTTGTTACTATATGGTAAATACAAGTATATAAATGTTACCTTATTTACTTGTAAAACATGTATTGTTGTCTATTCCTGTTGCATTTTATTACATTACAAATACATACAGCATTACATACAATGTCTTTTATAAATGACGGTAAAACTTTATTTTATAGTATCCTTGTTACATATGTTACATTATTGTAATAACTACAAACTATGCATAATTACATGCAAATAACACTAAACCAAATCCCAATCCTAACCGTAAGCCTACCCCGTAATATTTGTTTTTAAAAAAAAATGCTGCCTTAAATTTTAAAGGATAATCAACTTGGATGTATAAGTCATTTCAACTTAAATTACATTAAACTGACTTTTAAAAAAATGAGTTAAAGCAATGTAAAAACATTTGTTGTCCTAATTTATTGATCAGGTAATTTTAAGTAGCCTACATGTAGTTAATTAATATTACAAAACTTAAATGCATAATTACACTGTAACACGGACACCTAAGTGTAACCTAAATGACCTACACCACATTTAATTAAATCTATATAAAAAGTCTTGGTAATACTTTACTTAAAGCCTTTATGTATTATAAAGGTATTCATAATGTACGTTGTAATACATTATATATTTTAATTAATAACTGTAACCACAGTTAAACTGCATTGTAATATTCACATATTCCTGTTACATCTGAAATTGGTTGTTGTTTGTCTTGTTTTAATGCATAATACTTTCCAAAGGTATATTATAATGTATTATAACTGTTGTTACAGTAATTCATGAGACCATACAATGCATTATAAGGTGCATTATTTATAAGGCATAATTATTGTATTACAAATACGTTTATAATGCATTATACATAAAAGCTTTTTTTGTGAATGTTTTTATTTAGTTATTTGTTAAATCCTCGTGTGTCTTAAACTTTGGTCTGATAATTTAGAAGATTATTTATTCAAAAATTTGTACACTGTATAATACATGTCGTTTTTTACTCGCTCTGAAATAGCCTACATTTATGAAGAACAGTCATTTTCAAGGTGAACATATGTAAATAAGCATAATTTATTAGTGCCACTGTGAAAGTATATGTATGTGTATGTATATATAATAATATATATATATTTAATTTAATTTAAATATATATATTACAAATGGGCTCTAATTTTCCATACAAAGGTGCATTGTATGTATAAATATATATATATATATATATATATATATATATATATATATATATATATATATATATATATATATATATATATATATATATATATATATATATATATATATATATATATATATATATATATATACACTCCGTCTGTAAGCCCCATACTTGGATCTAATATTATTACCATCCCCAAAATTACATCTTCATTATGGGCCTCCCCGTCCAAGCACTATCATGATTCTGCCTTACTCTGCCCCAATCGTGTCCCCCTCTTATTTCCGCAGAGTTCGACCGTGTTCAGGGCTCTGACCCCAGTGACTCAGGCAGTCAGGATCAGGTCCTGTTTTTTTTCCCAGAATTCAATCATACCGGACACAGTTCGGCCACTGCGGGAGGTTCTGGAGGACCAATCGGAGACGAGGGGGAGCCAGGCTCGAAGAGGATGAGACGAAACCGTTTCAAATGGGGTCCGGCATCTCAAGAGATACTTTACCAGGCTTATGAACGCCAGAAGAACCCCAGCAAAGAAGAGAGGGAGGCGCTGGTGGAGGAATGCAACAGGTATTGCTCTATCTCCATCTGTATTGTTGTCCGTTTCGGGGAAATTACACGGTGAACAATTGCGTCCACAGACATGCAACTGCAATTTAGTCTTATTAAAAAAAGTTTATATACAGATATTAATATCAGTTTTAGTTTTAGTAAAAAAATAAAATGTATTTACATTAAATATTTATACTTTAATAAAAAAGTAGTGCTAATCTTGTTTATATATATATAAACAAATTATATAATTTTTTTATGTTTTATCTATTTTTATGGCCCATTTTATAGATTACATACAATATATACTATGTCTTTTGTAAGTTACAGACACCACATTTATTTTAATGTTTATAAAATGTAAATGTTTTTATTTTTTATCATTTTTTATATTCTCATGTTTCTCAGACTTTGGTTGTGTAATTGTTTATTATTATTATTTATACTTTAAAACACAGTGGCACTCATGCATTAGATTTAGTTTGATTAAAAATATGTTTAATAATTACACCTCATTAATTAATTACATTTGTTTCTTTTTTTCCCCTTTTAGACAGTATAAGTTATACATTTTATTTGAACACATTTGATCTATTACAAACAGCAGTTAGTTATTTTTCGGGTTGTTTTCAGGGCAGAGTGTGTGCAGAGGGGTGTGTCTCCCTCTAAAGCTCATGGACTTGGATCTAACCTGGTCACGGAGGTTCGTGTGTACAACTGGTTCGCCAACCGGCGTAAGGAGGAAGCCTTCAGACAGAAGCTGGCTATGGACACGTACCCACCCCACAGCATGAACCCCCTGTTGTCCCATGTGTCGTCACACAACCACCACCATCACAGTACCTCCGATTCAAGTAAGATCTCACTGCTGTGTGCGTAATAATCACACAGAAAACAGAAGCACAGACTCTGTACACACCTGGTATTAACAAACGGGAAATGTTGGAAGTATTTTAGTATTATTTATAGCCTGTGCTATTATAGTTTTTAGTAATATTTGTCAATAATGTTTTTTATTTTTATTATTTTTAATATTACTTTGTAGGTTTAATTGAAAAGATTTTAGTTCAGTTTTTGTTTTTATTGATCTATTTCTAGCTAGTAATTTATACTTCAATTTAAATACATTTTTTCTTTATTTTTTTATCTAATATTTACACTTTATTTTTTTTATATATAGTTTTAGTTAATGATAATAACCCTGGTTCACAGCTGTATTTAAGCGTAATGGCCTGGTTTCACAGACAGGGCTTAGATTAAGGATAAGGCCTTAGTTAAATTAGGGCATTTAAGTAACTTTTATAAACGTGCCTTAGAAAAAAAAAACATTACTGGTGGGAATCTTTTAAGATATATTTTAAGATATGCCAGTGCAAGTTGCTTTCAGTTAAAAGAGCTCAAACATGTTGTGGGTCTGGGACTAGCTTAAGCCTTGTTTGTGAAAGCAGAGTTATGAGTGTTAATATCAGGTGTAAACAGGGTCACATATGGAGTAAGAGTGTGTGTGTGTTTCATTGGAATTCCTCCGTCCCATTGGTGTGAACAAAACACACAGCCACACCCGCAGACGCATGTGAGATACAAGGACATAAAATCTTTAAGGGTCAAACCAGGGTCAAGTCAAGGTTCGAGCTTTGTGTCTGGGAGGGTGTGTAACACAAATTTGCTCCCTCCGAAGATCGATAGCTTGTTGGAAAAAAAAGTATTTTAAGCCCAGAAGGATAATGCAGTAGCTTAAACCGATCATATAATAAAATCAAAATGCTTCGGCTTAACTTTTGGCAACTACAAAAAGACACTTTTTCTGCTGAAAAGCTGTAAACTGTCAGCCTGTGAAATGGACCGAATTCCACAGAATGTTTACAAATGGATTAATATTACGTCAAGCGAGTGAGTCAGAGAACAGTGTGTTTGCTCAAGCTGTGTGTTCTGCTACAGTCACTGACCTCCAACTGTTCAAAAGCTCTTTGATTGTATTTGTTTGCCCGGAGCAAGAAAATGCACAACATTTAGCATGATCAGTTTTCAGGCATATGTTTATGAGAATGCATTTAAGAAATAGACGGCCTCATAAAGGCCTTTCAGTGTTTGAACTGCAGACTCTTATCACTTTAGCTGCATTTACAACTACGCAACGAGGTCAAATAAAGATAGACAGAATCAGGTCAGTATGCGTCGACTGGCAGGTTTCTCTCCTTCTCAGCATTTTCAGTTACAAATTGGACATTTTTGTTGTCAAGGCATTAACTGTGGACATCATTACAGATGCGTTTCTTGTGTTTTCCGATTCAGAACTCAGGTACAGTCAACAAGGAACCAGTGAGGTCACTTCCTCCACGACCATCAGTCACCATGGTAGCAGCCAATCGGTATTGCAACAGGTGTCACCGGGTAGTCTGGACCACTGCCACGGCTTGTTATCGCCGGAATCCAAAATGGTAAAGAAAAAACTGTCACACCGTGCACGCTTTGACAAGTACGGGTCTACCTGCCCTTTTTTTCAACCATGTAATCGCAGAGATCAATGTACATTTTACAGACATGATTGATAAAGTCGCCTTTATTTGAAAACTGACTCAACTAGGTCAAAGAGAGCATTGATCTAGCATGTGCTTGTGCAGGCAGTCTGTTGAACACTGCAACCCTGCCTTTATTCACTTTTATGGCCCGTGTGAATTGCCCTACCCCCAATAAACATTTGTTATGTTATGTTAGTGCGCTCTCGACGTCCAAAAACAACGTTTTTCACCAGAGGAAAGGAACCACGTCCTTACTTGCAAAGTGTTTGTGTACCTTATATGTATTGACATTGTGTGTGTGTGTGTGTGTGTGTGTGTGTGTGTCCAGATCTCGGTCTCTGGTGGAGTCTTGCCTCCTGTGAGCACTTTGACCAACATTCATAGCCTGTCTCAGTCGTCTCATCATCATCAGCAAGCACAGAGCCTCATTATGAGCCTGGCCGCTCAAAGTGAGTGTATCACCATTTTATATCCTCCTCCTCTTCTTCATATCTTTGATCATAAACTCTGGGACGTACTATACACTGTAAAAAATATCCTATTAAATGTATGGTAAAAAAACTGCAGCTGTGGTTGCCAGAAATGAATACAGTGTTTCAGGTATTTCTAGATGGCATATTGGTGCTTGTATATATTCTTATTTTCCACTGTAATTATGAAGCAATTCATAGTTTTTCTTGCAAAAAACACAAATATGCAGTATTTACATATAATGCAATGTTAAACCGTTTACATTTTTTTACGGATATGGTAAGGTATCTTACCATTTTAGGAAAGGTGGTATTTGGACCTACACTGTCATTCATTTTTTTTCTGATTAGTCATCAAACGGAATTTCAAAAATAATTCAAACTCCAAACACTTTCCACTCCTTTCATTGGTATGACAAACAGATAGCCACGCCTCCAAACTCACGTCATTGGTTGAGACACTGTTGCTGGGCAGTACTATTCGGGACTCTTAAATGGAGCAATGTTTTGATTGCAGGAGCAACAGTCTGGATAAGCATCTTGCTGATCTAGTTAGATCTTATAAACATGTTTATAGCTAGCTACCTTACACATCTGGCTTAATGGCATTTAAAGGTCACTCTATCGCCCTCTGGAGTACTGGAGTGACTGACCACCACAGTAACACAAGAACATTTGATGCGTAGGTCAAGCATATGAGTCCATGTCTGCACACTTGCCTAAGCCAGTAAATGGACGTCATCCAATCATAACAGAGTTAATTTACTGTTTCATTTACAAGCCTTAAAGGTACAATAGCAAAATTCTAAAATGTGACAGTTCTGGTGCAAAAAGGACATTATAAATGGACTTAAAATGTGTGGATTTTGAAAAAATGTGGCTCCTTTAATTATTTTTTAATATATTTTTTATTTTATTGCAACATAACATGTTACAGAAATATTAGAGAATGTAAAAGAATACTAAACAGACAAAAAAAAGAAGATAAACAATTCATAGAAATTCCATATATGTGAAAAGTAGTACTGTGTGTGGGATCATAAATATCAGTGTTATTTTAGTATCATTGAGACACTATTATAGTTCTTTTTATTTTTATATGTTTCATTTTTATGTTAGTTTAGTACTAAAATGTTAGTAATTTAGTCTTTTTTGCCAATAAATTGTTTCTATATGTCTATGTAGTATAAAATATAGTCTATCTATATGTAATATGTCTATATCGTTTTTATACATTTTTATTACAGGTTTAGTTTAGGGTTTTTTTTAGTACATCAAGTGAAACTATATAAAAATAAGAAAAAATGAAAACAATGAGTTTAAGTTTTTTTATTTTATTTTTGTTAACTTTTATTATTTATTATTTCAAGTAATCAAGTAATTATTTCAAGTAATGAATAAATATATATATATATATATATATATATATATATATATATATATATATATATATATATATATATATATATATATATATATATATATATATATATATATATATATATATATATATATATATATATATATACTGTATATATACACTCACCTAAAGGATTATTAGGAACACCATACTAATACTGTGTTTGACCCCCTTTCGCCTTCAGAACCGCCTTAATTCTATGTGGCATTGATTCAACAAGGTGCTGAAAGCATTCTTTAGAAATGTTGGCCCATATTGATAGGGTAGCATCTTGCAGTTGATGGAGATTTGTGGGATGCACATCCAGGGCACGAAGCTCCCGTTCCACCACATCCCAAAGATGCTCTATTGGGTTGAGATCTGGTGACTGTGGGGGCCATTTTAGTACAGTGAACTCATTGTCATTTTCAAGAAACCAATTTGAAATGATTTGAGCTTTGTGACATGGTGCATTATCCTGCTGGAAGTAGCCATCAGAGGATGGGTACATGGTGGTCATAAAGGGATGGACATGGTCAGAAACAATGCTCAGGTAGGCCGTGGCATTTAAACGATGCCCAATTGGCACTAAGGGGCCTAAAGTGTGCCAAGAAAACATCCCCCACACCATTACACCACCACCACCACCAGCCTGCACAGTGGTAACAAGGCATGATGGATCCATGTTCTCATTCTGTTTACGCCAAATTCTGACTCTACCATCTGAATGTCTCAACAGAAATCGAGACTCATCAGACCAGGCAACATTTTTCCAGTCTTCAACTGTCCAATTTTGGTGAGCTCGTGCAAATTGTAGTCTCTTTTTCCTATTTGTAGTGGAGATGAGTGGTACCCGGTGGGGTCTTCTGGTGTTGTAGCCCATCCGCCTCAAGGTTGTGCGTGTTGTGGCTTCACAAATGCTTTGCTGCATACCTCGGTTGTAACGAGTGGTTATTTCAGTCAAAGTTGCTCTTCTTTCAGCTTGAATCAGTCGGCCCATTCTCCTCTGACCTCTAGCATCAACAAGGCATTTTCGCCCACAGGACTGCCGCATACTGGATGTTTTTCCCTTTTCACACCATTCTTTGTAAACCCTAGAAATGGTTGTGCATGAAAATCCCAGTAACTGAGCAGATTGTGAAATACTCAGACCGGTCCGTCTGGCACCAACCATGCCACGCTCAAAATTGCTTAAATCCCCTTTCTTTCCCATTCTGACATTCAGTTTGGAGTTCAGGAGATTGTCTTGACCAGGACCACACCCCTAAATGCATTGAAGCAACTGCCATGTGATTGGTTGATTAGATAATTGCATTAATGAGAAATTGAACAGGTGTTCCTAATAATCCTTTAGGTGAGTGTATATATCATATTTTTAAATGATATATATAGTCTAGTATAAAGGATTATTATTATTTGAATTATTTTCATTTTCAAATCTTTTAGAACAATTTGAACAATTAGTTATGACATTGACACGGTTTTTATATTTGGCCAGGTCTGGCATCTCCTCAGTCTCAGAGCGTGCCCGTCATCAACAGCGTTTCTGGACTCACCACCCTGCAGCCGATGCAGTTCCCACAGAACACCAGCCTAACGCAGCTGACCACAGCTCACCTCTCCCAGCAGCCCTTCACACAGTCGCACAGTAATTACCACTGCTTATCAAGGCAAAACATATTGTGATTCTGAACAACAATGTGCAAAACTCACATTCCGCTCGTCTTTTTCAGTGTACTCTACCAAACAAGAAGCAGCCCAGTTTTCCCATCCATCTCGATATACGACCATGGACACCAGCACCATCACACACCTGGGCTCCAGCAAGCAGGTCATACACTCGTTTCTTGTACTTTTTATCCACCTTACTTCTAACGTAAGAGCGGGTTCAGCCATTTGTAACTTGTACATAAACACTGGTTTGTAGTGCAAATAGTTGTACCGTTTATTCAATTTTGTTATTTTTCTAGTTATTTACCTATAGGCCCTGTTTACACCTGGCATTAAAGGGTTAGTTCACCCAAAAATGAAAATTCTGTCATTAATTACTTACCCTCATGTCGTTCAACACCCATAAGACCTCCGTTCGTTTTCGGAACACAAATGAAGATATTTTAGTTGAAATCTGATGGCTCTGAAAGGCCTCCATTGGCACAATGCACGGTTCACTCTCAAGACCCTTAAAAGGCACTAAAGACGTTGTTACAAAGTGCATCTAACCACAGTGGTTCTACAATAACTTTATGAATCGGCGAGAATAGTTTTTGTGCGAAAAAAACCCCTAAATAACGACTTATATAGTGATGACGATTTCAAAACATGGCTTCATGAAGCTTCGAAGCGTTATGAATCAGTGAGTCGAATGAGCAGTTTGGATCGCCAAATTTCAGCAGTTTGGCAGTTTGACACGCGATCCGAATCATGATTCGACTCACTGATTCATAACGCTTCGAAGCTTCATGAGGCTGTGTTTTGAAATCGTCATCACTATATAAGTCGTTATTTAGGGTTTTTTTGCGCACAAAAACTATTCTCGCCGATTCATAAAGTTATTGTAGAACCACTGTAGTGAGATGGACTTTGTAACGACGTCTTCAGTACCTTTTAAGGGTCTTGAGAGGAGTCTTAAGGGTCATTTAGGAGAAACTCTTAGTGGTAAGATAAAAGGTTTAGTGAATACGGCCCTTGGTGTAAACAGGAATGTGTCTGCCTCGTCTACTTGTGATCTGATCGACCACAACACATCTTATTACCTGGTGTAAACAGTAGAGGCTAATGCAAAACAAGGTGGTTACATTTTTATAAAGTGCTCAATGTTGCTATTTCTCTCTCTGCACATAAACAGTGTATATCTGTATTTGTGCTCATGATGGATAATCGTTACTCTCTGTTGTCATTGCAGTGTCCATTGCAGGCCTGGTGAACAAACGCAACCGAAGCGAGAACTTCCTCGGCAGCTTA
This sequence comes from Gobio gobio, assembly GCF_949357685.1. Taxonomy (NCBI): domain Eukaryota; kingdom Metazoa; phylum Chordata; class Actinopteri; order Cypriniformes; family Gobionidae; genus Gobio; species Gobio gobio. Next base: position 20,219,036 of record NC_137107.1, on the reverse strand, counting down.
GCAACAGCAGTCCGTGACCTCTGCATGTCTCAGTTACGTTGGTAACCTGTCAGCATGGAGAAACAATAGGAGCAGCACTGCCTCTGGATACTGCAACAAATGAAGAATAATGATTGATATATTACAGCTTTAAGCTATAATGGATGACAGAACAAACTGGCGGAACTCGCTAAGACGATTGAATACTGAGCCGAAGCTTTCACACCCATCGGTTTTAGGTGATGAAATCTTCAATGATACTGTACATACGGTTTAATGAGGAAATATGGTTTGTTGTTAAATACAAGGTCAAGTTTTCAGGCAAAGCAACAACAACAACAACAAAAAATAGTCAGTCGATCACGGATGAGATTTTGTTTTCCACGAGCATGTTTGAGATTTGAAATGTATCCCGTATTCTACAAGAAAATCATCACATTACTGTGTAAATTTTTCACAACATCAAAGTGGTCTTTCCATTTCAACGCATGGACTTGCACATACAAGTGATCCCAAAAGATGCTACAAATATAATTGCCTCTCAGGGATTGATTTCACACTACTCCATTGTAGCTAATATTATGAGAATGTGTATAACTGCCTAAAGGCTTTGCTATTTTTTATATATACATTTTGGAATCACCTCAATCATATTTATATTTGTGTAAATCGTACATAATACATTTTTGAAGAATACCTCCTGGCTTCAGTGCTCGTTTTTATTAGTTTAAGATGTGTTTATTTCTTTGATATTTTTTGGTCAAGTAATGTGCCATAGCAGAAAGATTCAGATTTCGGCCATGCTTTGCATAGAGAATGAGTTCACACACTAATGGAAACTTAGAGGTGTGAAGGAGGGGTGGAGACAGGACAGAGATGGGCAATAAAAGGGTGTGTATTTGTTTTCCATGCCCCATTAGGTCTATTTCCCTTGTTGTCTCACTGGTCAAAGGGCATGCAGGTATCATCTGAGGTCACTTTTAGGAAGTGAACAGGTGAAGTAATTTCCTTTTCGCTTCTCACATGACTTCTCTAGCATGTGATTGCAGTTTTTTTTCTCCATGGAAACTAAATTAACTAAAACAGCACCCTGGGGATTCATTTCTTAATGAAGCTAGTGCATGACTTCAAAAGTACACTGCACTGTTAGACCTTACCAGGCCTTTTTACAATAAAACACTGTCAACGCTGTTGCCAGTAATTTACTGTTAATTTTAATCGACTTTACAGTATGTTACTGTAAAAATACCATGCACTAAATTAAAACTCAAAGTGAAACTCATTTCATTTGCAGAAACCGACTGCCAACTGCCATTTAAATTTAAAAACTAATATTTATAATGTGCTAGTAATATTATTACTGTGAATTTATTTCATTTGAGTCCACTAACAAATATTTTAAATAAAGAGATTTTCACTGGATCAGCAATTACACAGTCACCGTCTGTTAAATAAAGCAACACGCAACATGTTTCTTGGTCTTCTGCTGGACTGAAGTACAGGCTCTACTCTTCAGCACAATGGTGACACACAAAAACTAAATTTTACAGTTAATTTTAAACAGTGTTGCCAGTATATTTCTGTTTTTTAACTTACAGTTTATTACTGTTAAAATACATTTAGTGGGTGTGTCATTTTATCTAACACCTTTAACCCTTTCAACCACACAGTAACATCCTGTGGTGTCCACACTACAAAGAGTAAAAGTAACATTCACCCTGGCTGAATCCAAAATCACCCCCTATTATTTGCCCTATTATTTGAGGGGACAGCCATTTGTAGTGGTGTCCAAAACCATAGTGGGCGGTATTGAGTGCACTCATTCAATCCCACAGTGTACAGCCAATCTACACTCAATGGCTGTCCGACTTCACATATTCGTTTTTATTCACTCCTTCAAGTGAACTATATTAGTGGATAACGTAGGGAATAGTGAATGAGGGCTTAGGGGGTGATTTTGGATTCAGCCCCAGTGTTGCAGTCAGATAATTAAAGGGTAACTTCAGTGATTTAGCATTAGGCTTTGTATCAGTAGAAACCCGGTAGTATATTCAAATGATGGTACTTTCCCCCCTCATATCCCCCTGAGACAAGAGAATTATGCATTTTATTTCTGGAAAAAATCCTCAGATGACACAAATATCGTCATTTTGCGTCATCGGAGGATTTTTTGGCCAGAGGCTAAAGACTACAGCCGCTAGATGGAGCTGTTCCGCATGTTATCAATCCGCCCATAGGGGATAGATCTCATGCACAGAATGTAAGACACAGACGGCCGCATGGACATTCATAACGGAGCAAAGTGAGTGTTTCAACTTTTCAATGAATTCCTGTGATAGTTTAGCTACCATATGCGATCAGAAAACGTGCCAGACTGGCGCTTAACGTTACCTCAGCTCTGCTCAGCTCTTCGTGATGAATGAAATCTGACACTGCTGCATCTGTGCCGTGTCTGTGCTCTAACTGAACGGAATTATTGTATTACTAGTATGAATATCAAAATGACGGTGTACGGAGTGGCCTCGTAGGGCAGCGAAGCAAGTGCATTCTGGGAGTTGTTGTCTTTCATCCACACAAAATAATTTCCCATTTCTACTACATAAATTACCCAGTTTAAATACAAAGCTTAATGCTAAATCACTGAAGTAACCCTTTAAGTGATGATTGAGCATTAATGATGAACACCTGCTGTTAAGCAGCATAATCACTGAAGAAAAGAGAAACAAGAAGAAGAGAAAAAAGAGAAACACAAGAACTACAACTAACATCCAGCCTTTACACATTATTACACTTATAACTAACCATTTGACTTTATTTTTGTCAGACGTCTACAGAAGCTCTTATTGAGTATTAACAGGTTTAGATGTTGATGTTTAAATTGAAAATGCTTGGTTTTAATGTCACCATTATGGAGATCAGTTGATTGGTTTGCTTTAGTTGAGCTCTTGACCCTTGATTTTTTTTCACAGTTTTTTCTCTGGCTGCTGTAACTGTGTTTTTGCAAACTACATTTGTTATGGGGAAGAAAAAAAAAATTGATCATTGAATGTTGATTGTTATGCATTGATGATTATTATAACCATCAACAAGTCTCTTGATTCAATTATCTCATCCAGTGTTTAATCCTTTATCAAAAGTGTTACATTATTAACAGACTTACAGCATCAATAGACACAGAGATATCACAAATCAGCCCATGAATCTCAACAATGGTGGCAATAAAAAAAAGATAATTCAGCTGCATCGTTTATTCATGCTGCAGTGCATGCTGGGAGTTTTGTACTATGCTGGTGCCCAGCATGATTGTGACATGAAACTTTTGATTGTCACCATTGTTGAGATTCATATGCTGATTGCTGATGTCTGTGTGTGTCCAAATGATGCAGAAGTTTTATGTACTGTATGATTTCAAATTCCTTCAAAATAACTGCTTCCTAGTGTAGAATCACAGAGCTACTATAATCAATAAATATCCAATTAAAATACCCATAAAATCAAAGATTAGACACTGGATGAGATCAGTGAGTCCATGATGATTGTGGCATCATCAAAACAGCCCAAAACGCCTGATCAACTTCCTCTTGGCTTTTATTACCCAGCAAACAAATACATACAACAAATAGTACCCAGAATGCATTGTTTTCTACGGTATATTACTGTTTTCATGGAAAATAGAGTTAGTTAGAATTTGGACGTTTTTTACAGCAAGGTTTAACAGTGTGTATCAGTCGTTGAAACTGAAGGAAACAGGTACTGATTTATTACTGAAATTGGCAGTGGTTCTGAATATTTACAAAGTCCAGTTCAGGTTCAGAAAAGAAAATAAGGAAAATATGCAATAATTAAATGTATTTAATGTGTAAATTGGATCACTCCTTGTGCAAAGTAATGATGCTGAAAATTCAGCATTGATCACAGGAATACATTACTTAATTTAAAATATGTTAGAATAGAAACAGTTATCCACATGATGTAAAATAAAATAATAATAAAAAAAATTCTGCAGTACTAGGCCGCTAATCGAATACAAATCTTATATATATATATATATATATATATATATTATTTTCACTACTAGTGGTTTTAGACATTTGAACTACACTATACGTATCAGATTTCAAATGGAGGACTGTGAGGGAAGAATACAGTAAGTAGAAGTTAAAGTATGGATCAGTCATACATTAAATTAACAATAGCATGCTGTACATTCCCTCAATAAAGTCTAAAAAAACACAGAAACAAAGCTAAATTATATGACTGTCCATACATACATTTTAGATAAATGTTGAGACTGAGATGTTTTGGCTCCTTCATTTAACAATAGTTCCTTTATTAGAGATAGAACACTGATCGCAGCAGCAAACATATTTTTGGTAAGAAGTTTACTGAAAAATTAACGTTCTGGGCTGGTCTGTGCATGAACAGAACCAACAGTACTGTAGGCCTAATTGTAATACATTAGCGATTAGCATAATAGCTTCTCCTGTAAAGTCCAGAGGCAGCAGAGGACACATGCTGAGACGTGGACAATAGAGGACAACGTGGAGGCGTGGAGCAATGAATGAGCAGAAGGAGCAAGTCGGCAGAAGAGATCTTATATCAGCTACTGCTGGGGTTAGAGGTCAGAAAGACAGGGGACAGAAAAGCTGACTTTACTCCTGTAACCCTCTGTTCTCTTCCCACACTGCCATAGCTTGTGCTAAAGGGATGTTCCAGATTCAACACAAGTTGCTTTATCAACAGATTACCACAGAAAATAATGTTTGAATCATGTCACTTAGTTTGTAGAAACAAACTTAGGCTACATTTTATTTACAGTACTGCATTTACATGAGGCAAGACATTCTGAAGGGGTTTAAAATCATAACTATGATGCTTATTTGTGTTTTGGTTGACAAACTGATATAGCTTCTTCTGTTTAAAAATGTGTTATATTTGAGCTGTAAGGTTTCAATTGTGTTTTATATGGTAAATTAATGGTCATGCATAGAACACGTGAGAGTGTTTTTCTTTAAACAGACCATTTCTTGTATTTTTGAACCTGTCATGGAAAAGATAATTTACCTGCGTTACATGGACATCACAGAGGGTCAAATATGATGTTGGCTTGATGAAATTAGAGAAAGGGCCATTTCCACCCCCGAGTCCAGCTATCAGGGGGTCCAGTGTGTGGGCCAAACTTCAGCCCACAGAGACCCCATACCGAGATCTTCTTGACTTAGGTTTAAACATGCTGAGTAAGGATATTGTCCATTCATCAAATGTTTTCAGGTCTACATTATAGTATATACAAAATGATATATATTTTAAAAAGAAAATATTACTTTTATTCTGCAAGGATGAATTCAATTGATCAAAAGTGACAGTAAAGGCTTTTAAATTGTTACAAAAGATTTCTATGTCAAATGCTGTTCTCTATTCAGGGTCTTTAGCGACCCGAGACGTCATTCACTACCCTCCTCCTCATTCATTTTATAAAGTTAGAACCTTCTAAGTATTCCTCAATCAATCAATTTTAAACAATATAACAAGAAAAAAATAATAAAATTATAATTGAATGCCTGTTTTTCCACTAGTTCTTTGTCAAAATTGTATAGGTTCGCTAACGACCCGATTGTACGTATTTTTTTTCCTGCACAACAATAAATGAATCTATAATGACAAAATAACTGCAATTCACCTTTATTCCCCAAGCTGGCAATGTCTAATACATAATAACGAAGTGACGTTTCACTCATAATTACTGCAGACTGAAAACGAAACCATAATAATCTGAAAAACTTGAAATGGCTGAGCGATTTACTGCAGAGTGTTACGACCGCTAGGGTTCAGCCGTAACAGAAAAAGGAAGAGAGTCCACACCAGAGAGAATTCTAAATAATAAGTTTTTATTTACAAAAATAAGGGTTTAGCGTCAGGGGCAGACAAGGCCAAAATAACAAACAAAACAAACTTCTTTTAGAAACTAATTTACCTATAACAAAAATAAAGAAAACAAAATACAGTTAGCTTCCCTATCTCCCTTTAGCATAAACAAGGTTCAAAATGAGGTATAAATAAATTGGCGTCAAACCCCCTACATCCCTTAAGTAGACAAAACAATGTTTAAAGAAAATAGATATAACATTGAGTGGCAAATAAATCAAGATATATTACCAGGTCAAAAATCAAACAATCAAACAAACAAACAAACATCAGGAAAAAACTGGAAAATCAAGGCTCACCAAATAAACAAACACTTCATAGTTTCACAGAAATACTATCAATCTCTCTGATAAGACTCTCTAATTCAAACGAAGCCCAAAAAAACCACGACGTACGACGACAAACAGAATGTCATGAAGACCGACGGCACAAAATGGCATGAAGCCCTGAATGAGTGTTTGGGGCGGTCCTTATATCTGGATCAGGTGCTTGGCTGGACCAATCTCAGTCTTCGGGTAATTAATAGATGAAACACCAATCTGCAACACAAACATACATCTACACACAGAGATAGACCGTATACACAACTAGTTGATAAAATAAAACTTCAAGATCATAACACCCCCACCCATAAAATAAAACACACCGTTTTACTGGTGGACACGGGATAGTGAATCAGCTATCACATTTTCAATACCTCTCTTATGCGAAATCTTCATATTGTAACTTTGACAGATAAGGGACCATCGCATTAAACGATGATTGGAATTACACATCTGTTGAAGAAACGTAAGAGGATTATGGTCAGTAAAAATGGTAACTGGGTGTACACTTGAACCGACATACACTTCGAAGTGTTGTAAGGCGAGGATCAATGCGAGAGCTTCTTTCTCTATGGTACTGTAGTTAATTTGATGTTTGAGGAACTTCTTTGAAAAGAAACTAATCGGATGACTCAAATCATCTTCACCGGTCTGTAATAACACAGCACCAGCACCAGTGCCACTAGCATCAACTTCAATCTGGAATGGTTTTTCAAAATGGGGTGCAACAAGTACAGGGGTACTACAGAGCAAAGTTTTCAGAGCGTCAAAAGCTGATTGACATTCAGAAGTCCACTTGAAAGATACTGCTTTACTCAGTAATTCAGTGAGAGGCCTAGCAACATCAGAAAAATTCTTACAAAAACAACGATAATAACCCGTCATTCCTAAAAATCGACGGAGTTCCCTTCTTGATTTTGGAATCGGAAAATCGAGGATGACCTGAACCTTTGAGTTCAAGGGACGAACTTGACCACTACCGACTTCTTTACCTAAATAGGTGACTGTGGCACAACCGAATTCACATTTCGCTAGATTCAAGGTAAGACTAGCATCTCTAAGACGTTTGAAGACTTCCTCTAAAGTTTTAAGATGTTCTTCCCAAGTGTTAGCATAACACACAACATCATCTAAATAAGCTTCACACCTTGACACATTGGCTAACACGACAGACATTAAACGCTGAAAAGTTGCTCCAGCATTTCGAAGGCCGAAAGGCATTACCCGGTATTGTAGAAATGCATCAGGGGTAGCAAAAGCCGAAATTTCGGACGCTCTTTCCGTGAGCGGCACCTGCCAATAACCTTTTAGCAGATCGAGTTTAGTCACAAATTTAGCATTTCCCACACGATCTACACAATCTTCCATGCGTGGAAGTGGGAAAGAATCAGCCTTAGTTAATAGATTCACTTTTCTATAATCTGTACAGAACCTTGAAGTACCATCTGGTTTGGGAACCAGAAGACAAGGTGAACACCACGGACTAGAACTAGGAACTGCCAAGCCGTTTTCAAGCAAATACTGAGTTTCTTGCCTCATCAGTTCTCTCTTAAGTGGGTTAACTCGATAAGCACTTTGTTTCACGGGTGCATGTGAATCGACATCAATGTCATGTTTTAACACGTGAGTTGTAGTAGGCGAGTCACTAAACAAAGTCGGATACCTCTCAATCAAATGTGTGATGTCAGCCTGGGCAGACACGGACAAATGCAACACTTTTGCAGAAAAGTTTAACAGAGTTTCAGAATTTGGTAACCGAGCAGTCGAAAAGGCGGCACTACTCATCTTCAAACCATCAATTTCTGGGGAATATTCTGAGAGTGATACATTAGCTGGGACGACAGTTACAACAGGAACTTTAGTCTCAGAGTTAGAGCGTGTCACATAGGCTTTCAGCATATTAATATGACAGACTCGGGACTTTCTCTTGCGATTTGGGGTGTCAACAACATAATCAGTTTCACTCAGTTTCTCTTTAATCTCGTAGGGACCAGAAAATTTTGCCTTAAGTGCCGAACCCGGCACAGGAAGTAAAACAAGAACTTTGTCTCCAATTTGAAACGAGCGTTGTACAGCTTTTTGATCATACCTAGCTTTCATTTGCTCTTGGGCAGAATCAAGAGAGCGTTTTGCCAGCAGGCATACTTTATGCAATCGCTCACGAAACGAACTAACGTAATCTAAAACATTCTGAGTGGGAGACGGATGGTCAGAAGAAAGAAATTGCTCTTGCAAAATCCTTAATGGACCACGCACAGTGTGCCCAAAGATCAATTCAGACGGACTAAAACCGAGAGAAGCTTGAGTTGTGGTTCGAATTGCAAACAGTAACAATGGAATTTCCTCATCCCATTCCTTCTGTTGTTCAACACAAAAAGTTCGGAGCATGGACTTGAGAGTTTGATGAAATCGTTCGATAGCACCTTGAGACTGAGGATGATACGCACTAGATACTTGATGCTTAATGTTTAATTTTTTTATTACTTTGGCGAACACTTTAGACATGAAATTGGTTCCTTGATCAGACTGAATGTATTTCGGAATTCCAAAAGTAGTACAGAATTTAACAATCGCTTTGACAATTGCATGAGCCTTAAGTGAACGTAGTGGTATCGCTTCAGGATACCTGGTCGACGTACACATTAAAGTTAACAAGTAGGAATTTCCAGATTTAGTTTTGGGTAACGGCCCAACACAATCAATCAAAATCCGCTCAAATGGTTCACCAAGTACAGGTATCGGTTTCAATGGCGCTGGGGGAATGACCTGATTGGGCTTACCAGATAACTGACACGCGTGACAAGATTTACAGAATTTAGCAACGTCAGATTTCATTGCAGGCCAAAAGAAATGCTTCAACAAACCATCATATGTTTTCCGAACACCTACGTGACCGGAAAGCTCATGGTCATGTGCCACACTCAGCACTTGTTCGCGAAAGGGTTTTGGAACGACGACTTGAACAACAGTGCCCCATTCATCCTTGACATGTGGAGACCACTTGCGCATAAGAACGCCGTCTTCAAAGTAGTAAGCCACGGGATGCTCTGGCAAAACGGTCGGCTCGACAACAGCTGCAACACAGTGAAACAGAGTTTGATCGGCACGTTGTGCCTCAATTAACATAGCTTTCCCAAATGGCAAATCAACATTAGGAAGTGCACACATTTTTAATTCAACTGAATCAACATTTTCCTTTGTCTCAGCAGAATTATCATCACACAAAAAAGTTTTGGACAGATCCACAGAGTCTTTAAATTTCTCAGCTTGAGCTCGCGTCACTACACAGGTACTAAAAACATCAGGAAACTCTCTCTCTAGCACATCTTCGTCAGGTGAAACAGGCACATCCATCACTTCAGGTAAACAGAACACTTTGTCACCTGCCAGATCATTTCCCAAAATGAGCGATACACCTTTAACAGGTAATTCAGTCCGAACAGCCAGTCTAACATTCCCCAAAACAATCTTAGAGCGCAAAAAGACATTATGCAAAGGAACTTTTACTACTGAAAGATCAATGCCTTGAACTAGTACATTGGTACCACAATTTGACTGTTCTGAAAATCGCAGCACACTCTCTAAAATAAAGGATTGCGCAGCACCTGTGTCACGGAGCATGCGAACAGGTTTCCTTTCGAATTCAGCTTCGTCAAGTGAAACAACACCATCAAAGATGAACGGCTCAAAAGTAGATTCAGTGGCTGTGTTCGAAGAGATCGGTTCAGAAGAAAAGATAGGTCGTTCAACTAATGCGACACTTTTAGAAGTGTTCGCTTTCTTGCCAGATTTACGTTTCAGAACAGGACAAGCAGCAATAAGATGCCCCACCTCATGGCAGTAAAAACATTCACGACTTTCACTACTGTCTGCACTTGAAACGTTCTTAGGCATCACTGTGATATCCTTAGAACTGTGAAATCGATCAGGGAAATTACGCTTTGCAGCTGAAAATATTACTTTATGAGTAAGCACGAACTCATCAGAAAAAACGGCAGCATCAGAAAGAGAAGACACTTTCTGCTCATTTAAGTAAACCACGATTTTCTCGGGTAAACAATTCTTAAACTCCTCCAACAACATTAGCTCCTTAAGCTGCTCAAACGTAACTACTTTGTTTGCCGTGCACCACTTATCAAACAAATTTGCTTTGTCTCTCGCAAATTCTACATAAGTTTGACTAGAGGTTTTCATATGACTACGGAACTTTTGTCGGTACGCTTCGGGAACTAATTCATAAGCACGCAAAACGGCAGTCTTCATTACATCATAATCAAGGCTTTGTTCAAGCGTTAATGCCGAACAAACTTCTTGTGCTTTGCCAACAAGTTTACATTGCAATAACAGCGGCCAAACGTTACGCGGCCACTTTAACGTGGCGGCAATTCGTTCAAACACAGTGAAGTAAGTGTCAACCTCGCTTTCTCGAAACAGTGGAACTAGTGAAATTTGGCGACTAATATCAAATTCAGGTGGACTTACTTGTGGGTTGCGTCGTGGTGCAGGGATAGGACTCGGAGTGGAAACGGCGATGGGTGACGACACAGGCACGCTTACCCCAGGCGCATCAGCAACTGAGGGGTGAACAGATGATTTAGTTTTGAGTTCAAGCTCCAGCTCTTTGAGCCTGATATCTCTCTTGGTTTCAAGCTCAACTGTGCGTGCATGCAACAGCTGACTCTGATATCGTTGCTTGCTCAACTCCACATCTAGTTCTTTCAGTTTGAGCGCCAGAAAGGGATCTCTCGGAGAAGGTAGATCGATGGGATCTATGCTGGCTAGCTCCTCAGGCTTGGGTTGCTCACCCTCACCCACGGAAACCGGCAACCGAAATGCAACACCCGCCGACTCACTCTCCTCTGGCAAAACTCCGTGCTCCACAAGGTGTCTATGAATCACCTCCTTAATCTCCCGTTTCACTGCACCACGAGGAACTGTAATCTGATACAAATCCGCGACTGCAAACAGATCATCTTTGCGGCAAATATCTAACTGTTCAGACGTAGGCTGAACCGCAAATTTGTCTAGCTCAAATTTCGAAGACATTCCAAATTCCCTCCCCCTTAAAGTGAAAACCGCTAGCCAAACAACAATATACAAAGCAAATTTCATTAGGTTTTATCACACGCAACGACGCCAATCCAATTGGTTTCGGAAAAACATCCGTTTTCGGACGAGCCCCCAAATTCTGTTACGACCGCTAGGGTTCAGCCGTAACAGAAAAAGGAAGAGAGTCCACACCAGAGAGAATTCTAAATAATAAGTTTTTATTTACAAAAATAAGGGTTTAGCGTCAGGGGCAGACAAGGCCAAAATAACAAACAAAACAAACTTCTTTTAGAAACTAATTTACCTATAACAAAAATAAAGAAAACAAAATACAGTTAGCTTCCCTATCTCCCTTTAGCATAAACAAGGTTCAAAATGAGGTATAAATAAATTGGCGTCAAACCCCCTACATCCCTTAAGTAGACAAAACAATGTTTAAAGAAAATAGATATAACATTGAGTGGCAAATAAATCAAGATATATTACCAGGTCAAAAATCAAACAATCAAACAAACAAACAAACATCAGGAAAAAACTGGAAAATCAAGGCTCACCAAATAAACAAACACTTCATAGTTTCACAGAAATACTATCAATCTCTCTGATAAGACTCTCTAATTCAAACGAAGCCCAAAAAAACCACAACGTACGACGACAAACAGAATGTCATGAAGACCGACGGCACAAAATGGCATGAAGCCCTGAATGAGTGTTTGGGGCGGTCCTTATATCTGGATCAGGTGCTTGGCTGGACCAATCTCAGTCTTCGGGTAATTAATAGATGAAACACCAATCTGCAACACAAACATACATCTACACACAGAGATAGACCGTATACACAACTAGTTGATAAAATAAAACTTCAAGATCATAACAAGAGCAAGTACTGAACGCAATCAGATATTAGAGTCACTGTCACTCGACGATGGATCTGGTGAAGGAGGCTGTCAGTGATCAAAATATTTATTTTCAAGACGTTGAAAATGAGTTTTGAGAATATGCGTGAGATTGCGAATATGAGCCAGATGCTGAATGTACTAGGAAATGAGTTCTGACAAGGACAGTGATGATGGTATAACACATCTGCTCAAACTGAACCCTTCCAAGCTCCAAAAGGTAACGAAATATGTTTTATTTTATCCTTCTGTAATTGTTTCTCTAATATCAGGAGTTTTATATATTATCGCGACAGGTGGAGATCTATTCATGTTAGATATAGATCCGGGTCGCTAAAGACCCAAATATGTAAGAATGTTTGGCAAAACAGTCATGAACCCGGTCACTCCACCACCGGGCACTTTAAATAGTACAATATCCAATTTTTACTGGAAAAAGAAAAAAGCTCGCATAAAACTATCCACTCTTCAAAGGTTAAAGAAATTTGGAGGACTTGGAGCACCCAACTTCTACCTTTACTTTATTTCTCAACAGCTAACTTACATCTACCACTGGATACACAACTCAAATCTCCAATGGTTAAATACTGAAAATGAACAGGTTCAACCATTAGACATAAAGCTTCTACCATTAATAGACAAATCAATAAAATCTCTCCCGGGTTATAAAAACAATAAGACTATTAATACCACCATGAATGCCTGGTGGAAGGTACATGATCTACTACATTGTAATTTGGAACCATCTGCCAACACACCAATATGGCATAACCCAATGTTTTTAATTAATAATAAAAGTTTTCATTTTTCCACATGGAGCCAAAGAGGAGTAACCAGCCTGGGCCACTACAATGAAGGCCTGTTCATGACCTTTGATCTTATTCAATCAAAATACAAGTTACCCGATCAAAATTACTTTCAATATATACAGTTAAAAGAGGTCATACGAAAATCAATTGGCCCTGGTAGTCTGAAAAATTGTAACTCTCCTATATACCAAACTATTAAATCTTTAAAACCAATTAAAATACTATCACAAATATATACATTTTTACAGTCAACAGAAAATAATATAGTCTTACCAATGCAAAAATGGGCTAATGACATAGGTACTGATCAAAATATCAACTGGCAAGAAGTTTGCAATAATATTTATTCTATGTCTTGTAATACCAGAATCCAATTGATTCAATATACGATTATACATAGAACACACATAACAACATACAAACTGCACCGCATGGGATATAATACAAATAACCATTGTACACACTGCCCAGCCTCCACTGATGATTATTTTCATGCATTCTGGCAGTGTCCACTTGTCCAGTCATTCTGGTCGGAGGTCATGAACAGGCTCTCAGATATCCTTGGGCTCAGCATCCCATTTTGTCCTATACTAGCTCTGCTGGGAGACATGTCTACATTACAGATTCCTAACCATTTCAAACCATTTATATTAATCTCACTGACTGTAGCAAAGAAACAAATTCTACTTAATTGGAAAGACAGAACGGAACTCTCAATAAATCAATGGTTAAAATTATTGTTAGTACACTCAAATTTGGAGCAATTAACTGCACTTGCACATAATATTGACACATTCAAACAAACTTGGTCCCCTCTTTCTCAATACTTAAACAGGAGAACTGATTCCTCTTTTTTATAAACTGTCATAAACTATGAGAAATGTGCCCTTCTTTATAACGTATAGCTCAGGCTATATCCTGTCACCCAGTGCCGATTACTCTTCATATCCTAGTTGAAATGTTACTGCCCTTAAATGTATCTCTTAAAAAAAATGCTTTTTTTTTTCTTTCTCTTCTCTCTTTTTTCCCCCCCTCTATCTATTATTATTATTATTAATGTATTTATTTATTTTTATTTACTTTACGTAATTTAATTTGTATTATCTTTCCAATGTGATAGTATTTGATATTTGGTACAAATTATAACAAACTATTAACAGATAAAAAAGTATTACTTACTATACTGTTCTACAATTATTTAGATTAGGTCTATAAGGTTTATATATTATATGTTTCATATGTTGTACTTTTATTTTTTTTTATTTTATATAATTGTTATTGCTATTATTGTTAGTGGTGGTAGCTGTATAGCTTAATATTTTTATTAATACAGAATAAGTTGTCCTCCCATTGTCTTTATTGATAATCTGAATCAAAAATGTTATATATATAAACAATTATAATTTATACTCTCGATAAGCTGTCTGGGTCTGGCGGCGACTCTAGTGCTGTCGGTGGGTGTGACTGGCGGGTCTTTTCGGCATGGGCATCTCTGGTTCGGTTGTAGGTTTGCCTGGTCCCTCCCTTAGCCATCTTTGCCGGCGGGCCATTCTCCCATTAAAAGTAACAGTAAAGGAGTGCTGTCTGGGTTGGATGTGGTGTCTCTGGCCGGGGAGCCGACTGGGGTACACCATGGTTTCAACCACAGATTACAATCTAAAAAAAAAAAAAAAGGGGCAACCAAATGATTCTATCTCCCAGGTCACAGCCAAACCAGATGAGCTTGGTTTGTAGGTGCCTGTCGTGGTGCCCCTGCATCCCTGGTGGAGGAAGATGCAGCAGAGCACAGAAGGTCAACTGCTGGTATGGGGGTTGGGTTCTGCCGGTGTCGGGGAGGGAGGCCAGGCTGATTAGAGAGGTGAGAATGGCATCTGTGTTGGGGGGCCTGTTGGCTATGCTCGACGTCGGTGGGGCAGTGGCTCCCAGACCCAGAGAGTGATATATATCCAAAAACTATAAAATTGATTCATCATCATTATTATTATTATTATTAATAATAATAATAATTATTTATTATATATATATTGTTATTTTGTATTGCTGTTATTGTTATTATTACTACTAATACTTCTGCTGCAACTACCATTGCTACTATTATTATTACTATCATTATAACTACTTTTACTACAATTATTATTATTTGGATTGTTTCGAAATTGATTTCTCAGTCAGTAACCCCATATTCATAAAAATAATTCAATAAATAAATAGTGAAGTCACTAATAACAACTCACGCTAAATTAACCTACTGCCTAAACTTATAAAGTACCTGTATAAAATATATTATCTATACATCTATATATTGTGCTGTTTTTCTTTCTTATTATTTTTATGTATATATATATATATATATATATATATATATATATATATATATATATATATATATATATATATATATATATATATATATATATATATATATATATATATATATATATATATATATATATATTATATATATATATATATATATATATATTATATATATATATATATATATATATTATATATATATAATATATATATATATATATATATATATATATATATATATATATATATATTATATATATATATATATATATATATATATATATATATATATATATATATATATATATATATATATATAAATATAAATGCATATATATATATATTTGTTTTCTCCCCCAAACTGTGTGTATATGTTTGTGCCTTGTCTCTCACTTTGTATAAGCAGCTGTGTGGTGTTAATAAAAAATAAAATAAAAAAAAGTCATGCGTTTAAGGGTTAAAAAAAAAAATTCCGCTAAATTTTAAGCAGCAGAACTGTTTTCAACATTGATAATAATAAGCAATGTTTCTTGAACACCAAATCATCAGAATGATTTCTGAAGGATCATGAGACAAAAAATGACTAAATTCAGCTTTGCCATCACAGGAATACATTTGAAAAATATATTTATACAGTATATTTCACAATATTACAATTTTACTGTATTTTTGATCACATAAATGTAGCCTTGGAGAGCATAACAGACTTATTTCAAAAACAAACTATAGAATATTGTAAATAAAATGCGCAGTAATCTACTAAAAGTCTACTTTGCATATAATGGATTCATTTGCACTTCAAAAAATTACGAAAAGAATTTATACGGCGCAGTGCTATTCCAGCGAATTCGCTCCACAGAGTCTTTTGGAGGGGAAAAAAACACTTGGAGGGGAAAATCCCCCATGGTGTGCCAAACTGTACCATATTGTTCTGAAACACTCACACAATTGCACCCTCTGATTTATGACCCTCTTTGGTCTCTAAAGCCATTTTTAGCTTTTGCCAGAAGATCTTAGTATCATCTCCAGGTTTGGGCCAGCGGAGGTAAGTTCGTTTCTTTACCAGCTTCCGCATCCTGTGGTACGGAGAGAGCTGATGTGTGGGAATATCCTCCAGGAACACCAGGATCAGCACATCCTTCTGCTCATCAAAGAGTCTGAAGCTCGCCACCTGCACCTCGCTTGAGCACCAGTTGCTCTTCAGGTAGTTCCTAGTGATCAGACAGATGGTCTTGCGGCTACTGTATATGCCATCAACGATGTTGTCTATTATTGGCCTTCCTGGTTCAAAGTCTCGGTGGTGAAGGCACAATCTCCAGCCCTGATCTCCTTCTAATTTGGGAATGAGTTCCTCCATTACCCAAGGCTCATCTTCGGTGTTGTAGGAAATGAAGGCGTCGTACTGGGACGTTGAACCGCTCTGCTTCTTCTTGCTGTCGTAAAGGAAGGCCAAGAGGAGGTAGTACGCATAAATCACCTGATAGCGCAGAAACTGCCAGATAAACGACAAGAGGAGGGTGAGAATGACAACAATACTGCTGCAAAGAAAGCAGATGAAGTCGATGTTCAAGGTGCAGGATTCGGTGTTGAAAGAAGACACGCTCATGCCTCGTAAGGAACGAGGATAGCTACACATGTACAAGTTGAAATAAAGCACCTGAGTAGAATTACTTTTAACGGCCCAGTCAATGAAGAACTCGTTGTGACAGTCGCAAGTGAACGTGTTTTTCTGCAAGTCGAGGACTTGTAGTCGAGGCAGTGACATAATCAGAGTTTTGTTGATCGTGTCAATCTCATTGCCCGGGGCTTTTAGGGTCGAGAGTCTGGAGAGATTTGCATGCAGCAGGAAATTCAGTGAGCGAAGCCCCGTTCTCGATAGGATGAGTTTGGTCAGCCTCGGAATGGGGTGGAAGCACTCGGCTGGGATCGAGTTGTCTTCAGACAGTGGGTTCTTGGAGAGATCCAGGAACCAGAGCTGGGGGCTGTACTTGAATGTATCAGGATGTAGGTGTTCAAGATCGGTGTTTCCAACGTAAAACATTTCCAAGGAGGATAAACCTTGAAGCAGATTTGAGGGTATTTTGCCAATTCCACGACGTAGACTGTGAAGGGCCAATACCTTGAGTTGCTTCAGCTCCTTAAAAGGAGGGTTTCTCAATTTATTATCTGCAAATGAAATGCTGTTGGCGAACAAATACAGATTTTGGAGGTTAGGCATGCCTGAGAACACATGCGGGTGTCTGGTTAATGTTTTAGCTGTTATTTTGTTTGATGACAGAAACAGAGAGGTCAGGTTCTTCAGGTCTTCGAAAGCATAGGCCTCGATCTCTGAAATCTGATTGTCTTGTAAGCTCAAACTGTTTAACTGTGACAAATTTCTAAAAGTGTGTTTTTCTATTTTGCTCAGCTTATTAAAACTTAATTGCAGATCCTTCAGGGAATATGGCCCATTGCTGAAAGCATCGCCGATGCTTAGCAGGTCATTTGTTCCAAGCTTTAGCAATTCAAGACTCGTGAGGTCCTTGAACAAACAGGATCTAAGGAGTGAGATTTTGTTACCATACAAGTACAGAGTTTTCACCTGTGTTAAATTGGCAAAGTCTTCACAGGTGAGCTCCTTGATGCTGTTTCTACTGAGATCTATGAACTCAAGAGTGGAGAGAATTTGAAAGGAGTTTGTTATTCGAGTCAGTTTATTGATTTGCAGAAGCAGTTTTTTTAGTTGTGTAAAATCTCTGAACATACTCTGTGATAACATGGATATTTCGTTTTCTCCTAAATCTAATTCCGTCAGGTTAGAACAGGGATCAAACATGTTGGCGGTGAGTTGTTTTATTTTGGTAGAAATAAGCCGTACAACTCTTAGCGTTGGAGAACATGCGTTCAGCAGAAGGTTGGTCTTGTTTAGCTCAACGTTTCTATTAAGCCTGATTTTATTCAATGAATTCTTGAAGCTTGAAAGCACATTGGCAACACTCTGAGGCGACATACGAACATCCATGAAGTATAATGTCTGCACTGAGGTCAAGTACGTCTTTTCTGTAACATTCCACATCATGGTTCCATTTCGACCACAATAGGATAAATCGAGGTGATTAAGGGATGGAAATATATTATCAGTGAGCTGAAATGTTGCGAAAGGGTTGTCGGAAAAATCAAGCTTTTTTAATGACAAGGGCTTTGTTGACATTTCATTTGAGTTGAAAGCATCAAAATTGTTGCTTCCGATGTAGAGTTCCTCCAAATATGGTGATGCAAGAACCGGCTTGACTTGGTCTATGTAATGGAGGTGGTTTTTCGTTAGGTTTAACACCTTTAAATTCTGAAGTGTGCTGAAAGCTGACTCTTCGATGTCTTTGATATTGTTGCCATCCAGACGTAGCTCCAGAAGGTTGCTTAGGCCGTGTAGCATCCCGCTTGAGACGGCTTCCAGTCTGTTGCTGGCCAGATTGAGATGGGTCAAGTTGGAAAGATAGTCAAGTGCGCCCTCTTGAATTTGTGAGATCTTATTGTTGGATATGTTCAAGTGCTGCAAGTTTGACAAATGCCCAAAGTCTCCAATCTGGATTTGTGCAAAAGCATTGAAGGAAATATCTAAAATCCAGGTATTTCTGGGTATTGACGGAATCCTAAAAAAGCCCATTTTGTAGCAAAGCACTTTTGGATTGGTGTCTCTAAGGGGAGTGCTGATTGTGCAGTTTTTAAAGGAAAATGCACTAGACGGGGAAATTAAACCACAAAGGGCAACATATAATGTGATTTGTTTTAGTGTTCCCATGTTATTTCTTTTTTCATTTCAAACAGAAGATCCACTGGATTAGCCTTGATAAAATAAAATACAAATCTTTGAAATGTATTTATTCTGTGACCTTCACCCAGCAGTGTTTGGCATTGAATTTCCTACAAGTAAAAAAAATAATAAAATAATTATTCAAATTTGACCACATTTAAAAAAAAAAAAACATAATGTACTGTAATACATTGCAGTAAAGTGGGAAATTACACTGAAGTGAATCGGTAAATAAACAATTAAATCAAAATATATATCAAAAGATTGATTTTATACTGTAAAATGACGAGACAAACTCAACCTTTTGCAAAGATAATAGAGAAACACAACCTGCAATACTTCATTCCATCAGCGTAAACAAAAGCAAAAGAATCATTCTTTGTTTCCTGTAGTTTTACTTCAGACAGTGGCAAAAATACAGTTCTTTATCAAAAACACACCAGTGTGTGATAAATATATAGCCACATTGACTTACTTAGCAAAATCAGTATAATCTATAAAATCAATTTATCAATATAGAATAGAATGCCTCCAACCGTAGTTGCTGATATACAGAAATTATACTCACTCACAAAGGTTCATCTCTTCAGTGAGTCTTTGTCTGCTAAAACCTTGAAAAAAGGCGGGTCTTATGTTATGTTGTACAGCAGGAAGTGAAGTAATCTATGGAAGGGGAAGAAAAAAAACAGAAGTAAAACCTGTATACATCCACAAATGTTATAAACCAATAGCTTCACACGTAATGCGACACCTGTGGCATATGGACCTAACCTGATTCTGATCAGAAAAGTGTTCATTGTCATTTCGTGTTTTATTTTGGTAGATTTTAGCCGTACAACTCTTAGCGTTGGATAACATATGCGTTCAGCAGAAGGTTGGTTTTGTTTAGCTCAACGTTTCCATTAAGCCTGATTTTATTCAATGAATTCTTGAAGCTTGAAAGCACATTGGAAACACTCTTGAGGCGACATACGAACATCCCTGAAGTATAATGTTTGAAGTACATTTTTTTTCCTTCTTCTTTTTTTTTTTCCTTTCATCATGATTCATCATTTTCATCAGATTTGTGTGCTTCTGTGTTGTCTTATGGGATACCTCATAGCCAGTATGAGATGGCACTGCTGTCATTCTTCTTCTTTCGATGTGACCAACTTGAAGACAACGAGCCACACAGACAGTGCAGTCAGTAAGATTACTCTCAGTCACACGAGATGTTGTTCCCTCTACTCTATTTCCTCCAGTCATAGGAAGAGTTTTATTTTAGTTAATGATTTATTGCTTTGGAATGTTGTGTTTAAACTCCAAAGGGATTAAAATCTCAAAATCACCTGTTCAATGCTACAAGATAAAAAAATATTATCTCCAAAATCAAAAAATATGATCTCCAAAAGAATGTATAAATTAATAATGTTAATGTTATCTTTTACTGTACTAAAATAACTTTTAGGTCTATACATAAACTAATCAGGCATAACATTATGACCACTGACAGGTGAAGTGAACACTGATTATCTATTCATCACGGCCCCTGTTAGTGGGTGGGATATATTAGGCAGCAAGTGAACATTTTGTCCTCAAAACTGTTGTGTTAGAAGCAGGAAAAATAGGCAAGCGTAAGGATTTGAGCGAGTTTGACAAAGGCCAAATTGTGATGGCAACGACTGGGTCAGAGCATCTCTAAAACTGCAGCTCTTGTGGGGTGTTCCCGGTCTGCAGTGGTCAGAATCTATCAAAAGTGGTCCAAGGAAGGAGCAGACCATTCAGGGTGCCCATGCAGACCCCTGTCCACCATTGAAAGTGCCTACAGTGGGCGTGTGAGCATCAGAACTGGACCATGGAGCAATGGAAGAAGGTGGCCTGGTCTGATGAATCACGTTCTCTTTTACATAGGTGGATGGCCGGGTGCGTGTGTGTCGCTTACCTGGAGAACACATGGCACCAGGATACACTATGGGAAGAAGGCAAGCCGACGGAGGCAGTGTGATGCTTTAGCAATGTCCTGCTGGGAAGCCTTGGGTCCTGCCACCAGTGGTGTAGTGGTGCCTGGAGAAGTGGGTATGCTCTTAATTTATGCCCCCAATTTTTTTTTAAAGTGGCACAGCAATAGATGAACATCCTGTGTTATAAACAGTGACATGTAAGACTAGTCTTGCATATTTAGTTCACCCGAAAATGAGCCAGTAGTATTTGCACATTGTCTCTTGACTTTTGCTGCTTGACGATCACTATGACATTAGTATTAGCCACGGAAGAGGTGCAGATTTTGCAATCAATACTGGCATACAGACAATAGAGACAACATAATTATACATTTTGACTATTCCTTATTCCAGGGGTTTTCAAACCTGTCAAACAACTATTCTCTCACCTTGCAAGTAGTCTCTGCCAGTAGTTTATTTTGTGAACTATCTCTTGGAATGGCTCATTTGCAACAGATAGTGTAGGCCTGAGTGTGCCAACATTAATGCAATTTGCAAATATTACTGGTCCTACGCAGGCCTAATGAATGAATATAAGATATATTCAGGATGAGGCAAGCATGGTGTCAGAGATTAGTTTATTTATTTATTTTTTTAAATATCATCATCTTTCAAAGAATTCAACAAAATATTCTAAACAATATGTTAAACTATTATACAGGGTTTGACATTAACTTTTTTGCTCAGCAGTCACTGTGGCTCGTGGTTTTCCAAAGTTACTAGCCACTCAGCATTTTCTCTGGCCACAATTTTGCTGTTTGGAAATTACATTTTATATGATTAAAGTTGACTTTGGCATGCTTAAATTACTTGATTTTGAGTAATTTTACTTGATTTAAAAGATTTAAAACCCTTTCAAACTTTCAAATGCAGAGTGACCACCCAAATCAAGACTACATTGCATATCAGCTGGTATGTGCAGGTGGGCAAGGGGTGGACAATATGAGCATAGGCTAATATGATAAATTTTATATGATATGAGTTATTTTTTAGGCTATATAAAAGAACAAAAAAGCAAATTACAAAAACAATAGTAGCCTAAATTAAAAAATAAAATAAAATCAGATAGGCCTATAGAAGGTTTATTTAACACCTGTAGCCTAGTTGTTTGATTAACATTAATGACAGACAGGTATTTAATTGGGCTGCTGAATAAATCGACGTAATATTGACACATATCCAGTTATTACCCACCTGTTTGCGTACACTTAAGCCATAACCGACTGTGTTCTTGTGAGATACTCCACACGATGGACATTTTGAATATTCAGGCGCAAGGAGAACTGATCGCGCGTGCAACAGAGAGAGAGCGCACGTGAGAGAGCGCTTCTGTTGTGTGTCATTCGGCGCGTGAATTGTAATTTTGTGATACGACGTTATATACATATAATTATAAATTATGTGCTGGACTGTCATGGCTAATGCAGAACACTGCTGAATCTGCGCATCAGAGGGGATTTAAAAGTGGGTATACGCAATGCCGACTGATAAAGAAGTGGGCACTACACCAGTGCCTGCCACCCATGTTACTTTGACACGTGCACCTACCTAAGCATTGTTTTGGCAGCAAAAGGGATATATTAGGCCAAAAGGCGTAAATGTATATTCTTAGATATGTGTATTTAATTATTTATTTAGCCTATCGGTTGATAATGATTCCAGTTACATTGAAATGTATTATCAATGTAGGCTACAATAAATGTGGTAGAAAAAAATCAGGAGTTTATAGGAGATTAACAAGAAAGATGGATGTTTAAAAAAAGGGTTAAAAAGGAAACAGCGCTCTCTTGTGGTCGACAAAAGAAACCAAAAAGGCGTAATAGTTGAACCCCGAGAGCGTGTTACTTATAAATTCAAGATCGATTAGTCACGTCTTACACTGTTTCAATGGACGCCTTTGACTTGTTTAGAAAGCTTGGGACTGGAGCGAAGTTTGATCTGAAAAGGTTTGCTAAAGATGCAGAGAGGTTTAAGGTAGGTTTTGATACAAAGTACACAATAAAGTTAACGTAAGCTGGGCTGTTGTTTTATAAAACGGAAGAAATAAGTGAATTTCGTCTTGAAATGCTGCCACATGGCTAACATGTGTTCCCATTTCCCATTGGATGTCTCTGGAAAGGCTAGTGTTAATCAGAATGAACCCAACACAACGCTAATGGAGTGCCTTAACAAACAGTGTGAGATAGTAATGGACATTTTAAACATCATTGGTTTGGTTGCTGCAGGGTACAGCCTATAGAAACAAGAATGCTGGTTGTTACTGTACTTAAGTAGAAAATAAACACATGTTCACTTGATCACTATTAATTCTTGTGTAACTCTCCTGTCAGGTAGTGAAATCTAAGAACAAGGGCAGCTCACAACAGCTGGCTGGAATCAGTTTTTTTGGCACAGAGACACAAGAGAACAAGTCTCTGGAGTCCAGACTGAGTGAAGATGATGGTGAAGAAGAGAGTGATGAAGAGCAGGCCTCTGGTAAACGGAATCGGACTGAAGTGGGTGAGCCAGTGAAGGCAGATCGGAAGAAAAAGAAAGGAGCTAAGAGAAAATCCGAAGGCAAGTCATCTTTCAATCTCTTCAGATTGCTAGCAATTCTATTATGGTTTTCAAGAAGTTCTTTCTTCCTACTTTTCGGAAACAGACACAGAAACTGAAAAGAGCGAGGGCGAAGGGATCCAATGGATGTCATCGCAAGACACAGCGAAAGACCCCAAGATGGAGTCCAAAGACAAGCTCTCTTTGAAAAGACTAAAGCAGCTTCATCAGGAGAAGGTACACAGTGTTAATATTGCTTTTTACACCACATTTCATTCGTCTGTGGTCAACAACAGATGATTATTTTTCTTTAATAGGGCTGATTAAAATTCTGTCCGATGCTAATAATTTTCATGTTATGGATGGTAAAAGTTGATACTGTTTTAGCGAAATTAATTGCAACACTGAAATCTAAATCGTTTTTATTTTATTTATTTAGATTTAATGCTACAAGTTAATTTAGACATCACAACATTATAATGTACAGTATTAAAAATTAATATTAATTTTGATATTTGCAAGTTACAGTGTTTTTAAATTATGAAGAAGCAATATTATTATATATAATACTGTTTTAAAAGATTAACTTTGTTAAAATGCGGGAATGAACATCAGAGTTACAAAAAACAATAATAATAATAATAATAACAGCCAATCTATCTTTAATCTTTAATATCTTTCATAAAAATCTGTCAGTTGTAATATTGTCATATTTCTTTCGCAAATAGAGGATGTGTCCTATAGGATCTATGCTACTGATTTGATATGATCACATGATTAAACTAAAGCCCATTATTGTTGTGTTTTAGGTGAATCGGATACGGCACCAAAACCGGATTAACGTGCACGGAACAGACATTCCAGATCCTGTTTCCACTTTTGAGGAACTGCAGAAGGAGTATGATCTGGACCCACGAATCATTCAAAACATCCAGGCAGCGGGTTTCGAAACCCCCACACCCATTCAGATGCAGGCCATTCCTCTCATGATGCATGTATGACATGTTTCTGTTGCATCAGATATAAATGTTTGTTTTTCTGATCCTAAATTGAGTGTTTTGATTCCATTGATCCGTTTGTTTTAGAAAAGGGAGATCCTGGCATGTGCTCCTACAGGCTCGGGTAAAACTATGGCCTTCTGTCTGCCCCTGCTGGCCCACCTTCGCCAGCCCCTCAACAAGGGTTTCAGAGCCCTCATCATCTCCCCCACCAGAGAGCTCGCCACTCAGGTAAACGTTCAGCCCCTTAAAGGTAGTGGAGGTCATTTTTGGAGAGGCTAGCTTTGAAAGCATTAGATAAAGCTTTGGAGCAAACAAAAGCGTCATGAGAGACTGCTTTAAGCTACCTCATGTCTCGGCACATAACATTATAATGATAATGTACATAAACAACTTTAAGACCACTGACCTGTAGTACCACCAGATAAATTTAGCGTTGATAGTGTGCCATTAAAATGCAGAAATTCAAGTCACGATCCGAGTATAAGGTCACAGGTTTCCATCTCTTCCAAATGACAGTAGTTATGGCGTGAACGCAGCATAACCTCGTTGTTTTGGTTCAGGAGGAACTGTAAACGGTGGCTGCTTTTTCGGTTGCGATGCTCGTGACTGATTTCTGTCTAACTCTGCAATTACAATCAAAGAAGCTGTCTATATTGTGCCATATCTATACTGTCAGCGTACTCTTTCATTATACAACACAATTGACAAGAAAAGCAGCAGTAAATTGGATCTAATGCTATACTGGTTATGCTCTTATACTATACTGGGTCGTGAGACTGGTTATAATCTTTTGAAATCAAACTGTCTTGCATTATTATGTTAGCAATTTCACAACCAAAATAACTCCATAGCGGCATCTGGAGTCCAAGTTGTATGCTCTCAATGGCAAATGTATGCTGTTTCCTATACATATGATAGAAATATGATTCAGCATATAATTACATTTAATAACTGAATAGTGTCAACTTTAACTTGTTCATAAAACTGCTTAACTAAATGTATTGAAAAAAACAAATACATTGAATTGAGTGTGCAAACATTGAAATGTTCAAACATTATTTGACAAATGTTTCTATAAAAAAAAAATTCTAAAATAAGAGAGGAAAACATTTGACAAGGAAGGGATGTGGATTTGAAGATGTAAAATGAA
The DNA here is from genome assembly GCF_949357685.1 of Gobio gobio. Classification (NCBI taxonomy): domain Eukaryota; kingdom Metazoa; phylum Chordata; class Actinopteri; order Cypriniformes; family Gobionidae; genus Gobio; species Gobio gobio. The sequence goes on along the minus strand of NC_137107.1, from coordinate 20,193,284 downwards.
CAGTCAGAACCTTATTAGTTCAAAATATGTGTGGACAAAGTTTGCAGTTTTTTTCAGGCATAAAATACATAAATCTCTCGTCTCAGGGGGATATGAAGGGGGGGGGGGCGATCATTCGAATATACTACCGGGTTTCTACTGATACAAAGCTTAATGCTAAATTGCTGAAGTAACCCTTTAAGTATTGTGATAATATCGTATCATGGGCCTCTGGCGATTCTCAACCCTACTATCAGGATGTGAAGAGACCAGCATAACAAAATCACTACCCTGCCTTGAAGTTGATAATTGTTGTAGACCACATCAAGTAAGCTACATGTTGCTGACTGTTTTATATTTATTTTATGACTTACTTTTTTTTTTATATATCTCTAGACTCACAGAGAGATGCTGAAACTGTCAGAAGGAGTGGGCTTCAGAGTTCACATGATCAATAAAGGAGTTGAAGCTGTGAAGAAATATGGGCCAAAGTCAGCAAAGAAGTTTGGTATGTTTTGGCACAAAGGCTCTATGAACTGTCATATTAATGGTATATTTCTATCATGACAACTCTTGGAAGAGTTTATTCAAGTCACCTTTATTTAAAGGTCCCATGGCATGGATTTTTTATTTTATAATGTATTCTGAGGTGTACTTATATTGTTAGTATGATTTTTACATCATAAAATGTCAATTTAGAAATAAAAGGCATTTTTTTTCTATACTGATGCTTGCCCTCTGGCTGAATGCCCTGTTTCAAGGGGCGTGTCTGCTGTGAGACTTCAAAAACACTGACTCACAAGATAGAAAACACAAAAACACCGTTCTATGTCGGCAGAGAGAGAAGCCACAGCGTGTGCACGAATAATAAAGTTCTGTGAACTTGAATAATTAGCTACACATCAGAAATCACTGGTCACAGATCAGAAGGAACTGAAAAAAGAATTCTGTTTTCATTTGTACATCCAAACACAGAGAAACTGCCAGCATTCACTCGTTCACAAGCCATGATCTCTCGAGGAGAAAAAAAAAAATATGGCGCTCGCATGGGCGTGCCAAATTATCTGGGCGGAAAATTCAAGATCAGCTCGTCTGGGCTGTCATTTTCTCAATGGCAGAGAAAGACACCCAGAACTCGGTTTAAACCGATAAAAATTTCTAGCCACTTGGGGACAATATTCAGGCTAGGGGAACTCGTTCAACAACTCATTGATGTTGAAAAACCTCATAAAAGGAACATTTCATGCCATGGGACCTTTCATATATAGTGATTTAAACAATACAGGTTGTTTCTAAGCAGCTTACCAGTGATAACCAGGAAAATGATTCAATGATGCAAACAGAGTTAATTTCGGCTGTAGCAGCTCTAAAAGAAAACAGTGTCATTGTTCCGCTGAAGTCTGTCCACTGTTTGTTCAGTTCCGTTGTAAAGATCATCAATTATTAAATTAGTTAATTTCATCTATAGGATGGTACTGGATATGACAATGTTAGGGACGTAACGGTACATGTATTTGTACAGAATATTTTCGGTACAGGTCTTTTTAGTTCAGTAAGCATGTGTACCGAACAAATACAGTGTTTGCACCACTGCACGGTTAATCGTTAAAAGAGATCGCAATCTCAATTCAAATACCCGCACAATCTCATTCCTAAATGACAACAATTCTCCTGTCTATTAAACCTTTGACAAAATCACACCAGAACATTCAGATCTGCGCTGGCGCTGAGTCAGAGCGCAGTTGTCATGTTTAGGTATGAAGCAGCTTTTTCAACCACACAGTATCGTTATTTCTGTCTTACAATATTTTTTTATCACAGAAGTACTGGGATAAATGTTTACAGTTCAGATATAAATACTGATGTCTACGGTAGTGATCAAAATAGAGCAAATCACCATTTGAAAGTAAACTTGGTGCTTCAAATAATGATTATCATTACATCGTTACACCAGTAGGTGACGACAAAGTGACTGTTAAAAATGTATTTGTGATTGAATCATTCAAGACATTTGTTCAAAAACACTGATTCGTCCAGTAATGAAACAATGCTGCGTTTCAGTTCGTTTTTATTATGCACTTCACTTGCTAACTTCCCTCCGCTTCGTTCTCTTGGATGTGTGTCATTACTGTTGCATGAGTGCCCACTACTGGCGGAACCTTTGCAATGAACTGAACTGGAACGTCCTAAGCCCTTGATCACTTGCAATCCACTATGGAGTAGGGATGGGTTGCGATTTTCGAATATTTGATTAGTTGATTTAAATATAGAATATCGAATAGTTTGTGCGATTATCGTCCCCAAAAAATCCCCATGTTTTCGGTGCTGATGTGGTGGTGACACGTGTTCACGTAACCATAGGGTGGCGCTGCCAATAACGCACCTAAAAGCTGTCAGTCAGCTCTCAGGGTGTTTTATACTGGGCACATTTGCTGTGGTCCGAGCGTGATTCTTCCCTGCGCCTCCGCAGCATTGGTCTGGTTTCACACTCAACTTGAACCCTGGTGCTTTTGCGTTCATCTAACATCATCACAAACGGGCACGGGCATGATAGAAAACAGAACGTGGGTCAAATATATTAGGCTTTTTTAAATTAATTTGGTGCTATTATGCGTAGCTGAGTAAACGACACTTGGGTTTACTGTACGTGTGCCGCTTGAAGGCTGCTTTGCTGCTTGCAAACAGACTCTTTTGAGGAGACAGTGAATTGCCATTCATTTGCTGCCCTGATTGCACTCTATGCGCGAATACACTGCAGGCTCACTCTCGCGATCGTATCTCAGGTAAATCATCAACACTATCATCCCTTACATGTATGTTATTGAACTAATGACATTGTAATCAGCGAAAACGTGTGCGCTGGTTACTTTTCTTCCTGAACAAGTGCACACCCGAGTGTTGCTTTCACATTCACGTGAGTCGCGGAACAGTTCGAGTGCAAACAAACTTAGGTTGTGTTCTCGGGTTCAGTAACTCGGTGCACACCAAGCTCTGTATGAAAGCTTTCGCATTAGCAATTTTTAAAGAGCACCTATCATGGCATTTATAATGTTCCAAATATTGTTTTAGAAGTCCCCAACAACAGTTTTGCATGCATGCAATGACAAAAAAGACTTTAGTTTTCTTATAATATGCATTTATTTTTACCTGTTTTGACAGCGATTCTCAAATGATTCCTTTAGTGATTCACTTTTCAAAACCCTGCCTTTACGTGACGCTAATCTGCGGTGATTGGTCCGATGACCCAGTCAGTTGTGATTGGTATAGTCTGTGCAGATATTTTCGGAAACGGAACGGCCATCAAAGTCTTATAGTGACAGTAATTTGTTAATATGTGTCAGGAGTTATGAATATGAAAACCGCGTCGGGACCGTTTGATTGTAATATGAGCCTCAGCTGATCTCATTCATAAAAAAACTCCTCTATTCTCCTCACGAAGACTCGCGACAAATCAACATCCCTCAGGGCTTTTAGTTCAAAAGTGTGCAGATGAGGAGACATATGGATAGATTCTCATATGTCTGTGTCAAATTTCTAAACAGAGGAGTATTTTTTATTCAATACTTCCTCAAAATGCGCAGATGTAGCCTAATCATGAGCGATTGAGTCTCTTATGTGTTGTTTTCAATTCATACTGGCAGCCGGAGGGCGCTCTGTGCACATGTAGTCCATGTACAGACAGACGAAGAAGAAACATGTGCCATAATAGAAGTCCATAATAAAAGCTTCCTGAGATCGCGAAACATACATTTGACGACTAATAAACACTCAATCGCGACGATGTATGGTTTGTCTTCAAGCCACTTAGTCTTCAAATGCTCATCCTTGGGCAGATGAAAAAAGTTTGCTTTTGAGTGGCCCTTCAGAACACAGCGTCTCGTCGCCATGATGTTTTCTAGTTTTCACTGGCGTCTTGGAGCGCAATAAGTGGGCGTATCGTATTCAAATAACTTGACAAGTTGACGTCATCTAGTCAGAGAAAAAGCTTCGGTCTTCTAACGATTCTTAAAAATGACTCAGAGTCGACTCTTACTTTTGAAAGAAAATAACTATATATACGGTGCACTGTCATATTTCAAACTATGCAGGATGTTTTTGTTCACTTAGATCTATGTTACACACTACATGAAAGGTACATTTCAAAATTCCATGATAGGTGCTCTTTAATGCGAACTGTGCCCTATTTCGAATAGGGATGGGCAACAGTGGTCGAGTAATCGAGTACTCGAACGTGACAGCGATCATCGATCATGAGAACGATGATCGCCCTGAAAAATATATATTTGTCTCTTTTTTTATTGGTTATTGCGTCGTTTTGCGCGGTACCGGAGGTCTGATTGGTTAGCGTTATACAGCCTCCAGACCGCGGCGAAATAAAGTGAAACTGAGGCGTGCACTGCAGTGATGTCTGGAATCACTGTGATCATTAAATGGTTAGTGCAAGATGTGCAGCGCCAATCTGTCAAAGCCTACATAGCATTATAATGAGAACACAATGGAAATAGAAAGCTGTAAATGATCTGTGCTTAGTTCCCCGTGTATCAGCTGATCCACAGAGAAACTAGCGAGAACACTCAGACTAGCGCGTGAAGTTCATGTGCGCATTCGCGTCCTTTTCTGAAGATGCACGTTGTAAGATACTTTTATGTTTTCTATATCTGATTAATCTAATATAAGAACCGTTTGGTTGAGCTTAATAAGCTAGAAAAGCGCTGCCGTTATACCGGCTGTTGTTCATTCTCTTCAGTTTCAGCTCAAACGCATATTTCATGCTCGACATGATGGTTTAGAGACGGTCATATTCTTTTTAGATAGGCTATTTCCTTCTCAGAATCATTGATATTAGTAATGCAGCAGTGCTAAACTGTTCTCGTATTTTTTAACAGTAGACCTAGTTTATTTAAAGTTGTTTTTCGCTATGAGTTCGAAAACGCGCAGTGATGTTTGTAAACGCTTCGATCATGAATAATAAAATTAAGTGCATGATGTGCAGAGTCAATCTGTCAAAGCATTATAATGAGAACAGGATTTTAATAAAATGTTGTTTCTGTGTGCTTTCGTTGTCCGTGTATCAGCGTTGTTAAGGGAAGAGCGCATTCAAAATGTTCCGTTTCAAACCCTTCGCCTGTAAAATCTAGCACGCTGAAGTTCACGTGCGCATTCACGTCCTTTTGTGTTGATTTATGTCGTAATAGGTTCATAATAATCTTCATTTTAATATTGATATAGGGTGCGTTTGGTTGAGTTTATTAACCAGCTAGCAAGCTCTGCAGGGTGGTGTTATTTCACAGTTTCAGCTCAAAGGCAATGCGCGATATTACTGACTTGGTTATTTGAGACGGTCATTTTATAAAAGATGTTTCTTTTTCAAAGACATTTATGCATCATAATCTAGCAGTTATTTTTTGTTTTATATGTTCATGTTTTCATATACCCGTTTTCATGTCACGTTTGTATTTGTCAACAACCATTTTCATAACAGTATTTTCATTTTCTCAATGACGGACAGGCCCCGCCCCCTGCACATGCCCCGCCCCCAATTACTCGAGTACTCGTTTTTGAGACCTATCGATGATCGAAATGAGAAATTGACAAAAATGCCCATCCCTAATTTCGAACTAAACTGCCAGTGTAAAAACGCCCTGAGACAACAGAAGAAGAACACATTGTCTCACACGCACACTGTAGACTTGGCATATAACGGTTACGGTAACTTGGGCCGATGTCAAATAACAGTCATATGTTTCAGCATGTTACAATAATTATATGGCTTGAGTTAATACAGGGAGTGCAGAATTATTAGGCACGTTGATTTTCTGATCATATTTTTTTTCCAGGCACATTTGACCAATTCCAAACCACAGTAATCCTAATAACTACTATTGATTTAGTATTTAATAATGTATAAGTGATATATAATTGTTCATGAAGGCTGGAAATGAAAAACACCTTATATTCAGGTGTGCAGAATTATTAGGCATGTTTTCTTTTACAGATAAATTGAGCCAAAAAAGAGATTTAACTCAGACTGAAAAGTCAAAAAGTATTAAATGCCCATGAGAAGGATGCAATACTAATGCAATACTAGACATTGCAGTTAAGGCATGACCATTGGACAGTGAAATGCTCGTTGGGTCAGCAGGGTCAGACAAAAACATGTGGCGGAGAAAAGACACCTGTTAACTGCAAAAGAATTAAGAATTAAGGTGAAGAGTTAAGGGTGAAACCATCAGGAACCCTTTGGTCTCCAGCGCCACCATTTTCCAGAGCTGCAACCTACCTGGAGTCTCCAGAAGTGCAAGGTGTCAGGATCTCAGAGACTTCAGTTAGGTAAAGAATCCTAAAAAATGACCCCCACTAGATAAGAATCACAAGCTGAAGTGTTGTAAAATACATGAAGAAGGTTTTTTTATAGGCTTTATGGACAGATAGGTTGAGAGTGACTCTTGAAGGACCAGCACCACATCCTCTTGCACCACTGTTTGAAGAATTCATCTTCCAGAATCTGGCAGTACGTTTTGGGAGTTCATTTTAGTCCATCCTGAAGTCCGTTTTGCAGAGATGGACTAAAAATGAACTCCCAAAACGTACTGCCAGATTCTGGAAGATGAATTCTTCAAACAGTGGTACTAGAGGATGTGGTGCTGGTCCTTCAAGAGTCACTCTCAACCTATCTGTCCATAAAGCCTATAAAAAAACCTTCTTCATGTATTTTACAACACTTCAGCTTGTGATTCTTATCTAGTGGGGGTCATTTTTTAGGATTCTTTACCTAACTGAAGTCTCTGAGATCCTGACACCTTGCACTTCTGGAGACTCCAGGTAGGTTGCAGCTTTGGAAAATGGTGGCGCTGGAGACTAAAGGGTTCCTGATGGTTTCACCCTTAATTCTTCACCTTAATTCTTAATTCTTTTGCAGTTAACAGGTGTCTTTTCTTCACCACCGATTAGATTAAAATTCGATTAATTCCCAGCGACCATCGAATATTATTTTAGCTTGAAATGCCCATCCCTACTATGGAGTTTATTTTAATTTTTTGCTTTACGAAATAGTTTAATGCAGCATTCTATGTGTATATAGGTGTGTTTGGGTTGTTTTAAAAAATAATTAAAATATAGAGTTGTTTGTGTTGGGGTAAATTAAATCCGGTATGTGATGACGTCACAATCATGTTAATTGTGGTATATGAATCTTCCTGAAGTGTACACATGAAGCAGAGGAAGTGTACACATCAAGGGCGCTCCCAAGTGCAATACACTTCAAAATGGTGGCAGGGATTCCCCCGAGGGGAAGTGCTTAGGGAAGTTTGCAAGTGCGTGTCTTAAAGTGGAGTGGAACGCAGCACAAGTGAAGTCATTGAATCATTCATTCAAACTGTTTTTTTTTATTTTATTTTATTTTTTATCCAGATTAATTAAATATTTTAAATCGACTGCAGCATTTACATTTTGTCAGAACCTCTAGTAAAATATTTTTTAGTTTTCTGTTCAGAATTGTGATCGTGATTCGAAAATCATGATTCTCAATTTATTCATAATTGTGCAGCTCTACTGCATGTGTGGAACTTTAATTTAAAACTTCTAGTTTCTAGTTCTTCATTTTACAAAACAATATCGATTCTTAAATATCAAGATTGTTGTTTTTTTTGTCAATGCTGTTTTAGTTGGTTGGAATAAAACCTTCACTAGACGTTATAATGCACACCTCCCTTTTAATAATTACAAGAAGCTTAGTATTTTATTAATTTTGAAAATAAACAGTCTTCATTTCCAAATTCTGTTCATTTGATCAGGAAATTCAAGCAATAAATGCTCTTTTGACGTTCTTTAATGTGGCGTGACAGATCGCTGTATAGATGCCTCAGTTCAAGCGGCAGCAGAGCACGAGTGAACGCGATCATCTCTACCTCTTTACTGCTAGTTATTGCATGAAACAAACATGAATGAACATCACTTCTCATGTAATCGCTGTGTTTCAGTGTAATCAGTGTTTTGACCGTGCGAAGATATCAATAAAACGGCTTATAAAGAATGTCATGTAGCATTACATTTACCATAGGCAAGTCATACAGCTTGTTAATTTGCTGGAAAAATGAACTCGAGAGAAGAGTATTTTCACTATATTAGCCTATATATTCATTATATTTTACTTAACCAGTAATGGTGTCATAATTATTTAAAGCATGTTCAAATAAATCTTTCATGAAACCAAGTTATGAAAGCCACTGTTAATTATTCTATTTCAACAACGAATTGGAGTAGAAACATATTTAGACGTTGACGTAAAAACTGGCTTATGTGCAATTGACATGTTTTCATAATTGTTTTATTTTATTTAAGTGTTGATGATTATATCTAAAAATACATAGCAATTAAATGTAATAGTTTTGTTTGTTGGTAAGTGTAGCCTTTATTATAGTAATGTGCAAGTAATGGGGCTCCTTATATTGTTTACAGCATTAGCTGAGAGATTTTTTTTTTTATCCTTTTGTTTTCCAGATATATTGGTGACGACCCCTAACAGATTGATATATTTATTAAATCAAGACCCTCCTGCGATCAACTTAAGTAGGTGAGTGATTTGCAAAAGCTCTGTGGTTTAGTTTAAGAAGAAAACATCTCAAGGAGCTTCAGGTTCGCCATCATACACAGGAAATCAGGAGCTTCTTCTCTAGCGTGAATGTTTGTTTGCTGTGTGTAGTGTGGAGTGGCTGGTGGTGGATGAGTCTGATAAGCTCTTTGAGGATGGTAAGTCGGGTTTCAGAGAGCAGCTAGCCACCATCTTCTTGGCCTGCTCTTCTCCCAAAAACCGCCGGGTTCTCTTCAGTGCAACCTTCGCCACAGACGTAGAGCAATGGTGCAAACTCAACCTAGACAACCTAGTGTCTGTCAACATTGGACCCAGGTATTGAAACACTCCTTTCACATCATGTTATTTGCGTTCAGTTACGAGCTGAAGTTGTAATGCTTATTTTGTGGTAAAAATTATAAAACTATTTTGGTTGGAAGCTTGTAAAGACAGCAATAGGACAAAATACATCAATGCATTGTTCATTTTAATACGATAAAATGGATTTTTTTTTTTTTTTAAAGTTAAAATCACTGTAATGCATACCCTCAATTGCTTTAATAAATAATTGTAAGAGGTTTAACTATGGTAACAACATGTTGAAATGAAACTCTGCTCTAGTAGGGTTGAATTAAACATACCTGATGGTTTCCGCCCTCAGGAACTCAGCAGCTGACACTGTGGAGCAGCAGCTGCTGTTTGTGGGTGCAGAAAATGGAAAGCTGCTTGCCATGAGGAACCTTATAAAGCAGGTCAGTGAAGTTCTTCAAATATCAGGTCTTGCATCATAGTAAAAAAAGAAACAAAGATCCTGAATTTCATCAGTCAAGCGCATCATAAGGAGAAGTGAGTTTTTAGCTCTAGAATTAATCATCATTATTAATCATCATTTCATTTCAGGGGTTTTTGCCGCCAGTGTTGGTGTTTGTTCAGTCTATTGACCGAGCCCGAGAGCTCTTCCATGAGCTGGTGTACGAGGGAATAAACGTGGACGTGATCCATGCAGATCGTACACAACAGCAGGTGATTAGACAGAACCAGGTTTTCATTAAAATAACGACATTAATCATTAATGTGTTAACATTAATTATGCATAACTTATATTATAGTGACTATAAAATACTATATTAAGTACATGTAACAACAGGTAGTGGGATACGCTTTATTTTAAGGTGTCTTAGTACTCAAATGTATAATTACAGTGTAACAGAGTAATATTAAGTAACTACATGTACTTACAACAGGGTTAAGATACGGGTTTGGTTTAGTGTTAGTTGCATGTAATTATGCATATTTTATAGTTATTACTATAGTAACTACATTTAACACCTGTAACAATGACACTGTAAAATAGTGTTACCTAGGGCTGTCAGTAACAAATAATCAAATAACATAATTGGTTCAAATAGAGTATCAAAAGCAAGTAATCATGGTTTTATTCGAGCGGTACTGTTAAAATACATAATGTAATATACATAAACATGATCAACTTACACCGATCAGGCATAACATTATGATCCTAATATTGTGTTGGTCCACCTTTTGCTGCCAAAACAGCCCTGACCCGTCAAGGCTTGGACGCCACTAGACCCCTGAAGGTGTGCTGTGGTATCTGGCACTAAGATGTTAGCAGCAGATCATTTTAGAAGTTGCGAGGTGGGGCCTCCATGGATCGGACTTGTTTGTTCAGCACATCACACAGATGCTCGATTGGTTTGAGATCTGGGGAATTTGGAGGCCAAGTCAACACCTCAAACTCGTGCTCCTCAATCTATTCCTGAACCATTTTTGCTTTGTGGCAGGCGCATTATCTGCTGAAAGAGGCCACAGCCACCAGGGAATACTGTTTCCTTGAAAGGGTGTACATGGTCTGCAACAATGCTTAGGTTGTTGGTACGAAACATCCACATGGATGGCAGGACCCAAGGTTTCCCAGCAAAACATGGCCCAAAGCATTACACTGCTTCTGCTGGCTTGCCTTCATGGGCACCCTGACTGGTCTGCGGCTATGCAGCCCCATACACAACAAACTGTGATGCACTGTGTATTCTGACACCTTTCTATCAGAACCAGCATTAACTTCTTGAGCGATTTGAGCTACAGTAATTCGTCTGTTTGATCAGACCACACAGGCCAACCTTTGCTCCCCATGTGCATCAATGAGCCTTGGCCGCCCATGACCCTATCGCCGGTTCACCATTGTTCCTTCCTTAGACCACTGTAGACCGGGAACACCCCACAAGAGCTGCAGTTTTGGAGATGCTCTGACCCAGTCGTCTAGCCATCACAATTTGGCCCTTGTCAAACTCGCTCAAATCCTTACGCTTGCCAATTTTTCCTTTTTGTAACAACTTTGAGGACGAAATGTTCACTTGCTGCCTGATATATCCCACCCACTAACAGCTGCCATGAAGAAGAGATAATCAGTGTTATTCACGTCACCTGTCAGTGGTCATAATGTTATGCCTGATCTGTGTGTGTACATTATGTATTATAACAAATGTCTGCAGAGGGCGCCAACAGCCTGGTGTTACACTTGAGTAGATCAAATCCTTGTTTAATTTTGTCCTAACAACATTTAATTCAAATGTCAACATAATCTTTAATCTTTGGCCACTTCTTTACGATAGAAATGCTACAGCCACTGTAATTTCTTGAACAAGAACATGTGGACATCATAACAGCGGAGCATAACAAACTCGGAGTGAGGGCTTGAAATCACAATGAACAACAATTTGTATATTTAGAAACATTTATGTATTCTCCTGTGTTGGCATAGGTTTATAAATGATTTACATTACAAATCTGGTGAAATGGCGCACGTTGGGTTTTCTGCTCTGCAAAAGTAAAATTCTCTTGATAAACACTTCCAGAGGATGTGAAGAGTCGGTGGTTATAATACAGCAGTATAACCTTTTAATGACTTCTTCTCAAATCTCTGTTAGGTATAAATGGGATATACAAAACACTTATCTATTAAAGATGGGGCCGTACTCCTCCTGTTGTAGGAGACCTCCAAAACAAAATTAGGAAACTTGTAAATGATAACAGTGCAACACTTTGCTATGAAACAAAAGGGTAAAATGTTCAATTAATCGAGATTTTTATTTTTGGTCAAATCGTTACTGCCCTAGTTTTTGCCCATTCATATGACATAATAAAATAATTTCTATTCCCCTGGGCTTTCCTGGTCTCTCATTAGAGGGACAATGTTGTGAGCAGTTTCCGTTCAGGGAAGATCTGGGTGCTGATCTGCACGGCTCTGCTGGCTCGTGGAATCGACTTCAAGGGCATCAACCTGGTTGTCAACTATGACTTTCCTACCACTGCAGTGGAATACATCCACCGGATCGGTTAGTCCATTGTAGTTGAGTAGAGAATATGAATTCATGTCATTTTAACTTTATTATACTAAGCTGGGTGCTTTGTTTTCTTATAGGGCGAACAGGAAGAGCAGGACACAAAGGAAAGGCAATAACTTTCTTCACAGAGGATGACAAACCTCTCCTTCGCAGGTAATAACAGCACAGTTGTCACATGGTTAAATCATCATTTGAGATTTCAGGGGCATCAGTTTTCTTGTGGCAAATGATTGCATGAACTTCTAACTTATTTTTGTTGTTATGGATCAGCATTGCTACTGTCATAAAGAAGGCTGGATGTCCTGTCCCCGACTACATGATCGGGTTGAAGAAAATCAAACGGTGAGGTGACACCATTATATTTTAGGCTATAGGCATGTGTTTTTCCTCAATGCCACATGCTTTTGTAGTTTATTTTTAACATATTATTCCACTGTCAAATCAGTGTACTTTCAGTTCCTTTTTACTGTGGTTAAAGCATGACTATTCTTTATGAACACTATTGTTTCCATCAAATGTCACAATATAAGACCTCTAATTTCTCTTCTCCCCACAGCAAATTGAAACGTCAGCTTGCGACAAAACCACCCAGACGGTCAACTATTCGCACAACGCCTCGCATGCTCTTTGAGAAGAATCTCGGCAAGGGAAAAAGGTTTGTTCTGGATCCCAGTGGAAAGTGTTTGTTTCAGCCTCAGAGAGTTAAAAGAACAGGATCACATTGTTTGAGTTAATTATGGTGGTTTTTGATCTTCACATTTTTTACTTTCACTGTTAATTTTCAGGAAAAAACGAAAAGCTCCAGCAAAAGAAGCAGAAGCGTCAGAAGTAATTTCTAACAGCTGATTTGGCACACCGTACAGACTGATGTTTTTTTTTAATCCACCTTATTGTCTTTAATAAACTGAATGTTTACCAGTGTGTGTGTGTGGTTTTATTGTTGTGACCATCTACCGACGATGGAACAGAGCTTGTTGAAACCTGTAGTGCTCTTCCAGTTTATAGCACATAAAACTTAACCACCAAGTACTGGAAGAGGGTCCATAGAATGATTTATGTTTTTAAGATGAGGCGGGCTTTTAAAAACAGGTGCAAGTCAAACTCCTAATGCCAATCTCTGGTTTACATACTTGACATATAAACTGATGTGGCTTAGAGACTCGATCTCGTCACGTTGAGTTTGAAGCATCAAGCTATTTTTCTGTCCTCACCTCACAATGCTGTGAGCACAGCCAATCAGAACATACTTGAGTAAGGTTTTCGACCAATGAGATTTCATTGCATTCTGGGTCCATTTGGACACTGTTGACCATAAGCTTATTAAAGAGTTTCCAAATAAAACTATCAATTTTATTTATTGGGGAATGCACAAAAGTTAAGATTTTGTATGTTACAGATTTTGTATTATAACTATTTTATTAAATTTTCTAATTTTTATTACTTAAATTTAGAAATTCCATGAAATTTTAAATAAACTACAGGGTCATGGGTGGCCAAGGCTCATTGATGCACGTGGGGAGCGAAGGCTAGCCCGTGTGGTCTGATCAAACAGACGAGCTACTGTAGCTCAAATTGCTCAAGAAGTTAATGCTGGTTCTGATAGAAAGGTGTCAGAATACACAGTGCATCGCAGATTGTTGCTTATAGGGCTGCATAGCCACAGACCAGTCAGGGTGCCCATGCTGACCCCTGTCCACCACTGAAAGCACCAACAGTGGACATGTGAGCATCAGAACTGGACCACGGAGCAATGGAAGAAGGTGGCCTGATCTGATGAATCACGTTTTCTTTTACATTACGTGGATGGCCGGGTGCGTGTGCGTCATTTACCTGGGGAACACATGGCACCAGGATGCACTATGGGAAGAAGGCAAGCCGGCGGAGGCAGTGTGAAGCTTTGGGCAATTCCCAAGGTTTCTGCTGGGAATGGGTCCTGCCATCCATGTTAATGTTACTTTGACACGTACCACCTACCTTAGCATTGTTGCAGACCATGTACAGCCTTTCATGGAAACGGTATTCCCTGGTGGGTGTGGCTCTTTCAGCAGATAATACGCCCTGCCACAAAGCAAAAATGGTTAAGGAATGGTTTGAGGAGCAAAACAACGAGTTTGAGGTGTTGATTTGCCCTCCAAATTCCCCAGATTTCAATCCAATCGAGCATCTCTGGGATGTGCTGAACAAACAAGTCCGATCCATGGAGGCTCCACCTCACAAGGACTCAAAGGATCTGCTGTTATCTTGGTGCCAGATACCACAGCACACCTTCAGGGGTCTAGTGGAGTCCATGCCTCGAAGGGTAAGGGCTGTTTTGACAGCAAAAGGGGGACCAACACAATTGTAGGTATATATTGAATATTGATATCAATGGATTATATTAAATCTGTTTGACTACCCAAAAATATTAAAAAATTAAATACTGTAATTAAGCATAACATCAAGTGAATTGATCAGTTGCCCTGGTCAAAGTGAAGTAGTTATATCTCTTAAAACTAAAACAAACAAACAAAAAAATATTATTTGAATAGTCTTGGCTCAAAAACTATGAAACAAAAATATAAATTGGCCATAGGGAAAGTCCCTAACGTTTAGTGTGTAGCAAGACATTATGCCGGTATTGTGACATACGGCCACATATGTGTTATATATATATATATTATCGCTAAATGTATAGCCTTCAAATTTAGCATATAACATTTAAACAAGACAAACAATCCATTATAGCTTGACTCAGCAGCTTTGAGTCTTGAGGCAGAATCAGGCCTTCAGTTTCCCTTTAATGTTGGACTGTTTGAAAGGCACAAAGAAGCAGTCAAGCAATAATGGACAGAAATCAGAATTCCTGAGTGGCTCCTTTTCTCCTTTGTAATTATTAGCCATATCACCCTGTAGCCCAGGGCTGGTTGCCCTCTGAAGCTAAGCAGGGTTGCACCATTTGAGGAGCTCATCCTGGCATTCTGGAGGGTGCAGACTCAGAGGACAACAAGTGTCCCATGTGAGAGGATTCTTTCAAAGGCTGGAGAAATTATATGTAAAAAAAAAAGAAGTCAGCTAACTCCTTCAACAGCAGAGCAAATAATATTTCTGAATAAAAATGTTATGTAACAAATGTTGTGGAAAAAACATTGTGGCTTTTTTCATTTTATTAATGTTTATTTTTCATGACCACAAGAAAACTATAGTTATTCACAATGAGGAGGCTACAGGTTACAAAACCAAGATCATGTAGTTGTCAGACAGATTTTTTATTTTATTTTTTAACATGGACCATTGTCAAGGTATTTCAGATCAACACATGCAAGTGACCACTAGATGTCGCCGTAGAGACGGGTGTCGGATTGATTCAAAGCTTCGAAACAATATGGCACATTTGCTTCAAATGTTTCAGTGCTTCACGAAGCCTCGGTCTGCCCATCACTAATAATTAGTCATGATTAACCAACATTAAACAATATTAAGTCAGTGAGCTGCTGCTGAAAGTTGATGTCTTTAGGACATCTTGTTTCTCCCTCTCCAGCTGCACTAAGTCCTGACTACAACCAGACATTCTCTGACATGGGTGGACTGGGAGATGGTCGGTGTCTGCCAATGGGAGGTGAACCTGATTGCTCCTGGTTCAGGTTCAGGCGTCCCTACTCCTCCGTGGAGGTCAATACCACCACAAATCCCATCTGAGGCCAAGTATTGGACAGTGCCTTTTCTTCTTCTGGTGTAAGGGGGGAGTCATTGGGCCCAACACCTGTTTTATTAATTGTTGATCTCTGCAGTAGGCTACCCTTGAGGCTTGCAAAGTCCTGCCACTTCTCCCTGACCTCCTTCACTGATATTTGAATGCCCCTGTTTGCAGTTAGTTTTATAGCAATATCCTCCCAGATTTTTTGTTTTTGTTAATTTGTATGACTACCATTAAATATGCTGAAAATTCTGTTTGTTTACCTCCACCTCCTGTAAAATAACATTAGTTTCCTCTTTTTGAAAAATGTATTTTCTTTGGGGGTTTTTTTTGTCTCCACCAAGGAGACTACACTCTAAAAAACTTAAAAGTTAAGTTAAAGTTAAAAACAACCCAAGTAGGGTTGAAAATTGACTAACCCAGCTATTGGGTTGTTTTAACTCAAAGATTGGGTTGTTTTAACCCAGCAATTGGGTTGTTTTATACAAACATAGCCCCTCTGGAATTTAGAGCCAATGACTGAAAAGGATTTCAAACTGTTGTCATAACTGTGCTTGACAAGTAACAGGTGATTTGATTGGTTTATGTTTGCTATGGTGGGCGGGGCAATCATTCAAATCAAGACTGCACCAGAAAGCTGCATGGTAAGTAGCCTGGCACACCAAATCTAACTAAACTATTATAAGGATGATACATCTATAAAAATAAAAAAACATGCACATAAACACTATGCATAATTTCTGTCTTGATGGCATCCATCAGAAATAATGCTGTTAGTTTGGTATATGAACATATTTTTTGGAAAAGTGATGTTTTTCTTGACGACCCAATTTACCTTAACCCACTGAGGTAAAATGGGCCACATGGTTTCAGCTAAAATGGGCCAGCCTCTGTGTCACTCACAAACACACATACATGTGTGTGAGTGTGTGTGAGGGTGTGTCGATGTGCAAGTGTGTGGGTGCGTGTGTATGTGTGCCCACACACATATGTTGGTGCAACAACATTATGAGGACTCTCCATATTGGCGTAATGGTTTTTATACGCAACCGTATTTTCTATCCCCCTACACTGCCCCTACCCATAAACCCAACCATCACAGGAAACATTCTGCATTTTTACTTTTTTAATAAAACATTGTTTAGTATGTTTTTAAAGCAATTAGATTTACAGGGACATTTAGAATATCCTCATAAACCACCTTGATGTTGTAATACCAGTGTAATTGGTAAATGTCATTATTCAAATTTGTGTCCTCATAAATCACATAAACAAGCACACACCGACACACACACACACACACACACACACACACACACACCACTGAGCAATGATCTATGCTGTTCCAAAATTGACTTTTTAAATTGCACATTTGAATATGTGGGTTTGCACCCAAAATGTTTTTTTGTTTTTTTAATGGCATGTTTTAATGTTTGTTTAATGCAGTTTAGATTTATGTGGCTACATAATATAAAAATTTATGATAAATCACTATTTCCCTTTGCAGTTTGACTGGCCCATTGGTTACCTGAAACTGCTCATGCAAAAAAAGTTGGCACAGCTGATGTTTCAAGAACTGTAGGGCCTTAATTAATATATATATTTTTTTTACTTAATTTCAACACAACATTATCAAAAACAGTCATTTATAATCATAAAAACACATGGAAAAGGCATATATGGTATTGTATTATTGTCCCAAGCGATTTACCAAAAAGTGGCCCAATTTAGCTGATATCACCCCATATAAGTTTTATTTTATGGGTACTAGTCAGAGAGGAAACTGTTGAAATGATTGCGTGCTCATTCAGTAGAGGGTTGAGTTGATTTTGGTTTTTGGTTTGGCTCATCATTACATCCTGTTTTTGCAGTTTCATTTTTTGTGCAGAACTTGCGGCCGTTTCACACCGCAAGTGTGAGCTATGAGGTGCCACGAAGGATTTAAATCAAACTTCGCTTACGTTGTGATCTACTTCTGGTGGGGCAACTGCTCGTGAACACTTCGGTTCTGTGGACGGCAGCGTAAACGCTCCTTAGACGACACCCAGACTGCACTGTTTTGTTCTGCTGTAGTTCTGTGACTGACCATTCTGTTATTTTATTTGTTTTTGTGTTTCACGCTCATGCTGGTGGCCTAGGGAAGGATGGCTAGCCCGAGCCGTCATGTAAAATGAGATGTACTCTTAACAGTGCATGTTTAGCCCCACTGATTGTTATATCGCCACCGGCAGCATGTGTGTCCTGTTATTTGGGATCATTTCCCTTCAATCCTCACTCCTTCAAGGAAGGGCGTGGAAATGTTTTGTTTAATGTTTTGATTTGAGTTCTTCCAGTTGTGTTCAGTTTTTCATTAATTTAGTTCTTGTATTTTGTGATTTAATTTGAAAACCTATTTAATTGTTTTCATTTGTATTGTTTATTTTCTTCCCTTTTTGGTTTTATCTTTTTTTTTTTTTCCCCTCTTGCCGCTCCATGGTTGGTATTGGTTCATATGCTCGCCGTGAACCTAATTTAATCTCTGCCTGACTCCTGTGGCCAGTGGGTGGCACAGGGTTCTTTTGTTGCAAGAATTTTTTCTCATACAATTTGTCTTTGTTTAATGTGTTTAAGTGTGTTCTTATATTTGGTTTCTTTTTGTTTACTCAGGAGATGAAGGCCCCCAGTGAGGGAAGCTAGCTGCTTTTGCCCTGTGTGTGGTGGTGTTTCTCACAGAGTGTTTGCCATTTTGACCCCTGCGTTTTCCTCACTTAGAGTGTGTGTGCAGTGTGAGTGGTTGTGTGGAGCATAAATGGGTGAGTGGTGTGTCGTTAAGATGCTCACTGTCCAGCTAGCTGCCCAATGGTAAGCCTCAACCAGAAGGTTCTTTTGTTTTTCTTTTATTTTTATTATTTTTTTCTTTTCTTTGGTTGGTCAATAGTTTTCTACATTTTAACTAAATGTGAAATAAAGTTATTTTTGTATTTATATCTACGTCTCTTGTCGTTAGTGGTGTGCCCTATATTGGGTTTGAATTTCCTCGGGGTGGCGTAGTCGCAGTGGCGTGCACAGACCTCCTCAGGGGCAGGGGCAGAAGGACCAAAAAGGGCACTAAAAAATAACAAGAATCTAATGTATTTTTTAAATAATTTAAATTCATTTATTTATGACATAAATCACCTGTATTTAAAGCAGTACGCATCTGTCTGTTGTGTTTTTAAATATTTTAACAAAAAAAAAGGGGGGGGGGGTACATTTTGTTCCCCACTGACTTTCAATATATGGTTAAAACCATTCTTAAAAATATTCCATATTTCCTTGGCATTCTATGAAAAGATATTGATTCAAATACAATGCATAACACATCTAACAAAAACAGGAAAATTATGATAATATTACTAAATATATATATAATTATTTACTTTGCTAAACTAAACAGTGAGAATCAAGCAGGTAATTATGAGGAATTCATGTTCAGTTTTTGTTGATGTTGTAAGCCTGTATTATAAGTATGAAAGTATTAGCTATCATGAAATAGGTAACATTTTACAATACAATTTCATTAGTTAACTACATTTGTTAACATGAACTAATAATAAACTGACCTTCTACAGCAGTTATTAATCTTATATTAATTTAGTTTATATTAATTTCAACATTTACTAATACATTATTAAAATCAAAAGTTGTATGTTATATTAGTTAATGCACTGTCAAGTAACATGAACAAACAATGAACAGCTGTATTTTTATTATTTAACATTAAAATATTAATATGCAATAACAAATGTATTGCTCATGGTTAGTTCATGTTGGTTAATACATTAACTTTACAAATGAGAACTTCATGCAAGTGTTACCATGATATCAAATATATAAATTTAGAGTTTGACATGGACTTTTTCATTTCATTCATTTTTCATTTTTCTAGATGTATTTCCCCGAGCTAATAACACGAGCACGTGCTATGGTCTTGGATAAAAACAAATTGAATGACATTGTCAGACTCAGAATGCTGCTGCTGAACTCAAGACTCGAGTTATGCTTTTATTATAATTAAGCATAACTTGCACGCTCCCGCAACCTTTACAGTAGCGTGGTGGTAGGATAAATATACATTTTCTGTATTAGCTTACCTGCTGATCGTGTAGTTTGAAAACTCGCGCGGCTAATTACTGTGCTGTGCGCAGGCTGCGTGCATAGAGCTGAAAAGGTAACTCCGCCTACCGATCCACCTCCGCCAAAAAAAAATTAATAAAAAAATACTTTTTGTAATATTGTTAGTGGTAAAATGGTATAGAAGCGTATTGTTATTTATTAAAATATTTATAATAATAGTAATAAATATTATTTACTATTACCAGTGAGGGGCACTACATTTTGAGACAAAAGAGGCAGGGGCTTGGGGCTTGGGGCTTGGGGCTTGGGGCTTGGGGCTTGGGGCTTGACCCCCCCCCCCCCCCCCCCCCGCCCCCCCACATAGGCCTACGTCGTACACTCGACGCAGAAGTATAATTGGCCTTAAAGCTACACTGTGTGATATTTTCCCCCATCTAGTGGTGAACTTGTATATGACCATCCAGTGAATTTTAGTTTCTGTTCTGTTCAATTCCGATTTCGTTTTAACTCCTACGGTGGCCGATTTAGTCCAAGATTAATATGGCTTCCAGTTCGACCTCGTCCACATTCGACACGGTGCCTGTGGGATATTCTGTGCGCAGTGGGATGGTTGGAACTCAACTGGCCTAATTATTCGGCTAGAAAGAACTGCAGCTAATCCAGAGTGAACTTTGATGATAGTAATGTTTATTCAGTCATCCAATTGCAAGGCATAAACAGGTTTGCATGGATATGTACATAAATGTGGTTTCTGTGAGAGAACAAATTAGGATGGTAAATATACATGATAATGACATGACAGAATATACAAAGTTAAGAACTGTATAACTATACTTATAAGTTACATTTGTATAATGTAACCGTAAACCAGAGCTTATTGTACCACATATAGGCGCTAAATGCAGCTGCATTAAAAGGAGCAGAGCTGCCGCTGCTAACAAGCGGTGTCCGGTTACAAAAGTGTGTGCGCAGGTTTAGCTCTGTATAACAAGTGTTAATATGCCGATCAGACCTGATACATATTTCCATCAACATACATTACAAGCAAATATTTTCTATAAACGAATAAACATTGTTAATAACTGAATGATTATTCAAATAGGTGAGCATTACGCTATTGTATGTTGACACAAAAATACTTCTGAGGTAACATCAACTGAATTACATGATGACACACTCTGAAACACATCCACAATGACAATAACTATTATTACTTACGGAGTTATTAACGCACAGAAATACCACACAAGGAAAAACAGACTTTTGAGGAATAAACAAGCCAGGAAAACTCTGTATAACTCTGTTACTGGAGCTGCTGAGATGAAAACTCTCTGCGCATGCACCAGACAAGTCTGAACAAGTTGACGCGCACAGTGTTAAAACCGGTTAAAACGCCAAAGGCGAAGCTTGAATTTACGGGTATGTCCCTCTTTGGCTAATGTACTTTCAAGATGGAGGGGCAACATGGCGACCACCGTTAGATCCCATTACCTTATGTATTTTCAATGGCATATTATAAACTTACGAGAATACTTTATTACTTGAAAGAAGTAAATATACATTAATGAGCACATATATTTTTGAAAGAACTAAGTGTTTTTAGCTAAGAATAGACTAAAAAAGTTACACAGTGTAGCTTTAAGTGAGCATTAGGCTTGTTTGAGATGAGCGAAATCTGCGCAGAACCGATCACCGGTGATCAGCGCGAGATGCATGCCGGTTAGAAAAGTGTCCGAGGGCGGTCCGCCTTGCTCTGATGTCATGCCGACGTATGTCAAAAAACTCTCGCGAGCGAAAGGCGGATGTGTCGGATTCTGCAGTCGAGCGCAGCTGCTCTCCACCGACTGCGCGGAGCAAAAGCATGATGGGAAACGACTTCCTGACGACACAGCTTAATGCTTATTGGTTTAAACAACCGTGATGTATGGTTCTTTTTCAAAATGTTTGATTTTAAAACTCTGATATCATGTTTTTATGTGTGAATATTCCCAAACTCTCTAACAAAGGCGATCTCTCTGTGGGTTATGTGATTGTTGTCATATTTATAAAAATATATATATAAAAACATGTATGTAGGCCTAATTAAAGTAAAAATGATTGATAAACACGTCTTTCGAATGGAAATAAATAACAAAAACTTTGGGTGTCTTGTTCATAATATTTATTTTCATATAAAAGTAACAGAACTTAAATTACATCCAGTTTATCAGCAACAAAGCGCACGAGTGTGAATCCCGCGATATCCGCCTTTGATCTCGCAGGTGTCGGATCCACTACGAGAAGAGAGAACTGTCCGTCTTGCCTGCACTTTTTTCACTCCTCCCCTCACTGCAGCCGCCTAGTCTCGGCTGAATTTCAGGCGAGGCGAGGCGAGGCGCATCTCAAACAAGCCTAATGCTGGAAAAGTGGGCAGAGCCCGGCGGACACAGAGGGGACGTACCGAGGGCGGGGCTGAGCAGAGGGCGTGCACCTGAGACCCGCAGGGACGGGTTGATTGACTGCTGTCAGACTCGGGAGTCGCAGAGATGCAGAATGACTGGAGTGACGCCAGCTTTGCAACAGAGCGGTCATTCTCCTACCTTCACCTGAATTGGAGGAGGGTGGATTGTCTGTTACAGACACAAACCCGGAGCCTTATCATTAGGCTTGTTTGAGATGAGCGAAATCTGCGCAGAACCGATCACCGGTGATCAGCGCGAGATGCATTCCGGTTAGAAATGTGTCCGAGGGCGGTCCGCCTTGCTCTGATGTCATGCCGACGTATGTCAAAAAACTCTCGCGAGCGAAAGGCGGATGTGTCGGATGTGTCGGATTTTGCAGTCGAGCGCAGCTGCTCTCCACAGACTGCGCGGAGCAAAAGCATGATGGGAAACTATGGAGTCAAAATAGGGCCACATATATCTGCAAAATAACACAATGTTTTGCAAACAAAAAATATGTTTTGCAAAAAAAAAAAAGTTTTGCAAAAAAAAAAATAATAATTTTGCAAAAAAAAATAGAATATTGAGAAAAAAATGCTTTTTTGCAAGTAAAAAAATAGTAATTGCAAAAGAAAAGTTACCACTGAGAGGAAAAATAAAGTTTAGCAAAGTAAAACTTGCAGCATTGACTTTGCAACACCTTTGCGCCGCTCCTTTAAATCCGCGTTTCCGTCATCCGTGCCTCTGAGGCGCAAGCTTTCCTTTGCGCTTCATTTTTCTTTGCGCCTCGCTTTGTGTCCCTGATTTGACGTGGGGGAGGGGTCAAGAGGTTGGGGTGTGTACATGGGTGTGTACAAGGGACGAAGGCGCGTCCTTCTCGTTACGTCATCAGCGCGAGCCCCAGACCGTATGGATCTCGAGACCTCTGTGTGTCATTCTGCTGCATATCATCTAACTGTCTTTGAACACAAGAATATATTGGGCATGATTAATTGCATACATTTTTTTAATCATGTGTTTTTTTTTAATTAATGAGTTAAATTGACAGCTCTACTTGTAACACTTTACCCCAACACTGATGATGTGTCAGACAGATTCAAGAAATGATTCCTGATGTAGTTTGGTTAGTTAAAATAGCTGAGAGCTGCATGCATGCAACATGGGTATTTATAACCCTTACACCAGAATGCTAGACATCGATGGATCATCCTCTGCATAGAAAGTGAATGAGATTGGGCAAATTAATTGAGACAGCGAGAGATCAGCACAGTTGCTCAGCCTCAAGGGCGAGTGGCCAAATTTAAGTCAGATTGTATTGATTGACGTAACGAGAAGGACGCGCCTTCGTCCCTTGTACACACCCATGTACACACCCCAACCTCTTGACCCCTCCCCCACGTCAAATCAGGGACACAAAGCGAGGCGCAAAGAAAAATGAAGCGCAAAGGAAAGCTTGCGCCTCAGAGGCACGGATGACGGAAACGCAGATTTAAAGGAGCGGCGCAAAGGTGTTGCAAAGTCAATGCTGCAAGTTTTACTTTGCTAAACTTTATTTTTCCTCTCAGTGGTAACTTTTCTTTTGCAATTACTATTTTTTTACTTGCAAAAAAGCATTTTTTTCTCAATATTCAATTTTTTTTTGCAAAATTATTATTATTTTTTTGCAAAACTTTTTTTTTTTGCAAAACATATTTTTTGTTTGCAAAACATTGTGTTATTTTGCAGATATATGTGGCCCTATTTTGACTCCATAGGAAACGACTTGCTGACGACACAGCTTAATGCTTATTGGTTTAAACAACCGTGATGTATGGTTCTTTTTCAAAATGTTTGATTTTAAAACTCTGATATCATGTTTTTATGTGTGAATATTCCCAAACTCTCTAACAAAGGCGATCTCTCTGTGGGTTATGTGATTGTTGTCATATTTATAAAAAAAAAAAAAAATATATATATATATATATATATATATATATATATATATATATATATATATATATATATATATATATATATATATATACAAACATGTATGTAGGCCTAATTAAAGTAAAAATGATTGATAAACACGTCTTTCGAATGGAAATAAATAACAAAAACTTTGGGTGTCTTGTTCATAATATTTATTTTCATATAAAAGTAACAGAAATTAAATTACATCCAGTTTATCAGCAACAAAGCGCACGAGTGTGAATCCCGCTATATCCGCCTTTGATCTCGCAGGTGTCTGATCCACTACGAGAAGAGAGAACTGTCCGTCTTGCCTGCACTTTTTTCACTCCTCCCCTCACTGCAGCCGCCTAGTCTCGGCTGAATTTCAGGCGAGGCGAGGCGCATCTCAAACAAGCCTAATGCGAGCCGCTGCTCAAACTGCGTTAACTCCCGATGCAGACGATGCTAGTGAAGCAGCCGCGCAAGAGAACTGACCTAATCTATCTGCGTCCGCGGCAACCACTTGCGTGTCAGGGTTTGAAAGCGCGTCTCATCTATGAAAATTATCTGTAGGCCTACACATGACGGGCGGCAATAATAATCGCAAGAAAAGCCTGACGTGTACTGACAACTGCATTATTTAACCGTATTTTCTTCAATACAATGTTAAAGCAAGTGTCAAGTCAGTTTCATTCATAATGTTTACTTCATGTAACATGACAGTTCATACTGGAGTGTAGTGTTAATTTCGTCAGACGAGACGAGACTAAATATGTTCGTTAACGACCTTTTTTTCCGTGACGAAGACGAGACGATGACGAGACTGCACCAATGTCCAAAAACACTGACTAAGACTAAATTAACATGCATTATTGTTGACGAAAAAGGACGAGACTAAAATGTTTTGCATAAAATAAAAACTAAGATAAAATCTCTCTTCATTTTCGTCTACAATCGTGTCTACTTTTTCATTATGAGATGAATATTCAGCTGTTCAAAATATTCAGAAAGAGTTCCCGCTGTTGCTGGAGTACAGGTCTCTCTCAGACTCCGCCTGTCATCTCGCGGCCGCGCGCGTGTGGTCACGTGGTTCCCGGAGCGCTCAATACCTCTAGCGCTGTGTCCGTATATTTGAATGGCTTAAGCCGCGTAAGTTACACAACAGCTTCACTATACAGGTGTTTGCAGCAATTTTTGGTAAACCGTACAGCATAGTGTGCGTCAGCCACATTTACAGTATCATTTTATTATGGAGTGGTAGAGATACAAAATTGTTAACATTAATATTAATGTTTTTCTTGTATTTAGCCCTCAGGTATTCCTTACTAATTAAGTCACACTTGTACTCATTGATGGTCAAATGTGACCATACACCTTAACTATTTTAAAAATAAATAGCCTATATTTTAATTCAATAATATTTATTGAATATTTTGAGGAGATCTTTTGGTACTAAATACTATTTGTGCAATGCTTATGGTCCATTAATGACCACTTAAAATATTTTTCTTCTAATATTTGTATTATTTATATTACAATTAGTGTATTAATTAAGGTTAAAATAGAGAATTCCACTGCAAAGAGGCAAATTAGAGCCATTTTGTGGCTGGAAAAATAAAAAAATTCACTTGTAATGCCATTCCCCACTGGTGCCCATATGGCTCTTTAATAAATATACATGAAGTCTAGTTGCTCAAAAGATCATAACTGATCATAACTGCTTACTTATTTGGGAAATTTTTAAATGTTAATAATAGCGAATAGTAAAGAATGCAAGCAAATATAATATAACCCCAAAAAAGTGTAAAAAACTTATTTTTCCTTATATGTACAGTAGGCAATATACATATGAATTCATACTGAATCAAGATCGAAATCAATATTTGTGCCCATCGTCTCATAAGCTAATGCTGATTTTAGGCATCTATGGCAGCTGTAAATCAACCAGTTAGCTATGGTGTTGTTGCACATTATGCAGGTTATATGTACTTTATGTAACTTATTTTGCCACAAAATATATTGAGTTTTCCTTTGACTAAAGCTAGACTAAAATGACGAGACTTTTGGTCGACTAAAACTTGACTAAGATACCTTGAGTTGTCGTTTGACTAAAACTAGACTAAAATGACGAGACTTTTAGTCGACTAAAACTTGACTAACAAAAAAAGATATGTGAATGACTTAATATGACTAAAACTAACAAGGAGATTTGGCACAAGACTAAGACTAAGACTAAATTAAAAATGGGTGACAAAATTAACACTACTGGAGTGAAGCCGTTCTCATCGTGTGATTGGGGGAAACATTTCTGAGGGCGTGGTGAGCTCGTGCCAGGGGCGCGGATAGTGAGCCGTTGGAGGTACCATCCTACGTCACGATGTACCACAACGTCCAATAGGAAAATTCAACTGCAGTAGCTACCGTTCAACCTTAAGAGGGCAGCACTTTGGCGGTTTTACACCATATTTTATAGAATTAAAACACTTTATACTCAAATGTCAAAACATTTACTCGAATCAATGAACAGCATTAATAAAGCCCCATTATTACAGATCATTAACTAAAAAAAGTTGGTTTAGGGTTTAGTTACCCTTTAACGTCAGAGGCGTAGCAAGCTTTTCAAAAGTGTGGGGGACGGAAGTGGTTTGTTTGTTAACAATAAAAACGATGAATACAATGACAGAAGGGTACAAAAGGTATAACATACAAGATAAAAAAAACGAGGTATGTATGTATATATATATATATATATATATCTTGTCTTATATATATATATATACATACCTCGTATTTTTTTTAACCCCAGTGTTCGGTTGGGTTCTGTTGGCTTGTCACATCAGTTTTTTGCTATTCTATTCTTAGGCGACGGGAACAGAAAGAGGTTAAGGAGAAAAAAAAAATGCTTAAAAGACTTGAAAAACCTTACTTAAACTTAAAACTTTACTTAAAAAAACCTTGTACACATTCCTAGTGTATAGTATAATATAAAATAAATATATAAAGATTTACACTGGCAGCTCAGAGCTGTACAGCAGCATTTAAGTATGAAATTTAATGAATAGATGTAAAAATAAAACACTACATAAACTTCACTATAAAATATACATTGATTCTTATTAAAGCTACTGTATTAATGTTTTTCAGTCAACAACAGAGAGTGCTTTTCTATGTCTATTGTAGTTTTATTAACATTAAAGTCCCCATAGTAGGAAATAATATGGAAGTCAATGGCTACCATCAACCGTCTGTGTTCAACAGAAGAAATTAATACAGGTTTGGAACAACATTAGATGAGTAAAGAATTACATAATTTTAGAGGCTAACTGTCCCTAAGGGCTGCGCTGCTGTCAATTTAAATATATGACACACGCAAATTTACTTTCACTTTACACATAACCAGGGCCGTTTGAGGGAATTTGGGGGCCCCAAGCAAAATGGACATGGAGGCCCCCCCAATACCCCCCCCCACACACACACACACACACACACACACACACACACACACCCGCATGAACGCAAAGCCGACAGGAACCACAGCATATGCCATAAAGTTTAAGTTCACCCACACTTTATATAAATAAAAAAGGTTTACAGTGCAAATACTGCTGTTGCATATAATGTGCATAAAATTTGAACATTTTCAACAATTAAACATTTGCAAAAAAACACCATTGTACCATTAAAAAATATTTTGTAAACCTTTAAGAAACCATTTTTAAAACATCTATAAACATTACATAGTTAGACGGACCAGGTATTCCTAACACTTTGGGAATACTTAAGGGTTACTAGTTGGTTTGTAAACTGTCTATAAACATTATCTGGATGGTTATTATAAAGTTGCAACAGATGACTATAATACCTTGTTAAATAGTTAATAGTTAATGCGCAGGTTATGAGCGCGTTGTTGATGTTAGAGCTCCGTCGAATTGATTCATAATCCTTGATTTTCTCCTTATCACTCGCTTACAAACGATTATTTTCTATTATTTACAGCGTGTGAATATATCTCCGATACGATTCTCTATAAAAAACAATCGGATTGCTTTGATATCACTACTTATATCCGAACTTCCGCTACTAACCGTAGCCCGCTAGCATTGCACGCGTGGTAGCTTATTTACACCGGTAGCCCGCTAGCATTGCACGAGTGGTAGCTTATTTACACCGGTAGCCCGCTAGCATTGCACGCGTGGTAGCTTATTTACACCGGTAGCCCGCTAGCATTGCACGCGTGGTAGCTTATTTACACCGGTAGCCCGCTAGCATTGCACGCGTGGTAGCTTATTTACACCGGTAGCCCGCTAGCATTGCACGCGTGGTAGCTTATTTACACCGGTAGCCCGCTAGCATTGCACGCGTGGTAACTTATTTACACCGGTCACCACTGAAACCGACAATTCGTCATCGCAGCACATCTGCTACAATGACGAATAACTCGGATGTGTGTCTAATGTTACCTTTGAGTGCAGGCGAGGACACGTTCGAGCTGCATTCGGTGCAGTTGGAGCTGGAGTCGTTGGAGAAGCAGATTAGCGATCTACTAGAGAGACAAGCCGTGCTGAGAGAGCGACGATCAGCGCTTGAAACATCACGCGCCGATGCGGTTAGTAACCTCTTGACTCCGACCTCGTCTACTCCGTGTGTTTCTCTGCACAGGACCAAAGCACCCAGGACGCGATCATCATCCCTGGTTTCGTTCACTCCGGCGCCGACACGACCCTGGGTGCTTCCACAGCGGAAGACGCGAGCCAGGACCAGAGCTAGGACCTCTCCGCCCCTCCCGGTCTTCGAGATCTCCACCCGGAACCGCTTCTCCCCTCTTCGCGAGACGGAACGCGACGCTGTGGTCATCGGTACTTCCATCGTCCGACATGTCCACGCTACCTCAGGTAAAGGCAAGGTTATCACTCACTGCTTTCCTGGTGCTCGTGTTCTCGATGTCGCTGCGCAGGTTCCCGAGATCCTGAACGGTGACGAGCGCATCGGAGCTGTCGTGCTGCACGCGGGAACGAACGACACCAGGCTGCGGCAGACGGAGGTTCTGAAGAAGGACTACAGGAGCCTGATCGAGACGGTGCGCAGAACATCGCCTGAAGCAACGATCATCGTGTCTGGACCGCTTCCCACGTACCGACTAGGACATGAAAAGTTCAGTAGATTATTTGCTCTAAATGAATGGTTAATGTCATGGTGTAATGAACAGAAGCTGCTCTTTGTAAATAATTGGAATCTGTTTTGGGAGCGACTTAGGCTCTTCCGTCCTGATGGCCTTCACCCCAGCAGAATCGGAGCGGCTCTTCTGTCGGACAACATCTCCAGAGCGCTGCACACCACCATATGACTAGTAAGTCAAAGTCCAAATCACAGTATTTGCTGTCCTAACTTAACTGACATAAGTACCAATGTAGAACATTATATAGAAACTGTGTCTGAACATAACTGTGTAGAACATTATATAGAAACTGTGTCTATTCCTCGTTTAGTGAGGTCAAACATTAAATCTACTGTAAGATCTAGGAAAAATCTATCTGTGATTAAACCAGAAAATCTCAATATTAGTGAACAAAAACAATGCTGTCCAAACTTAATTGACATAAGTACCAATGTAGAACATTATAAAGAAACTGTGTCTGAACATAACTGTGTAGAACATTATATAGAAACTGTGTCTGAACATAACTGTGTAGAACATTATATAGAAACTGTGTCTATTCCTCGTTTAGTGAGGTCAAACATTAAATCTACTGTAGGATCTAGGAAAAATCTAATTGTGATTAAACCAGAAAATCTCAATATTAGTGAACAAAAACAATTTCTAAAACTAGGTCTTCTAAACATTAGATCGCTCACACCTAAGGCGGTTATTGTAAATGAAATGGTCACAGATAATAGTTTCGATGTACTTTGCCTTACTGAAACCTGGCTTAAGCCAAATGATTATTTCGGTCTAAATGAGTCTACTCCGCCAGGATACTGTTATAAGCATGAGCCCCGTCTGATTGGTCGTGGCGGGGGTGTTGCAACAATCTATAGAGATATTCTTAATGTTACTCAGAAAACAGGTCACAGGTTTAATTCGTTTGAAGTACTAGTGCTAAATGTTACGCTCTTAAATGTAAGAAAGAAATCCGTATTATCTCTAGCCTTGGCTACTGTGTATAGACCTCCAGGGCCCTATGCTGATTTCTTAAAAGAGTTTGCAGACTTTCTCTCAGATCTATTGGTCAACGTCGATAAAGCATTAATTGTTGGCGATTTTAACATACACGTAGATAACACAAATGATGCATTAGGGGCTGCATTTACAGATCTATTAAACTCCTTTGGGGTTAAGCAAAACGTCACTGGTCCCACTCATCGTCTTAATCACACACTAGATTTAATTATATCACATGGAACCAACCCAACCGACATAGATATTATACCGCAAAGTGATGATGTCACTGACCATTACATGGTAACTTGCATACTGCGTACTGCTGAAATCTGTCATGTTGCGCCACGTTATCGTCCAGGCAGAACAATCCTTCCAACCACTATAGATAGATTCTCAAATAGCTTACCTGATCTGGCTCAGCTGCTCAGTGAACCCAAACAAACAGATGAACTAGAGGAAATGGCTAGCAGTATGAGCACGATTTTATCTAGCACATTAGAAATTGTTGCACCAATTAGATTAAAAAAGGTAAGAGAGAAAACAAAAGCACCATGGTACAACAGTGCTACACATGTTATCAAGAGAGAAACTCGTAACTTCGAGCGTAAATGGAAACAAACAAATTTAGAGGTCTTTAGAATCGCGTGGAAAGATAGTATGTCACGTTATAAAAAGGCCCTAAAAGCAGCCAGGGCTGAGCATCTCCGCAAAATAATAGAAAATAATCAAAATAACCCAAGGTTTTTATTTAACACCGTGGCTAGACTAACAAATAAACAAACATCGCCTGAGCAAAATATTCCGTTACAGTTTAGTAGTAATGATTTTATGAATTTCTTCACTGAGAAAATAGAAAGCATCAGAAACAAAATTGTAAATGTACAATCTTTAATGATGTCTTATGATTCAACCGCAACTATCGCCCGTCAAGAACTACTACACCGCTTTACAACTATAGGACAGGAAGAGCTAAATAAACTTATCATTGCATCTAAACCAACAACATGTTTATTAGATCCAATACCCACTAAACTACTGAAAGAGTTGTTACCTGTAGTGGAAGAGCCTCTTCTCAATATTATTAACTCATCTTTATCTTTAGGTCATGTTCCAAGAATATTCAAGTTGGCAGTCATAAAACCTCTCATTAAGAAGCCACAATTAGATCATAACAACCTAGCAAATTACAGACCAATTTCAAATCTTCCATTTATGTCTAAAATACTAGAAAAAGTTGTGTCCGCTCAATTGTGCGCTTTCTTGCAAGAAAATGATATCTATGAAAAATTTCAATCAGGATTCAGGCCGCATCATAGCACAGAAACTGCACTCGTTAAAATCACAAATGATTTACTTCTAGCTTCTGACCAAGGCTGTATCTCAATACTACTTCTACTCGATCTCAGTGCTGCGTTTGATACTATAGATCATAAAATACTATTAGATCGACTTCAAAATTATACTGGTGTTCAGGGACAGGCATTAAACTGGTTTAGATCGTACTTATCAGACCGCTACCATTTTGTCTGTCTAAATGGGGAAAAATCAAAGATGACGTCAGTAGACTATGGGGTGCCGCAAGGATCCGTGCTAGGCCCTCTGCTATTCTCTATATATATGCTGCCACTTGGTAATATTATAAGAAAACATGGAATTAATTTCCACTGTTATGCTGATGACACTCAATTATATATTTCATCACGACCGGATGAAAACGCTAAATTATCTAAACTGACAGCGTGTGTTGAAGATATTAAATACTGGATGATGTGTAATTTTCTGCTATTAAATTCAGATAAAACGGAGGTGTTACTTATTGGTCCAAAAAACTGCCCACAAAACCTCTCGCAATACAATTTTACCTTGGAAGGATGTCCTGTCACTTTATCCACTACAGTAAAAGACCTGGGTGTTATATTAGACCGTAACCTGACATTCGAAAGTCATATTTCATATGTTACAAGAACGGCATTTTTCCATCTTAGAAACATTGCTAAGCTACGTAACATGCTATCTATTTCTGATGCAGAAAAGTTAGTTCATGCATTCATGACCTCGAGATTAGATTACTGTAATGCTTTATTAGCTGGTTGTCCTGCATCCTCAATAAACAAACTACAGTTAGTCCAAAACGCGGCTGCTAGAGTTCTTACTAGGTCAAGAAAATATGATCATATAACACCAATTTTATCATCTCTACACTGGTTACCTGTGAAGTTCCGTATCAATTACAAAGTATTGCTACTAACCTATAAAGCCCTAAATGGTTTAGCTCCAGTGTATCTAACGGATCTTCTATCGCCCTACAATCCATCGCGCTCTTTAAGATCACTAAACTCTAGGCTTCTGGTCATTCCTAGGATATCTAAGTCCACTAAAGGAAGGAGGGCTTTTTCACATTTAGCTCCTAAACTCTGGAATAGTCTTCCTGATATTGTTCGAGGTTCAGACTCGCTGTCCCAGTTTAAAACTAGATTAAAGACGCATCTCTTTAGCCAAGCATTCACATTATAATTATCTTTTTATACTACAGTTAAATCGGATCAAAAGCATTAATATAATATTCTGAACAGCAGCTACGCTAATCATTTCCCATCTGCTTTTCTGTTGTTATCTCGGGACACTAGTCCCGAGGTAAATAGTTCATCAGCTCCAGTTTGTATCCAGCCTCTCATGGAGACTTCGGATGCCCCGACACCTGTGATGAGACGACTCCACGCCTGTGAAGAGACGACTCAACGCCAGCGTTGTTATGGCCTAAATTAATACACGATTGATTAACTTTTTCGAACATTATTCTTTAACATTGTCTTTCTAACATTTTTACTGTACATCTATGAAATGCACTTTCTGTAAAGCTGCTTTGAAACAATGTGTATTGTGAAAAGCGCTATACAAATAAATTTGAATTGAATTGAATTGAATTAATAAACAGTACCAGTAAAACATGTGGGTTGTCCTGATACTGTACTTCAAAAAGTAACAGTGTAAAAATTGCCGCACAGAATAAAGTAACTGTTCAAGATCCATTGGTAACTTATAAAAATAATGTCATATTTGCATAAACTGTCACTACCGTATATATCCCAACACTAGCACATTAAGATAAGCTATGAAAAAATTATGTTCCTCTGCCTCTTTCTGGTTAAATAATGTTTATAATGATAGTTAATATAGACTGCTATGAACTATTCCAGGTTATTTATGCATAGCATAAATAATAGTTAGTATAGCATGCTATCTCCATAGCTATGCCACTTTCATCAAAACCTATTACAAAGTCAAGTCAACTTTATTTATATAGCGTTTTTAACAATGCAGATTGTCATCAGTTCATACAAAGCTATGTCATTAAATACGATAAACAGTGATTCTGGAACAGATCTACGTCTTCCTTATCCAGTTAAAAAAAACATATTACAGTATGTAAAAATATTCCGTCCGTTCGAAAAAAAAGTTGCACTAACTGTTCGTTATAAGCAGCATTTGTCAGGCAGGTAACCATAGCTAACATAAACATATTTTTGCTAGCCTACGTTACCTGCTGCAAAATTACACAGTTTTTGTACAAGACAAGTAGAGCTATTTTATCCAGTGTCATTTATCACTTACCACTATCTTGTTTTTTCTTATCCTCCTCTTCCTTTCTCTTTTTTCTTTTCTGGCTTCCTGAAGCATAATTCCGCTTCATGATAACTGCCGAAGTAGTTTTGTATTTTGCCGGCAGCAGAGAACGCGTGGTTGGCTGGCTGCTGTCAGCGACTACTGAGAGGGGCCCCCTTAAGGGGGTTCCCGATAACAGTGTCATTGCACTTTACTGCATTGACTATCAAAGGGGCGCTCACATAGTTTGTCGTTGCATTTTATTCTTAACCTGTCGTTGTCTTGCAATTGCTTGGTTTGCCTGCCTTGTCGCGACGGGCCTGCACATAACCGAATGTGTTTATGTTAACCTTGTGTGTATTTGACACTATTAGCACAGTAAGACTACTTAGTCCAGTAATCAAGTGTTTGACAGGCTTTTCGTGCGCGCTCTGCGCGTTAAAACGGTGCATAAGCACGCGAATAACCGGCAAGGCTTTAAAACGCATGCAAATAATGAACTTTCGTAATTGTGAATAACTATAGTTCCGTGAGTATAACTCTCTGACACCAGCATTGCAAGTGTGTCTAGCACTGTGTAGTGATTGGATATTTGCTCATATCAGCGCGTAGACTCACAGGCACACTGCAAAAACAAAACAACAAAAACAACGCAATTCAAGCGCTTATTGAACCGTGAATGTCATACCGAATGGTTTAATATTATAATGAGAATTGTGGCATCCCTAAAGCGTTTGTGCAAAACTGCGGGAAAACTGCAGAAAAAGTGTGGGTGTTGAACCCTCTCACCGGGAAAAGTGTGGTATCCCCCACCGGTGCGACGCCCCTGCTTAACGTAACCTCGGTTCCCTGAGATAAGGGAAGGAGTACTGCGTCAAAGACGCCATGGGAATTCTCCTATTCTCGAATATACAGTAATCTGTAAAATCACGCAGTGCTACTGCCCAGTCAAAACAGTGTCGAGACATCTCGCACGCTATTGGCTGGCCAGTGGGAACTGCATGAACCAATGGCAGAACAGCGTAATCTGAGCGAACCAATGGGCACAAAGTCTGCAAAGCTGAGCGCAAGAGCCCGCGAAAGGGGCATATAAAATACGTTGTAACTGTCAAAAACATAAAGGTTAAATCGACTGAAGCGACGATCACCTGAGTCAGCGCCATAGCACGGCCGTCTACACAGTACTCCTTCCCTTATCTCAGGGAACCGAGGTTACATTAAGTAACCGAGTACGTTCCCTTTCGAACGGTCAGTTCGTACTGTGTCGAAGACGCCATGGGAACCTGTAAAATCCTGCCGTGCTATGATAAGCGCAGTGACGTACTCCCTCAAGTTTGAACACTTATTAGAAAGGGCTCAAGACTAGAGTTACTGACACATCATTTATATATATAATATATATGTACACACATATATAAGTATAAGTATATATATATATATATATATTAGGGGTGTAACGGTTCGCGTATTCGTACCGAACGGTTCACAGGGTGAGTTCCAAATGGAATCAGTATTCCCTATTTGATCATCCCTATGTGAGCAGGACACACGTGTACCGTATGTAGCAGTTTGGAATGCACTTGGCAAAGGGAGCGGCGTAAATTCCTCATTATCTTCAGCTGGGATGTTCCGGTGACAACGCAGCACACTGTCCGTCAGCAGATCAGGGTTGCCAGATATTCACAACAAAACCCGCCCAATCGCTACTCAAAACTAGCCCAAAACAAGCCCAGTCTCATTTCAGTGGGGTTTTTTTGGTAAAAAATCTCTTATGGCGGGTAAAATATATGTCTTTTTGGCAGGGTTTCCTGCTGAAATACGCATTCCCGGTGCTAAATATCACACAATTGGGGTCGCTTCAACCTGCGGACATGTATGAACTTGGCAACACTGCAGCAGATGTCGCAGTTTTATCTGCATCATTTTCTTTTTTTTAGCCTAACTGTTGCAAATAAAAATAAACATTTTTTATTTTAAAATGTTTATAAAAATATGCTTTGTAATACTGTATATAAAAAGTAATATAACTCTTAAAAATATGAATTGTATATTTATTTATGCCGGCGCTGCGTTGTCACGGGAACATCCCAGCTGAAGATAATGAGGAAATTACGCCGCTCCCTTTGCCAAGTGCATTCCAAACTGCTACATACAGCACACGCGTGTCCTGCTCACATAGGGATGATCAAATAGGGAATACTGATTCCCGTGTCCTGCTCACATAGGGATGATCAAATAGGGAATACTGATTCCATTTGGAACTCACCCCGTGAACCGTTCGGTACGAATACGCGAACCGTTACACCCCTAATATATATATATATATAAGTCTTATACTACTGGGCTCATAGAGGCCGGTAACTATAAGGAATGTGTAAGCATTGAAGCATAATGAAGGCCCCAAATGCCAACTTATGACGGGGACGGGCTTACAAGGCCGTCTAATATTCGTTAGGCCGTCTTAATATTTTTATACAGCGAGGACTTGTGCCTGCAGTGCGAGGACTTGTGCCTGCAGTGCAGGGACATCCAGACTGTAGAATCTGGTTAAAATAGATGGTGAGGACCAACCTGCCGATATACAATTGTCACCCATAGAAACTCGACTAGACCATGCCCAGGAGGAGGCCATGCCTCTGGTGGAGTGAGCTTTGACACCTATGGGGCATTGGAGGCCCATAGTGTCATATGCTAACGCCATCGCGTCCACTAGCCATCTGGCTAGGCTTTGTTTGGTGACCAGAAGTCCCTTAGTTCGGTCACCAAAACTTACAAAGAGCTGCTCCGACTGTCTAAAGTGGGAGGACCGCTCAATATATGCTCTAAGCGCCCTAACAGGGCAGAGCAGGTGTAACTGTCTCTCATCCTCCGAAGTGGTGAGGGCAGAGAGTGTGATTACCTGTGCTTTGAACGGTGTTGAAAGCACTTTAGGTACATAACCATGCCCTGGTTTGAGGAGGACTTTAGAATCGCCTGGGCCAATTCTAAACATGATGCGTTCACAGATAATAACGCTTGAATGTCACCGACACGCTTAACAGATGCCAGTGCTAATAGCAGGGCAGTTTTCAGCGAAAGCGGCTTTAATTCACCCGTCTGCAATGGCTCGAAGGGAGGTATTTTTAGTGCTCTTAGGACCAATGAAGGTCCCAGGATGGCACCGTAGGAGGGCGAGGGGGGTTAAGCTTATACTAAGCTTGGTGCTTTGTTTTATGTATAGAGCGAACAGGAGTCATGTGTTTTTATTAATACCACATGCTTTTGTAGTTTATACCATATTATGCCACAGTCAAAATCAGTCTACTATAAGTTCCTTATGTGGTTTGGATACAAACCATGTCATGTTCATAAAATGCTTTATGGGCCCTAGGGTTGGGCTGATGGCTGAGAGACATCCCGATGTTGAGCCTCTTTCCTCTAGTTGTTACACGTCTAGTCTGTTTTGCTTGTCTTTGAGTTTGTTCCTTTGTTCAGTTTTCCCTCCACTCCCTGATCGTTGTCATTATGAGTTCATTCTGTTCACCTGTGTCTAGTCAATTACCTCGTTTGCTCAGTGTTCCTTCAGTGTTTGTCCGTCGACGTTCCTGTAAACCTGTAAAAAGTGTTCCTGAGTTTATTGTCAATTAAAGTTCCTGTTCCAAGTTCTCCTTCGCCTTTGTGAGTTTTATCTACACTAGTTCTGTAACACTAGGGCTGCTTCTCAATACCCCTCCTCGTTTCCTCGCTCCTCCGTCCTCCATTATATGACCCGGAAACCGACCAAGCTCAGCCATCTTGTAGGACATCTCAATTCTCTAATTGTATCGCGAGGAGGCGAGGAGTGAGGAGGCTTCCTGAGGAGTCATGAGCGAGGATACACGGGTGTATCCTTTGTAGAAATGTTTTATGACTAAACGTGACGCACATATTAATCCCCCCCCCCCCCTTCACATCTTGCCACAGTTTATTGACACAAATGTATGTCAAATAACAACAACTGACAGTTGCAGAATTATATCAAAGCACAAGAAAATGAAAGAAACCAACTATAATACTATAAACAACAAATAAAAAGCAGGTAATAACTGGGAATAAATAGTTGTTATTAATAACTGGTAATATTAAATAAAATATGGACAAATGTGTTATTTTGTTGGGGTTGAAACTATTACAATATAAATAGTTATCTCTAATGTTCAAGAATCCCGATGTGCAAACTAAATCCAGCGGTGTAGAGTCATCATTATTTGACAACGCTTTGAAGTGACGCTAAAGGGAGCGAGGATTTATAATTTCACTTGATTCAATTCCTCTGTCCTCAGAGGAAAGGAAGCTAGGAAAGGAAACGAGGATGCACAAATAAGAATTGAGAAGCACCCTAGTAGTTTTATCTAAAGCCAAACGCGCTTCATTTATGCCCTTTCAGCTTTGTGTGCATTCTCTCTTTCTCCAGACGCGTGCCACATTAACAGAGCTTAACGGTCTGTGGAGTCTGCTCTGTATTTTCTACTGCACAAGAGGCGTGAGCCTCCTTGGATAATGCACCTAAACTAGAGCGTTGCTAGGCCTCCTCTCGCTATAGAGCGTGATCAACGGGCATAGTTCAAATGACTCTGTACGCAATTGGATAGTCCTTTTACCAATCAGATCAACGATCCATCGCTTCTCTATCCGTCATTGTGTTAAACCCGCCAATAGCTGTGTTTACCCAGTCTAGTGGTACACCGTACAGACTGCTATTTTTCTTATTGTCTTTCATAAAATGAATGTTGACCAGTGTGTGTGAAGGTATTATTGTTGTGACCATCTACAGATTAAGAGCCTTTGAATTGGCTCCTGAAGCCTATTGTCAGCACTTCCGAAACTTAATGAAAACAGCCAAACAAACATATGTAGATTTTGTATGAGAGAAAAAAAAACAGAGAAAATTCTTTCAGAATTGGTGCATCTCGAATAAGGTCACCAGTTTCGAGCAGTTGCAGGAGCTTATCTTACTTGAAGAGTTTTAAAATTGTGCACCTGAACCTAGTTGTTCATTTGAATGAACAAAAGGTAAACCCGCAACACAATAGGAGTGTCAGAACTGTCACCAAACCAAGAATAAAACCTTATCTTAGTAACAGAACCCTGACAAAATTTACATGTAAAATACATGTT
Organism: Gobio gobio; assembly: GCF_949357685.1. NCBI lineage: Eukaryota > Metazoa > Chordata > Actinopteri > Cypriniformes > Gobionidae > Gobio > Gobio gobio. The sequence goes on along the minus strand of NC_137107.1, from coordinate 20,154,355 downwards.
TATAATTTCTCTCTCATATTCTTTTGTATCATGTATATGAATTGCATAATTATACAAATATACTTTATCAAACATGGCATGTTTTAACATCTAAATTACTTTATTAAATATAACATATTTGTTACCCTACATATATTTTAATACAAATAGTGAACATTTGCCGTCAACCATATTTTGCAGTTACTCATGTGATCCAATTTCAAACAGAATTAAAAACAATTTGACAGTGTAGACTGCCCAAAATGAATAAGAGAATTCTATGAGCATACAAAATGTTTGCATATGTTTAAATAAACTTATTACAAATGTAAATTGTTTACATATATGATCTTAACATACTGCACAGTACCATGTTGAAATGTATGCATATATACTGTAGCGACTATGAGTCAGATAAAATAATAACTCAATGGGGAACTGAATTAAAATGAAAGACTCGAATGACACTATGTATTATAAATAATTCAGAATTAATGTTTACACCTTAACTTATTCGTCCGCCGATATGTAAGGACTTAAAGGGGGCTCTGTTAAAGGGAAACATGTATATTTAGCTCAAATGAATGAATGAATGAATTCATAGGGAATTTTGAGAGTCTATTTTACAGCCGAGCAAATGACTCTTCTAGCGTTCATTTGAACGGGCCGTAAATATCAACTCTGCAGCGGATATTAATATCCGAACAATAGTGAAACACTATTTAACAGCCAGGTAACTTAGATCGGCAGTTCAAGACATTAAATTGATAAGCACATAACACAAGAACAGTTATCTTTGAATACAAACGGAACTTTACTGATTAATCTAACACATCAAACTAATATCTAACATAAACACACACGCTCGCACATTCACACGTTGCAGAAACCCAGCCAACATGTATATGTGGGCCCCACGTGGTTTATGCTTGGGCTACATGGGAACCAAGTGGGCATGGTCCAAAAATGGGCATCTTATATGGGGCCCACTCGGGTCAGCTAAGTAGGTCCCATATGGGAGAAAACTGGTGGGCTACCAATGTGGGTCCTAGCTGGGTCACAAATGGGAAATGAGTGCATGGGCTTAAAATGGGCAACACAAATGGGCCCCATATGGGTTTACCAAATGGGGTAGACATGGGCAAACACAATCAGTCCCATATAGGCTGCCTACATGGGCCCAAGATAGTACCCACATAGGTAACCTCTATATGGGTTCTGAATGGGGAAATACATATTGGGCCCGCTTGGGCAAACCATGTGGGTCAGACATGGGCAAACACAATCAGTCCCATATAGGCTACCCACATGGGCCCATGGTAGAACCCACATAGGTAACCTCTATATGGATTCTGAATGGGGAAATACATATTGGGCCCGCTTGGGCAAACCATATGGGTCAGACTTGGGCAAACACAATCAGTCCCATATAGGCTGCCCACATGGGCCCATGGTAGAACCCATATAGGTAACCTCTATATGGGTTCTGAATGGGGAAATACATATTGGGCCCGCTTGGGCAAACCATATGGGTCAGACATGGGTAAACACAATCAGTCCCATATAGGCTACCCACATGGGCCCAAGATAGTACCCACATAGGTAACCTCTATATGGGTTCTGAATGGGGAAATACATATTGGGCCCGCTTGGGCAAACCATATGGGTCAGACATGGGCAAACACAATCAGTCCCATATAGGCTGCCCACATGGGCCCATGGTAGAACCCATATAGGTAACCTCTATATGGGTTCTGAATGGGGAAATACATATTGGGCCCGCTTGGGCAAACCAAATGAGTCAGACATGGGTAAACACAATCAGTCCCATATAGGCTACCCACATGGGCCCAAGATAGTACCCACATAGGTAACCTCTATATGGGTTCTGAATGGGGAAATACATATTGGGCCCGCTTGGGCAAACCATATTGGTCAGACATGGGCAAACACAATCAGTCCCATATAGGCTGCCCACATGGGCCCATGGTAGAACCCATATAGGTAACCTCTATATGGGTTCTGAATGGGGAAATACATATTGGGCCCGCTTGGGCAAACCATATGGGTCAGACATGGGTAAACACAATCAGTCCCATATAGGCTACCCACATGGGCCCAAGATAGTACCCACATAGGTAACCTCTATATGGGTTCTGAATGGGGAAATACATATTGGGCCCGCTTGGGCAAACCATATGGGTCAGACATGGGCAAACACAATCAGTCCCATATAGGCTGCCCACATGGGCCCATGGTAGAACCCATATAGGTAACCTCTATATGGGTTCTGAATGGGGAAATACATATTGGGCCCGCTTGGGAAAACCAAATGGGTCAGACATGGGTAAACACAATCAGTCCCATATAGGCTACCCACATGGGCCCAAGATAGTACCCACATAGGTAACCTCTATATGGGTTCTGAATGGGGAAATACATATTGGGCCCGCTTGGGCAAACCATATGGGTCAGACATGGGCAAACACAATCAGTCCCATATAGGCTGTCCACATGGGCCCATGGTAGAACCCATATAGGTAACCTCTATATGGGTTCTGAATGGGGAAATACATATTGGGCCTGCTTGGGCAAACCATATGGGTCAGACATGGGTAAACACAATCAGTCCCATATAGGCTACCCACATGGGCCCAAGATAGTACCCACATAGGTAACCTCTATATGGGTTCTGAATGGGGAAATACATATTGGGCCCGCTTGGGCAAACCATATGGGACAGACATGGGTAAACACAATCAGTCCCATATAGGCTGCCTACATGGGCCCAAGATAGTACCCGCATAGGTAACCTCTATATGGGTTCTGAATGGGGAAATACATATTGGGCCCGCTTGGGCAAACCATATGGGACAGACATGGGTAAACACAATCAGTCCCATATAGGCTGCCTACATGGGCCCAAGATAGTACCCACATAGGTAACCTCTATATGGGTTCTGAATGGGGAAATACATATTTGGCCCGTTTGGGCAAACCATATGGGTCAGACATGGGCAAACACAATGAGTCCCATATAGGCTACCCACATGGGCCCATGGTAGAACCCATATAGGTAATCTCTTTATGGTTTCTGAATGGGGAAATACATATTGGGCCCGCTTGGGCAAACCATATGGGTCAGATATGGGCAAACACAATCAGTCCCATATGGGCTACCCACATGGGCCCAAGATAGTACCCACATAGGTAACCTCTATATGGGTTCTGAATGGGGAAATACATATTGGGCCCGCTTGGGCAAACCATATGGGTCAGACATGGGCAAACACAATCAGTCCCATATAGGCTGTCCACATGGGCCCATGGTAGAACCCATATAGGTAACCTCTATATGGGTTCTGAATGGGGAAATACATATTGGGCCTGCTTGGGCAAACCATATGGGTCAGACATGGGTAAACACAATCAGTCCCATATAGGCTACCCACATGGGCCCAAGATAGTACCCACATAGGTAACCTCTATATGGGTTCTGAATGGGGAAATACATATTGGGCCCGCTTGGGCAAACCATATGGGACAGACATGGGTAAACACAATCAGTCCCATATAGGCTGCCTACATGGGCCCAAGATAGTACCCACATAGGTAACCTCTATATGGGTTCTGAATGGGGAAATACATATTTGGCCCGTTTGGGCAAACCATATGGGTCAGACATGGGCAAACACAATGAGTCCCATATAGGCTACCCACATGGGCCCATGGTAGAACCCATATAGGTAATCTCTTTATGGTTTCTGAATGGGGAAATACATATTGGGCCCGCTTGGGCAAACCATATGGGTCAGATATGGGCAAACACAATCAGTCCCATATGGGCTACCCACATGGGCCCAAGATAGTACCCACATAGGTAACCTCTATATGGGTTCTGAATGGGGAAATACATATGGGGCCCGCTTGGGCAAACCATATGGGTCAGACATGGGCAAACACAATCAGTCCCATATAGGCTACCCACATGGGCCCAAGATAGTACCCACATAGGTAACCTCTATATGGGTTCTGAATGGGGAAATACATATTGGGCCCGCTTAGGCAAACCATATGGGTGAGACATGGGCAAACACAATCAGTCCCATATAGGCTGCCTACATGGGCCCAAGATAGTACCCACATAGGTAACCTCTATATGGGTTCTGAATGGGCAAACTCATATGGGGCCCGCTTTGATAAACAATATGGGTGAGACATGGGCAAACACAATCAGTCCCATATAGGCTGCCTACATGGGCCCAAGGTAGTACCCACATAGGTAATATCTATAAGGGTTCTGAATGGGTAAACTCATATGGGGCCCGCTTTCATAAACCATATGAGTAGGACACACAATCAGCCCCATATAGGCTGCCTACATGGGTCCAAGGTAGCACCAAGTGGCAACCTTCCAGCTGGCTCCGTCCACTTTGGGCTTTAAAAATGCTCTTCAGAAACCTACTGGAGACGTCATGTTTTATACAGTCTATGGGTAGTACCCACATAGGTAATATTTGGATCAGTGTCAGAATGGAGAAATACATATGGAGCACTTTTGGACAAACCAAATATGGGCAAACAAGCCAAAAATGGGTGGGTTGGGTAAGAGAATAATGGGGTTAGGAGTGCATTATATGTGAGTATAATATATGCCAGGACTGTTCAGCTCCAGTCCTGGAGGGCTGGTGTCCAGCAGAAATAAAACCAACCCCAATCAAACATACCTGTTTTAACTTACAAGTAATTTGGAACATTGTTATTAGCTTGTTTGGCATGTTTGGTTAAAGCTAGAATTAAACTAAGCAAGAAAAACGATCTTAAAGGCTGTTGATGAGTTCAGAAGTCAGGAGTTGAAGAACCCTGGTAGAGGTAAACTAGGTCAAACCCTGGTGGTGTCAGAAATGGCCTGGTACACATTTTAGTGTCTGAAATTGGGCAAGAGACACAGTCATTAACATTAAATATCAAATGTGTTTAGTGCCTGATTTTGTGAGTTACAGCAAATGCTTATCTCCATACAGTTATTTTAAAATGTATACAAATTGTTCAAAATATTTTGATATGAAGAATATGAAAATGAAGAATGGGTTACAAAAGGCTACTTAATCTATCAAAATAATGGGATTATAATGGCTGTTGCACATGGTTGTTGCTAGTTTTGATTTCTTCTACCTGGGTATATAATTCAGTATATAAATGATGAGGTATATTATCTTGAACATTGAAAGGTAAGGCTCATCAGATGGTGAAATAGCCCAAGTAAAGAAAGATAGAATGGAAATTCATATTTTTGAAGGGAATCCAATGTAAATTACAGTTTTTTTTTATTCGCTTTGGTACTATTTTCACAAGTAAGGTGTACATTTTCAAAACTCTTGGTACAAAAATCCAAACTGCTCACACTTGTAACAGCTCGTCATTCTTTCAAAACCTGATCTCATGCTTTCATTCAGTTGCACATATTTTCAGCCCACATAATCATTGTTTCAAACACAAGATTATTATAATATGTTGGTTTAATCACCGAAACACAACAATATTATCTTCTTTCAGTTTAGTACTTTAAACAATCAGTTCATCCAACAGCGAACAATGCAAGATACTTGTTTCAAATCTCCCTCGTTGCTGAATTATTTACAGTAACACAGGCTACATATGCCTCATTAGAAAATACACTTACATTACCTAACTTGTGTCATTGAACCCATGATGTTTGTAATAGTATTCAGTGTGTTATCTGGTGTGATAAAGTTATGACACTGCCATGAGGTTCTGTGCTATATCAGAGTTTGCTGCCAATAAGTGTTCTCACTGTATATGACTGAATCTACTGTAGTTGAGCTTTATAAGGGTTACAGTTACAGTAATGTGACAGTCTCTACCATGTTAAACGGTTTACAGTATCACATGGCATACATACTGTAATGTAAAATGCTATATTTCATGCTATCTGTCTGATGTTACACCGTCATTGACTATTTCCACTCCCTTATACTCTATTCTGCTCTATTCACAAATTGCAAATATTTCGGTCCAATGAACTGTGAATTAAACATTTATAAAGATGAAACACTTATTTTGTATAGTGAAAAGGATACTTTGTGGTTTTGTGTATTGTATTCACACAATTGAAAATATGCTGAAATGTTTGAAAAAAGTGCACTTTTGATGATCTGTTGTGATATTAGCACTATGAGTTTTGAAAATGTACACCTTGCTTGTGAAAATAGTAACAAAGCGAACAAAAAACTGCAAGAAATCATACTTGCAGCAAACAAACTTTTTTAATAAAGCAAACGTTACATAATAAAGTGCAGTTTAATTTTCTTTTTCAATCCTAGTCAGCACTTTCCTTCAAAGTTTAAATATGGTTAAAATAATGTAAGTTGTTGTTTCAACGTTGACACAATGTTGATATAACATGTAATGCTAAGCTGTTGAAAAAGGTTAAAAAAAAGCCTTATAAATCAATATACATTTTTTTTCCAGATCTGTATGTTGACTCAATGTCATGTCTTCAAGAAATATATGCCTTTCAAATTATTATTTTGTTAGCATTTTATCTATTTCGTTCAAAACCATTCAAAAATCTAAATGTATATGTTAAAATATAATTATTATAAGTATCAATAATAATAATGGATGTCATTTAATCCTGGAGAGCAGTGCAGCATAAACTTTTTGTGTGATTTTGTGTACAATTTTGTGTGTGAGGCTATAGTTTACCATGCAATAATGTATTTTATTTATACTTTGTCATGAAAATACTATTCGACCAGCTAATCAAATAATACAGCCTACAAATAACACTAAACACATACATTTCTTTGAAAAATAAAATAATCTTTCCATTACCATGCTGAAACAATTGCTATTGGTTGTTTCACCTTGCTTCTTTGCATCATGATTGGTTAATCGTGCTGTCATCTACGTAACTGGCCAATGACAACTGTGCGCGCCCTTTTACCGGTCGAGTTTCAAAATACGTGGGTTTGAATTGGTAACGAGTCGCTTGCTACTGCTCAGCAAGATTTCTGTCAGTCCCCGATTAATGTGTCTGAGTTATTATTTTGTAACTAATTTGAGTTGTGGCATGTTAACGGAGAACAAAAGCTGGAATGAGAACACAGAGGAAGGGTCAGACTCAGACTGGATCTGTGAGGTACTGCAAACATATGCAATATCAGGTAAGATAATATTTTTCAGTCATAGTAAAGTTGTGTTGTGTGTTCATGTAACGTTACTTAATGTATGTATCCCAATATCATTTTAGATACACAGATAGATGAATAGCCTAAATAAATATATTTGTTTAAAAGGTATCCAATTAAAATAAGCGGATGAGCGTGTTAATATAGTTAATGGAATATTAAATAAAGCAGATAAACAAATCTTGTGTTAATGGTGTTCATTAACTTAAATAAATGCTCTGTGTACACATGAGAGCTTTAGAAATGGGTAACAGACGTAACGTTACAACCTGCAGTGTCTGTGTAACTTACTGCTTCATTAAAGTTGTTGAAATGAGATGCTAATCGCGATTAGCGTATTTGCACGTATTTCAATGTTTCCTCTCATGTATCATAATGTTGTAACGTTAGTTTAAAACGAGGGACATTGGAATTAGTAAAGTGACTGATAAAAGCATCATTTACACTAGGAAACTCTATGTAGATCACAGCCAACTGCTAATGATAAGATGTCTGTTTACATTTATTTTTGATCAAGCACTGGAAGAAGATCCAGAAACGAATCCATTTATCAACTGCAGTAAGATATCAGTCTGTTTTAACCATTGTTTCTAAACCTTACATTGGGATTAATGTAGTTAAAAGTTATTTTCATCATCAAAATTACATTTGTAAGACATTTCCTTTTCCTCCACTAGTGATAATAAATCTGAGTAACTTTTGTCTTTTCTTCCTCTGAAGTGACATAAAGAAAGAAGAACTTATCACCATCATCATCATCAGTCCTTTATTTACTTCACTGGAGAACATCAAGGGAAAGACCCTCATGACTCTCAGAGATGTCATGACAGGAAAAATGCGGCTGCAGGTAAATTTATTAGATTGATATCTGTGTGCCATTTGGCTTTTTTAAAGCTACAATTTTGTTTACCTTGCTATGATACATCTAGGAAAAGAGACCGTTGTTGTGAATCCAATGTAATTTGGGTATTTCATTTTTTATATATATATATATATGAATATAAATATGTTTAACATTTTAATTGTATACAAACTAAGTCTCAAAGTTCACCATTTGTTCATGTTGTCTGAATGTTTTATAATGGCAAATGTTGTTAGAATTTCAATACATTTTGTTGTATTTTTCAATACATTTCTTTTTAAGGACTTGTCAGCCGACCCCACCCCAGATTGACCGGGGATTCCGCTGATTAATGGCGATTTGGTGGAGGATTGTTCTTCATCTGCTACACTGCACGGAGCACTGCTGCACTATCACTTATGGTATGGAATGGATTCATTAACCTTTTGTGATATGTGAGGTGTTTTGATTTTACTTAATTTAATTAAAGGAACACTCCATCGTTTTTAGAAATGGGGCTTATTCAACATCTTTCCTACATTTAGATATGTGGGCAAATGCATTTTTGTCTCCGTGCATGCATTGTTTTAGTTTGGCAGGGTCGCTGCTAGCTTAGCTTAGCATAATGAATGGAATCCTATGTTGCCAGGTAGCATGTCCTGAGTAAAAGTGATTAAAAAAAACAAAAAAAACACCTAATTACTTCTTGTGGCCTGCGTATACACAATGAGTACAAATAGCGATGCAGTTTTTTCCAGTTCACTTTATCACACCGGAAAAATCCTCCTCACGTCCTCCGGCTGTTGAGCGATCGCAACTTCCTCCTCTTGTCATTCTATTTCCAAAGCACGCAGGCGTAGCTCCTCTTCTGAAAACTCAAGCTATGGTTCTGGATCTTGACTTTCTAAGTAACCCTCTTCGTCTCTAACAAAATCAGCCATGTTCATCGCCATTCATGTACTGTATGAAAAATAGCCACCTACTATTCACGGAAGTTTGGGGATTTCATGTGTTGTGTGATATCTCTGCGCCCAAGTAGCAGTGCTTCGCCTGTGCTTCCCCATAATATAGTCCCAAGTCAATATCTGGGGTGCGTTTCCCAAAACCATAGTTGCTAACTAAGTTAGCAACTTTGTTGGTTGCAATGCAATTTCCCATTGCCAACGACCTAAGTTGCTAACAGGTTAGCAACTATGGTTTTGGGACACGCACCCCGCCTAGGAAATCGCCTAGTCTTAATCTGCATCGCTGTTTGTACTCGTTGTGAATATGCAGGCCACAAGAAGTAATTAGGTTGGGGTTTTTTTTATCATGTTTACTCAGGACATGCTAGCTGGCAACATAGGATTCCATTCATTATGCTAAGCTAAGCTAGCGGCGACCCTGCCAAACTAAAACAATGCATGCACTGAGACAAAAATGCATTTGCCCACATATCTAAATGTAGGAAAGATGTTGAATACCGTAAGCCCTATTTCTAAAAACGGTGGAGTGTTCCTTTAAATGTACTTACTTAATTAGATTTTACACAATTAACATAATACAATGTGTAGTTAGGATTTTGAAATAAGTGTAATAGTTCTACATATCAGAAATGTACAGAGCCACATATATTATCAGAAAATAGAGCTACTGATTAATTGTTAAATTATTGTGATCTCGCTTCAAACACCCACACAATATTTTTTCCGAAATGACAACGATTCGTTGTACAGCTAACATTCATATCTGCGTTTTCACTGCCAGTAGAAATAAACGAAATAAAGTGATCAGGTTGATGTGTGCGTTATGTCACAAGCGTGTAACGTTACCGAACTGTTTCCGAATGCAATCTTTAACAGTTCACAGTCGGCTTGTTTTAAGCGCAGAACACACTTCAATTTCGAGTTTCCACACGAACATATTAAGTATTCAGTCCATTTTACCACGAAATTCAAACGATAAATGCCATTTTGACGCTCGATGTGGTGTGACTGATCACTGACCAATAAACATGAATGCCCATCTTGTCATGTAATGTTAGCATCACATTTACCTCAGGCAGTCATTCAGTGTCCACAGAATTTAATTCACTGGAGAAATCAACTCTTTCAATAAATATATGCACTATATTAGCCTATTTATTCATTATATTCTACTTTACCTGTTAGTGATGTCTTGATTATTTCAAGCATGTTAAATAAACCTGTCATGAAAATGACAGACACTGTATAAATTATTATATTTCAACAATGAATTGGATGAAAAACAATTTTACAATTCGATTTAGAAGTTAATGCAAAAACTGCCTTATGCGAAGTTTACATGTTTGCATACAATGTGTTATTTGAGTGTTGATTATTATACCTAAAAATAAATAGCAACTGAATTTAGGCTAATAGTTTTGGCTCTGTTGTTAACCTTTAAAGGTCCTGTTCTTCGTGATCCCATTTTTCAAACTTTAGTTAGTGTGTAATGTTGCTGTTAGAGCATATATAATACCTGTAAAATTATTAAGCTCAAAGTTCAATGCCAAGCGAGATATTTTATTTAACAGAAGTTCCCTTTCAAAGCCTACAGCGAACGGCCGGTTGGGACTACATCCCTGTACATCCTGCTTTAATTACGTCAGTAGAGCAGTTTGTCGACTAACCTCCGCCCACAAGAGTACGCGAAAAAGGGGGCGTGGTCTTGTTGCTCCCGCGTGGAGAAGAGGAAGTGTTGCGTTCGGTTGCGTTTGTATAATGTTTGTCGCCATGTCGTCGAGACGCTGTTATTTTCATCCCGGAGTCAAGTCACCTTTGTTTGGCTTTCCCAGGGACGCTGTACTTAGAGATCATTGAGCGCATGCATCCCCGTTATGGTGAGAGGCGTGACCTTTCCGGTAACGTGCGCTCTGCGTGCGCTAAGCTGCTGTCGAATCACAACACAGGAACCGCTGGCACAATCAGAACTCGTTACGTATTTCTGAAGGAGGGACTTCATAGAACAGGGAAATCTTTCAAGCCGTTTTGAGGACAGTGAAAACAACGGTATACAGATAAGTAAATTGTGTGAAAAATACTGTGTTTTTTTACACGCGAAACATGAACACATGTTATATTGCACACTGTAAACACAATCAAAGCTTCAAAAAAAACACGAAAAACGGGACCTTTAATATTAGTGTGCAAGTAAGGGCTCCCTATATAGTTTACAGAAATGTCTTCAATAAACTTTTAGATATGATTGAATTAATTCAAGGACAGACACTTTTTCTTCTTCAGTAAACCACTGTTAAATATAAAAATAAATAAAAAGCAATTTTGTAAAACTGCTGTACCGAACTCGTACCGAACCGTGATTTCTAAACCAAGGTACCGAACCGTCAGTTTTGTGTACCGTTACACCCCTAATGTCAGTCTTTTCTTTTTATTTGTGTCATGCGTCACAACACTTCCCTGAGTTGCAGGCGTTTCTTTGTTGTAAATAAAATTATTTTTAAAATATTAAATGTCATTCACTTTAAGTCACGCTCAGAAATGTGTAATTTGCATATTAAAATCACAAACAAAAAAAATCGAGCCAGGGGCACGCACCCCCCACCCCCCACTGTCACCTTTTTTACTCTGAGTTTGCAGGTCTGCATACTAACCATCCTCCTTTGTTTTAAAATGCAGACTTAATATTCAGGTCTTTTTAACCACACTATTGTTATTTCTGTGTTACAATTATTCAAATGATCACAGAAGTAAAAAGTTTATGGTTTAGATATAAACACTGTCTACAGTAGCAAGTAAATCACCTTTTGAAAGGAACTTGACACTTAAAATAAAAATTGTCACATTGTTACACCCGTAGGTGGCGACAAGAGATTTGTTAAAAAAAGTAATGAAACATGTATTTTAGTGAGTCATTAAATCATTCATTCAAACTAGGGGTGTCGATTTAACGCGTACATTTTGATTATTTACTTACGGTAAAAAATAACGCGTTAAAATTATTAACGCATTTAGCGCACTTGCCCCACCCCTACTTAGGTCATGAAAAATATGATGCAGGGCAACAACTGACTGCGTAATGAACCCTATAGAATGCAATTCTATAAAAGGCCTAAGAAAACGGTGTGCCTAAAATGCAAGATATAGGGCAAAAATGTTTCAGTCTCTGGGCGTTTTTACACTGTCCGTGTCAGAGCGCGATGTTCCTGCCGGTGCTGTGTGCGAATACACATACACTGCAGACTCACTCTCGTATCCAAGGTAAATCATCAACACCATCATCCCTTACATGTGTTTTATTGAATTAAATACAACATCATCTGATAAAACGCATGCGCAGGTTACTTTTCTTGCCCACCCGGGTCTGTGTTGCGTTCACATTTGAGCGAATCGAATGAATGACTCAATGACTTACTCCATTAGACATTTAGTTTATTATTTAGAGTATAATTTCATATTTCAATATGAATAAAAACAAACAGTAAAGTTCACCCAAAAATATTTCTATTTGATTACTTTAAATTATATTTTTGGACTAACTTCTCAGGCAAATTTTATGTGTGATTAATTAGATTAAAAAATGTAATTGCTTGACAGCCCTAATTCAAACAGTTTTTACATTCAGATTAAACATTTTAAATCGACTGCAGAAAATAACATTTAGTCAGATTTAGCACCATTTTTAATATTACCCTGATTAAACCAAGCAAAAAAGTGAAATTTTTAATGTTGTATTGTATAGCTATATCTAAAAAACAAATTGTTTTGCAGAGGCTCTCAAAAAGACTGCACTGGTGATGTCAAAGATCAACCGGCAAGAAGCTGAGTGGGAACTCTCAAAATGGTTCACTGGGACAAGAGACGGAGGAGGACTGAGGGTGTCTAGAATGCACAAATGACTGTCTGTCTACAGTGTAAGCAGTACTGAAAAATGTATAGTGGCTGCTGCTTGTAATTGTCCCCACTGTATGTATTTTAGTGTTCTCAAAAGTACCGACTGCGATACCAAGTCGGTACTGAAATGTTAAAAATGCTGCTATGAACGCTGTTGAGCTGTAATCGTAAACACCTGACTGGCCATTGTGCTCACACGCTCATTGGATGTGTCTGTGATTGGATACAATGATCAACGCACGGGAGCGTTTGAAAGCAGAAAGAAGTGTTTGAAAGTGTTTTCAAAGCGGGAGCATTTGAAAGCACAGGCAGGCATCAACCAGCGGACCGGTAGGTTGATAGGCACCTGCATTCAAACACTCCCGTGTGTATCTGTTTAAGCGCTCAGTGAAAAGCATAATTGATTTATATTAACAACATGTTTTTGAAGCGCTGGTCATTGTAGCCAATCACATTTGATGAGCGTGTGAGCACAATGGGCAATCAGAGTTATTTACGATTCTGATCAACAGTGCTCAAAGCGTCAATTTTTAATTTCAGTACCGACTTGGTATTGCGGTCTGTACTTTTGACAACACTAATTCACTGTATTTCCTGTTCAAATGCCCAAAGCTTTGAGTAAAGATTGTTTAAATACAGGTTCAAAATGTGTATTAACTTTAATTATTACAATTATTTAAACATTAGGTATATACCTTTAAAAAGATACTCTTCAAACAGCTTAAATATTGTCTCCGCAAATGTCAGAATATAGCATAATGTGATTGGTAGTTTCAATAAAATTGATATTTGAAAAACTTTTAATCTCACTGTGTGCTCTAATGCTTTAAAATGTATTTGTGTGGTGTTGCTACTCATTTAGATGGAACCCAGATGATCCTTAATGGGGCCCCATGCGTATGATCCCTAGTTGTGCCCCACCTAAAGCCCTGTGAAATCCTGCTTAAAACCCACATGAACAAGTTGCTGGGGCCAACATGGAACCCGTGGACAAACCCACTTACAGCCCGTATTTCAACCCATATAGGAACCATGTAGTACCCACATAAAACCTAAAGCTGGGACTGAGATGGGTCTTCTGTATGTTGCCCACTTGGGTCCCACCTAGTGGCAAGTGTCATCTTATATGAAATCTATGTGGGCAAGTAATATGGGGCCATTATGGAACCCGCGGACAATCCCATATTGAGCCCATTTTTCAGCCCATTTCAAACCCACATGGGCCCCACATATAAATTTTGTCTGGGTTAAAGCTGGGACCGAGATGGGTCTTCTGTATGTTGCCCACTTGGGTCCCACCTAGTGGCAAGTGTCATCCTATATGAAATCCATGTGGGCAACTAACATGGGGCCATTATGGAACCCGCGGACAATCCCATATTGAGCCCATTTTTCAGCCCATTTCAAACCCACATGGGCCCCACATATAAATTTTGTCTGGGTTAAAGCTGGGACCGAGATGGGTCTTCTGTATGTTGCCCACTTGGGTCCCACCTAGTGGCAAGTGTCATCCTATATGAAATCCATGTGGGCAACTAACATGGGGCCATTATGGAACCCGCGGACAATCCCATATTGAGCCCATTTTTCAGCCCATTTCATACCCACATGGGCCCCACATATAAATTTTGTCTGGGTTAAAGCTGGGACCGAGATGGGTCTTCTGTATGTTGCCCACTTGGGTCCCACCTAGTGGCAAGTGTCATCCTATATGAAATCCATGTGGGCAACTAACATGGGGCCATTATGGAACCCGCGGACAATCCCATCCCAGCCAACATTGTTATGTGGGCCCCATATGGGTTATACCTGGGCAGCATGGGTTCTATGTGGGCATGGGCTGAAGATGGGCAGTTTATGTGGGTCCCATGTTTTTTTCACAATGTGGGTCCCATATAGGTTTGAACATATGGGACCTTCATGGGTTTTATGTGGGCATGGGCTGAAGATGGGCAATTTATGTGGGTCCCATGTGTGTTTCACAATGTGGGTCCCATATGGGTTTGAACATATGGGACCTTCATGGGTTCTATGTGGGCATGGGCTGAAGATGGGCAATTTATGTGGGTCCCATGTGTGTTTCACAATGTGGGTCCCATATGGGTTTGAACATATGGGACCTTCATGGGTTCTATGTGGGCATGGGCTGAAGATGGGCAGTTTATGTGGGTCCCATGTGTGTTTCACAATGTGGGTCCCATATGGGTTTGAACATATGGGACCTTCATGGGTTCTATGTGGGCATGGGCTGAAGATGGGCAATTTATGTGGGTCCCATGTGTGTTTCACAATGTGGGTCCCATATGGGTTTGAACATATGGGACCTTCATGGGTTCTATGTGGGCATGGGCTGAAGATGGGCAATTTATGTGGGTCCCATGTGTGTTTCACAATGTGGGTCCCATATGGGTTTGAACATATGGGACCTTCATTGGTTCTATGTGGGCATGGGCTGAAGATGGGCAATTTATGTGGGTCCCATGTGTGTTTCACAATGTGGGTCCCATATGGGTTTGAACATATGGGACCTTCATGGGTTCTATGTGGGCATGGGCTGAAGATGGGCAATTTATGTGGGTCCCATGTGTGTTTCACAATGTGGGTCCCATATGGGTTTGAACATATGGGACCTTCATGGGTTTTATGTGGGCATGGGCTGAAGATGGGCAGTTTATGTGGGTCCCATGTGTGTTTCACAATGTGGGTCCCATATGGGTTTGAACATATGGGACCTTCATGGGTTCTATGTGGGCATGGGCTGAAGATGGGCAGTTTATGTGGGTCCCATGTGTGTTTCACAATGTGGGTCCCATATGGGTTTGAACATATGGGACCTTCATGGGATCTTTGTGGGCATGGGCTGAAGATGGGCAGTTTATGTGGGTCCCATGTGTGTTTCACAATGTGGGTCCCATATAGGTTTGAACATATGGGACCTTCATGGGTTCTATGTGGGCATGGGCTGAAGATGGGCAGTTTATGTGGGTCCCATGTGTGTTTCACAATGTGGGTCCCATATAGGTTTGAACATATGGGACCTTCATGGGATCTTTGTGGGCATGGGCTGAAGATGGGCAGTTTATGTGGGTCCCATGTGTGTTTCACAATGTGGGTCCCATATAGGTTTGAACATATGGGACCTTCATGGGATCTTTGTGGGCATGGGCTGAAGATGGGCAGTTTATGTGGGTCCCATTTGAACAGGGACCTTCATGGGATCTATGTGGGCATGAGCTGAAGATGGGCAATTTATGTGGGTCCCATGAGACCTTTGTGGGATCTCTGGGCAAAATAATTTCACACTTAAATACATCTTTACACTTTTAAACTTTATTGGTTTAAATACACTTTTTAGGAATAGATTTTGAAGATTGTCAATGGGATGGATGAAGCACAAGAAGTTAATTCAGTGCCACCGCTCCCACACGTACGCGCTGCGCGTAGGGCAAGTGCTCAGGGGGGCAACATAAGAAAATTCTCTCTCAACCTTTTTTTCCTTTCCTTTTCTTGTCTTTTTCATTTTTCTCTTCTTTTTCCATATATTATAATAGTGTTAAAATCTAGTGCTGAATCAGGATTTGTATAAAAGTGTACAAAATTGTATTGGAATTTTTTTTTTTGTGCCAATGTAAAAAAAAAGAGAATTTTTAAAAAATATATTTTAAAAGAAAATGTGTGGATTAACAATATTACAATGTTACCCTGCCTATGCAAAAATGCACAAAAAAACGTACATTTACATTTATAACTGTAAATATTTTAAATATTAGAACAAAAGGAATTCCCGCGCTGGCGCGCGGAGACAGTCTCTTCTAAGCACAGTGGTGGTTACCCTAGGTTACCACGGCAGGTGTTACTACTTTTCTAACAGTCAACAGGTCGAGACGGATCGGAGATAAGCAGGTAAAATGCATTATTTCAAGAAATTGTTTAATTATACACGGTTTCAATATTGGGAACATTGATTTGAACGTTTAAAATATCTTTAAAATAATGTATCCTTTAAAATTATGATGTTTTTTTTTTTTCTGGCCGCGTATATCGCTAAAAATGTCTGTAAAGGCTTAAAGCATGTCGTTTTTGTTGACGGTGATGTGTAACGTTAGTTTTGTTCTCGCCAGCCATTGGGATTCTCGGTTGTTGTTCAATTTATGCTTCACTTAGGCATTTTGTGGCGGTCTAGCACCGCAGTAAAGATAGTTTGCGGTTCGATATTCATAATTAGTTTGGCCGCGTTTGGTTGAGTTAATTAACGACCGGTACATTCATACCGGTCTTCAGCTTCAGCGCGCGCATTTCAAACAGAAATGCACAGCATTAATAACTGGGACTGTCCTATACATAACACTGTAATGAGTAAATTTTTGTTATAAAACGTAGTGAATTATCTGGGTTTAGTTGTGTTTCAGCGCGCTGAAGCGTCCACAACACAGTCAAGTTCGCTTGTGCATTCGCGTCATTTTAAGCATATGTAAGTCGTAGTATTAAGCTTTTGTAGAATAAACATCTGATTAATGTCATATAGGATGCGTTTCGTTTATTCAATAACCCGCTGCTTTATTGTACCGGTGATCATCTTCAGTTTCAACGCGCGCTCTCAAACAGGGGAAGAGCATCCACAGTAGTTATAGGTCTTCACCTATGCGTGACTTTGTGCTAATATAAGTTGTAATATTATATTCAGTTTGTATAAATATCTGATTGTTCTCATATGATGCGTTTAGTTGTTAATTAACCTTCAAAGCGCTTCAGTTTACGGTTGTTCGTTCATTCTCTCCAGCTTCAGCACGCGCTCTCAAACATCAACATTTTTTAATAGACTACACTAATATTAAAGATATTTAGCCTACTATTACTGTAATATTAAACATGTTTTTTTCAAAAACACAGAAGAGTTATTTTTAAGAACTAGCACTTTTATTGTTCTTGTATCATTTCCATCAACAATACGGTTTGATTAAAACCATTTCCTTATTGTCTGTGCGGAGGCTATTTCATGCACTTGCATTCAGATTCTTTATTATGCAGCCTAAGCAATGCTGTTCAATTACTTGTTTGCATTATTAAGGTATATTATTTTTATTTTTTTAGCCAATAGACATTTTGGTAACATTTTACAAATAAGATCTCATTTGTTAATGCATTAACTAACACGAACAAACAGAGAACAATAACCTTTGTTAATGTTAGTAATAAAATGTTTGTGTTTATTAACAGTCCATTCACAGTGCATTACCTAATGTTAACACACACAACTTTGGATATGAAAATGTTGAGATTCACATGCACTAAGATTAATAAATCCGGTTGAAGTATTGTTCATTAATTGTTGGTTAACTACTGCTAACAAAAATTAAACCTTATTGTAAAGTGTTAATATTTAAAAAAAATAAAGTAAGTTTGCCATAGGAGTGTAAAATTAATTTGAAAAGGTAAGGAATCTTACACTGGTTCAAATTGGCTACTGTACTGTGTAGGTTTGATTTATGTTGAAGTGTTTGGGACATGGCTTTTAATGGTGAGCTTTTGTTTTTGTATTCAGGCTCTCAAATTTTATAAAAATTTGTATTTAGATTTATCGGCCAATATAACGGTTATCGGCCTTCAAATATAAATAATTATCGGTATCGGCCAAAATGTTAATATCGGTGCATCCCTAGTAGTCCTTTTTTCCCTGAACACAGCAAATACTGAACCGTACTCAAACGGTGAATCTAAAACCGATACAAACCGAAACCGTGAGCAATCTGTACCGTTATACCCCTATACTGGTTTATACCATATAGAATATTGAAATTATTCCTAATTTTGTTTTTAGATAATGGAGTACTACGGTGCAAGTTCACGTACAACACGGCGACGAATCAAAACCAAAGTTCAAGAACATTTAATGAGCTTGGCTGTGGATTCTCTGGAAGTTCTTGATGAAACTGTGGAACAAAGTGTGAATGATGAGCGTTTTTTTGAAACTGACAGATCAGATCAACTGAATTTGACATTGGATAGTGATGAATCAAATGACTCATTTCAAGATTCTGATGAAGAGGAAATGGAGCCTCAGCATGAACTGAAGACAAAATTAGCTGAATGGGCAGCTAGTAGGAATATTTCTCAGTCTGCTTTGTCTGAATTACTGCACATACTTATAAATGAAGGTCTTAACTTACCAAAAGATCCAAGAACCCTTATGTCCACTTTAAAAGACTGTGAAGTCAAAAAAATGGGGAGTGGAAGTTACTATCATTTTGGCATTTGTAATGCAATATGTGCAGAGCTGAACAGTGCACAAGATGAACTCACAGACACCTTAACTCTAAGACTAAATGTTGATGGAATACCGCTTTTCCGAAGTTCCAATGCACAGTTATGGCCCATCCTTGGTAAAATTAAGGAGCTACCTAGCTCAAAAGTGTTCATGATAAGTCTGTATGCTGGCCCATCTAAACCACCATCAGTTCATGAGTACATGAAAGATGTTGTTGAGGAATTTAAAAGACTAACAAAGGAAGGCTTGTATTTCAATGAGAAACATTACAGTGTTCCCTTGCCTGATGCGTTTATATGTGATGCTCCTGCGCGAGCTTTTCTCAAATGTATAAAAGGACATTCGGGTTACAGCTCTTGTGAGCGTTGTGTGCAAACTGGTGTTCATTTAAGTGGAAGAATAGTGTACCCAGACATGGAAGCAGCCTTGAGAACAGATGCCCAGTTTAATGAAATGTTGGATGAGGAACACCATCGTGATACGTCACCTCTTCGGGAGTTGGGAGTAGGTTTAGTGACATCTTTTGTCCTTGATTACATGCATTTAGTGTGCTTAGGAATTGTTCGTAAGCTTGTTTCACTGTGGGTCAAGGGACCCTTGACATGTAGGATATCATCAAGTGTTCTTTCTGTTGTATCTGAGAACTTGAAACGACTTAGGCAAAATTTGCCTAGGAATTTCTCAAGAAAACCAAGATCCCTTTACGAATATAGTCAATGGAAAGCCACAGAGTTTAGGCAGTTTTTATTATATACTGGCCCTGTTGTGTTGTTTACTGCATTTCAAAAACGTGTATACAAGAACTTTTTAGTCTTATCAGTTGCCATGAGAATTCTTTTGAGTCCAGATCTGTGCAGTGACTATTGTGATTATGCTGAAAAGTTATTGAAGTTTTTTGTCACAAATTTTGCCAAAATCTATGGATCTGAGTTTCTTGTATATAACACTCACAGCCTTACACATTTGGCACAAGATGCTCGTAAATATGGTGCTCTTGACTCTGTATCGTGCTTTCCATTTGAAAACTATTTAGGACAATTGAAAAGGATGGTTAGGAGACCTCAAAATCCTGTTGAACAAATTGTGAGACGTGTGGGTGAGAAACAAACTTTTAATAGGGACTCAAAAGGAAGTTCAACACTGGAAGAACATCTTAAACAGCCACATTTCTCTGGACCTATTCCACTAGGATTTTCCACATGCACACAGTTTAAGCAATGCCAATACAAAGGAATGACCATCTCCTGCTCTCCGGGAAACAACTGTTTTGAAATTAATAGCAGAGTTGCCCTTGTTAGAAATCTTCTGGTGTCTCCCATGGCAGACATTTTTGCAGTATGTGAGTTTTTTAATACAGGAGCATGTTTTTTTGACTACCCTCTCACTTCTTCAAGTTTGGGAATTACTGTTGTCTCAGCACTCACTGGCCAGCTTTTTGTTGTTCCAGTGGCACAACTTTCAAAAAAACTTGTTCTTCTCCCTATGACTGATGTGTATGTGGCTTTACCTCAGCTGCATGATTACTGACTCTGTACTTTAATGGTTCAGAATGTCCCTTTATAGTGTAGTGGAGTTCATTGATGAGCAAACAGACGATGGAAGGACTGTCATTGATGTCATCCCTACAAACTGGATTACTGGTCCAGAAAGAGAAGAATGCTTTTGGCCAACTGGTAGGACTGTGGACATCAGCAAGGCTGTTAAAAAACTGTTAACTCCTGAAGCAGACTGGGGAACGTACAGCATACGTGTCATAGGAAATGCAGGTAACTTGAACCATCTGATTTAAAATTTTCCAAATGGTAGTCTTGTGTTCCTAAATGTATTTGTTTTTTGTTTTTTACAGACACATATTCTGCAGCAAGAGGTAAACTTAGTAGGGCCGAGGAGACCTCAGATTTACAAACTGACATTGAAGTGCCAATTAAGCGCAAAAGATTGTAAGTTAAAACTCATTTTCTCCATAATGCTAATTGGAGTTTGGAGCTTTACTATACCAAAAAACACATTGTTTTTCTTAAATGTCCTATGATTTAAGACAGTGGTTCTCAACCTTTTTTGAGTACTGGACCCCATTAGATCTCAAATCATTCTCATGTACCCCCACCCCCTATCGGTCCATCACCATCACAAACATTTTCAAGATTACAAATTACAAACTACAGATTACAAACTCAAATTCATTGAGTTCCAAAAATTGTATACTTGTTTACTTTTTTAATAATATTTTTCAACAATTTAGTATATACATAGAGCAGTATTTAACACACTTTGTGTTAACACACTGCGTTTATCCTGGTTTGCATTAATTGGTCAACAAGGATTGTTATTTTCCATCCCTATCTCAAACATTTTAAGATTACAAATTCATGGAAATTCTTTGTTAACTTTAATAACATTTGTCAAATAAAATAACATTGATCTTGTCAATTGATTTAATTTGCATTAAGGCCCTTTCACACCGGACGCATAACGGAAAAGCGAAGTGGAAAAAAGATTCCACTTCGATTTCATTTTATTTCAAAGACCGAAAAGAAGGTTTTGGGTGCACCCAGTCTTAAAGAACAGAGAGTCTGAAGGGGAGTATGCTAATCTTGTACAGGAGCTAAGTTAAAACTTTATCATGGCCGGTTCCACACTTACATTCAAATGTCCGTGGGACAATTTTAAAGGGCTAGTTCACCCAAAAATGAAAATTCTGTCATTAATTACTCACCCTCATGTCGTTGGACACCCGTAAGACCTTCATATTCGGAACACAAATGAAGATATTTTTTGTTGAAAGCTGATGGCTGAGAAAGGCTTCAGATAGGCCTCCATTGGCATTCAGTACATTTATACTCACAAGACGCATAAAAGGCACTTAAAATGTCATTACAAAGTCCATCTCACCACAGTGACTCTACAATAATTTTACGATGCGACGACAATAGTTTTTGTGCACAAAAAAAAATCAAAATAACACCTTTATCCAACTTGTTCTTGTCTTCCGTGTGCCTCCACGACGCATGCGCAAGAATATGAGCAGATCCGGCGTTCGGACACATGACCCAGAAGAGATTTGTTTACAAGCAGAGGAAGACGCGCGTGTCTAAGCTGTTGAATTCTACATTGATCGTGCTTTAGGTCTCGGCGTAGTTCTCAAAATGGGGCTAAAGTGTGCATTTCATGGATTCCCGAACCCCGGCGCTACGTCATATTGTCGCGCATGCGTCGTGGAGGCACACACGGAAGTCGAGAACAAGTTGGATAAAGGTGTTATTTTGATTTTTTTTTTTTGCGCACAAAAACTATTGTCGTCGCATCGTAAAATTATTGTAGAGCCACTGTGGTGAGATGGACTTTGTAACGACGTTTTAAGTGCCTTTTATCGGTCTTGGGAGTATAAATGTACTGAATGCCAATGGAGGCCTATCTGAAGCCTTTCTCGGCATCAGCTTTCAACAAAAATATCTTCATTTGTGTCTGAAGATGAACGGAGGTCTTACGGGTGTCGAACGACATGAGGGTGAGTAATTAATGACAGAATTTTCATTTTTGGGTGAACTAACCCTTTAAGGAGCTCCTCCAGAGACAGTAGCAGCACATCTGACGACACACACACACACACACACACACACACACACACACACACACACACACACACACACACACACACACACACACACACACACACACACACACACACACACACACACACTTCAGGAACCAATCGATCCGGAGCAGGTGTTTCCTGTTGAGTCACAAACATTTAAGTGCCACAGTCGTACTGACGGAAACACATTCACTGTCCATAGTCGCGGACACAATTAGGTTTAGAAAAAAATCTACGAGTTTTAACTCAAAAAGTTATGTTATCATTGTCTGTAGCCTGCAGTGGGCAAACACAGCTGCAGCTGTACAGCTACAGTACATCTCATGAGAATGCGATGCCTGGCAAAGGTTATAATGTTGTTTGAATAGCTAATGACATCAACTGGACATTTCGTGACCTTTGTTTCCTTGTATGTGATTGGTTTAAGCCTTTTGTGTCGCTAAGAGTGTTAAAAAAATCGACACAAAAAAACAAACATCGTTTTTTCGCCACAGCACATTCGCGTTCGGTGTGGAAGCACTCATTGCACAAACAGCTGATCAAAAAATAAATTTGTCTGAAAGAAGAAAGTCTTTAACACATAGGATGACTTTAGAGTAAACCATGGGCTAATTTTCATTTTTGGGTGAACTAACCCTTTAACACATTATTTTGAAAGCCCTAAAATTAATGGAAAAAATACACAGTTTAAAATAAAAATCAGCAATAACTGTGAACCAAATAAATGAAAAAATAAATAAAAAAATAAATAATAATAAAAATGGAATTAAAAAAAAAGTATGTGCAGGAATCAGTTTTAATTGCAGTACGTGTCCTCTGACTGAACTAAATTATTTTTATTACTAAAAAAAAATGATGGGGGAACAGTGCCTTGGTGGGCAAGTGACGTAACGGGTGTTGCGGCTTAACACCAATATAACCGCCAATACCGTCTATCGCAGCAAGACCATTCCAAAGTCTAATTATCGTTTTTGATAAAATCCAAGAAAATGATCGAGATATCAATATCGCACACCCCTAATTTATTATTTACTTGATATAGTAATTTATTGTAGGGCTGCAAATGACGATTGTTTTGATAATCGATTAGTTGGTCGATTATGTTTTCGATAAATCGGATAAAAAATGTATTGGCAAAAGTGAACACACTATTTTGTCCAATGCTGTCCTTCAAACAAATTTGTCAGCTGAGTGCTATGAAAACTCACATAGTAAATATATCTACCATTACATAAATTAACCATGGTTTTACAATGAACAAAACAAACAAATAATAATAATAAATAAATAACAGGGTTATTTTAGTTATTCAATGGTAACCACAAATTAACCATTGTTTTGCTTCAAATCCATAGTTTAACTATATGGTATATGTGTGGTTATACAAATGGTTTTCAAAACTGCATAATTTTCGTAAGGGTATGTTTGTACTATACATTATGTGCAAAAAAGTTACCAAGCATTCTTCCCTACGTTAATCCCTAAAAAATTTTTATCATATTAAAAAAAAATATAAACAACATAAAAAATAACAAAAAACAATAACAAACTTCTTATTTTATTTATATTCAATTACACTCTGTTATCCCTTTACAGTTCCTACTGCCATAAAATAATTACATGTTGACTTTTAAAACTAAATTTAGCGCCTAAAGCCGATATTTCAGCTAAATGAATGTTTTTGCGGTGAATATTAATCGTCTAAAGCATTGTCTGTTTGATGTGCATGTGCGCGCGCCCTTGGCACTGGCGCTTGTTCGGTGAAGTTACACGTACTGTGAGGTCGCGCTTTCATGCAAAATGGAAATACTCCTGTGAATTAGTAACATTTACAGATGAGGATATAACTGCTGTTCTCTATATGGATCAGTGGATATAACCTGTAAATGGCACACACACATCTGTCAAAGAGCATTTAAAATTTGCCTATTTTCAAAAATAGTGGCTTGCTCCTTTAAGGACATTTATGCAAAAGGTTTTTTACTGATTTTACTTTTTCAAATATCTTTTTAGGCCAAATAGAAAATTTTTTCTTTGCACAAGCGAAGAGTCAGACAGCACTGAGGATGAACTACTACCCACACCTCCCCACCAACTAAAAATCACAACCCAGAAGGTCACCACCAAGACACTGGATGGCCAGACTGGAACTGGACCTTCCGCTCAGAGAGTCGCCACTACAGGACCGGCCGTTACAGGACCGGCTGCTCAGAGAGTCGCCACTACAGGACCGGCCGTTACAGGACCGGCTGCTCAGAGAGTCGCCACTACAGGACCGGCCGTTACAGGACCGGCTGCTCAGAGAGTCGCCACTACAGGACCGGCCGTTACAGGACCGGCTGCTCAGAGAGTCGCCACTACAGGACCGGCCGTTACAGGACCGGCTGCTCAGAGAGTCGCCACTACAGGACCGGCCGTTACAGGACCGGCTGCTCAGAGAGTCGCCACTACAGGACCGGCCGTTACAGGACCGGCTGCTCAGAGAGTCGCCACTACAGGACCGGCCGTTACAGGACCGGCTGCTCAGAGAGTCGCCACTACAGGACCGGCCGTTCAGAGATTTGCTACTTCTGATAGTGCTATGTTCATCAAACTCTTAACTCTAATAGAAGAAGTGAAGGAGACCCAGAGGGTGCATAGCAATATGTTAAATGCTTTGCTCAAGCAACGTGATGAGTCTTTGCCAGAGGTTCCTGAAGGAATTGTCTTTCCTATAACAACAACTGAAGACTTGGAAGCAATGAATGAAAAGTTGCATGACCCAAGATTAATGTCAATTGTTGTAAGTTCACATTGCTTGCTGATCTTATTTTTGTGTGGTCATCCAGGCCTTGAATTTCAATGTGGGTATTGTGCTTGTGTGCTCACTAAGACATAATTTCAGTTCATGTACACCCAAAGCATGCGTGCACAAAGCTGCCTCTCAGACAGTGTGCATCTACTAAATTGAGTTATTTTTAGTGTCTCATCGCATAAATTTTCTGATACACAGAAAAATATCAAATTGCCCATCTTAGCGAGTATTCATGTAAACGGTCATTATATATATCAAGTGAACATAAACAGTGGAGAAACAATGCATTTGTTGCAATGCAACAATAAACAGTAATAAACAATGCAATGTTTATTCGCAGATATAAATAGGTAGATGCCCTATTAGCAGCTGTTTGTACGGGCCACAATATGCAAGCCGTCCGCCAGATTAGAATGATTAGAGCCAATCTGTGAACACATGCAACCATAGTTGTACACAGAAAGCAATGATTTTGCTAACCTATCATAATACAAGATGATAAATCCTTTATCAAACAACATTAAAAAGTTACTATAGTTTAAAAAGCTGTAATATTGAGTTACATTAAAAACAAACCAACATTCAATACAATAGAAACTTACAATAGAAAGTTTATCCAATTTTTCAGGGAATTAAAATGTTGGTGTTTTTTCATTGATTGACAAAACCACACATTGACTATTCTGAGATGGCAGATGCGTTGACATGTCTGGAGTGGTCAAATGTGGCGTCTACCTACATAAGAGTGTGTCAGTATATCATATCCATGCGTGAGGTCTTAAAGAGCTGGGGGCCTAAATAAACCTGCTAATGTCAGTGTCATTAATGTTAATCAAATAACATAAGAGATTAGTGTTGTCAAATGTACCAACTTCAGTATCAGTTGTTATTGCAATTTAAAAAATATTACGGTACCAGCAATTTCCTGCGAACATTTTGTCAACTTTTGAGCAGATTAAAGCACCTCTGATTAGCCATTGTCTTCATGTGCTCAACAGATATGTCTGTGATTGGGTACAATGATCACTGATTTATGCTCTTCACTGAGTGCTTACACAAACACACAGGAGCATTTGAAAGCCACATCTGTCAGCAGATCTGTCAGCGGATCCCTAATATATCTGCTCATAGACAGATCCTCTGAGATGAAGCTTTTAAATTCTATTGTATATCGGTGTAAGCACTCAAGGCATCGGACATATCTGTTAAATGTGTGAACATAAGTGCTGTAAATGCTGGTATCACCGCATTGTGGGTATTGGAAATGCGCTATATAAATACAAATTATTATTATTATTAAAATGATCACTATTATTTAAAAAAATCTCAGTATTGAAATCAGTATTATTGCCAACCCTATAAGAACGAGAGAAAATCTAAAATTAACTTCATGTTCTGAGATCACTCTGCAGGTTAACTGATTTATGCATGTCATCTACAAATAATTTTGTTTGTGTTTGTACTTGTACTTAGGTTGCGAAGGTAGCAGATATTGGTGGTTCTTCACTGGATGATGCTACGAGGAGGATGATGAGATTCCTGCTATCAAATGAATTGGCGATCCAGTACAATCTCTTTGGCCGTCATGGAAAGAAAAGATTTCGAGATCTCTGCCTCTTTGATGTCATATGTGGTAAATGTGTTTTAATGTTTACTCATGCGCCTACTACTCATGCAGATTTATGTTTAAAGCACTTTTCACAATACACACTTATGGATACTACAATTCTCAATATAATATTGAACCATTCGGTAAAACATCCATGTATCAATAACAATCATAATGGCAGGTTTACATTACTCGGTTTGCGTGTGCGGTGCATTAATGGATTAAAGAGTTCACGCTGCACACTGTTGCAGTCCGATGTGCATTCCAGGAGCGGTGCATATGCAGCTGTGCAGAGATTGCTTCTGCACCAAGCCCATTTTTGCTGTGCTGCAAGCAAATAATTAAAAAAAAACTGCAGTTTGTGGGATATATGAACATGGATTGACATGAAAATGTATTAATTACATCATAAATGCATATAATTAAAGCCTCCTGTGTTTGACCGTCAACACAAACAATGGCTTTTTTGCTAGGTTTAAAGGAACAGAGCAATTTTAGATAAGGCAATAATAGATGGCACTCGTGGAGGTAGGAAATCTAAGATCTTTATGAACGGCAGTATTGCTTGAAACAGAAAATTGAATGCAAAAGAAAAGGCAGTAGAGCTGACTGTTTCTGTAAATGGCAAGTTTTAATTTAGAATGTTTGTGAAAATTTAAGTAAAGTAGTTTAAATGATTTGCTGCTTGCTTGAGCAACTTAATATATCAATCTAGAAGTAAATGCAAAAGTAAAATTAATGTTTTCTGTTATTTATTGCATTTAATGAAAGATTGTATTACTGTACTGTGTAAATAATAAAAAAGAATCACAAAGCTGAAAAAACATTTTCAGTGACAATGTTTGGATTGAAATCAAAATAATGGATTAATGTAGTGTCAGTAGTAAACAGCCACGGATCAGTTGCAGACTTCTGTGCAAAAGCACAAGGAGAGTCTGTGCTGCTTCTGCACCACTTAGACACATAGACTGCATACACCCTGCAAACAGAGTATTTGTGAACCTGGTGTAACACTGCCTCACATACAGCTCATGAAATCAGGCTTGTGCTGTCTGTAAGCTATTGTGAAACTATTTCACGAATGTCAAAACATAAATGCAGTGCATGATCAAACATTTAGGTGAGATAAATATATATATTTTTTTAAATGTCTAAAAAATGAAATGACCCCTCCACCCCTCATATTAAAAAAATCACCTAAGAGTGTAATTCATTCCAGGCCCTGTAAAATCGTGATTGGATCATCAAACTTATATCTTGCTAAAGCTTGTAATGTTACAGAGACTATTTGGCTTTGTTATTCTCTAATCTACAGCAGTAAATATGAACAAATATGGGTAACACTATTTTACAGTGTTTGTTACATTTTAGAAATACTTTGTTACTTATTGTTGCAATAAATTGTGCATTGATTTAGTTCACCCCAAAATGAAGATGTTCATCATATACTTAGCCTCCTGTCAGTACAAACCCACACTTCAGTGGAGGGACAGAATCAGATTTTATTAAAAAAGTATCTTTGGGTTTGGAACGACATGAGTGAGTAAATTACAATTTTCATTTTGGGGAGAACTAACATTTTAATCTTGAAGTAAGTAAAATGTTGTTAACATTACTGAGTAGTTATATGTACACCTACACTGTGACAAGGACACTATAAAATAAAATGTAAGCCAAGTATGTAGCTGGACATTTCATATGATTATATGTGTAAACTTTTGTTTTTATAGGTGGACTGAAGAAGAATGCAATGACCAAGACTGTGAACCAGAAAGACATAGAAAAGGCACTCTCAAAATGGTTCACGGGGGCTAGAGACAGGGGCGGGAAGAGAGCAATCAGGTCACAGCAGTCTTCAGGACTGTGATCACACTGTTAAAAATTGTCCCGTTAAAAAACAGCAAGTAACTGGCAGCACGGTTGCCAGCAAGTTACTGTTAAATTAACAGTGTCTTGCTGTTGTTGAAATTTACAGTTTGTTACTTTTTTTGTAAATACAGCGTAAAGCTGTTATTTTCTATATTAACAGTAAATTACTGTCGAAAGCATTAATAGTTAATTAATGTTTATTTGCACTTTTTAACTGTAAGCTATATGTTATCATATTGAGAAATGGACTGCTAAGAAAAAGGTGGAATTGTTTTTGTTATTTCTTTGTTTTTTTTTTGTTTTAAAACCTTGTTTTAATACAATGTACAAATATAGCCTTTGAAACAATAAAAATTAACACATTGCAGTGTAACTTCAAAATGTGCTTTATTAAAACTTTGAAAAACGTGAAAAAAAAGCCACTTTAAATCAATATTCTCAAAATTAGTGGCTGATGCAGTTGGAATGACTAAAACATAAGCTTCAGAATAAAATGTTATTTAACTGAATAAATAAAACATTTATATAACATTAGAAAAAACTAAATGAGTGACTCAGAGAACTACTAAGTGAATAACAATTACTGAATGAAGAAAGTCAATGAAGAATGAAGTCAAAATTTGGGTATTCAAGAATGAACACCTGAAAAAATTGTGTGACTAGCACACTAAAAGCATGTTGTTGTTGTTTTTGAAGAGTATGTGTAAGGTGTGCATGTGGTATGTAAGTGAATGAGTGGGTTCACTTATATGAAGTGCCACTCAAAGTCCATTAGCTTCTTAAGCAGACTGGCAACCCGAGTGTTGACTGATTTCTTCTTGTGGGCGACCTTCCCTGTCCGCTTTGATAGGACTGTGTCCACCCTTGGTGCCTTTTTCAGGATTAATTCCAATGAAGCGCCTGAAAAACAAATGTGTACATTCAGAATTAGTGTCGGTAAAAGTTTACATAATGAGAATGTGAATAGAAATTATTTTTTTTAACCTAGTCACAGAGCCCTGTTCTTTTAACATAAATGCATTTCAAAATGCTTATTGTGGACTGGTCTGGACAGATACTGAAGTCATTGTTGCAGCAATTTTTATGATTAATTTAACTCAATATTTTTGCTCAATATAGTTGAAGGGTTAAAAAATGTAAATGTAGTAAGTGTATTAATTAGTCACCCTCACTTTCAAAGAGTTTTCATTTTCAAAACACAAATTAAGCTATTTTTAATATTCTTTCATAATTTCTGTTCATCCATTAAAATTCCAGACAAATTTAGGGTAAATGGAAACTGTTATGTAAAGATGTGATTTCAAAGCTGCTAATTTTGCAAACTTCCTATTACAGTCCTGGATGCAACAATGAAGAAACAAGTTAGGGATATTGCTGTGAATCCTCATGTGCTTCACATAGGCCACTGGAGTACTGCATTGCTGCCCACATAACTGATATGCAAACATGCTGACAAGTGAAAATGAAGACTGTCTCTTTTGACATGAAAAAAACTTAACTCAAAATCTCAACAACAAAAAAATATTCACTGAAATACAATGTCCATTAGGCTACTGTGCTGGGCAAAGTAACATTACAATACAAACCATCTACAAAAAAAAAATTTAACAGGACTTTTTTTTATCCTTACTGAATATTGTAACGCATAACTTATTCTATTAAATATCTATTCTATTAACGCATAAGTTATTCTAACTTGGATCTAAGCAATCCAAAATACAGCCAACACTAAAGAAACAAAACAGCAACACTAGTAAAGAAAAACTCCACTCAGAATACAGTTATGTACAAATTAGAACAAGCTTACCCAAATTTGCAAGCACAATGTTATCAAAATCAACGCTTTGTCTAATATAAAGTAAAGGTACATTAGGCAATAGATGAAAAGATCTCAAGCTAAAATGAGCAAACGAGATGACGATAATTTCAGCATGTTACAGATACATCAATATTACTTTGTTGCTATGATGTTAAAGGCTTACTTATAGTATATAATATTTGATTGAACTCACCGTGTAATCGGGAAATATCTGAATCAGAAATCCAGCTCCACTCTATGACGCAGTTTGCACGTCGTTGACGCGTTTAGCACTGAAATGGACAAAACAATTACATCTCAGCATCCACAATTATTAGTTATTTGCACAGTTATTTGGAATTAGAAACGTGTATCTTGTGTAAAAGAAGCAAGGCAAAGGTGCACTCACCGGTTAAATCACAGTGTAAAGACAGATGAAAATCCACATATGCTTGCTGACATTTTCAGTTTCAAAAATACTGTTAAGTACTGTTTTCTTCCCTTCGTGTAATAAATACGGTAAAATGCTGTTAAATTTTGTCTACGTCATTTCACCAACCGTAAAAAAACAGCAATACACTGTTTTTTAAAATAACAGGATTATACTGTAAAATTTTCGCCGTAAATTAACAGCAATTTTTAACAGTGCAGTTTTGTGTGTCCATCCATACAAATCGTTGAGACCAAGTATTGTAAGTTAAACAGTTTTGTCGTTGAGGTTTTAAATGTTCCTTTAAAAGCAATTGTTCTCCCAAAATATACAAATCTATTGATTTAAACCAGTGATGTCAAACTCTGATCCTGGAGGGCCACAGCCCTGCAGAACTTGGCTCCAACATTAATTAAAAGTACCTGATCCAGCTAATCAAACCCTTCAGGTTTATTTGAAAACTAGAAAACTTTTCAGAAAAAGCTCTCTTTTTTAAAAAAAATCTTATTATTACTGTTTGGAAGCATCAGAGATTTGGGTGAACAGAATGTTTTCATTTCTTGACTGTTTTCATTTTTTTTATTAGTAATATTTTTTAATGTTACCTAAGTTTGGTTATGTAAAACCAGCTGTTGGGATAGCATCACCCTGTTTTAAAATAAACTGGTAATGTTGGTGTTTAACACTTTACAAAAACGTTTATTGAAAATGTCTGAATTATAATAAAGTACTTGATATACTGAACTTTTACATTTAAATTTCTGGATTTATTTTTTTAATTGTCTAATAAAAGTCAATCAGTTGTATGTAAGCCAATGTATGATTATGAATGTTGCCCAGTTGGGCCCCACTTAGGTTCTATGACATTTATATGGGCTAATTCATACAGGGTCCACATGGAACCCGTGGGCAACCCAATCTAGGCCCCATATTTACAGCCCATATGGGGCGCCCACATTGGCCCCACTGTTTTTTTGGCTGGGTCATAAGTGGGACAAATATGGGTCTTCTATGTGTTGCCCAGTTGGGCCCCACATTTACCCCAGTCAGGCCCCACCTTTAGTTTGTTGGATGGGTCATAAGTGGGGTCGTGGATGTGTTGCCCATTTTGGCCCCACATTAGCCCCAGTCAGGCCCCACCTTTAGTTTGTTGGATGGGTCATAAGTGGGGTCGTGGATGTGTTGCCCATTTTGGCCCCACATTAGCCCCAGTCAGGCCCCACCTTTAGTTTGTTGGATGGGTCATAAGTGGGACCAATATGGGTCTTAGATGTGTTGCCCATTTGGGCCCCAGTCAGGCCCCACTTTTAGTTTGTTGGATGGTCATAAGTGGGACCAATATGGGTCTTAGATGTGTTGCCCAGTTGGGCCCCACATTAGCCCCAGTCAGGCCCCACCTTTAGTTTGTTGGATGGGTTATAAGTGGGACCAATATAGGTCTTATATGTGTTGCCCAGTTGGGCCCCACATTTCCCCCAGTCAGGCCCCACCTTTAGTTTGTTGGATGGGTTATAAGTGGGACCAATATAGGTCTTATATGTGTTGCCCAGTTGGGCCCCACATTTCCCCCAGTCAGGCCCCACCTTTAGTTTGTTGGATGGGTCATAAGTGGGACAAATATGGGTATTATATGTGTTGCCCAGTTGGGCCCCACATTAACCCCAGTCAGGCCCCACCTTTAGTTTGTTGGATGGGTCATAAGTGGGACCAATATGGGTATTATATGTGTTGCCCAGTTGGGCCCCACATTAACCCCAGTCAGGCCTCATATGGGATTTATATGGCCTAATTCAGATGGGGCCCACATGGAACCCATGGACAAACCCATGTTGGCCCCATATTTACAGCCCATGTGGGGCCCACATGGGCCCCATGATAGAATGTTGGCTGGGATATTGAGCCCATTTTTCAGCCCATTTCATACCCACATGGGCCCCATATATAAATTTTGTCTGGGTTAAAGCTGGGACCGAGATGGGTCTTGTGCATGTTGCCCACTTGGGTCCCACCTAGTGGCAAGTGCCATCCTATATGAAATCCATGTGGGCAACTAACATGGGGCCATTATGGAACCCGCGGACAATCCCATATGGGGCCCATTTTTCAGCCCATTTCATACCCATATGGGCCCCACATATAAATGTTGGCTGGGAAGGAAGAAGGTGAGGAAAGAATAAGTTCTAAGAGAGAGAAATTATGAAATCCTAAGCAATCTATGCATTTATGAAACATGACCTGAAGAAACCATTGATCAGTAATTTAACCTCCTATCGTTTCTTAGGCAGGGTTATTACATTTGATCTAATACACCAGTTCAGCTTGGAATCAAAAAGGCGTTACTTGCTTTTGGGTTTCGCGTGTCGTCTGACAAGGGGGAATTCCTTTTCCTGGCTGTACAGGGGTTTTCCCGGATCTTTGATTCGCTGAAGGTCTGGTCGACGTCTGGGGAAACCAATCACGTGGCGTGTTGGCGGCTGGATGAAAGTCTTGTGGGCGTTGTTTGAAATTGGAGCGCGCTGTTAGAAACTCGTTGTTGAGAGACTTTTGCGGCGAACTTAACAGAACCCGTGACTTAACGGCAATAAAATAAACTTTAAGTAAAAGAAAGGAAAGTGAGAGAAAAGCAGATGGCCTGAATGAAATCGTTGTTAACCCATTTTCTCTGATGTTGGTCTGTCACGATAGTCAGACCGTCTCCTGGGAGCTCCATTCACAACTCATTCTGGTCAAACTGCTAGGACTTAGATCATCTCTGAACTGCGAACAGGCCGCGAACCAGCTCGAACCGAACTGGAACCGAACTTGAGCTGAACTCTGCACTGCTTCTGGTCTGAACTGTACAGAACTGCAGACAGAACTGCAGGCAGAACTGTAGCCAGAACTGTACACAGAACTGAACTTTTCGTTCGTGTTCTGAGACTAAACTCAAACATTTGCCCATCCCCTGGATGGGTTCTGGCCAATTAGGCTTCAGGGGTGACTGTGTCTCCACCCCTCCCACAAAATTGGGTTATCTATAGAATTTAGTTTCCTGCCCTTAAGCAGAGAGTAAATTTAGACCTAATTTCTTACTATAAGGACATGACCAATTCTATAAAGATTTCATTCAGCTCATCTGTTGGATTATACCCATACGAACACACCGGTATCAAACACAATGCTTTTTCATCCACTCATTCAATAGTTACATAATTGCATGAATTGTGAGTAATATACATGCCTAATAGTCTAACTAACGTGTATTAGTTGTAAACACACTAACAAGTTATGTCGAAGGCTATTTGAATGAAAGTCCAATAATCAGTTATTTGATGTACTCCATAAGCTAACAGTTTCTGTGAGCTTACTCTGAGTTTTAGCTGTGTCGTGGAGTTCATTTACCGGTCATTGCAAAGACAGAGGTCTGGTTGTTTCTTTGTCTTGTGACAACCACGAGCCCTTTGTCCTCTTTTAACTGAGTTTGGTGGCGAGTCCATAGGAAGTCAGAACTAGTAGCTCTGGGCAGAATCAAGCCCCCATCTCCCTCGTGATGATGATGATTTCCTGGAGCTGAATTGTGCTTTGTTGAAAAGGATGTTAATTTGATCGAATCATTGGAAGATTAACTCATCTATATGTCTGCGTCCATAATTGCTACAATACTAATTTTACTATTGGTATTTTATATGTGGTATACAACAATATAAATCCATATAAAATCCTATATAAGCATCCTGAATATTTGCATATATGTAGTTTAAATATACTTGTATATATAAATTATACATATATTGTTTACATATATGGCATTAACATACAGTACCATAAAAAAGTCATCATATAAATAATTTTGATATATGTATATATAATAATTATTCTATGGGTATTTCATTCATGATATAAACCTAATTTGTGCTAATAATGTATTGCCTTAAATGAAATATGACACCATATATGACCAATATATGACACCACTAGTCGGATATAGGGACATATTTGTACATATATTACATTTCCGTATAAGCTGGTATTGAGCTGGAGCTAGTTTCTTAGGACCAGCACTTGACCAGCTTAAACCAGCTCATGACCAGCTAAGGACTATCGTAAACCAGCTGCCATGTGCTGTTTTTTAGCAACAGGGTGGGTATGAACTCTTTGATGGTTCTGTTTCCCTTTGTGCTGACTATCTGGGTAAGTCTATCTCAATTCTGAGGGACACGGGTGCAACGCAGTCATTTAGCAGATGCCTTGCCATTCTCAGCCGAAACATACTCTGGTACAGATGTGTTGGTCCGTGGAATTGAGTTAAGATGTGTGAGGGTGCCAGTGCTTGTGATTCATCTTCGGTCTGATCTGGTTACCGGTACAGTTCCTCTTGATGTGTGAACTGAGCTGCCTGTGGATGGCGTAAGCCAATGCCCGGTAAGGCCCCACCCCTTACCAGTGGGCATATATAGCCTGCATGCGCTACTGTACACAAGTTGACATTCGCTTCTCGCGATCTCTGCACTGACACAGTTCAGTCGAATTTGCGCTACTCACTTATTGTCTGCAGGAGGAAATATCTTTGGATCAGCCTCTGCCAGGCGTGACAGTTTCTATTCTGCCAGTTTCTCTGTGTCTGTTCTCGGAGCCGCCCGCGCTCTCGCTCGTCTTTCCTGTTCCACGGCTGCCGCCACAGATTTTTCTGAGTTCTTCGCCGTTATGTCGCTCTCCTTCTTCCAGCACTAGCTTATCACGCCTGCCCGGCCGCGTGTGGTGCTCTTATCGCCGCTGAGGATCTTCATCCTTTCTGCATGGTTTGCTTGGGCCTCAAACACGCGGAAGAGGCCATAGAGAATTCGGAGTACTGCAGTCACTGCCTAGTGCTGCCTAAGAAACTCCTGCGACGGCGCCTTAAATTTGCCGCTACCCAGTGCGGCGAGCTCGACTTTTTGGACTCAGATGTGGGACTCGAATGTGAGACACGGTGACGACAGCCCGCCACTGGGGACCTCCCGGGGCGCGACTGCTCTTAACTGGGCTGACCAGCCCAATCCTGAGTTCCCTGAAGAGGACATCTTCGCGGTCAACCCCCCGCTCGTCCACGAGCCGGCCGGGTCCGGTGATGACGACGACGCGGATCTTCTCTCAGAGGACAAGGAGGCCATCCCACCCTCTGGTATTCCCCAGGCTAGCGCCCCCGCGGCCTTGCCTCAATCCATCTTCCTGGATGTTTGTGAGCGAGCGGCCACTCTTCTCAACATAGAGTGGCTGGCTCCACAGAGCACCACCGAACATGAGAGGGAAATTTACGACAGGAAAGTGCTGGGAGCCCCCACCCTGGCTCGAGGAAACAACTCTTTCTCGTCCTTCTAGCGTGCGCTAAGCACAATAGGCACTACTGGAGCGACCCGCTCAACATTAAACACGGTCTCGCGGGTCTGGAGGTTATGAATATGGCGGCTCTTGGCATGGGTGAAGCGCCTGCTATTGAGCCCTCGATCGCCAGGCACCTCAACCCAGTACAGGGAGGGCTGCTCGCTCCCCCTAAGCTGGTCCTTCCAAACAAGATTTTTCTGCCTCGGTGCACCAGGCCGCTTATAAATCATCGGCCTTGGCTGTTAGGGCCCTGAATGTCTCCTCCCTCCTCTCCGCTTACCAGGCGGAAATTCTAAACGACCTGGGCCAACAGCTGGACAAGGGATCTCCCTCGCCTGCATTATGGAAAGAGTTCATCACGGTTAACAACCTCGTTCTCCGTAACACTCGTCAGGCCGCCCAAGCCTGCGGGCGCTCCATGGCGCTTTCATTGGTGGGAGAGCACGTGCTCTGGCTCAACGTGTCAGGCCTCCCGGATAGTGAGAAAAGACGCATCACAGGCGCCCCGGTAGAGCCCGACCGGGCTCTCTTTGGCCCCGCCTTCGCACTGATGCTACAACGATGCGATGACAAGAAGAAAGAGGACGAGGCCTTCAAGTTGTGTCTTCCTAGGAAGGCGGCCCCACGGCAGGCGCCCCCTGTGCGTTTGCCTAATCACTCATCCGTAATGCCGTAACATTCATCAATGCAGTTCTCGAGCGACAAGCTCTTTGGAGACTCTTCCTGCCCCAGAACCCCTGTCCAAAAGATGGAGGATCTCTTCTGGAGAGTGCCCCCCTCCCATGGCTGCCCAGCCCATGTGTTTAGTGGACGATGTGTGTTCCCCCCATTCAGGGGGTCTGTTGTGAGGGAAAGTGCTAAAGCAGTGTCACCACACCGCACATACTGTGTTCCCCTCACTCAGCTAATAAAGGCTTCGGCCCCAGTGTTTCTCAAAAAACAAAACACACAAATAGACACAAAAAACACATTAAATCAAACCAATCAAATGAATTTGTTACAGAGAGATACCCTCTCTCTGTAGGGAAAGCACTTTTCTCTGCAAAAAGTGGAAACCTCACTGAACCCACGCTTGCCGTCCCTAGTTTCCCCATTAGAGGGCATCATTGCATCACAAAAAAGCCAGCTGGGCATACACAAAGCCAGCACGGCGCGGGTTGGCATGCTTGCTAGACGTGTGTCAGCTTGGCGTCCTGCCTCACCACCCGAATGGGTAATGCGTACAATATCGCAGGGCTATCGTCTGCAGTTTGCTATGAAACCCCCACATTTCAGCAGCGTTCTATTTTCTCACACAGAGAAAAGCACGGCCCACATTCTGAAGGAGGAAATCTCCCCTCTTCTGAGCAAAGGTGCAATTCAGGTGGTACCCCCCAATCTGATAAACCAGGGTTTTTATTCTAGTTATTTCCTGGTTATTTCCTGGTTCCTGGCTCCGCCAGGCGTGACAGTTTCTATTCTGCCAGTTTCTCTGTGTCTGCTCTCGGAGCCGCCCGCGCTCTCGCTCCTCTTTCCTGTTCCACGGCTGCCGCCACAGATTTTTCTGAGTTCTTTGCCGGTATGTCACTCTCCTTCTTCCAGCGCTAGCTTATCACGCCTGCCCAGCCGCGTGTGGTGCTCTTATCGCCGCTGAGGATCTTCATCCTTTCCCAAATGAATTTGGCTGCTCGCCCCCCCTAAGCTGGTCCTTCCAAACAAGATGGACCGTTTTTCTGCCTCGGTGCACCAGGCCGCTTATAAATCCTCGGCCTTGACTATTAGGGCCCTGAATGTCTCCTCCCTCCTCTCCGCTTACCAGGTGGAAATTCTGAACGACCTGGGCCAACAGCTGGACAAGGGATCTCCCTCGCCTGCATTATGGAAGGAGTTCATCACGGTTAACAACCTCGTTCTCCGTAACACTCGTCAGGCCGCCCAGGCCTGCGGGCACTCCATGGCACTTTCCGTGGTGGGAGAGCGCGTGCTCTGGCTCAACCTGTCAGGCCTCCCGGATAGCGAGAAAAGATGCATCACAGGCGCCCCGGTAGAGCCCGGTTGTGTCTTCCTAGTAAGGCGGCCCCACGCCAGGCGCCCCCTGTGCGTTTGCCTAATCCCTCTGTAACTTTCTTAAAAGCAGTTCTCGAGCGACAAGCTGTTTGGAGACTCTTCCTGCCCCAGAACCCCTGTCCAAAAGACGGAGGGTCTCTTCTGGAGAGTGCCCCCCTCCCGTGGCTGCCCAGCCCATGTGTTTAGTGGACCATGTGTGTTCCCCCCCATTCAGGGGGTCTGTTGTGAGGGAAAGTGCTAAAGCAGTGTCACCGCACATACTGTGTTCCCCTCACTCAGCTAATAAAGGCTTCGGCCCCAGTGTTTCTCAAAAAACAAAACACACAAATAGACAAAAAACACATTAAATCAAACGAATCAAATGAATTTGTTACAGAGAGATACCCTCTCTCTGCAGGGAAAGCACTTTTCACTGCAAAAAGTGGACACCTCACTGAACCCACGCTTGCCGTCCCTAGTTTCCCCATTAGAGGGCGTCATTGCGTCACAAATAAGCCAGCTGGGCATACACAAAGCCAGCACGGCGCGGGTTTTGTGAAGAGTCTGTGGTTATAATACAGCAGTATAACCTTTTAATTACTTCTTCTCAAATCTCTGTTAGGTATAAATGGGATATACAAAACACTTATCTATTAAAGATGGGGCCGTACTCCTCCTGTTGTAGGAGACCTCCAATACAAAATTAGGAAACTTGTAAATGATAACAGTGCAACACTTTGCTATGAAACACAAAAGGGCAAAATGTTCAATTAATCGAGATTTTTATTTTTGGTCAAATCGTTACTGCCCTAGTTTTTGCCCATTCATATGACATAATAAAATATAATTTCTATTCCCCTGGTCTTTCCTGGTCTCTCATTAGAGGGACAATGTTGTGAGCAGTTTCCGTTCAGGGAAGATCTGGGTGCTGATCTGCATGGCTCTGCTGGCTCGCGGAATCGACTTCAAGGGCATCAACCTGGTTGTTAACTATGACTTTCCTACCACTGCAGTGGAATACATCCACCGGATCGGTTAGTCCATTGTAGTTGAGTAGAGAATATGAATTCATGTCATGTAACTTTATTATACTAAGCTGGGTGCTTTGTTTTCTTATAGGGCGAACAGGAAGAGCAGGACACAAAGGAAAGGCAATAACTTTCTTCACAGAGGATGACAAACCTCTCCTTCGCAGGTAATAACAGCACAGTTGTCACATGGTTAAATCATAATTTGAGATTTCAGGGGCATCAGTTTTCTTGTGGCAAATGATTGCATGAACTTCTAACTTATTTTTGTTGTTATGGATCAGCATTGCTACTGTCATAAAGAAGGCTGGATGTCCTGTCCCCGACTACATGATCGGGTTGAAGAAAATCAAACGGTGAGGTGACACCATTATATTTTAGGCTATAGGCATGTGTTTTTCTCAGTGCCACATGCTTTTGTAGTTTTATTTGTACCATATTATCCCACTGTCAAATCAGTGTACTTTCAGTTCCTTTTTACTGTGGTTAAAGCATGACTATTCTTTATGAACACTATTTTTTCCATCAAATGTCACAATATAAGACCTCTAATTTCTCTTCTCCCCACAGCAAATTGAAACGTCAGCTTGCGACAAAACCACCCAGACGGTCAACTATTCGCACAACGCCTCGCATGCTCTTTGAGAAAAATCTTGGCAAGGGAAAAAGGTTTGTTCTGGATCCCAGTGGAAAGTGTTTGTTTCAGCCTCAGAGAGTTAAAAGAACAGGACCAGAATCACATTGAGTTAATTATGGTGGGTTTTGATCTTCACATTTTTTA
Source organism: Gobio gobio (assembly GCF_949357685.1). Lineage (NCBI taxonomy): Eukaryota > Metazoa > Chordata > Actinopteri > Cypriniformes > Gobionidae > Gobio > Gobio gobio. Next base: position 20,113,934 of record NC_137107.1, on the reverse strand, counting down.
CTTTCACTGTTAATTTTCAGGAAAAAACGAAAAGCAGAAGCAAAAGGCGAAGCGTCAGAAGTAATTTCTAACAGCTGATTTGGCACACCGTACAGACTGATGTTTTTTTTTAATCCACCTTATTGTCTTTAATAAACTGAATGTTTACCAGTGTGTGTGTGTGAAGGTTTTATTGTTGTGACCATCTACCGAGCTTGTTGAAACCTGTAGTGCTCTTCCAGTTTACAGCACATAAAACGTAACCACCAAGTACTGGAAGAGGGTCCATAGAATGATTTATGTCTTTTAGTTGAGGCGGGCTTTTAAAAACAGGTGCAGGTCAAACTCCTAATGCCAATCTCTGGTTTACATACTTGACATATAAACTGATGTGGCTTAGTGACTCTATCTTGTCACGTTGAGTTTGAAGCATCAAGCTATTTTTCTGTCCTCACCTCACAATGCTGTGAGCACAGCCAATCGCAACATGAGTGGGGTTTTCGACTGATGAGATTTCATTGCATTCTGGGTCCATTAGACACTGTTGAACATAAGCTTATTAAAAAGTTTCCAGATAAAACTATATCAATTTTATTTATTGGGGAATGCACAAAAGTTTTAAGATTTTGTATGTTACTGTTATAAATATTTTATTACATTTTCTCATTTTTATTACTTAAATTTAGAAATTCCATGAAATTTTAAATAAACTACAGGGTCATGGGTGGCCAAGGCTTATTGATGCACATGGGGAGTAAAGGCTGGGCTGTGTGGTCCTATCAAACAGACGAGCTACTGTAGCTCAAACTGCTCAAGAAGTTAATGGTGGTTCTGATAGAAAGATGTCAGAATACACAGTGCATTGCAGTTTGTGCGTATGGGGCTGCATAGCCACAGACCAGTTGGGGTGCCCATTCTGACCCCTGTCCATCACCAAAGCACCAACAGTGGAGTGGGCACATGAGCATCAGTGTGTGAGCATCCCTGACACTTACCTGGGGAACACATGGTACCAGGATGCACTACAGGAAGAAGGCAAGCCAGCGGAGGCAGTGTGAAGCTTTGGGCAATTCCCAAGGTTTCTGCTGGGAAACCTTGGGTCCTGCCATCCATGTGGATGTTACTTTGACACGTACCACCTACCTAAGCATTGTTGCAGACCATGTACAGCCTTTCATGGAAACGGTATTCCCTGGTGTCTATGGCCTCTTTCAGCAGGATAATGCGCCCTGCCATAAACCAAAAAGGGTTACCCGATCAGGAATGGTTTGAGGAGCACAACAACGGGTTTGAGTTGATTTGGCCTCCAAATTCCTCAGATTTCAATCCAATCGAGCATCTCTGGGATGTGCTGAACAAACAAGTCTGATCGATAGAGGCTCCACCTCACAAGGACTCAAAGGATCTGCTGTTAACTTGGTGCCAGATACCACAGCACACCTTCAGGGGTCTAGTGGCATCCATGCCTTGACTGGTCAGGGCTGTTTTGGCAGCAAAAGGGGGACCAACACAATATTAGGAAGGTAGTCATAATGTTATGCCTGATCGGTGTACATGAAATTTAGAAGAACGTATCTGAGAATTACCAGTATCAATATTGATATCAATGGATTAAATTAAATCCGTTTGACTGCCCCAAAATATTAAAAATTAAATACTGTAAATAAAGCATAGCACTGCATAACATCATGTAAATTAATCAGTTGCCCTGGTCAAAGTGGAGTAGTTATATCTCTTAAAACTATCCATCCATCCATCCATCTTGTTCCGCTTTATCCGGGGCTGGGTCGCGGGGGCAGCAGTCTAAGCAGAGATGCCCAGACTTCCCTCTCCCTGGACACTTCCTCTAGCTCTTCCGGGGGGACACCGAGGCGTTCCAAGGCCAGCCGGGAGATATAGTCCCTCCAGCGTGTCCTTGGTCTTCCCCGGGGCCTCCTCCCGGTTGGACATGCCCGAAACACCTTCCCGGGAAGGCGTTCAGGAGGCATCCGGAACAGATGCCCGAGCCACCTCAGCTGACCCCTCTCGATGTGGAGGAGCAGCGGCTCTACTCCGAGTTCCTCCCGAGTGACTGAGCTTCTCACCCTATCTCTAAGGGAGCGCCCAGCCACCCTGCGGAGAAAACTCATTTCGGCCGCCTGTATCCGGGATCTTGTCCTTTCGGTCATGACCCAAAGCTCATGACCATAGGTGAGAGTAGGAACGTAGATTGACCGGTAAATCGAGAGCTTCGCCTTACGGCTTAGCTCTTTCTTCACCACGACAGACCGGTACATCGACCGCATTACTGCAGAAGTTGCACCGATCCGTCTGTCAATCTCCCGTTCCATCCTCCCCTCACTCGTGAACAAGACCCCTAGATACTTAAACTCCTCCACTTGGGGCAGGAACTCTCCACCAACCTGAAGTGGGCAAGCCACCCTTTTCCGACTGAGGACCATGGCCTCGGATTTGGAGGTGCTGATCCCCATCCCAGCCGCTTCACACTCGGCTGCAAACCGTCCCAGTGCATGCTGAAGGTCCTGGTTAGAAGGGGCCAACACGACAACGTCATCCGCAAAGAGCAGAGACGAAACCGTGTGGTCCCCAAACCTGACACCCTCCGGCCCCTGGCTGCGCCTAGAAATTCTGTCCATAAAAATTATGAACAGAACCGGCGACAAAGGGCAGCCCTGCTGGAGTCCAACATGCACCGGGAACAAGTCTGACTTACTGCCGGCAATGCGGACCAAACTCCTGCTTCGGTCATACAGGGACCGGACAGCCCTCAGCAAAGGACCCCGGACCCCATATTCCCCCAGCACCCTCCACAGGACGCCGCGAGGGACACAGTCGAATGCCTTCTCCAAATCCACAAAACAAATGTGGACTGGTTGGGCAAACTCCCATGAACCCTCCAGCACCCTGTAGAGGGTATAGAGCTGGTCCAGTGTTCCACGACCAGGACGAAAACCACACTGTTCCTCCTGAATCCGAGGTTCCACTATCGGCCGAATTCTCCTCTCCAGTACCCTGGCATAGACTTTCCCGGGGAGGCTGAGAAGTGTGATCCCCCTATAGTTGGAACACACCCTCCGGTCCCCCTTCTTAAAAAGAGGGACCACCACCCCGGTCTGCCATCCCAGAGGCACTGTCCCCGACCGCCACGCGATGCTGCTGAGGCGTGTCAGCCAAGACAGCCCCACAGCATCCTGAGACTTGAGGTACTCAGGGCGGATCTCATCCACCCCCGGTGCCTTGCCACCGAGGAGTTTCTTGACCACCTCGGTGACTTCAGCTTGGGTGATGGACGAGTCCTCCTCTGAGCCCCCAGCCTCTGCTTCCTCAATGGAAGACGTGACGGTAGGATTGAGGAGATCCTCGAAGTATTCCTTCCACCGTCCGACAACATCCCCAGTTGAGGTCAACAGCCGCCCATCGCCACTGTAAACAGCGTTGGTAGGGCACTGCTTCCCCCTCCTGAGGCGCCGGACGGTTTGCCAGAATCTCTTCGAGGCCAGCCGATAGTCCTTTTCCATGGCCTCACCGAACTCCTCCCAGGCCCGAGTTTTTGCCTCCACAACCACCCGGGCTGCAGTCCGTTTAGCCTGCCGGTACCTGTCAGCTGCCTCAGGAGTCCCACAAGCCAGCAAGGCCCGATAGGACTCCTTCTTCAGCTTGACGGCATCCCTTACTTCTGGTGTCCACCACCGGGTTCGGGGATTGCCGCCTCGACAGGCACCGGAGACCTTGTGTCCACAGCTCCGAGCAGCCGCTTTGACAATGGAGGTGGAGAACATGGTCCACTCGGACTCAATATCTCCAGCCTCCCTCGGGATCCGGTTGAAGCTCTGCCGGAGGCAGGAGTTGAAGATCTCTCTGACAGGAGACTCGGCCAAACGTTCCCAGCAGACCCTCACAGTACGTTTGGGTCTACCGAGTCTATCCAGCTTCCTCCCCCGCCATCGGATCCAACTCTCCACCAGGTGGTGATCAGTTGACAGCTCCGCCCCTCTCTTCACCCGAGTGTCCAAGACATACGGCCGCAGGTCAGATGAAACGACCACAAAGTCGATCATTGACCTACGACCTAGGGTGTCCTGGTGCCATGTGCACTGATGGACACCCTTATGCTTGAACATGGTGTTCGTTATGGACAAACTGTAACTAGCACAGAAGTCCAATAACTGAACACCACTCAGGTTCAGATCAGGGGGGCCGTTCCTCCCAATCACGCCCCTCCAGGTTTCACTGTCATTGCCCACGTGGGCGTTGAAGTCCCCCAGTAGAACGACGGAGTCCCCAGTCGGAGCACTCTCCAGCACCCCTCCCAGGGACACCAAGAAGGTCGGGTACTCTGCACTGCTGTTTGGCCCGTAGGCACACACAACAGTGAGAGACCTATCCCCGAGCCGAAGCCGCAGGGAAACGACCCTCTCGTTCACCGGGGTAAACTCCAACACATGGCGGCAGAGCTGGGGGGCTATAAGCAAACCCACACCAGCCCGCCGCCTCTCACCATGGGCAACTCCAGAGTGGTGAAGAGTCCATCCCCTCTCGAGGAGTGTGGTTCCAGAGCCCAAGCCGTGCGTGGAGGTGATTCCGACTATCTCTAGTCGGAAACCTCTCAACCTCACGCACAATCTCAGGCTCCTTCCCCGCCAGCGAGGTGACATTCCATGTCCCAAGAGCCAGTTTCCATGTCCAGGGATCGGGTCGTCTAGGCCCCCGCCTTCGACTGCTGCCCGATTCGCTTTGCACCGGCCCCTTACGGTCCCTCCCGTGAGTGGTGGGCCCACGGGAAGGTGTCCCCACGTCGCTCCTTTGGGCTGAGCCCGGCCGGACCCCGTGGGGGAAGGCCCGGCCACCAGGCGCTCGCATACGAGCCCCAACCCCAGGCCTGGCTCCAGGGTGGGGCCCCGGCTGCGCCGTACCGGGCGACGTCACGGTCCTCCTTTTTTTTGTCATCATAAGGGGTTTTGAACTGCTCTTAGTCTGACCCGTCACCTAGGACCTGTTTGCCTTGGGAGACCCTACCAGGGGCATATAGCCCCGGACAACGTAGCTCCTAGGGTCATTCGGGTACTCAAACCCCTCCACCACGTTAAGGTGGCAGTTCATGGAGGAGCTCTTAAAACTAAAACAAACAAAAAAAAAATATATTATTTTAATAGTCTTGGCTCAAAAACTATGAAACAAAAATATGAATTGTCTATAGGTAGAGTCCCTAACGTTGAGTGTGTAGCAAGACATTATGCCGGTATTGTGACCTACAGCTATGTCTTGAAACCACATATGTGGTTGCAAGCATTATCGTTAAATTTATAGCCTTCAAATTTAACATATAACATTTAAACAAGACAAACAATCCATTATAGCTTGACTCAGCAGCTCTGAGTCTTGAGGCAGAATCAGGCCTTTAGTTTCACTTCAATGTTGGCCTGAGTGGCTCCTTTTCTCCTTTGTAATTATTAGCCATATCACCCTGTAGCCCACGCCTGGTTGCCCACTGAAGCTAAGCAGGGTTGAGCCTGGGCTGCATTTCCCAAAAGCATCGTAAGCCTACGATTGCACGAATCATCTTAGACTTACGACTTATATTTCTTTATTCATTTTTAGTTTTTTTGTTTGCTTAAATTCATTTTGAATAATTCAATAAAGAAATAATAATGAATAAATAAATAAAATAAAAATTACATGACTGAACACAAATAAATTAAGGAATGAAAAAGTACACTGCTGTATATGGACATTGATAATTCGTATGTTTTTTTAAAGTACTACAAATAACCATTTAAATTTGAAACATGTAAGAATACTTCTATTGTAGTATTTCATAGAGCCTTTGAGTGGTTCAACAAACACATGGACATCAACCAATTGAATCTACATTGATTTGAGTTTGTTGTTTGTTCCCCAGGATTTTCAAAAGACATTGATCAAAAGTCCTAACTACATATGGAAAAGAATATTTAATGTTGCGTAAGAGATTATTAAAACATTAGATTAGATTAGATTAGATTAGATTCAACTTTATTGTCATTACACAAGTACAAGTTCAAGGCAACGAAATGCAGTTTAGGTCTAACCAGAAGTGCAATAGCAGCAAGTGCAGGATATACAATGGATGCGTAAGTGCAGGACATGGATATGTACTGAATATGTATAAATATGTATAAATAGAGAGACGTTATTACTATAAACAGAACTGAATTTACAGGTGAATATGTACAGTGAATAAATATACAGATGGCTATTACTATAAACAGAATTTACAGGTGAATCTGTTCTATGAATACAATATACAGATGGCTATTACTATAAACAGAATTTTACAGATAGAGGTATACAATAATATGTTAGGCTAATATGAGGAATAGCAGTGGATTAGGGTAGTGCAATAAATTATGGACAGAGCTATCCGAAAAAAAAAAAAAAAAAACAGTGTAAAGTGCAGTGGAAAGTGGTTGCATATTACAGTTAGAAGTACAGTGCAAAATGCAAATGTAAACATTGGTACTATAAATACAGTCGGCAGTGCAAATGAGCATAATCCAGTTAAGATATGGCAGTGTAAGATGCATATGTAAACAGTTGTTACTGTGATAAACAGTCGGTAGTTCAAATAACAAAGTGAAGGAAGATGTGAGGTAGGAGAGTTATCAGTTTATGAGGGAAGTGGATCAACGGGGGTTTGAGTTCAATAAAGAGACAGCTCTGGGGAAAAAACTGTTCTTTAGTCTGCTGGTCCTGGTCCGGTGCGAGCTCGATGCAGACAGCGTTTCCTCTGGATGTGCTCGATGGCAGGCAGTGGAGTCCCTGTGATGCGCTGGGCAGTTTTCACCACCCGCTGCAGTGCCTTGCGCTCCGCAACAGAGCAGCTCCCATACCACACTGCAACACAGTTGGTCAGGATGCTTTCTATTGCGCAGCGGTAGAAGTTCACCAGGATAGCCGAGGAGAGCTGATTCTTCCTCAGTGTCCTCAGGAAGAAGAGGCGCTGGTGAGCCTTCTTGACCAGGCTGGAGGTGTTGGTCGTCCACGACATGTCCGCCGAGATGTGGGTCCCCAGGAACTTGAAACTGGAGACACGCTCAACAGCCATTCCATTGATGTGGATGGTGTCGTGTGTGCCTCTTGACTCCTTCCTGAAGTCCACGATGAGCTCCTTCGTTTTGGTGGTGTTGAGGAGCAGGTTATTATCAGCGCACCATGTGGCCAGGTGCTGGATCTCCTCCCTGTAGGCGGTCTCATCGTTGTTGCTGATGAGACCAATCACCGTAGTGTTGTCCGCAAACTTGACGATGGAATTAGATCCATACACAGGCTTGCAGTCGGCGGTGAAGAGGGAGTAGAGAAACGGACTTAGCACACAGCCCTGTGGTACACCAGTGTTGAGTGTGATGGATGTGGAGCAGGTGAATCCTGAACGAACATTCTGGGGTCTGTCAGTTAGGAAGTCCAAAATCCAGTTACACATTGAAGTGTTGATGCCCAGGTCTCCAAGTTTGGCTATTAACTTGGATGGGATGACAGTGTTGAATGCTGAGCTGAAGTCAACAAACAGCATGCGTGCATAAGTGTTCTTATGGTCCAGATGGGTGAGCACAGAGTGCAGTGCCATGGAAACGGCATCCTCTGTGCTCCTATTGCTGCGGTAGGCAAACTGGTGTGAGTCCAATGTGGATGGTAGAGAGTCTTTTAGGTGTTCCAGGACCAGGTTATTATCAGGTTATTATCAGCGTGTTCAAACATATCATTAGTCATGATTAACCAACATTAAACAATATTAAGTGAGCTGCTGCTGAAAGTTGATGTCTTTTAGGACATCTTGTGTCTCCCTCTCCAGCTGCACTATGTCCTGACTACAACCAGACATTCTCTGACATGGGTGGACTGGGAGATGGTCGGTGTCTGCCAATGGGAGGTGAACCTGATTGCTCCTGGTTCAGGTTCAGGCGTCCCTACTCCTCCGTGGAGGTCAATACCACCACAAATCCCATCTGAGGCCAAGTATTGGACAGTGCCTTTTCTTCTTCTGGTGTAAGGGGGGAGTCATTGGGCCCAACACCTGTTTTATTAATTGTTGATCTCTGCAGTAGGCTACCCTTGAGGCTTGCAAAGTCCTGCCACTTCTCCCTGACCTCCTTCACTGATATTTGAATGCCCCTGTTTGCAGTTTATTTTATAGCAATATCTTCCAAGATTTTTTGTTTTTGTTTATTTGTATGACTGCCATTAAATTATGAAAAATTATGTTTGTTTACCTCCACCTCCTGTAAAATAACATTAGTTTCCTCTTTTTGAAAAATTTATTTTATTTATTTTTTTTTTTTTGTCTCCACCAAAACCTACACTCTAAAAAACTGTGGGTTAAAAACAACCCAAGTTGGGTTGAAAATGGACTAACCCAGCTATTGGGTTGTTTTAACTCAAAGATTGGGTTGTTTTAACCCAGCAATTGGGTTGTTTTATGCAAACATTTAACTAACCGCTGGGTTAAAACAACCCAATTGCTGGGTTAGTCCATTTTCAACCCAACTTGGGTTGTTTTTAACCCACAGTTTTTTAGAGTGTATGTGCTTATAAAGATTTTGGACCTTGTTCAACATTTTGAAATACAAGTGAGTGCTACAACTGCGAGCCAATCTATAAGGTGACATATCAGCACTTGACAAACAGACATCGTGTTAAGTGCATGTTTGTGAAACGCACGTGAGAAAATAACGCTATCGGAAAATAATATCTATTGAAATGATGCAAGAAACAATTTCAGTTTCAGCCTCTTTCAGTTGAAAATGGGCTGAGCTCAGCTGTGCCTAACCCATTTCCTGGAGATTACCTTCTTGCAAAGTTTGATCAACCCTGATCAAACACAACTGAACCAGCTACATAAGATCTGCAGGAGCACTTGCTAATTACAGATAGGTGTGTTGTTGGGTCATTATTGTAATAAACCTTCAGTTAATTATGCATATGCAAGGCGATCAATAGCATATAAAGTTTTATTTTATGGGTACTAGTCAGAGAGGAAACTGTTGAAATGTTTGCGTGCTCATTCAGTAGAGGGTTGAGTTGATTTTGGTTTTTGGTTTGGCTCATCCTTAGCCTACATCCTGTTTTTGCAGTTTCATTTAGAGCTTAGGTAACCACCACAGATGGATGGACATAATGAATCATTTCGTATTTACAATGTTCATATTTGTCATGCCGATCTCAAAACCAGACATAATGGAAGAACCTTCAGAAGACACCCAAAGAATGAAAGCCTTTCACAAGAACACGGGTGACTGACTATAAGAAATTGCCTGTATACACTTTTGTGTTCGTAAATGCTGTTTTTTTGGGTCAACAGCTTATAAAAACGTATGGGTTTTTGGTTCTGTGTTTTTTAGCTTGTTTGCTGTACACCTTGTCACATATCAGCTTTTAGACATTGTTCTGTTTTTTGTTATAAGTCAAAAATGACAAGGAGGCCGCTTCATGCAATACAAAGTCAGTGGAGACGGTTTGATTGGTTTCCCCCCGGTGGGCGTGGTCTTCAGATTATGACGCGTGTCGCTCTGCCTCTATGCAATGACTTTAATAATCAACGATTGGCTCTTTCATTTAGAAGGCGGGGCTTATTCACCATATTGGGTGTTGCAAGTAATCGGAGTGCACCATCTTCATATATATATATATATAAGTCTTTGGTTTAACTTACATTAATAAATGTAACCATATTCTACCTTAATGTTACATATTACAATAGTATATTGCAATATTAATTTTATTTCTCTATTTATTTCCTTGTCTCTCATTAGAGGGACAATGTTGTGAGCAGTTTCCGTTTGGGGAAGATCTGGGTGCTGATCTGCACGCCTCTGCTGGCTCGTGGAATCGACTTCAAGGGCATCAACCTGGTTGTCAGCTATGACTTTCCTACCACTGCAGCGGAGTAGGAGAGCGGGGCACAACCTAATGCTTTTTGACTTTCTCAGTTTGTGTAAATCCACTTGGGGTTAAGAGTATTTATTTTTTTCCCACATTAATTGCACACATGTCTTGTTCAATTATGTGGTTTTGTTTCATTAATACAGTGTATACTTTTTTTTTCTTCTTGATTTACCCCGAAAGAATGGAAGTGAAATGTGACAACATGCCCCATAGGTGGGGCACAATGTAACATGGCGAAATAACAGCTTAAAATGTTACCTGATATAATAAAAAAATATATACAAGACAAACTAAAATGTTTTGTCAACAAAATACAATTATTAACTTTTTCAAATAAAATAATGGCATTTTTTAATCATTACAAATATAAGCATTTTTGAGTTTGACTAAAACACCGCTAAATACAGCTATACAGCATAGTTCAAAACATAATAATAATTAATCATTTCTGAACATTAACTCTCAGACATTCTGTTCACCTGTAAAAAAATACTATAGTATATTATAGTTTATTATAGTAAAATGACTCTAGTAAATACTATAGTGTTTTTGAACCATACTATAGTAAAGATACTACAGTAAATTGTAGTATATTGTAGTATATTATAGTATTTACTACACTTTGTTAATTTACTATAGTATATTTACCATAGTACGGTTCAAAAACACTATTTCTAGAGTCATTTTATCATAATAAACTATAATATACTATAGTATTTTTTCATGTGGGGTGTCTAGTCAATTACCTCGTTTGCCTCTATGTATTTAGTTCTCAGTGTTCCTTCAGTGTTTGTCTGTCGACGGTCCAGTAAACTGTTTTTTTCTTAGTGTTCCTGAGTTTATTGTCAATTAAAGTTCTTGTTCCAAGTTCTCCTTCGCCTTTGTGAGTTTTATCTACACTAGTTCTGTAACACTAGGGCTGCTTCTCAATATCCCTCCTCGTTTCCTCGCTCCTCCGTCCTCCATCCTATGACCCGGAAACTGACCAAGCTCAGCCATCTTGTAGGACATCTCAATTCTCTAATTACATTGCGAGGAGGCGAGGAGTGAGGAGGCTTCCTGAGGAGTCATGAGCGAGGATACACGGGTGTATCCTTTGTAGAAATGTTTTATGACTAAACGTGACGCACGTATTAATTCTCCTCCCCCTTCACATCTTGCCACAGTTTATTGACACAAATGTATGTCAAATAACAACAACTGACAGTTGCAGAATTATATCAAAGCACAAGAAAATGAAAGAAACCAACTGTAATACTATAAACAACAAATAAAAAGCAGGTAATAACTGGGAATAAATAGTTGTTATTAATAACTGGTAATATTAAATAAAATGTGGACAAATGTGGTATTTTGTTGGGGTTGAAACTATTACAATATAAATAGTTATCTCTAATGTTCAAGAATCCCGATGTGCAAACTAAATCCAGCGGTGTAGAGTCATCATTATTTGACAACGCTTTGAAGTGACGCTAAAGGGAGCGAGGATTTATAATTTCACTTGATTCAATTCCTCTGTCCTCCGAGGAAAGGAAGCTGGAAAGGAAACGAGGATGCCCAAATAAGAATTGAGAAGCACCCTAGTAGTTTTATCTAAAGCCAAACGCGCTTCATTTATGCCCTTTCAGCTTTGTGTGCATTCTCTCTTTCTCCAGACGCGTGCCACATTAACAGAGCTTAACGGTCTGTGGAGTCTGCTCTGTATTTTCTACTGCACAAGAGGCGTGAGCCTCCTTGGATAATGCACCTAAACTAGAGCGTTGCTAGGCCTCCTCTCGCTATAGAGCGTGATCAACGGGCATAGTTCAAATGACTCTGTACGCAATTGGATAGTCCTTTTACCAATCAGATCAACGATCCATCGCTTCTCTATCCGTCATTGTGTTAAACCCGCCAATAGCGCGCCAGGTGGATAAGCCGGTTTGTGAATGGTCCCCGCAAATTTATAACAGAAGCAGGATAACAATGTGTACAGGTTTCCAGCCTGAGCTGCGGGGCGAACTCAAATGGCCGGCAGATCGGGCTGTGTTTACCCTGTCTAGAGGTACACCGTACAGACTGCTATTTTTTTTTTTATCCACCTTATTGTCTTTCATAAAATGAATGTTGACCAGTGTGTGTGAAGGTATTATTGTTGTGACCATCTACAGATTGAGAGCCTTTGAATTGGTTCCTGAAGCCTATCGTCAGCACTTCCGAAACTTAATGAAAACAGCCAAACAAACATATGTAGATTTTGTATGAGAGAAAAAAAAAACGGCTTTCAGAATTGGTGCATCTCGAATAAGGTCACCAGTTTCGAGCAGTTGCAGGAGCTTATCTTACTTGAAGAGTTTTAAAATTGTGCACTTGAACCTATAGTTGTTCATTTGAATGAACAAAAGGTAAACCCGCAACACAATAGGAGTGTCAGAACTGTCACCAAACCAAGAATAAAACCTTATCTTAGTAACAGAACCCTGACAAAATTTATATGTAAAATACATGTTTATAATTTCTCTCTCATATTCTTTTGTATCATGTATATGAATTGCATAATTATACAAATATACTTTATCAAACATGGCATGTTTTTACATCTAAATTACTTTATTAAATATAACATATTTGTTACCCTACATATATTTTAATACAAATAGTGGACATTTGCCGTCAACCATATTTTGCAGTTACTCATGTGATCCAATTTCAAACAGAATTAAAAACAATTTGACAGTGTAGACTGCCCAAAACGAATAAGAGAATTCTATGAGCATACAAAATGTTTGCATATGTTTAAATAAACTTATTACAAATGTATATTGTTTACATATATGATCTTAACATACTGCACAGTACCATGTTGAAATGTATGCATATATACTAATTTTACTATTGGTATTTTATATGTGGTATACAACAATATAAATCCATATAAAATCCTATATAAGCATCCTGAATATTTGCATATATGTAGTTTAAATAAACTTGTATATATAAATTATACATATTGTTTACATATATGGCATTAACATACAGTACCATAAAAAAGTCATCATATAAATAATTTTGATATATGTATATATAATAATTATTCTATGGGTATTTCATACATGATATAAACCTAATTTGTGCTAATAATGTATTGCCTTAAATGAAATATGACACCATATATGACCAATATATGACACCACTAGTCGGATATAGGGACATATTTGTACATATATTACATTTCCGTATAAGCTGGTACTGAGCTGGAGCTAGTTTCTTAGGACCAGCACTTGACCAGCTTAAACCAGCTCATGACCAGCTAAGGACTATCTTAAACCAGCTGCCATGTGCTGTTTTTTAGCAACAGGGTGGATATGAACTCTTTGATGGTTCTGTTTCCCTTTGTGCTGACTCTCTGGGTAAGTCTATCTCAATTCTGAGGGACACGGGTGCAACGCAGTCCTTTAGCAGATGCCTTGCCATTCTCAGCCGAAACATACTCTGGTACAGATGTGTTGGTCCGTGGAATTGAGTTAAGATGTGTGAGGGTGCCAGTGCTTGTGATTCATCTTCGGTCTGATCTGGTTACCGGTACAGTTCCTCTTAATGTGTGAACTGAGCTGCCTGTGGATGGCGTAAGCCAATGCCCGGTAAGGCCCTTACCAGCGGGCATATGAGGAGCTCTTTTCCAAAACGCTATAAATCCATTTCAATAGTTTTCAGGAAAATAGTTTTTTTTACCTAGACCCACACATTTTGTGAATATTCAATTTATCCTGTTAAAATGTTTTTTTTTGGCTCAGTCTGAACATGTTGAACAATGATTATTAAATCAAACAACAATATTGTTGATGATAAATTCAAAGTTAATTAATTTTTTTTCCAAAACGCTATAAATCCATAATTTTTTTTTTCAAAACGCTATAAATCCATCAATTTTTTTATTTATTTATGGTTTGTCTTTTTTTTTAAAACAACAACAAGAGAACATGCAACATATAATCAGGGACTCATAAATTCATATAAATTATTGATAATAATGATAACAATATTCAATAAGTTATTTAGTAATACATATCCAATATAAATATAAAACATATAATAGCCTATTATATAAAACATATAATACACATAAAAATACATTCATTTTTAGTAAAGTGTAAAACCTGTAACAAATAGGACCAACTTGTCCACTACATAGCCTATGCATGAAAAAAACCTAATTATTATATTCAATATTCAACAATGCATTTAATAGTGCATACAGTAAAGTGTCTAACCTGTAAAACAGTAGGACCATTGTCTGCTATAATTTTTTTTAAATCACATAGTGTGTGTGTGAGAGTGAGTGAATGCGAGTGTGTGTGTGAGTGAGTGAGTGTATGTGTGTGTGTGTGTGTGTGTGTGTGTGTGTGTGTGTGTGTGTGTGAGTGAGTGTATGCGTGTGTGTGTGTGTGTGTGTGTGTGTGTGTGAGTGAATGCGAGTGTGTGTGTGTGTGAATGCGAGTGTGTGTGTGTGTGTGTGTATGCGTGTGTGTGTGTGAGTGAATGCGAGTGTGTGTGTGTGTGTGCGCGAGCTCGTGTGAGTGAATGCGAGTGTGTGTATGCGTGCGAATGCTAGCGTGCTTATGGTCCTGGACTTTCGGACGCTTCCTTGTCACTTGCGTGATGTCCATGAGATGAAGTATGGCGGGATCCTGGTCAACCTTGTTTGGTTTTTCATAAAAATAATTGAAATTTATCCTCAGATCGTCCGGCGACAGCCTCTCGGCCTGACAGAAACCTTTGGCAGCAGCTTTGTGTTGATGCACTGTTGTTATCAAAGCGCTACCTGAGTGACGAAACTTCTTTTTTTCTTCTTTTTTTCTTGTTTTTTGTAATTTTCTTTGTCCAGTCGGCGTTTTCTACCCCCAGGTGTAGGTCTCACTTGCTCATCAAGGCCATCAAAAGTGTTATCAGAGTTTAAAGCACTCATTTGTATGAATGAATGAACGTAAATAAACAGCTGTTCAGAGTGCCGCCCTGTTGGATTACGTAGTACGCTCATCGAATTTTGATTCGTCGAGAGGATATATCGTGTTTAGGCTAAAAATAGGTTCGGCGTTTATCGCACTTTGGAAAGAAACTGCATCTTGCAGTACATTTTAAACAAGGAAATATAGAGATTTGGCATGAAATGTTGATGGAGCAGTGAATAGGTTCAGTACACAGCAAAATGACATGATAAACTCATTTTTTTTAAAAATGGCGTTTATCGCGTTTTGGAAAAGAGCTCTTCATATATAGCCTGCATGCGCTACTGTACACATGTTGACATTCGCTTCTCGCGTTCTCTGCACTGACACAGTTCAGTCGAATTTGCGCTGCTCACTTATTGTCTGCAGGAGGAAATATCTTCGGATCAGCCTCTGCCAGGCGTGACAGTTTCTATTCTGCCAGTTTCTCTGTGTCTGCTCTCGGAGCCGCCCGCGCTCTCGCTCGTCTTTCCTGTTCCACGGCTGCCGCCACGGATTTTTCTGAGTTCTTTGCCGGTATGTCGCTCTCCTCCTTCCAGCGCTAGCTTATCACGCCTGCCCAGCCGCGTGTGGTGCTCTTATTGCCGTTGAGGATCTTCATCCTTTCTGCATGGTTTGCTTGGGCCTCAAGCACGCGGAAGAGGCCATAGAGAATCCGAAGTACTGCAGTCACTGCCTAGTGCTGCCTAAGAAACTCCTGCGACGCCGCCTTAAATTTGCCGCTACCCAGTGCGGCGAAATCGACTTTTTGGACTCGGATGTGGAACACGGTGACGACAGCCCGACACCGGCGACCTCCCGGGGCGGACTGCTCTTAACTGGGCTGACCAGCCCAATCCTGAGTTCCCTGAAGAGGACATCTTCGCGGTCAACCCCCCGCTCGTCCATGAGCCGGCCCGGTCCGGTGATGATGACGACGCGGGTCTTCTCTCGGAGGATGAGGAGGCCATCCCGCCCTCTGGTATTCCCCAGGCTAGCACCCCCGCGGCCTTGCCTCAATCCATCCTCCTGGATGTGTGTGAGCGAGTGGCCGCTCTTCTCAACATAGAGTGGCCGGCTCCACAGAGCGCCACCGAACATGAGAGGGAAATTTAGGATGGGAAAGTGCTGGGAGCCCCCCCCCCCTGGCCCAAGGAAACAACTCTTTCCCGTCCTTCCAGGGTGCGCTAAGCACATGAGGCACTACTGGAGCGACCCGCTCAACATTAAACACAGTCTCGCAGGTCTGGAGGTTATGAATATGGCGGCTCTTGGCATGGGTGAACTGCCTGCTATTGAGCCCTCGATCGCCAGGCACCTCAACCCAGTACAGGGAGGGCTGCTTGCCCCCCCTAAGCTGGTCCTTCCAAACAAGATGGACCGTTTTTCTGCCTCTGTGCACCAGGCCGCTTATAAATCCTCGGCCTTGGCTGTTAGGGCCCTGAATGTCTCCTCCCTCCTCTCCACTTACAAGGTGGAAATTCTGAACGACCTGGGCCAACAGCTGGACAAGGGATCTCCCTCGCCTGCATTATGGAAGGAGTTCATCACGGTTAACAACCTCTTTCTACGTAACACTCGTCAGGACGCCCAAGCCTGCGGGCGCTCCATGGCGCTGTCCGTGGTGGGAGAGCGCGCGCTCTGGCTCAACCTGTCAGGCCTCCCGGATAGCGAGAAAAGACGCATCACAGGCGCCCCGGTAGAGCCCGACCGGGCTCTCTTTGGCCCCGCCTTCGCACTGATGCTACAACGATGCAACGACAAGAAGAAAGAGGACGAGTTCTTCAAGTTGTGTCTTCCTAGGAAGGCGGCCCCACGCCAGGCGCCCCCTGTGCAAAAGAACCCCTGTCCAAAAGACGGAGGATCTCTTCTGGAGAGTGCCCCCCTCCCGTAGCAGCCCAGCCCATGTGTTTAGTGGACGATGTGTGTTCCCCCCATTCAGAGTGTCTGTTGTGAGGGAAAGATGCTAAAGCAGTGTCACCACACCGCACATACTGTGTTCCCCTCACTCAGCTAATAAAGGCTTCGGCCCCAGTGTTTCTCAAAAAACAAAACACACAAATAGACACAAAAAACACATTAAATCAAACCAATCAAATGAATTTGTTACAGAGAGATACCCTCTCTCTGCAGGGAAAGCACTTTTCTCTGCAAAAAGTGGAAACCTCACTGAACCCACGCTTGCCGTCCCTAGTTTCCCCATTAGAGGGCGTCATTGCATCACAAATAAGCCAGCTGGGCATACACAAAGCCAGCACGGCGCGGGTTGGCATGCTCGCTAGACGTGTGTCAGCTTGGCGTCCTGCCTCACCACCCGAATGGGTAATGCATACAATATCGCAGGGCTATCGTCTACAGTTTGCTATGAAACCCCCACATTTCAGCAGCGTTCTATTTTCTCACACAGAGGAAAGCACGGCCCATATTCTGAAGGAGGAAATCTCTCTTCTGAGCAAAGGTGCAATTCAGGTGGTACCCCCCAATCTGATAAACCAGGGTTTTTATTCTAGTTATTTCCGGGTTAATTCCTGGTTCCTGGCTCCGCCAGGCGTAACAGTTTCTATTCCCCCCTGGCCCGAGCAAACAACTCTTTCCCGTCCTTCCAGCGTGCGCTAAGCACATGAGGCACTACTGGAGCGACCTGCTCAACATTAAACACGGTCTCGCAGGTCTGGAGGTTATGAATATGGCGGCTCTTGGCATGGGTGAACCGCCTGCTATTGAGCCCTCGATCGCCAGGCACCTCAACCCAGTACAGGGAGGGCTGCTCGCCCCCCCTAAGTTGGTCCTTCCAAACAAGATGGACCGTTTTTCTGCCTCTGTGCACCAGGCCGCTTATAAATCCTCGGCCTTAGCTGTTAGGGCCCTGAATGTCTCCTCCCTCCTCTCCACTTACCAGGTGGAAATTATGAACGACCTGGGCCAACAGCTGGACAAGGGATCTCCCTCGCCTGCATTATGGAAGGAGTTCATCACGGTTAACGATCTCGTTCTACGTAACACTCGTCAGGCCGCCCAAGCCTGCGGGCGCTCCATGGCGCTTTCCGTGGTGGGAGAGCGCGCGCTCTGGCTCAACCTGTCAGGCCTCCCGGATAGCGAGAAAAGACGCATCACAGGCGCCCCGGTAGAGCCCGACCGGGCTCTCTTTGGCCCCGCCTTCGCACTGATGCTACAACGATGCGACGACAAGAAGAAAGAGGATGAGGCCTTCAAGTTGTGTCTTCCTAGGAAGGCGGCCCCACGCCAGGCGCCCCCTGTGCAAAAGAACCCCTGTCCAAAAGACAGAGGATCTCTTCTGGAGAGTGCCCCCCTCCCGTGGCAGCCCAGCCCATGTGTTTAGTGGACGATGTGTGTTCCCCCCATTCAGAGTGTCTGTTGTGAGGGAAAGTGCTAAAGCAGTGTCACCACACCGCACATACTGTGTTCCCCTCACTCAGCTAATAAAGGCTTCGGCCCCGGTGTTTCTCAAAAAACAAAACACACAAATAGACACAAAAAACACATTAAATCAAACGAATCAAATGAATTTGTTACAGAGAGATACCCTCTCTCTGCAGGGAAACGACTTTTCTCTGCAAAAAGTGGAAACCTCACTGAACCCACGCTTGCCGTCCCTAGTTTCCCCATTAGAGGGCGTCATTGCATCACAAATAAGCCAGCTGGGCATACACAAAGCCAGCACGGCGCGGGTTGGCATGCTCGCTAGACGTGTGTCAGCTTGGCGTCCTGCCTCACCACCCGAATGGGTAATGCATACAATATCGCAGGGCTATCGTCTACAGTTTGCTTTGAAACCCCCACATTTCAGCAGCGTTCGATTTTCTCACACAGAGGAAAGCACGGCCCATATTCTGAAGGAGGAAATCTCGCTTCTGAGCAAAGGTGCAATTCAGGTGGTACCCCCCAATCCGATAAACCAGGGTTTTTATTCTAGTTATTTCCTAGTTCCAAAGAAGGACAGTTCCCTCCGTCCTGTTCTGGACCTCAGGGCATTGAACAAATATTTGAGGGAATACAATTTCAGAATGTTAACTTATGGTTCGCTCGCCCGCGCCATAAAACGGAACGACTGGTTCACATCGGTCGATCTGACAGATGCTTTTTTCCACATAAGCATTCATCCACCACACAGGAAGTTTCCTCATTTCGCCTATCAAGGCATTTGTTACAAATTCACGGTCCTGCCCTTTGGGTTAAGCCTAAATGTCTGGTTTACGGATCCTGACATACATAGACGATTGGCTCATCATAGCCGATTCGAGGGAAAAGGTGTTGCAGGACACCTGCCGTGTGCTCACGCATGTCACATCTCTGGGCTTCAGGGTGAATGTGAACAAAAGCCATTTTACACCCAGCCAGAATGTGATATTCCTGGGCATGGAGCTGAACTCAGTCTCCATGTGAGCGCGTCTCTCACAGAAGCGCGTTCTCTCTCTGATGAACTGTCTGTCGCAGTTCAGAGAAGGGGCGAGGGTGCAATATCGCACATGCCTCAGGCTACAGGGTCTTATGGCTTCATATATCCAGGTTTTGCCACTAGGACTGAGAATGAGGTATTCATGAAATGGTTTTTGTCACTACATTTCAGCCCGTTACACGATCTTTGCTGCTCTGTAACAGTGACGCGCATCTGCACTGCAGCTCTGCGCCACTGGAAGAGCGTAGACTTTTACGCACAGGGCGCCCCTCTGGGGACGGTTATGTTATGGAAAGTTGTGATGACGAATGCGTCCTTAACAGGCTGGGGTGCCACCCAAGAGGGCAGAACTGTGAACGGTTTGTGGCCGAGCAAACTATGTTCAGAGCACATAAATTATTTAGAGCTTCTGACCATTTGGAAGGCTCTGAATCATTTTCTGCCACGTCTGCAGGGACATCATGTGCTCGTACGCTGCGACAATACCACGGCAGTGGCTTATACCACCGTCAAGGCGACGTGCGCTCGTCGAAACTCCATGCTCCATGCTAGGCGGTGTGTGAAGAGAGCTCAGAGGATCATCAGAGACTCTAGCCACCCGAACCATGGGCTGCTCTCACTGCTGCCATCAGGCAGACGGTACCGCAGCATCAGAACACGCACCAGCCGACTCCAGAACAGCTTCTTCCCACAAGCAATTAGACTCCTGAACTCTTGATCCATCAGGATCATAACACACACTGGACAGAATATCACTAAGCACAACCCACTGTAGATACACACACATTATATACACATTTATTATAATTTATTATTTATCATATAGCACCTATTGTACATTGGATCTCTACTGTGAATAATAATGTATACTGTACATTGTATATTATTATTATTATAGCGTAATGTATATTTTTTAATGTATGTTTTAGTGTGTATATTGTTTAAAGTATATTGTTTAAAGTATATGTATATTGTAAGTATGTGTATATTGGTTAAAGCTGTGAGAACCACACTCACATTGTGTAAATTATTTATTGTTTATTGTAGAGTTTACTGTGCTGTGAGTAATTGTGGGCGCATCAGTGTAATCTGATGCTGCTCTAAATGTTGTACATGTCATGTCGTGACTACTATGTTGCTCGGAACTGCACCAAGAATTTCACCTGCTGTTGCACTTGTGTACATGGCTGTGTGACAATAAAGTGATTTGATTTTGATTTGATTTGATTTGCTCTAGCTTACAAGCTTTTGGAATGGAGCAGGTGATTTTTCCTGTCGTTACGCCCGAATCCTGTTCCAGGGATTCTGAACAGAGGCGCGGATCTTCTATCGAGGGGGAACCCGCTCTTCGGAGATTGGTGCCTCCACCCTCAGATAGTGGGCATGAAAATGGATGATATTCGGACAGGCGTCCATAGATCTGTTCGCCTCGCGCGAAAACAGCTATTAACCCATGTTCCTTTCACTAAAGGACTTGGACGCACCCCTCGGGGTTGATGCACTGGCCCACCCGTGGCCCAGAGGGCTGCTGTATGCTTTTCCTCCCCTGTGCCTGATAATTCCTACTCTGGCCAGGGTGAGAGAGGTGGGTCTTTTTCTCATTCTGATAGCGCCCAGGTGGTCCAAAGCACCATGGCTGGCGGAGATAATCCCTCTGTTACATGCCCAGCCGTGGCGCCTCACCCTCCGCACAGACTTATTGTCTCAAGCGAACGGGGAGGTTTATCACCCACACCTGGACAGGGTAGCTCTCTGGGCCTGGCCCGTGAGAGGACGAACCTAAGCGCGTTAGGGCTTCCCCCACGCGTGGTGGCTACTATACAGAATGCCATGCAGGGCTTTAAGTGGCAAGTGTTCGGTGAGTGACGGCGCCCTCTAACCAGTGCCTCCACTCCTCCTGTGCGAGCTTGATGGTGAGGAGCTCTCGGTTGCCGATGTCGTAGTTAACCTCCGCCGGGCTGAGCTTGCGGGAGAAAAAGGCGCATGGATGGAGACGGCTGGGGTTCCCCTGCTGCTGAGATAGTACCCCACCCACCCCGGTGGTGGAGGCGTCCACTTCCACGACAAAGGGAATCTCGGGATCAGGATGGACCAGGAGGGGAGCTGTCGTGAAGGCATCCTTCAGGGTCTGGAAGGCTTGGGTGGCGGATGGGGTCCAGGACAGAGACTTGGGCTTGTTGCGGAGAAGGCTGGTGAGGGGACTGGCGATGGAGCTGTAGTTCTGAATGAAGCGTCGGTAGAAATTTGAGAAACCCAGGAATCGTTGCAGTTCTTTCACAGAAGTTGGAGTTGGCCAGGACCGGATGGCTTCCACCTTCCTCTCATCCATTCGGATGCCACTGTGATCGATGTTGTACCCGAGGAACTGCACAGAGGGCTGATGGAAGGAGCATTTCTCTGACTTGAGGTAGAGCTGGTAGTTCCTCAGGCGTTGTAGGACCTCCACAATGTGACGGCGATGGTCGGCCATGCTCCGGGAGTAGATCAAGATGTCATCAATGTAGACCAGCACGAACCTGTGGAGACACTCCCGGAGCACCTCATGTATGAAGTCCTGGAATACGGAGGGGGCGTTGGCGAGTCCATATGGCATCACAAGGTATTCATAGTGACCAGTGGGCGTGACAAAGGCGGTCTTCCACTCGTCCCCCTCACGTATCCGGATGAGGTTATACGCGCTGCGGAGGTCCAACTTCGTGAACACAGTGGCACCACGGAGATGTTCCAGGGCAGCTGGGACGAGAGGAAGGGGATACCGGAATTTGACGGTAATGTTGTTAAGTGAGCGGTAGTCAATACAAGGCCGCAAGCCTCCGTCCTTCTTTGCCACGAAGAAGAAACTCGAAGCAGAAGGGGAGGTAGATGGACGGATGTATCCTTGCTCCAGCGCCTCCTTGATGTACTCCTCCATGGCCTTCTCCTCCGGAAGAGAAAGGGGATAGATTTTCCCTCTGGGCACTGGTTCACCTGGCAGCAGATCGATGGCGCAGTCCCATGGCCGATGGGGAGGCAGCTTGGAGGCCCGTTGGGAACAGAAGACATCTCTGAAGGGGGCGTAACAGGAGGGGACATCCACCGATCGTCTCTCTACCGGACTCTCGAGGGACGTGGCACAGACTGGGAGATCTTGGGGACGTAGAGAAGGACGAATCGGTGGAGATGGGAAGCAGTCCGGGAAGCAGCTGTCGCCCCACTTCAGGACTTCTCCCGTCTTCCAGGAGATGACTGGGTTGTGCTGCTCTAACCACGGGTGCCCTAAGATGATGTCAGCGGTGGATTCCTCCAGAACCAGCAGGTGTAGTCGCTCCATGTGGAGGATTCCGACTTGCACTCCGATGGGACCCACGGAGCGACTAATCTGCCTCCGACTGAGTGGTCTGCCCGTTATCGACTGGACTTGGTAGGTCGTCGTAGTTGCAGACGTGCGGAGCTTGAGCTGACGGCAGAGGGTTCCCGAGATGAAGTTCCCGGCTGACCCAGAATCGAGGAGGGCAGTACCTGAAAGGGAAATTCCAGCAGCAGTAATGTTCACAGTTGTGGTGAGTGGCTTCATCTTAGAGAGAGAAGGGATGATTGCACTCACCATGGGTCGAGGAGGACGAACTGGGCATTCCGAGATGTAATGCCCAGGTAGACCGCAGTATAGGCAGATATTCTGGGTCAGCCGTCTCTGCCGCTCAGCCGACGTCAGTCGGGTGTTTTCTATTTGCATGGGCTCGGGGTTGGGTTCTGGAGTACTGACATCACCTGGTCGGCGGAGGAACAATGACGACTGGCCCTAGTGTTCTTCAATGCACGACTGCATACGAGTGGCGAAGCGGATGGAGAGTTGGATGAAGCGTTCTAGCCCGATGGTATCCTCGTATGCAGCGAGATGCAGCCGCACCCGAGGATCCAGACCCTGTCGGTAGGTCGTAATCAAGGACTGCTTGTTCCATCCACTAGCAGCAGCGAGGGTTCGAAACTGTAGAGCATACTCATTAACAGTGGAGGTACCTTGTTTCAGATGATATAACTGTTCTCCGATCGACGAATCCCATGATGGTTTCCCAAAGACCACATGGATTCCGCCCAACGGAGCGCTTTTCCGGAGAGTTGGGATGTGATGAACGCTACCTTAGCGCGATCGTTGGGGTACAGGTGCGGCTGCATCTCCAGGACCAGCGAACATTGCAGAAGGAATCCGTTGCAATCCTCCGCCGAACCAGAGAAGGGTGCCGGTCTGGCCATGGGACTGGCGTACTCAGGGAGCGAGGAAGCGGTGGTGTGGATCCCGGAAGTGCTCGCCGGTGAAGGTGCAGGTGCGCTGGTGGGGAGAGCTCGCCGAACGGCGTCGACGAGCTCTTGGAAGGGATCCGGGGTGCTCATCCTGGTGCGCTGTGTAGGTCCGGTAATCTGTTACAAACAGAGGTGACACGGAAAACAAAGTCAGGTGAAAGCAGAGTTTATTGCTGAACCAGGAAGTGAGCAGGTGCGGTGAGAGTCTGAGAGAGTGTTTCTGGTTAATGCTGGATATGCTGGTAATACGATATGTTTCTTGAATCTTGAATACAGGAACAATGGATCGCAGGAGACGAGGACCAGGAGACAGGACGAGACGAGGAGACACTCAGGGTACGTTGGAGATCAGGTAGGTTTTCAGGTCCGAGGAAGGAAGCATGTAGGGTCATGTGCAAACGTTACCAGACAGTGACTGAGTGTGAGCGTGGTGCTTAAGTGCAGGTGGTGATTGCTGTGGTGATGAGGTGCAGGTGTGTGTGCTCAGTATTCAGGTGATAGGGATCGTTGTGGTTGTGAGAGGGTGGAGCCTGGCGTGCTTGTAACACATACGTGGTTGCAAGCATTATAGCTTAATTGCGTTAAAATGTAACATATTACATTTAAACCAGGCAAAAAAGGGTTTGGAAACATGTTCATACTCAAATCCATTATAGTGAAAGATGGATTCTGAAATCCACTACCGCTTCAATATAACTGTATATATCCTAATTCAATTTATAATCAAAGCCTCAATCAATATTCATGCTCCTATATAATTATGATTTTAATGATTCTTTCCAGTTATGAGTTTGCTTATATCAATAGGACCCATGATTGTTTCTTCCTTTATAATTTCTAAAGTTTGTATTTGGTCCTCTGAGTGGTGACTGAGGGTCTGTCCTGGTTGTGTGTGATGTTTCGCAAAAAAACTTGATTTCAACATTTTGTTGTGTGTTTGGATTTTAGAGGCATCACACACCTCCAACTCGACAGGAATGCAGTAACAGGGATTGCTCATTTAGCCCGGCTTCCAGAGATGAAATATGGATGTGTCTTTCATGTTATTTCTTTATTTTATTTTATTTTATTTATATTTCCTTATACTGAAACCCTAAAGAATCAAGATGAATATGGTCTGTACTATTGTCTGTATCTCTCACTGAGATAAAAGCACATGTTATCAATATGTTTTGGAAAACGTTCTCTGGTTGGGGCCAGACCTCACTAACTCCAACCTTGGAAAGATTGTGTATCTGTGTATGTGCGCAGTATTCATTGTTGATTGTCAAAGATGAGGGGCTTGTGGTTCTGGACAAGCTGGCGCCTGCTCCAGAATCTGGAAGGTCATTACGTGCCTAATTCCGGGGTGAACGCGTCAACAAGTGATATCTGTACACGTGAATCTAATTAACTGACAATGTGTGGAAATTTACCAAGACTGTCCATCTTCTCTGAGCCAATCAGAATCATTCCACATGACAATAATGACATGGTTAGACCTTGAAAACAGTATAACTGTTCAGAAATTGTATTTACGATAGGTGGAGGCGGGGAGACTGTTAGAGGGAGCGCAGCCTACGAACTCCTTGTGAGACTTGAAGCTGGCTTCTGCTGATGAAACTGCAAACTATTCTTCAGTAAATTTTTCTTGAATTAATCTAACTCCTGACTCTTGGTCTTCATTTTTCACTACTGGTCCTGGGTCCTAAGCTGTTACCCAAACAATAGCTTGACTCAGCAGCTTTGAGTCTTGAGGGAGAATCAGGCCTTCAGTTTCGCTTCAATGTTGGACTGTTTGAAAGGCACAAAGAAACAGTCAAGCAATCATGGACAGAAATCAGAATTCCCGAGTGGCTCCTTTTCTCCTTTGTAATTATTAGCCATATCACCCTGTAGCCCAGGGCTGGTTGCCCACTGAAGCTAAGCAGGGTTGAGCCTTAGGTTAGTTCCTGGATGGGGAAACCTGCTGAGAGGTGTTAGTGAAGCCAGCAGGGGATGCTAACCCTGTGGGATGTGTGGGTACTAATGCCCCAGTTTAGTGACTGGGACATTATGTGTAACAAGCACAGTCCTTTGGGTGAGACGTTAAACCAAGATCCTGACTCTGTGGTCATTAAAAATCCCCCTCCAAATAATCCCCACCCACTGAATTGGCTCTTTCACTCTCCACCTATAGCTGTGTGGCAAGCACTCGCATGGGCACAATGTAACGCAGTGTTACAACGCACCCCACCTGCACAACTTAAATCCGGCTTGTGTCTTCTGCTGGTTAAAGAACTCTCTCAACTGTTAAATAACAGATTTAAGTTTCAAATAATATCAGATTTGTCTTATTTTAAATAAACACAAAGAAATTTACTTTTGCTATGGTTAAATAAATGTTTAGTGATATCTTCTAAAGATCTTTTAATTTTGGCGCATTTGTTTCTCTAAATAATGTTGATATGGCAAATACACTAAGTTTTGTCATCCTGGCATGTGTTGGTTTTAAACCATGTGAGTTTTAAACCATGTGTGTCAGGGTTTCTGAAACTGAGGACCCAGATTGAACATCAAAGACTTTATTAACAAGACTCTAGACAGGGCACAACAAGGAAGTGGTAAGGTGTGAGTTCAAACAGCAGGGCAGGGGACAGACACCACGATGACAGGCAGGGAGGACGACCACTGAGACCAGTCCAGGGAGACCATGAAATTGACGACGCTTGGAAGGCAACACCAGGCAGATGGTGGGACAACCCAGACTGGAACACCAGGAAACTGAGACTTGATGTCCTCTCCCAGAATCAGCTCCAGTCTTGATTGCCAGGGATAAGGAGACAGTGGCCAAGGGAACTCAGGACAGGAACCAACACAAGACACACACACACGACAAGACAACAAGAAATAAACAAGAGCAAAAATAACAACAAAGAATAGGGAAAATGCAACTAAGAAACAGAAATCTAAAAAGAATACAAAAGAGATATAAATATATAATTTAAAAACAAACAAGATAAATACTAGAAATAAAAGACTGGAACTAGAACAAAAATAAAACAATTGCAAACTTGCAGGAAACTAGAGAGAGAAAAATAAGACCACTAAACTAGAGGGAAACAAAATCAAAGCTAGAGAAAACCAAAAAATAAGGCTAGGGAAAATAAGGCTAAGAACAATAACTAGGCAAGAGCAACAGCTATCACAAGGACAAGATAAGCCAGACAACAAATGCAAACAAACGCAACGAACCAGCAAGGACATGAGGGAAAGTAGCACAATATAAAGGGACCAGAGCACATGAGGATCAGGTGAGCACAATTAGTGAAATGAGGACTAGACAAGGACTAAACAGGGGGGCGTGGTAAAGGGAAACAAGGAGGCAGGACAAGAGGAACACACATACAAAGACACAGCCATGTGCTCAAGCACAAGACAAACAAAGAAACACTAAACAAGGACAAAACAGACAAGACTGTCAGGGCAGGATCCTGACAATGTGTGTCACAACTAACCCTGTGTTAGGTTGTGCCCCGCTCTCCCCTATAGTAAAGTGCTAAATACCTAATTCCTTTTCTGAAGTCTTATTAAAGTTACAAAAGCATGTTTGACACCTTTGGATTAAATGTTTCCCATGGAAGACAATACAGGAATGGAAAATCAAATCTGCTGAAATTATACAATAAATAGTTTCAGCCTTTGACTGTTGAAAATGGGCTGAGCTCAGCTGTGTCTAACCCAGTTCCTTGAGATCTACCTTCCTGCAATGTTCAGCTCCAACCCTGATCAAACACAACTGTACCAGCTAAATAAGATCTGCAGCAGCACTTCATAATTACAGACAGGTGTACTAGATCAGGGTTGGAGCTGAACATTACAGGAAGGTAGATCTCAAGGAACTGGGTTAGGCACAGCTGAGCTCAGCCCATTTCAACAGTCAAAGGCTGAAACTGTTTATTATATAATTTCAGCAGATTTGATTGTCCATTCCTGTATTGTCTTCCAGGAACAGGAAACCAGGAAACCCTGGCTTAGCTGTTTAAATGAAATAATTATTGTAATGAACTAGGGATGGCCCGATACCGATACTGGCATCGGGTATCGGGTCGATACTGTCCTCATATACTCGTACTCGTACTCATAAAAATGAGCCGATACCACGCACCGATACCACGCACCAATACCACGTGCGTTTTGTGAAACGCTTTGTGAAACCGCCGCGAGCCGCCGCTTTGTCTAGGTGAACGCCATATGAACGTAAAATGTTGGCGGTTTGGGCTCATTTCAAGATAAGGGATGATGACAGCAGCAAGGCAGACTGTAAGTTATGTTCAGCTAAGGTGTCAAGAGGAGGAAAAGAAAGTACATCGTTTAACACCAGCAATCTAATTAAACATCTGAAGACGCATCATAGTGCTGAATACACACAGTTTAGTCAAGCTAAACAAGCAACTCAGCAGCCAACATTAACACAGGTTTTACAGAAGCGCGAGAAGATGTCCAGAGATAATCCACGGCCACTAAAAATAACAGAGGGAATTGCATACTTTATTGCACTTGATGACCAGCCATTGTCGGCTGTTGAAAATATAGGATTTCGACATCTTCTTGGCATACTGGAGCCGCGATACGAAATTCCGAGTCGCCATCACATTACAACCGCTATGCTACCGAAAGTGTTTCAAGATGTGAAAAAGCACGTCAGTGGCCTGTTGCGTGACGTTTCGACCGTCAGTTTTACAACAGATATTTGGTCAAGCAGTGTCTGCCCAATGTCTCTGCTCAGTTTAACTGTACAGTGGATTGATGACAACTTTACTCTTCGCCAAGCCACCTTACAAGCAAAGCCGTTTCGGGGTTCGCACACCAGCAAAGCCGTAGCAGACGCGTTCGATGGGATGCTTCAGACCTGGTGCATTCCGAAAACCTCTGTCCACGTTGTGCTACGAGACAACGCTAAAAATATGATTAAGGGCATGAATGATGCTGGACTCCCCAGCCTACCTTGTGCCGCTCACTCTCCAGCTGGTGGTCCACGAAGGACTTTTGTCACAGAGAAGTGTTGCTGATGCATTGGCTATCGGACGCAAAATCGTTGGACATTTTAAACATTCTCCTCTAGCCTACTCCTGCCTCGAAGACATTCAGTTAGAGATCGGTCAGCCTGCAAAACGACTACAGCAGGACGTACAGACCCGCTGGAACAGTACATTTTACATGATCCAATCCCTGATTGAGCAGAAACGGGCACTAGGAGTTTTTGTGTCCGAACATGAACTCCCTGATAATCTCACGGCTCACCAGTGGGCACTGCTGGAGAAGGTTGTAACTGTTCTGGGTCCGTTTGAGGAGTTAACACGAAAAGTTAGCTCTTCTGAAGCTATGGCAGCAGATGTGATTCCTGCTGTCACTGTATTGCAGCGATTTCTGTCTAGAGAGACCGACAATGACCATGGGATCAAAACTATGAAAGGGACTTTAGCTGCAGCTGTCAGCAGGCGATTTTCTGATGTGGAAGAACAACCCCTTTACAGCATCGCTACTCTACTCGATCCCAGGTAGGTGTGTGTGTGTGTGTGTGTGTGTGTGTGTGCGTGTGTGTGTGTGTGTGTCTGTCTGTGTGCGTGTGAGTCTGTATCTATGTGCGTGTGTGTATGTGTGTCTGTCTGTTTGTGTGTGTGTGTCTGTCTGTGTGCGTCTGTGTGTGTGTGTGTGTGTGTGTGTGTGTGTGTGTGTGTCTGTCTGTGTGTGTATCTGTGTCTGTGTGCTAGATAGCGAGTTAAAAGTTGCCAATGTCTTGCTGAAAAGTACATTTTAGTATTTCATTTTCATTAATAATAATAATTTGATTAGGCTATGTTATTTAAATAAATACCTATTGTCAGATGCCTCATTTTTTTTCTCCCTCTGTTATAGGTATAAACATCTTTTTTTCTCTAACACCAACACTGCTGCAAATGCCAAGGAGATGCTGATGCGTGAGCTGTTGAGGTCGTCTAGAGAAGAGGAGAATCATGACCTGCACGAACCTCCTGCCAGAAAACCACGCAGGGACCAGGCAAGCAGCAGCCTGGACAGTATATTTGATGAAATAGCAGATGAGCAAGCACCAGTCTCTCTAAACAGAGCTCAAGTAGGTTCTACTGCACAATTAGAGACATACCTAGGGGAGACCACAATTTCTCGAGAAGACAAACCACTACAATACTGGGCAGTTAACAAAGTGCGGTTCCCTACTCTGGCCAAAATGGCATCCAGATACCTCTCAGCACCATGCAGTAGTGTTGACTGTGAAAGGCTGTTCAGCTCAGTGTCACATATTGTGAATGCTGACAGAAACTGAATCACAGCTGATCATGCAGAGATGATTTTGTTCATCAAAAAGAACCTGCCTCTCATTCTCCCAAAAAGTACCTAAGCTAGTTCAGATCACATTGCTGACTGAAATGTTTGTTTAATTGAAACAAGGGAGCTGTCACTGTGCCACATAGTTTAATTGTTGTTTAATCGAAATATGCAGTAGTTTAATTTAGACTTGCAATAGTTACATTGATGTTTTGTTTAATTGAAATATGTAAGTGTTTCATTGAGACTACACAACAGTTACATTGAAATTGAGTTAAATTGAAAGCTGGAGACGTCAAACATTTAATTGATATATTGTTGAGTTGACGGTGTTGACTGTACAATACGTTTTATTTATATTTTGTCAGTTGTGAAGACAGTGCCAGTATTTTTTGTTTACACAGAAATATATATAATTTATTTTTTATTTGAAATTGCCTACATTTATTATTTTACTCATTATTTATTTTAGACTTGTTAAAACAAGCAGAGAAAATAAAAACAGTCTTCTAACCTGTGTTCCGTGTCTTCTTTTCTGGTAGCCTGTAATTACTTTTGCGGTAGAAATATCGGTATCGGTACTCGGTATCGGCAAGTACACAAATGTAGATACTCGTACTCGTATCGGTTTGGAAAAAAATGGTATTGGGCCATCCCTATAATGAACCTTCAGTTAATCATGCAGTTGTTATAAGGTGATCAATAGCGTATAATGTTTTATTTTATGGGTATCAGAGAGGAAATGGTTGAAAGGTTGTCTGTGCCCATTCAGCAGAGGGTTGTGCTGATTATGGTTTTGGTTTCGCTCAGCAGGGTTCCTGTAATTTTGCAGGGGTGTGACCAACTAAAGGATGAAAGCCTCGACCCTCATTGACTTCAAGATGACAAGACATGAAAAAAGCCCCCAGCAAACTGTGACTTCTTTTTAGACCGGGACTGGAAGTGATAGACACAGAGGACGGGTGAAAGATAAGTTTATTTAAATTAAACATTTTGCTTGATCACCTTTCATGGTTGTTTATGTATAATGCCTGTTATAGGCATGTAATAAATGTGTTGTTACAATATTAGACTATTAGTTGTTACGATAAATATTTGTGGCTCCTAATGATTATATCCAGGAATAATTATCATATATACATTTATTATAAAGGTAAACAATATATGTATAATTTAAAAAGTGGCATAATCAATAATTATTTTTTATTTGCTAGTCACATATTTTTTTTCGTATAGACTTTTTGTTGCTAGTCTCTTTCGAACCGGTAGACGGAAGTCTTGTTGTCTCTTTTGTTGAACAGCCATTTGCTATGGTACGTAGCCATATTGCTAATGAAATAGATCATATTTCCATCAAACCTTTTTTATTATTCTGGTATTACTATTAAAGCGGATATCAATAACATCCGGAAGCTTTTATTGTATGTGACATAGACGGCAGAACTAAGTTTAGGTGCCAAAAAATCTGGCTTTTGCTACACTATTAGCTTTGTTGCTTTTGTAAACTGCTGCATGTTGTGTGTGTGATTATGTTTTTAGAATCATTAATTGGCAAAAGTGTTCCTGCCGTTATTATTTAGATGTATTTTTGAAGCTTTTTTATCATTTCTTGGACACTTGTTCATAGTGTTAATTTTGTCACCTATTTTTAATTTAGTCTTAGTCTTAGTCTTGTGCCAAATATCCTTGTTAGTTTTAGTCATATTTAGTCATTCACATATCTTTTTTTGTTAGTCAAGTTTTAGTCGACTAAAAGTCAAGTCATTTTAGTCTAGCTTTAGTCAAAGGAACACTCAATATATTTTGTGGCAAAATAAGTTACATAAAGTACATATAACCTGCATAATGTTTGTGCCACAACACCATAGCTAACTGGTTGATTTACAGCGTAGATCAGCATTAGCTTATGAGACGATGGGCACAAATATCGAGTTCGATCTTGATTCAGTATGAATTCATATGTATATAGCCTACTGTACATAGTATAAGGGAAAATATGTTTTTTACACTTTTTTGGGGTTATATTATATTTGCTTGCATTCTTTACTATTCACTATTATTAACATTTCAAAATTTCACAAATAAGTAAGCAGTCATGATCTGTGTAGGCTATGTATTAAAGAGCCATACAGGCACCCAGTGGGTAATGGCATTACAAGTGAATTTTTTTATTTTTCCAGCCACAAAATGACTCTAATTTGCCTCTTTGCAGTGGAATTCTCTATTTTAACCTTAATTAATACACTAATTGTAATATAAATAATAAAAATATTAGAAGAAAAATATTTTAAGCAATCATTAATGGACCATAAGTATTGCACAAATAGTATTTAGTACCAAAAGATCTCCTCAAAATATTCAATAAATATTATTGAATTAAAATATAGGCTATTTATTTTTGAAATAGTTAAGGTGTATGGTCACATTTGACCATCAATGAGTACAAGTGTGACTTAATTAGTAAGGAATACCTGAGGGCTAAATACAAGAAAAACATTAATATTAATGTTAACAATGTTGATCTCTACCACTCTCCATAATAAAATGATACTGTAAATGTGGCTGACGCACACTATGCTGTACTGTTTACCAAAAATTGCTGCAAACACCTGTATAGTGAAGCTGTTGTGTAACTTACGCGGCATTCAAATACACTGACACAGCGCTAGAGGTATTGAGCGCTCCGGGAACCACGTGACCACACGCGCGCGGCCGCGAGATGACAGGCGGAGTCTGAGAGAGACCTGTACTCCAGCAACAGCGGGAACTCTTTCTGAATATTTTGAACAGCTGAATATTCATCTCATGATGTAAAAGTAGAGACAATTGTAGACGAAAATGAAGAGAGATTTTATCTTAGTTTTTATTTTATGCAAAACATTTTAGTCTCGTCCTTTTTCATCAACAATAATGCATGTTAATTTAGTCTTAGTCAGTGTTTTTGGACATTGGTGCAGTCTCGTCATCGTCTCGTCTTCGTCATGGAAAAAAAGGTCGTTAACGAACATATTTAGTCTCGTCTCGTCTGACGAAATTAACACTACTTGTTCATCAAGATCATCAAACGGCTTTGACCACTTATATCATGGACTAGTGAGGCCTTCTTAATATTAAAGTATTGAGATTATATTTTGAATATTACTTTATTGCACATGCAGTATCAAACATGCTTTATGTAAAGGTTGTGGTGTAATGGTTTATGTTCCATTTTGGAAACCGAAGCTAGGAAACCCACAAGACCCGACCCACAATCTATTGTCATTGCATATGTTAAATGGAACAATATGACATAATCTGTGTTTCATTTGCATTTATCTTCAGGGTTCGAAAATCTGCTGTCTCCATCAACCCACAGTGGTTCAAGATAAGGTATTTGTTCTTTTACAATGTAGTATGTGTTTTTGCAATGGTTCATATTTTCAAAATGGCCGAAATCATACATTTTATTATACAGTTTACAGCATCTGACAGTTCTGGCTTCGTGTTCTCCCTAATGAATAAATAACTCACAGTTAAATCATCATTTTGGTCACAGTATGTTATATTTAGGCCTGGTTTCACAGACTGGGCTTAGATTAAGCCAGGATTAGGCCTTAGTTCAATATAAACATGCCTTAGAAAAAACATTACTGGTGTACATCTTGAGACAAAACAATGGCACTGATATATTGTAAATGTTGCTTTCAGTTAAAACAGCTCAAACATGCCTTTTAGTCTGTGACTAGCTTAAGCCTTGTCTGTGAAACTGGGGGTAAATGTTTCAAGTCTTTTCAAAGCTTCCTTTATTTTTTCTCGCACCTCATTACATTGAAGGATAAATTCACTTTAAAATGAAAATTATCCCATGATTTACTCACAAGCCATTCTAGGTGTATATGACTTTCTTCTTTCTGATGAACACAATCAGAGTTATATTAATAAATATCCTGATGTTTCCAAGCATTATAATGGCATTGAACAGGGCTCACGAGTTTGAAGCTCAAAAAGTGCATCCATCCATAATAAACGTATTCCTCACGGCTCCGGGGGGTTAATAAAGGCCTTCTGATGCGAATCGATGGGTTTGTGTAAGAAAAATATCCATATTTAAAACTTTATAAAGTAAAATATTGCTTCCGCCAGACAGCCTTCCGTACTCAACTTACGAAAAAAGCGTTACTGGTGTGATGGATGACTAGAACATGGCGTAAGCGTTTTGAACTGCGAGAGGCGTTACACTTTCTTTGTTGAAAATGGAAGGCAGCCTGGCGGAAGCTAGATATTTTACTTTATAAAGTTTAAATATGGATATTTTTCTTAAAAAACCCCATCGATTCGCATCAGAAGGCCTTTATTAACCCCGCCGGAGCCGTGAGGAATACGTTTATTATGGATGGATGTACTTTTTGAGCTTCAAACTCGTGAGCCCTGTTCACTGCCATTATAAAGCTTAGAAACATCAGGGTATTTATTACTATAACTCTGATTGTGTTCATCAGAAAGAAGAATGTCATATACACCTAGGATGGTTTGGGAGTAAATCATGGGATAATTTTCATTTTAAAGTGAACTAATCCTTTAACATATAAAATGGTATATTTAGACACCTGTCCAGAGCATGGAAAACCCTAATGGATTGGGTGGAGTGATCATATATGATCAGGAGACATTCACCATTAACAAACCCCACTTGGTAGGTTAACATGCTTTACTTTTTTCACTCCTATTGACTGACTAACAAATTAGTATAGTAAAAGACTTGTTTTGTCTTCTGCAGGTGGCAGTTCCTGATCATAAAGCCTTGATTAGGTGAGATTATATATATATATATATATATATATATATATATATATATATATATATATATATATATATATATATATATATATATATATATATATATATATATATATATATATATATATATATACCTTGTTAAAATAAATTGGGCAAAATAATTGTCAGCAGTTTTCTTAAAAGCAATGCTAAATTTTGCTGCTATGTATGTCTTATATTTTTATAGTGCAACTTTATCAGGAAACAAATTCTTCCCTTAGGGGGGAAAGTTCTGTGAGACCATTCGGTTTTGAATGCCTTCCAAGGATCCAAGGATCTCCAATCCCTTCACATTTCAAATAAACTAATTTCATTGTCATCTGACTTGTGTCATCTGTTAATAGCCATTTCCCGCTGAATTGAAAAGTGTCCACATTTGTCTTTCCGAGTTCCGATATGTACTCCTCAGTTGTAAGTCGCTTTGGATAAAAGCGTCTGCTAAATGAATAAATGTAAATGTCTATGTAGTGACCCAGAATATGTCATGTCCCCTCCTGAAATGAAGCAAAATCAGTCGATATTAAACATCTAATATTCAAACCACAAACCACACTGTACAGTCCTATGTGCACAAAAATAAAGAGCAATAGTGAGTATGTTATAAAAATACAAAACACCAAGAAGCAGAGAGAGAGAGAGAGAGAGAGAGAATTTGAATTTGAATACACATTTTATTACAATAAAAAAAAACATTATTTCATTACATCATTCTATATTAAAATAAAAACAAGCACAAATACATACACAATAAAACCACTCTTTATACTGCTATTCATAAATAACACCATAAAATACTCCTTTACTGCAACCAAATAGCAAAAATTAATGTCCCTTCATGAACAGAACATAATACCTCTCCACTACACCATTTCATTTCAAACAATGACAAATCATTCATAGCCTTGAAAAAATTAAAATCTGGAATTATTCTTGACTTGATTACATTGGAAAAAACCATCAATACATCTTGTCCAGAAATGTTTTCAATCTTGTTCTTCCTACTCACAAAAATTGCCATTTTTGATTGGCCCAAAACAAAATTTAACAACTGACACACGGAAGCCTTTCTCTTTACATATTTAAAACCACAAATAAACACTTGCATCGAGAATGTTTCATTAAAAGCCTTAAAAAAAGACTCTACAACAGGAAATAAAGGTCTCAGTCTATCACAAAACATAAAAGCATGAAAAACGGTTTCTCTCTGAGAGCAAAAAGGACAATCAGAGCAAATTTCTGGGTTTATTAGAAAAAAAAAGCATTCACAGCTAAAACCCCATGTAAGATTCTCCATTGCATGTCACCCACTCTCTTTGGTAACGGTGGCTTATATAGTGCTCTCCATTGTGGTCTACAATCTCTACTAAGCCCAATGACAATACGCCATGGTGTATCACTCCTGTTATGTAGAACTTTTCTGTTAAAAACTTTCACACAATTTTTATACACATCTTTCACATTAAATGAATCAGCACTGAAACATACATCTTTCTTTTCCAACAAAGGACCTTCACATTCATCCATTTTAGGTGACAAAATTAAAATATGGAAAGGGTCATCCTCCTTTGGTTTTATAAAACCTCTGCAAAAGTCTTTGATGGTTTTCACCTCCTCTTCTTCAAGAACCGACCTCCACTTCATTAAAAGTTGATGAACCAACCTTAAAGATTTAAATCCCAACTTTTCTGCGGTCTTCTCAATATTGTTCAAGTCCGGTCCTGCAATATTTACTAAATGTCCCAGTGTCGTAATTCCTGCTTTAATTAATAGTCCAGTGTTTGCAGGAAAAATAGAACTGTTTACAGCATTTTCAAAACGGGTTCCATAAATCAATGGTTCTTGAAGTAGCCAAAACAAACTTGAGTTTTGTCTGCTATTAACATCAAACAAGTTCCAGACTTTAAAAACGTTCTGGTAAAAAATTGATGCCTTCAATGTATTCATCTTTGGGGGGGTCCATCAAAAAAAGAGACTTATCAAGACCTAATCCTCCCAAGCTCCTCAAAATCTCACAAGCAACAACCCTCCAACTTGAATTGGATGATCCATATAAAAGTCTGTGTACAAAACGCATTCGAAAAGCTGCACATCTACGTTGCACATGTATAAGACCCTGTCCTCCTTCATCCTTAGATAAAAAAGTACACTTTGGGATACCCAGTGTAACTTCTCCCAAAAAAAATCAATTAAAACCTTCAACACATGCCAAACGATGCCACAAAGTAGACGCTACAAGGTTGTTAATAATTAAAGTGCGTCTTCTGTATGACATCTTTGGAATCAGCCACTTCCATTTACTTAATCTGCCTTTAACTTTTTCAAAGGCATCATCCCAGTTCTTTTTAACAGTAGAATCATCACCCAGAAAAACACCCAGATATTTAAAACCTCCCATAGACCAGCTTAATTCGTTTGGGAGCTTTGGTGCGCCCTGTAACCAATGTCCGACCAAAATCGCTTCACTTTTGGCCCAATTTACCTTAGCTGAAGAGATTTCTTTAAAATCATTTAAAATATTTACCACTGTATCAATGTCGGTTTGGTCACTAATTAAAACCACTACATCATCAGCATAAGCGGATAGTGAAACAGTTTTACCAGAAAAAGGTAAACTTAAACCTTTTATGTTATCTCTAACCTTGCATAAAAGAGGTTCTATTGCAATCGAGTGTAACATACCAGACAGAGGACAACGTCTCGGTTACGTATGTAACCCTCGTTCCCTGAAGGAGGGAACGGAGACGCCACGTCGGAGTACCGACGAATAGGAATCTCGCTCGCGAGAGCCAATCTACTTCGAGTGTAACTAAACGAGCCAATGCACATTGGCATGCAATGATTGCACCAGGTGCTCATGCCACGCCGTGCGGGTATAAATGAGACACAGGTGATTGCATCAAATCAGCCTTTTGCTGAGGAGCCGGGTAGGTAGACAGGCACCCCAGCAGGGTACAGAGGACATGGCGACGGGACGTGGCGTCTCCGTTCCCTCCTTCAGGGAACGAGGGTTACATACGTAACCGAGACGTTCCCATTCAGTCGGTCACTCTCGACGCCACGTCGGAGTACCGACGAATAGGAATCCCTACCAAAGCGCCATGGCTTCTGCCCCCATCCAGTGCCCTGTGTGAGCCACCTGAGCTCTCTTACCTGATGAGACGGGGCTCACACCGGGAAGTCCATCACCGCTGTTCCGCATGACCCGCTCAGTGATTATTGGATAACACTGGGAAAGCGTGCCCTAGAGAAGGGAACGCTGCGGAGCCCACATCGTACCCCGAAGGAGTTATGTGGAGTACAATGCTGAGCCATAGCCCGCCAGGAGAAGGGGGCTCAGTCCCACTGCAGGGAAGGCTCTCCCAAGGGAAAGACACGGGCTTCCCGTAGGAGCGACCGTGGAAGAAAATATGGGATCCCCGCAGGGTCACTCATATGGCCCAAGCCCAATACCGGTTCTCAAGGATTCAGCGGCAAGGGGCCTGATGCCAGACGTTCCTCCACGTCTGGCACCGAGGGCGGTGGAGGACTCACAGAGTTTGCTTCTGGAGAAAATAAGCGCCGTAGCGCAGCAAGCCGACAAGAGCCGGGGCCTCTCAGTGCTTCTACCCGTTTGAGGTGAGAACACAGGAGGAGACCGGCTCTACACGTAGGCTATAGAATCTAGCGAACGTGTTGGGTGTCGCCCAGCCCGCAGCTCTACAGATGTCTGACAGCGAGGCGCCACGTGCCAGCGCCCAGGAGGATGCAACACTTCTAGTAGAGTGTGCTCGCACCCTGAGCGGACAGGGCACACCTTGTGCTTGGTAAGCCATGGTGATGGCATCCACTATCCAGTGGGCCATCCTCTGCTTGGAGACAGCCTTTCCCTTCTGCTGGCCTCCGTGACAGACAAAGAGCTGATCTGAGGTTCTGAAGCTTTGAGTTCTATCCACGTAAACCCGCAGAGCGCGGACGGGACAGAGCAAAGCTAGGGCTGGGTCTGCCTCCTCCGGGGGCAGCGCTTGCAGGTTCACCACCTGGTCCCTGAAGGGAGTGGTAGGAACCTTGGGCACATAGCCAGGCCGGGGTCTCAACACCACGTGGGTATCACCCGGCCCGAACTCTAGGCACGATTCGTCGACCGAAAATGCCTGCAGGTCCCCTACCCTCTTGATGGAGGCCAATGCAGCCAACAGCAAAGTCTTCATTGACAGAATCTTTAGCTCTGCTGACTGCAAAGGCTCAAATGGGGCATTCTGAAGTGCTCGGAGCACCAGAGCAAGATCCCAAGAGGGTATGGAGGGGGGGCGAGGAGGATTTAACCGTCTCGCCCCCCTAAGGAACCTGACGACCAGGTCGTGCTTCCCAACCGTCTTACCTTCTACATGGTCGTGATAGGCGGATATTGCAGCAACATAAACCTTGAGGGTGGAGGGCGACAGCCTACGCTCCAACCCCTGTTGCAGGAAGGAAAGCACAGACGCGATCGAACATCTTCGGGGGTCTTCTCGGCGAGAAGAACACCACTCGACGAACAGGTTCCACTTCAAGGCGTAAGCCTGTCTTGTAGACGGTGCTCGTGCCGAAGTGATGGTGTTAACTACCTCTTGGGGTAAGTCACCTAGAACCTCCGCGTCCCGTCCAGGGGCCAGACACGAAGCCTCCACAGGTCTGGACGCGGGTGCCAAAGGGTGCCCCGTCTCTGAGTCAGAAGGTCTTTCCTCAGAGGAATCGGCCAAGGAGGGGCTGTCGCGAGGAGCATAAGTTCTGGAAACCAGGTCCGGTTGGGCCAGTACGGCGCCACCAGTAGGACCTGCTCCTCGTCCTCCCTGACCTTGCACAGAGTCTGTGCAAGTAGGCTCACTGGGGGAAACGCATATTTGCGCAGCCCCTGGGGCCAGCTGTGTGCCAGGGCATCCGTGCCGAGTGTACCCTCGGTCAGCGAATAGAACCACTGGCAGTGGGACGTTTCTGGGGAGGCAAACAGGTCGACCTGTGCCACCCCGAACTGTCTCCAAATCAGCTGAACCACCTGGGGGTGGAGTCGCCACTCGCCTGGGAGCGCAGCTCGTGAAAGCTCGTCGGCCACACGGTTGTGCACACCAGGGACATGAACGGCCCGAAGCGACCTCAGACACTTCTGACTCCAGAGGAGGAGATGGCGGGCGAGTTGCGACATGCGACGGGAGCGCAGACCACCTTGTCGGTTGATATACGCAACGGTCGCAGTGTTGTCCGTGCGGACCAGTACATCTTTGCCCCGTAACCGCGCTTTGAGGCGGCTCAGAGCAAGATGCACTGCTAGCAACTCGAGGCAATTGATATGCCAATGCAGGTGCGGGCCCGTCCAAACCCCTGACACTGCATGCCCGTTGTACGTGGCTCCCCAGCCCATGGCAGAGGCATCCGTGAAAACCACAGCGTGCCTGGACACCCACCGGTTTTCTTGGGTACAATGAAGTACGGGCTGTAGAAGCCGGTCTTCATATCGGCTGGAGGGACCGGCTCTA
This sequence comes from Gobio gobio, assembly GCF_949357685.1. Classification (NCBI taxonomy): domain Eukaryota; kingdom Metazoa; phylum Chordata; class Actinopteri; order Cypriniformes; family Gobionidae; genus Gobio; species Gobio gobio. The sequence continues at coordinate 20,073,768 of NC_137107.1, read as the reverse complement.
TCGCGTCCTTCGCCAGTAGGACAGCGATTTCCGCACGCAGGACATGGGCATCTGCAGCATTCACCGAGGTGAAGCGGACGCCCTTGAACCTGGGGGGGCGCCGGGCGAACTGAATCGCATAGCCGAGCCTGGTGGTCCGAATGAGCCAGCGAGACGGACTGGGGAGCTCTAGCCAGGCTCGCAGAGACCGTGCAAGCGGGACCATAGGGACCACCGGCGTACCCACGGTGGGGCAGCGAGGTGGAATGCAGGTACCGGGCTGGGGCGGCTGTCTCGTGGAGGCGGCCCGCAGCGAGGTGAGAGTGTGCTGTGCAACACTTACCTGATTCCACAGGTGGGCAGGAGGAACGTGAGGAGGTCGTCCACTGCTGCCCGCTGGCGAAGGGGGAGGATGAGTGTGGTCCGGCGTTTGACCGGCCACAACTCTCCGAGCCCCCTGAGGACCCAGAGATGGAGGAAACTGCTCTTTTATTGAAAATTTGGGTACCGCTGGGGCTGAGCCCAGCGGCGGAACAGAAACAAAACGGAACACAAAATTCTCCTCCCGGCCCTCCTCCGGGGGATGGAGCGGTGCGGTCACCGTCTCCAGAAGAGCAGTCCTCCCCATCTCCGGGTCGCCCGTCTCAGGGCCGCTTGCCCTTGCCCCTGCCTTTGCCACCTCTCTTGGCAGGAGCCTGGACGGGCTGGGCGGCCTGCTTGCGCCCGGCTCCACGACGTCGCTTGGGTGGAGGCTGCTGCTGCGACGCGGGAGCGGAGGCAGACGCAGGCGGCCGCCCTCGGCGACGAGCAGACTGAGGTGCTGCCGGCGGCGGGGTGGAGACAGCAGCTGACCGCCGTGGCAGGATGTGACTGATGGCCTCAGTCTGCTTCTGTACGGCCGAGAACTGCTGGGCGAAGTTCTGGACCGCGTCGCCGAAGAGGCCGGTCTGGGAGACGGGGGAGTTAAGGAACCTGATCTTGTCGGTCTCCCTCATGTCTGCCAGACACAGCCAGAGATGGCGTTCCTGGACCACCATAGTGGACATCGCACGACCCACGGCCCGCGCCGTAACCTTCGTCGCACGAAGCGCGAGGTCCGTTGCGGTTCTCAGTTCTTGGAGAACTGCGGGATCGTGACCACCCTCGTGCAGGTTCTTCAGTGCCTGGGCCTGATGAACCTGCAACAACGCCATAGCGTGTAAGGCGGAGCCTGCCTCTCCACAAGCCTGGTAGGCCTTTCCGATCAGATCGGACGAGTACCTACAGGCTCGGGAGGGGAGACACGGGTTCCCCCTGGATGTGGAGTTAGGGCACAGTTGCATAGCAACGGCCCGTTCCACGGGAGGAACCTGCGTGTAACCCTTTGCAGGTCCGCCATCGAGGGTGGTGAGGGAGGAGGATCCACTGGGCCGGTTTCGGGCAGTAAAAGGTGCCGTCCACGACCTAGTGAGCTCCTCGTGCACCTCCGGGAAGAAAGGAACCGGGGTGGGGCGCTGAGAACCAGCACGGGCCACCCCGAGAAACCAATCATCCAACCTTGAAGGTTCGGGACACGGTGGAGGGTTCCACACGAGCCCGATCTTCTCGGCGGCCCGGGAAAGCATGGCCATCATCTCCGGATCCGTATCGGGCACAGCGGATCTTCCCGAAGGAGCCCCCTGCGCCGACACGTCATCTCCAGAGAAGTCTGACCCTCCCTCCGATGCAGCGATGGACATCTGATCATCAAGGGGAGCCCCGAAGGATACGGATGGTGCACATCTCGAGGACGGCCCACCACGTTCCGACGGCAGCTCTACTGGCTGCGGAGTGCGTGAGGGATGAGGGTTCCCCGGGGGTTGGTTCCCTGGGGGAAGCGCGCTCACCGTAACCCTCAAATAGTCAGGGGGTGGGTGTCAGGGGGTGGGTGCAGCCTGACGTGCGCGCTCTCTCACACGAAGGCGCTCTCTTACCAGCCGTAAGAACGGCTTTTCAGCGATCTCCACCTAGCGCACCGAACCAGCTGTGAGAACAGCCTTTGTGATTGCTCTAGACAAACAACACAGAGAGATGATCCGAAAACCACGCGACCGCTGCTGTGCCGTCACACCAACACCGACTGAAGAGATCGCTTCCGAAAGGCGGCTTCCGTCTTCAGTCAGGACTGCGAAGTAGTGAGTGATATCTGGCGTTACCATCTACCACCCGGCTCCGAAGCAAAAGGTTGATTTGATGCAATCACCTGTGTCTCATTTATACCCGCACGGCGTGGCATGAGCACCTGGTGCAATCATTGCATGCCAATGTGCATTGGCTCGTTTAGTTACACTCGAAGTAGATTGGCTCTCGCGAGCGAGATTCCTATTCGTCGGTACTCCGACGTGGCGTCGAGAGTGACCGACTGAATGGGAACCCTGTCTTACACCTCTTTCCACTTTAAAAGGAGCACATAAGCCACCGTTAACCTTAAGAATACTTTAAATATAATTATATAAAACCAAACTTTAGTAAAACCAAAAGCCTCAAGAGTTTTTAAAAGATATTGATGTTCAACCCTATCGAAGGCCTTCTCCTGATCTAAAGAGATTAGTCCAACATCAAACTCTTTCATTTTTTTCAAGTCAAAAATATTGCGGATAAACGATATATTATCAAAAATAGACCTCTCCGGGATACAATATGTTTCGTCAGAGTGAATCACCTGCTCTAAGACCCCTGCAAGTCTATTAGCAAGGGCTTTAGAAAGTATCTTATAATCACTACACAACACTGACACTGGTCTCCAACATTTAATTTCTGTAAGGTCTCCTTTTTTTGGTAGAAGGGTAAGGACAGCTCTACGACAGCTCAAAGGCAAATGACCATTTGTAAAACTGTCATTTAAGACCTCAAGCAAGTCTTCCCCAACCACAGACCAGAAAGTTTTAAAAAACTCAACCGGAAGACCATCTATACCTGGGGCCTTCCCAAGTGCCATACTCAGAAGTGCTTTTTTCAGCTCTTCCAGACGTAGCTCTCCACTAAGATCACCGTTAGACTCAATAGAAACTTGAGGTAGTTTTTAAAAAAAATAATTACATATGTTGTGTTCTTCTTTTAGCTCACTTTTATATAACTCTTTATAAAAACTAGAAATTCTTTTGCGAATTTCATTAATATCAGTCAACATTCTCCCAGAGTCGGATCGCAATGAATGAAAAAACCTTTTTTGACCATTCTTTTTCTCCAGGCCAAAAAAAAACTTAGATGGTACATCCATTTGGTCCACGTTTTGAAAACATGACCTAATTAAAGCCCCTTTTGCTTTCGTCTCCAATAAATCATCCAATTTTGACTTTTTCTCTGCAATACCCCTCATAAGAGTTCAGTGGCCATTAGATTCTAACTGCTCTTGCAATTGTACGATTTCCATCTCTAAAACTTTCATGGACCGGTCTATATTTGCAGTAACATTTTTTGTATACTGTTGACTTAACTGTTTAATTTGTACTTTTCCATAGTCCCACCACTGTTGTAATGAGCTAAAAGTTGACTTCGAGTCTCTAAAATCTTCCCCAAAAAATTCAAAAATATCTTTAAAATCTTTATCATTTAAAAGAGCATTATTAAAATGCCAGTATGCACTCTGTGGTTTTACAAAGCTCAAAAAAACAGAACATTGAACCATACAGTGGTCAGAGAAAGAAACTGGAAAAATACAACTACTTCTAAAAACATTACTCTGATGACTATAACAATATAATCTGTCTAACCTTGCCAAAGACACAATCTTATCTCGAACATGAGTCCATGTATATTGTCTACAATCCCGATGAAAAGTCCTCCATATATCACTCAGTTCATGTGTGTTAATAAGTTGTATAAGCCTTTTACGTGACAACATGTGAGGTTCAAGGTGATTTCTATCTATGTTTTTTTTCGGTACAATTGAAATCACCACCAAGAATCAAAATATCATCTTTATTACACTTCTGTAAAGCCAAGCATAAGGAGTCTAAAAAAACTATTCTGTCTGTAGTTGCAGTAGGAGCATATACACACATAAAAACAAAAACTTGATTCTCAACAACAGCTCTAATTTTTAAAATTCTTCCTTTTATAATCTCCTCCACTTCGTAAGAAACAGGGGTGAAATTTTTTGAGAAAAGAACAGCAACTCCAGCGCTAAGTGAATTATTATGACTCAAAACGGAAAGCCCATCCCATTCCATGGCCCAATTTACTTCATTTTGTACGTCACTATGGGTTTCTTTAAGTAACACAACATCAAAATGTTTTTGTTTAACCAACTCATAAATCTCCGCCCTTTTTTTGCTATCCCTTGCACCATTCACATTCAGGGATGCAATATTGATGTTACTCATGCTTGATAATATAAACAACAAAAATAAGCCCCATACAAGCATTACAGCAGGGACCATGGAATCCAACATTTTAAACACCATCATTGCTGCCTACTTCCATGCTCATTTTCCTCACAATTTTCTTCAGTCGGTACACCTCTCTATCAGAAAAACACCCCTCACTCATTAAACTCCGCGATCTTTCCACAAATAACTGAGCATTCGGGAAATGATTTTCAACATTTACATTCCGCTTATTTTTTGTAATTCTCAGAAACTGTTTAATGTTTTGAACATCATAACCCCGAATACTACAATCCGACTGAGAATAAACACTACTGGTATCAGATGAGTCTTCATCACTTTCATCTTCCTCTCCATTTGATAACTCATTTATACCTGCTTTTTCACCATCTTTAAGCTACCATCACTTTTCATCTTTCTTTTCAAAGGCACTTTAAATGACTGTAAATCCACTGTTTCTGTGAGAGATACATCAGAAACCACTTCAGATGATTTTATAACACATTCAGTACTACCATTCTGCATTTCGCCTTCCACCAATACAGCCAAGTCTTCCATTGGTTCTTCAGACCCAAAAGGTCTAGACTCTACAGTCTCAGACACACTCTTATCAACAGCCACATCCGGCTCTTTTTCAACAACCTTTGAATCATTCAAACTGGCCTAGGACCCTCCATTTCCACCAATGCTGCAGATGTCTGTGGTCTAACATCTTCATCTTTTTCACCTTTATCTGGGCATGTCCGCACCAAATGTCCTACTCTACCACATCCAAAACATCTCATTTTATCAGAAGTTGCATAAATTAAGTAATCAAAATCATCCATTCGAAAATTAAATGACACTTCAAGTTCAGTGTTATCCTTTAATACCATATATGCATATCTCCTAAAAGAAACAACATGCTTCCAGAGTGGATTAACATTTCCAAGTGGAATCTTTTTAATTGGTGACACCAATTTTCCATAACGAGACAACATATTTACTAAGAACTCGTCCTTTACGAAAGGTGGCACGTTTGAGAGAGTCACTCTTTTAGACGGCATTGAAAGCGGAAGCACGACCATAAAAGCACCATTTATCACTAAACCACGCTCCACTAATAGGGCTCGGGCGTATGACGTCATTACTTTGCGTGGCGGCCATGTTGATGGCCTCATTTGCTGCTACTCGGACTACTGGGCACTGTTTATAGACGTGCTCCCTCTCAGTCGTGTGTCTTAATTTGGCGTTATTATTGGAAACCATGGTAAACCGTTGCTGCATTGTGGGGTGTAACACTAGATCACATAATCGCCATGGGAAAAAGTTCGAAAATGGATTAACTTTCCACCTCTTTCCTGCTTGGAGACGCAACCACGGAGACCAAGTATCCGAGGTAACAAAGAGTCGTCGGCTCGCTTGGATCGCGCTTGTAAGACAAACTATTACCTGGGGATATGTTGTTGGCTGATCGCGGCTTTGACATAAAGGACAGTGTGGGACTTATGTGTGCCGAGGTAAAGATCCCTGCTTTCACAAAAGTAACAAGTAAACTATTTTGTCAGATAAAGTATCGATTCACATGGTGTTGCCAAGCAAGGACGAAGACATGACATTCCTCTATAAGATTGTGTATGTATGTTGTGCTCTGACAAACATGAGCCCTAGCGTTGAAATAAAATTGCAACTTTCACTCCATTGCGCCGCGTGAGAGACTCTAAAACTCCTGAAACGGCGCCCGCCATATTTCCGCACCCCGGAAACACGGCGTGCCGCAGAAAAAAACTTTACTTTAAAAACTAGACTATACTAACTATTTTTAGTAAAGAAAAAGATAGAAAAGTTTGAAAAAACACACCTGCACACACTCGCTCTCACAGCCACGCTCAACTCGCTCAGCCACACCCGCACATCCGCACACGCACACAGAGAGAGAGAGAGAGAGAGAGAGAGAGAGAGAGAGAGAGAGAGAGAGAGAGAGACACTAAAACTTCCCATTAACACTCCAAATTTACAAAGACTTTAAACAAGGAGGCTAGTACACTAATTTTTAAGCCTTGGAAAATCCATAATGAAATTGTAGTTTACATTTATATTAAATAGAGTTAGCTGATCTAAGGGTTATTTCACCCAAAAATGAAAATTCTGTCATTAATTACCCTCATGTCGTTCCAAAACCATAAGACCTTCGTTCATCTTCGGAATACAAATGAAGATATTTTTTATGAAATCCGAGAGCTCTCTGACCCCCATATAGATAGCAACACAACGGCCACTTTTAAGGCCCAGAAAGGTAGTAAAGACACTGTGACTTGTTGAGCCGCTGTAGAACTCGAAAGCGTAAAACTGGCACAGACGAGAAGAAATTGTTGAATAAAGTCGTTATTTTTGTTTGTTTTTACACACAAAAGTATTCTTGTCCCTTCATAAAATTAAGCTTGAACCACTGGAGTCACATGGACTATTTTAACAATGTTTTTACTATCTTTCTTGGCCTTGAAAGTGTTAATTAAATTTGTGTCTATGGTGTCCACTTCTGATGTCATTTCTAGCAAGAAATTACTAATGTATTAATTAAATATTTGTTTAGTTCTCACCAAAGCTCCCTCTATTTTGCTGTAGATCATTAAACTGTTACACTGCCTAAGAAGTCTGTCCGAAATTAGTTTCGTGAGGTGCCTTCCTGCACAAACGCTGCCTTCTTCTTCTTCTTCTTCTATGGATTTATTGGCGGGTCGCATACCAACTTTTGGTGCATACCGCCACCACCTGTGCTGGAGTGTGGAGTGATTTCAGTCAAGTAGTATGTTAACGATGTCTATATTCTATTTCGAAGACCACTATACTTAATACATTTTAAAACTGACCTTATAATTTCCCCAGATCCTAGTGTAGTGTTTAATATGTCCCATTTCATGTAGCTTCCTTATTAACTCAGTTCTTTCCTGTTCATACCTAGGACAGAATAACATCACATGCTCAACTGTTTCCTTTACTTGACATATTTCGCATAATCCTGTTCCATGTTTTCCTATAATATGAAGTGTTGAATTAAGTTTTGTATGTCCCATCCTTAGTCTTGTTAAAATAACCTGATCTTCTCTACTTAAATTTTGTGTCACTCTACTTTGTCTTACATTGTTGTATATATTATAAAAATGTCTTCCCGTTTTACATTCATTCCAATAACTTTGCCATTTCTGATTGCAAGCTTCTTTAATTATACTTTTTCCTTCCATTCTACTTAATGCAAGTGTAATTGTAGGGATGTTCAGTTTTAGTGCCTCTTTAGCCAATTTGTCAGCTCTTTAATTTCCTGGTATATCTACATGAGCCGGTACCCAAACAAATGTAATTATTATTCCAGCTTGCCTTAGTCTATATAGAATATTCAATATTTCTATATAAATATCATATCTGACTGATTGATGTGTTTGTAGACTTACGAGTGATGCCATTGAATCTGAACAAATCACAACTTTATTAGGCATCACTTCTTCTACCCAACTAAGTGCCATTTGAATTGCCACCAATTCTGCTGTATATACTGAAGTCCCATCTGTTAGTCTCCCCTATTTTTCTATTTTAAATTCTGGAACATAAAAAGCTGATCCAGTACGACCTATCTCTGTGTTTCTTGATCCATCTGTATATATTGTGAGAAACGCATAATAAACTGTTCTAATATATTCAACTGTATAGTTCTTGATGTCAATTTGTCCTTTTTGAATACTCTCATGAATTTGCAGATCAACTTCAGGTTGGGTAAAAAACCAAGGTGGGATTGGGGAAATGGTTACAGTTAATGCAAATGATATATTATTTAGTGACATTCCTGAAGTCCAATCTTTTGCTTTCCATGCAAAGCCTGTTCCTGTTAAATTTATAGTCTCCCAACTCCCCTTTATGATTGCTTTTGTAAAATGGTCCTGTTTATGCCCTTGTAAATTGATCCAGTAAGCGACAGATAATTTTTGACGTCTTACACTGTTAGACATTTATAAGAGATTTTACAGTAACTTACTGGCAACACTGTTGCCAGTAAGTTACTGTATTTGAGATTTACAGTACAAGAACCGCATTTCAGTTTACAGTAACTACATGTTACTGTAATTTTGTAATACAGTACCATTACTGTAAACCTTGGTTAACAGTGCATTAATCCTAATCCTATTCAATCATTAATACTTACTGAATTACATTAATTCTTACATTAATCTATCCTACAGAAGTAATCCAAACAGACAATTATTATGAAATATAAAATTCTTTATTTAAAACATTTTAAGTGCTTTAACTTAAACATTTAAATGTGTGGAAAAAGTTCACTTTAAAACATCCTCGAATCAAATCTTATTTTCAGAAAATCATGTATAAAAGTAATCAGATTGCATTCAATATCACTTATTATTTAAATTTACATTTATGCATTTGGCAGACGACTTGCATTGCATTCAAGATACACATTTTACATTTTGTCAGTTCTTGCTTTCCCTGGGAATTGAACCCATGACCTTGCTAGCACCACACACTATTGTTTGAGCTACAATTTTAAAAACTCTGCAGAAAATAGTTGGTAGAATACTGTAAATAGTTGGTTGAAGAATACTGTAACTTTGGTGCAAAATACACATATACATGAATAAAATATAAACAAAGAGCAAATTAATTCTGAAACAAGTTATCACAACACAACACAAACACAAGTTTCATGTCTGTACCATCTTCCACATTGGATGATTTCAAACAGGAACCAGGATTCTGCTCCATTATGGCAAGAAGTCCCTCTAGATAAGAATGATATGAAGTTAGTCATACAATTTGAGTATACACAAACTTTTTACACTGTTGGAATTTAATAAAAAATAATAATCCCATTACAATTCATCATAATGGTAAAATACTATTTTATAGACAGTTAACACTTTGAGGTACACCTAGCTCAACGTATGCTGTCTAGTCTAATCCAGTCCTGCAATGCCTTCATGAAGATGTGAAATGAAATGTTCAGTTTTTGTTTTAGCTGGTGATTCAATGTAATGAATATTTTGAAGAATGTACTTTGTAGTGATGCTGAACCTGATTGCATATTAGAGAGGTGTCTGTTATTTAGCTTAACAAAATTGATATTGAGTAAAAAACTAAAGAAAACTGTTAGTACATAATAGTAGCAGCAGCACAAACTATATGCTCCAAAAAAGTAATATTACTGAATCACCTCAACATGATTTCACAAACTATTTAATCAAAAACAACAATGTAACCTTTTATTGCAGGATGGATTACATGTATACTGCATTAGCTTTAGTAAGGTATCCTCAAACTTAATGCTACATTCACACGGGGCGCCGGCGTTAACGCTTCTCATTTACTTTGAATGGGTGACGTCATGCGTTGCTGAACTGAATTGTGGGTTCCGTCGCGTCGCTTTACTCACGTTGCAAGCGGCAGAAGTTGAAAGGTGTGTTGGACATCAGCTGTGGCTGGATGCAACCAATCGGCGAGAGTAGCCGAGTGCAGGCGGGGAGGAGCTGCAAACACAGACGTGAAGTCGGACACTTTCTGCTTCCCGCAGTGACGCTCGCGCGGTGTTTGGACACTTTATCAGCTGAAGTGAAATAAATGCAATATTTGTCAATACACAGATGTTTCAGAGACATTTTTTGTCATGTAATACTTTATGCACTGATTAATACAGCGTGTGTTTGTACAAGAATAAAGTTAACATACAAGCCTAAACTATCAATGAAGTGGGGGTCTACATTTTTCATCTATTTTATTTTGATAAACATGACAATATAACATCGCAACTACATGAAAAGAGGTTTAACTGTTATAAAAAAGAGATTTGTGCACATTAGAGGAACTGAAGGTTTTAGAATAAACACGAAACACATGTGATCGCTGTTATGCGGAGAATCTGGCCAATCGTGGAACGGCTGTGTCATCATCAAAGTCCGTGCAGTCGCTCTGGAGAAACTGCACCGGCTGTATTAGCCGACTGCTCTCGAAACGCTCTCGCGGTGCTTTGATGCCATACGTCACTATCACGTGGCGTCGGCGCTGTGTCAGGTCAGACAAAATTTCTAACCGGCATGACGCCCTGTGTGAATGCAGCGTAAGTGTCTGTGTACATTACATATCCTATTAAAAAAGTGTCTCACCTAGTCCAAGTTTTTCCATTCAAACTCCATTAGGTGGCGAAGGAAGGATGACACTCTGTTGTTGATTACAGTTGTCTTCCTGTTCACAACTTCCCCGGTCTTCCGACTCACTCCGGTTTAGGTGGTGCATCTTGTTCCCTCCTCTGGGTTTTTCCTCACGAAAAAAACTTAAAGCAAGAGAAAATTAAGAGAATAAAGATATTTTAAATTTCATCACCCTTAGTGCCTTTGCTTTAAATGTTTTTGGTAACACTTTAGAATAATGGTCTGTCATTAAACGGATAGTTCACACAAAAAAAAAGTAAATTCTGTCATTTACTCGCCCTGTAGTTCTAAACCTTTTAAAGAATGTTTGTAACCAGATAATTTTGAGGCACCATTCACTTCCATAGTAGGAAAAAATTACTATAGAAGTGAATGGTGCCTCAATCTGTTAGGTTACAAACATTCTTCATCTTCTTTTGTGTTCAGAAATGTATTCAGGTTTGCACTTGAGCAACATTATTCTAAAGTTTTGCCATGTTTTTTTCATAAATTATATTTCATCTGCCAAAATCATCCAAAAATTGTCCAGGACTGCTTAAATTCCAGAAAATAAAATTATAATCTGTCAGTCCTGGACAAACACAGTTTTGGATTATTTTAGTATAATATAATTTATGAAAAAAAAACATGGTACATGGCTAGTTACAGCTAAAAAGAGGTGGAAAAACTAAATAATTTTGTGATTCAGTTAAACAGACCCGACTAAAACATACAAGAAAAACTTTGAATTATGATCAGTAATATGTGGAGAAACAAAGAGGAGTAACGTTACTTACCGTTGTATGAGTTCCAGTGTCGCACAGCACAGGCAGGCTCCTGGTATTCTTATCTAAAATGTTAAATAAATAATGTCAATCCAAATGTAAACTTTGCTTGTTAACGACATTATTTTTTGCAACTAGTGGCCAACGTTAATTTACTAACTAACGTCGTCCTAATGTACGCTTAATATGCTCGATAAACAAAATCTTCATTGTATTGGTAAAGTTAATTCAATAAACTCACTAACGTTAAGTCTTTTTAAAAATAAAACGTTAGGTTTATGTTACCTCAGTTTTAGTACCAAAGCTGAAGCAAATGATAACCTAACGTTATGTAAAGTATGTTGTCCGGGCCGTGAGCTCTCTCCTCGGGCAGTAACGTTACACACGACGCTGGCTGCACTGGTTCTTAATCTAATTCAATAAACTCATTTTTTTTAAAGAAAACGTTAGGTTTACCTCAGTTTTTAGCAGCAAAGTTTAAGCAAATGATAACCTAACGTTATAAAGTATGTTGTCCGGGCCGTGAGCTCTCTCCTCGGGCAGTAACGTTACACACGACGCTGGCTGCACTGGTTCCTAATCTAATTCAATATACTCATTTTTTTTAAATAAAACGTTAGGTTTACCTCAGTTTTAGCAGCAAAGTTTAAGCAAATGATAACCTAACGTTATGTAAAGTATGTTGTCCGGACTGTGAGCTCTCTCCTCGGGCAAAACTTACAACGCTGCACCGGTTCCTAATCTAATTCAATAAATTCATAAAACGTTAGTTTTACCTCAGTTTTTAGCACCAATGCTGACAAGCTAAAATTGGGGTGCAGACAACCGCGGATAGTACAAATCACACTTACCTTGCTTGTTTGCCGTTCTCACAGGGGATGAAAAAATCTTCGCAGGGTGTCCGGGCACATATGTTCTCTGGAACCGTGAGCTCTCTCCTCGGGTGAAACTTTCAACGCTGCACTGATGGTTCCTAATATAAATCTCAAGCAAATCCTGTCGATCCCAATTGTGCCAAATAGGCCGTTGTGGTAAATACAGTATTATACTTTATTTTTTAAAATACAGGAAATCACTGTATTTGGTGTTTGACGTCATAGAAAATACCCATGATGCAACGGGAATTACAGTTATTTACTGTAAAGAGAATTTACAGTATTATACTGGGTGATATATAGTAAATAACTGTACAAATTACAGAAATGTCTAACAGTGTATTTCTAACGGGTACTCTCCTGTTTCAACTTGCATGGCTGAGATTGGAGTCGTTTTAATTGCTCCTGTGATGCATCTCAAAGCTTGTGCTTGAATTAAATCTAACCTTTTAAGCATGCTATTTGATGCAGATCCATATATAATGCATCCATAATCTAATACAGATCGTAAGAGATCATAGTATATATTGATCATAGACTGTTTATCAGTCCCCCATTCTTGGCCTACTAAACATCTCATTAGATTTAGTACCTTGCTGCATTTCACTTCAATATATTTGACATGAATTTTCCATGTTAATTTGGAGTCAAACCATAAACCTAAATATTTAAAATTGAATACCCTTTCTAGTGGCTGTTTATACAAATAAAGTTTAATTTCTTCTTCTTTTTTGTAAAAAACTGACAACACGTTTTGGAAATAGAGAATCTAAATCCTCACTCCACAGACCATTTCTCTACAACCTCAATTGCCTCTTGAATTTTTTGTACTATATATTTAACATTTCTTCCCCTCTTCCACATCGCTCCATCATCTGCATATAATGCTGTTTTAATTCCTGGATGAATTCCTTTATACACGTCATTGATCATTATGTTAAATTATACAGGACTTATGGCACTTCCCTGTGGGGTACCGTTTTCTACATTCACCATCTGTGATAATGTATTGCCTACCTTGACTTGGATCGATCGGCCAAATAAGAAACTTAAAACCCAATTATAAAATCTTCCCTCAATTCCAATTTTTTGCAACTTTAACAGCAATCCTTCTCGCCACATCATATCGTCTGCTTTTTCGATGTCAAAGTATACTGCCACTAACACCTCTTTCATTGCTAGAGCCTTTCTAACATCAGTTTCTAATCTTATTAGTGCGTCTAAGGTAGATCTCCCTGGTTGAAAACCATACTGATAAGAAGCTGTTAGTCCTTTGCTTTCTAACACATAATAAAGACGGTTAACAATCATTTTTTCCAGGTTCGATGTTAGAGCTATTGGTCTATAATTTCCTGCTATTGCAGAATCTTTCCCTGGTTTGTGAATAGGGATTACTATAGCTTGTTTCCAAAATAAAGGTAGGTGTCCTTCCATCCATATTTTGTTATAAAGATCCAATATTACTTTAAGTATTACTTCATCCATCTGTTTAATCATAGTATAGCATACTCTATCTTTTCCTGGAGCAGTATACACTGTAAAAAATTGTGCTGTAAAATAACGGTAATCTACTGGCAGCTGTGGTTGCCAGCAATATACTGTTAATTTACAGCCCTCTACTGTTTATTTACAGCTCTCCTTTTTACAGTATGTTACCGTAATAATACCATGAAAGGTAACTCTTTTCATTTGAAAAACTGATTGCTTCAAACAGTTCTCATTTTAAAACTAGTATTCATATGGTGTTTGTACTGTAAACATATAATTTGAGTCCACTGAAAAGGAACATTTCTTAATATAAACTGCAAACACGTAATGTGTAGTAGTGAAAGTAGATGACTTTAACTTAAATTTTTACAGTTCATCGCTAGCAATAGCACACATGTATGTGATAAATTACTCAACAAACAGCTCATAACTGCATTAGCAAACACAGTCACTGACTTTAAATAAAGCATCAGGCAGCATTTCATCAGTGTTTCTCTGCTCATCCTGGACAGAAGCACAGGCTCTACTCTCCAGCACAATGGTGACCCACAAAACAAATTAATTAAACTAAAAGATCTCTTCTATATCATCTTCTGCAACAACACATAAACACTGTTCATTTTAATATTTACTCTCCTTATCAGTTACAGACTTTGCACAACTTTTTTCTATTAACTTTCACTACTATTTCAGTGAAAATATCTTGATTCATCTGGTAAATCTGACTGTTACGTTTTACAGTATATTACTGTTTTTTCTTTGATTTTACGGTAATCTACTGGCAGCTCTGGTTGCCAGTAAACTGCTGTTTTTTACAGTACTTTTCCGTAAATTAATTTACAGTTGTTTACCATTAATTTTCATCTAATTCCTTTAACCCTTTAAACTCCACAGCAAAATCTTCAGTTTTAAATGAACACTTATATGTGTCCACACTACAGAGTGTTAGAGTAATTGAAGCATTGTTGAAGTTAATGAGATAATTAAGAGATTAATTAAGTGATAATTGAGAATTAGTGATGAGCACCTGCTGTTAACAAGCAGAACCACTCAAGGAAAGAGAAGTACAACTGACTTCAGCCACAGCCTTATGCTGCGTTCACACTGTAGAAGATTTTATTTATTTAGAAATTAGCAATTTAAGGCTAATTCAAAGACACTATTATGTTTAACTGTGTGCTGAGTATGTGCATTGACTTTGAGAAAGTCCTGTACAATGACAAGCATAGGATTTGTGTCCTCCAGAAAAAGAACTTGGAATACAGTGAAATGTGAACCAGGTGCTTAAAGCTTGTTACCATAATAGGAAGACAACTATGGTATATATGTGACAGAAAGTCCAAAGAGGGGGTGGTCCTTGCAAGCACCCCCAGGCTTTGTTGTGTGGTTGGTGTGAATAAAGCCTTTTCTGAAATCCTTGATCCTTTGCGAAGTAATTTTTATGGAAAGAGAATTCTTCAACAACACCAAACGCGAATTGAGCGTCAAAATCGCGTCTACCGCGTCTAGTTTCACGCGCGAACATTTTGAATGCATTCGCGTGTCCGCAGAGAATTGGGCGCGCGTAGAAATCGAGCGCTGGAAGCGAAATTGATGCGCGTTCAAGGCACTCCAGGAGAAATATGTCATAAAACACCACTCTGCCTCTTTTCATTTTCATTAAAAATATATATTAAGCATTAATAGCCACACAAATGTGGTCCAGGCAACTCCTACATTATCTTCACTGCATGTATGTTTAAATATCCTTAAAATATAAAGTTATGAAACTTCTCTTTGCCCTCAGTCAAAACGATTTGGCAGACAACAAATTATAGATTCATGAGAGCAAAGCTCGGCCGTTAGATCTACACAAAACGAACCACTACAGGACATCAGAGCCAGCGGCAGACGCCAGAAGGACTGGCCGAGGAAAGGCTGCCTTCGCCAGGGTTATGAGCAGTGATTGCCCGGTGTTCGCCTGGATCTCACAACTCCAAAAACACAAGATTATTTTTTTTTAATAGGCGCTCTCTTTATAAATAAACCACAGATTTGAGCTTTAAACAACTACATTCCCACCAGAAAAAGTCTTAAAACTACATTTTGTGACACAATAGTACTATTTTTAATTTATGCAGGGTTTCTCATACACGTCACTTTACCACGTGACAGCAGCAAGCAGGCTCCTGATTGGTTAACGTGGCGCGAATTGACGCCAAAGTTCAAATTTTTCAACTCGGGCGTCAGACGCGAATTCGCTTCAAACGCGTGAATGCACAAAAGCACCATTCGTGTGTCACGCGCGTGTCGCGCAAGACGCTCAATTCGCGTTTGGTGTGAACGCAGCATTAGATGAAATCAACTGAAAATAAAAGAAGACATTAAAGCAGAGGAGGATTAAACAACTCCACAAACAGCATTACCAGCTTCACTTATTACTAACCAGATTTACTTTATTTCTGTCAGACATCTACAGAAGCTCTTATAGCAAATTAACAGATCAAATTAACTTTTGATGTTTAATTTAACATGTTTGGTCACCATTATGGTGATTAGAGTTTGCTTCAGTTGGGCTCTTGACCCTTGACTTCGTAACAATAGTCTTTCTTTGGCTTCTATAACTGTGTGATTCTTAGACACATTTGTTGTAGCAAAACACTTGTGATCAGGTGTTAATGGTTGTGACATAAACATAATGGAATGCTTGGTTCGTTCTTTTCATTCAGTGTCTATTCCCTAAACAAAATCTTTTTTTTAATATATAGATCTCATTTTACCCCTATTTTTCATTACCAAAACTGTGACAGTTTGTAAAATATCAAACAGTGATTAGGAATCAGTTATGAACGATTTTCAAACTCATGAAATACACAAATGGTTTGTATTATGGTGCCATTTAGACTCACAGACATGAAGAATCCGCATATGAATCTCAACAATGGTGACAGTCAATAAAAAAGATGAACAGATCAACTCTGAACATCACAAAACACTACCAAAAGCCAACACAAAAACAACACCAAAAATAAAGGTAAATATTAAGAATTAAAGAAAGTAACCAGGCTTTTCATCAGCATAATTTATTCATGCTGCAATGCATGCTGGGAGTCATGGATGATTTTTGCACAATGCCTGTACCCAGCATGCATTGCAGAATGAAGCTTTTGATTGTCACCATTGTTGAGATTCATACGCCGATTCTTGATGTCCATTTGAGTCTGAATGACTCTGGTTTTCAAAAATGTTTTGACCACAAGTTTTTTTCCTGTCCTTCAAATTATCTGGTTGTTGCAACACTGATGGAACACATGCTGTAAAATGATTGGGTTACCTAAAAATAAAACTTAATCTATATCATTATAGATTAGATTATGAAGAAGCTCAGTGAATCAGACAATTAATAAATAGTCTACATCATCTGTTTACTTTTTCTTTCGGCTTTGCTTGTTATAACAAATGTATTTATAATACACAGTTAGAGCAGCTATTGAAAAAAACTAAAGTTATTATGTCCAGGTTCAAGAGCCCAACTAAAGCAAACACTAATCACCATAATGGTAACGTCAAAATAAGTTCTGTAGACGTCTGACAGAAATAAAGTCAGTCTGGTTAGTAATGTGTGAAGCTGGTAATGCTGTTTATGGAGTTGTTTAATCCTCCTCTGCTGAGATCTTCAGAGATTTAATATCTTCTTTTATCTTCAGTTGAAAGCAACTTTTTCTGTTCATGTATCTCTTTCCTTCGGTGATAACAGCAGGTGTTCATCAGTGTTTGAATTCACTCACTTATTTTCGCTCACTATCAGTAAACTAGAGTAGGGAATAGTGAATGAGGGGTGTGATTTGGAGCACAGCCTCTGAGTGTCGACTTTGAGCACTGTTAATTCATGGTATATTCCTGTTTGCTATTTTCTCGAAAATTACAAATATTACCCAGAATGCATTGTTTTCTACGGTATATTACTGTTTTAATGGAAAACAGCATTTTACTGTCAAAATTTGGCCGTTTTTTTACAGCATTTTTTTACAGTGTACTTCTGACCTTCCCTAATACTCTTTTAAGTTCCCACATATTAAAGGCAGCATCCAAAGCTGTTTGACTATCAGGTTTTTTTTTAATAAATATCTTGATGTTGCTTTAGAATTTCTTCCCTCCTTCTCTTACAATTTATTCCTAGGTTTTCCGAGCTGTGTGCCTCTTGGAATGTGGTAGCTAAGATTTCCGCTTTTTCTTCCTCTGTCACTGCTATTTTCCCTTCATCTGCTAAGACTGGAATATTCTGAGTTCTATAAACACCAACCATGGACACACCATACATCTCCTAATTGGGTTTCACTACCTATTGTGGAGCAGAAAGATTGCCAGTACTTCCTTTTAGCTTGCTTTATTATCTTCCTAGCCTGAGCCCGTTTCCTCTGATATATAATTAAAGTTATAGGTATTAATGTTTTCTTAAGATCTCAGAAAGCCTTATTTCTATCTTTAACAGCTTTAGTGCATTCGTCATTCCACCAAGGAACAATTTTCAGCCTTCTTTTACCTTCATATTTAGGAATAGATTCTTCAGCTGCATTTATAATAATTTCATTTAATCTGTCAGAACACACGTCTATATCATCTTCTAAGCTATAATTCTCAATTCCATCAATGCATAAGATGTTAAATTTATCCCAATCAGCTTTTTCAGACCTCCACCTAGTTTGCATTGCTTTATTTTGTTGATGAATATCCAATCCAACATCACATGTTATTGGAAAGTGATCACTTCCCAGTGTTGATTGATCTAGAACTGCCCATTGACATTCTAAAGCTATAGCTCCAGAAACTATTGTTAAATCTATACAAGAAGTCGATGAATCCCTTATATTGTATCTAGTACCCTTCCCATCATTTAAACACACTAATGTGTACGTGACGTCATTCATTTAGAACACTAAATTCCTGCCGTGGCGCTGCTCTGCTGGCGACTCGGACACGTGTGCATTGGCCAGTTTGTTGTTGTATGCAGGCCCGTCGCGACAAGGCAGGCAAACCAAGCAATTGCTTGGGGCCCCGAGCTGGCCTGGGGCCCCAAGACAACGACAGGTTAAGAATAAAATGCAACGACAAACTATGTGAGCGCCCCATTGATAGTCAATGCAGTAAAGTGCAATGACACTGTTATCGGGAACCCCCTTAAGGGGGCCCCTCTCAGTAGTCGCTGACAGCAGCCAGCCAACCACGCGTTCTCTGCTGCCGGCAAAATACAAAACTACTTCGGCAGTTATCATGAAGCGGAATTATGCTTCAGGAAGCCAGAAAAGAAAAAAGAGAAAGGAAGAGGAGGATAAGAAAAAACAAGATAGTGGTAAGTGATAAATGACACTGGATAAAATAGCTCTACTTGTCTTGTACAAAAACTGTGTAATTTTGCAGCAGGTAACGTAGGCTAGCAAAAATATGTTTATGTTAGCTATCGTTACCTGCCTGACAAATGCTGCTTGTAACGAACAGTTAGTGCAACTTTTTTTTCGAACGGACGGAATATTTTTACATACTGTAATATGTTTTTTTTTTAACTGGATAAGGAAGACGCAGATCTGTTCCAGAATCACTATCGTATTTAATGACATAGCTTTATATGAACTGATGACAATCTGCATTGTTAAAAACGCTATATAAATAAAGTTGACTTGACTTTGTAATAGGTTTTGATGAAAGTGGCATAGCATGCTATACTAACTATTATTTATGCTATGCATAAATAACCTGGAATAGTTCATAGCAGTCTATATTAACTATCATTATAAACATTATTTAACCAGAAAGAGGCAGAGGAACATAATTTTTTCATAGCTTATCTTAATGTGCTAGTGTTGGGATATATACGGTAGTGACAGTTTATGCAAATATGACATTATTTTTATAAGTTACCAATGGATCTTGAACAGTTACTTTATTCTGTGCGGCAATTTTTACACTGTTACTTTTTGAAGTACAGTATCAGGACAACCCATATGTTTTACTGGTACTGTTTATTAACTATTTAACAAGGTATTATAGTCATCTGTTGCAACTTTATAATAACCATCCAGATAATGTTTATAGACAGTTTACAAACCAACTAGTAACCCTTAAGTATTCCCAAAGTGTTAGGAATACCTGGTCCGTCTAACTATGTAATGTTTATAGATGTTTTAAAAATGGTTTCTTAAAGGTTTACAAAATATTTTTTAATGGTACAATGGTGTTTTTTTGCAAATGTTTAATTGTTGAAAATGTTCAAATTTTATGCACATTATATGCAACAGCAGTATTTGCACTGTAAACCTTTTTTATTTATATAAAGTGTGGGTGAACTTAAACTTTATGGCATATGCTGTGGTTCCTGTCGGCTTTGCGGGGGGGTGGTATTGGGGGGGCCTCCATGTCCATTTTGCTTGGGGCCCCCAAATTCCCTCAAACGGCCCTGGTTGTATGTGTTTATGTTTTAAGTACGTACTTTATTTTTCTGGTTTTAGTTCAGTTAAGTACGCTTTTATCATAATGAAGACGATTTTGGCACAGTTTTTACTCTTGATACTGATCGGAGAGGAAATTTTCGCTTCGAATCTTGTGACACCTGCACGCTCTGCTGGTGTACTATCGTTTTGCTATACCAGAGAGGAGCTTCTTTCACTGAGGCATGCCAGGACGGCGCTATCCACAGACATACCTGAAGATGTCAGGAGGAAGCGGGTTCATCCGCCGAAGCCCCGGAAAAGAGGAAAGAGAGGAGGAATCCGTCTCCGTCTCAGAAACCGGGGCAACAAACCACCGCTGCCGTCCATGATTTTGAGCAATGTGCGGTCTTTAAGGAACAAAGTAGAGGAGCTACGTATAAACTCAAGGACTTGCCATGAGTATCGAGACTCGTGTTTGATGGTCTTCACAGAGACCTGGCTCCACCGTGATGTCCCTAGCTCAATGGTGGAACTTGAGGGGTTTTCCCTTGTACGAGCAGACAGGGATGAAAACTCGGGAAAGACGAGAGGCGGTGGCGTCTGTGCCTACATAAAGGACAGATGGTGCAGCCAATATACGGTGAGAGAAACAATGTGCAATTCGGATGTGGAATTATTGTGTTTATCACTGAGGCCTTTTTATCTTCCGCGAGAATTTGGAAACATTGTTATCTGCGCAGTGTATGTTCCACCGAGTGGGAACGCCGTTAAAGCGGCCAGCTATATATCTGACTGTGTCAACAAGCAATTAAAGCGTACTCCAGGAGCGCCGATTTTTATTCTTGGAGATTTTAATCAATGCAGACTGGAACTTTCACTTCCAGGCTATGAACAGTAGGCTATATCAAGTGTGATACGCGAGGTAACAAGATTTTAGATAAGTGCTATGGGAATGTGAAGGACGCATATGTTGCCAAGGCTAAACCCCCTATATCGAACTGTGATCACAACACGATTCACTTGATGCCAACTTACAAGACCCTTTTAAAAAGGACTAAACCTCAGACAAAGACAGTTTCTGTTTGGTCTGATGACAACATTGAACTTTTAAAAGGCTGCTTTGCGTCGACTGACTGGGAACTGTTTCATGAGATGGACATTGAGGTTGCCACAGAAACCATGACTGATTATATTAATTTTTGTGTAGATACAGTTGTAGAGAAGAAAAATGTAACTCTGTTTCCTAATAACAAAAATTATATAACAAAAGAAGTTAAAAAAGTGCTTAAACAGGAAGAAGTGGGCTTTTATTAACCAAGATAAAATTGAATTAAAATTAGTCCAAAAGGAATTAAATTTGTAATTGAAAGGGGCAAGGAAAAAACATAGGGATACTATAGAACAAAACTTTAATTCAGGGGACTCTAAAAAAACTGTGGAATGCTATGAAGGTAGTAACTAATATGGCACCCCCTAGGAAAAAGCTTATAACCAGCAACGACCAGCAAAAAGCAGATGACCTGAATGATTTTTTTCTTAGGTTTGAGTCATCGGCAGAACCAATTTGTACTCTGGACTATATTACATGTGACTCAGGTCAGAGGCTAGAAGTTACACCAGAAAGAGTAAGGGCGTTATTTAGAGGGGTATGTACTAAAAAATCTACAGGTCCTGATGGAATTTCTGCTTTTCTGCTAAAAACTTGTGCTAATGAGCTTACTTCAGCATTCTGCCCCATCTTTCAGAAATCTTTAGACTCACATATTATTCCATCTTTGTGGAAAAAAACTATAATTACGCCAGTTCCTAAGACAGCTTGCCCATTTGAGAATTGTGATTTTAGACCTGTGGCTTTGACCTCAAATATTATGAAATGCTTTGAAAAGCTTGTTGTATCTGTTTTAAAGGATCAGGTTAAACCATTCCTTGACCCATTTCAGTTCGCATACAAGGTTGGAAGGGGCACTGAAGATGCTATTAATTGCATCACTCATTTGGTTAATAGCCATTTAGAAGATTCACATGCATATGCCCGTTTACTTTTTATAGATTTTAGCTCAGCGTTTAATACACTTCAACCCAAGATACTGATAAAAAAGTTGATGGAGTTAAACGTAAATCCATTCTGCATTAAGTGGTTCTATTCGTTCTTAACTAATTGGACACAACAGGTCAGAGTTAACAACTCTTATTCTGAAGTGAAAACCATTAATACAGAGGCCCCGCAAGGTTGTGTCAGTTCACCCATTTTATTTACACTTTATACAAATGATTGTGTTGCTAGTCAGGAGAATACATTTTTCATCAAATTTTCTGATGATACTGCAATACTGAGTTTATTGAATAGAAAAACGAAACCTTTGCAGTACTTTTTTGATGTTGACAGGTTTGTAGGCTGGTGTGATTCTAATTCTTTGCTTTTAAATGAAAAAAGACTGCTGAAATGATTTTCGACCCTAGATCTGTGGGGGATCACAGTCCTGTGATAATACATGGTCATATTATTGAACAGGTCTCTTCAATCAAATATTTAGGTGTTTATGTAGACAACTTACTATGCTGGTCTCCTCACATTAACAGTCTGTGCTCTAGATTACAGCAAAGGTTATACTTCTCGCGAAGGTTAAAAGTGTTTGGGGTGAATCAGAAGATCCTGTTTTTGTTTTATCAGTCCGTATTTGAGAGTTTAATAAGGTATGGTATCACTGCTTGGTATGGGAATCTGACTGTTCAATTAAAATCGAAATTAGCACGACTAGTACATACAGCTCAAAAAATTATAGGGTTGGAGGATAAACGAACCATACAAGAGCTGTACGAGGCATCTATTTTTAAGCAAGCTAAGAAAATTGTTGCCGATGATACACACATTTTACACATTCATTTTAATTTGTTACCATCAAGGAGACGTTTTAGGGTTTTGAAGTGTAAGTTAAATCGTTATAAAAATTATTTTGTGCCAACTGCTGTCAAAATTTTAAATAGGGAATCTTATGCCTGAGATATATGCTGTATTTCATAAATTAGAATGGTTTCGTATGTATGTATGTATGTATTGTAAACTGGCCGTGACATGATGTCTAAGACAAATTTCCCAGGAATGGGACAATAAAGTATATTCTATTCTATTCTACTCTATTCTATTCTATTCTATTCTATTCTATTCTATTCTATTCTATTCTATTCTATTCTATTCTATTCTATTCTATTCTATTCTAATGTGTATTCTTCCAAAAACTCTTCTACTACCCTACCGTTACTATCTGTACATATACTTCCCCAAAGTGAATTATGTGCATTAAAATCCCCACACCATATCAAATTGTCCCCAGCTTTGGTTCTTATTGTATTAAGATCATCTATTGTTAATTGACTGCAAGGATTATAAAAGTTTACCACCTTTAATCCCCCTCCCTGTGTCCACACCTCTACCATAACACATTCCCATGGAGCATCTATTATTATTTCTCTAAAAGCCACTCCATCTTTAACAAATGTCCCACATCCTCCACCAGTTGACCCAACTCTATCCTTTCTAACCAACTTGTATCCAGGAATGCTAAAATCTAATTGCGGACGAAGCCAAGTCTCTTGAATACATATGATATCTGGTAACTCTACTAGCTGGTAAACAAATCTTTTAAATTCCTGTCCATTCGCAATAAAACTTCGGGCATTCCACTGTAATATTTTCATTTCTTAATTTTACTTCTTTGACTTCCCAAAGGATCACCCGTCCCTACTGTTCCTTCAGTTTGTCCAAGTATAGTTTGAATCTGTTCTACTGAAACCTCATTAATACCCAGATGTCGAGTGGCTGCAGATATAATTATTTTCAGCTTTTCTGTTCTTTTGTCTGTTTGAGCTGAACAATTAATGACTTCTGCTATAAATGCCACAAAATTAATCTTGTTTACCACTAGCATGTTTTCGTCCACAAGACACTTATGACTGCAAGTTTCTTTAGACTGAGTTATGCTGTTTTCCCTCAAATTCCTGTTTGTAACTTGTACTTGCTTGACTGCTTGGGCATATGATATATTCTGTACTGTTTTGAGTTTCATTGCTTCTGTAGCTTGTTTTTGGAATTTACAACCTAGAAACGCTGCACTATGTGGCCCTCCACAATTACAACATTTGGGTTCAACACCCTCTCCACATTGCCCATAATCATGTTCTCCGCCACATTTGCAGCATCTTTTTTTCCCCTTACAAACTGCTGCGACATGACCCAATCTTTGGCAATTAAAGCATCTCAATGCTGGTCTCACATACGGTCGAACTGTGTAGCAAACATACCCAATCTTAATACGTTCTGGTAAGTTTTCACCCTTGAAAGATAGTACAACAGTAGTACTACTTTCTTTTTTACCATTTCTACTGGATAGCAAACGCTTTACTTCTGAAACCATTTCGTTCCTAATCTGATCCTTTAAAACCTCATTAGATAGTGATACAGGCACCCCCATGATCACTCCTTTAAGGTTATCAAGTTCTCCCGGTACATAACATTTGACTGCTTTACCTCCCAGCTCTTTGATCTTCAAGGCAATCTCTTGTTGTTTTTTATCAACACAAAAAAGGAGGACACGGTTGTTTGATAGATACCTTGCTGATTTAATATTTCCAATATCTTTCTTGATTATTTTCGTGAGTCTCATTGGATTATTAATGTTTTCGATTGGCCCAGAAAATGCAACCATTACTTTATATTCTACCTCCATTTCCCTTGTTTTGTTTATTCCTACTACTCTTGTAGTGTTGTCATCTGACTCAGAATCTCTATTTTTCCTTTTGTTTGAAGCATCGGGAATCTGAGACCATCCCTCACTATCAACTACCGAAGAATCATCTTCACCATCCATACTACCTGCATCCATCCTCTCCAGTCTCAGCACAGTCGATGCTAAACCCGCCAATACCACATGGCTCAATCCACTCCACTGAATTGACCCCAACCACCGATCCCGCAACACAAACGCTGCCTTTCAAGCCATTGTCTGATAAGGCAGCGAGGCAACGAGTCAGCTGCCTAGGTGTCAGGGTGCCGGTCTGATCTGTTTTAGGCTTAAGGTTATTAATGTGTTGCCATGCCATGTGCTCTGTCTATTGTTACTCCGCCCCTCTTGTTACCTTGTTTTCTCATTATAGCTCACACCTGTTTTTGTTCGTTTTCCACCCTTTATATTCCCCTCGTTTTCTGTCCTGTGCCAGATCAAACTTGGTTTTGTAACCTGTAGCCTCGTCATTGTAAAGAACTATATATATTTTGTTTGTTATACAAAATGAACATTAATAAAATAAATAAAGCCACAATGTGTCACATTTGTCACAAAACATTTTTATTCAAAAATATGAATTGCTCTGCTGTTGAAGGACTCAGCCGACTTCTTTTTTTACATATAATTTCTCCAGCCTTTGAAAAAATCCTCTCACAAGGGACACTTGTTGCTGGCATGCACAAATATTTTTGGATGATGTAAATACATGGATGATGTATTGTTGCAGAAGGCTAGCTGCCTATCACAATACACACATCTCACTTTATTTGGTGCTTCCAAATGGAAATGCTCCCACACCACAGATGTACGGCATCTCTTGCGTGCAGCCTCCATTTTTATATATTCTATTAATATATCTATATATCACCTATGAATCTATATCTATATAATTCTATATATCTAACTTATGCTGTGCTATCTATCTGTCACTATTTAACTTAGCCTATATGAATGTGTCACTATCCTAACTATATGTCACTGTCTATACCTATCAGTCAATATATCTAATTTAAATCTAGCCTAAATATAACTAACCAAAGCGGACTATAAATCTCACTGCTATCACAAAATCACTGCTATCACAAAATCACTCTCCTCTCACAAAAACCCACGAGGTGAAGATGGATTAACTTCACTTTTAAACTGTGGGGAATTAGGTTTATACAGATATGTGACTGTGTGGTTTGTTCCCGCCCCCTTTAATTAACGCAGTTTCGGCAGCGCCACCTGATGAAACACTTCGAAGCTTCATTTAGCCATAGTCACGTGACATGGGTGTTTCGAATCACAGTTCGGAGCAGTGTTTCGAAACATCTGCGCTTCGGGATCTCGGCAAAGCCCCGAAACGTCTGTTTCGTGTCTGCCATCCCTAGTTTTTTGAGCTCCTGTCTGGCTAGTATTAGTTTTGTTTTTCTCCTCTCCTTTTCTTTTTGCTCCCAGCTCCTCTGTCTGCTTTGGCTGCCAGATCCAGGCCTTCCTCCTTTTTGGATCTTCCCTGCCTGCCTGCCACAAAGGATTTCAGCCTCCACTGCCAGGACCCAACCTCCACTCTTCAGGTTTACTCTTCTCTCTCTCTGCCCCCTGCCATTGTGACGTTACGTCACCAGGTGATCATCTGTGAACTCGCCTACTTCATTGTCTTTGGATTGTACTCATTTGTACCTCCACTCTCCAGTGTTGCAGCTTGGGCCTGCTCTGCCATTCACTCTGAGAATCCTTTCTCCAACGCCCCCTGTTGGGTCGACATAGTACTCCCTTGTACCTGGCTGGCATCATCCCTGTTCCCCCTTCTGACCGTGGACTCACTTTTCTCTGTGTTCCTGATTTTGTCTGCTTAGTCATTTAATAAACAGTTATTCCTGCAATTGATTCCTCCTCTTTTACTATCCTGACACTAGGTTTTCGGACGCAGCCTCTGTGTAAGTCTACAGTTCTCCCTCAGTGTTTGTCCATCTTTGTCTATGATACTACGTGTTTGATGTGAATTCTGTGAGTTTTGTTATTAGATATTCTGTTTCCTGTTCCTCCTTGTCTTTGTGAGCTTTTATACTAAACGTTACGTGACATTATGAGGTTGAAGATATCTGCAAATAAATAGATACTAATAGCTATTCTGTTTTGATATAATCTAATAATTTATGACTAGTAATTATTCCAATATTGACTATGTAGTATCTTTTTAAATATTATAGTAAGTATTAATTAGATACTAGCACTTATTTATTGTATACAATTACTTTTCATGTACTAGTGTCTAGTAAATATGTAATAGTCACAATTGGAATGCATATTAGTCAGAACTGAATAGTTCATATCTGAATGACAGATCCTCAGAAGTCAATGGCAAAAATGTAAAATTAGTCACTAACACTAGAACAAAAGTATCTAGTACTAGTATCTAATGAATAAATACTAGTATCTAATAAGTAGTACCAATTTAATAGGCACTAGAATCTAATGAATAAGTACTAGTGTCTATTTAATAGGTACTAGTAAGTAATGAATGAGTACCTGTATCTAAAAATAGGAACTAGTATCTAATGAATCTAGTATCTAGCTTTTAAAAAGGTACTAGTATCTAAAGAATAGGCACTAGAAGGTAACGAATAAGTACTAGTACTTAATGGAATAGATACTAGTTTCTAAAAATAAGTACTAGTAGCATGAAATTAGATACTAGTTCGTTTTAAGGATGAAATGTTAAAACGGTTTGCCATATCCCATATTGATTTGATAAGGGACACATAATTTTGCCTGTAAATATGGGACGATTTTGGGTGGCAACCCTAGTAATTACTTGGTTTATTAAGACAAAAGTAATTGTTAATAGTTCGTTCGTAGTGAGAATTGGACCCTAATCTAAAGTGTGGCCGAATCTTGTATGTCATGTATTTAAAAAAATTGTAATTACACATTTGTAATGATTAAGTTGCAATTTAGAAGCATATTCAATACAAAGCACGCTTGGTATTTTTTCACGAGGGTAAGACCTGTTCACTACATATCCATACTTTCATATAGCTTTATTTGGTTATAAGGACTTTTGTAGGTTTGCCACATCAGTTTCACTCAGTGACTACAGCTGTAAATATTTTCATTCAACCAAATGCATGGGAAGACAGTTTCCTCCAGGTAGAAAAATAAGAAATTTCATTTCCCAAATACATCATACACATAATAGCTTTCTAAAAAGGGAAACATAACGTTTGTGTGTGTTTGTTGCTAAGGAGTTGAATTGTCTTACAAAATTATGAGTTTGTCAAAAAAAAAAAAAAAATGTATTGGATTCATCATGACTTGATTAAACCAGTACAGATGAAACTGATTTTGTGCAATTTCTTGGTTCTTATAACTTTCTAAAGGAAATGGTTTGGCTTGTTGGAGCAAGTATAAACTTCATACCAATTAATTCCTTAATATTTGGGAGGAGTCCTGTTTGCTTCCAGGTCATTGGGGTGGGATATATCTGAAGTCTGTCAGCAGGGCCGGCCCTGACCAATTTGCTGCCCTAGGCAAGATTTTACTTGGTGCCCCTTGTATCAAGGTTTAGCACTACACGTTATCAGTCTAAGTTGTGGAAACACTCGTACTGTTTTATTTTTGTAATGCATTGATGTTTTATTTTTATTGTTGTTGTTGTTGTTTTATATGATGTCCAGTCCATTCTACCCCATTATTATGTTCATGATATTATTATTGTTTTTTATTTTTTAAAGGCTGATGATAGTAAAACTGTACAAATATTACACCTATGCCACATTACAGCCTAAACACAAATAGCAAGAGTAATTGCATCTAACATTCATGCACAAACTATTCATTGAGATCTAGCAAAAGTGTTTGTTTTCCAGTAGATGGCAGCAATCTTCCACTAAACTATGAGCATTCATGTTTTCACCAGGAATTCAACTGAGAAATTTTGATATTTAATGTGAATTTTACATAAAATGTTGCCATTTTAAATAAACCTGTATATAAATATCATTACTAATTTCGGCAAATACATTTTATAATTGCTATACACCCCCTTAAAACTGCACAACTGCAGAGTAAATCGATTAGGCTATTAAAAAAGTGATATTACATGCGTTTAATATTTTTATATTATTTATTTTTTACAAAATCATACTGGCTGTGGCCTCTGGAGAACCCAGAACAGCTGCTTGCATAAAGTTTAAGGTAAAAATAACTGGAATTAATTAGCAAACATTCGTATTTTACTACTATGCAATTAAATAAACTGTTAATTAATTTGCCTACATCACTTTACTTCTGTCTTTAGACGGCAAAAAATGCTCTTCTTATTTAGAATCTTTTTCTTGTTTCCAGTCCAAATATCTAAAAATTCTTAAATCAAGGTGCATTTAGATGAGTAAAATGACATAGCCTACTTCATTTTGATTTTATTTTCAAGAAAACAAGAAAACTATCTTCTGTCATTTAACTTATCTAGTAAATGCACCTTCAACCTTGATTTAGGAATTTTAGATATTTAGACTAGAAACAAGACACAAATACTACGTAAGAAGAGCAGTGTATCCCTTATCTTCCCTGCATCAGAGGGCTTCTGTCTTTTTTTTAGACACTTCAATTCGGCCATCCGTCATAAATAATCAGGCAACTTACACCGTGTCAACACCTGGAGCGAGCGGCCAAGAACCCTAAAAAATGAAAGCAATTCTGTTTGCGTTAGATGCGGCGAGAGGCGACGCAACACAACAAATTCCCCTAACGATAAACTGATCGCGCGTTGTATTTCTGACGCACTTCAAGTAGATCGGCGGGGGGAGATTGATGAGGCGGACCGGAAAGAGGCGGGGGACTTAGTTACGTTTTTTTTGCGCTTTATTTGGTAATATTTCAAATTAATATTAATAAAATAGTATCAGTAATACATTTTGGCGCCCCTATGGATGAGTGGCGCCCCTAGCATTTGCCTATTCCGCCTATGCCACGGGCCGGCCCTGTCTGTCAGGCTTTTCACACAGGAAACACAAATAGTTTTTCTTGATTAGCCTTGTGTTCTTTTTTATTATACCATTTTCATTTCTGTATTGGATTACTTATGCATCTTTTTGGCAATGACATCACTCCAATATACTGCTGATCACCGCAATGAAGGTTACGGGTGCTTTGTACATGAAGTCAAGGTCTACAGGGTTAACCAAAGTCTACGAAAACTTGAAAGGTAATGCACAGATTCAAAGTGGTTTGTTCGAGCATGCTGAACATTCATTGAAAGCAGTGTATGGACAAATTGAGAAGAAAATCTTGAAAATTACACATGGCCACTATAGGGGTGGGGGGGAAATCGATACAGCATATCGTTAGCCTCATAGCATAATTGCCTAAGTCATTTTTTGGCCAATCTGATCTGGGCAATTATGTTATGAGGCTAACGATATGTACCAAATTAGCTCAAAGGGGAAATATTAATTAATTATTCATAACTAATTATGATTATTCATTATGATTAATTATGAATATTTGAGTCAGTTAATGAGATTAACTTGATGTAGCTACATTAACATTACAATCAATCAATCAGAAAAATAATTCTTGCTTTGCATTTACAGCGCTTAGAGCCAGGGTCGTCTATAACTCTCCGTAGACTGTTGCAAGCTTGAAAAACCAAACCCTAGTCAGGCCAATCACAGCATGTATAGAGTCGGTGGGTGGGCTGAACATAATGATATCAGAATTGTGACGGTTCCGCGTGAAATTCCTGCTACACTTAAAAAAATTTTTATATAAGTTTTATGTATTTGAATTACATTACAATTTTCCATCCATTTGGATTACATAGTTTTAACATAAACAAACTAATACACTTTATGTGATCCATATTTGTCAGTCATACATAAATGAAAAAGGTAAGTTTTATGTAATGGTACACAGCAAAATGGCCATGATAAATTAACACAGCCTAGTGTACACTACCTTCCACAATGCCTTCCAAGACTTAAATCATTGTCACAATGTAACATGACCAGAAGAAAGCTTAAAATGTTCCCTGATAGTCAAGAATATATACAAGACAAACTAGAATATTTTGTCAATAAAATGCAAATTAACTTTTTAAAATAAAATAATTATCACAGTTCTGGGTGACTTAGCAAGCACACGACGAAGGAGGTGAGGATAACAAAGGTTTTTAATCCAAATACAGACTTTGAAGGCATAGAAAACGTTCACACAGACATGTGTAGACAAACAATAACCGACAAAGGACTGAACAGAACAGGGAGTATAAATACACAAGGTAATGGAGGGAACTAGTTAGACACAGGTGGAGTTGATAAACTAATCAGGGATAAACAAGAACAGGTGAAGACAAGACAAACGTAATTGTGACATTATTGACATGATTTCAACTGTTAAATAACAGATTTAAGATTCAAATAATATCAGATTTGTCTTATTTTAAATAAACACCCACAAAAAAAAAACAGAGATGAAAAATAAACTTAAGTAAGAAATGTACTTTTGCTATGGTTAAATAAATGTTCAGTGATATCTTCTAAAGATCTTTTAATTTTGGCACAATAATTATGAAACAATGAGACAACTTGTTTCATTATTTTCTATAAATAATGTTGATATGGCAAAATAACTGGGTTAGGCACAGCTGAGCTCAGCCCATTTTCAACAGTCAAAGGCTGTAACTGTTTATTGCATCATTTCAGTAGATTTGATTTTACATTCCTGTATTGTCTTCCAGGAACAGGATTGGAAACCCTGGCTTAGCCGTTTAAATGAAACCTTCAGTTAACCTTCAGTTAATTATGCAGTTGTTATAAGTTGATCAATAGCATATTAAGTTTTATTTTATGGGTTCTAATCAGAAAGGAAATGGTTGAAATGTTGTCTGTGCCCAGTCAGCAGAGGGTTGTGCTGATTATGGTTTTGATTTGGCTCAGCAGGGTTCCTGTTACTTTGCAGGGGTGTGACGTTTCATTAGATAATCACCACAGATGCATTTCAATCATCTTTCATTTACAATGTCCATATTTGTCATGCCGATCTTGAGACCAAACATAAGAACCAAGAGCCTTGAAGACCAACTAAAGGATGAAAGCCTCGAACCTCATTGACTTCAAGATGACAAGACATGAAAAAAAAAAAACCCCAGCAAACTGTGACTTCGTTTTAGACCGGGACTGGAAGTGATAGACACAGAGGACGGGTGAAAGATAAGTTTATTTAAACTAAACATTTTGCTTGATCACCTTTCATGGTTGTTTATGTATAATGCCTGTTATAGGCATGTAATAAATGTGTTTTTACAATATTAGACTATTAGTTGTTACAATAAATATTTGTGGCTCCTAATGATTATATCCAAGAATAATTATCATATATACATTTATTATAAAGGTAAACAATACATGTATAATTTAAAAAGTGATATAATCAATAATTCTTTTTTATTTGCTAGTCACATATTTGTATTCGTATAGACTTTTTGTTGCTAGTCTCTTTACATCCGGTAGAGGGGCGGTCTTTTTGTCTCTTTTGATGAACAGCCATTTGCTATGGTATGTATGTATGTATTTCCATCAAACCTATTTTATTATTCTGGTATTACTATTAAAGCGGATAATATAACAATAACATTCGGAAGCTTTTATTGTATGTGACATAGACGGCAGAGCTAAGTTTAGGTGCAAAAAAAAGCTTGCTAGGAAGCTAGGAAACCCAAAAGACCCGACCCACAAGCTATTGTTATCGCATATGTTAAATGGAACAATACGACATAATCTGTGTTTCATTTGCATTTGTCTTCAGGGTTCGAAAATCTGCTGTCCACATCAACCCACAGTGGTTCAAGATAAGGTATTTGTTCTTTTACAATGTAGTATCTGTTTTTGCAATGGTTCATATTTTCAAAATGGCCGAAATCATACATTTTATTATACAGCTTACAGCATCTAACAGTTCTGGCTTTGTGTTCTCCCTAATGGATAAATAACTCACAGTTAAATCATCATTTTGGTCACAGTATGTTATATTTAGGCTTGGTTTCACAGACTGGGCTAAGATTAAGCCAGGATTAGGCCTTAGTTCAATATAAACATGCCTTAGAAAAAACATTACTGGTGTACATCTTGATACAAAACAATGGCACTGATATATTGTAAATGTCAGTGCAAGTTGCTTTCAGTTAAAACAGCTCAGACATGCATTTTAGTCTGTGACTAATTTAAGCCTTGTCCGTGAAACTGGGGGTAAATGTTTCAAGTCTTTTCAATGCTTCCTTTATTTATTCTCGTAGCTCATTACATTGAAGGATTAGTTCACTTTAAAATGAAAATGTTTACTCCCAAGCCATCCTAGGTGTATATGACTTTCTTCTTTCTGATGAACACAATCAGAGTTATATTAATAAATATCCTGATGTTTCCAAGCATTATAATGGCAGTGAACAGGGCTCACGAGTTTGAAGCTCAAAAAGTGCATCCATCCATAATAAACGTATTCCTCACGGCTCCGGTGGGTTAATAAAGGCCTTCTGATGCGAATCGATGGGTTTGTGTAAGAAAAATATCCATATTTAAAACTTTATAAAGTAAAATATCTAGCTTCCGCCAGACTGCATTCCGTACTCAACTTACGAAAAAAGCGTTACTGGTGTGATGGATGACTAGAACATGGCATAAGCGTTTTGAACTGCGAGACGCGTTACACTTTCTTTGTTGAAGTCAAGTCAAGTCAAATCAACTTTATTTATATAGCGCTTTTAACAATGTAGATTGTTTCAAAGCAGCTTTACAGTGTTAAACAGGAAAATAATGCAGCATAATTTTATTCAGCTGTATAGCCATTCTGGAAAAAACGCTGATGTCATCAGTTCATTTCAATTATCATACAGTGACAGTGTGGGCTTTAGATCAATAATTCGATCAGTAATTTAGTTTAAATGGTTAATTTAGTTTATTAATTAGATTTATTTCGATGTTAAGTTGAAAAATGTAGTGTCCCCAACTGAGCACGCCAAGCCAGAGGCAACAGTGGCAAGGAAACCAAAACCCCATTAGGTGACCTAATGGAGAAAAATAAACCTTGGGAGAAACCAGGCTCAGTCGGGGTGCCAGTTCTCCTCTGGCCAATTAACAAACAGCGTATTATTATTATTATTCTGGCAGCTTTATAGCTCAGAGGTCATAATAGATCAGAATATTCGAGGGACCGGGGGCAACATGCTGGAGACTGGTTTATTGAGGATGATGTTGATTAAATAATTATTAAAGAGCAATATTCGAATGATCGGAGGCAACACGCTGGAGACGGGTTTATTGAGGATGACATATCGATTTAAGTATTATTTAATTGTAATATTCGAACAATCTGAGTCAACACGCCGGAGACGGGTTTATTGAGATGCCGTGTCGATGAGGCAGTTGCAGGGGGAGTCTAATCACGGTCTCTGCAGACACTTCAGGGTCCGGTGTTGGTCTTCTCCGGGCGCAGGTCCACCATCTGAACTGGATACGGCCCGGATCCAGCTGACTGCAGTAAACCTCAGGATAAAACAGAGAGACTATCATTAGCGTAGATGCCATTCTTCTGATGATGTAACGAGTACATCAGGTGTTATGGGAAGTGTTCCCGGTTCCGGCTGACCTAGTTAATGCAGCCTAACAATCATTTCATTGAAAAAGTGTTTTATGTGTATGCCACAGTAAAGAGATGTGTTTTTAGTCTAGATTTAAACTGACAGAGTGTGTCTGCTTCCCGAACAATGTTAGGAAGACTGTTCCAGAGTTTCGGAGCTAAATAGGAAAAGGATCGACCACCTGCAGTTGATTTGGATATTCTACGTATTATCAACTGGCCAGAATTTTGAGACCGCAGTAGACGTGATGGAGTATAATATGTTAAGAGCTCGCTCAAGTATTGGGGAGCTAAACCATTTAGTGCTTTGTAAGTAATAAGTAAGATTTTAAAATTTATGCGATGTTTAATAGGCAGCAAGTGCAGTGTTGACAGAACTGGGCTAATATGGTCATACTTCCTGGTTCTAGTAAGAACTCGAGCTGCTGCGTTTTGGACCAGCTGGAGTTTATTTATTAAGCGAGCAGGGCAACCACCCAGTAGAGCATTACAATAATCTAGCCTTGAGGTCATGAACGCATGAACTAACTGTTCAGCATTTTGCATTGAGAGCATGCGCCGATATATTTAGATATATTTTTAAGATGGTAGAAAGCAGTTTTACAGATGCTAGAAACGTGGCTTTCAAACGAAAGATTGGTATCAAAGAGCACACCCAGGTTCCTCACTGACGACGAGGACTTGACAGAACAGCCATCAAGTGTTAGACAGTATTCTAGGTTACTACTTGTGGAGCTTTTTTGTCCAATAATTAAAAATTCTTTTTTTTCTGAATTGAGTTGCAGGAAATTACCGGTCATCCAATGTTTTATATCAGCTATGCATTTCGTTAATCTTGTGAATTGGTAAGTTTCTTCAGGGCGTGAAGAAATATAGAGCTGAGTATCGTCAGCATAAAAATGAAAACGTCTCGGTTACGTATGTAACCCTCGTTCCCTGAAGGAGGGAACGGAGACGTACGTCGGAACTGACCGACGAATTGGGATCTGATCTCAGAGACCAATCTACTTCGAGTGTATTAAAAACGAGCCAATGGAGATTGGCATGCGATCCACGCATTCCACGCACCGCCCCGCAGCGCGGGTATAAATAAGGAAGTGGAATGCTTGATCATTGCTTTTTTCTGCTGAGGAGCCGAACTAGTGACTCGGCCCCCTAGCGGAAGCACAGCACCTGGCGATGGGACGTACGTCTCCGTTCCCTCCTTCAGGGAACGAGGGTTACATACGTAACCGAGACGTTCCCTTTCAGTCGGTCACGTTCGACGTACGTCGGAACTGATCGACGAATTGGGATCCCTACCAAAACGCCAGGGCGCTGGCCCTTCCAGCGTCCTGCTTGAGCGCACTGGACCGTCTTAGATGGTACGGAAGTCAGGGCTCCAAGCAGGGAGGTCAGTCACTGCTGTTTCTGCAAGACCCACTCAGTGTGACTATTGGATAACGCTGGGAAGCGTGCCCGTCTCGGGAGATGGTACGCTGCGGAGCCACGTCCTTCAGTAGAAGGCTAGGTGGCAGAATACACATAAGGACTAACCTGGCAGGGTAGTGCAACATATGGCAGTCTCTGGGGTGGTTCCAGCCTGGTCCCAGGGGGGAAAGAACACGCCCAGAGACGACAGAGCGGGCTCTGTCAAGGGAAAGACACGGGGCTAGCCGAGTAGGGTAGCTGGAACCGTGGAAGAATACACATATGGGGTAGCCGTGAGGGGACCGCTACATATGGAACCCAGCCTACACACACGTTTCACAAGCATACGGGTGCAGGCCTGGCGTCAGACGGCCGCAACGTCTGGCACCGCAGGGGTGACGGAGGAGCTTGACAGGGTTAGCCGTTTCCGGGGAACACAACTGGAGAAAAATAGACGCACGTATCCGGCCCAGAGGGCGGGAGTGGCGTTGCAAGCCGACACTTAGAACGGGCACTTAGCGCTACTGGCCACTGGGGGCGAGGATGCGGGAAGATACCGGCTCTACACGGAGGCTATAGAATCTAGCGAACGTGTTAGGTGTCGCCCAGCCCGCAGCTCTTCATATATCTGTCAGCGAGGCGCCTTGAGCCAGCGCCCAGGAAGAAGCAACACTCCTTGTTGAGTGTGCTCGCAACCCGAACGGGCAAGGCACGTCTTGGGACTGGTAAGCCAAGACGATAGCATCCACTATCCAGTGGGCTAACCTCTGCTTGGAGGCAGCCTTTCCCTTCTGCTGGCCTCCGTAACAGACGAAGAGTTGCTCTGAGGTCCGAAAGCTTTGAGTCCGGTCGACGTAAGCGCGGAGAGCGCGGACGGGACATAACAAAGCCTGGGCTGGGTCTGCCTCCTCCGAAGGCAGCGCTTGCAGGTTCACTACCTGGTCCCGGAAGGGAGTGGTAGGAACCTTGGGCACGTATCCAGGCCGGGGTCTCAGGACAACGTGAGAATTGGCCGGCCCGAATTCAAGGCACGATTCGTTGACCGAAAGTGCATGCAGGTCCCCTACCCTCTTGATGGAGGCCAATGCCGTCAGAAGCACTGTCTTCATTGACAGGATTTTAAGCTCCACAGACTGCAAAGGCTCAAAGGGAGGGCTCTGAAGTGCTCTGAGCACTAGAGCTAAGTCCCAAGAGGGTAACGAGTTTGGACGAGGAGGATTTAGCCTCCTCGCACCTCTGAGGAACCTGACGATTAAGTCGTGCTTTCCTACGGACTTACCTTCGACTGCGTCGTGATACGCCGCTATTGCTGCGACGTACACTTTGAGGGTGGAGGGAGACAGCCTTCGCTCCAGCCCATCTTGCAGGAAAGAAAGCACGACACTAATCGAACACGTTCTGGGGTCTTCCCGGTGGGAAGAGCACCATTCAACGAACAGGTTCCACTTCAAAGCGTAGAGGCGCCTCGTAGAGGGGGCTCTAGCAGAAGAGATGGTGTCTACCACTGCCTGTGGTAGACCACCTAGAACCTCTGCGTCCCGTCCAGGGACCAGACATGGAGTTTCCAGAGGTCTGGACGCGGGTGCCATAGAGTGCCCCGTCCCTGAGAAAGAAGGTCCCTCCTCAGGGGGATCGGCCAAGGAGGGGCTGTCGCGAGGAGAGTTAGTTCTGGGAACCAGGTCCGGTTGGGCCAGTAGGGCGCAACTAACAAGACCTGCTCCTCGTCCTCCCTGACCTTGCACAGG
The DNA here is from genome assembly GCF_949357685.1 of Gobio gobio. Classification (NCBI taxonomy): domain Eukaryota; kingdom Metazoa; phylum Chordata; class Actinopteri; order Cypriniformes; family Gobionidae; genus Gobio; species Gobio gobio. The sequence continues at coordinate 20,036,170 of NC_137107.1, read as the reverse complement.
GTCTGTGCAAGAAGGCTCACTGGGGGAAACGCATATTTGCGTAGGTCCCGGGGCCAGCTGTGCACCAGTGCATCCGTGCCGAGGGTGCCCCCGGTCAGGGAATAGTACCACTGGCAATGGGTCGAGTCCGGAGAGGCAAACAGGTCTACCTGTGCGGCTCCGAAAAGGTCCCATATCAGCTGGACCGCCTGGGGATGGAGTCGCCACTCCCCCGGAGGTGTCGACTGGCGAGAGAGCTCGTCGGCTGTCTGGTTCAGCGCACCTGGGATGTGAATGGCACGAAGCGACCTCAGATGCTTCTGACTCCAAAGGAGGAGGTGGCGGGCGAGTTGGAACATGCAACGGGAGCGTAGACCACCCTGACGGTTGATGTACGCAACGGCCACAGTGCTGTCCGTACGGACCAGTACATGCTTGCCACGTAGCGGCCCCTTGAGGCGGCGCAGTGCCAAGTGTACCGCTAACAACTCGAGGCAATTGATATGCCAATGCAATTGAGGTCCCGTCCACAGACCTGAAACTGCATGCCCGTTGTATGTGGCCCCCCAGCCCGTGGAGGAGGCATCCATGAAGAGCACAGCATGCCTGGACACTTGTTCTAAGGGCACCCCGGCCCGGAGAAACGAAGCGTCGGACCATGGGCTGAAAGTTTGGCGGCAGTAAGGAGTCACTGGGACCCGGTACTGGCCGCTCTGCCACGCCCACCTCGGGACTCGGCCATGGAGCCAGTGTTGAAGCGGTCTCATATGAAGCAATCCGAGCGGCGTTACCGCGGCTGCAGATGCCATATGCCCCAGGAGCCTCTGAAAAAGTTTCAGTGGGACCGCTGTCCTGTTCTTGAATGAATTCAAGCAGTTCAACACCGACCGGACTCGCTCTTCCGTGAGGCGCGCAGTCTGACTGACCGAATCCAGCTCCATACCGAGATAAGAGATCCTCTGCGTGGGACAGAGTTTGCTCTTCTCTCGGTTGACCCGAAGGCCCAACAGGCTGAGGTGACTGAGCACCATGTCCCTGTGTTCGCACAACTGCTCCCGAGACTGGGCGAGTATAAGCCAGTCGTCGAGATAGTTGAGGATGCGAACGCCGCGTTCTCTGAGCGGAACAATGGCTGCCTCTGCGACTTTCGTGAAGACGCGAGGCGACAGGGACAGCCCGAAGGGCAAGACTTTGTACTGATATGCCTTCCCCTCGAACGCAAAACGTAGGAACGGTCTGTGTAGAGGAAGGATAGAGACATGAAAGTACGCGTCCTTCAGGTCGATCGCTGCGAACCAATCTTGGGGACGGATGCATTCGAAAATGCGTTTCTGCGTTAGCATCCGGAACGGGAGCTTGTGCAGGGCCCGATTCAGGATACGCAGGTCCAAGATTGGCCGTAACCCACCCCCTTTCTTGGGTACAATGAAGTAGGGGCTGTAGAACCCCGCCTTCATATCGGCTGGAGGAACCGGCTCGACCGCGTCCTTCGCCAGTAGGACATCGATCTCTGACCGCAAGACCTGAGCATCGCTGCTTCGCACGGAGGTGAAGTACCCCTGTACTTGGGAGGCCGGCGAGCGAACTGAATCGCGTAGCCGAGTCTGATGGTACGGATGAGCCAGCGAGATGGCCTGGGGAGCTGAAGCCAAGCCCCCAGACCGTACAAGCGGGACCAACGGCACCACAGACGTACCCGGGGTGGGGCAGCGAAGTGGAATAGACAGACCCGACTCGGGAGGCCCGGAGGCGGCCCGGAGTGTTGTCTGAATATTCCAGGGTGGGGCAGAGTGTGGGTGAGAAGGCCCGGGGGCGTTCTCGGTGCCCACACTGCTGCCCCCTGGCGAGGGGGAGAGGGGAGGAAAGGAGTGGCAAGGCCCGGGGGCGTCGCGCACTGCCAACCTGGCCCTCTTGGGGCCCAGGGAAAATAGAAACTGCTCTTTTATTGAGAATGTTGGTACCGCTGGACTCCGGAGAGCCAGCGGCAGAGATGTTAGACCAGTCAAGGCCCCCCGGTCCTCCTCCGGGGGGTGGGAGAAGGATGCGGACATCATCTCCCTCAGAGCAGCTCCCGTCTTCCCTGGGCTGCCCGTCTCAGGGCCGCTTCCCCTTGCGCTTGCCGGCTGGTTTAGCGGGGCCCTGAGCGGGTTGGGCGCCTCCCTTACGTCCGGCACCCTGCTTCCCCGGTGGAGGCTGCTGCTTGGGTTTCGCAGGGGCGGAGGCGGACGCAGGGGGACGCCCTCGGCGACGAGCAGGCGGAGGTGCTGCCGACGACGACTGGGTGGAGGCAGCAGCGGGTCGTCGGGGCAGGATGTTTTTGATGGCCTCCGTCTGCTTCTGGGCCACCGAGAACTGCTGGGCGAAGCTCTCGATGGCGTCGCCGAAGAGGCCGGCCTGACAGACAGGGGCGTTGAGAAACCGGACCTTGTCGGAATCACGCATGTCTGCCAGGTTCAGCCACAGGTGGCGTTCCTGGACCACTAGTGTGGACATCGCCCGACCCAGGGAGCGTGCAGTGACTTTCGTCGCCCGGAGAGCGAGGTCAGTCGCCGCACGCAGTTCCTGCATAACACCCTGGTCGGAACTACCCTCGTGCAATTCCTTTAGCGCTTTGGCCTGGTGGACCTGCAGGAGCGCCATGGCATGCAGAGATGATGTGGCTCTGCCCGTGAGACCGGACGAGAACTTACACGCCTGGGAGGGGAGACGCGGGGCACCCCGCCAGTCCGCAGCGGTCTTGGGACACAGTTGCATCGCCACAGACCGCTCGACTGGGGGGATTCCCACGTAGCCCTTAGCCGCACCACCATCGAGGGTAGTGAGGACGGAGGAGTCAGTCGACCGTGAGCGAGCGTTGTAAGGCGCTACCCACGATTTCGTGATCTCCTGATGCACTTCCGGGAAGAAAGGAACCGGGGCGGGGCGCTGAGAACCAGCACGGGCCGTCCCGAGAAACCAATCGTCCAACCGCGAGGGTTCGGGACACGGTGGAGGGTTCCACTCGAGCCCGACACTCGCGGCGGCCCGGGAAAGCATAGCCGTAAGCTCTGGGTCGGACTCGGGCAACGCTGTCACACCCGAAGGGGGCAGCGCAGCCGAATCTTCATCCTCAGAGCCCATTAGCTCGTCCCCCGATGCTGCAATCGACAGCATGTCCTCAGCCGGAGCCCCAAAAGAAACGCCTGGGACCTCCCGGGGGAGGCCAGCGAGCTCTTCTGGAAGCTTCACCGGCGCAGCGGAGGGGGGAGGGGCCCGAGGAGCCATTTGACCCGTCGGGGAAGCCCTCACAGTAACCCTCAGGTCCCCACCAAGGCCATCAGCCAAAGTAGCAGCCCTCTGCTTTGCAGCGGGAGGACCACTAGATCGGGGGATGCGCAATGGTGCTCCGCCTCTTTCGAGGTAATGGAGTCTGGACCGTAAAACTGCGATGGTCATGTTCCCACAATGGGAACTTGAGTCATTCACGAACGCAGCCTCAGCGTGCTGAATGCCCAAACACGTGAGACAACGAACGTGAGCCTTGTGGCAGGGGTGTAGCACAAAATCCTGGGCCCTATGCATAGGCAGTCCTGATGGGGCCCCATGTTCCATGTTAAAATATATTCCAGACTTTTCAAAGGGCCCTCTCCCTAGACGGGGCCCTGGGTAGTCAGGTCCACTTTTCCCCCCACTACCACGCCCATGCCTTGTGGTACTCCATACTGAACTTGCGATCGGTGTGACATATCTTCATTTACTACTACAAACTGATAACGGTCGCATAGGTATGATTTAAACCATGATAAAGCAATTCCACTAATACCTACATTATTTTCGAGTCTATTCAAAAGAATGTTGTGGTCGATAGTATCAAATGCAGCGCTAAGATCGAGTAACACTAATAGAGAGATACAGCCACGATCGGATGATAAGAGTAAATCATTTGTAACTCTGATGAGAGCAGTCTAAGTGCTATGATACGGTCTAAATCCTGACTGGAAATCCTCACAGATACCATTTCTTTCTAAAAAGGAACATAATTGAGAAGACACTGCCTTTTCAAGTATTTTTGACAGGAAGGGTAGATTTGAGATTGGTCTATAATTGACTAATTCTGTAGGATCAAGTTGCGTTTTTTTAATAAGTGGTTTAATAATAGCCAACTTAAAAGTTTTCGGTACATATCCTAATGACAAAGATGAATTAATGATATTAAGAAGAGGATCTATGACCTCTGGTAGAATCTCTTTTAATAGCCTAGTCGGTATAGGGTCGAGCATACATGTTGTCGATTTTGATGATTTAACGAGTTTAGCCAATTCTTCTTCTCCTATAGCAGTGAATGAGTGTATTTTTTCCTCAGTGACACTACAATGCTCTGTCTGATGTGATACTGTAGTAGACGCCTGCATGGTTAAAAAATTGTTCCTAATATTATCAATCTTACATGTGAAGAAGTTCATAAAGTCATTACTGCTGTGCTGTTTACAATCATCAGAAGTTGAAGCTTTATTTTTGGTTAATTTAGCCACTGTATCGAATAAATACCTTGGGTTGTGTTTGTTTTCTTCCAAGAGAGTTGAGAAATAAGCAGATCTAGCCGTTTTTACGGCCTTTCTGTATGTGATCATGTGCTCTTTCCACAAATTACGAAATACCTCTAATTTTGTTTTCTTCCAGCTGCGCTCCATTTTTCTGGCTGCTGTTTTAAGGGCCCGGGTGTGCTCGTTGTACCACGGCGTTGGACTATTTTCTTTAATCTTCTTTAAGCGCAGAGGAGCAACTGTGTCTAAAGTACTGGAAAAGAGAGAGTCAATAGTTTCTGTTGCAACATCGAGTTCTTCTATACTATCTGGGATGCTGAGCAGATGATACTGATGAGGAAGATTATTTAAAAAGCAATCTTTAGTAGCGGCAGTGATTGTCCTGCCATTTTTGAAGCGAGGGGGCGGCTTTGCAACCTTAGCTAAATTAAGTATACATGATACTAAGTAATGATCTGAGATGTCATCGCTCTGCTGCAGAATTTCAACGGTATCAAAATTTATTCCATGTGACAATATTAGGTCTAAAGTATGATTATGGTGATGAGTGGCTCCTGACACATGTTGCCTAACTCCAATAGAGTTTAGTCTTTAAATGCTAATCCCAATACGTCTTTTCCGTTGTCTACATGGATATTAAAATCACCAACAATTAGTACTTTATCTACGGCCAGTACTAACTCTGATAGAAAATCAGCAAATTCTTTGATAAAGTCTGTATAATGCCCTGGTGGCCTGTATACAGTAGCCAACACAAATGTTGAACGGGTTTTATCATGTACACTACATAGCGTTACATAAAGCACCAAAACTTCGAAGGAATTATATTTGAAACTAGACTTCTGAGTAATACTGAAGATATTATTATAAATTACAGCAACCCCTCCCCCTTTACCTTTCAGACGCGGCTCATGTTTATAACAATAATCTTGGGGGGTGGACTCATTTAAGGTAATGTAGTCGTCAGGTTTTAGCCAGGTTTCTGTCAAACAGAGCACATCTAGATTATTATCTGTAATAATATCATTAACAATAAGCGCTTTTGGGGAAAGGGATCTAATATTCAGCAACCCAAGCTTTATCAATTGTTCATCTGTATTATATCTTTTGTTTATTTGTTGGACATCAATTAAATTTTTACTGTTGAATGGTTTTGATGTTTTTTTTTGTATTTACTAATTCGGGGAACAGACACAGTCTCTATATGATAATATCTAGGTGAAAGAGTCTCTATGTGCTGGGATTTATCTGACTCCGGTAACGTGAGACAGCTAGCAGACGGTCGGTTTAGCCAGTTTGTCTGCTTCCTGACCTGGGCCCTAGTGAGTCAAGGTTTAGCTCTAAGACTATGTGCCAAATTTCTAGAGAGAAGAGCGGCACCACCCCAAGAGGGATGGATGCCATCCTTCTTCAACAGGTCAGGTCTGCCCCAAAAACTTTTCCAATTGTCTATGAACCCTATGTTATTTTGCAGACACCACTTAGACAACCAGCCATTGAGTGATGATAGTCTGCTAACTATCTCATCACTCCTTTTTACAGGGAGCGGTCCAGAACAACAACAAAAAAAAACAGCTTCAGATTAAAGTATGCAGGCTTTATACGCAGAAAAACACGAAAAACAGCAGTTGAATATGGAAGGCAGTCTGGAGGAAGCTAGATATTTTACTTTATACATTTTTAAATATAAAAATATATATTTTTTTTTCTTACAAAACCCCATTGATTCGCTTCAGAAGGCCTTTATTAACCCACTGGAGCCATGTGGAATACGTTTATTATGGATGGATGTGCTTTTATGAGCTTCAAACTCGATGGACCCCGTCACTCCCATTATACAGCTTGGAGACATCAGGGTATTTATTAATATAACTCAGGTTGTCTTCGTCTGAAAGAAGAATGTCATATACACCTAGTATGGCTTGGGAGTAAATCATGGGATAATTTTCATTTTAAAGCGAACTAATCCTTTAACATATAAAATGGTATATTTAGACACCTGTCCAGAGCATGGAAAACCCTAATGGATTGGGTGGAGTGATCATATATGATCAGGAGACATTCACCATTAACAAACCCCACTTGGTAGGTTAACATGCTTTACTTTTTTCACTCCTAATATTGAATGACTAGCAACTTAGTATAGTAAAAGACTTGTTTTGTCTTCTGCAGGTGGCAGTTCCTGATCATAAAGCCTTGATTAGGTGAGATATTATATATATACACTCACCTAAATTATTATTAGGAACACCTGTTCAATTTCTAATTAATGCAATTATCTAATCAACCAATCACATGGCAGTTGCCTCAATACATTTAGGGGTGTTGTCCTGGTCAAGACAATCTCCTGAACTCCAAACTGAATGTCAGAATGGGAAAGAAAGGTGATTTAAGCAATTTTGAGCGTGGCATGGTTGTTGGTGCCAGACGGGCCGGTCTGAGTATTTCACAATCTGCTCAGTTACTGGGATTTTCACGCACAACCATTTCTAGGGTTTACAAAGAATGGTGTGAAAAGGGAAAAACATCCAGTATGCGGCAGTCCTATGGGCGAAAATGCCTTGTTGATGCTAGAGGTCAGAGGAGAATGGGCCGACTGATTCAAGCTGATAGAAGAGCAACTTTGACTGAAATAACCACTCGTTACAACCGAGGTATGCAGCAAAGCATTTGTGAAGCCACAACACGCACAACCTTGAGGTGGACGGGCTACAACAGCAGAAGACCCCACCGGGTACCACTCATCTCCACTAAAAATAGGAAAAAGAGGCTACAATTTGCACGAGCTCACCAAAATTGGACAGTTGAAGACTGGAAAAATGTTGCCTGGTCTGATGAGTCTCGATTTCTGTTGAGACATTCAGATGGTAGAGTCAGAATTTGGCTTAAACAGAATGAGAACATGGATCCATCATGCCTTGTTACTAGGGATGTCCCGATCAGGTTTTTTTGCCCTCGAGTCCAAGTCATTTGATTTTGAGTATCGACCGATACCGAGTCCCGATCCGATACTTCTATAATATAAGTATATGGGTCATTCCTGGGATTCGGTAATATTTCAACTTGGACTTTTAACATTTTTGAACTACATATGATTACATTACTAAATACCCCACATTATAATATAGACAAAGACAAAACTGAATTAGTTTAAACAGGATTTTACACAAAACTTGTTATAAAACAAACATCTACCTACTGCTCATGTCTCCCTCATACCAATTCCATGACTTCAAATGTAACATTTATGATAATTTTCAATATACTTATATATACCCAAGTATATATATACTTCTATATGTTAGTGGGCAGTAGATTATCTGTCATACCTCCTCTCTCCTTTTTTCATCATTCTCTCATTTCTAAAAGCCTCCTCATTTACATCACTCTTTCTTTTTGTCTCCTTCTCTTGCCCTGTCTCTTCCCCTCCTAAAGCTGAGCTCTGGTTGATAGTCTTTTCATTGTTTAACATTTTATATATTAAAACAGCTGTCAAATATGAAATGTTTAGTTTGGCTACTTGCATCTCGCACCATTTACAGAAGCGTGTTACTCGCGCAGCAGCTTCTGCGTATAAAGCCTGCATACTTTAATCTGATTGGTCATCTCAAATATTTTGATATTGATGAGTGGTGACGGTGACAGACCGCAGGCAGGGCAGCTCAGACAAGAAGATATCCTTGCAGCACTAAAGTAGTGATAATACTCTATTACGCAATTATTTCACAACATTTATTACATTTAAAGGTGAACTATGTAGGATTTTTGCAGTAAAACATCCAGAAACCACTAGGCCAGTGTTATATATTTTGTTCAGTTGAGTACTTAGAATATCCCAAATGTTTTCAACTATTCGTAAATCGTGAGAAAATTGCTATTTTAACCAAGGAACCGGGACGTGTGAGCTATGCGTGTGGGGGAGTCGCCTGTCGATTGCGTCATATCTGCGTCACCCTCGGTCTCCGGTTTTATTCAGTGAAACACTTTACTTTCACTGCAGTGTGAACAAGTGTCAAAGCAGCCGCCGAGCGAACGTCATAACTTCCTTTTCAATACACTCAGATATATCTAATACGATAAACAGAGCTGCGTTACCTCACACTCAGCACTGGAGAAGAGGAAGTGCCGCCGGCAACCGTGTCATAATAAAAGTCCCGCCAGCGACTATGCCATAATAACAGTCCCGCTCTTCAATCGCTCCTGCGGCCTTGCTCAGCTCCACAACACTCGCTCCTGCTCTGCTTCAGACTACAGTAATGTTAATAATCGCATCCATGAATATGATTTCTGCCCGAGTCCTATCCTGACTGTTTCCCACCGGCTGTGAGGTGAAGACCACATGTCCCGAGATTCTGCGCTCAAACGTGGCGTCATCAAACTACGCCTTTGTTTTGAACAGGCGACCTCTAGTGGACGGAAAAGTTACATAGTGTAGCTTTAACACATATTAAAACTTTGTTGCCCTTGACTGTTCTAGTTGCTTCTATTGCTCTCATTTGTAAGTCACTTTGGATAAAAGTGTCTACTAAATGACTAATGTATTATGTACACCTCGTTAAAATACAGAGGTCCAGACCTCATTTCTTTCTACGGCCATCGTGTAGGCAGCCTAGTTTACCTCAACACTTCACTTTACATGGTCGGAGCAATTCAGTGTTGTTCAGCTAGTTTCTCCACAGAGCCTTTCCTGTACACAATATGTTGCGCTTGTATCAAATTCAAATGGATAAAGTGACTGCCTGGTCCTCGTAACTCGTTATCACTTCAATAGAGCGGCAAAATCACTGAATGAGTTCATCAGCGCTGTGCGCAAGACGATCCAGCTGCTCTCGCGCTTCGAGTCTGTTGGATGCGCTCGCGGTTTAATCAGGTAATGCCATTTCTTCACCTGGCTTTTGATGCTTGTTCCCAATCCCATGCATTTGCAGCACTCAAGTTAATAACAGCGCCTAATATGTGGGGGCGTGGTGGGTTTTGGCGAGCGGCGCTCCAGGAAAAGTTTAGGTTCTCCCGATCGACTGTCAATCATTTCCTCGGCCAATCACGGCCCCCTCTGTGCTCGGGCCCTGGAGATTCAGCCCCAGCTAGCCCTTATGTTAATACAGCCCTGTACATGTACACATCCGAGTCCTGATCGGGAGGTAACGTCCGATTCCGATCGAGTCTCAAACCATGTGATCGGGCCCGATTTCCGATCACAAGATCGGATCGGGACATCCCTTCTTGTTACCACTGTGCAGGCTGGTGGTGGTGGTGTAAAGGTGTGGGGGATGTTTTCTTGGCACACTTTAGGCCCCGTAATGCCAATTGGGCATCGTTTAAATGCCACGGCCTACCTGAGCATTGTTTCTGACCATGTCCATTCCTTTATGACCACCATGTACCCATCCTCTGATGGCTACTTCCAGCAGGATAATGCACCATGTCACAAAGCTCAAATCATTTCAAATTGGTTTCTTGAACATGACAATGAGTTCACTGCTTCGTGCCCTGGATGTGCATCCCACAAATCTCCATCAACTGCAAGATGCTATCCTATCAATATGGGCCAACATTTCTAAAGAATGCTTTCAGCACCTTGTTGAATCAATGCCACGTAGAATTAAGGCAGTTCTGAAGGCGAAAGGGGGTCAAACACAGTATTAGTATGGTGTTCCTAATAATCCTTTAGGTGAGTGTATATATCCCTTGTTAAAATAAATTGGGCAAAATAATTTTCAGCAGTTTTCTTAAAAGCAATGCTAAATTTTGCTGCTATGTATGTCTTATATTTTTATAGTGCAACTTTATCAGGTAACAAATTCTTCCCTTAGGGGGGAAAGTTCTGTGAGACCATTCGGTTTTGAATGCCTTCCAAGGATCCAAGGATCTCCAATCCCTCCACACAAATAAACCAATTTCATTGTCATCTGACTTGTGTCATCTGTTAATAGCCATTTCCCACTGAATTAAAAAGTGTCCACATTTGTCTTTCCGATTTCTATGCACTCCTCAGTTGTAAGTCGCTTTGGATAAAAGCGTCTGCTAAATGAATAAATGTAAATGTGTAAATGTGTAGTGACCCAGGCCAGTATATGTCATGTCCCCTCCGGAAATGAAGGAAAATCAGTCGAAATTAAACATCTAATATTCAAACCACAAACCACACTGTCAGTACACTGTAAAGTCCAATGTGCACAAAAATAAAGAGCAATAGTGAGTATGTTACAAAAATACAGAACACCAAGAAGCAGAGAGAGAGAGAGAGAGAGAGAGAGAGAGAGAGAGAGGCTCTAACACTCCCCATTAGAGGTATAGTTGACCCAAAAATGGAAATTCTTTCATCATTTACTCTTGATTTACCCTCAAGTTGTTTCAAACCTGTATACGTTTCTTTGTTCTGCTGAACACAAAATAAGATATTTTGAAGAATGTTTGTAACAAAGCAGATAGAGCAACCATTGACTACCATGGTATTTTTTCTCTACTATGGTAGTCAATGGTTGCTCTATCTGCCTGGTTACAAACACTCTTCAAAATATCTTCTTTTGTGTTCAGCAGAGCAAAGAAACACATTTTTGGGTGAACTATCCCTTTAACACTCCAAATTTACCCCGATTTTAAACAAGGAGGCTAGTACACTAATTTTTAAGCCTTGGAAAATCCATAACGAAATTGTAGTTTACATTTATATTAAATAGAGTTAGCTGGTCTAAGGGTTAGTTCCCCCCAAAATGAAAATTCTGTCATAAATTACCCTCATGTCGTTCCGAACCCATAAGACATTCGTTCATCTCCGGAACACTAATGAAGATATTTTTTATGACATCGAGAGCTCTCTGACCCCCATATAGACAGCAACACAACGACCACTTTAAGGCCCAGAAAGGTAGTAAAGACACTGTGACATGGTGAGCCGCCGTAGAACTCGAAAGCGCAAAACTGGCACAGATCAGAAGAAATTGTTGAATAAAGTCATTCTTTTTGTTTGTTTTTACACACAAAAAATATTCTCGTCCCTTCATAAAATTAAGGTTGAACCACTGGAGTCACATGGACTATTTTAACAATGTTTTTACTACCTTTCTTGGCCTTGAAAGTGTTAATTAAACAGCTGTCTATGGAGGGATCAGAGAGCTCTCGGATTTCATCAAAAATATCTTAACTTGTGTTCTGAAGATGAACGAAGGTCTTACGGGTTTGGAACGACATGGGGGAGAGTAATAAATTACAGAATTTTCATTTTTGGACGAACTATCCCTGTAACTTAAGAAAAAAAATACTAGTGCTTTTTTTATAGGTTCTAGTAACATATTAGATCAAAGATATCCTTACCTTAATAGATACTAGTTCTATTTAAATAATCAGTATGCAAATAATATGTTAAATAATGAACCAACAACTTATCAAAAAGAGATGACACAGGAAACAGGAGAAGAGAGGAGAAAGAATTAAGGTGCAAGAATTGAGGTTGCTGATTCGCAGAAAATGCATTTATATATAATTAATAAATATAATAGCCTACCTTTTTAATGGTATTAGAGTAAAAACATATAGGCATATGTAATATGCATACATGACTCACATTCTCAGACGCAGATTCATATTCAGAATTTTTGATTGTAAGGAACTAATCTCTGGGTATTGTGGTTGTTTGGCTGGTGGGTATGAACCAGTTTTTGGATCTACTTAACTGTTGTTTGGATTGTATTATTGGCAGTTAAGTCTTTATTATAGCCTACTCTACATTCAAAACAATAAATGTCATATTAAACATATATTTCCTTGCGTTCATGCTAACCAATTAGCTAGATAAAACAAACAAAGCTAGTTAATTTCAAAAAAATATATCTTCTATAGCCTTAGTTTAGCCTGCATTAAAATATGAACTCTGATTGGATGGTTGAGAGTATACTCATGTTTATGTAATGATTTGTTTGAAAGAAGATATGTCTTAATGTTTTCTTACTAGTTCCTTATGTGTCACATGTTTGTTGTGTTCATTGTGTTTTTCATTAAGTTCCTGTGTCCTGGGCTGAATCCGAAATCGCCCCCTATACCCTCAAATAGGGCATTATTTGAAGGGACATCCATTTGGTGGACGAAAAAATTGTGGACATTATTGAGTGCACTCATTCAATCCCACATTGCACCGCAATAACGAGTGTAGAGCCGATGTACACACAACGGCTGTCTGACTTCACGCACTCATTTTCATTCACTCCTTCAAGTGAACTATATTAGTGGACTAACGTAGGGAATAGTGAATGAGGGTTTAGGGGGCGATTTTGGATTCAGCCCAAGTTTTTCCCAGTCAGTCTAATTAGTCATGTCTTTCACCTGTACCTCATTAATCACCCCTCTGGCTGCATCCGAAACCTGGAAAATGCTGCCTTCGGAGGACACATTTCAAGGTAGGAAGTCACCAAGGCACATCCGAATCTGTTAGCTTCACTTCCTGTCTCCTGAGATCCCTTCATCTGATCGATTTTTGAAGGCAGCACAGATGAGGACCCAAAGGCGAAAGCAGGTAAATAAGTCTTTAATAGAAAATAAGTAAACAGCCACTGAAGACGACAAACAGAAAGTCTTTCTTGACAAACAACAACTCAAGAGGCTGTAGACCCGGGTAGGCAGACCGGTCCGTAGATGCAAAATGTCGGTGTCGGGCAGGCGGCCGTAGAGAGGAGAACTCAAAAGTTCCGATGGCTGCAATCAGCGGCAGGTGAGCTGGGCAGAGCACAGATTAAGCACAAGCATATAAGCCGATCCCGTAGATAAGAAGGTCGAGTAGACCAGACAGGACAAGACAGGGGTAGGTGATAACAGGCTCCGACACATCTGTAAACAGAGTTAATAATCTGGCAGAGAACAAAGGGCCAACAAGGACTAGAAGTAGAGAAACCATCAGAGAGGAAAAGGGGAACAGGTGTGGAAAGAATGAGCGTGATGGCAACAGGTAATGAGGGGCAGGTGAGTATATGCGTGTGTGTGCCCGTAGGAAGGGCGAGAGTCTAAAGCCGCGTTTCCACCGCAGGAACTTTACCCCGGAACCAGGAACTTTGGGGGGGAACTCGGTGTGTTTCGACCGCAGGAACCAGGGTCTAAATGAAGTTCCGGGTAAATATTTCCCCCTCCAAACGGCCCTGCTTGCGAGGTGGGACTTTTGAAAGGTTTGCGAACTTTCGGGGGTGGGACTTGGGCGCTGAACATGCTGATTGGTTGAGCTCTCGCAGCTATTTTTTTTTCCACCGCCATATTTACAAGTCTTTTGCGAGGTGAGTTCTGTGGGTTTTGCGTTCAGTACATTTTTTTTTTTGCAACAATGGAGTTCAACAATAAATTCGACAGATGGACCGACGACGAGGTTCAGGCTTTATTGAGCATATATGCGGAGGAGGACATCCAGCGGGAACTGGAAACGGCGACCCGTAATGAAAAGGTATAACGTTACCTGAAGATATCGACTCATTTCCAGTCACACTGGAAAACAGTGCAGAGAGAAATTGAAGAAATTAAGACAAGATTACAAGAAATTAAAGGATCATAACAACCGGAGCGGTTCCGACCGGCGTATCAACAAGTGGTATGACCGCCTGGGACGCGTTGCTGGGACACAGACCGTCCTTTTCTGGCGCAGCGGTAACGAAAGACTCGGCTAGTGCGTTGTTGGAAACCATCCAGGAATCCGAGTGGGTTGAAGGTAAATATATCATCTTGTTATCATCTATTAAACTCGTTGCAGTGTTTAAACACGTTGCAGTAACTTTTTTCAACGTGCTTTTCCAGACATAACGAGTGGCCCTGATGAATCGCAGGCAACGGAGACCAGCGTGTTTCCCCCGCGGTCACCAGTACGTTATAAAGCTGACAAAAAAGTGTATATATTTAAAAACTGATGTGTAATCCTTAATGGTTTTGTTGTTTTTAATTGTAAACTTAAATTGCCCATGATAAAATTTGCACACTGGGCATTGTTCAAGCTGGCCAAACAATTGTTCATTATTTGTAGTGAAAACACTTTAAATAATTAATTGATGGTTTCTATTGTTTCATGGTTGCCTTGTGTATTAATTTCCATGTGTTTCTGTGCAAGTTTTCTACTTAGGGAAAAGGAAAAAGGACTGTGACTTTTTTGATGCACTGAGGGACATGGAGGAGCTGGGCCGTCCTGCAGCATGGACAAGAACAGCCTGACCAATATATTCAGCTGTTACTGGAGAGCCAGGCCGAGGAGAGATGAGGAGGCAAGAGTTGGCATTCCACCAGTCAGAAGCGGAAGAAAGCTGACGGCAGCAGAGGGACTTTCAGACCGGGTTTCTGTCTGTTCTTGGACAGTTTGTCCAGTCGTTCAAGAAGTAGCCACAATGACCAGCCGCTTGAATGAAGCATTTGCACTACCACACTTGTACTTTATATATTGTACGTGTTGGCACAGCTCTTGGAAAGGTTACTGAAAAATTTACTTTTTTTTTTATATTGTTGTTTTCACATTTTATATTTTCATTTTATTGTTCTAGTAATTTATTTGTCTTTGCACACTTTTATTTTAATTTTGTAAGAACTAATCTGTCTAAAATAAAGTAAAATGTGTAAAATGTCACTGTGTCTTTAATTTCCACATTCTAACTATATAACCACATTCTAATTGTAGTCATATAGTGTAGGAAGCAAATAAAAGGGCTGCTGCTCGCAAGTCTTTCTGAATATGCACATAAACATATCTAGAAAACCCAAATATTATATTTTTAAATGTATAACTATGTGAATGTAGTATAATAACTTATAACCACAACTTAAGTGAAGCCATAAGTGTGGTCCTGCTTCATTTCAAATTTGAGGAAGAAGTCTCTAAAATTATGCATTTAATGAAGCATATTGTAATACTAGTCATGTGAATTTTTTTTTTTTGTGAATGTTAAGAGATGTTATTGTGATAAAAAATAAAATACTTGCAGTCTAGTACCTAATCTTTCAACTGCTTAATTCAGTCTATTGTTTTCATTCAATTAACTTTTCACACATCTGTCATGACTGAAACCTCATTATCCTTTTATAGAAAATGTTTTGTTTTGGAATTGAGCTATTACAACACATTCAGATTTTGGATTGCCCATCATCGCATTTTGCATTAAAATGGTCAAACCAGGTGAAAGTGCACGTTTAAATAAACAGTGTTGGTAATGTGTGTACATAATCAGCAAAAGCAGCGCTGCTTGCATCACCTACACTTGTTATTGTTGCAGACAGTATCGCGCAATAGTGATTACTGTCCGTCGGTGACTGGGAGAAGCAGTCGCGCGCATTCCCACGTCACCGGACTAATTTGCCTAATCTCCCCGGTACTTTAGACCGCGGTGGAAACGCAGATTGTAGCAGGTCTGGGGGAGAAAAAGTTCCTGGGAAAAAAGTTCCTGGTACAAATAGTTCCGGGTAATTTCGGTGGAAACGCGTAGTAAGAATGTCCAGCAGAGGGAGAAAGAGAGAGGGAGCCAGGATCATGACAGTGCCTTCCTGCACAAACGCTGCCTTTCAAGCCATTGTCTGATAAGGCAGCGAGGCAACGAGTCAGCTGCCTAGGTTTTCGGACGCAGCCTCTGTGTAAGTTCTCCCTCAGTGTTTGTCCATCTTTGTCTATGATACTACGTGTATGATGTGAATTCTGTGAGTTTTGTTATTAAATATTCTGTTTCCTGTTCCTCCTTGTCTTCGTGAGCTGTTATGCTACACGTTACGTGACATTATGAGGTTGAAGATATCTGCAAATGAGTAGATACTAGTAACTATTCTGTTTTGATATCATCTATTAATTTATGACTAGTAATTATTCCAATATTGACTAGTATGATTTAAAATATTACTAGTAGTATTCATTAGATGCTAGTACTTATTTATTGTTTACAATTACTTTTCATTCTATACTATTACCTATTTAATAGATACTAGTAGTTATTTGTTAGGTACTAATACTTATTTATTAGACACTATAGTATCTTTTTTTATTGTAACAAGTAACATTTCTTATCTAACTAGTCACAACTGCTTTTTTACTTGTCTTATGTTATGACTAGTCAGAATGGCCACTGTAGAGTTCAATTAAAAATCTTACTAGTAAAATAAAACATTTGTAATAAATACTAGTATCTAATAAATAGGTACTAATATAAATCAATAAGTACAAGTAGCTAATGAATAAGTACTAGTACCTAGTAAATATGGAGTAGTCACAATTGGAATACATTAGTCAGAAATGAATAGTTAATATCTGAATGACAGATCCTCAGAAGTCAATGGCAAAAATGTGTTACTAGTAACAAAAGAAAGTTACTATCAAAATAGGTACTAGTATCTAATGAATAAGTATAGTATCTATTTAATAGGAATCTAATGAATAAGTTTTAGTATCTAATAGTAAGTACTAGTAACTAATGAATAAATACTAGTATCTAATAAATAAGTAGTACCAATTTAATAGGCACTAGAATCTAATGAATAAGTATAGTGTCTATTTAATAGGTACTAGTATTTAATGAATGAGTACCAGTATCTAAAAATAAGAACTAGTATCTAATGAATAGCTATATTTTAAAAAGTATCTAAATAAAAGGCACTGGAAGCTAATAAATAAGTACTTGTAGCATGAAGATAGATACTAGTTCGTTTTAAGGATTAAATGTTATAACGGTTTGCCATATCCCATATTGATTTTATACGGGACACATCATTTTGCCTATAAATATGGGACGATTTCGTGTGGCAACCCAAGTAATTACTTGTTTTTTTAAGGCAAAAGTCATCGTTCATAGTGAGAATTGGACCCTAGTCTAAAGTGTGACCGAATTTATGTTGTGTATTTTAAAAAATTGTAATTACACATTTGTAATGATTAAGTTGCAATTTAGAACATTTAACATATATTAACTTTAGTTAAATGTAGTATTGAATAACACACTACAGTTAAATTATAATCAAGTAAGGTGCATATTCAATACAATAAAGGACACTTGTTCCCATTCAGTCGGTCACGTTCGACGTACGTCGGACGTACCGAAGAATTGGGATCACTTCAGGGAGCCCCTATCAGCTTCGAGATATAGAGAACAGGCCAATGGGCCATTGGCGTGCGAGATTTGCATCTCGCGCTCCGCCTCACGCTCCGCCCCGCACCACGGGTATAAACAGGAAGCGAGAGCGAATGCACGCTGTCATTCACTTCGGAGCCGAACGGCGTTGATGAAGCAAGACTGCTTTTCTAAAAGAGAGCCTATCTGCAAGAGAGATGCTCCAGAGAACGAAAAGGACGCTCTGTGTTGGCGAAAAGGCACAATCAGCGCGACCGCATGTTCACCGCTGCATCAGCATTACAAACTGCTGTTCTCACAGCAACTGTCTGTTTGGTGAGGGCGTTTGTTTCAGTGAGTGCACCACAGGACTGCACTTACCACCTGTGTGTTGCCGCGGTCTTCCCCTGGGTGCTTCAGCACTGTTTAAAGAGCGTTTCCTCACAAAAGAGCAACACGGGTGTGACACTGCGTCTTTTTCAAGACGTCATTCCACTCGTGCGTTTCTGGATGCGGTTGTTTCCTGTCCTGACGGCCACGATCCCTCTCGCATAAACATGTTGAGACTGTGTCGTGGGTGATCCATGTTCTCTCAGGGGAACGGGATCACGTCGACGCGCTGGTCATCTCACCTTCCGTGTGAGGGTTTGAGTGTTCAGCGCGCCGTGTGCCGTCTGGCTGCTGGGTGACAGCGCGGGTTGCCACGGCAACTCTGCGCGCGTCACTCGGCGCCTCCGATGCGCGGTCGAGACTATGATGCCTCAAACGGGGTTGAGTCCCTTCGCTTATACCCCGATCTAGTCTCTTTTCTGGTGCACCAGAGGGGGGACTATTTTGGCTGATAAGCCTGGGTGGCCTGAGGATTACAGTGAGGCTTCCCCGCCGCGTACATCTCTGTGGGCCCCTCACTCCTCTATCGCATCGCAAGCATGTTGAGACTGTGTTCGAGGGTGGTCTATGCTCTCTCATGAGAGCATAGCCACGTCGGCGCGCTGTTCGTCTTGCCTTTTTCATAAGGGCTTGAGTGTTCAGCGCGCCGTGTGCCGTCTCACGGCCACGCCCACTGTCTCACGTGTCTGCTGGTAGCTTACAGATGGGATTGCTGGTCCTTGAAAGGGGACCTAGCATTTCATTTGGGGCTCTAGCAGAGGACAGATGTCAATCGCTGCATCGGAGAGAGGGCTGTTATGTGTTGAAAATGAAGATGATGCTGAGATTCCCACCGTAATAGTGGGCGCTCGTGCTGAATCAGATTCATACTTGACAGCCATGCTTTCCCGGATGGCTGAGGCATAGTGCAACGCGTAAATCGCCTTGCCTGCCCCTTGCCTTTTTTCGGATGTGCATTGGAAGGCTTTGGCATTGTGGAACTATTGGTGCCAAAATATGGAACACCAATAGGGCCATAATCTGTATAAAGTTTTCCTCTCTCTCACTACCCTCATCGGTGGGGTGGCAGTGCCACTGGCAGGCCACCTCCGCCCTGCTTAGTGCACGAGGGTAGTTCTGAGCCGAGGTTGAGCTGCGCACAGCGCTGGCCTTTGGCTAGACGATGTCCACCCTGGTCCAGAAACACAATTGACCCGGATTTGGTCTGGAACTGTTCTTCCCCGGAGGAGGGCCGGGTGGAAAACCATTAGTAATTCTGTTCCGCCACTGATGTTAAAAACAGCCAGTGGTACCCAAAAAAAAAATTAAAAAAAATGAGCAGTTCCAATACCTCTGGGTCTCGGGAGTTAAGGAATGGCAGCGTGTGACGCTACAGAGCCTCGCCGCTTTCATTCCCCTCCCCACAAGAGGGCGAGAATGGCAGTGTGTGACGCTACAAAGCCTCGCCACTCTCATTCCCCTCTTCTCAGCGGTGCGTGGACAACAGTGCGCGACGCTATGCCTCGCCACTCTTGTTCCCCGCTGAGGAAGGAGGTGAGGCAGACCGTGCGCAACGCCACAAAGCCTTGCCATGCTCAGCCCCTCCTTCATTTGGGAGCGCGCTTGGCGGTGGTCGACGCTCCCATGCCTCGCCACCCTCAGACGCCTCTCCCTTCGCCAG
The DNA here is from genome assembly GCF_949357685.1 of Gobio gobio. Classification (NCBI taxonomy): domain Eukaryota; kingdom Metazoa; phylum Chordata; class Actinopteri; order Cypriniformes; family Gobionidae; genus Gobio; species Gobio gobio. The sequence continues at coordinate 20,016,578 of NC_137107.1, read as the reverse complement.
CAGGGGGCGCCGGCTGTGGGAACGCACTCAAGCGGCCTCCCCACACTCGCACGCCCCCTCCGCGGACGCAGGTAAGTGTTGCACAGCACACTCAGATCCCACTTCGGGCCGCTCCATGCCGTCCGAGTCGGATCCCTGCATTCCGCGTCGCTGCCCCGCTGCGGGTACGTCTGTGGTTAATCCCCTTGCTCGGTGTCTGGAAGCCTAGCTAGAGCTTCCCAGCCCATCTCGGGGCCGTACCATCAAACTCGGCTATGCGATTCAGTTCGCCAGGCGTCCCCCTAAGTTTGGGGGCGTTCACTTCCCAGTAGCGAAGGAGAACGCCCCCGTGCTCCGGGCGGAGATCGCAGTCCTACTGGCGAAGGACGCGATGGAGCCGGTCCCTCCAGCCGATATGAGGTCCGGGTTCTACAGCCCGTACTTCATTGTACCCAAGAAAGGCGGCGGGTTATGGCCGGTCTTGGACCTGCGATTCTTGAACTGGTCCCTTCACAGGCTGCCGTTCAGAATGCTAACGCAGAAGCACATCTTCAGGTGCGTCCGTCCCCAAGATTGGTTTGCAGCGATCGACCTGAAGGACGCGTACTTTCATTCTCGTTTCCCCTCGACCGGCCCTTTCTGCGCTTCGCGTTCGAGGGACGGGCATGTCAGTACCGCGTCTTGCCCTTCGGCCTGTCCCTGTCGCCCGCGTCTTTACGAAGGTTGCGGAGGTGGCCATTGCCCCCATGAGAGAGCATGGTGTTCGCATTCTCAACTACCTCGACGACTGGCTGATCCTTGCCCAGTCGTGAGAGCAGTTGTGCGAACACAGGGACAAGGTGCTCAGTCACCTTAGCCAGTTGGGACTTCGGGTCAACTGGGAGAAGAGCAAACTCTGTCCCACACAGAGGATCTCTTTTCTCGGTATGGAGATAGACTCGGTCGCCATGACAGCGCGCCTCACCGAGGAGCGCGTCCAGTCAGTGTTGAACTGCTTGAATTCGTTCAAAGGCAGGACAGCGGTACCACTGAAACATTTTCAGAGGCTCCTGGGGCATATGGCATCCGCAGCCGCAGTAACACCGCTCGGATTGCTTCATATGAGACCGCTTCAACGCTGGCAACACGATCGAGTCCCGAGATGGCCGTGGCATAGCGGTTCCCTCCGTGTCCAAGTGACTCCGAGGTGCCGCCAAACCTTCGGCCCATGGTCAGACCCTTTGTTTCTACGGGCGGGAGTTCCCCTAGAACAAGTGTCCAGGCACTCCGTTGTCTCCACGGATGCCTCATCCACGGGTTGGGGTGCCACGTACAACGGGCTTGCAGTTTCAGGTCTGTGGACGGGGCCTCAACTGCAATGGCATATCAATTGCCTCGAGTTGTTAGCAGTTCGCCTTGCACTCAGCCGCTTCAAAGTTCCGCTCAGAGGCAAGCACGTTCTGGTCCGTACGGACAACACTGCGACCGTTGCGTACGTCAAAAAACAGGGTGGTCTACGCTCTCGTCGCATATCACAACTCGCCCGCCATCTCCCCTTATGGAGTCAGAAGCATCTGAGGTCGCTTCGTGCCATTCACATTCCGGGCCTGCTCAATCGTGCAGCCGACGAGCTGTCACGTCAGCCGGTGCTTCCGGGAGAATGGCGACTCCATCCCCAGGCGGTCCAGCTAATCTGGAGTCGTTTTGGGGCCGCACAGGTAGACCTGTTTGCCTCCCCAGAGACGACCCACTGTCAGTGGTTTTATTCCTTGACCGAGGGAACCCTCGGGTCGGATGCCCTGGCCACAGCTGGCCCCGGGAAGAACGCAAGTATGCGTTTCCCCCAGTGAGCCTTCTTGCGCAGACACTGTGCAAAGTCAGGGAGGACGAGGAGCAAGTCCTGTTGGTCGCTCTATATTGGCCCAACCGGACTTGGTTCCCGGAACTAGTGCTCCTTGCGACAGCACCTCCCTGGCCCATTCCTCTGAGGAAGGACCTCCTGACTCAGAGACGGGGCACCCTTGGCACCTGCGTCCAGACCTCTTGAAATTCAATGTCTGGTCCCTGGACGGGACGCAGAGGTTCTAGGTGACCTACCGCAAGTGGTAGTTGACACCATCACTTCCGCTAGAGCCCCCCTACGAGGCGCCTCTATGCGTTGAAGTGGAACCTGTTCGTCGATTGGTGCTCTTCTCGCTGAGAAGACCCCCGAAGATGTTCGATCGGATCTGTGCTTGCCTTTCTACAAGATGGGTTGGAGTGAAGGCTGTCTCCCTCCACCCTCAAAGTCTATGTTGCCGCTATCGCCGCTAATCATGAGCTAGTAGATGGAAAATCTCTAGGTAAGCACGATCTGGTCGACAGGTTCCTTAGGGGGGCGAGGAGGTTAAATCCGCCTCGTCCTCCCTCCATACCCTCTTGGGACTTAACTCTGGTGCTAACTGCACTACAGAGAGAACCCTTTGAGCCTCTGCAGTCAGCTGAGTTGAAAATTCTGTCGTTAAAGACAATACTCCTGACTGCGTTGGCCTCCATCAAGAGGGTAGGGGACCTGCAGGCATTTTCGGTTGACGAATCGTGCCTGGAATTCGGGCCCGGTAACTCTCATGTGATCATGAGACCCCGGCCTGGATATGTGCCCAAGGTTCCCACTACTCCCTTCCGGGACCAAGTGGTGAGCCTGCAAGCGCTGCCTTCGGAGGAGGCAGACCCAGCCCTAGCTTTTCTCTGTCCCGTCCATGCTCTCCGGACTTACGTGGATAGAACGCAAAGCTTCAGGACCTCAGAGCAGCTCTTCTTCTGTTACGGAGGACAGCAGAAGGGAAAGGCTGTCTCCAAGCAGAGGATGGCCCACTGGATAGTGGATGCCATCGTCTTGGCTTATCAGTCCCAAGACGTGCCCTGCCCGCTCGGGTTAAGAGCCCACTCCACTAGGGGTGTTGCCTCTTCCTGGGCGCTGGCTCGTGGCGCCTCGCTGACAGATATTTGTAGAGCTGCGGGCTGGGCGACACCTAACACGTTTGCTAGATTCTATAGCCTCCGTGTAGAGCCGGTTTCTGCCTGTGTGCTCACTTCCCATAGTCAGTAACACCGAAGTGCCCGTTCTAGTGTCGGCTTGCTGCGCCATTCCCTCCCCTATGGTAGACGGATGCGTGCGCTTATTCTGCTCCAGTCGAGTTCCCCGGATCGGCGAACCCTGTTGAGTCCTCCGCAACCCGCGGCAGTCGGACGTGGCGGAGCGTTCGACGCAAGGTCTAACACTCGTATGCATTGGTGGAACTTGTGTTAGGCTGGGTTCCATATGTGGTGACCCCCACGGCGGTCCCATGTGTGTATTCTTCCACGGTACGGCTCCCTACGGCGAGCCCGTGTCTTTCCCTCGGCAGAGTGTCCTCTGCCGTCCCAGGTACGTGTTGTCCCCCTCCACGAATTGGCCGGGGCCACCCCTGGGACTTCCGTATGTTGTGCTGCCCACGGCCAGCCCATACGTGTATTCTCCACATGTTAACTCCCTCTGGGCATGATGTGGCTTCCGCAGCTGCCTTCACAGGCACGCTTTCCCAGCGTTATCCAATACAGTCAGCTGAATGGGTCTTGCGGAACAGCAGCTTGGACTCTCCCTGCGTGAACTTTCCCGCCCGCATCAGATCGGGGTCTGAGGGGCTCATCGCTGGGCGCTGGAAGTGGTAGTAACTATGGCGTTTTCCATAGGGGATCCCAATTCGTCGGTACGTCCGACGTACGTCGAACGTGACCGACTGAATGGGAACGTCTCGGTTACGTATGGTAACCCTCGTTCCCTGAAGGAGGGAACGGAGACGTACGTCCCGTCGCCACAGTTGCTGTACCATCACTGCAGGTTGAGCCACTAAGTTCGGCTCCTCAGTGAAAAACAGCGTGCATTCGCTCTCGCTTCCTGTTTATACCCGCGGCGCGGGGCAGAGCGCGAGATGCAAATCTCGCACGCCAATGGCCCATTGGCCTGTTCTCTATATCTCGAAGCTGATAGGGGCTCCCTGAAGTGATCCCAATTCGTCGGTACGTCCGACGTACGTCTCCGTTCCCTCCTTCAGGGAACGAGGGTTACCATACGTAACCGAGACGTTTTATTTTCACAAGGGTAAGACCTGTTCACTACATATCCATAGTTTCATATAGCTTTATTTGGTTATAAGGCCTTTTGTAGGTTTGCCACATTGTCACTCAGTGACTACAGCTGTAAATATGTTCATTCAACCAAATGCATGGAAAGACAGTTTCCTCCTGGTAGAAAATAAGAAATGTATTTTCCCAAATACACCATACACATAATAGCTTTCTAAAAAGGGAAACATAACGTTTGTGTTTGTTTGTTGCTAAGGAGTTGAATTGTCTTACAAAATTATGAGTTTGTCAAAAAAAAAAATTTAATTGGCGTCATCATGACTTGATGAAACCAGTACAGATGAAACTGATTTTGTGCAATTTCTTGGTTCTTATAACTTTCTAAAGGAAATGGTTTGGCTTGTTGGAGCAAGTAAAAAAAAGTCATAACAATTAATTACTGAATATTTGGGAGGAGCCCTGTTTGTTTCCTGATCATTGGGGTGGGATATATCTGAAGTCTGTCAGGCTTTTGACACAGCAAACACAAATAGTTTTTCTTGATTTGCTTTGTGTTATTTTTTATTATACCATTTTCATTTCTGTTTTGGATTACTTATCTTTACTTACATGCGTACTTATCTACGCATCTTTTTGGCAATGACATCACTCCTGATCACCGCAATGAAGGTTACGGGTGCTTTGTACATGAAGTCAAGGTCTACAGGGTTAACCAAAGTCTTCGAAAACTTGAAAGGTAATGCGTAGGCTCAAAGTGGTTTGTGTGGAGCATGCTGAACATTCATTAAAAGCAGTGTATGTACAAATTGAAACTTCAAATTACACATAGGGGAAAGGGGAAAAAAACGATACAGCATATGTAGCAAATTAGCTCAAAGGGGAAAATATTAATAATTATTCATATCTCGTTATGATTATTCATTATGATTAATTATAAATATTTGAATCAGTTAATGAGATTAACTTGATGTAGCTACATTAAGATTACAATCAATCAATCAGTTCATTCTATGAACACTCAGTATTGATTATTAATTCTATGAAAAGGGTTTTTTTCATGGCCACAGAAAAATTCAATTCATGATCATTTAAGTGAAAATTTGTTTGCAGGCAGGGAGTCAGAACCAGATATGTATTGTGCACACATTTTATTAAATAATTCACGAACACGACTAAACTAGCATAAACACATACATACAAATCACACACACACGGATAAGATGGTGTGACAGAATGAAGAACTAGATCGGAACAGAGGAATGAAACACCTGGGAGAACCATCAGTGACTACAAGCTCCTTTGTCTGAAAAAAAGGGGTTTATAGCTTTTACTAACTTCACAGAGATTTTTGTATATCGTACGTTATATAGCCTGAGATATTGAAGAGCGTCCGATGTAAAAAAAATAATTTTCAGCAGTTTTCTCAATAACAATGGCAAGTTTTATACGGCTTCTATTTGCGGCTTGCAATCATACAACTTTACTAGTAAACAAAATCTTCTGTTAGGGGGAACAGTTCTGTCAGACCAGTTCTGTTTTAAAGGCATGTGAAGAAAAGCAAGACAAATGCCTTCCAAGACTAAAATCTTCTCCGCTCCCTTTATACTTCCTATTAAATACAAATGTTCACCTCTGTCTTCTATTAATAGTAATTTCCCACTGAATTGAAAGTGTCCATATTTGTCTTTCAGGAGGTAGTGACCTAGAACAGTGTTTCTCAACTGGTGGGTCATGACCTAAAAAGTGGGTTGCAACAGTTGTGCAGTCAAAGAAACAACAGTAAACATAATTCAATTTGATGTTTTTATGAGAGACTTTTATTTTGAAAGATGCGAGTGAACGCTGTTGACCCTTCTGTTAAGGTTTAAGGTAAGTGTGCCTGAGAAAAACACTTTGTCCTCATTCAGTATCTGCTGTCAGATTTGATGTTATCAGGCTATATGTCAGGCCCTGTTTAAACCTGGTATTAAGATACGTTTGGGTCCAGATCACAAGTAGATGAGGCAGACACATACCCGTTTACACCTGGTGTTTTAATCTATGTTTTTTGTCCACTTTCAACCACTTTTGTCCTGATTTCTTTGAGTGGAGGGTCTATGGGGAGGGTAAATGTATGGTTTTTGTCAGATCTTTCGATCTAATGGACAAAATCATTTTCAAGTATAATTGCGCAATTTACATATGAACGTACCCGGAGACAAACCAAATTTGGGTCTCCAGCCGACAAAGTATATCCCGTCTGGCTAGTGCGCACTTCTCATAATGTTTATGCAGGTCAGTATAGGCGGAGAGTAGGTGGTCTTCTGTTAGCCTGGCTCCGCCCTCCTACGTAATTCCGTTCAATTTTAATTTTCCTTCAGAACTCCGTCTGGGACTGCGGTATATTCTTAGGTTTTCTCCAAACAAATTTTTAGCGGTCCAATCAGTGAACAGAGGGAGTGGCTGAGAACGTTGACGTTGATGTCGTGCGCTAGTTTTTAGAGTTGTAGTTCAGTAATGGCGGCGGATAAAGATGCGAGCGAAGCCATTCATATCCAGAAGTTAAAGCTGGAGCAAGAACAAACTTTGCTGAGTTTTGTTGGTGGCCATGATCTTGTGGCCCGGGAAAAGTTAGATTTTCCAGCTCGCTCCGTTAGTGGTGAAGGAGTTGGATGAAGCCCCGGTAATTGTTTCTCGTGCGTTCGTAAGGTATTGTCATCATTTACAGCGGCTAGTCAGTGATTGCCGTCCGTCTCCCACCACCCGCGGAAAAATCCCCGGCCGAATGACCTACTGTTTTAGACAAACACCAAGGTCGTGTGGTAATTGAATTGCTGTCCGAAACCACATCGCTGAGTTTTCAAGAATATATCACTTTAAAATTCACTGTTTATATCCTTTTTGACCACTGCAGAGCACTGTGCGGGTGCGCTTCGCTGTAATTTGGATGCATTTCTAGACTTGTTTCTTTAAATGCTTGCAAAGATTTTCAAGAGCAATATATTTCATCACCGCTCAAAAAACAAAAGGAAGAAAAGAACGTAAACATTTGAATTGGGCCGTTATTTACGGCAGGATTTATTCTTCTCATACCAAGCATATGATATTTTATTTACAGCATACAATCATGTTATGGACCACGTGAGCAGCGCGTTCCCGATCACAAAACTCTCCCCTCCACTGTGAATAAATCTCAATCCGAATGCACAAGGTTTTATCACTGAGGTGGCTACACATTTATTTTTACGGACTTCCATGTGAGAAATAAATGCATGACATACGTCATAACCAACCGTTAGCGATTGGTTATGGCAGATCCAGAGTGGCTTTGGGCAAATCCAATAGTTTTAAACTTCAACAGAGTACCCGCCTTCAAGGAAGTAAACGCTTGTCAATGGAGAGAGGCCAGACTCTCTGTACAAATGAAATGAAACGAGAGTCTGGTAGGACCAGGCTAGTCTTCTGTGGCAGTTTTGAACCAAAAAAGTTTTTTACGAAAGCAATCTGGTTGAATGTGTTTTCGACTACCTCTGGAAGTGTGCAAGCTCAAAATGTTTTAGACCGTGTTTACACCTGTATAGCGTCATCCACTTGTGATCCGTTCGCCCAAAATGCATCTTAATACCAAGTGTAAACAGTGACTGAAAGATAATGTGCTGATGTCGACTCTTATGCAAATGATAGATGACTTCTAAGTGAAATAGAAAATGTGTCATAGTTCTAATGTTAAAAAGCCTGAACTTTCCTGTCAAGCGTTATACTGTACTCACGTGCAAATGCGGAGGCGCACGCTGTGTATCACTTCAATATAATTAATTAGCTGGGAATTTCAATTAAATTAAAATGTATTATAGTTTACATTTATATTAAATGCAATTAGTTGAACTTAAGAGTGCTTTTGACCCACTCAAGTAGGACTTAAGTACATCTTTATATTTAATTTCTTATTACTTATATTGTCTGAAATATGTTTAAGTGTACTGTGACAAGCATTTACCAATTTCTTGGTTCTTATAACTTTCTAAAGGAAATGGTTTGGCTTGTTGGAGCAAGTATAAACTTCATACCAAAGAATTACTGAATGTTTGGGAGGAGTCCTGTTTGCTTCCTGGCCATTGGGGTGGAATATATCTGAAGTCTGTCAGGCTTTTCCAGGCAGTGACACAGGACACTCTTCACAAATCGTTTTTCTTTTGATTTACAATATTTGTATTATTTTTTACTATACCATTTTCATTTCTGTATTGGATTACTTATGCATCTATTTGGCAATGACATTACTCCAATATACTGCTGATCACCACAATGAAGGTTACGGGTGCTTTGTACATGAAGTCAAGGTCTACAGGGTTAACCAAAGTCTACGAAAACTTGAAAGGTAATGCACAGATTCAAAGTGGTTTGTTCGAGCATGCTGAACATTCATTGAAAGCAGTGTATGTACAAATTGAGAAGAAAATCTTCAAATTACACATGGCCACATGTACAAAGACAAACATGTACATTATTCTCGATTCGACATCTGTAGTTGGAACTTAAAATTGCATGTTAAAGTTCACAATAAAATATAACATGCAGAGGATCTGAATGTATATTGTACTTCATCAATCTGTGATGACGCACACGGTTAAAATGCAAAAATTGCAAAAATGTGCTGAAATCATAACCCTGGGGCAGTACCGTCAAATTCCCATCTTTGTGCCGTACAGGCAAGTAAAAGTTACATTTTTTAGTAAAAATGAACAGATCTCACTAGCTATACCAAGAAAGCCCTACAAGATCTATACATCAAATATATTGCTTGAAGAACAAAGCAGCATATCTGGCGGACATGACGTAAGTAAGCAAGGACCACGTGGAGTCTTACAAATTTGGCGCCATTTCACAGATCTGACCCGGAAACAAGGAATACCTCCAAGATTCAGAGTGATTACAATCACCCATCGATTAGTAAAAGCAGGTGTAAATTACAAAGGAGTAAAATCAGATACATCCATTTTTGAGATCGGAACACATCATAACTGTTCAACGACAGTTTAAGTTGGTTCTTTGTCATCTCCGAAGCTATGGTACGTACAGCACGGAAAAACATTACTGTCATCATCCAATTTCAGTTGTACTGTTTATAGCTAGGATAATTCGCTTAAATCTATAACTTTTTACCATAAATTGACTCTATAACTCATTACGACAGTAAGAGCACAGTATCTTCCTACCATGTAAAGACAACTAATGTGTTTTATACTTTTGTTTATGAGCTGACTCTTTAAATGATTGTTGAATGTATTATAGAGTGTGACACGAGAAGAAAACAGTGGAGAGATTCACCATGAAGTCCGTTTTGATAATACAAACTCATCTGAAGTGAGTAAATAATACCTATTGTTAGTTATACACTATTATTATATCACTGTTATTTGCTCTGTTATTATAGGTGGCAGACTTTGGATAGCCAACTCAAATGTTTAATTAAAGTTCATTTGTATTTGTTCAAATCTTTGTTCAATTTAAAGTGATTTTTTTTTCAGTTCTGTTGTTTTTATTTTTTTTATTTTAAGGTTTCTGTCCAATATGTGGACAACCAAGAAGGAATTTATGAAGAGACATTTGAGGAGGCTAATATATTAACTGACCCATCTGTAAAGGTACTGAGAAGAGAGATTGGATCATGATTTCTCCAACTGATTTAAGATTAATGTCTAACAATTACGCATTTTCAGCTTTCAGTGCAGTGCGTGGAGAACCAGAGTGGCCTTTGTGGGCAAATTGTGTATGATGATGTGTCATACCCCATCCATTTCCAACTTCAGGCTGAGCCAGATATTGATGATGAAGGCATTGTGATCGACATGGAAGAAGATTAAGGCCAGAAACTGGATTAATGTTCAATTGATGTCAACTGCATCATGAGGATGATCAGGGGAGGAAAAGCTTGAAGGTCTTTTGCCAGCCCTAGTTAACTCAGTTTCAGCAAGATTTCACATAATTTTGAAAGCACCTCTAGGGTTAGCACCTCTAGGTTATGAAGTCCTGCATCTGAGTAAAGTTACAATGGCTTTGGTTATGCATGTTCAATAGTGTTGAAACTAAATATTTCACAGGCACTTTTACTTGAAGAAACAAGTACAATTCAAAATGAAGAAATCAGTATGAAGGCATTATTTGTTTGAATTTTGAACAACCGCTCAAGTGTGGATTCTGTTATTCTGCTGGCAAACTCTGTCACTTTATATGTCTAAAATGTGATGCAATGGGGCATTTATTTGATGACTCAGGAAATCTTTTGAAGTATTGTTGTCTAACTCAGCATATACTGTCTCAGTTGTCTAACTCAGCACTATGCATGATGTTCATTTATGTTCTTCCATCTGTATGGTCTGAGTTTGAGTCTATTGATCTGGCTTCCTGTAACAATATTGTCAATCACCTAAAAGCTACTATTTGTGCTCAGGATATTATTCCACCTCTTTTCCTGAGACAAATCATGAACACAGTTGGCCCTGACCTGTTGTTGGTTATTAACAAATGTTTGTCTACTGGTTCCTTTCCCTAACAGTCTAAAACTTGCTATGGTGATGGCGTATCTTAAAAAACCAAACCTTTATCCTTCTTCTCCTTCTAACTTTCGTCCTATTTCTAATTGACCTTTAATATCAAAGATCCTTGAGAGAGTTGTTCTGACTCAATTACAATGTTATTTGGCTGCAGAGGTGGGTAGTAACGAATTACATTTACTTCGTTACATTTACTTGAGTACATTTTTTGGGTAACTTGTACTTTTAGAGTATATTTAAAGATGGGTACTTTTACTCTTACTCAAGTAAATTTCTTGTGAAAAAACTGTACTTTTACTTAGTTACATTCGGTGGCGTTCCTCCATTACTGTCAAATGGTAATAATTATATATATTAAAATAAGTTAATATGACTTTCTCAAGTCTCGCGAAACGTTGGAGAGGCTGCTTCGCGAGAGGTTGCTACGCATCTCCCGCTTATAATTAGCGCGCGTTTAGTCGGAGGATGATGGCCGAAGCAGAGGAAGATGTGTGTGAGCTACGGGAGGCAGATCACCCGTGGCATCAAGTTCAGTCTATGTTTTCACTCCAAGATGTCAGAAATAATAGTTTCATAATGTGTGTGCTGTGCACCAAAACGAACTGATATCTCAGCATACAAGAATTCCCCCCTGAAAAGAACATAGCGGTAAGTGTCACAATGATGCCTATATTTGAACACTATTAACGGTAATTTGGTAACTATGGGAAATTTTCCCTTATTATAATACTATTTCACACAATTCCGAGTGTTTTCCTCATATGCGCTCTTGTGCAAGCAATGACAAATCGTTTGAATCCTCCAAACAACACACGTCCACGAACAAACGTTCACATCTGCACATTTACATATCCTTTTCTTCACAAAACGAAACAAATTGAATAGCCTCCCAGCCAACATTTATATGTGGGGCCCATATGGGTATGAAATGGGCTGAAAAATGGGCCCCATATGGGATTGTCCGCGGGTTCCATAATGGCCCCATGTTAGTTGCCCACATGGATTTCATATAGGATGGCACTTGCCACTAGGTGGGACCCAAGTGGGCAACATGCACAAGACCCATCTCGGTCCCAGCTTTAACCCAGACAAAATTTATATATGGGGCCCATGTGGGTATGAAATGGGCTGAAAAATGGGCTCAATATGGGATTGTCTGCGGGTTCCATAATGGCCCCATGTTAGTTGCCCACATGGATTTCATATAGGATGACACTTGCCACTAGGTGGGACCCAAGTGGGCAACATACAGAAGACCCATCTCGGTCCCAGCTTTAACCCAGACAAAATTTATATGTGGGGCCCATGTGGGTATGAAATGGGCTGAAAAATGGGCTCAATATGGGATTGTCCGCGGGTTCCATAATGGCCCCATGTTAGTTGCCCACATGGATTTCATATAGGATGACACTTGCCACTAGGTGGGACCCAAGTGGGCAACATACAGAAGACCCATCTCGGTCCCAGCTTTAACCCAGACAAAATTTATATGTGGGGCCCATGTGGGTATGAAATGGGCTGAAAAATGGGCTCAATATGGGATTGTCCGCGGGTTCCATAATGGCCCCATGTTAGTTGCCCACATGGATTTCATATAGGATGACACTTGCCACTAGGTGGGACCCAAGTGGGCAACATACAGAAGACCCATCTCGGTCCCAGCTTTAACCCAGACAAAATTAATATGTGGGGCCCATGTGGGTTTGAAATGGGCTGAAAAATGGGCTCAATATGGGATTGTCCGCGGGTTCCATAATGGCCCCATATTACTTGCCCACATAGATTTCATATAAGATGACACTTGCCACTAGGTGGGACCCAAGTGGGCAACATACAGAAGACCCATCTCAGTCCCAGCTTTAGGTTTTATGTGGGTACTACATGGTTCCTATATGGGCTGAAATACGGGCTGTAAGTGGGTTTGTCCACGGGTTCCATGTTGGCCCCAGCAACTTGTTCATGTGGGTTTTAAGCAGGATTTCACAGGGCTTTAGGTGGGGCACAACTAGGGATCATACGCATGGGGCCCCATTAAGGATCATCTGGGTTCCATCTAAATGAGTAGCAACACCACACAAATACATTTTAAAGCATTAGAGCACACAGTGAGATTAAAAGTTTTTCAAATATCAATTTTATTGAAACTACCAATCACATTATGCTATATTCTGACATTTGCGGAGACAATATTTAAGCTGTTTGAAGAGTATCTTTTTAAAGGTATATACCTAATGTTTAAATAATTGAAATAATTAAAGTTAATACACATTTTGAACCTGTATTTAAACAATCTTTACTCAAAGCTTTGGGCATTTGAACAGGAAATACAGTGAATTAGTGTTGTCAAAAGTACAGACCGCAATACCAAGTCGGTACTGAAATTAAAAATTGACGCTTTGAGCACTGTTGATCAGAATCGTAAATAACTCTGATTGCCCATTGTGCTCACACGCTCATCAAATGTGATTGGCTACAATGACCAGCGCTTCAAAAACATGTTGTTAATATAAATCAATTATGCTTTTCACTGAGCGCTTAAACAGATACACACGGGAGTGTTTGAATGCAGGTGCCTATCAACCTACCGGTCCGCTGGTTGATGCCTGCTTGTGCTTTCAAATGCTCCCGCTTTGAAAACACTTTCAAACACTTCTTTCTGCTTTCAAACGCTCCCGTGCGTTGATCATTGTATCCAATCACAGACACATCCAATGAGCGTGTGAGCACAATGGCCAGTCAGGTGTTTACGATTACAGCTCAACAGCGTTCATAGCAGCATTTTTAACATTTCAGTACCGACTTGGTATCGCAGTCGGTACTTTTGAGAACACTAAAATACATACAGTGGGGACAATTACAAGCAGCAGCCACTATACATTTTTCAGTACTGCTTACACTGTAGACAGTCATTTGTGCATTCTAGACACCCTCAGTCCTCCTCCGTCTCTTGTCCCAGTGAACCATTTTGAGAGTTCCCACTCAGCTTCTTGCCGGTTGATCTTTGACATCACCAGTGCAGTCTTTTTGAGAGCCTCTGCAAAACAATTTGTTTTTTAGATATAGCTATACAATATAACATTAAAAATTTCACTTTTTTGCTTGGTTTAATCAGGGTAATATTAAAAATGGTGCTAAATCTGACTAAATGTTATTTTCTGCAGTCGATTTAAAATGTTTAATCTGAATGTAAAAACTGTTTGAATTAGGGCTGTCAAGCAATTACATTTTTTAATCTAATTAATCACACATAAAATTTGCCTGAGAAGTTAGTCCAAAAATATAATTTAAAGTAATCAAATAGAAATATTTTTGGGTGAACTTTACTGTTTGTTTTTATTCATATTGAAATATGAAATTATACTCTAAATAATAAACTAAATGTCTAATGGAGTAAGTCATTGAGTCATTCATTCGATTCGCTCAAATGTGAACGCAACACAGACCCGGGTGGGCAAGAAAAGTAACCTGCGCATGCGTTTTATCAGATGATGTTGTATTTAATTCAATAAAACACATGTAAGGGATGATGGTGTTGATGATTTACCTTGGATACGAGAGTGAGTCTGCAGTGTATGTGTATTCGCACACAGCACCGGCAGGAACATCGCGCTCTGACACGGACAGTGTAAAAACGCCCAGAGACTGAAACATTTTTGCCCTATATCTTGCATTTTAGGCACACCGTTTTCTTAGGCCTTTTATAGAATTGCATTCTATAGGGTTCATTACGCAGTCAGTTGTTGCCCTGCATCATATTTTTCATGACCTAAGTAGGGGTGGGGCAAGTGCGCTAAATGCGTTAATAATTTTAACGCATTATTTTTTACCGTAAGTAAATAATCAAAATGTACGCGTTAAATCGACACCCCTAGTTTGAATGAATGATTTAATGACTCACTAAAATACATGTTTCATTACTTTTTTTAACAAATCTCTTGTCGCCACCTACGGGTGTAACAATGTGACAATTTTTATTTTAAGTGTCAAGTTCCTTTCAAAAGGTGATTTACTTGCTACTGTAGACAGTGTTTATATCTAAACCATAAACTTTTTACTTCTGTGATCATTTGAATAATTGTAACACAGAAATAACAATAGTGTGGTTAAAAAGACCTGAATATTAAGTCTGCATTTTAAAACAAAGGAGGATGGTTAGTATGCAGACCTGCAAACTCAGAGTAAAAAAGGTGACAGTGGGGGGTGGGGGGTGCGTACCCCTGGCTCGGTTTTTTTTGTTTGTGATTTTAATATGCAAATTACACATTTCTGAGCGTGACTTAAAGTGAATGACATTTAATATTTTAAAAATAATTTTATTTACAACAAAGAAACGCCTGCAACTCAGGGAAGTGTTGTGACGCATGACACAAATAAAAAGAAAAGACTGACATTAGGGGTGTAACGGTACACAAAACTGACGTTTCGGTACCTTGGTTTAGAAATCACGGTTCGGTACGAGTTCGGTACAGCAGTTTTACAAAATTGCTTTTTATTTATTTTTATATTTAACAGTGGTTTACTGAAGAAGAAAAAGTGTCTGTCCTTAAATTAATAAAAATCATATCTAAACGTTTATTGAAGACATTTCTGTAAAATATATAGGGAGCCCTTACTTGCACACTAATATTAAAGGTCCCGTTTTTCGTGTTTTTTTTTAAGCTTTGATTGTGTTTACAGTGTGCAATATAACATGTGTTCATGTTTCGCGTGTAAAAAAACACAGTATTTTTCACACAATTTACTTATCTGTATACCGCTGTTTTCACTGTCCTCAAAACGGCTTGAAAGATTTCCCTGTTCTATGAAGTCCCTCCTTCAGAAATACGTAACGAGTTCTGATTGTGCCAGCGGTTCCCGTGTTGTGATTCGACAGCAGCTTAGCGCACGCAGAGCGCACGTTACCGGAAAGGTCACGCCTCTCACCATAACGGGGATGCATGCGCTCAATGATCTCTAAGTACAGCGTCCCTGGGAAAGCCAAACAAAGGTGACTTGACTACGGGATGAAAATAACAGCGTCTCGACGACATGGCGACAAACATTATACAAACGCAACCGAACGCAACACTTCCTCTTCTCCACGCGGGAGCAACAAGACCACGCCCCCTTTTTCGCGTACTCTTGTGGGCGGAGGTTAGTCGACATACTGCTCTACTGACGTAATTAAAGCAGGATGTACAGGGATGTAGTCCCAACCGGCCGTTCGCTGTAGGCTTTGAAAGGGAACTTCTGTTAAATAAAATATCTCGCTTGGCATTGAACTTTGAGCTTTATAATTTTACAGGTATTATATATGCTCTAACAGCAACATTACACACTAACTAAAGTTTGAAAAATGGGATCACGAAGAACAGGACCTTTAAAGGTTAACAACAGAGCCAAAACTATTAGCCTAAATTCAGTTGCTATTTATTTTTAGGTATAATAATCAACACTCAAATAACACATTGTATGCAAACATGTAAACTTCGCATAAGGCAGTTTTTGCATTAACTTCTAAATCGAATTGTAAAATTGTTTTTCATCCAATTCATTGTTGAAATATAATAATTTATACAGTGTCTGTCATTTTCATGACAGGTTTATTTAACATGCTTGAAATAATCAAGACATCACTAACAGGTAAAGTAGAATATAATGAATAAATAGGCTAATATAGTGCATATATTTATTGAAAGAGTTGATTTCTCCAGTGAATTAAATTCTGTGGACACTGAATGACTGCCTGAGGTAAATGTGATGCTAACATTACATGACAAGATGGGCATTCATGTTTATTGGTCAGTGATCAGTCACACCACATCGAGCGTCAAAATGGCATTTATCGTTTGAATTTCGTGGTAAAATGGACTGAATACTTAATATGTTCGTGTGGAAACTCGAAATTGAAGTGTGTTCTGCGCTTAAAACAAGCCGACTGTGAACTGTTAAAGATTGCATTCGGAAACAGTTCGGTAACGTTACACGCTTGTGACATAACGCACACATCAACCTGATCACTTTATTTCGTTTATTTCTACTGGCAGTGAAAACGCAGATATGAATGTTAGCTGTACAACGAATCGTTGTCATTTCGGAAAAAATATTGTGTGGGTGTTTGAAGCGAGATCACAATAATTTAACAATTAATCAGTAGCTCTATTTTCTGATAATATATGTGGCTCTGTACATTTCTGATATGTAGAACTATTACACTTATTTCAAAATCCTAACTACACATTGTATTATGTTAATTGTGTAAAATCTAATTAAGTAAGTACATTTAAAGGAACACTCCACCGTTTTTAGAAATAGGGCTTACGGTATTCAACATCTTTCCTACATTTAGATATGTGGGCAAATGCATTTTTGTCTCAGTGCATGCATTGTTTTAGTTTGGCAGGGTCGCCGCTAGCTTAGCTTAGCATAATGAATGGAATCCTATGTTGCCAGCTAGCATGTCCTGAGTAAACATGATAAAAAAAACCCCAACCTAATTACTTCTTGTGGCCTGCATATTCACAACGAGTACAAACAGCGATGCAGATTAAGACTAGGCGATTTCCTAGGCACCCGGGGTGCGTGTCCCAAAACCATAGTTGCTAACCTGTTAGCAACTTAGGTCGTTGGCAATGGGAAATTGCATTGCAACCAACAAAGTTGCTAACTTAGTTAGCAACTATGGTTTTGGGAAACGCACCCCAGATATTGACTTGGGACTATATTATGGGGAAGCACAGGCGAAGCACTGCTACTTGGGCGCAGAGATATCACACAACACATGAAATCCCCAAACTTCCGTGAATAGTAGGTGGCTATTTTTCATACAGTACATGAATGGCGATGAACATGGCTGATTTTGTTAGAGACGAAGAGGGTTACTTAGAAAGTCAAGATCCAGAACCATAGCTTGAGTTTTCAGAAGAGGAGCTACGCCTGCGTGCTTTGGAAATAGAATGACAAGAGGAGGAAGTTGCGATCGCTCAACAGCCGGAGGACGTGAGGAGGATTTTTCCGGTGTGATAAAGTGAACTGGAAAAAACTGCATCGCTATTTGTACTCATTGTGTATACGCAGGCCACAAGAAGTAATTAGGTGTTTTTTTGATCACTTTTACTCGAGACATGCTACCTGGCAACATAGGATTCCATTCATTATGCTAAGCTAAGCTAGCAGCGACCCTGCCAAACTAAAACAATGCATGCACGGAGACAAAAATGCATTTGCCCACATATCTAAATGTAGGAAAGATGTTGAATAAGCCCCATTTCTAAAAACGATGGAGTGTTCCTTTAATTAAATTAAGTAAAATCAAAACACCTCACATATCACAAAAGGTTAATGAATCCATTCCATACCATAAGTGATAGTGCAGCAGTGCTCCATGCAGTGTAGCAGGTGAAGAACAATCCTCCACCAAATCGCCATTAATCAGCGGAATCCCCGGTCAATCTGGGGTGGGGTCGGCTGACAAGTCCTTAAAAAGAAATGTATTGAAAAATACAACAAAATGTATTGAAATTCTAACAACATTTGCCATTATAAAACATTCAGACAACATGAACAAATGGTGAACTTTGAGACTTAGTTTGTATACAATTAAAATGTTAAACATATTTATATTCATATATATATATATATATTTATATTCATATATATATATATATATATAATATATATATATATATATATATATATATATATATATATATATATATATATATATATATATATATATATATATATATATATATATATATATATATAAAAAAAATGAAATACCCAAATTACATTGGATTCACAACAACGGTCTCTTTTCCTAGATGTATCATAGCAAGGTAAACAAAATTGTAGCTTTAAAAAAGCCAAATGGCACACAGATATCAATCTAATAAATTTACCTGCAGCCGCATTTTTCCTGTCATGACATCTCTGAGAGTCATGAGGGTCTTTCCCTTGATGTTCTCCAGTGAATTAAATAAAGGACTGATGATGATGATGGTGATAAGTTCTTCTTTCTTTATGTCACTTCAGAGGAAGAAAAGACAAAAGTTACTCAGATTTATTATCACTAGTGGAGGAAAAGGAAATGTCTTACAAATGTAATTTTGATGATGAAAATAACTTTTAACTACATTAATCCCAATGTAAGGTTTAGAAACAATGGTTAAAACAGACTAATATCTTACTGCAGTTGATAAATGGATTCGTTTCTGGATCTTCTTCCAGTGCTTGATCAAAAATAAATGTAAACAGACATCTTATCATTAGCAGTTGGCTGTGTTCTACATAGAGTTTCCTAGTGTAAATGATGCTTTTATCAGTCACTTTACTAATTCCAATGTCCCTCGTTTTAAACTAACGTTACAACATTATGATACATGAGAGGAAACATTGAAATACGTGCAAATACGCTAATCGCGATTAGCATCTCATTTCAACATCTTTAATGAAGCAGTAAGTTACACAGACACTGCAGGTTGTAACGTTACGTCTGTTACCCATTTCTAAAGCTCTCATGTGTACACAGAGCATTTATTTAAGTTAATGAACACCATTAACACAAGATTTGTTTATCTGCATTATTTAATATTCCATTAACTATATTAACACGCTCATCCGCTTATTTTAATTGGATACCTTTTAAACAAATATATTTATTTAGGCTATTCATCTATCTGTGTATCTAAAATGATATTGGGATACATACATTAAGTAACGTTACATGAACACACAACACAACTTTACTATGACTGAAAAATCTCTTACCTGATATTGCATATGTTTGCAGTACCTCACAGATCCAGTCTGAGTCTGACCCTTCCTCTGTGTTCTCATTCCAGCTTTTGTTCTCCGTTAACATGCCACAACTCAAATTAGTTAAAAAATAATAACTTAACAGACACATTAATCGGGGACTGACAGAAATCTTGCTGAGCAGTAGCACGCGACTCGTTACCAATTCAAACTCACGTATTTTGAAACTCGACCTGTAAAAGGGCGCGCACAGTTGTCATTGGCCAGTTACGTAGATGACAGCACGATTAACCAATCATGATGCAAAGAAGCAAGGTGAAACAACCAATAGCAATTGTTTCAGCATGGTAATGGAAAGATTATTTTATTTTTCAAAGAAATGTATGTGTTTAGTGTTATTTGTAGGCTGTATTATTTGATTAGCTGGTCGAATAGTATTTTCATGACAAAGTATAAATAAAATACATTACTGCATGGTAAACTATAGCCTCACACACAAAATTGTACACAAAATCACACAAAAAGTTTATGCTGCACTGCTCTCCAGGATTAAATGACATCCATTATTATTATTATTGATAGCCTACTTATAATAATTATATTTTAACATATACATTTAGATTTTTGAATGGTTTTGAACGAAATAGATAAAATGCTAACAAAATAATAATTTGAAAGGCATATATTTCTTGAAGACATGACATTGAGTCAACATACAGATCTGGAAAAAAAAATGTATATTGATTTATAAGGTTTTTTTTAACCTTTTTCAATAGCTTAGCATTACATGTTATATCAACATTGTGTCAACGTTGAAACAACAACTTACATTATTTTAACCATATTTAAACTTTGAAGGAAAGTGCTGACTAGGATTGAAAAAGAAAATTAAACTGCACTTTATTATGTAACGTTTGCTTTATTAAAAAAGTTTGTTTGCTGCAAGTATGATTTCTTGCAGTTTTTTGTTCGCTTTGTTACTATTTTCACAAGCAAGGTGTACATTTTCAAAACTCATAGTGCTAATATCACAAGATCATCAAAAGTGCACTTTTTTTCAAACATTTCAGCATATTTTCAATTGTGTGAATACAATACACAAAACCACAAAGTATCCTTTTCACTATACAAAATAAGTGTTTCATCTTTATAAATGTTTAATTCACAGTTCATTGGACCGAAATATTTGCAATTTGTGAATAGAGCAGAATAGAGTATAAGGGAGTGGAAATAGTCAATGACGGTGTAACATCAGACAGATGGCATGAAATATAGCATTTTATATTACAGTATGTATGCCATGTGATACTGTAAACCGATTACCATGGTAGAGACTGTCACATTACTGTAACTGTAACCCTTATAAAGCTCAACTACAGTAGATTCAGTCATATACAGTGAGAACACTTATTGGCAGCAAACTCTGATATAGCACAGAACCTCATGGCAGTGTCATAACTTTATCACACCAGATAACACACTGAATACTATTACAAACATCATGGGTTCAATGACACAAGTTAGGTAATGTAAGTGTATTTTCTAATGAGGCATATGTAGCCTGTGTTACTGTAAATAATTCAGCAACGAGGGAGATTTGAAACAAGTATCTTGCATTGTTCGCTGTTGGATGAACTGATTGTTTAAAGTACTAAACTGAAAGAAGATAATATTGTGTTTCGGTGATTAAACCAACATATTATAATAATCTTGTGTTTGAAACAATGATTATGTGGGCTGAAAATATGTGCAACTGAATGAAAGCATGAGATCAGGTTTTGAAAGAATGACGAGCTGTTACAAGTGTGAGCAGTTTAGATTTTTGTACCAAGAGTTTTGAAAATGTACACCTTACTTGTGAAAATAGTACCAAAGCGAATAAAAAAAAACTGTAATTTACATTGGATTCCCTTCAAAAATATGAATTTCCATTCTATCTTTCTTTACTTGGGCTATTTCACCATCTGATGAGCCTTACCTTTCAATGTTCAAGATAATATACCTCATCATTTATATACTGAATTATATACCCAGGTAGAAGAAATCAAAACTAGCAACAACCATGTGCAACAGCCATTATAATCCCATTATTTTGATAGATTAAGTAGCCTTGTGTAACCCATTCTTCATTTTCATATTCTTCATATCAAAATATTTTGAACAATTTGTATACATTTTAAAATAACTGTATGGAGATAAGCATTTGCTGTAACTCACAAAATCAGGCACTAAACACATTTGATATTTAATGTTAATGACTGTGTCTCTTGCCCAATTTCAGACACTAAAATATGTGTACCAGGCCATTTCTGACACCACCAGGGTTTGACCTAGTTTACCTCTACCAGGGTTCTTCAACTCCTGACTTCTGAACTCATCAACAGCCTTTAAGATCGTTTTTCTTGCTGAGTTTAATTCTAGCTTTAACCAAACATGCCAAACAAGCTAATAACAATGTTCCAAATTACTTGTAAGTTAAAACAGGTATGTTTGATTGGGGTTGGTTTTAATGTCTGCTGGACACCAGCCCTCCAGGACTGGAGCTGAACAGTCCTGGCATATATTATACTCACATATAATGCACTCCTAACCATATTTGGTTTGTCCAAAAGTGCTCCATATGTATTTCTCCATTCTGACACTGATCCAAATATCACCTATGTGGGTACTACCCATAGACTGTATAAAACATGACGTCTCCAGTAGGTTTCTGAAGAGCATTTTTAAAGCCCAAAGTGGACGGAGCCAGCTGGAAGGTTGCCACTTGGTGCTACCTTGGACCCATGTAGGCAGCCTATATGGGGCTGATTGTGTGTCCTACTCATATGGTTTATCAAAGCGGGCCCCATATGAGTTTGCCCATTCAGAACCCATATAGAGATTACCTATGTGGGTACTATCTTGGGCCCATGTAGGTAGCCTATATGGGACTGATTGTGTTTGCCCATGTCTCACCCATATTGTTTATCAAAGCGGGCCCCATATGAGTTTGCCCATTCAGAACCCATATAGAGGTTACCTATGTGGGTACTATCTTGGGCCCATGTAGGTAGCCTATATGGGACTGATTGTGTTTGCCCATGTCTCACCCATATGGTTTGCCTAAGCGGGCCCCATATGTATTTCCCCATTCAGCAACCATATAGAGGTTACCTATGTGGGTACTATCTTGGGCCCATGTGGGTAGCCCATATGGGACTGATTGTGTTTGCCCATATCTGACCCATATGGTTTGCCCAAGCGGGCCCCATATGTATTTCCCCATTCAGAAACTATAAAGAGATTACCTATGTGGGTACTATCTTGGGCCCATGTGGGTAGCCTATATGGGACTGATTGTGTTTGCCCATGTCTGACCCATATGGTTTGCCCAAGCGGGCCCCATATGTATTTCCCCATTCAGAAACCATAAAGAGATTACCTATATGGGTTCTACCATGGGCCCATGTGGGTAGCCTATATGGGACTCATTGTGTTTGCCCATGTCTGACCCATATGGTTTGCCCAAACGGGCCAAATATGTATTTCCCCATTCAGAACCCATATAGAGGTTACCTATGTGGGTACTATCTTGGGCCCATGTAGGCAGCCTATATGGGACTGATTGTGTTTACCCATGTCTGTCCCATATGGTTTGCCCAAGCGGGCCCAATATGTATTTCCCCATTCAGAACCCATATAGAGGTTACCTATGCGGGTACTATCTTGGGCCCATGTAGGCAGCCTATATGGGACTGATTGTGTTTACCCATGTCTGTCCCATATGGTTTGCCCAAGCGGGCCCAATATGTATTTCCCCATTCAGAACCCATATAGAGGTTACCTATATGGGTACTATCTTGGGCCCATGTGGGTAGCCTATATGGGACTGATTGTGTTTACCCATGTCTGACCCATATGGTTTGCCCAAGCGGGCCCAATATGTATTTCCCCATTCAGAACCCATATAGAGGTTACCTATGTGGGTTCTACCATGGGCCCATGTGGGCAGCCTATATGGGACTGATTGTGTTTGCCCATGTCTGACCCATATGGTTTGCCCAAGCGGGCCCAATATGTATTTCCCCATTCAGAACCCATATAGAGGTTACCTATGTGGGTACTATCTTGGGCCCATGTGGGTAGCCTATATGGGACTGATTGTGTTTACCCATGTCTGACCCATTTGGTTTGCCCAAGCGGGCCCAATATGTATTTCCCCATTCAGAACCCATATAGAGGTTACCTATATGGGTTCTACCATGGGCCCATGTGGGCAGCCTATATGGGACTGATTGTGTTTGCCCAAGTCTGACCCATATGGTTTGCCCAAGCGGGCCCAATATGTATTTCCCCATTCAGAACCCATATAGAGGTTACCTATATGGGTTCTACCATGGGCCCATGTGGGTAGCCTATATGGGACTGATTGTGTTTACCCATGTCTGACCCATTTGGTTTGCCCAAGCGGGCCCAATATGTATTTCCCCATTCAGAACCCATATAGAGGTTACCTATATGGGTTCTACCATGGGCCCATGTGGGCAGCCTATATGGGACTGATTGTGTTTACCCATGTCTGACCCATTTGGTTTGCCCAAGCGGGCCCAATATGTATTTCCCCATTCAGAACCCATATAGAGGTTACCTATGTGGGTACTATCTTGGGCCCATGTAGGCAGCCTATATGGGACTGATTGTGTTTGCCCATGTCTACCCCATTTGGTAAACCCATATGGGGCCCATTTGTGTTGCCCATTTTAAGCCCATGCACTCATTTCCCATTTGTGACCCAGCTAGGACCCACATTGGTAGCCCACCAGTTTTCTCCCATATGGGACCTTCTTAGCTGACCCGAGTGGGCCCCATATAAGATGCCCATTTTTGGACCATGCCCACTTGGTTCCCATGTAGCCCAAGCATAAACCACGTGGGGCCCACATATACATGTTGGCTGGGCTAATGTGACGTCTTGCATTTATACACAAATCCGGACAGACACCTGTCTGAAGTGTAGAAAATACATACAAATAAAAACGGTATTGTATTTTATTCCTACCTAAAGAATAGCCTATATTCTTATAAAAATATAAGTATATATGTTTTAAAAAGAGCTCTAGTTAGCCCAGCGCACCATTAATTTACACTGTTTACCATTAATCTCACACGCACACGCACACACACACACACACACACATATATATAAGGTTCATTACCTTACATTAGTTAACATGAACTAATAATGAACTGCACTTATAAAGCACTTATTTAACTTTATGTTAATTTAAACATTTACTAATGCATTTTTCAAATATTGTTAGACAATGCACTGTGAACTAACATGAATAAACCATGAACAGCTGGATTTTTATGAACTAACGTTGACAAAGATTAACTAATGACGAACAGAGGTGTTGTTCATGGTTAGATCATGTTAACTAATACCTTAACTAATGTTAACTAATACAACCTTATTGTAAAGTGTTACAGAGAGGTGTGTGAAAGCTCTCCAAGTAGCCTGAAATTCAGGGTTTTCGCTTCTTATCAATCAGATCGAAAGTAACTAGTAACTAACTACTTGAGTAGTTTTCTCATCGAATACTTTTTTACTCTTACTCAAGTAAATATTACGATTGTTACTTTTACTTTTACTTGAGTAAATATTTCCGTAAGTACTTGTACTTTTACTTGAGTACATATTTTGGCTACTCTACCCACCTCTGTTTGGCTGTAAATTCTCTTCATGAAACATTTAAATCTGGTTTAAAGCTTTACACAGTACTGAATCTGCCCTTTTAAGAGTTTCAAGCAATATTTTCACAGAAACTGATTCTGGGAAATCTATGGCTATCGTTTTATTAGATCTGAGTGCTGCATTTGACTTGGTCGACCATGAGATCCTTTTGAGACGCCTGGAGATATCTGTGGGCCTCCATGGCGCAGTTTTACAGTGGTTCCGTTCTTATCTGACCAATAGATGGTTCAGTGTTCGTATTGGTCATCAGTCCTCTTCAAATATACCTCTTGATTGTGGAGTCCCTCAGGGATCAATCCTCGGACCAGTATTTTTTACCCTGTATATGCTACCTTTGGCTTCCATTTTTAACAAATATGGTATCCTTTCATTTCTACGCTGATGATACTATTTTCCCTTAAAACATAATGATAAAAATTGTTTACAATCGCTGTTGGCCTGTTTAAAAGAACTCAAGCGTTGACTTTCAAGCTTTCAAACTTTGAAATAATTCTATTTGGGCCCAAGGAAAACTGTGTGTTTGATGTTGACCGTGGTTCTCTTGCTCCATACAAAACTCACTGCGTTAGAAATCTAGGCGTTCTGTTTGGTCATAACCATAAATTTGATAAACAGATCAGTACTGTTCTGAAATCATGTTTTTTTAATCTGCGCCAACTCTCTAGAGTGAAACCGTTTCTATCCTAGTGTAACTATGCAAGTATGAGCCGGTGACTCCTATTTTATCTGCACTTCACTAGCTACCTGCCAAATTTAGAGTCGATTTTAAAATTATTTTATATGTTTACAAATCCCTCAACAATCTGGCCCCTCCCTGACTGATCTGCTCCTTCCGTACACTCCATCGAGAACTTTAAGATCCAGTGAGCACTGTATACTCATCATGCCTAGATCTAGACTTAAAAAACGCGGTGATCGCACTTTTGCGACGGTAGGTCCAAAACTTTGGAGCAGTCTACCTCTTCACATCAGATTAGCTCCCTCCATTTCCACCTTTAAATCTGCTCTAAAAACCTATCTATTCTCTCAGGCTTTCAATACTCCTTATAGGTTCGTTATTGTTTTATTATTTGCTGTGTGCTCATTAAGTTAGATTTTTTTTATGTACAGCACTTTGATCAGCCTTGTTTTTAAATGTGCTTTACAAATAAATATTGTATTGTATTGTATTGTATTGTATTGCATGAGCAATTTATGAATTAACACAATTTCCCATTTCCTCCAAAAGAGTTTAGTACAGTGGTTAAAGCAATATCACCTGGATTAATTCCCTTTATTAAATGTCACTGCATATCTAATCCAAGGAATACAGTTACAATACAATCCACGTTACTATTGGATGGAATTGATCTATTAGATAAGAAATGTACCAATAGACATGTATGGAAAATGTTTCAATTTTAAAAGAAAATTTCAACAAGAGGAAAGTTCTATTGGCAGTCCATGATATTGACTGGAAAAGGGCCTGACTTTTACCTGGGAAATGTTGTATTTTCAATTAAGCAAAAGAAATACATTTCGAAATTTTACATAAACCCTGTCAACTCTAACATTTGTAAATATTTGGACATTGACAGCTCATGTTCTTTTTGTAAACAAGCAGAGGAGACATTTGAACACTTGTTTTTTGGTTGCCCTATTGCCAAACAATTCTGGTTTGACCTAGGTTCTCACGTTTTAAAAATAGACCTCTGGAGTATATTGTACATTGTTTTAATTTATATGGAAAAATTTTCATTCATAAGCAAAAATCTGCAAACAGTATTCCATCCTACACCCACTTTGAAATTGAATTAGCTCACTACTTAAATCTCTTTATCACATAAAGAATAAGAAAACACTAAGATTCCTTAAATACTATGAAGAAATATTTAAAGAAAATATGTATTTAAAGCTTTCCATGTAATTGTTTGTATGTTAGTGTATTAATACAATTGTGTCCTAGCAACTTATGATTTGATTCTAATTATTTATTTTTTTTGTTTTTTTCTTATATGTATTTTAATTGTGTGTATTTATGTTTCTATATGTATTCCCAATGTTCTTATGTTCGTTAATTGAGCATAAAAAAAAATAAAAAAAAATCAGTCAAGAATTCAGTCTTTCTCTTTGTGATTTTTTTTTATGTTATAAACAGGGAACCATTAATAGCAATAGGATACGTTGAAAGTCTTCACACCGCCATCATTCATGAATGTTGCAACAGCAAGTCATTTAAGTTGAACTAATTGAAAATGAATCAGTATGCGACCGTAATTAAAAGACATGTAAATGTATGAATACAGTGGCAAGAAAAAGTGAACTGCTTGCAGAATCTGTGAAAATGTGAATAATTTTAACTGAATAAGAGATATCATAAAATGCATGTCAATTTTTATTTAGTGCTGTCCTGGATAAGATATTTTGATGTCCCACAGTCTTTCTGTGAGATCTTCTCTCAAGATTAGTGAGTTTTATTGTTGCTTGGGGTTGTATATCAGCTTTTATCTTAGCAGCAAAACCGATCCTTACAGGTTCAATATTTTTACAAATGTCTTAAGTCTCTTTGATAACTTATATCTTAGGGGTAACACATTACTTATGTCTCCGAGCCAAATTTCAAATATGGGCACAGACTCAGATTTCCATTTCTGTAAAATTGCCTTTGCTAAGATCATGCATAATGATCATGCCTGTTCTTCATTGAAAATGTACCAAAATATATTGATGTCTGCAGGGTAGACAGATGTACATTTTTTCTTCTCCATAAAATGCTTTTCCCCCCAATAAAACATACTGTTTCCTGATAAAACACTTGTGCTGGTGTTGAGGTGGGATACGGGTAAGGTTAGGGACAGGTTTGGTTATAGATGTAAGAGTGGGTTAAAGGGTTAGTTCACCCAAAAATGAAAATTATGTCATTAATTACTTACCCTCATGTCGTTCGACACCCGTAAGACCTCCGTTCATCTTCGGAACAGAAATTAAGATATTTTAGTTGAAATCTGATGGCTCTGAAAGTCCTCCATTGGCTCAATGGCACGTTCACTCTCAAGACCCTTAAAAGGTACTAAAGACGTCGTTACAAAGTCCATCTCACTACAGTGGTTCTAAAATAACTTTATGAATCGGTGACAATAGTTTTTGTGCGCAAAAAAACCCTAAATAACGACTTACATAGTGATGACGATTTCAAAACAAAGCGTCATGAAGCTTCGAAGCGGTTTGAATCACTGAGCCGAATCATGATTCGGATCGCGTGTCAAACCGCCAAACAGCTGAAATTTGGCGATTCAAACCGCTGAATCGACTCAGTAATTCATAACGCTTCGAAGCTTCATGATGCTTTGTTTTGAAATCGTCATCACTATGTAAGTCGTTATTTAGGGTTTTTTTACTATTGTCTATTGTCTACTATTGTCTAAAACTATTGTCGCCGATTCATAAAGTTATTTTAGAACCACTGTAGTGAGATGGACTTTGTAACAACGTCTTTAGTACCTTTTAAGGGTCTTGAGAGTGAACCGTGCCATTGAGCCAATGGAGGACTTTCAGAGCCATCAGATTTCAACTAAAATATCTTCATTTCTGTTCCGAAGATGAACGGAGGTCTTACGGGTGTCGAACGACATGAGGGTAAGTAATAATGACAGAATTTTCATTTTTGGGTGAACTAACCCTTTAAGATCTAAGTGAAGGGTCAACACATGCAGGTATTTTTAAATATATAAGTACAATGTAAAAACATTTATATTCACAATAAGTGCATTGCATCAAATTAATAATTTATATGTTAGTACAAAGTTAAAGAAGTTCATATAAAGTGGGCCCAAATGCAATCTACATCTCAAACTATCTAAAAGCATAGAATTCTCTAGAATTTCTCACAGAAATTACTGAAATAATCAAGTGTAACAAACATAGGCCAGTTCAAGCTGTGCATGTAAACCTTAAGAGGCATGGTAGCGACTGACGCTAGAAGCTGTGGTCTTTAGCATCCTTGTTAGCGGTGCGCTTCCCACACCGGAGACCACGGTTTGAATCCCACTCGGAGCGGGTCAAGTAGGACCAGTCACATTTGGTGCCGTGACCCGAATGGGAGTGAGCTTTAGGGGGATGAGTGTAACCGATTCAGGCCAGTAAGAGCTGTGTGTGTAAACCTCAATCCCCAGGCCTCAAGAGGTGTGCTAGTGGCTGACACATCCTTATTAATGTGCCTACCTCCCATGCCGAAGACCCTGGTTCGAATCTTGCTAGGAGTCGGAGTTACACAAGCCCATTAATTACTTTCCATAGAAAGGGATGACCACATATTTTTGGTTAAATAGGGTACATCCTGCTAACTAAAAGCAATAGCATGTAGCAAATCATGGATCATTGCTGTGATCAAAGCAAAGGCCACTATAAAAAGAGACAAGCCCATCCCTACCATATGTTCAGCCTTAATTTACAGTTTCAATAGGAAATACATCAAATCATTAAAATTTAAAACAAAAAATTAAAAGGCTTTATATCGGAATCTTAATACACACTGGAAGAAAAAAAAAAAAGATAGACATTGAATCCCCAGAGACATTCCAGTGCAAAAGCAGCACCATCAAAAACAAAAAAAAAAAACAAAGAATTAGCACCTTATACTTTGCAAATAATCTGGATTGAGCAAGATGGGAAGAAAACAACCATATAGTGCAAGCATGCAATACTTAAAATGCATCAGTACCAATATGATTGGTAGAAAACAATCCGTGCATGAAGTCATTACTCCCTCTCGTGGTAACAGACGGGACACGTGTGACGATGACTGATGAGAGATAGCATTAGTAGCCAGAAATGAACCAGTCGAAGTACTACTGGTGTAGCCTGTGTAATCTAGTCATCTTCTGTATCTCTGTGTTTATTTTTTATTTTTTGTTTTACTGTTGCGTTGGAGCATTTGAATGGTCTGGCTATATTTATATTAAACTTGAACACTTCCTGCAGGTTTAATACACACATCCTGCATCTTTTTTTTTTGTTTTTTTTTTTGTTGTTTTTTTTGTTAGTTGATTCAAAAATGAATGTTTTTACTCCCCTGTTGTCTCCTGTATTTTTCTTAAGTGGAACAAAAAAAGATAAAGTCTAGGCTGGTTGTTTTTCCCATGCTGAAGTCTTCAAAAAGAATCATACATGTGGGCCTAAAATAGTATAGACAACTCATGCCTTATATATTTCAAGTCTTTGAAGTCATACAATAAGCTTTGTGTGAGAAACAGGACAAAATATAAATTCAATCCATTGTTCACTGAAAATAAACTAAAATAATCTGCTCTAGCTCTCCTTGAGAGTTCATGACAGAAGTAGTGATGTCTGATTCATGAATAAATAATTCAAATTGGTTTGTGAACTGGTCTGGACCAACAAAATGTTTAAAAGAATAAACTCAATTCATTCACAGATTCAGGATTGTTTTACTAGGATTTCAATCAAGCATTTTACCATGATTATATCAACTGTGTTGTCGAGAAACAAATGATTTTAAGATTTGTAGTGATAGGACTATATGAGATTAGGTTAATGTAAGTAGTTCCGATTTTTTTACCTCTGATCGTTGATCAAGAACTGAGAATTGATGACTGCTTAGTTTCTAGGTAATGTGGAAATGGTAAGGTTGCATTTATTTCTTGAGGTCCTTGTTATTTGTCTATGAGTCATGAGTTTTCGGAGGTTCTGTGGTTCCTTTGGTCACATTTCAAAGATCAGATCTTCTTATGTATTGAATCATCACCTAATAAGTTCTGAGAACCCTTTCTTGCCTTCTCATGAATGTGATGCTGGAACAAAAGCATGCAGTAGCATTGTTGAGATCTACGTTCAAATAATTAGGAGGATGTCCTGTAGACTTCATTTGGATCGTTTTATAGGGTGTTTATATATATTTCACAAATTTTCATAATATTTTTCATCTCATTTTCACTACTATGTGGACTTAACTCAATGGACTACTTTTTTAAATCCAGAGAAGACAACTTTAATGGACCTATGCTTTGATTTTTGCAGGTAAATTATTTTTTCAAATAAATTACCATACCAATGATTGAATATTACATTTCAGATGTTATTTATCAGTGATATGGAAGTACTTGTCTTTTAAATTGTGTATTAAAAAAGATAATTTTACAGCAATTTGATCCTGTGAAGAAAGCTTGTTTAGAAAGTTTGAAATTCTTGAGAATTTTTGAGTAAGTTTGAGAAATACTTCATTTATTTCTTTACATAATTTAAGGGATGTACGGTACCTTATCTGTTGAAAGATGTACAGTAAGCCAGGGACAGAAATGCCGCCCATTTCACATTGACATGATGCTTTCCAAAAAGTAAAGTACCTAAAATTTTTCGAAACTAAACTTTGTTGATTTCCTTCCATTCTTTTTTCCTTTATTAAAGCAAAACAATAACAGGACAATAATTGATACTGATTTACTTGACTGGTATGTTTTAATATTTTAATTTAATTTAATTTGCATGCCATAATACGTTCAGAATCTCAAGTTCAGGTACAATAAAGTAATGACAGTTGTAACTTTTTTTTGTTTGTTTCTTTTTTTGATTCTTATTTACCTTTAATACTTATTTTGAATTACTTTTATGTAAAGCACTTTGAATTACCATTTTGTATGAAATGGTACTACATAAATACATTTGCCTTGCCTAGTTTTGTAGTTGATGCTTTTAGATGTTTGGTACAGTAGCTGATGAAAAACATGAAATCATCAAATTCTTTTGACAAGTATATGATGGTTTTAACGCATTGATTTTCACATACGTACAAATCCACCAAAGGTCACGTCTAGTGACGTGTAATTTCAACCCGGAAGGGTAATATTTAGGCTATATGCAATTGGCCAGTGTACGATCGTTGAAAGACAATCCACATACAAAAAACACCAAGCCATTTTCCGAAAAACTGTTCGTCATAATATTTCATTCGTTTATTTTTTTTATATACAACATCTTTTATTATACAGCTTGACACAGATTTTCAACATAATGGTAAGGCAAAACTAGCATTGAATGCAAACACTGAAGTGTTTTTAAAGAAAATGTCAACAGTTTGAGTTGTAACATTACATATTTTATATATTCTAGACTCTAGAGTGTAAAATGTGCTTTTCTTTTAAGATAGTAATAATGCTTCTCATTACATTAGGGTAAAACTTGTTGCAAATTTGTTCGAGAAGACCCTTTGGACACTCTCTTGACGGAAGAGGATGTGACTGATGAACTAAGTCAACCTCAGGTATATTATTGATATAGAGAAATAATTATTTTAGGATTATGGATAATCTCTACAAATGCCTGCATGCATCTTTCAGATTTCTGTCCAATGTAAGGAGAATCTTGAGGGTCAAGATGGAATGGTGGTATTTGACATGGAAGCCTTTCCCATGGTCAACATCCTCTGTGTAGAAGATCTTCCTTAAGGTCCAAATAAACAACAGTAGCTCTCTGAAGAGCTCATCAGCATTACTCAGGCTCATTGTCATTTTTATACTTTAAAGCTAGCACGTATGGAATGCCAAGAGTGCCAAAACTAAAGGTGTCATGAACTGGCTTTTTTATTTTTTGTGACTTGTGACGTTTGCGTGGTTTTTACATTCAAAAACATCATAATGAATAAGTAATAGGCTATTTTCTGCCATGGTGTTGAGGCTCTTGGCTCATGGAACGCTCGGTTTTGATGGGCGTGCCGCACTGAAGACCTGGAAGTAAACGTCCACGGCTAGGATTGGATAAGCTTTGCATATTTAATGAGCTTCGGCTCCCACATGAGTAGGCGTGAGGCATTGTTTTGAAAGTGTGTGACAAACGGCAACCGGAACACCGGAACAAACACAATGATTTATCTCTCATCCACCCGCAATTAATATGAATGTTATTTTATATTACTTGGCCCACCCCATCGGTGGATATACGCACGCGCCAATGTTGCAGACAGCATGATCAAAACTTCCGTGATTGTATTTTTCCTTCAAACATCAAATCAAGAGAGTGAACGCACATCAAGACAGGAATGTTATTTCACTATTTATTATGATATGTATTGGTAGCTTGTCTGGAAAACACATAGCCCCGGGACGTTGGGATGCCCTGTGACAGTGGTAAGTTATTTTTAGTTAGACATGTACACAATAGCCCCGTTTCCACCGAAATTACCTGGAACAATTTGTACCAGGAACTTTTTTTACAGGAACTTTTTTCCCCCAGACCTGCTACTGTTTGCGTTTCCATTGCAGTACAGTGAAGATTAGGCAAATTAGTCCAGAGACATGGGGCAACGCGCGACATTAGTGTGTTGCTTCATGGATTCATGTAATATCATCCTGTTGGCAAATCCAGTCTCTTATTTACAAACGAATCCGGTTAAATGCAAATACCTGCAATGTCTTCCCCACATGAGCTGGAACTTCATTAAAAATAAAGTTTATCCACTCATTAATTCCTATTATTATAATCCGAAGGAAGCTTATGCAGGGACTTCCACAACCAGGCACAGCGCAATGTATTACTCTCTTCGGCATGTTTATAGATCCGTTTAGCTGCAGGAGTCGGTGGGCGGGGCTACAGAAGCAGACGTACATATTTATCTGTAGAGGCGGCGTTTCTGCATCCTATTACGTCAGTGGTCGACATATTCTGAGAGCTCTCGTTTTCTGGGCCTGGTGTCAATAAAAACTTTTATTTGACTAACAAGGAAGTTTTCAGTTCTGAAACTTACAGGATATTCTTATATCACGATGAACTTTTATATATCAAAGGCTAAAGGGAAAGTTGATTTCTCAGTTCATCCCCCCTTTAAAAATAGAATGTAAAAATAAAGAAATGTAGAAATACGTACATGTAAAAATAAATAAAAGTATAAATAAATAAAAGTAGAAATTAATACATGTGGAAATAAATAAAAATAGAAATGAATAAATGTATAAATAAATAAAAGAATAAATAAATGTGGAAAAAAATTAATATATACATAAATAAATGTATAAATACAATTTGTTTTGCTTTTCTACGTATATTTATTTATATATTTATTTATTTTTAATTTTGGCCGACTTGGCATTCCATAAGCACCATCCAACTGTTCTTCAACCATCTCCTCCATTGGCTGCCTGTAACTGCCCACATCAAGGGTTCCGATGTCCTCAGCTTCCAGTTATTTTAGCTGTGCAAAAATAGTCCATTATGCTGCTTAACTCTTTCCCCACCATTGACAGAATTTTCCGTCAGTCCATGGGCACTGTAGTAGGGGGCGCTATTATGCATCTTTTAAAGAATCTTCGGATCAAAACAAGACATACTAGCATTGCTTAAACAATAACTATACTAGAAACCACACCAGCAGATGATATTGTTCAGTTTATTATAAGTGCATGCCTGTCTGTCACTTTAAATGCTCGAGCGTTACAGCAGGATGGATTCTGATTGGCTGTCAATGTTTTTTTTTTTTTAGCATTCATCAGTTGGATAAAATCGTTCTGAAATTAATCCAATGATATCCTTCCTCTGTGCCGTTATCATTATAGCTGTGGTGTGAACTCTGCTATTCTTTAATATTAAAAGATTTTTAGAACTATATCTTTATCATTATCATTATGGTTATCGTCCTTGGTGCAAACAGGCCTTTATTCTAGTTTACTATATGCCACTGTAGTAGGTACACATTCACAGAAAATAGCTTACTTTTACAGTGTAAATATCCTTTCCTTTAGGGTAAACAAAATCTGTGTTTGCGTTGGTGTCACTCAACCAGAAAACCACCACAAGTCAGCACGTTTGAGCATCTGTCTATTTACGGGAAAACGTAACTATTTTAAGAACATAACCTTCACTTTGGCGTATAAAGATGATTGTATGAAAACATACAAATGATTGCCAAAATGTAAGGTATATTATGAGATGCCATGAGATTGTGTTGGTTTACCATATTTGATGTGCTCTATGTATGTGTATCCGAAGGGGGTAAAGCTGAGACGAGAGGATAGGAAACGAGGATCACAAATAAGAAATGAGTAGCACCCCGTGTCTTTTTTCAGTGGACCCGATGAGTGGTCCATAATTGTTGTTCATAAAAAGTGAGTCATTAGCCATTTTAAATGTAAAATCTCTTATTTATTTGAAAACAAACATGAAAAAAGACATGCAAAAGACAACACTGCACCATCTCAGTATCTAAATATCCTTCATCTGTGGTAAAACCTTGATTTAACAAAAAATATGTATCTTCATTTTTAATGTGAGCACAAAATGGCCACAAGATTATTTAATATTTATTCCAGAATTCAAGAGTTCAATATCTTCTGGACCACATCTATGGAGGCTTTAATGAAAATAGCGTTGTCTCTGATATAGTTTCTTTTCCTCATCTCCTCATGCGTGATGAACTTTGGGTAGCCGAATCCCAACATACTCTCATCCAGACATCCCCCACGAACACTTCCCAGAGCTCCAGGCCGCGGCCTCTGGAAATTCTTCCAGGTGGGATCCGGGTTGAAGGTCTCTGTGATGTGCTGGGGTTTGGAGAGTGCTGGATCGCTCTGATCCAACAGCGAGAAGGAAACACGGCAAGGGAAAGGCCACTCCAGCAGCCCATCGTACTCTCCTGGTAGAACTCGAATGTAGACTGACAAGTGAGAGCCCTCACCACTGCCGTTCCCATTGGGAAAGGCAGACACTTGCAGACGGTAACCATAGTTATGGGAGTAGAAGGCAGGACTAAACAATTCCAAACTTCCAGAAGCCCTGCTCTTAGCTTCTTGTAGTCGCTGGCTGTAGTCTGTGAGCTTCCAGAGCAGTGTGCCATCTCGACATCCAGAGAGTTCCTCCACTCCACGCCGCAGTTCCCTGAGCTCCAGCCTCTGACGATTCACCAGACCACACAGAAGAGAGAGGTGGGTGTGGGTGCCCTCTTCAAGGTGTTGTGCCACTGCAGTCTTAGGGCACTATGAGTAAAACAGAGAGAAAGATGTTAGGGTCATGATACTGTGCTGGACATTTTGAATTGAATTTCTTAGTAAATATGACTAAACAAAAGAGAGGTACTGTGGTCCCAAAACATATTTTTTGTAATTTTGGAGCAGTCCCAATTCCTATTCAATTTCATTAAAAGAATCACAAATATAAATAAGTGCATTGAGTAAAAAAACTGTATTTTTTTGTTAAAAAAAAGTTTTGGTCTTAATAAGTTATCTCTATATAGTGCAGAAGTGTCCACTAAAGTTTGCTTTATAAAAAAATCTTCCTGATCAGTTTCAATACTTGATGGCTTAGATGTTACAGAAACTATTGACTCTCTCTTGTTCAGCACTTTAGACATGGTTGCTCCTTTGCCCTTAAAGAAGATTAAAGAAAATAGTCCGACGCCATGGTATACCGAGCACACTTGCGGCCTCAAGAGAGCAGCCCAAAAATGGAGCGCAGCTGAAGAAAACAAAACTTAAGGTATTTTGCATTTTTTGGAAGGACAGCATTACTGCATTCAGAGAGGACTGCTAGACTTGCTTATTTTTTGACTCTCTTAGAAGAAAACAAACACAACCCTAGGTATTTATTTGATACAGTGGCTAAATTAACGATAAATAAACCTTCAACTTCAGACATTTCAAAACAGCAGAGCAGTAATGACTTTATGAATTTATTTACTTACAAGATGGATACTATTAGAGAGAAAATTATAACCATGCAACAGTCTACTACAGTATCACATCAGACGTCATACTATAGACCCTCTAGGACACAATTCCATTCATTCTTTGCTATAGGAGATGAAGAATTGTCTAAACTTGTCAAATTCATCAACATGTAAGATCCTATACCAACTAAGTTACTGAAAGGGATGCTTCCAGAAGTCATAGATCCTCTTCTTTATATTATTAATTCATCATTTTCATTAGGATAAGTACCAAAAACCTTTAAGCAGGCTATTAAACCTCGTATTAAAAAAAATTGCAACCTGATCCTACTGAACTAGATAATTACACAACCATCTGGAATCTCCATTTTGTGTCAAAAATACAAGAAAAGGCAATATCCTCACAACTATGTTCCTTTTTAGAAAGAAATTGTATCTGTGGAGATGATTTCCAGTCAGGATTTAGACCGTATCATAGTACTGAGACTGCTCTCATCAGAGTAACAAATTATTTGCTCTTGTCATCCGATCGTGGTTGTATCTCTCTATTTGTGTTACTGGATCTTAGTGCTGAATTTGATACAATTAACCACAAAATTCTTTTGAATAGACTCAAAAATTACGTTGACATTAATGGAATTGCATTGGCATAGTTCAAATTTTACTGATTGAAGAGATGTCATACCGATCACAAGTTCAGTATGGAGTACCACAAGGCTCAGTATTAGGGTGCTTTTCACCCTGTACATGCTATACCCTTGGGATATATCATTAGGAAGCATTAGTTTTCACTGTTACGCTGATGATACTCAGCTCTATATTTCTTCACGCCCTGACGAAACATACCAATTCACAAAATGAATGGAATGCATAGCTAAAAGGTTCAATAAATAGTAATTTCCTACAACTTTTTTTTTTAAAAAGAAAGTTTTAAATATTAGACCAAAAACCTACGCACGTAATAACCTACGTTATTGCTCTGTCAAGTTTTTTAAGCTCCAAAAAGCACATCCATCCATCATAAAAGTAATCAAAAATGTATAAACTATAATCACTGGCTTCCGGCAATGGCAGTATGCACGTTCACGAGAGAGTCAAGTTCTGGCGGAAGTGTGACCTCTGACCCGACGTATGGCGTAGGACGTAGGCGTAGCGTAAGCTAAGGTGAGAATAGACGCCGCTTGCAGAATCCAGGTCTCAAAATTCTGGCCAGTTTATAAAACATAGAATATAAAAATCAACTGCTGGCAGAAGATACTTTTCCTATTTAGCACCCAAACTCTGGAATAGCCCTTCTAGCCTTGTTTGGAAGCAGGCACTCTTAGTTTAAATCAAGACTAAAAACACATCACTTCGACCTGGCATACACATAACACTATAATTCACATCCATTAAAGGATTGTTAGGCTGCATGAATTAGGTCAACTGGAAACGGGAATCGGGAACCCGATTGTACTTGTTCCATCGTAAGAAGAATGGCATTTACTCTAATATTAGTCTCTCTGCTTATCCCGAGGTTACCGTTGTCAGCTGTATCCGGTCCGTATCCAGATCAGATGGTGGATCTGCACCTGAACACGACCCCAACACAGCCCTGAATGTCAGCAGAGGTCCTGTCAACTAGCCAATCCCCTGTGAAGGCCTCGTTGACACGACATCCATCAGCACAGATCCTCAGCAAAGACCTCAAGAACCAGACAAGTCCCCTGCACAGATCTATGACCAGCTTTGTCTCCATACTGGCGTACTGAATCCGATCTTCAAGCAAAAGGAACTGGATGAAATATTTGAATGCTACCGATCCACAATCTGATTTCTGACTTGTAATGCATAATCACACCGTGATTCGTTCACGAGATTAACTCTGTTTGCATCATTGAATCATTTTCATGTTATCAATGCTTTGAAACAATTTGTATTCTATAAAGTGCTATATAAATAAAGGTGACTTGACCCACTTTTTCAGCTGCCTGGTTCCTAGAGTAATCTTTCCATTTTCTCATTGGAGTTTTTTTTAAAGTCTTTTTTGACTTGAAGAGTTACAAGTCATGAATCATGAACCAAACCAACCAACTACGAGATGAATGACCAAGTTACAAAAACGTATTTGAGAATCCGACAAAAAGAAAAAGGTGTGAATTTAACAGCATTGAAACTAAAATCCAGCTTTTGTCACCATGAAATTAAAATGGACAATTATTTTTTTTTTGTATTGAAATATTGCAGTGTTTATTATAAATGATTAATCTGTGCTCAACAAAAATGTAACTCTTCGCAGGCGATACTAAACTCGGCCACCAGGCGGCACTACCAGAAGGTACTATATAACACTTAAAGGGATAGTTCACCCAAAAATTTAAATTCTGTCATCATTACACACCCTCAAGTTGTTCCAAACCCATAAGGCCTTTTCTCTCCCATAAGATCTTTTTGATAAAATCTTACAGTTTTCTGTTCCTCCATAGACAGCTACGCAACTACCACTTTGACACTTGAAAAAGTGAATAAAGAAACTGTAAAACTTTAGTCCACATTTTCTGAAGAGACTTGATCGCTTTATATGATGAACAGATTTAATTTAGGCTTTTATTCACATCGTTATATTATTATCGAGTCGCTATAGTTGTATATAGTTATCATCCTTGGTGTGACCGGGCCTTTACAATATGACAGAATGTCAGTGTTACTTTATCTATTTATAGCTGTAAAATACAATTACCAAAACGTTTTGCAGAGAATTTTTTTAATAACTATTTTTTAGAGACTAAAATAGTATAGAATTTTATTTTGGTCATCGGATGATATCTGCATAACATGATAGTAATTATCGGTTTCCCGTATTGTACAGAATTTTAATATCGATGCATTCCAATTGAAAAGTGTTGCTTGTTCTGACTTTCTTTTAAAGAAATACCACCAGCGCTATTTTGTTATCTAACGCAATGATTGTGCCAAATACATTTTGGGCCACCTGTACTTCTCACATACAAGATATGACGTCTAGTATTCATCACAGAGCTATTATATATGCATAACTATAGTAGATCATACCCTATGTTTGCATCCAGCCTCCTTAAATGGGCAAAGCACCATGGCAGTGCTGCATCCTTCCTTCACATGTGCCATTAAAGTCTCTCGAGTGATAGCCGGTGTGCCGCACCTGTTAGGGCACTGCACAGGGAAGCGTGGACACTGCTGCTGATGAGGCTGTGAATACAAAACACCTATGAATGCACTCCTTTTACCACAAACAAAACAATACATTAAAAAGGTAATAAAAATAACTGAAAAGTGTGTAATGCTGTATGTGTAAATAAATGACAATGTAGGATGGTAGCATAAAGTCCACTGACCTGAATAGTGTCATAGAGGAACTCTTTTTTGCAGTATCTGCAGGGCAGTTTGCGTTTGGGACACTCTGACACAGAGTGCTGGTCCAACAGTCTCCGCACCATACGAGCACCACATTTATTCTCACAGTACACACTCTCCTCAGGACAAACACCCTGGTGACTCTGAATGAGGACAGAGAGGATCAGCTGTGGTGCAGTGTTGAAACAAAATGTTTTTTGCTGACCAAATCTTAAAAAGTTGTTTATATAAATGCATTACCATCTCTAAATCATTACAAATATTACTTAACTTAAACGGTTTGTATTTGTATGATAAATTGGGACTGTGACAAAACAACAAAGAAGAATTCATGTGTCTGACCTCATATGCCTCCCCAGTGAACTGGTCGCCACAGTGATCACAGTGTAGTTTTCTCTTAGCGCAGTCATGCTGCAGGTGCTCTGGCAGTTCACGTCGCAGCAACTTCACAGAGCAGCGGTTTGGACACGACACCACGTTAAACTCACACACGGACAAATGGGCCTGGAGGGGCAGCGAGAAACCCAGTGTGAGAGTGAGATTTGGGTGTTTATTGCATGTCCTGCCTCTGCGTAACGTTCAAAAGTTTGGGGTCGGTAAGACCTAGGCTGAATTTACTTGATAAAAAACAGTGATAATGGTAATATATTTTAAAATGTAATTTATTCCTGTGATGGCAAAGTAGAATTTTCAACATCATTACGCCAGTCAGAAATTATTCTAATACGCCGGTTTGCTTCTCAAGATTTTTTTTTTTACTATTATCAATTATAATATTTTTGTGGAAACCTTGATCAAGGGGGTGGGGGGTTATGATCTTAAGCCCGCCCTGTGATGATCTGAACCCCCAAAACGTGTTTTAAACCAGAACATGGTATAAACCAAACACAATTTTAATTAATAAAAAAAAAATGTTTTTAATTTATTTGATGTATCTATTTATTTGAATCTTCTGTAACATTGTACATGTCTTTACTGTCACTTTTGATCAATTTAATGTGTCCTTGCTGAATAAAACTATCAATTTCTCCCCCAAACTTTTGACTAGTAGTCGGTAGTCAGTATGTATTCGCATGTAGTGTACATTGAAATAAACAGACACTAAAATGCAATTCTTAAAGGGTTAGTTCACCCCAAAATTAAAATTCTGTTGTGATTTACTCACCCTCATGTCATTCCAAACCCATAAGACTTTCGTTCATCTTCCAAACACAAATGAAGATATTTTGGATGAAATTTGAGTGATTTCTGTCCCTCTGTGCCTGACAGCTACACACATTTTCTGAAGAGACACAGTCGCTTTAAACGCTGAACAGATTGAATTTAGGCTTTTATTCACATATAAACATTCATCAATGCACACATCAGTTGTGGTAAAGGAAACTCAAGCATGTTCGCTTGACGTACGAGAACCAATGAAGTTCATTCTCAATATCTTAATTTGTCTTACGGGTTTTGGAACGACATGAGGGCAAGTAATTAATGACAGAATTTTCATTTAACAGGACTTCTCAAACCATGAAGAAACCCATACAATCCTACAAAGATGTATGCAAAAATATAGAGTGAGATTTGGGTTTGTGTGCTAATGATATGCTGTTTGTTGACCTGGAGAAGCTTGTTTTGCGCGGTCCAGCGGCAGCCCTCCTCACTGTGGATGCAGCGGATGGGCAGGGACAGAATCTGCTGTTCCAATTCCAAATCTGGAAAAATCTGCAATCAGGATTCCACATTTAGAACTGTTTACTGGAGTATTCAAGAACATTTGAAATTTAAGAAATAAAACAAGCAAGATTGCTGTGATTACTAGCATTTTATACAACAGTTCAATAAACAGGAAGTTCAAATTTAGTAGCTTATATATTGAACACAATATTGCCAGTAAGTTTGTCGATTTTTGAAAGAAAATATTTCCAAATAAAGTCAAAGCCAAAACAACTGTAGCACACATCAGCGGCATATCTGAAACAATTAGTGCTGTTGAATAAATCACTTGAATGAATGATTTAATGACTCATTAAACAACATTTTAACAATTTAAAAGTTCCCAGTTGGACTCCGTATGAGCGCTCAAATTCGAGGACAGAAACTGTTGTATGCAAATGTAATATATTCAGGACTGGCTTATGAATAAATAAATAATACGTTTTCTATTTTCTATTTCTCTTAAAGTGCCTCTATTATGTTTTTTCGAATATTCCCTTTCATGCAGTGTGTGATATAGTAGCTGTTTGTGAATGTAAATGTTCTTTAAAGTTGAAAGTGCATGATAAATAAAGTTATTACCTATTTTAACGATCTGAGGGCATGGTCTAAAGCGCATGGCGCAGGTGCACTAATGCTGCCTTCACGTGCTGTCAGAATTATCGTAAATACGAGTTTCCTAGGTAAAAATTGCACATGAAGGCCCTCCACTTTCGAAATTTGAATGGGACGAGCTTGTAATCACGACTTCAGAAGTGGGAATTGTCTAATTTCCGATAGCACGTGAAGGCAACATTAGGGTGTGTCCGAATCCACTTTTGCTAGTTTGACGGAAAATTCAGTCGGCGAGCCAGGCGCATGGTCCAAAGGGGTTGTGCCTATTCTCTTAATGAGTCATGGGTGTGTTTTGGGCGTAACGTGATTTGCTATTTACATGGCGGAATTTGCGAGTGGAAAGACTGAACGCTTCTCCAGAAAGGAATCCATTTGTTTTCAATATTTAAAAATGTTTGTGTGCTGCTGCGTGTCCCTGTGTGTGTAATAAGCAGAATGTATGTGCGTTGTGCCACCACCTATAAGCATATATTTGAATAACGCGCTCTTTAAAGGTGCTCTAAGCGATGTCACACGTTTTTTAAGGCCAACATTTTTTTTTGTCACATACAGCAAACATCTCCTAGCTATCTGCTAGCTGCCTGAAAACACTGTAAAAAAACGCGGTCTCTGTAGTCCGCCTAAGCTCCACAAACTGCAACAAAAGCAAAGGTCTGCAGGCTGGACCACAAAGCACAACAAACAGTGCTCCAGCCAATAGCCGACAAGAATGATTTCCACCCTCAAATCATTCTTGTGGGCTATTGGCCGGAGCACTATTTGTTGTGTTTTTTTAGGCCAAAATGTTTTGGCCTAAAAAACGTGTGACATCGCTTAGAGCACCTTTAAATAACAAAAGATACTGCGCTATTGTTTACACCCGCCTATAAGTGATACCTTGTTTTCAGACCAGCATGCCCATGGGTGAACAGATGTGCGCTTGTGCATTTGCTATTTAAACAACATGGCGCTGGACGTGAAAATAAAAAACTGCGTCACGCTGAAACTAGCAAAAAACACTTGATAGGGCCCATTCTCCCAAAAGAAAGAATAAACTGTGAACAGCCTATAAGAGTCGTTTGTATTTCGAATCCTATCGTTACGGTCCTACGTCACTAGAAAATATATTAGCCCATCTATGTTGTACATTGTCCGCCCGCAAACAACTTGTCCCGCCTCAAACACGTCCTTTTACTGACGACTGCTTCTCAAATCTCCGAGTTTCTCCACGGGATTCACAAAACACTATCTCTTGAAAGATGGGTCAGTACACAGTTTATTTGCTCCTCAGAATCACAACCTGTAAGTATGAATAATTATTGATGTATACATTTTCTACCAGGTGTTCAAAATACATTGTTTTCTGTTTCCGACTAACTCACGTTATTACTGTCTTACTGAAATACTTCTGCTAACCAGCTGTG
This sequence comes from Gobio gobio, assembly GCF_949357685.1. Lineage (NCBI taxonomy): Eukaryota > Metazoa > Chordata > Actinopteri > Cypriniformes > Gobionidae > Gobio > Gobio gobio. The sequence continues at coordinate 19,972,775 of NC_137107.1, read as the reverse complement.
GGCCACTATTACTGTCTATTAATGCAGATTGTCTGTCGTTCTTACTACTTTGAGTAATGATAAAGGATGGAGCAAGATTTGTTACATCAGTCATTCACGTTAGTGCTATAGGCTAATGTATGCACTGTTATTGATACAGTTCCCATATGCGCACCGCAATAAATTAGAAATACACACACCAGTTTGTTAATGGATATGTGTTAACGCTGATGGTGAGGAATTACAGTTGCAACATCTCATAATGTATCTCAAAATGAGTAGCGTATCACTGAGAAACGTCCTTGCGATGGAGGTTCGGGTTGAATAACTAGTTCTTCCAATGTTTCATCATTGGCCTTGCGCTCGGATTGATATGGTAAAATCGACGTCATCATTACAGTCTTTACAGTGTGTAAAATCTCTGAGCTTTAGGAAGCCTCCGAACGGAGCTGAAGTTCAGTTATGGTAATGGGCGTTTAGCTTCTGATAAGCGCTGTACGCAGTAGACTAACTGACTGGGTCATCTGACCAATCAGAGCAGGCTCTCGGAAAGGAGGGATTTAGAGAGTGATTTATCCATAGAGTCGTTTGAGAATCAATGTGGTGATGTGCAATGTATATTATGAGAAAATGAAAGCATTTTGTTTTATCTTTGATGCATGTAAACCTGTTGTAGGAGACCTCCAAAACAAAATTAGGAGCCTTTAAAATAGCATAATTGGGGCACTTTAAAACACCAGAGGAATGATCCTCCTTGTATTTGAAACTGTAGTTTGTTATGATGATACACTCACTTTGGCATAATCCAGTGGCAGATGGTCCTCTGGGCACTTGAACACACCTTCACTATTAAAAGCAAAGTTACATGTTATTCAATGAAGAATATGTATTTGACTTGCTCACGTGTTTCTGCTTCTCGGCATAACAGAAAGCGACACATGAATGTGTTAGAATTTAATTTGCATTCGATGCATTTCTACATTCGTGGGTTGAAAAGTTCACAACTGCCTCCGACTGATGCCTCCATGTTATAAAGCCTAAATGAATCACAGCAGAACTGATTTGACAGGAACTTCAGAATCACCTCCCACACCACAAACTGACGGAGAGCCTTCAGGAGAATGTGAGTGAATCATCCATCTGGGATGGTGACGCCCCCCAGCATACATAGCATGGGGAAGCAGTTCAATCAACACATCACATATTATTAGAGCTGTGATCTTTCCATTACGTGTGACACAGAAGCACGTCGTCATTTCAAAATCCTATGGGGAATTTTCCCAAAAGTCCCACGAGGCTTCATAAGAAGATGGAAAATGCGATAGCTGCATTTTTGAGGGAGATCAGAAGTGTTGTGCATGTGCCCATTCGGATATTTTAAACAAATGGATGCAACTGACATTACATAACCCTTATTTTGATTGAAATAGTGTTTAAAATAACTGTTTTCTATTTTAGTGTATATAAAATTGGCTGAATTTTCAGCCTCATTACTCAATGATCCTTCAGAAATCATTCAAATATGCTGAATTGCTTATCAAGAAACATTTCTTATTATTATCAATGTTGAAAACAGTTGTGCTGCTTAATATCTTTGTAAAAAACATGATTTTTTTTCAGGATGCATTGATAAATTTATTTCTAATCAAAATAAATGCTGTTTTTTTACTTTCTATTCATAATATTGTTCCTTTGAACTTTTTAAAGAGCACCTATCATGGAATTTTGAAATTTACCTTTCATGTAGTGTGTAACATAGATCTAAGTGAACAAAAACATCCTGCAAAGTTTGAAATATGACAGTGCACCGTATATATTGTTATTTTCTTTCAAAAGTAAGAGTCGACTCTGGGTCATTTTTAAGAATCGTTAGAAGACCGAAGCTTTTTCTCTGACTAGATGACGTCAACTTGTCAAGTTATTTGAATACGATACACCCACTTATTGCGCTCCAAGACGCCAGTGAAAACTAGAAAACATCATGGCGACGAGACGCTATGTTCTGAAGTGCGCCTCAAAAGCAAACTTTTTTCATCTGCCCAAGGATGAGCATTTGAAGACTAAGTGGCTTGAAGACAAACCATACATCGTCGCGATTGTGTGTTTATAAGTCTTCAAATGTCTCTATTTGCATGTTTCGCGATCTCAGGAAGCTTTTATTATGGACTTCTATTATGGCACATGGTATCTTCTTCGTCTGTCTGTACCATATATGGACTACATGTGCACAGAGCGCCCTCCGGCTGCCAGTATGAATTGAAAACAACACATAAGAGACTCAATTGCTCATGATTAGGCTACATCTGCGCATTTTGAGGAAGTATTGAATAAAAAATACTCCTCTGTTTAGAAATTTGACACAGACATATGAGAATCTATCAATATTTCTCCTCATCTGCACACTTTTGAACTAAAAGCCCTGAGGGATGTTGATTTGTCGCGAGTCTTCGTGAGGAGAATAGAGGAGTTTTTTTATGAATGAGATCAGCTGAGGCTCATAATACAATCAAACGGTACCGACGCGGTTTTCATATTCATAACTCCTGACACATATTAACAAATTACTGTCACTATAAGACTTTGAGAATAAAACAGAGGTAAAAAATGGAAGCTTGACTCTTAGATCTTTTAAATGATGTATAGATTGACATGGTAATTACTTACATCTGACAGTCATTTGAGCTAATTTAAACAAATAAAGCTTGAGGACGAATGCGCCCTCAATCCAGTTAAGAGGTTCCGAAAACCATTTATGGTGATGGGCGTTCCCTTTCCGAAAATATCTGCACAGACTATACCAATCACAACTGACTGGGTCATCGGACCAATCACCGCAGATTAGCGTCACGTAAAGGCGGGGTTTTGAAAAGTGGATCACTAAAGGAATCATTTGAGAATCGCTGTCAAAACAGGTAAAAAATAAATGCATATTATACGAAAACTAAAGTCTTTTTTCTCATTGCATGCATGCAAAACTGTTGTTGGGGACTTCTAAAACAATATTTGGAACATTTTAAATGCCATAATAGGTGCTCTTTAATTGTTATGAATTACTCACACTTCAACAATAATTTACACTTAACATTCATGTATTAGATATGTAATAAACACCGATCAATGACATTATGACCACTGACAGGTGACGTGAATAACACTGATTATCTCTTCATCACGGCACCTGTTAGTGGTTGGGATTTGTTAGGCAGCAAGTGAACATTTTGTCCTCAAAGTTGATGAAGCAGGAAAAATGGGCAAGCGTAAGGATTTGAGCGAGTTTGACAAGGGCCAAATTGTGATGGCAAGACGACTGGGTCAGAGCATCTCCAAAACTGCAGCTCTTCTGGGGTGTTCCCGGTCTGCAGTGGTCAGTATCTATCAAAAGTGGTCCAAGGAAGGAACAGTGGTGAACCGGCGACATTTTCTGATTTGGTCATGTCTTATCTTGACTAGGACACTGAATGAGTCAGAACAGCAATTGGAGCCCCTGGAAAAGGTAGGTGCATCAAGCCCTTCAGGCAGATGCATGCTATATCATGTTAAAAAATGTAGCAATTTAACATCATAAAGCCTGTATGAACCATATTGTTCCTAACAGTATTGCTATTAGGTTAGGTAAGAGAGCAGACCATACATTGACTCTTTCTTGGTCACATTTTAAATCACTGTTTCTTCACAGCAATTCAATCCACAGATTTACATTTGAATAAATAATTAGTTTAAAACGAATAGAAAATGAAAAGCATGTGTTAGCCTGATAGAATGTGAATGGACGAGACTGTCAAACACTGTGATAACATCCACATGATAACACGGGACAATGAATGTGATTGTTCCCCTCATTACACCTGAGAGCCACACAAATCTGCATTATGACTACGATACCGAGAAGACAAGGCATGGAATGCAAAGAATGGGTCATAACCCAAAACTGTGCTAGCTTACAGTTGAGTAATACTACCAAATAAACTGACTCACTGCATACTTTCTTTTTACATGAAAATCCTTAAGGCTGTGTTCAAATGGGGATCACAAAACTTCTTTAAAAAATATCAGAAGCATTCTGCAGTAATTCGATTGTGCTATAATTTTAAATTGTAAAAGAGGAAAACGTGTCATTTTATGTAAACATTACTTTGTAAAACATATAGACAGAAAGGACTAAGAGTCTGTTGCCTGAGGGATTTTGTGTCACTCTGTCATCTTGCTTGACCTGTTTGGCGCTTATTTATTACTACACTGTCATAAGAGCAATTCTTTTTAAGTGATACTTTCACATAGACAATGAAAAATGTAACAAGAACACGAGATCTATTAAATTATTTAAAAATACATTAAAAATGCAGATGGTGACTTACATACACCTGAATTTCTTAACCCCACCACATTTAATACATATTTAATACATATGTTTTATGAAATAAAAGCCGGTTTATATATTATTTACACTACTGTTTAAAAGTTCGGGGTCGTTAAGATTTATCAATGTTTTTATTAAGTCTCTTAAAGCTGCTATATTTAATAAAAACAGTAATATTAAAATATATTTTAATATATTGTCTTCACATGATCCTTCAGAAATTATTCTAGTATGCTGATTTGCTGCTCAAGAAACATTTCTTATTATCGTCTTATTAAACGTCTTTACTGTACTTTAATGCACCTTGCTGAATAAAAATCTTACTGACCCAAATGTTTTGTACTGTAGTATATAGCCTACCTTGAAAAATAATTATTAGAATTATTCTTATTTGTTATTAATTACTTACGTCAACAATGATTTACACTTAACATTCATTTTAAGTGTAGATATTTTAGTCGAACTGTTAAAATAAAATAAAAAAAAACGTTTGGACACAAATACAATGAAAACGAACACAAATTTAGAAAGATTTCTTTTTTTTTTTGTTTACTTTTCCTTTCATTATTCATTAGTGACCTAGATAATATTATGGTCTGTTTTGTCCAGTTAGTGTTTTATATCGACGTCGCGCGAATACCTCATCACACTTCACATTACAGCGCGCGTGTTAAAATATAACTTAAGCATATAATTACATGAAAAATTTCAAACGCAAGCGGCCACAGTTTGAGCTCGCTTCCGTCGGACAGGTGTAGGTTGAGCCAGCGTTACCTGAGATACTCCTGCAGGCAGGTGTCGCAGAATCTGTGTCCGCAGGTGGACACCTGCACCGGGTCCCTCATCGGCTTATCACAAAGAGGACAATACAGTCTCCTCCTCGGTCTCTCCAGAAACTTTAAATCTAAACCTGGCATAATATACCTTTGTGGATATCAACTTCAGACTGTAAACTGACCAACCGCTTCAATAAAACTTTACAAATAATCTCAGTGCAAAGATGAAGAATCCTATTAGTAGGTTAAAATCCTACAGTAAAAAAAACAATCGATATATCATGACATTTCCGTCTTCTTCTTCGGTAAGGTACAGCACAGGGGAACGTTTACTCACTCCAACTGTGCGTCTGCACTTCTGCTCCGCCCACAGGAGCGAGAGGAGGCGGAGCCACGAGCCTCCACACTTCTACACCTAATATTGCAATGTTACTTTACTGTTATTATTGCAGAGATACTATAACCCTATTGTTTTATTCATATTTTGAAATCATTTTTATTGTCACATTTTCCATTTTAGTCATTTGTATTATTGTTCTTCTTATTATTATTTTAAATAGACTATGTCTATAGCCTATAGTTTTTATTTGTATTTATGTTTTACTAATTTTAGTACAACAAAGAAAATTAGAAATGTTACCTTGGCAGCTATAACAATATGGGCTGTGTTATTTCAGTGTCATATTTTTTAAAAGGTGGGTTAAGACATAAGAGTATAATATGGTGTAAAGTTGTGTGTAAGTCTGTTTTATGTTTTATTTTACCTTCTGATTCTCTCTTTTTTTTATTAATTTGTTTAAAATATATTTTATTTATATTATTTAATATTGATATTGAGGTCAAACTGTGTTGCCAATTTCTTTATTTTACATTGTGAACCTTTTAAAGTTTTGATATTTTATATTATAGTATTTTATTTTATACTTACATTGAGATTCTGTGTGAAAAAGTATTATTTGTTTTTATGTTTGTCAAGCACTTTGAGTTTGCATTCCATGTATGAAAAGTGCTATACAAATAAATGTTTATTATTATTATTATTTGTTTTTATTAACATTTTGATTGAGTTTTTTTTTCATTTTCCATTTTCATTTGAATGTTTATTCATTTTGTTGTGTTTTTGTCAATTTTATTAGTTATTGTTTTGTTATTGTGTTTTTTTAAGTGAAACAAAACGAAAATGAGAAATGTAGATTAAATTATATATATATATATATATATATATATATATATATATATATATATATATATATATATATATATATATATATATATATATATATATATATCATTAGAGTTGATGTTTTAGTAACAAAAATGTTTTTCATTGTTTTAATTTTAATTTCCTATAATAACCCTGAATATGGTAATCCCAATTAAAGTTGAATTGAAACAGTTTGCTTTCATTATGCTTAACAAAACCAATGAGAGCAAGACATTGATGAACAAAAGATCTTTCCTCCTTCCCGTCCACCTGTTTTACAGTATTAGCAAAACACCCTCAGTGTTGATGTTGATATTTGATCCCTCAGCACCTCCACAGGGATCACAAGTCAAATGGTATGAAAAACAGTGTCTCAACCAGTGAGAAGTGTTCATTTATCACATGCATTTTTGATTTACTACATACATATTTTAAAACACCACAAACATCCTTATAGTGGGTTATGTACAGTGCATCTTCAGTACTGATTCTCGTCTTACTAGAGTGTGTAAACGTAGAAGCTAGTTTCATCGAAACAGGTTACAAGCTGCAGAACCAGTTTTACTTCCTCGTTCCACAAAGGAATATTCAGGCTGACCTTAGACTCGTTGTATAGGCTATATCAGCAGTAAAAAGCAGAGCGTGTTCAGTTCATCTGCGTTAAACTCCATGTTGAGTTAAACTCCATGTTTGGAGCAGTAACAAGTAAAATACACATTTATGCTCAGCTATTGTGACTCTTACAACCCCTCTGTGATGAGTGAATGAAAAGAGCTTTTGTTTGTGTGTAAAAATGATTCATTTTAGTTAATCTGTCAGTTTGCCGATTTAATTGGTGTTAATCACAAGAAGGAGTACATGTGTGCTTCTGTGTATATGTGTAGGAGGACAACAAAGAGCCAGATAAAGAAAAGAATAACAAAACAGAAGCAATGACAAACATTTTTCCACCTGCTATGCAGTCAGTGGGATGCCAGAAGCTACACAATTAAACCAGAAAACCCACATGCAGCTGTGTAAAAACAAGTTTATTGTTGCATTAAAAATTATTTTCTGTCATAAAAGTCTCTTAAAGTACTACAAATGTGTTGATCCTTCAGATACAGAGCATACGAATTTCAGCATATATTATTAGAGTGAAATGTTGTCAGGTATATTGAAGAAATATTATTAGGAACACATCACATATATGGTATAGTTGGTCTGCTTTCTTAAAGAAATTGTTTACCAAAATCACCCTGATTCTGGTGCAAACCCATATGGCGTTCCCCATTGTGTGACAAAAGAGCAGCATAACTATTATTCAACATTCCTTCATTTGTGTGGTTTGGGACATCTTTTTTTAGTGAACTATCCATTTTAAAATGAAACATTCAGGATAACTATGTATTATATCATCATAAAAATTTTCTTCATGACACAATTCTTCATAAATAAATCTGGCGGAACCCATTAACTGCAGCACAAACTGCTTGTTAAGTGTTCACTTGAAATGTGCATTTCTTGAAAATGCTGGACATCTTCTTCAAAATACATATAAACACATAAGTTACGTGTTTATATATTGCTTAAGAAATCATGAAATCTATTCTGAGGGACCTTCATTTCCTTCATTAAAAAAACATCCCAGACATAGACCGGGTTGGCGAGGGCCTGCATAAAAAGTGTATTCTAAAATAAACACTGATTAAAGTGCTTCAGATATCATAATTATTAGTATTAAAACTGCACGTTAGTTTACTTTTAATGACCTAAAATGCAGCATTGTCATAATGATGAAAATTAATCATGGCCATGATAATAAAACGAAGGCAAAGGAGAGAAGCAGCACTTCAGTAGGATCTGACCCAGGTCTTCTGGGTGGAGGTACGATTTCTTCATATCATTCACATTCTTAATCGGTATAGTTTCTCTGTAAAAAACAACAACAAAAAACAACAATATGAGTCTGTCAGGAAAGGTTCATGAGGAGGGACTTTTTAGCTCTAAAATCTGATGAGCCATGTGATTCAACTTTCTATTTTTTTTTAAAGAAAAAAAAAGTTTAATATTATAAAAAAATTTATATATACAGTATAATAACATACTATAATATAAAAATATTTTTAAAATCATGTTTATATATATATATATATATATATATATATTGAAGGAGGACTTGTTTATTTTGATAATTATTAAAAATACATTTTATTCATTGAACATTGGTGTCTTCAGTCATACTAGTATAGCCGTTTTATAAAAATATAATATAATATAAAATTGTTACAAAAACATCACGTTTATAAATACCAGTAACAATACATATTTATATATAGATCATGTTTATATAATTATATATGGAAACAATCTATATTAGTAAAATAAACATTATCATTTGGTGGAAGAATTATTTATTTTGATAATTATTATTAGTAATAAATTCTATTAAACATTGGTGAATTCAATTATATATATATATATATAATAAAGTTAATAAACTATACTATTTGGAGGAGGAATTGTTTATTTTGATCATTATTAATAATACACTTTATTTATTGAACTTTGGTGTCTTTAATCATATTGGTATAGCGGATTTATAAAAATATAATATATATAAAATAAAATAAAAATATTTAAAAAAAAATGATGTTTACTAGTATTGTTTTATAAAAAAGTTTGAATATTATAAATATATTTTATATAATAATATCTATATAATACAGTGTATTAAATATTACAAAAAACATTTATATATATATATATATAAACAAAAATTATACTTTAATATAAAAAATACTTTTATGATTGTATACTTAATTTGAATAACTAAATATTATAAAGACAAATCTATAAAATACTAAATATGATATGACTAAAATGAAAATCTATGATGATAGTCTTAAAAATCTTATTTCACATGATAGTCTGTTACCTGTAAAATCACTGCAACAAAGACCGCCAGCAGAGCCAGCAGAGCCATGCGGCCCAGACTGCCAAAGTCGACGTGTTTGAGGATGAAAAAGCGTGCCCAGCCCAGCTTATCTGCTGTATGTGGTGGATACCGCATCTTATTCACCCCCTCCATCTTCAGCTGTTTGATTAGACAGCCACGCAAGTGGCTCAAGTGATCAAAGCCGTACTTGCCATGATAGCGGCCCATCCCACTGTTACCTGCAGGGGGAGTCGAAGAGCTGAGCTACAGTCCAGTCCACACATCATGACATGAGTCATGACATGCAAGCTTCTGCAGCTTCTTTCAGAGATATATCTTTAATTCTCAGAAAAAAAGAAAAGAAGTTGATTTAAAAAAGAACTCACCAACTCCACCAAAAGGCAAAGAGCTTACTGAGAAGTGCATCAAACAGTCATTGGCCAACACTCCACCACTAGAGGTCTCCGCAATCATACGCTTGATCAGCTGTAATGAAAGGACAGATCAGTACAATTGTCTTAAGTAAAACATAATATTTCTCTATATCACGAATGGGTTATCAATTTAAACCTTGTTGTCTGAAGAGAAGATGTACAAGGCAAGGGGTTTCTCTCTCTGGTTGATGAATTTGATGGCTTCATCGACACCGCTCACTGTCAGGACGGGCAGCAGAGGCCCGAAGATCTCCTCCTGCATCACCTTGGCATCCGGCTTCACGTCCCTTAAAACTGTTGGAGCTGTGAAGAGATGCATGTTGAAGAAACACCTTATTTTGTAACATGGAAGTGAGCAATTTTCTGTGAATGTGCAAGACTTCTGATTCATTAGCCGCTATAGGGAGATAACTAGAAGAAGAATAAAGTGCAGTAAACGCTAAAACTATTTGCGCTGCAAATCAGTGTATTAGTTCATGATTATGATAATGAATTCAAATATGATAACAAATACCAGTTCGCAATATAAATCAGCAGTTTTTGTCAATAAATGGAAGCGGATGACACCGGAAGCCGTTCAAAATAAGGTGGATAACAAAGAGTTATAAATGTGTTTACACTGTGATTAAACAATAAATCGGTTTCATTATCTTCTGAAAAGCTAGTAACTTAGCATTAGCAATGCAGCTAAAGTATACCAATGTAGCACTCCGACTCATCGTTTTCACCCCCCACAGCGACGGTGCTGCCCTCCATCAATGTCATCAGTCTCTTGAAGTGGCGCTGATTGATGATGCGTCCGTAATCCAGACATTTTTGGGGGTCTTCGGTATAGAATTCCTGATCATTACAAATGAAAGCATGTATTAGCTCATTTGACAGTTTATATTTTGTAGAATGTTAAATAGTGAAGTATAAAAAAAGCCTTATATTCATAGGATAAATACAATCACCAAAAGCACCTTTTATTTAGACTTCAGTAATTTCTAATAATTCTATATATAATTATATATAAAATGATTGTTTATATACTAGTAATCATACATCAAAATTTTCATTATTAGTCTTCTAAATCAATAGAATTTATGTTAACACTTAACAATAAGATTCTATATTTTAATGATAGTTAATGCATTAGGTATCATGAACTAACTATGAACAATTTATCTTAATAAAATCTTTTTTTATGACATTTAGGGCCCTATTTTAACGATCTGAGCGCATAGTCTGAAGCACATGGCACAGGTGCACTTAGAGCGTGTTCGAATCCACATGGGTGTGTTTTGGGCATAACGTGCAACAAACCAATCAGAGTCTCATCTCCCATTCCCTTTAAAAGGCAGTTGAGCTTGTTCCATGGTGGAGTCGCTATTTACATGGCAGAATTTGCGAGTGGAAAGACTGAACGCTTCTCCAGAGAGGAATCCTTTTATTTTTAATATTTCAAAATGTTTGTGTGCTGCTGCATGTGTAATAAGCAGAGTGTACGCACGTTGTGCAACCGCGTGCATATTACTAACATGCCCTTTAAATACAGTGGCAAGAAAAAGCATGTGAACCGCTTGCAGAATCTGTGAAAATGAGAATAATTTGAACTAAATAAGAGGGATCATACAACATGCATGTACATTTTTATTTAGTACTGTCCTGAATAAGATATTTTACATTAAAAATGTTCACATATAGTCCACAAGACAAAACAAAAGCAGAATTTATTAAAAATTACAGATCAAAAGTTTATGAACCATTGATTCTCAATACTGTGTCGTTCCCTGGATGATCCACGGCTGTTTTTTGTTTTGTGATGGTTGTTCATGAGTCCCTTGTTTGTCCTGAGCAGTTAAACTGTCCAATGTTCTTCAGAAAAATCCTCCAGGTCCTGCACATTCTTCAGTTTTCCAGCATCTTTTGCATATTTGAACCCTCTCCAGCAGGGACTGTACGATTTTGAGAGCCATCTTTTCACACTGAGGACAATTGAGGGACTCAAACACAACTATTAAAAGAGCTGGGGGGTGAAAACCTATTGAATCCAAAAAAAAAAAAAAAAAAAAAAAGGTATTGTACTTAATTTGTCTTCCGATAAACATGTAAGTATCTTCTGTTGCTTCTGAAGGGCAGTACTAAATAAAAAATAAAAAAGATATTTAAACAAAATAAGAAAAATGTGGATCTTCATCCTGTTCAAAAATGTTCACCCCCCGGCTCTTAATGCATTTTGTTTCCTTCTGGAGCATCAGTGAATGTTTAAACCTTTTTAACTAGTGTTTGAGTCCCTCAATTGTCCTCAGTGTGAAAAGATGGATCTTAAAATTGTACAGTCCCTGCTGGAGAGGGTTCAAATATACAAAAGATGCTGGAAAACTGAAGAATGTGCAGGACCTGGAGGATTTTTCTGAAGAACATTGGACAGTTTAACTGCTCAGGACAAACAAGGGACTCAAGAACAACCATCACAAAACAAAAAACAGCCGTGGATCCTCCAGGGAACGACACACAGCACTGAGAATCAATGGTTCATAAACTTTTGATCGGGGTCATTTAAAAAAAATCCGCTATTTTTCTGTCTACTGGACTATATGTAAAAAAATGTTATGTAAAATATGTTATTCAGGACAGTACTAAATAAAAAATAACATGCTTTTTGTATGATCCCTTTTATTTAGTTCAAATTATTCCCATTTTCACAGATTCTGCAAGCAGTTCACATACTTTTTCTTGCCACTGTAACTGCACTATTGACTTTAGACCAGGTTTTGTTGGTCAATGGCGCAGTCGTTTTCAGTTGCCTCAAAATAGCAATGTGCCAACAATGTACCTGAACACACCTCGTTTTCAGACCAGCACGCCCATGGGCGAACAGATGGGTGCAAGTGCATTTGCTATTTAAACAACGTGGCTGGATGTGAAAATGATAACTGCGTCGGGCCGAAACTAGCAAAAAACACTTGCATTGCGCCGGGTGTATAGGGCCCTATATATTAATTTAAAAATATGCTATTGTCCGTTCATGTTGGTTTAAAATGCATTTCCTGTGAACATTTACCACTTGCAAAGCAGAAATGTATCAATATATATTAACATTATACAAACTGTCATTTACAAATTAACCTACATACTTTAATATTCTTCTTGATCTCTTCAATCACTCTGTCTTGCATACTGGGGTCACACAATATGTAGTCTGGAGCAATGCAGGTCTGACCACAGTTTGAATACTTCCCCCATGCAATACGCCTGTAATGTCAGAGAGAACATGTATTCAAAATCATTTCACAGACTCATTGCGTACAAAAAAAACATTCATAGTGCATTAGTGCCCGTCCATTGGTTGCAGTATTCACCAGTATTTTTTCTATTCATTTCTCCCATAGGGATTTCAAAACCAATGAACCAAGCCAATCAGCTATGAGGTGAATCATAACATTACAAACTTTGATTTGAAGCAAATAGTATTTGAAAATCCGACAAAAATGCAAAGGTACAAGACTGTGTACTTAACGTCTTTAAGAAAGAACGTGAAAGAAAGAACTACAATCCCATGAAGCATTGCAAACAGTGAACCAATTAAAAACGATGGAGAAATATAAAACTACTTGTTTAAAATATTGATTATAGCGTAGAGAGGTTTGAGAGTGTAGGGAGACACACGGCGCATCATAAGAATGGGCGGAGCTAAAGACATCTTTTGGTGATTTTTACTTGTTTCGACTCTCTGATTGGTGGAATTTTCTGTACTGTTGCACTCTATCGTGAATGGACTGACCGGCAGGCGACGGCGAGGTCACAGTTCTTGTCGATGTAGCACGGGCTCTTTCCGCCCAGCTCCAGAGTGGCCGGGGTTAAGTGTTTCGCAGCAGCCTCCATGATGATTTTAGCCACTGTGCCGTTTCCAGTGTAGAAGATGTGATCAAACCTCTGCTTGAGCAGCTCCTGGGTCTCTGTCACCCCACCGGTGACCACAGGGTACAACTCCTGAGATCAGAACCATCAGTGTGAATCAATTACACTGTATACTAATTCAAATGTATGGTTAGAGTTGCTATCCTTTTTATTTGGTTAGTTTAATTTATAAACCAATTTGTGTTTATACAGAAATGTATCTTACTTTGTCCAAGTACAGTGGTAAGAGATCCTCCATTACTTTGGAAGTGTGAGAACTGACTTCAGATGGCTTGATCACAACTGCATTGCCTGCCAAATAACATAGTATTCATTTTAATATGACAATATTATTATACATTTTCTTAAATATTGACAGGCATCTCCACATGTAAACTTACTAGTAACACCCACTGATCTATATACATTATAGAATATAAAAAGAATATACACAACATTAAACACTTCAAATTTAACTCTAATTCTCTGTTTTGCAAACCTGACTTTTTACTTAGTAAAGGGTGACAACATTCTTTAAGACAGATAACAGAGAGGGATAAACCCCTAAGCTATCTGTATATAGTGATAGTGAGTTCAAACGAATTACAGCATTTTAAAAAAACTAGCAAATAATGTGCACAACTTAATAAAAAGCCTTATTTTTAAAATGGGACAATAACTAAATAAATACAAGAATCCTGGGGATTCTTTTTGCAAGTTCTGATATTGTTCATAATGACTAAGGGAAAGGGACAGTATTGTACTTTGGTCTCTTAGCACAGGGCAGTGTCACAAAAGTAGGACAAAGTACAGTGTACCATGATAATCCTTAAATACGCTCTCTATTCATGTTACTAAAATGTTTTTATCCTGTAAACACATGATGTAAACCCGATTCTTTGGACAAATGCCTCATATATAATGTTTTAAAGTGGGTGGAGAATGTACAAAAGTCTCAGTCAGACCACAATGGTCAGATGGTCAGATCTGGTATTCAAAATCGAAATGAAACACTTTTGAAACGTAAAAAAGTTATGATGTACATAGTTAAGAAATGTTTGAAACGCTTGATTATTTTTTAGATCAGAATTAGTGCTGATGAATAACACAATAATCAGGTTTTAATAATCAGAGTTCATGCAGCTCTAGTGCTGCTATCATTAAAGGGGCTGTATGTAGAATTCAGAAATCCTCCCTATTAGTGTTAAGTGAACTACATCCAGCAACTTTTCATCATGCGGACAGATTAAGTAATTCAAATTACAGTTGTGACAGTTTGATATACTTTGATTATAAAGTATATTTGAAACTACACTATACTATATAGATCTGGCTAGGTGACACTATAGTTTGAATTAACCCCTTTTCTTTACATGACACATTCACATTCAGGGCCGTCTTTAGGGCGGTGAAACCAGAGAACCATGGGGGAGCCCTGCCACCCTACCCCGCAACATGATCGCAAACGGACCGAGGGGGATCCCCACCACCCTACCCCGGAACTGAACGGACCATTTTTGCTACCCCGCATTGGGCCCCGCCCCATGCTTGGGACAGCACTGTTCACATTACAGTACAGAATCCTGTACATTATTTAAGCGTTCATTCCATGTGTCATTGAACGGAAGAGAGGCTCTTGAGAGTGCATGTAGTCGTCACAACCTAGGAAGTCGGGGAAGGTTTTGTTTTTTAAGTTTCGTTTCAAGCTGTTCACACTATAAGAAAGTGATTAAGACATGAAAATTCTTACATATAACCCCTTTCATGCAAATGGGATGTTATGCTGATAATATCACACAAGGCCTCTGGATATATGCAACTTATAATACATAGATAATAGGCTACATAAAAAAAAATCAGTTAAGCTCTAGTCATAATATTTAGCACTTTTTAAACGTGTGGTAAGCAATTTCTGAGAAATGCTGTTGATATTTCAAATCACCAAAACAAACACCCTTAAGGCCTGTTCACACCGGGACGATTTTCGGGCGCGTTTATCGCCAACGTTTAACGCCTCGTGACAAAACAAAGGGCGCCAATGTGAGTGTGCACACCAACTCGAAAAACGCCAGGCGTAAAAGCGGCATTTTTAAAAAAACGCCTCGGGTTAGTTTTTTTATTTTGACGCGGCGCGTTAAAAACTGGCCGACCAATGAGATCGCCGGTTCTGCTTGCCAGTTAGTAAAAAGTGTGTGAATGGTTTTGGCCATAGACATAATATGTCTAAGGTTTTGGCAAGCACGTAAATACTGTCTCTCTTCTTCTTCTGTGTGACAAGCGAGTGTCAGAAGCGTAAAGTGCCGCAACACCACCTTGTGTACCGGGAGCACATCTACTTAATGTGCACGTTCACTCTGTGAATCGCCAGTGGAAATCGCTTGGGTGTGAACACTCAAGACGCGCCGAAAAACGTCACGAAAAACGCTGGCGATAAGCACGCGCGATATTCGTCTCGGTGTGTACAGCCCTTTACTCAAAAGAATCGATTCGCACCCCTTCCTTTATAGCTCCGCCCAAAAAAAAAAAAAAACCCAAACACACTATGTAACACAGGCACCTCCCCCTAATGAGTACACCTTTACTGCTGATTGACTACAAGTTTGTTGTGGTGCTCAGTCCGATCAACTTTCAACAGTGTTCCTCAGAAATCGCTTACTGCACCTTAGTGAATGGATTCCCATGGTCCTTCAATAGACCTCAATTACCTGCTGCTATAGCTCCTATGAGGGGCCCGATGGTGACTGCCCAGGGGTAGTTCCAGGCCCCAATGACCAGCACTACTCCCAGGGGCTCAGGCTGGATATAGACCTGGTCTGAGATGGTCATCATGCTCTTGCTCACAGGTCGTGGAGCTGCCCAATCTTTCAGATTTCTCACAGCCAGGTTAATCTCACTCTCCAGACCCAGAGTCTCATACAACGGAGTTCCAAACTCACTCTGCCGGCGGATATATAAAGGACAGATCACATAAGCAAACAGGGTTTAGAACTGTACCATACACAAGTGGACGGGTCACCAACCCTTCTGAGATCCTTTTTGAGGCCCTCTGCGATGTCCTTTTGTCGTTCTCTGACAAAACGCAGCAGGTTTTTCAGCTGTGTGATGCGGTACTCCAGTGATTTGCTCCGGCCGGTGAGGAAGGCCTTCCTGGCACGCTCCACTGCTTTCTGCTCTCGAGACATACTGTGAAAGGGGAAGTCATTCATTTCACTCTGGTTACACTTCTGTCACATTTAGGTAAACTTCACGCAATGATCTCATATATTATAAGTACGAGCCAAGTATAACATCTATAATGGATTGACAAGCTGAGCCCTTGAAAAGTGAATGATGGAGCAAACTGATATTGCATAATATCATAAATCAGATGACAGCTCATGACCTAATTGCAACACAGTTGTCCCTGCATGTTTTCAAAATCATCCCATAACATCTATTCTATTTATTCATTTGAATTGATAATTTCTGTCATTTTTCAGTTTTCAGATTTTCATGTGCAATTCAATTCAAAGTGGTTGAGAAAGTTCAATGAGCTTATTGTTGCAGTTTGTAACTTTTACACAACTTTGATTAAATAATAACTGTTATTATTATGTGCTATTTTGATAATTTAATAGTCTAAATTAAATATATGTGGACCACAAAACCAGTCATAAGTCGCACGGGTATATTTGTGGCAAAAGCCAACAATACATTGTACGGGTCAAAATTATCGATTTTTCTTTTATGCCAAAAATCATTAGGATATTAAGTAAAGATCATGTTCCATGAAGAAAATTTGTAAATTAAATAATAATAATTTATTATTAGTAGTAACATGCTTTGCTAAGGACTTAATTTGGACAACTTTAAAGGTGATTTGCTCAATATTTAGATTTTTTTTTTTGCACCCTCACATTACAGATGTTCAAATAGTTGTATCTCGGCCAAATATTGTTCTATCCTAAAAAATGTCAATGGAAAGCGTATTTATTCAGCTTTCAGGTGATGCATAAATCTCAATTTAAAAAAAAATTACCCTTATGACTGGTTTTGTGGTCCAGGGTAACATATAATAAATAATCTAAATAAAATATACTACTAAATTAATAATATTATTATTGTACTACTATTAATAATATTATTAACTACTAAAATAACGGCAGCACTTTATTTTACAGTCCTGTTTCCCTTGTACATACTATGTACTTATTATAGCAATTATAATTACTGTGTAATAACTAGGCAACCTACCCCTAAACCTAACCTTAACACATATAATAACTTTATATAACCCAGTATTTTCTTAGGTAAATACACTGTACTTAACTAAGTGTTATTTAAAGTGCAACCAACGTAATAATAATAACAATAATGTCTATTATTATTACTATAGTAGAAGAAATACATACTAGTGAATAAATACCAGTATGTGATGAATAGTACCTAATATTTACTAATTAAGCAATCAAATAACTATTATAATAAACTTGATAGTACTTTTAACAAAAAAAGAAAAAACTGTAGTCACCTGACAGTCTTGATTTTAGTCTGGGAGCAATGCACTGTAGAAGTTATGCAACACACATAAGTTAGCGGACTAAAAGTCATACTAATGCGTGCATGTTGAAACACAATGAATCATGTATTTATTAGCCGTCCACACGGTTTACTGTGTTTCATCCCTCCTGATGACTATATGTCTATCTTTAAGCGCTTAATGTGCCCTGCGCAGTTGCAATTACATGTTTATAACAGGCTGGAATCACAGGAGAAGGAATGGGATGAAAGGAAGCTTCCTCTTTGCACAACATCGCTGCAGTCGGAGCCTAATAGACAATCGGTTTCGAGAACAACAACGAAAAGCCTTACGGTTATGTACATTACCTTGGGTTGTTTCACAGTGCGTCCAGGCCTTTCGCTGTGGCGATCAGATAAAGTCTCCGGATCAGATAGTTCAGTCAAGCTGAACGATGGTAACATTAAACACAACAGTTCCGTTAACAGTCGAGGCGCAAGCGGAGGGGGCGGAGTCTCGAGCGCGGGCGTGGCCACAGGGCTTCGTAGCAGCCCGGAGGTAGTGTATTTAGGTACAATAAACACACTCTTGACTGACAAAGGATTAGCGCACGCTACTTTGCATTAGGGTTATTGCGTCAGATATGTTTTCAGAATCAGGCTTCACCTCTGCCCAACTCATTTAATGCTAACTTATGAGATCATGTCAAATGAAACAAAAAAATGCTTTATTCTTGGGCCAATTGCACCCAGCAACCATATCACCCTGTAGCCCAAGACTGGTTTCCCACTGAAGCTAAGCAGGGTTGAGACCAACTGGGAAAACTAGGCAGCTGCTGGTAGATGTTAGTGAGGCCAGCAGGGGGTGCTCACCCTGTGGTCTGCGTGGGTCCTAACACCCCAGTATAGTGATGGGGACACTATACTGTAACAAGCACCGTCCTTCGGATGAGACGTTAAACCGAGGTCCTGACTCTCTGTGGTCATTCAAAATCCCAGGATGTCCTTCGATAAAGAGTAGGGGTGTAACCCCGGCATCCTGGCCAAATTTGCCCATTGGCCCCTGTCCATCATGGCCTCCTATTCATCCCCATATATATATATATATATATATATATATATATATATATATATATATATATATATATATATATATATATACGATTGGCTTCATCACTCTGTCTCCTCTCCATCAGTAAGCTGGTGTGTGGTGGGCGTACTGGCGCAATATGGCTGCCGTCGCATCATCCAGGTGGATGCTGCACATTGGTGGTGGTTGAGGAAATTCCCCCCTTCTATGTAAAGCGCTTTAAGTGCCTAAAAGTGCTATATAAATGTAACAAATTATTTTTATTATTATTAGTAGTAGTAGTAGTATTAATTGTACAAAAAGGAAAGTCAAAATTTGTCAGTTAAATATTGCACAGAAACACAAAATAGCAAACAATGTAAAGGCAGCTGTATTTATTAATTAATTAATTAATTTAATGAATCAGTCAATGACAGAACAATGAGACTGTGCTCTCACAGTGGTCACAAATGTGACTGCTTGCATGTTTATTTGTCCTATGAGCATTTATATGAGCAATCTTATATTAATGTACACTATATTGCCAACATTTTTGGGACATCTGACTTTACATGCGCATGAACTTTAATGACATCCCAGTCTTAATCCGTAGAGTTTAATATGGAGTTGGCAGCTATAACAGCTTCAAATCTTCTGGGAAGGCTTTCTGCAAGGTTTAGGAGTGTGTTTATGGGAATTTTTGATCATTCTTCTAGAAGCGCATTTGTGAGATCAGGCACTGATGTTGGACGAGAAGTCCTGGCTCACAGTCTCCGCTCTAATTCATCCCAAAGGTGTTCTATCGGGTTGAGGTCAGGACTCTGTGCAAGCCAGTCAAGTTGCTCCAAATCAAACTTGCTCATCCATGTCTTTATGGACCTTGCATTGTGCACTGGTGTGCAGTCATGTTGGAACAGGAAGGGGCCATCCCCAAACTGTTCCCACAAAGTTGGGAGCATGAAATTGTCCAAAATGTCTTGGTATGCTGAAGCAATAAGAGTTCCTTTCACTGGAACTAAGGGGCCAAGCCCAACCCCTGAAAAACAACCCCACACCATAATCCCCCCTCCACCAAACATTACACTTGGCACAATGCAGTCAGGCAAGTACCGTTCTCCTGGTAACTGCCAAACCAGACTCGTCCATCGGACTGCCAGACAGAGAAGCATGATTCGTCACTCCAGAGAGAGAACACGTCTCCACTGCTCTAGAGACTAGTGGCAGTGTGCTTTATACTACTGCATCCGACGCTTTGCATTGCACTTGGTGATGTAAGGCTTGGATGCAGCTGCTCGGCCATGGAAACCATTTCCATGAAGCTCTCTACGCACTGTTCTTGAGCTAATCTGAAGACCACACAAAGTTTGAAGGTCTGTAGCTTTTGACTCTGCAGAAAGTTGGCGACTTCTGCACACTGTGCGCCTCAGCATGTGCTGACCCCACTCTGTGATTTTACATGGCCTACCACTTTGTGGCGGAGTTTGTGTTGTCCTCCTCAATTGCTTCCACTTTGTTACAATACCACTAACAGTTTACTGTAGAATAAGTGAGGCAGTTTTTCATGAATGGACTTATTGCACAGGTGGCAACCTATTACGGTACAACGCTTGAATTCACTGAGCTCCTGAAAGCGACCCATTCTTTCACAAATGTTTGTAGAAGCGTCTGCATGCCTAGATGCTTGATGTTATACACTTTAAAAAAAAAAGGTTCTATAAAAAAAAATTTGCTTGGCACCAAAAATGGTTCTTGGCTCGTAATCATAGGGGAACCTTTTTAAGTGCTATCTAGCAGCAATTTTGGTGCTTCAGTGGTTATTCAGCGGTTCTTCACCGGTTCTTTGACTAAGGTGCTATATAGCACCAAAACATGTTAAGATATGGTGCTATATAGCACCAAAAGTGGTTACGACGAAGAACCATTTTTGGTGCCATATAGAAACTTTTTTTTTTTTTTGAGTGTACA
This sequence comes from Gobio gobio, assembly GCF_949357685.1. Taxonomy (NCBI): domain Eukaryota; kingdom Metazoa; phylum Chordata; class Actinopteri; order Cypriniformes; family Gobionidae; genus Gobio; species Gobio gobio. The sequence continues at coordinate 19,951,695 of NC_137107.1, read as the reverse complement.
TCTGTGGCCATGGAAGTGATTGAAACACCTCGATTCAATGATTTGGTGGGGTGTCCCATTACTTTTGGCAATATAGTGTATTATTTAAATATTGTATTTAACAAATATGGTAGCTCTAGGCTATGTGTATGGCATGCTTTATATGCTTTCTTTGGAGCTTTGATACAAACATTATCTTTTTAGAGGAGCAAACTGGAGTTAAAGAGTGCCAATTTACACCACCATGTAAAGATGTTCACATGAAAAGACATCTTATAATACATCAACTATTGTTTTTAAACTTTTCAAACTTAAAACAAAAATTAACTACAAAAGCAATACAACATTTGGGATCTCTTTTGTACCATTTGTTGGACTTAAGTCCTCTACATTTCTAGTGGTCAGCAGGAAGCAAATAGCATGTTAATTGGCCACTTTTCATGCCAGTCACTCTTAACAATGTTTTAGCAACCTTGTTTCTACAGACCCCAGAGTTATTGTGTCCTAAAAATTCTTTAAAGTAAATTACAATTATAGAATTCAATGAATACACCAACAGCAGCTGTGAAAATAGTTCCTCATCCACAAGGATCTGTGCATAATCTATCATAGCTCCTTCTCTTTCAGGTGAATCGCTGTGGCACAATTTTGGCTTTGTATCAAAAATTCTTCTCAGTAGCACTATACCTCTAAAGTATGAAAACTGGCCGAACTCCTTGAAATATTTCCCCAAACTGACAGAATAAATGGCAGATGTTTCCACATCAAACAAAGAGCCGGCCTCAGGTGTTTGCGCACTGTGAAGGGAGAGGAACGCAGCTGCGATGACACGTCATTTGCACCATTGTGACACTACTGTTGCCCTGGGCGCAGGAAAAGACAGAAGATCCATTGGAAAGAAAATGTATGAATGCAAACACACACATTCCCACATACCAGGCACTCATACACTGGGTGGACATGTACACAAAAATTCAAGCCTGTATTGAAGCATCAGAATTTTGAAATTAGAAAACCTAGAGTTAAACTTAGGATGCAAGAAATTAATGCAATATCATAATAATAGGATATTCATGATCAATTTGTAACTAATTTGCATAATTTGTATTTTAAAGGATACAAAAAAAAATATATATATATATATACACACTCACCTAAAGGATTATTAGGAACACCTGTTCAATTTCTCATTAATGCAATTATCTAATCAACCAATCACATGGCAGTTGCTTCAATGCATTTAGGGGTGTGGTCCTGGTCAAGACAATCTCCTGAACTCCAAACTGAATGTCAGAATGGGAAAGAAAGGGGATTTAAGCAATTTTGAGCGTGGCATGGTTGTTGGTGCGAGACGGGCCGGTCTGAGTATTTCACAATCTGCTCAGTTACTGGGATTTTCACGCACAACCATTTCTAGGGTTTACAAAGAATGGTGTGAAAAGGGAAAAACATCCAGTATGCGGCTAGCCTGGCGTGGCCATACTCAATTCTAGTCAGAATATGAGTCTGGTACCGCTCCATTGAGCTTTGATTATGGGGCGTGTTTCAACCGAGCCAGGAAAGACCTCAATTGGATAGACCCACAACCAATCAGAGCAACGGAGCGACGCGTAACGTTAGTTGTCAAATGTCAACAGAACTCAACTGCACTGTGTTACCAAGTCCGTGTTTTTCTCCATGTCCGCGGGTTGAAGCGACCCCAATTATGTGATTATATAAACCCAGGAATGCGAATTTTAGCAGGCAACCTTGCCAAAATAACATATTTTGCCAACCAAACGCCATTTTTTTCCGGAGAACCCCCCGGAAAGTTATTGTTTTGGGCTATAGTATTGAGTAGCAATTGTGTGCGACATTGTAAAAACACTTGGAAACCCTGTCTGCACGCACGCTGGATTAAGTAACGTTACAAGAAAAAGATGTGTAAACGATCTTTGCCAGTAATAAAATAATTTAAGGATACACAGAGTACTTACCAACACGATCATCGTTTCTGAGAGAAATAGTGAAGGTGAATGCATATACGAACAAGTTCTCCGTTTAGGATAAGAGCAAATTCAACCCCAGAGCCTTCGATGACGTGGATGATTACGTACTGTTGATCATCTGTCCATCATAGTCTAAAGCCCGCCCTGATGATTTCATTGGTCCGAACAGTTTCTGTTCGGGCATAATTCCTCCTCTATGGAGCGAGTCCAGACCGAATTGCCCGAGCAAAACATTTTGTGGGCGGGGCTAAATTCGGCTGGCATCCAGGCTAGTATGCGGCAGTCCTGTGAGCAAAAATGCCTTGTTGATGCTAGAGGTCAGAGGAGAATGGGCCGACTGATTCAAGCTGATAGAAGAGCAACTTTGACTGAAATAACCACTCGTTACAACCAAGGTATGCAGCAAAGCATTTGTGAAGCCACAACACGCACAACCTTGAGGCGGATGGGCTACAACAGCAGAAGACCCCACCGGGTACCACTCATCTCCACTACAAATAGGAAAAAGAGGCTACAATTTGCACGAGCTCACCAAAATTGGACAGTTGAAGACTGGAAAAATGTTGCCTGGTCTGACGAGTCTCGATTTCTGTTGAGACATTCAGATGGTAGAGTCAGAATTTGGTGTAAACAGAATGAGATCCATCATGCCTTGCTACCACTGTGCAGGCTGGTGGTGGTGGTGTAATGGTGTGGGGGATGTTTTCTTGGCACACTTTAGGACCCTTAGTGCCAATTGGGCATCGTTTAAATGCCATGGCCTACCTGAGCATTGTTTCTGACCATGTCCATCCCTTTATGACCACCATGTACCCATCCTCTGATGGCTACTTCCAGCACTAATGCACCATGTCACAAAGCTCGAATCATTTCAAATTGGTTTCTTGAACATGACAATGAGTTCACTGTACTAAAATGGCCCCCACAGTCACCAGATCTCAACCCAAATATAACATCTTTGGGATGTGGTGGAACGGGAGCTTCGTGCCCTGGATGTGCTTCCCACAAATCTCCATCAACTGCAAGATGCTATCCTATCGGGCCAACATTTCTAAAGAATGCTTTCAGCACCTTGTTGAATCAATGCCATGTAGAATTAAGGCAGTTCTGAAGGCGAAAGGGGGTCAAACACAGTATTAGTATGGTGTTCCTAATAATCCTTTCGGTGAGTGTATATATATGCACTATATTGCCAAAAATATTGGGACACCCCTCCAAATCATGTGGAAGTGGAAGCCATTGGGAATAACAGCACGTAATCAAGGCCACGTAAAATCACAGAGCGGGGTCAGCACAGTGCGTAGAAGTTGGCAACTTTCTGCAGAGTCAATAGCTACAGACCTCCAAACTTCGTGCAGCGTTGTTTTTCAGGGGTTGGGCTTGTCCCCTAGCTCCAGTGAAAGGAACTCTTAAAGGGTCATGAAACCCCCTGTTTCAGCAGCAGTCAGTTCTCACCACAGTTAGTTAAATGGCCGTGAAGATCGGTTACACTCACAGTGTGGATGAATCACGTTTGTGTGAAGACTCAGGATCTATTGAAGAGAACTTAGGCAACGCAGAAACTCATAGAAAGCGGAAAAAACACTCGTTTTTGATCCATTAATGCATCTCTCACTTACTGAATGCGATCTCATTGTTTGAAGCGCCAGTCAGAGGAAAATGCCTATCAACGCGTGCTGTCATGAATAATTAAGCGCTTGCTGTCATGAATTAAATAACACGTCTTCTCATAGGATAAAGACACGCAGACTCATGAATAATTATGAGACACCGAAGAGTCATCGCCGTACTATACGAGAAAACGTCACAACCTAGACGTTAACATGAAGGCGAATTTAAACCAGGAAGTTGAAAACAGAGCAAAACGGTTAAAAATTAACTAGTTTTCTCCCACATTCAAAACTAACAGATGGTAACATTGTCTTCCATGATGTTCAACACACATGCCTCTGTTAAAATCTCAGAAAATTTGGTTCAGGGTTTCATGACCCTTTAATGCTTCAGCATACCAAGACATTTTGGACAATTTCATGCTCCCAGCTTTGTGGGAACAGTTTGGGGTTGGTCCCTTCCTATTCCAACATGACTGCACACCAGTGTACAAAACAAGGTCTATAAAGACATGGATGAGCGAGGTTGATGTGAAGGGACTTGACTGGCCTGCACCTCAAATTTCAGTAACAATATACATTCTAAAACCCTTTTATTACCAATATAATATAATGCTGTAATATTGTATAGGACACGATAACATCCACAGAGAGGAAGGAAAATGTCCATGAAAACATTTTAGGCACTTTACTAAAATTAAACGTGAACTTCAGTTGAAGAAGAACTTGTGTCAAGAAGTATATTAAACATGATGTGACATGTTGCTATCAGCATTCTTCGGGTTATCTCTGAGACTTTACCCGTACATACTTTACCCCACTTCTAATAAACGTGAGTTAGCTTTTACTAGAGGATATCATATTGTGCACTGTGCTTGAAACTCGAAAGGACTGTGCCCTTGTGAAAAAGAAGTGCCCTTCATTGTAGGCCTATATGTGCATCACGATAATGTTTCTTAACACAAAATTTTAGAAAGTGCATTTTGTAATGTCAAATTAAAGTTTTACTTTAAAGCACATATTAAATCATGTTTTAATAATACTTTATGTACTAAACTGCATCTTCATTATTAAAAACGTGTAATTACAAAAATGACAAATATACAAATACATGACAATTTTCGGTTACACTTTGTTTTAAGGTGTTACAGTGTAATTATACATTTTACTGAGTAATATTGATTAACTAAATGTACTTATGTTTAGTTTAGGGTTAGTTGCAAGTTATTTATAATTTGTAGTACACTGCAAAAAAAAGTGTTACCCAATTACATCAAAGTCTATTTTAGTTTAGGCCTACCATAAATGCTTGTCAGTACATTCGGCAGTAGGCTACTTTAAGACCCCTGTGGTGAAAATCAAGTTTTTAATGTTGTTTAGATGTCTGTGGTGTTTTTAATAGGCTTTAAGACATGTGCAAATACATAAGTCAACACCATTGCTAAGTATTTACTCCTTAAAACTGCTGTGAAAAAAAGACTCAAAAACGCGGTTTGAAATCGATGTTGTTTCTGACGTCACAAATTCCTTTGTAACCAATAACGTCACGAGCGGGCTTTAGCATATCATTAATATGCTGCAAGGCAGGGAGTCTCAAGAGAAGCCAGATCATCCCTTTTTTATGATATGAAAAATCGGGTAGGTTTACTAATATAGCGGCTTGTGACATATATCACGATGTCATGATGAATGCCTTGCAGATGTCTTCAAACAGCCTTGAAGATCAGTGATGAAGCCCACATGAAAAAATACTATAGTATATTATAGTAAAATTACAGTAAAATTACTCTAGTAAATACTATAGTGTTTTTGAACCATACTATAGTAAAGATACTACAGTAAATTGGAGTATATTGTAGTATATTATAGTATTTACCACACTTTGTTAATTTACTGTAGTATATTTACTATAGTACGGTTCAAAAACACTTTACTAGAGTAATTTTACTATAATATAGGCCTACTATAGTATTTTTTCATGTGGGAGCCCTAAGATATTCCCCAGAAAGTGTTGATATGAAAAGAAGAAAAATAATATTAACACAAAAGCTTAATTTGAAGATGTGAAAATCAATTCCTGTATGTTGCTTAAAAATACAACTTCGGTAAACTGCAAACTGTCTTATAGTGCTCTGGTGTAAGCTTCATTGGCAAAATTTATTTATCTTGTTTTTACTTAGGGATTTTTTTTTGTGACACAGATGACCATGTGCATGTGCAGGTAACACCCCCGCCATCATCTCCAGACAGAATATTTTATTTAGCAGTATTATTATCACGTCAACATTGGGGAAAAATACACATTGATTTATGAAAGTGATGTCTGCCGCCCTCAAGTGGCTGTGAGAAAAAACACAACCACTTCCCAGCAGCCACTTCAGATGAATTAAATAATTATGTAATGCCTTTAAGAGCAAATATTAAATGAACCACAAAAAAATTGAGAATAAGCAACAGGGAAATTTAAACCTGGAATATATCACACAGGCTACTTCTGAAGGTTATTAGAAAAATTACATTTGAGTTATCTGGCTAAACCCAAATGATTTTGTAAAGTTGTCTCAAGGGTAAATCTCACTAACCATAAAGTTTTGTGACAAAAAGTTTCAATTACACAATACATTTTCTTTAGTAGTGTTTCATTTATGTTGTTTCAAATACTAAATACAAAAGGATAACTTTCTGAATTCTGTCTTTCAAACTAAAACCCAAAATATATTTTTGTAATGGCTGTTTTTGCATTCAAATTAGATAACTTTGTGGTTTACATGTCATACAGTGGCCTCAAAAAGTATTATAATCATCCCTTTAGGATCCTTCAGCACTAACTCATCTTGCAACTAACCAACAGCAAGAGCAATTCACAACTGTGGTAAGGGACTTTTTATTAATTCAGTTTTTTATTTTATTTATATGTTAAAAATATACTTTATGTATTTAATCTCAATTTATGAATCAATGTCTCTGCTGCTGACCTTCGATTATCCAATTCAACCATTATGATTAAGCAAAAATTACTTTAGATAAACTTCACATTCTGTGTTTCCTTTTTTCTGAAGACTGTTGAACTTTCTTCTCCTGTACTTTCTTTCTGTAATACAGAACTTTTTTCAGAATTTTGTTTGAGCTGCGCCCTCTACTGTACATGTGTGAATTTGCATTACCTTCAGGTTGAGGCTTATTCATTTCACTTTTGGTGTGAAAGGGTCTTTACATTTGCCAAAAATGTAACTTTTCTTTTTGGTTATTAAAAAAACAAGCAAGCTCAGTCCAGATTAGAAAACTTTGCATAAAAAGTAATTAGTAATGCAATATTGTAATGAATTAAATTTTTTAAGTATAAACTGAAGAAAAAAAACAATAAGTAAGATTTACTTAATTTTTCTTTGGCAAGTTTTTGCACGCATATTTTTAAGTAATTTTCACATAAGGAATTAACACATCAACTCTACTTAACTAAGCTAAGTAAAATGAACAAAGAAAATAAGTACTTTTAACGCAAAAGGTTGAGTAATTTCTACATTGTTGAAGTTTCCCTTGTTTAACATTTTACTCAATAAATATATATTGAAATAAACCCCATGCTTTACTTAGAAATATCTAAGTAAGTGTCACAATAGAAAACAGAAGTCATGTTGTTTCTGAACACCTCAATACTTGGTACACAATACACAGTGACGGGAACATTTGATGGATCATTTTTGAGTATGAATGTGTCATTTTGAGTAGAAAATGAACTCCAAATGTCACAAAATGGCAAGTTACTAAACCTAACAAAAAAAGCGATGATAAAACAGTGTAAATAAACCTGGAAAACAGCGAAAAACCAACCTCATTAATTATTCAAACCCCAGTGCATGATGGGAACACCAGTGTCAGGAAAGTTGAGTAGTTTTACTTAATTTTATAACGTTGATATTTAAGCTTGAACTGAGTACTAATATAGAATTTACTTACTTTTTTAATTCTTGCCTGAACTAACTTTTTAATGGAGAAATTACATTAGTTTTTTTCTGTAGTATTTACTTCACCACAAAATAATTTTTATCAGTATAACTTTCCCCAACACTGCTCATAGCTCAATACTGCTACACTCAGTCACTTTTTTTGTGGCCATACTTTTCCCAGCGAGTGAAACACTCATTTGTGCCACTAGAGGATGCACTCATCATGGGGATAGAGAGAAAGAGATGAAGGAGGTGAAATGGAACTTACACTTCCATCTCTATAACCAGATATTCATTTTATGGTGCATAACAGTAATGCTTTGAGATATGTTTCATGAGTTAAATGCCTCAACTCTAAAACCTTTCATCTTTCAGATACATTGTATTGTGTAATATAATTTCTTTGCCAAAGTTGCTCTATTCATTAAAGTGATCTGAATTATATGTGCTATGCTAAATGTGAGTTTTGAGACCCCTGCAGAGAACTCAAAAGAGGTTGTGACCCAACAAACATGCTGGGAATCCAGTCCTGCTGAGCTTCAACAGAGGAGATTCAAAACAGGACAGATCGTTTTGTCTTTTTTCAATTTTGTGCACTGATGAATCCTGCTCAATGAGACCAGTTACATGCATTAAGAAAGTAAGTAAAGTCAACATAAAATACAACTGACTTAAAAGTATTTCAGTAAACAAATCAAATGATTCAGTAAATGAATAAAAACATGACATACGACAATGCTGGTTGCACTGGACAGACCGTTTATTATTATTCAGCATTTTTATACTTCTGTATACAAGAACAGTTTATGAGTTCATATATCATATTATATTGAATCATAGTAATACGTTTATCAGAAGATTTATCCTAATGCATGCAAAACCATTGCTATAACTGTAATGTAACAGATAACTATAATATTGATAGTACTGATTAATCCCCATAAATGGCTTCTAATTAAGCAGTAACATTAAAATCTTTGTGATTAACGCAAATATGGAAACCTTGTTTCTTATCTTTTTTCTGACATGTCCTTTTCTTTACATCCCAACCAATATTTGCCAATTGATCTTGGGTAAGGAGGGTTTACGTAGTCAATCCGTTTGGTCTGCAGGTCCACCCTGTAGTATTTATCTAGAGGAGCAATGCCACAATATTAATACAAATGTTGAAAAATATATAAAAAAAAGTGTGTTTTATTACCATTAAAACAACATGTAGACTGATGTTTTGGGGGGGTCAGTGCAATTTAAAAAAAATTTTTTTTTTTTGAAATAACTGTTATTTAAAATATTTTAAACAATTTAAAATAACTTCTATTTGAATATATTTTAAAGACCCTCTCTGGTGAAAATCAAGTTTTTAATGTTGTTTATATGTGGTGTTTTTAATATGCTTTCAGACAAACAATGTGCAAATTCATAAGTCAACACCATTGTTGAGTATTTTCTTCTTATAAGTCCAGTGAACCAAAGACTTGGTTTGAAATCGCTGGTGATTGTTACGTCACAAACTACCTGGTAACCAATCACATCAATGTGTGGGCGGGCTTTAGCATATCATCATTACTATGCTGTGAAGCAGGAGAGTCTCAAGAGAAGCCATACGGGTATATTTTTCTGTTGATATGAAAAATCGTATACATTTAGCAATATAGCGGGTGTATATGTATATTATGTATATTACCATGTTATGATGAGCTATATGCCTTTCTCCACTGATGTTCTATGATGTTTAAAGCGTTTCTAAGGATGCTGATTTTCAGAAGGCAGACTGAGTTAGTGAACAGGAACATGGTTTGTGTAACATTAGCAACACATTATTAGCTGTTTGATAACGTAGTCAAACAAAAGGCTAATCATATTAATTATTGTTATGTGTCCGACGTTGTAAAGAGTGATATATTGTGCAGCGTTTACTACAATAACTTGAGTAAAAGTTGAGCGTCTCTGAGCTGCTGTGAGTGAGTGGAGGCGGGGCTAATTTGCTTATTATTATTAAAATTACATATTATACTTGCATATTAACTTTAAAATGTAATCTATTCCTGTGATGGTAAAGCAGAATTTTCAGCATCATTACTCCAGGTTTCAGAGTCACATGATCCTTCAGAAATCATTCTAATACCGGTATGCTGATTTGTTGCTCAAGAAACATTTCTGATTATCAATATCAATATTGAAGACAGTTTTGCAGCTTCTGACTTTTGTGGAAACAGTGATACATATTTTCAGGATTCTTTAATTAATAGTTTGTTCATTTTTTGATGATCAAAAGAACAGCACTTAAATGAAATCTTTTGTAACATTATACATGTCTTTACTGTCACTTTTATTCAATTTGTTGCATCCTTGCTGAATAAAAGTGTTCATATTTTGTTCATTTCTTTACTGATTCCAAACTTTTGAACAGTAGTGTATGTAATTTCACTATTGCCATTTGTGATTGAAACATAAAATTATATATATATATATATATATATATATATATATATATATATATATATATATATATATATATATACATATATATATATATATAGTTTTTATGATGCAAACCTACATTTTACCCATCTTCCAAAGTGCACCTTAAAAGTAAACTTTAGCATAAATATGTTTTGGATTCATCTTAACAGAATGAACAGAACATTATCATGACATGCAGTACCTTTCTTAAAGAAGTAGACGTTCTGCACAGGTGTGGCCTTCTCTTGGACGACCTCCTCATCAATGTAGTCCATCGGGTCGTAGCTCATGTCAAATAAAGATGGACGTCTTCCACGGCCCTTTTTCTGATTTTTTCCTTGCTTCTCTGCTCCATAATACCTATAACACATATTGATACATGTAATCGATACATCCCCTGTAGAAAATATACTCTCAGCAGACCTCAATAATTAACAAACCTTTCCTCATAGTCCAATCCAAAGTCTTCCCAGAACAGCGAGCGGCTCACTCTGGCTCCTCGACCCCTGGTCTTCTTTCTGCGTCCGGTTCGGCCTCTGCTCAGTCTGCTGGCTGGAGACGGCGAGGGACCAGGGTTTACATACAGTCGGCCGACCATTGCAGCATCTATGGGAGGTTTGATGCCAATCCAGTCTTTGGAAATGAAGCGTGGCCCTTTGTGATGCCCTTGAACTGGGTGGACAGGGAACATTTTAGAAAACCAGACATATATTGAACCCTCTGCTTAACAAGATATGTATGCAAACTTACAGCCTTGAAAGAGCGCAGCAAACAAGCTATCAAAGTCACAGTACACGTTTGTATAACGTGTGAAGGCAACAGAGGGCGAAGACTTGGTCATGCGGTCACATTCTTCATGGGAAGGCTGGTGTTTGAACTCATATTGGTAGTACTGGTCCCCTGCGGGACAAAGGAAAACATTAAATCTTGAATAAATCCACTGCATAAGGTGCATAACGTCTCGGTTACGTATGGTAACCCTCGTTCCCTGAAGGAGGGAACGGAGACGTACGTCGGTAATAACCGACGAATTGGGATCACTTGAGAGAGCCCCTATCAGCTTCGAGATTTAGAGAACAGGCCAATGGGCCATTGGCGTGCGAGATTTGCATCTCGCGCTCCGCCCCGCGCCGCGGGTATAAACAGGAAGCGAGAGCATCGCACTGACGTTTTTCACTGAGGAGCCGAACCAGAGACCGGCCAGGCAGTGATGGAAGGAACTGTGGCGACGGGACGTACGTCTCCGTTCCCTCCTTCAGGGAACGAGGGTTACCATACGTAACCGAGACGTTCCCTTTCAGTCGGTCACTACGACGTACGTCGGTAATAACCGACGAATTGGGATCCCTATGGAAAACGCCACAGTTACTACCACTTCCAGCGCCCAGCGAGAGCCCCTCAGACCCCGTTCTGAAGCGGGCGGGAAGATTCACGCCAGAAGAGTCATACTGCTGTTCCGCAAGACCCATTCAGCAGACTTGATTGGATAACGCTGGGAAAGCGTGCCCGAAGGACGCTGCGGGAGCCACATCATGCCCGGAGGGAGTTACCATGTGGAGAGAACACGTATGGGCTGGCCGTGGGCAGCACAACATACGGAAGTCCCAGGGGAGGCCCCGGCCTAATGCAGGCGGGGGACGACACCGTACTGAGACGGCAGAGAACTCTGCCAAGGGAAAGACACGAGCTCGCCGTAGGGAGCTGTACCGTGGAAAATACACGTATGGGACCGCCGTAGGGGTCACGACATACGGAACCCAGCCTGACACAAGTTCCACCAATGCATACGAGTGCCAGACCTGGCGTCGGACGCTCCGCAACATCCGACTGCCGAGGGGTGCGGAGGACTCAACAGGGTTCGCCAATCCTGGGGAACTCGACTGGAGAAATAAGCGCACGTATCCGTTCCAGGGGAAGGGAATGGCGCAGCAAGCCGACACTAGAACGGGCACTTCAGTGAAGCTGACTATGGGAAGCGAGCACACGAGAAGCCACCGGCTCTACACGCAGGCTATAAAACCTAGCGAACGTGTTGGGTGTCGCCCAGCCCGCAGCTCTACAATGTCTGTCAGCGAGGCGCCACGAGCCAGCGCCCAGGAAGAAGCTACACCCCTGGTGGAGTGAGCTCTAACCCCGAGCGGGCAGGGCACGTCTTGGGATTCATACGCCAAGACGATGGCATCCACTATCCAGTGGGCCAACCTCTGCTTGGAGACAGCCTTTCCCTTCTGCTGTCCTCCGAAACAGACGAAGAGCTGCTCTGAGGTCCTGAAGCTTTGCGTTCTGTCCACGTAAGTCCGGAGAGCACGGACGGGACAGAGCAAAGCTAGGGCTGGGTCTGCCTCCTCCGAAGGCAGCGCTTGCAGGCTCACCACTTGGTCCCGGAAGGGAGTAGTGGGAACCTTGGGCACATATCCAGGCCGGGGTCTCAGGGTCACCTGAGAATCACCCGGCCCGAATTCCAGGCACGATTCGTCGACCGAAAATGCCTGCAGGTCCCCTACCCTCTTAACTGAGGCCAATGCAATCAGGAGTATTGTCTTTAGAGACAAGATCTTAAGCTCTACTGACTGTAAAGGCTCGAAGGGCGCCCTCTGCAGTGCGGTCAGCACCAGAGTCAAGTCCCAAGAGGGTATAGAAGAAGAGCGAGGAGGATTTAGTCTCCTCGCTCCCCTTAGGAACCTGACGATCAGATCATGCTTGCCTAAGGACTCACCATTAATGAGGTCATGGCTTGCGGCGATGGCGGCAACATATACCTTGAGGGTGGAGGGAGACAGCCTTCTCTCCAACCCGTCTTGAAGAAAAGATAGCACAGATCCGATCGAACATTTTCGGGGGTCTTCTCGGCGAGAAGAGCACCAGTCGACGAACAGGTTCCACTTCAACGCATATAGCCGTCTCGTAGAGGGGGCTCTGGCGGAAGCGATGGTGTCGACTACCGCTTGCGGTAGGTCACCTAGAACCTCCGCGTCCCGTCCAGGGACCAGACATGGAGTTTCCAGAGGTCTGGACGCGGGTGCCATAGGGTGCCCCGTCTCTGAGACAGAAGGTCCTGCCTCAGAGGAATGGGCCAAGGAGGTGCTGTCGCGAGGAGCACTAGTTCCGGGAACCACGTCCTGTTGCTCAGATGCTTCTGACTCCACAGGAGGAGATGGCGGGCGAGTTGGGACAAACGGCGGGAGCGTAGACCACCTTGTTTGTTGATGTACGCAACGGCCGTCGTGTGGTCCGTCCGGACCAGAACGTGCTTGTCTTTGAGCGACCCTTTGAGGCGGCTGAGAGCAAGACGAACTGCCAGCAACTCTAAGCAATTGATATGCCATTGCAGTTGGGGCCCCGTCCACAGACCCGATACTGCAAGCCCGTTGTACGTGGCACCCCAACCCGTGGGTGAGGCATCCGTGGAGACAACATGATGCCTGGACACTTGTTCTAGAGGCACTCCTGCCCGTAGAAATGAAGGGTCCGACCACGGGGTGAGGGTTTGGCGGCATCTCGGCGTCACTTGGACACGGAGGGACCCGCTGTGCCACGCCCATCTCGGGACTCGGTCGTGTAGCCAGTACTGAAGCGGTCTCATATGGAGCAGCCCTAGCGGCGTTACTGCGGCTGCTGCTGCCATATGCCCCAGGAGCCTCTGAAAATGTTTCAGTGGAACCGCTGTACTGCGTTTGAGCGTACTCAAGCAGCTCAGCACCGACTGGACGCGCTCCTCGGTGAGGCGCGCTGTCATGGCGACCGAGTCGATCTCCATCCCGAGAAAAGAGATCCTCTGTACGGGACAGAGTTTGCTCTTCTCCCAGTTGACCCGAAGACCCAACCGGCTGAGGTGCCGAAGCACCATGTCCCTGTGTTCGCACAACTGTTCCCGCGACTGGGCAAGAATCAGCCAGTCGTCGAGATAGTTGAGAAGACGAACACCACGCTCTCTCATGGGAGCAATGGCCGCCTCCGCGACTTTCGCGAAGTCACGGGGCGACAGGGACAGCCCGAAGGGCAGGACTTTGTACCGACATGCCCGTCCGTCGAAAGCAAAGCGTAGAAACGGTCTGTCGAGGGAGAATCGAGACATGAAAGTACGCGTCCTTCAGGTCGATCGCTGCAAACCAATCCTGGGGACGGGGGCACCTGAAGATGCGTTTCTGCGTTAACATTCTGAACAGCATCCTGTGGAGGGAACGGTTCAAGTAAGGCAGGTCCAAGATTGGCCGTAACCCGCCGCCTTTCTTGGGTACAATGAAGTACGGGCTGTAGAACCCGGACTTCATATCGGCTGGAGGGACCGGCTTTATCGCGTCCCTCGCCAGTAGGACAGCGATCTCCGCCTGAAGCACGGGGGCATCCACCCACGCAATAGACGTGAAGTGAACGCCCCCGAACTTGGGCGGACGCCGGGCGAACTGAATCGCAAGCCGAGTCTGATGGTACAGATGACCCAGCGAGACGGGCTGGGGAGCGCTAGCCAGGCCCCCAGAGACCGAACAAGCGGGGTCATCGGTACCACAGACGTACCCGCAGCAGGGCAGCGAGGCGGAATGCAGGGACCCCAGGACGACATGGGAGTGGTCCGTGTAGGGGTCTGGGTCTGACACACGACCTGCATCCGCTGAGGGGGTGCGCGAGTGTGGGAAGGCCGCTTGAGTGCGTTCCCACAGCCGGCACCCCCTGCTGGCGATTTGGAGAGGCACCGGAGGCTGACAAGGCATGTGAGCGTTGTACACCGCCCAGCGCGCTCTCCAAATGAAGGAGGGGCTGAGCGTGGCAAGGCTTTGTGGCGTTGCACACGGTCTGCCTCACCTCCTTCCTCAGCGGGGAACAAGAGCGGCGAGGCATAGCGTCGCGCACTGTCGTCCGCACACCGCTGAGAAGAGGGGAATGAGAGTGGCGAGGCTTGTAGCGTCACACACTGCCATTCTCGCCCTCTTGTGGGGAGGGGAATGAGGGCGGCGAGGCTTGTAGCGTCACACGCTGCCATTCCTGAACTCCCGAGACCCAGAGATATTGGAACTGTTCTCCTCTTTTTTTTTCTTTTTTTTTATATATATAAATATATTTGGGTACCACTGGCTGTTTTTAACCCCAGTGGCGGAACAGAATTACTAATGGTTTTTACCCGGCCCTCCTCCGGGGGAAGAACAGAACCAAACCCGGGTCAATGGTGTTTCTGGACATCGTCTAGCCAAGGGCCAGCGCTGTGCGCAGCTCAACCTCGGCTGAGAACTACCCTCATGCCCTAAGCAGGGCGGAGGTGGCCTGCCAGTGGCACTGCCACCCCACCGATGAGGGTAGTGAGAGAGAGGAAAACTTTATACAGATTATGGCCCTATTGGTGTTCCATATTTTGCCACCAATAGTTCCACAATGCAAAAGCTTTCCAACGCACATCCGGGAAAGGCAAGGGGCAGGCAAGGCGATTTATGCGTTGCACTATGCCTCAGCCACCCGGGAAAGCATGGCTGTCGAGCATGAATCGGATTCAGCACGAGCGCCCACTATTATAGTGGGAATCTCAGCATCATCTTCATTTTCAACACATAACAGCCCTCTCTCCGATGCAGCGATTGACATCTGTCCTCTGCTAGAGCCCCAAACGAAACGCTAGGTCCCTTTTTTATTTTTTTATTTTTTTATTTATTATTTTTTTATTTTTTAGGACCAGCAATCCCATCTGTAAGCTACCAGCAGACATGTGAGACAGTGGGCGTGGCCGTGAGACGGCACACGGTGCGCTGAACACTCAAGCCCTTATGAAAAAGGCAAGACGAACAGCGCGCCGACGTGGCTATGCTCTCATTAGAGAGCATAGACCACCCACAAACACAGTCTCAACATGCGTAGCCGCCGAGTGACGCGCGCTGAGCTGCCGTGGCAACCCGCGCTGTCACTCGGCAGCTAGACGGCACACGGCGCGCTGAACACTCAAACACTCACGCGGAAGGCGAGATGACCAGCGCGTCGACGTGGTCCCGTTCCCCTGAGAGAACACGGATCACCCACGAACACAGTCTCAACATGTTTATGCGAGAGGGATCGTGGCCGTCAGGACAGGAAACAACCGCATCCAGAAACGCACGAGTGGAATGACGTCTTGAAAAAGACGCAGTGTCACACCCGTGTTGCTCTTTTGTGAGGAAACGCTCTTTAAGCAGTGCTGAAGCACCCAGGGGAAGACCGCAGGCTTGCTTCATCAACGCCGTTCGGCTCCGAAGTGAATGACGTCAGTGCGATGCTCTCGCTTCCTGTTTATACCCGCGGCGCGGGGCGGAGCGCGAGATGCAAATCTCGCACGCCAATGGCCCATTGGCCTGTTCTCTAAATCTCGAAGCTGATAGGGGCTCTCTCAAGTGATCCCAATTCGTCGGTTATTACCGACGTACGTCGTAGTGACCGACTGAAAGGGAACCATATTTCAGTGCTGCAGTGATGACGTATTTTTGTCAGCATTAAACTGGTTCCCTATACAAAAACCCAATAGGATTTTTTTTCTTTGGCTTTTGGATTGTTGTAGAAAATAAGCAAAAAAGTTTATGATTCTCAGACATTTTGTTCATTATGACAATCTTCACAAATGAGCACAACTTATGTTGCCTAAATACAATCAACAGAAGGAAAAAAACTAAAGGTAGGCTAAACTAACGGTATGGTTGCATGACTTGAATGTCACCATCACTAAGGCTGTGTTCAAAACCACCCCCTCTATCATTCACTATTCCCTACATTAGTCCACTAATATAGTCCACTTGAAGGAGTGAATGAAAACAAGTGGCTGTTGCTATTGTGTTTGTGATTGCTGTTTAATAATCATTTGAATCTTAGCAAACTGGCAGCTCCAGTAGTAATGAAAAGATTTATCTTGAACTCTGTCATGCAAACTATAATTTAAACAATTTAATGATCATTTAAAAAGGAATTTATACCTGTATGATACACTGTACCCACATTGGACCAGCGGTTTGGAAAATGGATGGATGCATGGATGTGTGGATGGATGATGGATGGATGGATGTTTGGAAAGGTGGATGGATGGATTCATGGATGGATGCGTGGATGGATGATGGATGGATGGATGTTTGGAAAGGTGGATGGATGGATGGATGGATAGATTGGATGGATTCATGGATCAATGGATGGATGGAGGCATAGTTATATGGATGGATGCATGGATTCATGGATACATGGATGGATGCATGGATTACCAGCAGCCATATCACGCTGTAGCCCAATACTGGTTTCCCACTGAAGCTAAGCAGGGCTGAGCCTGGTTAGTACCTGGATGGGAGACCAACTGGGAAAACTAGGTAGCCGCTCACCCTGTGGTCTGTGTGGGTGATGGGGACACTATACTGTAACAAGCACCGTCCTTCAGATAAGACGTTAAACCGAGCTCCTGACTCTCTGTGGTCATTCAAAATCCCAGGATGTCCTTCGAGAATAGGGGTGTAACCCTGGCATCCTGGCCAAATTTGCCCATTTGCCCCTGTCCATCATGGCCTCCTATTCATCCCCATGTATATATATATACGATTGGCTTCATCACTCTGTCTCCTCTCCATCAGTAAGCTGGTGTGTGGTGGGCGTTCTGGCGCAATATGGCTGCCGTCGCATCATCCAGGTGGATGCTGCACATTGGTGGTGGTTGAGGAAATTCCCCCCTTCTATGTGTATAAAGCGCTTTAAGTGCCTAGAAAAGCACAATATAAATGTAACAAATTATTATTATTATGGATGCATGGATGGATGGATGGATGGATGCATGGATGGATGAATGGAGGGATGGATGCATGCATGCATGAATGGATCCATAGATGGATGGATGGATCCATGGATGGATGAATGGATGGATGGATGGATGGATGGATGGATGGATGGATGGATGGATGCATGGATGGATGGATTGATGGATGGATGGATGGATGGATGGATGCATGGATGGATGGATGGATGCAACTGAGGGTGCCATCCTCTGGCGAGATGAGGGAATTAATTTGGCTCAACCCTCAAATTTTGCAGAGCAATGTAGGATTGAATGAGTGCACTCCATACCATCCACTATGGTTTTGGACACCACTACAAACGGCTGTTCCTTCAAATAATACCCTATTTAAGATTCTGACAACTTTTTTATTCGTTTTTTTGTTTGTTTTGTTGTTTTTTTCCCCCTGAAAGTTCAAGTTATAATAGTTTGCAAGAATGTGAATATAAACACAACAAGTGCTGTGAAAGTGGACTAATGAGTATGTGTATGTACGGTGTGATGACGACTATTGCCACTGAAAACCTCTGTATTCCCATTTAGACACTTGTTGGCAACATGCCTTTTTCAAGACAAGTAAAAAAAAAAAAAAATAGTTTACTGATGTGAAAATATCTTGTGCTTGTGTTAACCACAGACCTTATTTCAGGTATTTAACCCAAAAACCATTACTAAAATGCTAACTTATTTCCAGGTTTTGGCATCAAAAAATGACATGATCGCCATAGCACTCTATTATAACCTTCATTTGACTTTCGCATACCTTTAAAAAAATACACTTTTTCCTTTCCATGATGACCTGGTGCTGGGATTGCAAATGCAGCATCAATATCATCTGGAATCTTCTCAAAGCCCACGGATATGTCTCTTGGATAATCTTCATCCAAGACATCACCATCAAAACGCCAGTACTTGTTGCCCTGTGATTCAGGAGTGACATAACCTTTCACATTTTGCTATAAATATTTTAGTTTCCATCAAACTAGCTTCTCGGCTAGTGACATATATATGAGTGTCCATGATAAATAAATATTGATTTAAAAAATCAAAAAAACTTAGATAAAAAAAAAAAAATCTAGTTAAAAACAAATAAAAGTATAAATATTATAAATATGTCTTTTCATTTTTTAGGTTTTAATGATTGCAAAATGGATTATGGTGTGACCATCAAAGTAAAAAGTCATAACATATTTCTCTTACAGCTTGAATACGTAAGTACACATCTAATTAAGTTTTTCTTTTTACAAATATCATGAATTATTAAGTTGTGTTTTTTGGAGAGTCGCACCACATGACATATTACAACCTGAAATAACCTTGTCATAAAAAGTTGAAACGATCTGATATTTTAGAAGACTTAACCATAACAGTCATGAGGGTCTGTAGGAGTCCTCTCTATGACATCATTTCCTGCTTTCAGGGAGTTCAGAAACAGTGATATAAAGAATAACTTGGACTTGGAGTGGACTTGCTTTGTAACTTTGCAGACCTTTTTCATGCTCAAACAGCAACAATTACACACTAAAGAAAGCTGAAAATGTAAAACAAAAGCATAATAGGTCCTCTTTAATATGAAATAAAATCCATAAACAGACCTTGAATATGTACGTTTTTCCCTGGCAGTTGATGCGTGTGAAAGCAGCATCAATAGGACCAGCGATGCCCCACACATCCTTGATGAGTTTGGGATACCCAGGCATGACAGATCTGTCATCTAACTCAAAGAAATAGTCTCCTGGAACACAAATTAATAGAGGCTTGTGTAGGCAAACTGTACTTGAACTGAGAAAGAGCCATAGTGATTGCATTCAACCTCTGAACTCACCTCTGAATGCAAAGATTGAGCCATTCTTCAGCTGCATGAAGGCATCAAAGGTACGGCCGCTACAGGTGACGGCGTCTGGATCGGGTGGAAGTGTAGGAGACACAGGAGTGGGAGTTGTGGTGGTGAGGGGCAGAGAGGTGGTGACTGTCACATTCGATTCCTCTGTCGGTGTCACTGAAGAGGTCAGATCCTCCTCAGGCACATCGAACATGTCACCACGGGCAACTGCAGGGACAATTTTGATTGATTTTTGGTTGATTTTAATGAAAAGTAACAGATTTTAGATTTATTTTCTTTTTTAGTGAAGAGCACAATGACACGTTGTTCTTGGGGTCTTACACAGAGAAAAAGGGTGTCAAAATGGTCCCTTTAGGGGTACAACAGCTTGTCACTGGGGCAGTACCTTTAAAAGACATATATTTGTACCTTTTTTACCACAAAAAGGTTCATAGTAGTACCTTAAGGTACTTATTTGTACTCTAAGGTACTAATATCCACCTTTTAGGAGTAAAAAGACAAAAAAATTAATTAAAAAAAGTCCTTTTAAGGGTACTGCCCCAGTTACAAGCTGTTGTACCCCTAAATGGATAATTTTGACACCCTTTTTCTCTGTGTGATAGTGCTTGGAAACATGTTATCATTCATTTTGTTACTACCTTTCATGTACATAAATTGATATATGTATGTATATATACAGTAAATAAATTAATAAATATATATATATATATATATATATATATATATATATATATACACACACACTGATCAGGCATAACATTATGGCCATTATATTGTGTTGGTCCTGATTTTGCTGCCAAAACAGCACTGACCCGTCGAGGCATGGACTCCAATAATCCCTTGAAGGTGTGCTGTGGTATCTGGCACCAAGATGTTAGCAGCAGATCCTTTAAGTCCTGATACTCGATTGGATTGAGATCTGGGGAATTAGGAGGCCAAGTCAACACCTCAAACTCGTTGTTGTGCTCCTCAAACAATTTCTGAACCATTTTTGCTTTGTGGCAGGGCACATTATCCTGCTGAAAGAGGCCACAGCCACCAGGGAATGTTGTTTCCATGAAAGGGTGTGCATGGTCTGCAAAAAATCAAAGGAACATCCACATGGATGGCAGGATCCAAAGTTTCCCAGCATAACCTAGCATCACACTGCCTCCACCGGCTTGCTTTTTTCTCATAGTGCATCCTGGTGCCATGTGTTCCCCAGGTAAGCGACGCAAACAGCCATCCACGTGATGTAAAAGAAAACGTGATTCATCAGACCACACTCTCAGAAAAAAAAAGGTACAGTGGAGGTACAATTTTGGGGAACAAAACGTATAACTGTACCTTTAAAGGTACACAATTGGTCCTTAGGGTACAATTATACAATTGTTTTCTTCTACTTAGAGCAGGGGTAGGCAAGTTTGGTCCAAGTGAGTCACTGTCCTGCATAGTTTGGCTCCAACCCTGAAAGACATCTATAGAAGCTCTTATTGAGAATTAACAGAGGTTTAGATGTTTATGTTTTATTGAAAATATGTGGTCATCATTATGGTGATCAGTGTTGGACAGTTTGACTCTTCGCTTTTTATGTGAGTTTGTGGGTTTTTTTACAGTGAAAACAGTAAAAACACATAATCTGTTCAAATCAAAATAAGCCATAAACTAAAGATGTCATGAAGAAAGATGTTTGACTAAACTCATCACTGACTAAAAATGTTAATAAATAATATTCACCAACAATACTTTCTTGCTACAGATCAGAGCTTCAGAATTTTGATTTTTAAATACACTCTAGGTGGAAAAAAATTAGACGCACACAGATATCAAGAATCAGCATATGAATCTCAACAATGGTGACATACTTAATGTTGCCAGTGCCATGCATGCTGGGAGCCATGAGTTTTATACTGTGGTGGCTTAGTAAGGTTGGAGCTAAACTCTGCAGGACATCAGCTCAGACCGAACTTGCCTCCCCCTGACTTAGAGGTACAAAAACGTATAAGGGTTCCACCACAGTGACAGCCACTTGTACCTTAAAAGGTCAAATGTTTTACTCTTTTTTTTTTTTTTTGAGAGTGCAGGCCACCTTCGTCCATTGCTCTGTGGTCCAGTTTGGATGCTCACATGCCCACTGTTGATGCTTTCTGTGGGGGACAGGGGTCAGCATGGGCACCCTGACTGGTCTGCGGCTATGCAGCCCCATACGCAACAAACTGCGATTCACTGTGTATTCTGACACCTTTCTATCAGAACCAGCATTAACTTCTTGAGCAATTTGAGCTACAGTAGCTCGTCTGTTTGATCAGACCACACGGGCTAGCCTTTGCCCCACACATGATGAGCCTTGGCTGCCCATGACCCTGCTGCCGGTTCACCACTGTTCCTTCCTTGGACCACTTATGATAGATACTGACCACTACAGACCGGGAACACCCCACAAGAGCTGTTTTGGAGATGCTCCGACCCAGTCATCTAGCCATCACAATTTGGCCCTTGTCAAACTCGCTCAAATCCTTAAGCTTGCCCATTTTTCCTACTTCTAACACTTCTACTTTGAGGAAATGATCACTTGCTTCCTAATATATCCCACCCACTAACAGGTGCTGTGATGAAGAGATAACCAGTTTTATTCGCTTCACCTGTCATAATGTTATGCCTGATTGGTATATATATACAGTATATACACAACATGTGTTGTGGAAGAAGTGACAACTGTTGTCCATAACATTTTCAGTGTACCACAGTCGTCACTTCTTCCACAACAAACAATTTTGTGAGTAATAAAGGTTTATCAGAGTTTAGTACACTTGTTTACCAAGAACATAATTAATAAGTTTGAGATAAGAAGATAAGAGACATGTGCTGTGTGAAGCAAAATCAGTTATGGTAAATATCACCTGTGAACAGCATATTTTCATTTCCAATTAAATGGAAATGGTTTGCTACACTGTCATTCTAGTTGTTTAGTGTGTATTATTAAATTGTATTATTGTGCATATGTTCTATATCTTAAGTTTAGAGTTTCTATGGTTATGTAGTAAAATAAAAAAGTTAAAAAGCAATGGAATTAGCTTTAGCGAGACAAAGGAGTTAAGTGCTGTCATTTCCATCATGGACAATGCAGAAATTGAGAAAATGATACAGGAAAATGTGGTGGTAATGTTTATGATGTTTCAGAAAAGACAAAAACAGTTATCTGATTCATGTTATGTATGCTATGTAATCTATCTCAGTTTATCTTTATTGTTTCTTTGTCTGCTGTCATGTTTATTTAGCGACCTTGAGTTTGCAGAAAGGCGCCATAAAAAATAAACATTATTATTATTATTATTATTATTAAAAAAATGACAGAATTGTCATGCAATGCATGTATTACATGACAACATTGTTAATAGACAAATTAAACTGGGACTGTGAAAAGTGTGTGTTAAAAGTTTATTTTCAAAGTCCACAAAGGGCCAAAAGTGCACATAGTTGTTGCAAAACCTTATTGTAAACATGTTTCCCAAACACTCCCCTCATCTGCCATTGGTCAGGCAAAACAGAAAGCCCCTCCCCATTCTCACACCATTGGCAGAGCCTGTGTTGCTGCGTAGGACTACTCAAGCTCCTCAAACAAACAGAGCAATGTAGCACCACAGCGTTCACGCTTTTCAGGGAAATCATCCCATAAATGGTGTACTTATAGTTGAGTCTGCATAATAAACTATAGGACATTTTAACAAAATAAAAATAAAATAGATATAGTAACACACACGTCAGCTTTAACAGGCTAAATAGATCATTCAGTACATTCAAATACAAATATACTATTCAAAAGTTTGGTGTCAGCAAGACATCCACAAAAATATTAAGATGCAACAGTTTTTCAACAGTTTCTGAAGCTTCTTAACATTTTCTTCATTGTTTTCTGGAATTGGAAGTGCCAATTCATGTGTGAAAATGATTCTTCATGCTCCCTCCCAACCATTCTTTCACAATTTGAGCCTGACAAATGTTGTTATTATATTTTTTATCAAACAAATGTATCCTTGGTGAGCACGAGATACTTTTTTTCAAAAACATTTGACAGACTTCAAACATTTGAACCATACCGTGAAAATACATCAATACACGTTAGAATGTGCATTAAGTTCTTACTTTTTGTCCGACAGGCGCTGTCAAAATCCTCACAGCAGCTTCCATAGTACTTGCACATTCTATCACACTGGCATTTCTTTGTAGGATCAAAGCCACTCTGACAGCGTCCCAGGCATGATTCTGTAGGGAAAAAAATGCAATATGTAGATTTCTCTGAAACACAATGAGAATAAACCAGCAGTCTAATTATAACAAAGCAGTTTGTGGGGCACTTACCCTCCGCAGCGAAACAAGTCGCCAAAACAAGGGATAATAAAATCACAAATTTCATTTTTTAATGCGACATCTGTCAGCAGTGAGTGCCTAAACTGCTCTAGAAACACCAGTGTGAAAGAACGACAGAGGACAGTTCAGACATCTGTGCCGATCGATGGTTCCAAAAGTCACCCACCCCCCTGTTTGTTTAGTCTGAAAGAATCAATGATTACTACAAAGTTGCTCTGTTACATGTCTACATAAAGCTGATTTTTAAAGTTAAGAGAGTTTAACAAAGATGTAACCGAATGGGGTCTAAAATGTACAGTATAAGGCTAATAGGACAGTAATAAGCGGGACTGTTTCTGTGACCTAGTATTGAACTACTATTGAGCTGGCTACTATTGATTTCACTGTCTGAACAACTAAACTGGCTGATGTTCAGTTCTGTTCCAAATGAGATATTATTACCACTTTAAACAACTGTATATAAGAGCCTTGAGCTATAGGCCGTGTTGGAGGAAGGTCTTCAACCCCACTACAGAAATATTTGCATCAAAAGATGTGAAAAAGTCTGTTCAGTTCATATGACAGGTGTGCTGACCAAGGTGCTGAAATAATTGGAGGAATAAGAATTATAAACATTTCTAACTAAACTCGATTAGTAGCTGTAAATGTAGTTTCTGTAAATTGGTATCGCAATAATTTATTATTATAATGCTTTTTTCATTTCTTTATTTTATTTTTTACTACGCTGCATTACTGTGCAGATATTTATGTTCTGATTTTCTGGTTTGATTTTATATAAAACTTTTACTTTTTAATTCAGCAATTAAAGCAATACATTTAGTCACTTAATGGAATCCATTCAAACTTTCTTTAAGGGTAATGTAAGTCTTTGGTGTTATATATTTTTCAACATTTTATTTCTATTTTTATTTATGTACTTTTTACTTCTAATGTTATATTTTATATAACAAAATCTTAAGATTTGTTTGAAAAACATTCCATTAATTTACGTTAAGGCAAGACACTACAGACAAAACCAATTTTGAGATTTGGGGCTAATATTAAAAAAAAATTGACACTAAAGCAAAAGATATAAATATGTGGCTTAATACCAGTTTTGTTTGTGTGAAAACGTGCCAAAGACTTTTGCACAGTACTGTATGTAACCTGAGATGGGGTTTTTCCCCCTATCTACAGTAGTGTTCAAAATAATAGCAATCCAACATCACTAACCAGATCGATCACTGTTTTTGGTAGAAATTATATTTCTACATGGCAAATATTTTACTAGTTGGTGTGGTAGAGTAATAGAAAACCAACAGACCCAACCGTCATGACATGGATGCTGCTGGATGGATGAGTTGAAGGTGATGGTCCTTCATCCAGCCATAAATATCTGTCAGGCAGGCAGCAATAAAAACAACAAACTGTAGGATCAACTGGTTGAAATGAGAAGTCGAGTTGAGTGTCATCAGCATAGCAGTGATAGGAAAAGCCATGTTTCTGAACGACAGATCCTAATGATGACATGCAGATAAGAGAAGTGGTCCAAGCACTGAGCCCTGAGGAACTCCAGTAGCTAGGTGTTGTGACTTAGACACTTCACCCCTCCACGACACCCTGATGGACCTACCTGAGAGGTAAAACTGGAGTGCAGTTCCTGAGATGCCCCTCTTCATGAGAAGAATGGAAGAAAACGTGGAAGAAAACGGAAAACTACCATTCTAATGGTTAGAGAATAGCCAAAATGGCAAAGACTCAGCTCCAGGCTGATCAAAGAAAGTCTAAAGTTACCTGTGAGTATTGTAACAATTAGAAGACGCTTATCTGAAGCCAAGTTATCGGCAAGAAGCCCCCCGCAAAGTCACATTGTTGAAAAAACGTCCTGAAGAGGTTACAATTTGCCAAAGAACACATTAACTGGCCTAAAGAGAAATGGCGCAATATTTTGTGGACAGATGAAAGAAAGATTGTTCTATTTGGATCTAGGGGCCGCAGACAGTTTGTCAGACGACCCCCAAATACTGAATTCAAGCCACAGTACACTGTGAAGCATCATGATATGGGGATGTTTCTCATACTATGGTATTGGGCCTATTTGTCGCATTCCAGGGATCATGGATCAGTTTGAGTACATCAGAATACTGAAAGAAGTCATGTTGCCTTATGTCGAAGAGGAAATGCCCTTGAAATGGGTGTTTGAACAAGACAACGACACCAAACACACCAGTAAGTGAGCAGCATCTTGGTTCCAGACAAACGAGATTAATGTTATGGAGTGGCCAGCCCAATCCCCTGACCTTAATCCAATAGAAAACTAGTGGGGTGACATCTAAAATGCTGAGGCAAAACCAAGAAATGCAGAGGAATTGTGGTGTGCAGTGCATTAGTCCAGGGCTGGAATACCAGAAGTTGGTCAACTCCATGCACTGCAGATGTGAAGCAGTTCTCAGAAAAATATTATATATTATTTCAGCGATTCACAAGAAAGCTAAATCTTCAAGCATTGTTCAGTTTAAACAGTAAATGTTTGACTTTGTAAAGAAAAATGCAGACACTGCTATTTTTTGAACAGCCTAATATTCCTTTTTCTTCACTTTCTGTAAAGTAATAACACATTTGATACATTTTTCTTCAGGTTTTGATTTAGAATAGAATGTGCAGTGTTCCCGATGCATTTGCGTGTATTGAAATAAAAGTTATTATAAGGATTTTGAGCTTTACTTACTTTTTTAAACGCACTGCTATTATTTTGAACACAACTGTACATCCTGAATGTTTTTACAGAGATATTTGATTTTATATCATCCGCCTGATTTATACTTTTCATTCCTAAAAATATAGTATGGTGATAAATATAGTATGGTGAAAAAGTATGGTGACATCTTTTAGTATTTTTTTGTTTACCCTATTTACTTTTTTTACCTATGTCTTGCATGTCAGCATTCAAAATATCACAGTGATGACATCTTAATATTTGCATGCCTGCATTCTTTCTTACATCTATTTGCATAGGTATACGGACTTGTGCATAATATGTTAAACTATTGGGGAGGATTAGGGGAAAAAGAAATGGCTGGGGACACTAATTTTATAAACGAAGAGCAGACAGAAAAAATATATATAAATCTAGAATATAAATATATATTTTTTTTTAATTCTGTATTGATGTGTTGTGACGTTTTCAGACCAGATTAAATTAGAATAAGCGTCTCAGGTTACGACTGTAATCCAACAATATTCCCATTAACCAAACATAACCAACTGATTTTACTGGTATGGTTAGGCTATAAACTAAAACATTGACTTAATGTGACTCTAAATTCATCTGAAAGCAGCTTAAAACAATCAAATGATGTTCCTTTTTAGTATCATGCTTAGGTTAGATATTTTAGTAAGTAATTATTAATTTATACTGGTGTAAATTTAGAATCCCAGATAACTCGTATCACGTTTGTTCCTTGATATTTCTTTTCAGGCTGTAACTTGATGTCCTGCCAGATGTTATTATTCAGAAATAGCACAAAATTGCTATGGGTAAGCTAGATAATAATGTAGAATGAATGGACTTTGTCTTTTATTGAGGTCAAAAAGATAAAAGTTCAAATTCAGGAACAAGGAAGTTTGTCATTAAAAGTATTATCTTGACTTAAACCATATACGGCCACTTAAATTAAAGTCCAATTGAGTGTAATTGATATGTCATGTAATAATTCGAATATCTCCGGAGAACCCTGATGTTTGTTAGACGTGAATTATGACCCAGAGCATGTGTAGAAATACTAAATTCCACAAGGATTCCTCAAAGGGGTGCATGCATTCAGAAACAATATTCTCATGACCTTGAGATTATTTCCCAATTGACTGTTTTGGAAGACTTGGTGTCTGTTAGACAGCCATAAAGATGACTAGTCCTGCCGCGACCATGGTCTAGCATCAAAGCTCAGTGTACTAAAGATCATCTAGCCTATAATAATGCTGAACAGCTCCATAAAGCTACTGTTATTATGACCTTGTAAAGTGAGAGCAGTATCTATGTATTCTCAGCACTTAGGGAACCTAGACAAGGAAGAAGAACCTGACACTGTAACATATGAATGAATTGCATTTACTATCAATGTAAAAGACACAGTGAGGCTTTTAAACTGTAGTATTTGGGTAGAGTTAAGGTTTTATAGTATGCTGTCCTCACATCACGCAGTACATACACTCCAAAGGTTGTGTAAGTGAGATTATGTAACACAAGAGCTTTATCTTTAAGGAACAGAACTGCTAAAAGAAGATCAAAGCTTTGGACAAATGTATATGTTGGACCTTATTATAATAGGTGAAAAATGTTCATTGTATTGGTCAATGGGCTTCAAAGATAAAACTGGTCATTCTTAATTTAATTTCCAGATTAAGTCCTTAATAATTAAAAACGGAGAGTTCAAAGTCTGTGAAGATTACTAATTAATGTTGATAAAAGTGTAAGTAAGGGCCCTTGTCTCTGTCTGTACACTGAAGATTATCAGGTGTATCACATGCTTGGCTGATCTGTTCATTACGAATGCATGTATTACAGTAATCCAGCTTAGCACAACATTGTTATGCATCAATTGGGCTTCACGAAAAGACATTCATAAACCCTTATCTTAGTTTTGTGAAAAGTAAAATAAAAGTCATATTGCTCTTGCACAAGGCTATAAAACTATGAACATTTTAAAAGTGAAGTTATGGAACCTTAAAAGTTAAACTGGGAGGGTACAAAACATTTTCTATGCAAAAGAAAAGAAATTCTAACAAACACCAAGAGCTATTTTTGTTATTCAGATATGACTAGTGGCTATTAACATTAAATAGTTTATCATAGAATATATATTTAAAACACTTGGTTATCTGTTCCAATCAACTAGATTTATTCAAACCCATACGGAAATGTAATATATGTACATATATGAGATATCAATATCAATATATTGACATATAACTCTATTCCATAAATTATAAATGTTCAAATTATGTGACAAATTACTGTCATTGACATGTCACTGATAAATGTTGTAGAGTCTTAGTATAGATTTTATGTGTAAAACAAATGACATTTAAAATATAAAATATGTATAATGTTACTTATTGTCAGGTGAGGCAAGGGATGAAGGACTCAAGGATGCAGGGGTTAATGGGCTTTTCATTAGACTTCAAAAATGAACAAACAAAACACAAACAAACCCCTTCATGCTACACAGAACTTAGACAACATAAAAGCATTCATCTGCTGATAGCAGCCCACTTGAAATAAAGAAATTGGCTCTTGCACTGATATTTGTGTTGTCCCTTTTTCCATTTATTATCCTTGTTTTAACTCTACAATACACCTTACTCGACTCCACAACACCATAAGAGCTACAACAAACAAATACAACATTATCAGTATTTGCAAGGAATTCACCTAAATGAAAAGAAACAATTGACTATAACAACATTACAAAAATTAAGGCTATAACACATGGAGCACTAATGTCCGAAGCCTGAACCAAAACCAAACTAGAATGAAATGCCAGGATCCAAACACCACACAAAGCAATTCACACAGACAGAAGAGCACATTATCTGAGCGAACTCAAACCCGCAACACAATAGGAGTGTCAGAGCTGTCACCAAAACAAGAATAAAACCTTATCCAAGTAACAGAACCCTAACAAAATGTATATGTAAAGTACATGTTCATAATGTCTCTCTCATATTCTTTTGTATCATGTATAAATTGCATAATTATACAAATATACTTTATTAAACATGGCATATTTTTACATTTACATTACTTTATAAAATATCACATTTGTTAGCCTACTTATATTTTAATACAAGTTATGAACATTTGCCGTCAACCATATTTTGTTACTCATGTGATCCAATTTCAAACAAAATTAAAAACAATTTGACAGTGTAGACTGCCCAAAATTAATAAGAGAATTCTATGAGCATACAAAATGTTTGCATATATGTTCACGTAAACTTACCATTTCAAATATATATTTTTTACATATATGATCTTATCATAGTGCACCATATAGAAATTCTTTCTATAAATATCTGTAATAAATTAATATATACAAATTTTACAATATAGGTATTTAATATGTGGTATACAACTATATAAATCCATATAAAATCCTATATAAACATACTGAATGTTTGCATATATGTTGTTTAAATAGACTTGCATATATAAATTAGACATATATTGTTTACATATATGGCATTAACAACAGTACCATAAAAAAGTAATCATATAAATAATTTTGATATATGTACATATAATAATGATTCTATGGGTATTTCATACATGGTATAAACCTATATCTTCATATATCGTGAGGAAGTATATATGTGCTAATAATGTATTGCCTATCACTACTCGGATATAGGGGCATATATGTTCATATATTACATTTCTGTATGGGAACCTCCATGTCAACTAACTCTCACTAGTGTATTAGTAGACTGTAGTAGACTGTTGGGGTTGGGGTTAGTAGAATAAGTTGACATGTACTTGTGTAGTGATTTGTATTCAATTCACCGATGACGTAGTGATTTTAGATCGCGTGTCACTTAAGGTGTGGTTATGAGTGGAGCAGATGACCCCTCCACCCTTTTGATACAGGGCGTCAGCTATACTATCTTAACAATATAAGAACACTCCCAAAAGAGCTGTTCAGTAATTCAGAATTTATGTAAATTATAGGGAGTTTGTCAGCTGATTTATCTGAAGGATTTGCGAGTCTGGACAACTAGTAGAGTCTTTGATCATCAACACAATGAAGACACAGTGTAATAAAATCAATGAAATTGATTAACAATAGATAATATGCAAGAGTACATACTTCAACGATTAGTAATTCTAGTAATGAATATGCACTTCTAGAGGATAGTAAACTAATAACCAAAAAGAAAAGTACTGAATGAAACAATAAAACCAATAAATGATGTGAACACAGAATGGATAAATGCAATGCTGTTGAACAGAATGTAGCAATGGAAGAGAATTGTATGGGAATGCTTCTTATGGGAACCACCTAATGGTTCTGGAAAATGGTGATAAATAAATGCTTATTAATCATTAAACAAATAATAAACCTATTATTTGTAACAAGCTGACCTCAGGTAACTGTTATCTAAGCGGGTTAGAAAAACATATGCTGCGTGTGCAAACTATAATGCCAAGGTTTCTAGAAAGAGGTTTGGTAAGTGTATTTTTAAGTTCCACACAGTCGGGTGATCGGTCCAGCAGTAGAGACGTCTTCCACTGGTTATGCAGGTAGTGTGCAGTGGGAAGAGCGCAGAGTTATCATCACGCTGGGCTGGAGGATGTGGAACTTTGGTTGCGCCACGAGGGTCCTTAAAAAGTGGGTCAAGCAGCTGGGTCAGTCGAATCTTCATGAGGAGCCGTGTGGGACAGGCAATGTGTGCCGATGCAGAGGTCCTTGGTGGACTGGGCTGTGCTGCTGGAGTCGTCGAAAGGGTCAGATAAGATCTCTCAGTGAGAGAGCCCTTCTTGCAGCAAGAGTGCAGCCGAAAGTAATATAAAAAGGTTTTGCTTGCAAAAGCTTAACCTCAACTGTCTTGTAGTTAACCTCAACTCGTCAGGTCAGAAACTCGGGACGTGGTGTGTCTGTTAGTGTCTCTTTCCCCATTGAGTTGGAAATGCAGAACAAGGGTGTGTCTACCCACGGGACATTTATCCCTTTCTGATGCGGAGGAGATTGAAACCTGGAGTGTGATTGGCCACTGATGTCCGAAGTAGCCCCGATGTTGCCCACCCTAGTGTGGAACTCATTTGCATAGCATAAAGTGGCATGTCTTTAACAACGTCTGCAGCCATAGTGGCCAAGCCAAGGGTGAAGGCCACTGAGGCTGTTCCACCCTGGGACCCTGAACTGTCGGCGCCTCCTTGGTCCCCAGAACTGCCGGTGGAGGCTTTAACAATAAACAACAATGTCTTTAATGTTTTACCCATGCATTATTTCTTTACCAAACCTCTTTTAAAAAATAAAAGGCATCGTATGGAACAGATAGAGATCAAACATGATAAGAAGCGGTTAAGTCATCGTCCACGCATTCGTTTATCTGTTAATGGATCTGTAAATAAAAATTAACATAAACTGTGCTTTGTATGAAGATGAAGTGGATGTGTTACAGTTTATATAAATTTGAGGCCTCCAAACATGTGTATGAATGTGAATGGATTTAGATAGATCTCTGTGGCCTCTCTTTTGCTGCTGCATCCAGGAGCTCCTGAAGGAAATTGGCAGCTCTTGCCTAAACCTTAGGAATGAGTTTGGTGGTTAAAGTCAACTTGTAGACCAATGAGAAGTCCTCTCCTTGGTGGTGATGGGTGCAGAAGGTCCCCCTTACTGCCCTGTAAGAGGTATGTGGCAGTTGTCTTGGGGCCCATTTCAATAAGGAGGTTCAACCAACTCTGAGTTTAAACCTGAACTCTGAGCTGACTTACTCTGAGATGGGAAACTCTGAGTTTTTGGGTTTCAGAACAGCTGAATTGAGGTATACAGTTTAATCAACTCTGAGTAGACTGACTCTGAGTTAAGCACAGGCACTCTAACTATGAAAAGCCACGATCAATGGATCTCCGAAATTACGATTATGGCAACAGCACCCAACAAAAAGACGTTTGCATACTTCCGGGTCAATATGTAAGTTTAATTCTTAATTATTTTAATTAAGTTTAATTTTCATGGTATCCAAAAGGCAAAAAAAGAATGTGGCAGCAGCTAAAAATTAAAAATTAAAACATAAATCAATCAGGTTCAAGGGTGTTGGTTTAATGACTTAAGAAACATTTGACATATTAAATAAATATTATTCAGTGTCCAATGTGCAGCAGCTTTTCCCACATAGACCCTTTTCACAGACTGTGATGACGTGTTTTAATGGTCATCAATATCTAAATATCTCATTGTAAATCCTGCAATGTTTTTTGTATTTTTTTTTTTACAGGGAGTGCAGAATTATTAGGCACGTTGATTTTCTGATCATATTTTTTTTCCAGGCACATTTGACCAATTCCAAACCACAGTAATCCTAATAACTACTATTGATTTAGTATTTAATAATGTATAAGTGATATATAATTGTTCATGAAGGCTGGAAATGAAAATCACCTTATATTCAGGTGTGCAGAATTATTAGGCATGTTTTCTTTTACAGATAAATTGAGCCAAAAAAGAGATTTAACTCAGATTGAAAAGTCAAAAAGTATTAAATGCCCATGAGAAGGATGCAATACTAATGCAATACTAGACATTGCAGTTAAGGCATGACCATTGGACAGTGAAATGCTCGTTGGGTCAGCAGGGTCAGACAAAAACATGTGGTGGAGAAAAGACACCTGTTAACTGCAAAAGAATTAAGAATTAAGGTGAAGAATTAAGGGTGAAACCATCAGGAACCCTTTAGTCTCCAGCGCCACCATTTTCCAGAGCTGCAACCTACCTGGAGTCTCCAGAAGTGCAAGGTGTCAGGATCTCAGAGACTTCAGTTAGGTAAAGAATCCTAAAAAATTACCCCCACTAAATAAGAATCACAAGCTGAAGTGTTGTAAAATACATGAAGAAGGTTTTTTTATAGGCTTTATGGACAGATAGGTTGAGAATGACTCTTGAAGGACCAGCACCACATCCTCTAGTACCACTGTTTGAAGAATTCATCTTCCAGAATCTGGCAGTACGTTTTGGGAGTTCATTTTTAGTCCATCTCTGCAAAACGGACTTCAGGATGGACTAAAATGAACTCCCAAAACGTACTGCCAGATTCTGGAAGATGAATTCTTCAAACAGTGGTACTAGAGGATGTGGTGCTGGTCCTTCAAGAGTCACTCTCAACCTATCTGTCCATAAAGCCTATAAAAAAACCTTCTTCATGTATTTTACAACACTTCAGCTTGTGATTCTTATTTAGTGGGGGTCATTTTTTAGGATTCTTTACCTAACTGAAGTCTCTGAGATCCTGACACCTTGCACTTCTGGAGACTCCAGGTAGGTTGCAGCTCTGGAAAATGGTGGCGCTGGAGACTAAAGGGTTCCTGATGGTTTCACCCTTAATTCTTCACCTTAATTCTTAATTCTTTTGCAGTTAACAGGTGTCTTTTCTTCACCACCTGTTTTTGTCTGACCCTGCTGACCCAACAAGCATTTCACTGTCCAATGGTCAAGCCTTAACTGCAATGTCTAGTATTGCATTAGTATTGCATCCTTCTCATGGGCATTTAATACTTTTTGACTTTTCAGTCTGAGTTAAATCTCTTTTTTGGCTCAATTTATCTGTAAAAGAAAACATGCCTAATAATTCTGCACACCTGAATATAAGGGGATTTTCATTTCCAGCCTTCATGAACAATTATATATCACTTATACATTATTAAATACTAAATCAATAGTAGTTATTATGATTACTGTGGTTTGGAATTGGTCAAATGTGCCTGGAAAAAAAATATGATTAGAAAATCAACGTGCCAATAATTCTGCACTCCCTGTATGTATGTACATTTATAACACTAATACTTTGTATTTTATTACTTTTGCATCAAATTACAAAAAACAAGTTACCGCTGCTGTGAGGGTGCTTCTAATAAAGCATCTATGGGAGTTGATGGTAAAAATGAACATCTTTCTCTCTTTTCACTTCCGTTGTCAAACTCACTGTATTTTTTCCCTCTTTTTGAAAGTTGTAAATCACTATTGTGGAGTTTTTCTTTTGCTATTTGAACAAATGGGGACACAAAAATATATATTTAATGTATTCTCTCATTCACCGCTATAAAAGTTAACCCAACTATGACAACTTCAACTTCGTAAACCCAGAAATGTGAAAAGGGTCTATGCTCTTTTCACATAATGAAATGTTCTCTAATCCCACCTGTTACATTTATTAATTAGGGTAATGACATTAACATTTGACTTCTACTCAGGCCAGCCAAAACACCAGCACCACTGACAGATGAAGAGGAGATGGAGGAAGAATATTAACATCCAACAGGAAAAAGAATAAGTATTTGTATGTAAATAAATGTATTTAACAGCTGTGGTGGTGGTTATGGCATATATCTTGTACTACCATCTGGCAGCATCCTTCCATCCTATACAGTAATTCGTTTTCAGAAAGTGTGATGATGGGAATATGAGTGTCATCAATGCGTCCAATCGCTGGAAATCCTAAAGGAAATTCTAATTATTAGGTTACTTCTAGTTTTTCAAGTGAATGTCAGGAACCTGTATAAAAGGACATGCCATTTTTGTCACTTTGAAAGTGTCCTCATGTTGAAAATATAAGCAATGAATGAATGTTCCTGCACTGCAAAAAATGCTTTTCTTACTATGTATTTTTGTCAAGTGGCAGATAATTTAATTTGTTTTAAGTAAACTTCGCTTACTTTAGATTTAGATTAAACTTATAATTTTTTGATACTTGTACTTGAAGTACGACCAAAATACTCAGTAAGAAAAGCATTTGTGGCGTTTGAATGAATGAATGAAGTATTTAAACACCGCTGGCGCTTTTAAAAAGGGGTAGGAGACCGAAATAAACTCTGGGTTTACCAAAGAAAACCTGCTCCTGACCAGGTTAGGTTCACAGAGTAAGTTACCCAGGTAACTGACTCTGAGTATAAGTTACCTCTCTTTCAGAAACGGGCTTGACTTACCCTGCTTTCTCGGGTTTGACAGACCTCCCATTCTGAAACAGAAAACCCAGAGTTTCCCTTATTTCAGGGTTAACATACTCAGAGTTTTCACTTAACCTTCTTTCTGAAACGGGCCCCAGGTGTGTCCTTGCTGGAATTATTTTCATAATCATTTACACTGTACGTCTGTCACACGCTGGTTGAAGAAAGGATGAGAAAGGATCTATTGGCAGCAGTTTTTATTAATTAAAAAGCTCTCTGGAACACAGAACAGAACAACCAGCTAAACACAACGATAACGGACAACAAGACAGGACTAAACACAGGGCTTAAATACACAGAACTAATCAAAGAAACATGACACAGCTGACGAGACAAATGAACAAGGCACAGGTGACAGGGATAACACAAATCAGAAACCATTGTGACAAACGGGCCAGGGAAACTGAGGGTGACAGAACCAATAAACACACTGAAAGCAAAACAAGACTACAAATACAGACATGAACAGGGGCCCATTTCAATAAGGAGGTTCAACCAACTCTGAGTTCAAACTTGAAGTTTTTGGTTTCAGAATAGCTGAATTGAATTAGTTCAATCAACTCTGAGTAGACTGAAAGCCACGATCAATGGAGCTCTGAAATTATGATTGACCATGGCAACAGCATCCCACAAAAACTATATATATTTTTTTTATTTATTTCTCAACTATACATGTATGCTGTGTTTTTGTGGAGATCTGATAGTGTTTCACCTATTTACTGCACAATTACTTAACTACACCATACATTGGCTCATGATTTGATTTGATTTTTTTATGAAAAAAATC
Source organism: Gobio gobio (assembly GCF_949357685.1). NCBI lineage: Eukaryota > Metazoa > Chordata > Actinopteri > Cypriniformes > Gobionidae > Gobio > Gobio gobio. The sequence continues at coordinate 19,915,277 of NC_137107.1, read as the reverse complement.
ACTTAAATGATGATCTTAATTTAATCTAAATTGTTTTTGGACATTGCTATGTGTTAGGGATAGAATAGTGCCTGTTTGTGAATATCTCAAGGTTTGTGGAAAAACTTTAGGAATTATAGTTAAGGAAGTAATTTAAATGATTTTTTCTTATCTTGCAAATTATCTGGGGGTAAGACAGGGTATGAAAAAATATCTTGTTTCTGTTTACATTAGGATAATTTTTCTTAGCCAAGTGGCAGATAATTTTACTAGTTTTGAGTAAAATGTGCTTACTTTAAATTTTAGATTTATATTTAATGTATAAATTCAGATATTTGTACTTGAAATAAGACAAATATACTGAGTAAGAAAAGCATTTGTGCAGAGGGAATGAACAAATTAAGTATTTAAACAGCACTGATGCTTTAAAAAGGGGGAGGAGACCGAAAGAAACACTGGGTTTACCGAAGAAAACCTGCTCCTGACCAGGTTAGGTTCACAGAGTAAGTTACCCTGGTTACTGAGTATAGGTTACCTCTCTTTCAGAAACTGGCTGGACTTACCCTGCTTTCTCGGGTTTGACATACCTTCTATTCTGAAACAGAAAACCCAGAGTTTCCCTCATTTCAGGGTTAACATACTTTTCACTTAACCTCCTTTCTGAAACGGGCCCCAGGAAAACATAAAAACAAAAAAAAAAGTCTAAACAAGACTGAACAAACCGTGACAGTACCCCGCCCTCCTGGAAGGCGCGTCCTCGTGCCATAAAACATCCATGGGGTGCGAGGATGGCGAGGGGGCAGCTTCCGCAGAGAAGGAAGCCTCCACGCCGGCAGTTCTGGGGACCAAGGAGGCGCCGACAGTTCAGGGTCACCCTTGGCTTGGCCACTATGGCTGCAGACGTATTCTTGGGAGGAGCCATGGGGTTATGAACAGGAGTGGGCTTTTTGGGCTGGAGCAGACTCATGAGCTGGAGTCCTCTCTGGATGCTGGTCAGGGGTTGGAGCCATCACTGGACACTGGTCGGGGGTTGGAGCCATCACTGGACGCTGGTCGGGGGCTGGAACCGTCACTGGACGCTGGTCAGGGGCTGGAGCCATCACTTGACGCAGGACAGGAACAGAAGTCCTCTCTGGACTCTGGACTCTGGACAGGGACGGAAGCCCTCACTGGACTCGGGACAGGAGACGGAACCATCACTGGACTCGGGACAGGAGATGGAACCATCACTGGACTCGGGACAGGAGACGGAACCATCACTGGACTTGTTGACTCTGCAGCGGCCTCATGGGCTGGAGCGGACTCTGGAGCAGGTTAATAGGTTGAAGCTAGCTCTCGAACTGACTCATGGACAGGACCAGATTCTGGAGTGGATTCACAGGTTGGAGTGGGCTCTGGAGCGAACTCTGGAGAGAACTCACAGGTTGGAGTGGGCTCTGGAGCGAACTCTGGAGAGAACTCACAGGTTGGAGTGGGCTCTGGAGCGAACTCTGGAGAGAACTCACAAGATGGAGTGGACTCTGGAACAGATTCATGGGCTGGAGTGGCTCTGGAGCAGACTCATGAGATAGAGCGGGCTCTCTTGTATTGATAAGAGCTGTCAAGTGTAGAGAAGCAGAGCCTTTCCTCATCACCACCAGTACTGATGTTATAGGAGGGTCTGCTGACTTGAAAATCAGATCCATACTAGTAGAAATAGACTTTGTGGACCTGTGTTTGGGGACCCTGAAGTAGACTTATGAGCAGGGAGGGAATCTAGACTCTTGAGCTCGCATGATGAGTGATGATGGAGCATGACCTGGGAGGCTTCCAGAGACAGGTGGAGATTCCGCTGTTATGACTGCTGACACCTGAATGACTGGCGTGAACTCGGGTGGTTGTGACTGAGGGGCGATGGTGTCTTCAATTGCTTCACCTACTGTGAAGGCGGATCCACTCAGCCACAGCACATATTCAATATATTGATCCAGGAAACATGTGGTAGCTGCCGCTGATATTTGTTGAAAAAGATGATCGTCCAAACCACTCCAGAAGGCTGATCATTCTCTGGAGGGTATCGTCGTTTCAGGGCACCAATTGGGAGAGCTCAAGGAACACCTCCACATAGTCTTCAACAGGGACTATGGTGACTGGTGAATCTGTCACTGTGCTCGTATTGCTGTCGGTTTTAAGGTCTTGATCTTCTGTCAGGAAATCACCAGACTCAAAGGCAGATAGACAGTGAAAACAACACAGGTGTATTGCAGTATTAGGATATAAGCACACAGGTAAGTAAACAGGAATATAGCAGGTTGGGGAAAATGACTGGATAAATAATAGAAGTATTTACTGTGTTGCAGGTGGAGATCGTGGATACATGGATGGTGAACGTGGAAAGCACACACGATGGTCCAGACAGGTGAGTATACTGGTAAGTAAGAGCAAAGGCTTACTGGAGGGATCGCTTGAGAAATATAGACACAAGGAGCAGGTAGAAGATCGCTGGAGAACTACTGGAGAATCTTTGGGGAAACATCTGTAGTCCTTGATGTAGACCAGACAATCACTGAATGTGAAGTGTGTGCTCTTATAGTGCTCCAGATGGCATGTGTCCATCGCGTAATTGATGGCGTAATTGGTTTATTTTAATGCCGCTGGTCATCCAGTTGCCGGTGAAGGCTGGAGATGGTGGTCTAGTGGGTCACAGATGGTTGCTGGTTCGATCCCCACACTGTCAGTGTGTCCTTGAGCAAGGCACTTTACTCAACGTTGTCTGACAAATGCATATATGTAAATGAGTGAAGGTGAGACCCAGGAGGGATGCTGGGAAATGTAGTCTAGAGTGCACATGTGACAAATACATTAACACTTGTATGAATTAACAATAGTACATAATAGTCTATTCATAAATGAGCAGTAACAGAATAATATACTGTAAAAAGTTGTTATTTCATGATACCAAACCTAATTAAGTAATGCTAATCAACTGAACCTTACTGTAAAGTGTTTTGTTACATGATTATTTAATTCATCTTTAATTTATTCGATACAAACAACTCATAGGGGAGTGACTTTACAAACCAGCACAATGACAATTATATTTTCCTCTATTCCCGCACATTTGTCTTTTATTTTCCCAGAATAGAACAGTGAGAAACATTCTTTGCATATTTCTGGTGTCAAATAGACACTTATCAGAGTGACTCCTACTCTTCCATGATGACATTGGCAGTGTGAAAAGTTCAGATGTGCTTTTAATAAATTCATTAGTCAGTGTTTAAGCAATACAATGAATTGCGCCTTTAGAAAAAGATAACAAAAGGGTTAATCTTTTTTGTTTGCTATCTCTTTTACCCTCCCCTCCTTCATACCCCTATTTACCCTCCCCTTGTTCACACAGTTAATGTTTAATTTTTCTTAAGTGAGAATGCCTATAAACACATTGATCACGCTCAACCTTATTTGCTGTGCTCACATCATCAGCACTCCATTCACCACACACCTGACATCTGCAGCTGAGGGCCAGAAAACATGGGACTTCCAGAAGATGTTGCAAAAATTCTACGCTGGATATGGCTTCACAGAAACTACCTGATCATCTTCATCACCCCCCTTCTTATATTGCCCCTGCCGCTGGTCATCCAGACTCCAGTAAGTGCTTTTCTGCGGGGGTATTTTGCCCGTGAACATGTTAGCTAACATAGTTTCTTTATACATCTACATTTGGTTTCTTTTAATGGTCCTTTTAACACATTCTGTTAAAAAGTTCTACTAACTCTCATTATAGTGTTAGTCGAGTAGTAGTAGATTGGTAGGGTTAGGGTATGGATAAGTTGACATTTAGTTGCAAAGCTATATATAGACGGTAGAATGTCTGTTGGAGGACCATCACAATAAAGAGTTAGCAGATATTAAGCAGTCAGTCTACTAATACTCTAATGAAAGTTAGTGGACCTAGTTACTTATATACTTATAGTTAGTTGACTTAGTACTTATAGCAAAGTTACTTATCAACAGATCAACAGAATGTTGAAAAGGGACCATCAAAATAAAGCGTTACCCTACATTATTGTTGATTATTGATTTTTCTGTAATAGTCAAATGACTGAAATATGACAATGTGACCAAAAAAAATCTGTGAGGGCTGGACACTATATTTACTCAGCTTGCGGAGGTCATCCCCAAGTCACAAACAAAGAAAATGAAGACATGTGGCACACAGTTACTCAAGATCTTCAGACCAGGTTACTCTGACCTTGAGAACTTCAGCTGAAAAAATAATGCACAAAACTCTATTCGAATAAATTATTGAAATTGTAATGTTAATTAAAAAAAGAATTATCAGACATTTAAGACCCCCCTAAATTGCTAAACTATTACTATTAGCGTTATTTTTTGTATTTCTTTCGAAACAAAAACCTTACTCAAGACTGAATTGTTACACAATTCATTATGCACCATATTACTCATACTCTTAATAAAATGTTTAAATTAAGCCTACTGTATCGAATTTGATACACAGAATTTTAATACAACAGATCAAACCTGTGCTGAAAAACCTGTTGCACACAATATATACATAAGCAAGTTAAAGGCCTTTTAGTATAATTTTAAATATGTCCATATTCAGTTCGTGTCTTTTCTAATTTGTAGAAACTAAACAAAGTTTCAATAAACTGTTCCATAAAAAAAAAAAAACTTACATTTCATTTTTCAGGCTTTACAGGGTTAAACGTATAACACTGCCTTTTCTCCAGAGATTAAAAATCCTCCATAAAATAAAAGCATCCATAAAAGTAAATTAATTAAAACTGGTTTATAGTCGTTTATGGTCAAGGGTTACTTTTGTCAGCATTCTGAGAATGATAGATGTGTATAAATCGGTCTTCAAGAGATACAGTAGTGACCCCTGGTACCTTCACTAGATGGAAGAGATAGAATCAAATCCCACCTTTCCTCCCCTTTGACAACTTAAGATGAGATGATTGCCATAGACCTGGGATCTCTTCTTAGATGTGCAATGCATCTAATTCACATCCAATAATTCTCTTCAACAGAAATATGTCCTACAGCTACGTGAATAGGTGATGTATTCTCTTACCTTTTGACACGTATGACTCTTCTGTTTTTTTAGGAGGCAAATTGTGGTTTTGTCATCATCCTGATGGCGCTGTACTGGTGTACAGAGTGCATGCCGCTGGCCATCACTGCCCTGCTGCCTGTCGTCCTCTTCCCCATGATGGGCATCATGGAGTCTTCAAAGGTATCATAAAAATATCCATGATTAGCATTTTGTATTTTTACAATTTATTAAATTATAAAACAAGGATCTATCTATCTATCTATCTATCTATCTATCTATCTATCTATCTATCTATCTATCTATCTATCTATCTATCTATCTATCTATCTATCTATCTATCTATCTATCTATCTATCTATCTATCTATCTATCTATCTATCTATCTATCTATCTATCTATCTATCTATCTATCTATCTATCTATCTATCTATCTATCTATCTATCTATCTATCTATCTATCTATCTTATACCTAAATATAATGGGCAAGCTACTCACATAACAAGTGTTTATCATAAGTGATGATCAATTTTATTATTGTGGTAACAAGAACAAAAGGCATGGAAAACTACTTTAAAGTAATGACTGATCACATGGCCAGAGAGATTTACCTACATCAGCATGAGATCTATTTGTACAAGCGTTATCTCTAATGATTTGATAACTTTATGGTCCATAAAAGCAGTTTTTATGAACACCTTGGAACATGTCACCAGACTGTGATTTATCTTTATATCCCTTATCTTTCCATCTTTGACTGATTTTAGACACTCAAATCGAATGAGTCTGTCAATAAGGAAAAACAACCACAGCACACTGCACTGTATCCCATAATGCAATGCTCTCAACTTGATTTAAGTTTCCATCTCCCGAATGAATGGTTTTGAACATCTTGACCTTCTTTCTCAGATTGCCAACACATTTTTACACAAAATTGGATTAAAAATGCTTATTTCTAAGAGGTTTACGTTATACTACTTTTTGAAACGATAACCATTGTGTAATGCGTATACAGTTTCACATACTATTCTTTAAAACATTATACAGAATACTACAGAGTCACTAAGAGGATATGGTGATGGAAAAAAATATGAGATAGAAGGAAAAATTATATTTCAATCCTTTTGCTTTCACTTGCAAAACTGTCTTCTAATTGTCTTCTAAATAATCTAATGACTGTAAGCTGTTACTTTAAGTTAGTAGAATGTCTAAAGTGGACTATAGAAATAAAGGGTTCATATGATTTCCATCACAAAAGCTTTGTGAGGGAATGCAGTATTTTGGGGTGAATGCAAAAGTTTTGCATGAGAACACAAGCATTAAAATATATTTTCCCCTCCCTATCATCATGTCCATTTGCTGCGTCCATAGTATACACACTGTAAACCCTAATTTGAGTAGGGTAAACTTAAATTAAACAAATTAGTTCAGTCAAATAAACTTTTATGAGTATTTATAACTTTCTTTTTCTTTTGAGTTCACAAAACTGACACATTTCAAGTAATCTGAATTGTTTCATTGTTTTGAGTTGTAAGAAACTTTTTTATTTTAATTTAGACAAACTTACATTTAACTAAAACGGGACTGGGATTTCTATTTCCCAGCATGCTTTGACACTCGAATGGGAGAGTAAATGCTGTTAATGTTGTTTTGTTTGTGTGCAAGATTCATTAAATGGGAGATTTAAGAGTGTTTAACATTTTGCTATGCTAATTTAGAAGAGTTTCTGTAATGTTGGTTTTTATGGGGGGTTACCATCATGAGCTTTGTTTGAGAACAGATATAGTCTATGGTGAATGCTCTATACAGCCGTATTCATTCAGCAAATGCTATGCCAATGCTATCAACACATTGTTTTAGCAAGCTGCCAATTAGCAAGTTAGCATTTACTGAATTAGTTAACTCTAGCCAGGTTTCCACTACTAGAAACATTTAAGTTGTAATTATGCAATAATTTTAAGTTAAATGTATGAATTAGCTAACTCAAATATTTTAAGTTAAGAGCAATTAAAATGTATGAGTACAAAATTAAAATTTGCCAGTTCTGTTTACTTAAACTTTGAATTTCTTAACTTAAACATTTTGATGTAACTGATTACCTAAATTTTTTTGAGTTTTGACAATTTATTTGGATTTACACTGTAGTATACCGTAAATTTTTTTGAACCCAACTAGAACTAAATATTACGTGTTCTTTGTGTTTCAGGTGTGCGTTCAGTACCTAAAGGACACCAACATGCTGTTTATTGGGGGTTTGCTGGTGGCTATAGCTGTTGAACACTGGAATCTCCATAAGCGCATCGCTCTGAGTGTCCTCCTGATAGTTGGAGTTCGGCCTGCTTTGTAAGATCACACACAATGAAATCTTTCGCTTCAGATCTGTCTCAATCACACAATCACTTGTTTTTTTTTTTCCTCTGTCTGTCAACTTCTGCAGGCTGATGCTGGGGTTTATGATCGTAACAGCCTTCCTCTCCATGTGGATCAGCAATACGGCCACCACAGCCATGATGTTGCCCATTGCTCAAGCTGTTCTCGAACAGCTCAGCACCACAGAAGGAGAATCTGATGAGAAAGAGCTGAGGGAAGGCCAAGATAATCAAGCGTTTGAGTTGACCGAGGTCAACATCAAACAACCTTTGGACATTATCTCTGGAGACAAACCCAACAGTATGTCTGACATGTTGACACTTTTAAACTTTATTTCATTATTATAATGTTAGCCTGTGCATCTTTTTTTTTTTTTTTATAACTTTAATTTATAACTGACTTTTTGGCAAAAAAACACACGTTCAAATGCATTTTCACTATCTTTCTTACTACAAACTTTTTTCTGATGTCAACCATATGGCAAATAGATTTAAATTTTATTGGCTGGAGCCCCGCACATGACATGCAAGAAAAAAAGTAAAGCGTGCGCACAAGTTACTAATTCGTTCCCTCGATTTATAAATCATGCGCACGATTTACTATTTCGTTCCCTCTATTTATAAATCGTGCGCACGTTTTACTAATTCGTTCCCTCAAATTGCTAAATCGTGCACACGATTTACTAATTCGTTCCCTCAATTTATAAATCATGCGCATGATTTAGGAAATCGAGGGAACGAATTAGTAAAACGTGCGCACGCTTTATAAATCGAGGGAACGAAATAGTAAATCGTGCGCACGATTTAGCCTACTAGTTTTTTACTGCATGTCATGTGCGGGGCTCCGTAGTCATGATATAAAAAAAATATATATATATATATTTAAATGCAATTTTCTTCACGTCATTTATAAATGACGATGTCCCGTAGAGGGTTAAATATCTCACAATGCGTCAAAACCTTTACAAATGTATCATGTGATTTGAAGCTTTGTTGTCGAAACATTTCTAAATTCAGAGGGTGTTGATCCTGTAAACCAATGAACCAGTGTCTAATATATGATTTGAACTGATCTCGGGACAGTTTTATAATGTAGACTAGACAGCAACACAGTGACGCTCAGATCCGAGCCACATCTGGTACATGTGGATTGCACGCATACCAGATGTGGGCCGGATCTGGGCGACACTATTTTCCTGTCTGAGGTCTTTTTTCAATTATTTGTAGATCACACTTTCATGAAAACATTTGCAATTGTTTGGGCTATGTTCTTATTTCCTTGACACTATTTTGACCGGCAGATGTTTTGAACACATCAAAAGAATTTATCATTTTGCAAAGCATTTGGTTCAATTGATTTGGAGTTTCGTAAAGCTCATTTTGACCACAAAGGATAACATAGGACGCAACATAGGACCCAAATTCTGTGACCTACCGAATTCTATGACCATAGTAGACGCTGTTGTAACCCTACCCCTACCCCTAACATCACTACAGTTCCTACTTGGGTCACAGAATTTGGTGTAACACTAGTTTTAGCCACCCGAATGAGAACAATACAGCATTTCCACTATTAACCAATAGAGGATGAGTGGTAATAAAGCACAGTCTTAAAACTTACATCCCACCTGTTCTTAATCTTGACAGGCAATCCAGATCTGGAGGCAAGAATCAATGCCCTCTCTGAATGCAAGAGGAAAGAACGTGAAGCAAAGTACCTTTGTCTCTTTAAAGGAATGAGTCTATCTGTGTGTTACTCCGCCAGCATTGGAGGAACTGCCACCCTAACGGGCACCACACCAAATCTTATTCTCAAGGGCCAGATGGATGAGTACGTTTGTCACGTATCCTGTATTAAAAATAAATTAATTTAATAATTTATTGATAAAAGATAAAAGAAGAAAAACTTTCCATCATTGTTTTGATAATAATCATCTTTAAGGTTAAAACCTTTTTGTTTTTATGCATTATTTTTATTTATTTTTATACCTACAACATAAAAATGTTGACATACAGCATTGGAGCCAAATTATAACATGTAGACACTTTTGCACTTTCTTTTATAGGATTTTTCCAGAAAACAATGATGTGATCAACTTTGCCAGCTGGTTCGGTTTTGCCTTTCCTAACATGGTTCTGATGCTTGTGCTGTCTTGGCTTTGGCTGCAGTTCATGTACTTAGGCTTTAAGTGAGTAACTTGCATCCTTTACATTAAACACAGTGTGTCCTAGATATACAGTGAGTGTTGTTAGTTAGATCAGTGGTCCTCAAGCCTTTTGACTCAAAGGGCTCCTATTATTCAACACAATTGTATAAAAAAAATGTTTTGGCTGCTGTAATTATGATTATGATTTTTCTGTTTAATTTCAGACTTTTTTATTACCAAGATTCTGATTCTATATGTCACTTCAATAGATTTAAGAGGGAAAATAGGATTTCATATTTTGTATATACACTCCTGGGGCAAAAAAAAAAAAAATTCTGTTTGGATTTCAATTGGCAAACGCTTAAGAGTCAATGATTGGATTATTGCTGTGATTATTGTGTTTCTAGCATGTTATATGTTTGGCAACAGTTCTTCTAACCCTAATCGATGTTAAACAACAATGTAGGAAGACACATCATGGCCATTATTCCAGGATGACAATGTCAAGATTCTTCAGGCTCAAACTGTGAAAGAATGGTTGGGAGGAATCATTTTCACACATTTCACACACTGAAAGTCTTTGGGATGTGCTGGAGGAGACTTTACAGAGTGCTGGACTCTTGCATTGTCAATACAAAATCTTGACCAAAAAAATTATGCACCTCTTGATAGAAATAAATGTTGTGATGAATCTTGACATTGTCATCCTGGAATATAGTTGCGATGCGTCTTCCTGCATGGTTGTTTAAGAAATGAAATGCTACACACTCCATCAATTAAGGTTAGAAGAACTGTTGCCAAACATATTACCTGCTAGAAACATAATAATCACAGCGATAATGATCCAATCATTGACTCTTAAGCATTTTCCTATTCTATATAAATCCATACATCAACTTTTATTTGGCCAGGCAGGGTATATCCACATAATTTCATTAAAATAATTATATAACATGAATTTAAGTCATATTGTGGTCCCCTTGAAGTTTGAGTTAAGTAGATGTACCTAAGAAAAATGTAGTCATGAAATGTTCTCTCAAAAGAAGCTTACAGGGGGAAAACCGAAAATAAATTTGAATGAGTTATTAATCTGAAGTTTTTAAGGTAGAAATCTGAGGTTGGTTTAAGCAGTCTCTTCATCCCCCCAGTTTGAAAGAATCTTTTGGCTGCGGTTCGAAGAATAAGGGAGACAAAGACGCTTACAGAGTGATGAAGAACGAGTATAAGAAGTTGGGTACGATGTGTTTTGCTGAGGGCGCAGTTCTTGGCATCTTTGTGATCCTGGTGATCCTGTGGTTCACACGAGAACCAGGCTTCATGCCAGGCTGGGCTAGTGAGCTCTTCAACAAAAACGGACAGTGAGTACACTTCACCCAAAACCCTTTTTTTTGTGTGAAAAGTTCTGGTCCTTACATATGAATTTCTTCCAATTTTCTCTTTGTCTCTGTAAAGATTTGTCACCGATGGCACCGTGGCCATTTTTATGTCAACCCTGTTCTTCGTCATTCCATCTCGGATAGACTTTCTCTATTCAATCAAATCGCATGATGAACATGATGAAGAAGCTGAAGGAGTTGAGCAGGAAGGTAAGGTGGTTCTGCTTTCAGAGTATTTGCACAGAATATTGTGCTATCAGTTTAAGCCAGGTCTTAAACCAGAGCTATGGTCCATCTGTTTTATAAAGGAGGAGCAAACCAGGACAAGAAGAAGAAGAAACTGAAGGGTACGCCCACTCTACTAAACTGGAAGGTGGTGCATGAGCGCATGCCCTGGAACATAGTCCTGCTCCTGGGGGGAGGATTTGCCTTGGCAAGTGGAAGTGAGGTAAGAGGACAACAGAAGAACTTATTACAATGGCTTTTAAGGAATTACAGTTAAAACTAGATTTTTTTTTAACATTTTCTGAAGAAAAGGAGAAAATTCTGAAGAGTGCTGCTCACCCATGCAAAACTCGCCACCACAAAGCTGGGGTTGTTAGCATCTTTGTATAGATTTTTTGATGATGTGTAAAATGCTGAGGGACAGATTTACTAACAGCTTGCGTCGACGCAAACCCTGTTTTGTCATTCAAAAACTACTGTCAGGATTTACTAAAGACACGCAGTGAAACATTAGCGCTGAAAAGGAGTAGACAGGGATTACTAAGGTTTGCGCTCGTCAATTTACTGGTATTTGCGCCATTATTTACAGCCAAAAAAAGGCATGTCTTAAACCAGACGCTAATTTGCCAATACATTCTTGGTAGATTGCGTTGGTCATTATGGAAATGATCCGGCTGCGTCTGTGTTCTATAATTTGCGCATCTTCAGTAGGCCTAGATCACACACAGTACTTTCCACTACCATCTGTGCTTTTTTGGAATTGCGCTCTCACGCTAATTTGCCCTGCTGTTTAGTAAATCTGGCCCTAAATGTTAAGTTATGGGCTTATATTGAATAATATAATAGCATAAGTTATTGATGAACTCTTTATTTCAATTGTCCACTTTAGACATTCTACTAACTACATTTGCAACTACATATCAACTAACTCTCATTAGATTATTAGACTGTCTGCTTAATATCTGCTAACTCTTTATTGTGATGATCCCCCAAAAAACATTCTACTGACTAGAAGTTACTTTGCAACTAACCTGAACCCTAACAGTCTACTAGTACTCTAGTGAAAGATGGTACTTATGCTCACAGAGACTGCATTAATTTGATCAAAAACACAGTAAAAACTGTAATATTATCACTTAATTCCGTTAAATTGATCAAAAGTGACCATAGAGACGTTGATGATGAACGTTCTATTCATCAAAGAATGCTGAAAATGTTTTATCGGTTTTCAACATTATCAATAACAACCATTATTAAATATAAACCATAAACCATTATTGCACAAATAATAACTGATAAAAAATTGTGGACCAAATAGCCACTAGTGTTTTTTGTACAGAACAAAGTTCTTGAAATGTATGTAATTATGAAAAAAATTTACAGTTAATTATTTTAATTTATTGACACTGGATTCCAAAGTACAAAGAAAAACATAAAGGGGACATACTGTACATGGATGTGATGTGTGGTGTAACGTGATGTGATGTGATGTGATGTGTAATGTTATAGGGATAGTTCACCCAAAAATGAAAATTCTGTCATCATTTACTCACCCTCAACTTGTTCCAAACCTGTATGATTTTCTTTGTTCTGCTGAACACAAAAGAAGATATTTTGAAAAAAGTTTCTAACCAAGCAGATAGAGCAACCATTGACTACCATATATTTTTTCCCCTACTAAGGGGAAGTCAATGGTTGTCTATGGTTGCTCTATCTGCTTGGTTACAAACATTCTTCATAATATCTTATTTTGTGTTCAGCAGAACAAAGAAAATCATACAGGTATGGAACAAGTTGAGGGTGAGTAAATGATGACAGAATTTTCATTTTTGGGTGAACTATCCCTTTATGTAATGTGATGCATGATGTGTAATGTAATGCGCAATGTTTGTGTAGGTGTCTGGACTATCTGTGTGGTTGGGTCAAAGCCTGGCCCCTCTGCAGACCATCCCACCCTTTGCCATCTCTCTGATTCTGTGTTTGCTGGTGGGAACGTTCACGGAGTGTTCCAGCAACACGGCCACCACCACGCTATTCCTGCCCATTCTTGCCTCTATGGTGAGTACACAACGTGCAGAAACCTACCACACCTATTCTACAACATACAGTTCATCCGGAAAGTATTCGCAGCGCTTCACTTTTTCCACATTCTGTTATGTTACAGCCTTATTCCAAAATGGACTCAATTAACTATGTTTTCCTCAATTCTACAAACAACAATTCAATACCTACAAACAATTCTACCCCATAATGACAATGTGAATGAAGTTTGTTTGAAATCTTTGCAAATGTATTAAAAATAAAAAACGAAAAAAATCACATGTACATAAGTATTCACAGCCTTTGCTCAATACTTTGTTGAAGCACCTTTGGCACAAATTACAGCCTCAAGTCTTTTTGAGTATGATGATATGAGCTTGGCACACTTATTTTTGGGCAGTTTCTCCCATTCTTCTTTGCAGGACCTCTCAAGCTCCATCAGGTTGGATGGGGAGTGTCTGTGCACAGCCATTTTCAGATCTCTCCATAGATGCTCAATCGGGTTCAAGTCTGGGCTCTGGCTGGGCAACTCAAGGACATTCACAGAGTTGTCCCGTAGCCACTCCTTTGTTATCTTGGCTGTGTGCTTAGGGTTGTTGTCCTGTTGGAAGATGAACCTTTGCCCCAGAGCGCTCTGGGGCAGGTATTTTTTTATCAAGGATGTCTCTGTACATTGCTGCATTCATCTTTCCCTCGACCCTGACTAGTATCCCAGTTCCTGCTGCTAAAAACCTTCCCCACAGCATGATGCTGCCACCACCATGCTGCACTGTAGGGATGGTATTGGCCAGGTGATGAGCGGTGCCTGGTTTCCTCCAGACATGACGCTTGCCATTCAGGCCAAAGAGTTCAATCTTTGTTTCATCAGACCAGAGAATTTTGTTTCTCATGGTCTGAGAGTCCTTCAGGTGCCTTTTGGCAAACTCCAGGTGGGCTGTCATGTGCCTTTTACTGAGGAGTGGCTTCCGTCTGGCCAATCTACCATACAGGCCTGATTGGTGGAGTGCTGCAGAGATGGTTGTTCTTCTGGAAGGTTCTCCTCTCTCCAGAGAAACACTGAGAGCCGAGAGCCGCGTCTAGACCGTTCTCTTTTGCGTCTCATGTTCACGCGTCATTTGAACATGAGAATTTAAAGAGAATGATCATTGCTGTTATTTTTCCACTAAACTATGCGTTCTGAATGGTTATCACACAAGCAACAGTGCTGTCTTCATCTGCACTGTGACAAAAGAAAAAAATAAGTAACCGAGTAGCTAACTTCCATAGACACATTGTGCTTGTGCTCTATCAAAGAAAACAGAACAGACAGCACAACCGCTGCGTCTCGGAGCAACACTGTGTTTTATTCCTCAAATAACCAGCGTATTTGAACGAATCAGAGTAAATTATTTATTTAAGCTACCCATTCATAAATACAGTCATTTGCTAAGTTAAATAAATGAACACTTTGAACGAATCAGTTGAATTCAACTCACTCCTTAATACAGTAGCTAATCTACTGGCGGTCTTAGTTTCATATTTTAAAAGTAGCCTATTATTTAATTAATTATTAGCTACTAATTACATCTTCAACAGTGTTCAACGTTACCAATTCTCTTTCTAAAAAAACTATTCCATTACTTATTACCAATTACTTTCCAAATCCCATATTAATCTCGACCAGTTGAAGATTCTTTCAAATAAATAATATAAAATTGCATAAATTATTCTTGAACTGACCAAAATATTTAAAGAGAGGTTACATTACAGTTTAACATAAGATGTACAATTTTGATGTTAAATCCATATTGTTTTATATAGAACTGTTGCAGTATTTGAATCACATCAGAAGTAGCTGTAAATTACAAAGAAATTAAGAGCAATTCCTTACTTTACTTTGCTACTTTACTATTAAAGTCATTAATTCATCAGTTAGTAATGCATTACACCAACACTGATTATGCAACTGCAGAGTAAATCCAACATGTCACATCTGAGTTGCATTAAGTGTAAATACATTGATGGATTTTGTTGAAACTGACTTTATTTGATTGGTAATAGACATACAGTGTTGTCTTATTCTGATTGAACTAATTGACTTAAGAATCTGACATAAGAGGACACATATGACAATACATTTAAAAATAATATTCATCTCTGGCTTTATTGTGTTATTTCAGGGTTTTGATCTTCTCTTGACAGAGAGACACATCCTGTATTTTATTGTGTTATGTTACATATTAATTGTTCTAGGAACCTCAAAGGATATTTACATTTTTGTGTATTTTTTGCTACTATATAATGATCATTAGTAGTGTAGGAAGAGACCAACATAAACTCAAGCCCAGGGGCCCGCAGACCCCTCAGTCTTGCCCTGATTCTATTTATTTGTGCTATTGCTTGTAATTTGTTCTTACTGACTGTTTACTTGTCTTAATATTTATTAAAATAATAAGACTTTTTTGTGGTGGGGCCAGTGTAAATTTTTGCAGGGCAAGTAAAAATCTTTGTGCTCTGACATGCATGCTGCGTGCCAATTCGCCTACTTATACTACGTCCTAAAAGCATGTACTCTTTTTGTGAAGAAAAAGTACATACTTTTGAGTGTGTAGCAGAAAAGTATGCAAGCTTTGGGACGTACTACTTCGTCATCTTTAACGGACTCTGTTGCTTAGTTACGTGCGTCCCGTCACCGTTTAAACTGCCCTGTCAATCATCGTCACAGTTCAAATCTTTCACATTCAATTTAATTTCCTACCGTATCGGAGAGAAATGTAGTAGCCCGTTGATCTGCCATTCGTGGGTCTTTAATGTAGAGACTCCTCTCATGTGTTTGCACAGTTAATGGCCAAACGTATCATTACAAAAGTTCTCAATGCTGTTGCAGGTGAAATATAATGTGGCTAACATTGAATAAATATCTTTTCGTCAGGTTAAATACTGATAATTGCTCACTCAAGCCCCTTTATCTAATCCTCTCTACTTAGCCATCAGACTCGAGTAACCGTCATGTTTGTAGTTTTTTAACACTTTTTATCTGCGTTTGTAGTTTTCGCAATGGGTTATGGGCAATATCAGCCGTTAGAGTGTGCATCGATCTGCACTTTGAATTCTGACCGGAAATAGTAGACCATCCGGGAATCTTTGGAATACTCTTTTCAACATACTACGATTTGGGACATACTAATTCTTTTTTCGAATACTATTTAGTACGGATAGTATGCGAATTGGGACGGAGCAGCACTGTTAACTGTGGGACCTTATATAGACAGGTGTGTGCCTTTCCAAATCATGTCCAATCAACTGAATTCACCACAGGTGGACTCCAATCGAGTTGTAGAAACATCTCAAGGATGATCAGTGGAAACAGGACGCACCTGAGCTCAAATTTGAGTGTCATGGCAAAAGGCTGTGAATACTTCTCGTTTTTTATTGTTAATAAATTTGCAAAGATTTCAAGCAAACGTCTTTCACGTTGTCATTATGGGGTATTGTTTGTAGAATCAAGGATATAATTTAATCCATTTTGGAATAAGGCTGTAACATAAAATGTGGAAAAAGTGAAGCGCTGAATACTTTCTGGATGCACTGTACATTACACACATGAATTCCTCTTAAAAGTGAATATCGAAGCTGAAGTGTTTAACTTGCTAACAAGTATGAAAGTGGTAATAATGTGTCGTCTCTACTCTCAGGCCACAACCATCGGGCTCCATCCTCTCTATGTGATGCTGCCCTGCACGATCAGCGCTTCGCTGGCATTCATGCTTCCTGTAGCCACTCCACCCAACGCCATTGCTTTCTCTTATGGCAACCTCAAAGTCTTGGACATGGTATGGTCGACTACATTTTATATGAGTTTTGATGTTCCATTATAAAGTTTAAGTGGGAATTGAATGTTAAATGTGTGTATATGGAAAACGAGTGGCTAATTGTATTTTCCTTCCGTCCGAAGGCAAAGGCGGGCTGCATTCTCAACATCATTGGCATTCTGTGCATCAACCTCGGCATCAACACATGGGGAACGGCCATGTTTAATCTAGGAACCTTTCCCTCATGGGCCAATGCCACAATGCTAAATGTCACACATACACCATAAACATCTTTACGTGGTTTAGTGAGAATACTGAAGGGAATGAAAGGGGGGAAAGGAAAGGAAGCTAATCCAAAAAATGCCATCATCGTATACATAACAGTGTCAGTGTTAAGAGTGTGTAGCGTCCGTCCCCTCATCAGTGCCCTATGGAGCAAAAGCTTAGTTTTTCTTAAAACCTCAGTTTTTCTCAGTATCTTTTCAAGCACTAAATTGAGTGGCCAGTGAGAATTTACAGCCTCCATTTAGTGTTCGGAATTATGCATCACTTATTTACATCTTTAAAGTCACTCAAGTATGAGGACTTTGTAAATGTGAGTTGGCTCTATGTAGCGCTTTAGCTGGCCCGATGTGGGTCAAATCTGACCCATGTTCAGGTTCATACAGAACCTTTTTTCTACATACTTTGTGGCTTTGGTTTTCACAAGTAGGTTTTCTGTTCTTCCATTTGTGCTGGTTCACGAAATTTTATTTAATTTATAGGGTCTGGATAAGACCTTTTTATATTTTAGATCCCTTTTTGGATCGCTGCCTATTTAATACATTTTAATACACAGTTGAATCATAAATCTTAATTTGTAGCACGCCTCTTAATTAGAAGTACTATAAATACTTCAGTGTAAATTTCACAGCAATTTTCAGAATGTGTGCCTTTTGTCAAATAAAACTAGTTTTGTGCAAACTTGTGAGACATGTCATTTACAGTACCTGCACTAGCAATATTGTTGATAAATGGGAGCATATTTAAGCACTGATGTCATAATGTCATTTAAGAAAAATTGCAACTTGGGACCTGCATTTGTTTTAGGTTTTTTCTTCATTTTATTTATAAAACAAAATTGTGTTTTTCAAAGATGCTGAACTAGGCTGCATTTCATGGTTTAAAAATGCAGAAAAAAACACCATTATTGTGAAATATTACTACAATTTAAAATAATGGTTCTATTTGAATATATTTTAAAATAAATCAAATGTATTCCTGAGCTGGA
This sequence comes from Gobio gobio, assembly GCF_949357685.1. Lineage (NCBI taxonomy): Eukaryota > Metazoa > Chordata > Actinopteri > Cypriniformes > Gobionidae > Gobio > Gobio gobio. Next base: position 19,897,020 of record NC_137107.1, on the reverse strand, counting down.
TTTTCAGCAGCCATTACTTTACATTATCATTTGCGAAGGCACCTATTGAAATCGTTAGTGTTCTTATTATTATTCACCCATTGGAGTCTATGGCAGCCCATAGAACCACTTGAGTGAAAGTTATGAAATTTGGCACACAGATAGAGGATAGTCCCAACTGTCACATTGCAAATTTTGAGTCTCTAACTCAATCTCTCTAGCGCCACCACCTGTCCAAAGTTTGACTCATATTTATGCTAATAACTTTTGAACCATAAGGGCTAGACACAAAATTCAATTCAACCCTATGATGTCATTTTCCGTCATGAAAATTTTCCCGCCATTTTTAATTAACTGAAAAACCTACATTTGCGAACTCCTCCTAGGCCGTTGCTCCAATTTTCACAAAAATTGAACCAGATTTTACGTAGCGGTTGCGAAAATACACTTAAGGCTATATCTCCGCAATGCTTTATCGTATTCAAACCAAACTTGGTACATGTCATCCCAAGCATGACCTGAGGCCACACGCAGCGTTTCGGCGCAGCTCCACCTACTGGTCTGGAGATACGAAAAATAGCTATTTTTGCTTATAACTTTTGAAACTCACTCGTTAGATTCAGGACATCATGCCGAGTCGTCTGATGTCCAATTTCACCATATCGGCCATTTTGAATTATGTGCTAAAATGCTGTATTTTATGAATTCATGGACGGATTGTTATGAAACTCGGTATGGGTCATCAGCACAATAACCTGAAGGAGCCTGAGAAGTTTTGAAACAGTGCCACCTAGTTGATAATTTTTTTCTCCAAATGCTTATAACTCTGGGTGTGATTGACTTATTTCATGGAAGTAACTTTTTTTGTCTCCTGAATCCTTGCCGAGTCCAACGATATCCGACTTGCCAGGTTTCGGCGTATGGTTTGTGCAGCGTGGTATTTTAGCGCTTATAAAATGTTAGCTGATATCTTCAAAACCGCTAGTCCGATCGAGACGAAACCAGCGTCAGAAGTTCGGAAACATAGGTCGATTGCTAACTGCTAATACCCAACTGTCAAAATATTGATAGTTAGGGGTAGTAAAATCCAATCAAAGTCAGGTGTCAGTCATTTTTTACGTGTTTTTTCATATAAATGTCTATAACTCCAAAACGAAATGAGATCCTCACTCAGAGGACACACACAAAAAAATTGTTGGATTGTGCCTCTTGGTGGCGCTATAATAAAACAAAATATGACATTGGCTCTATACAACTCAATGTTTTAATGTGGGGTTTTAACATTTTTGCTTAAAATTGCTTCCAAATGTCATCACTAATTTTTTTCAGTTGGTCTGCTGCCAGTTTCCTTGTTTGCTTCTGTTGCGCTTGGCCCCGGTATTGCAGCTATATTTATTATTAATAATGCTGAAAACAGTTGTTCAGCTTAACATTTAGCTTAACCTTTTTTCCCCCCAAAAAACGTTGATAAATAGAAATTCAAATACACAAAATATCTAAATTTGCTAGTACTAAACAATAAGAATTTATTCAAAATAACGGTTTATAAGAAAAAAAGACAACTTCAGTAATTTCCAAAAAAATTCAACATATACATTTATTTCTCTTTTATTCCAGACTGGCGTTTGAACGGTCCAAAACATACGTTTTATTTTCTCCCCTCTCAAAATCATTTACAATAAATCACAATTATAAATAAAGCTGTTACAAGTCAGACTAGAAACATTTTTCAAGTTATTCCTCCATTTCACACACTTACACAAGTCCTTGAAAGCCTCTTCTTCATTCATAAAAATGAATGAAAAACAGGGTTTCTATAGATCATCCTCCTAAATGCACTTTTTGCACTACGAATACAAGGATCCTTGGATAAGACATTAAATCTGATGAGAAGAGACGCCATCTCTTGACCTCTTTGAACTAATCTTCTTTAGACAGCTGAAAACGGCTATTTCTTTCCTTTCGTTTTTTACAAAGACAAAAAGAAACCACACGAACCGGACGTTTGAAATGTCAAGGCTTGTAACGTGTGCCGTGTTCCCTTTTCGGAAGACGTTTTTCACAAACGTTGCTTTATCTACATCTCTCGTTCGCAGCATGAATGCTGCATAATCAGGAACTTTACGCATTTGAATGCAAAAGTTCCTAGTATCCGCAGATCCACAAACTCCTTTTGAATTGATTTGACTTCATTTTTTTGCTTGATTTTTGTTTTTATCCACACAAATAATCAACATCTCAAAATTAAGCAAGTTTGTTCACGTATCAAAATATATCTAATGCAACACAAATCTATCAATTATGTCAAGGTCTCACCATAAAATCATATATTCTATTCAGGATGAAAAGTTCACAAGTATGAAATTCTGATGTAGCTTATTCTGCCGGGGAAAGTAATACTCAACATCAACAATATTTAATGGTCTTATCTGTGTTAAACTGTGAGGACGGCGCACTTAGACGCCCCCCTCACACAAACACACACGCACACAATCATTGACTCAAAGCCCCCACACTAACATACACACGCACGCGCACACACGTTGAATAGCAAAACCTAAGTACCATTCACATTACAACGCCTTGCCCATAAAAACATGGGACAGGAGTGAATTTGCTCATGTTTGGGGTAAGTTATAAAATATAATATATATCTATATTTGCTGATGTGAACAATGGCAGTTTGAAACCAGAATAAGATAAGATATGTATGCATCGGACAACAAGACCTTATGATACGACACTCTAGATGTCAAAAACAGGCATGGCGCACTGCAGGCAGCCGTCTATGACACGGATTCGAGGAGGGCGTGACTGCTGGACAAAGACATGTGATTGGTTCTTAGGTCTGTCAGTCAAACTCTCTGCCTCAGTCCCGTCCCACAGCTGTCCTACGGGCCTCCGCTGTACGAGTAATCTGCTTTGTTGTGCATGACCAGCTTGTTGTCCACAAAGTAGAAGCTGTCGGACTGCGTCTCGTAAGGATGGACGATCATCTCACGGACTGAAATAAGAAAGAACACATCAGAGAGCACAAAGCACCATTAAGATATGCAAATAATGTTATAAGTATGAAGCTTTTTTTAAACACTCATAGATGCTGTTAGGTCAATGACATGTTCATTAATTTCTCAAAGAAGTCAAAGAGAGTCAAAAAACTGTTATAAACCTCATTAAAAGGATGAAATCCTTGAAATAGTAATATGCATGCAATGCATTATTTTCGGTTCAATTTTATAAATAATATATTCAAATACATATGCAGCGTATATATAAATGTATAAACATTCAACCGATTTATAAACATTCATTAACATGCATATACATATAATATATGCGTGTCTATGTGTGTACATATATACACCGATCAGGCATAACATTATGACCAGGTGACGTGAATAACACTGATTATTCTCTTCATCACGCCACCTGTTAGTGGATGGTATATATTTGGCAGCAAGTGAACAATTCGTCCTCAAAGTTGATGAAGCAGGAAAAATGGGCAAGCGTAAGGATTTGAGCGAGTTTGACAACGGCCACACTACAGTGTGATGGCTAGACGACTGGGTCAGAGCATCTCCAAAATTGCAGCTCTTGTGGGGAGATCCCGGTCTACAATGGTCAGTATCTATCAAAAGTGGTCCAAGGAAGGAACAGTGGTGAACCGGGAACATGGTCATGGCTCATTGATGCACGTGGGGAGCGAAGGCTGGCACAACAACCAGTTTGAGGTGTTGACTTGGCCTCCAAATTCCCCAGATCTCAATCCAATCGAGCATCTAGGGGTCAGGACTAAAGGATCTGCTCCTAACATCTTGGTGCCAGATACCACAGCACACCTTCAGGGGTCTAGTGGAGTCCATGCCTCGATGGGTCAGGGCTGTTTTGGCAGCAAAAGTGACCAACACAAAATCAGGAAGGTGGTCATAATGCTATGCCTGATCGGTGTATATATATATATATATATATATATATATATATATATATATATATATATATATATATATATATATATATATATATATATATATATATATATATATATATATATATATATATATATATATATATATATATATATATATATATATATATATATATATATATATATATATATATATATATATATATATATATATATATATATAATGTTCAAATTCATAAACAGTAGGGTGAAGTTACTAAAAAATTTATTAATGCAGAATATAACTAAATATTTGCACAGGCATCTGTATTTTAACTATATACCACAGGAATAAATGACTAACATTTCTTAAATTTTAAGAATATTTATACACTGTTTTTACAGTATTGTGATCAAATAAATGCAGCCTCTGTGAGCATACAGTAAGAAATAAATCTGTGAGACCCCAACCTCCGTTTACAATGTTCATGGCACTTACTGAGATCCTCTGAGAGCGGCGGGAACTCATAGATGTGCTCACAGGTGTTCTTGCTGCTGGGGATGCAGAAGCCAAACTCAAAGTCGAAGCTCTTCAGCAGCTGTTCACGGAAATAGTGCCTCTCGATCATCCGGAAGTTATTGATGGGGATGTCCCCTACTGTGAATTCAACACTAAAAACACAGAAAAAAGGGTAGACAAGATATTCAGTTCAGAGGTTTGGCTCTTCAGTGTTCATTTATGTATAGTTCTTCACTTGTGTAAATTTAGATGGCTGTTTACTTATTACACTTCCTCCGACTGCTCGGCATTCCTTTCCTCGGTGTATTACGTGAACTAGATTCATTATTTATAATGAGAAGCTTATTGCATCTACCTCTACATTCTGCCCTTTAGCATGATTATGTGATTTATTCGACAGGTTTCATTTTTGATTATTATATCTAATAAGCATGCGCCTGTTGTAGTGGAATATGAGACGGCTCCACTAATGAATATCAACTGTCGGTCCTTTCATATGCTGCTGTGTTTATTTTCTAAATGTTTAATCTCTTTGCAAGAGAGGACAATATGATAGGACAGGACTATAGTGATGAACTAATAATGCAAACATGTAATAATATTATGCATGGGTTCATTTTTTAGTAACTTCACTCTACTGTTTATTTTAACAGACATTTGAATTGGAACCAATATAGTTATGATTGGTTGAACTTGACCTTATGGTTATCTAGGAAATAAAAAACATTTTATATTTCAATATATATTACCATAACTTATTTCTGCGATTCTTTCAGAAATAATTGTAATATGCTGATTTGGTGCTCCAACATATTTTATAACTATCAATGTTGAAAACAGTTGTGCTGCTTAATATTTTTGTAAAAACACGGACACATTTTTCAGGATTCTTTGATGAATAGAATGGGAATTACATGAAATAAAAATCTTCTGTAACTTTAGAAAACGTCTTTACTGTCCTTAATGAATAAAATTATTAATTTCTATTCTATACACACACACACACACACACACTGGCCACTTTATTAGGTACACCTGTTCAACTGCTCGTTAATGCAAATACATAACCAGCCCATCACAATAACATGGCAGCAATTCAATGCATTTAGGCATGTAGACGATCTGCTGAAGTTCAAACTGGGCATCAGAACGGGGAAGAAAGAGGATTTTAGTGACTTTAAAAGGTGGCATGGTTGTTGGTGCAAGATAGACTGATCTGAGTATTTCAGAAACTGCTGATCTACTGGGATTTTCTCTAGGGTTTATAGAGAATGGTCAGAAAAAGGGAAAATATCCAGCGAGCAGCAGTTCTGTGGGCGAAAATGCCTTGTTGATGCCAGAGGTCAGAGGAGAATGGCCAGACTGGTTCGAGCTGATAGAAAGTCAACAGTAACTCAAATAACCACTCATTGCAACCGAGGTCTGCAGAAGAGCATCTCTGAACACACAACATGTCAAACCTTGAAGCAGATGAGCTACAGCAGCAGAAAACACTGCGGTGCCACTCCTGACCGCTGAGAGCAGGAAACTGAGGCTACAATTCACACAGGCTCAATAGAAGATTGGAAAAATGTTGCCTGGTCTGATGAGTCTCGATTTCTGCTGTGACATTCAGGGTAGGGTCAGAATTTGGCGTAAACAACATGGATCATGGATCATGGGTGCTGGTGGTGTAATGGTGTGTGGCATATTTTCGTATCATAAGGCACACTTTGGGCCCCTTAGTACCAATTGAGCATAATTTAAACCCCACAGAGTATTGTTGCTGATCGTGTCTATCCCTTTATGACCACAGTGTACCCATCAGTGTATCTCACAGCATCTTCTGATGGCTACTTCCAGCAGGATAACGCGCCATATCAGAAAGCTCAAATCATCTCAAACTGGTTTCTTGAACATGACTGAGTTCACTAAACTCAAATGGCCTCCACAGTCACCAGATCTCAATCCAATGGAGCACATTTGGGATGTGGTGGAACGGGAGATTCACATCATGGATGTGCAGCCGACAAATCTGCAGCAAAGGGGGTCCAACCTGGTACTAGCGAGGTGTGCCTAATAAAGTGGCCAGTGTGTATGTATATTTATGTACTGTACTTACGTGGCTCCAACTTGACGTAGCCGTAAGAAAGCCGGTGTAAACTGATAACGTACAAACCGTCCAGCGTTTGGATCAACATCTCTTTTATCCCCTCCTTTATCTGAAAAAAAAACACCAGATAAACATCACAATGAGAATTAAAGTTATGACATAATTGAAGTACAGGTATGTCTTCATTTGCTTATGATGATTATGTAACCAAGTGTTAGAATCGCTAAAACAAAACAGCAGAGATTAGCAGACTTTTTTGAAGCTGTGAATGGGCAGTTTTTTTTTTCCACAGCGAATGCACATCATTCACTGCACATTACTTCATGAATCGCATCCGATTTCAAACTTCCTGTGACCGCAGTACCACCTAGTGGGCAGAAAATGACTAATGCCCCTTTATAACTCTGGAAATCCTTAGACTTTTTAAAAGTAAATAAATCAATAAATCAATAAAAAAAATACCTTGTTTTACCTAGTGAAATAAAACTTGGTACGTGCGGAATCGATTGAAAACTCTCAAAAACCTGAACTGCTCTGCCTAATATTGTGCTTGTGAAATCATTCAAATCTTCATATTCTTTTGATCATTTGTCTGTTCAGACTGCAGATGATGTGCTTTACCCCATGATTGCAGCTATATTATTTAATTGTTTATAAACTGTAAAACAATAACCATAAAATGAATAGTAATAAAGGGACCCATGAGTCCTCAAAGGGAATAGTAAAACATGGTGTCTATAAAGTCCTGGAATAATATTTGTAATATACAAATGTCAAGTCAAATTACTTGCTAAATGTTAATAATGTAAAAATGTAACCTCATGCTAACAAACACCTTTTTAGTGTCAAAATATATCTGATATATTAGCATATCACATCTCAATGCTGCAGCGGATTATTTGACTTTATATGTAACAACACACTCAAACTTTCTTTGCGATGTCAAATGTCAAGCCCAAAAGTTTGTTACTCAAAAAGGCTAATTAAGCCGCGTTTCCACCGCAGGAACTTTACCCCGGAACCAGGAACTTTGGGGGGGAACTCGGTGTGTTTCGACCGCAGGAACCAGGGTCTAAATGAAGTTCCGGGTAAATATTTCCCCCTCCAAACGGCCCTGCTTGCGAGGTGGGACTTTTCAAAAGTTCCCGAACTTTCGGGGGTGGGACTTGGGCGCTGAACATGCTGATTGGTTGAGCTCTCGCAGCTATTTTTTTCTTCCCACCGCCATATTTACAAGTCTTTTGCGAGGTTCGTTCCGTGGGTTTTGCGTTCAGTAAATATTTTTTTTGCAACAATGGAGTTCAACAAAAAATTCGACCGATGGACCGACGACGAGGTTCAGGCTTTATTGAGCATATAAGCGGAGGAGGACATCCAGCGGGAACTGGAAACGGCGACCCGCAATGAAAAGGTAACGTTATAACTGAAGATATCGACTCGGTTCCAGTCACACTGGAAAACAGTGCAGAGAGAAGTTGAAGAAATTAGACAAGATTACAAGAAATTAAAGGATCATAACAACCGGAGCGGTTCCGACCGGCGTACCAACAAGTGGTATGACCGCCTGGACGCGTTGCTGGGACACAGACCGTCCTTTTCTGGTGCAGCGGTAACGAAAGACTCGGCTAGTGCGTTGTTGGAAACCATCCAGGAATCCGAGTGGGTTGAAGGTAAATATATCATCTTGGTATCATCTATTAAACTCGTTGCAGTGTTTAAACACGTTGCAGTAACTTTTTTCAACGTGCTTTTCCAGACGTAACGAGTGGCCCTGATGAATCGCAGGCAACGGAGACCAGCGTGTTTTCCCCCGCGGTCACCAGTACGTTATAAAGCTGACAAAAATGTGTATATATTTTAAAACTGATGTGTAATCCTTAATGGTTTTGTTGTTTTTAATTGTAAACTTAAATTGCCCATGATAAAAATTGCACACTGGGCATTGTTCAAGCTGGGCAAACAATTGTTCATTATTTGTAGTGAAAACACTTTAAATAATTAATTGATGGTTTCTATTGTTTCATGGTTGCCTTGTGTATTAATTTCCATGTGTTTCTGTGCAATTTTTCTACTTAGGGAAAAGGAAAAGGGACTGTGACTTTCTTGATGCACTGAGGGACATGGATCGGATGCTAACCGGGCTGTCCTGCAGCATGGACAAGAACAGCCTGACCAATATATTCAGCTGTTACTGGAGAGCCAGGCCGAGGAGAGATGAGGAGGCAAGAGCTGGCATTCCACCAGTCAGAAGCGGAAGAAAGCAGACGGCAGCAGAGGGACAGTTTGTCCAGTTGTTCAAGAAGTAGCCACAATGACCAGCCGCTTGAATGAAGCATTTGCACTACCACATTTGTACTTTATATATTGTACTTGTTGGCACAGCTCTTGGAAAGGTTACTGAAAAATACACTTTTTTTTATATTGTTGTTTTCACATTTTATATTTTCATTTTATTGTTCTAGTAATTTATTTGTCTTTGCACACTTTTATTTTAATTTTGTAAGAACTAATCTGTCTAAAATAAAGTAAAATGTGTAAAATGTCACTGTGTCTTTAATTTCCACATTTTAACTATATAACCACATTCTAATTGTATTCATATAGTGTAGGAAGCAAATAAAAGGGCTGCTGCTCGCAAGTCTTTCTGAATATGCACATAAACATATCTAGAAAACCCAAATATTATATTTTTAAATGTATAACTATGTGAATGTAGTATAATAACTTATAACCACAACTTAAGTGAAGCCATAAGTGTGGTCCTGCTTCATTTCAAATTTGAGGAAGAAGTCTCTAAAATTATGCATTTAATGAAGCATATTGTAATACTAGTCATGTGGTTTATTTATTTTTTTGTGAATGTTAAGAGCTGTTATTGTGATAAAAAAATAAAATACTTGCAGTCTAGTACCTAATCTTTCAACTGCTTAATTCAGTCTATTGTTTTCATTCAATTAACTTTTCACACATCTGTCATGAATGACTGAAACCTCATTATCCTTTTATAGAAAATGTTTTGTTTTGGAATTGAGCTATTACAACACATTCAGATTTTGGATTGCCCATCATCCCATTTTGCATTAAAATGGTCAAACCAGGTGAAAGTGCACGTTTAAATAGGCAGTGTTGGTAATGTGTGTACATATAATCAGCAAAAGCAGCGCTGCTTGCATCACCTACACTTGTTATTGTTGCAGACAGTATCGCGCAAAAGTGATTACTGTCCGTCGGTGACTGGGAGGAGCAGCCGCGCGCATTCCCACGTCACCGGACTAATTTGCCTAATCTCCCCGGTACTTTAGACCGCGGTGGAAACGCAGATTGTAGCAGATCTGGGGGAGAAAAAGTTCCTGGTACAAATAGTTCCGGGTAATTTCGGTGGAAACGCGGCTTTACAGGCCCAAAACTCAAAAACCAAACTGCTGATCAGATGACTGGAATCAGTAATCTGCTCACACTCACCTATGGCTGGTGGTTTGGTGATCTCAAACAGTATGGTTCCGGTCTCCATATCCCTGATCTTGAACCGTGTGAAGTCAATATTGTACACATTTTCTTCTGGATTACACAGGTAGTCTGTTAGGGGGGGGAAGAAACATATTTAACTACATTTACAAATGAATGGTTCCTGCTCCCTAAAATCATTATATATACTTTGTGAGTGACAGCTGTAATGATTACGTCAACAGTTCAAACTGGTACCTTAATCATTTAGTAGTATACAGATGAATAAGACAGCAGAGGCTTTACTGGAAGCAAAGTCAGTAAGCCTTAAAACAAAAACCAAATTATCCTATAAAATAAAAAGCAAAAAAATGGATAAAAAAATAAAATGAAAAATAAAAATGTGTCCAAATATCTTAAAAGGTCCGTTTACACAACATCATTTTCAACTAAAAAGTTATGTGTTTTTCATGGAGTCGTGTGCATTTGGATTCGGTATTGACTCATACTCGAACATATTAGGAATTGGACTTATTCCCAAGTCGAGTCCCATTCAAAATATTTCATGATTATTACTGTACGTTAATATTTCTTTAAATTGATGTTTGATTGACACATCCAATGATTGGTGATTTTCTTGTGCGCAACTGTGCATGACTTGAGATGTTTGTGCAAAGACTCCCGCCAGGTTCTCTCCCACACCCGTGTCCCGCCCACTCTGATTCTATTTTACACTGTGTCCCACTTTCCAGAAAGTCAGATTGCTATATTATTTCTCTTCTATTGTCTTTTTATTGTTTTTGGCATTTAATATAATATGAAAATAAAATAAAACGACAACAACAACATTAGATACAATTAGTAGCAGATGATAGAATAATTGAAGTCATAATAATAATATGTAAATAAATAATAACTGTAGAAATTACATTGAGTGAAGAAAAAAAACAGTTCCAACTATGGTCAAAAGCATGGTCGTACGCTACATTATTTCTCAACTCTGTTATTTTAATATATTTTCTGTTTACAAAGTAGGACAAAAGTGTCAGAGAAAACCAAATCTCGGTTAACCCTCTGGGGTTCTTCGGTCATTTCTGACCCACATTTTTTTTTTTAATGTTCGAAATCGTAGCTTCATCGGAATGGTCCGAAACTTGGTGACTTTATTGGTACTTGGTATATGAACACCCCAAATAATTGGGGACAGGATTTGAAAAGTCTAAGTGGTCGTAAAAAAAAAAAAATAGTCACACTCAGGTCCTTCGGGTCAAAAATGACCCCCATAGGAAATTAATGGGAAATTGGCAAAAATATGAAAATACAGAGTTTTTTTATGCACACAATCTACAAATCAGCCAGGATGCAGAAAAAAGGACTCAACAGTGAAGGGGTGAATCTCTAAAACATAAAGAGTGCAAAACAGACAAAAAAACTCACACACACAAAAACACAATTAGCTTTTGGAATGGCACGCGTTAATTTGTGTGTGCGTGTGTTTTTGTGTGTATAAGTGTGTGTGAGTTTTTTTGTCTGTGTTGCACTCTTGATGTTTTAGAGATTCACCCTTCACTGTTGAACCCTTTTTCTCTGCATCCTGGCTGATTTGTAGACTAGATTGTATGCACAAAAAAACTAATTTCCCATTCATTTCCTATGGGGGTCATTTTTGACACGAAGGTCCTGAATGTGACTTTTTTTTTTTTTACGACCACTTAGACTTTTCAAATCCTGTCCCCAATTTGTTTGGGTGTTCATATACCAAGTACCAATAAAGTCACAAAGTTTCGGACCATTCCGATGAAGCTACGATTTTACGAAGATCCACTATGGTGTTAAAAATGTGCTATTGCGTGATAAAAATGCTCAATGTGTCCACCGGAGGGCACGGATCTCATTTAAAAAATTGCTTTCATGAGGCCTAGGCTTGACTCTAAAATGAAATACAGCTTTAATAAAAAATAAAATTATATATATATATATAATTGAATATAATTTGTATTATATTCAATGGGAACAAATGGGTCATATAATTATTGCATAAATATGAATTATAAATCATAAAATTATCTCAAAACACCAAAAAAGAAAAGAAAATATTATTGAAAAAATATATATTTCATTGATTTTACTCAAATCTTGTTTTATCTTAATCCCGCCCTCTGGGTCATTTTTGACCCGAAGGTCCTGAGTGTGATCCATAAATGAAGAATCCCAGAGGGTTAATTAAATAAATATCAATACAGATACAATGACTGTTGACAGTCTCAACACTGAACATCTTCCCCCAAAAATGTCTAACAGAAGGCCGTCCGCCCTCTCTCCCTCCCACATAGCATCTGTCATATCTACAACCAAGAATGAACTTCCATCAATACCTTAAAATTATTTCACACTGTTCTGGGTTGCTCATTCATATTGCAATGTGGCTGCTAGGGTGGCCAGGTGCTTGACTTAAAAGCGGTCAAGATCTGTCTGTTTCAGGCCTTCATTGTTTACCACTAAACCAGCAAGGATATAATGTAAACTAATGTAAGCTATTTTTGCTTCAGTAAACCCCACAACGAGACGTTGCAGTGCCAATCAGTGTTTGCTGCTCTGTAGGTAGTGTTTTGTGGGTATGTTCTGCGAGCCGTACCCATGAATTGTAGGTATCGGATTTCTGACTCATTCTTAGGCAGTTCATTAGAGATGCCAGAATGACGGTTCCCGTGGGATGTTATTTGACAAATAAATTAGACCCTGCCAAGACAAACAGAGGCCACATTAAAAATAAGCCATTTCAAGTCAATGATTTGGTCATCACCCTTATTGTTTTACACACAGCAATGGTAATCCATTAGTATTTTAGGCTAAGTGCTGTGATTCACAATTTCCAATTCAGAGTTCTTAAACTTCAGGGTATTTATACAGTAGCTGTATTAAGCCTCATCTTAATAAAGTGGTACCAACTGAATCAGTCTGGACAGATATAAAGGTCTGAAAGGGAAAAACCCCTATCCATTGCATTAGGCCTAGCAGGGAAAAACAATAATGTGAATAAAAACATCAAATGCAATTCATCAGGGCTTATACAACCACAGAATTTAAATTGCAAATGAGCTCTCTATTAAAATGCACAGTTGTTGGCTCTTAATATTCAGTTTTTTTGTGTGTCCGATTTCCTGAGCACACATTCTGTGATCTAGGACATTAGGCCTAATGTTATTTTAGTTTCAAAATAAAGTGGTTTTCAGCTGTTATTCTAATTGTGTCGCACATCGTAAAAACACATCGTTGATTTGAAAAACATCTGTATAACAACTGATAACTGCTTTCTGAAAACTCAGGATGCAATGTCTGCAATTTGTAAATGGAAGTTTACTTAATTTGTGCATCATTTTAATTGCCCATAACCAGATGGGAATATAGATCCAAAAGATACACTACATTGCCAAAAGTATTGGGACACCCCTCCAAATCATTGAATTCAGGTGTTCCAATCACTTCCATGGCCAAAGGTGTATAAAATCAAGCACCTAGGCATGCAGACGCTTCTACAAACATTTGTGAAAGAATGGGTCGCTCAGTGAATTCAAGCATGGTATGTTATTATAACAAAGTGGAAGCAATTAAGAAAAACAGCAACTCAGCCACGAAGTGGTAGGCCACGTTAAAAAAAAAAATCAGAGCGGGGTCAGCGCATGCTGAGGCACACAGTGTGCAGAAGTCACCAACTTTCTGCAGAGGCAATAGCTACAGACCTCCAAACTTCGTGTGGCCTTCAGATTAGCTCAAGAACAGTGTGTAGAGAGCTTCATGGAATGGGTTTCCATGGCCGAGCAGCTGCATCCAAGCCTTACATCAACAAGTGCAATGCAAAGCGTCGGATGCAGTGGTGTAAAGCACACCGCCACTGGACTCTAGAGCAGTGGAGACATGTTCTCTGGAGTGATGAATCATGCTTCTCTGTCTGGCAATCTGATGGACGAGTCTGGGTTTGGCGGTTGCCAGGAGAAAAGTATTGAATGACTGCATTGTGCCAAGTTTTTAAGTTTGGTGGAGGGGGGATTATGGTGTGGGGTTATTTTTCAAAGGTTGGGCTTGGCCCCTTGGTTCCAGTGAAAGGAACTCTTAATGCTTCAGCATACCAAGACATTTTGGACAATTTCATGCTCGCAACTTTGTGGGAACAGTTTGGGGATGGCCCCTTCCTGTTCCAACATGACTGCACACCAGTGCACAAAGCAAGGTCCATAAAGACATGGATGAGCAAGTTTGGTGTGGAGCAACTTGACTGGCCTGCACAGAGTCCTGACCTCAACCCAATAGAACACCTTTGGGATGAATTAGAGCAGAAACTGCTAGCCAGGCCTTCTCGTCCAACATCAGTGCCTGACCTCACAAATGCGTTTCTAGAAGAATGGTCAAAAATTCCCATAAACACACTCCTAAATCTTGTGGAAAGCCTTCCCAGAAGAGTTGAAGCTGTTATAGCTGCAAAAGGGTGGGCCAACTCCATATTAAACTCTACGGATTAAGAATGGGATGTCATTAAAGTTTAAGTGCATGTAAAAGCAGACGTCCCAAAACTTTTGGCAATATAGTATATGATGGAAATTGACTTGGGTGTTATTTTTTTAGTCTTATATAATCTATGCATTTAATTAAAATGTGACAATTTATTTATTTTTGTATGAAATTGCAAACAAAGTTAAAAAGTCAAATTGTGAAAAAGTAGTAGAGTGCAATATTTTAATGACTTCATCAAACAAGCAAAGTGATAATTTTAGTGAAGTGATAATTAAAGAATCATGGTGGAGGCCAACATTCTGAATGTGGACCGTACAATTCAGTTTACATGCAATTTGAGTACTGTTGAAGAACAGCAATAAAGCCTGCCAGAAAATTTAGACATGCATGACATTAAATTGAAGACATTAACCAAAAAAGCTCACACTAATGTGTGAATGTTGGGTTTAGCTACCTGAACCACACTGTCTGCATGGTCTTCACAAGGTTCTGATATTTGCAAATTACTTAATATACCACAAAACCCTATTTGAGATACACACTAATATATCATTTAGAAAGGATAGTACACAAATGCATCTAATGTGTCTGCTTTTCTTAAGACAAATCCACAGAAAAATTGTCCACAATCATGCACAATAACATGTTATTAACAAGATCCAGGTTCTGAATGGATTTAACATAGCATGCATGCATGCTACTAAATAAGCCCACCTGAGAGAAGGTGCATTCCCGTGGTCACATGCCGCAGTTTAGCCCCTCCTCTCTGGACACTGTACATGTGCTCCCCCTGAGCCCAGGGCCCAGATTAGGGCCTAAGCAGCTTAAGGCGTCTCAGCATGGCAGGGGCGGATTGGGACGCGATCAGGAGATTTAAATGGAAGGCAGGTTTTGTGTACCTCTCTCTCTGCAGCACTACACTGTGATGTAACTGCAACCGACCAAACATAGTCCTCAATCATATGTTTTCCAAAACCGGTTTTGTAATGGCATTGCTCAGACAGCAGACAAAACAGACTCTGACCTAAATGGAATGCCGTCTGACCCATAATGCAAATAAGCTGGCTCTCTAGAACAGGTTGGTTTCTGGATTTTGAGATGCTACAATAGGATAATAAAATAATTCAGCACCTGAATTTGGATCTTTGGCTAAACAGAGGTTTAATTTGTTATCATCAGTTGAACTAACACATGAACTAACAATGTTATAATGTAACAAATAATTCTAACACATTTTTTATCTTAGTTAAACGTTAATTTCAACATTTACCAATAGATTATTTAAAATCCTAAAGTTGTATCTGTTAATATTATTTAACGGACCTGATCTAACAAACTAACAATGAACAGTTGTATTTTTTATTAAATAACGTTAACAAAGATCAATAATAACTAATGTTGGTAAAATGAATCATGGCCTTCTGATATTTAGTCAGCATTTCCTCCATTAACCATTCAGCCAAGATCCTCAAATTATTTACATACATACAAAACATACATACTGTATATAGTATTCACAATACATCTCATAACCTTGTACTCCAGTTATACGAGATGCACATGATTATCTTTTGCTTGAAATGTTATGAACAGCAGCTATGCTAATTATTTGCCATTTGCTTTTCGGTTTCTAACTAGACATTATGCCAGCTCCAGTTTGGATCCAGCCTTTTGTAAAGATGACACCAAATAACGGAACATTTTCCATACAGTATATTGTAATCATTATGATCACAACATATAATCATTGATTTACAGGGCTCATTGTTTCTGGTTAATACATGGCATTAGCTAAACGGATGATCTGTATTGTCCTAGAACTGTACATTTCTGCAATATAGACATTAGTTTGATAGTCACCTGACAACAGATTACTCTTAATTTTAACACAGAAACATACAATTTCAGTAAAGCTGCTTTGGACGCAAGGGTTTTCCTGCACTTTAAGACACTCCTCTGACTGTCTGTGTAAGCACTCTGTGAAGAGCGGCAGATGTTTATATTTACAACGCGTTTTTGGAACATTAAAGAGAAATTAAATTTTTTTCATTTACTCACCCTTAAGTTGTTCCAAACCTATACGAGTTTCTTTGTTCTGTTGAAGTAAAAAGTATATTTTAAAGAATGTTGGTAACCAGACTTCCATAGAAAAAAAAAAAGAAAAAAAAATATGGAAGTCAATGGGTGCCATCAACTGTCTAGTTACAGACATTCTTCAATATATCTTTTGTGTTCAATAGAAGGAAGAAACTCATACAGGTTTGGAACAACATGAGGGTGAGTAAATGACGACATTTTTGGGTGAAATATCCCTTTAAGAAATGCCAAGCAGAGGTGTTTAAATTGGTGCTCAAAACGTGCCGCGAGTTCTGCATGCTCGTGAATCCTGTCATTATAACCAACAAAGTATAAACGCCAATAATAGATTCTATACAGATTGCACAGCTTCATGGATTATAGAGGGAGTTTTTGCAAGAGTGCAGCTTTGTGTACCTCGGATTGTAGAGCTTCAATGATTATAAATGGCAACAATCTTGGCTTATAATATACATTTTTCATGCTGCTAACTACATATTGCAAAGTTTCCGGATTGACAATCGTATTTAAATGCGCGATTGAATCCGATAGACAGTGATAAACATAGCATTGGACGGAACTGATATCTGATACTGTACATTAAATGATCTACCCACCACTTTGTTACTTGGCTGTTCACTTTTCAAATCAGTCACTAAAATGTGTTGATCTGTCCTGACAGTAATAATTTTTTTAACTCAAAAATAGGATGAGATGAGTTAATATTAGATTTTCAGGTATTATTGACTTAAATTGAAGTATTTCAATTCATTCTTTACAGTAGCAGGTGGTGAGAACATGGTGAGAGCATCAAAAAGCAGAGAAACACTCAACTTCATGCAAATAAATGGCCAAAAAAAAAAAAAAAAGTTGTACAGCAACCAATCCTTGAGGTCTTTAGTCATTAGACTTTCAAAACCTGCCAATGCTTAAATCACATTGTTGCATATACTTTATTGTAATTCAGATTCCAAAATGTACATGAAACTTGGGTGTGTTACAACCTCACTAGGTGATCTACATTCATTCAGAGACGTTCATAATAACTGACTCATCTTAAATCTATTAAATAATCTGTGCAGTGAATGACAGCGATAGTAATGAGGATTATCGCTGCAATGTAATTCCTCAGTATCCGCTACATAACTAACACCTTCAGAGCAACACAAATTCATTTAACATCGACTGCTGTTCACTGACTACAAATGACGCTTTGTACAAAATCACCTCTCCACTCCATCGCTCCATCTGGCTATTCCTCTATGCCAGATTTTTGTCCGAGAGAGATACAGAGTGATGGAGTCTGCGTGAGTGTGGATATAAATGTGTGTAGCAGTACATCAATAAGAGGTGGCCTGTAATCCGCTCCTCAGGCACGTCGCCCAGATCAGTGAGGTAATGCACAGAGTAGCAGGTGTGTCTCTATGAGTCGGGAATGGGCCGGTGTCACACTAACATTTCTCACGGTGGGCGGCAGAGACAGAGTGCGCCGGAAGGACTCTACTCAACAGCTCCTGTAAGATGCACGAATAAAGCCAAAATTTTGTCAGAGCTTTGGTCAAGGATGGGGGTCGGCAGCCTTTATGTCACAAAGTGCCATTTTTAAGTTTCTGATACTGTGCCATATACTTGGTTTAATATCTCCGAAATGTATAGCATTAACTATGTACAGCGGAACAAGCTGTCAGTCAGTATTGTGTGCGCGTGATGTGAAGAGGTCGTGCTAATGGTTTATCAGAGCTGTGCGCTTTCATTGACTTGAGTTTAATTCTCACTTTGTAACTCCCAACTTAAAACAAGCTGTGTTACTATGAGGAATGATTACCTCAATATGTAGATCTGTATGCTAGGTACTTTATCTGAATTAAATACATAAACCTCTCTAGCTTTTGCTCACGTGCCAAAGATTTCCCCATTGGTTGCCGACCCCTGGTCTAGGAGTTCCAACATTAAGCTGTGGTGCACATGCAAGCAATGATAGTTTGAATCACAGTGTAACACTGAATCCAACATAGAGGTGTGCGATATACATCATCTATGATAATAATGTGATTGTTGTTTTAACAATGTGCGATCTGACATTATCGAGCATGTCCCTCACTTTAAAAAAAACACACAGAGAGTGCACGCATCCACTACTACAGTAGAATAGACTAGTGTGCTTGTGAATATAGAGTGCACGCTTTCACTGCGTGATTTAGTCCATTTAAAATGCATTTAGAATGTCCCCAATATTCAAGATAAGGGGACAAAAACACGTCTGTTACGTCTTTTGTATTTATATCTTTTAATAGTTAAATCAATAAATCACACAAAGAGTGCTGCTTTTGTCTTCAAATATCATCATCAGTGATATTGATTTGATATTGATGAACAGTAAAATAAGTTATTTAGTGATTTATATTTTAGACACAACATTGCCCGTTTTTGCTCTATTTCGCCAACGAAAAGGACTTCTTTTACGTCTCTAAGCAACACACTGCGGTATTTCATTACTGAATGAATGAATTGCTTGAATAAATGATTCAGTGACTCACTCATTAAGACAATCAAATGCTTCGTTCATGAATCAATCAATCAGCTGTTTGAATGAATCGGTTGAATCTAAAATGACTCGCTCATTAACAGTGACTTGCTGCCACCTACTGGCGTACATACTGGTTAATTTCACATTTAAAGTATCTTTTCATTGTTTAAATCATTTCAAATCTCAATATTCAGTGTTTTATGTATAAAACATCAAAATATTATTTATGCATTTGTAACTGCTGGTTAAATGCATTCATGTCCCCTCTGAGCTTCATTAAACAGTCTCTGTAAATGCATCTAAATGCCACTTCAGATGCAGCTTCTGAATTTCCTCTGCATTGCAAAGATGAATTTAGTTGATACTGATTTCATTTGATTGGTAACAGCCCTATTGTGTCTTATTATTCCAATTAAATTGATTGATTAAATGTAAGAAATTGACACAAAAGATGATACATACATTTATTAGGTAAAAAAAAAAAAAGGTAAAAATGCCCATAAAAGTTCAAATGAATCTTTTTGGGGAAAATACTCCAAGAGTAGCGATACTCCAAGACATATGGTAAAAGGTTAACAAATTTGGTATTAAATTGGGGGTGGAAATTAATAGGCTTGGATTTGGTGCTGGAAACCCAATGCACAGGACAATGGTGACACCAGAATAAAAATATTCAGGATTCTGAAGCTGAAAATATAATTTTAGACGAATATGCTTGCACTGTGTCACTGACTAGATATATTTAAAATAATGTAGGTCACTTTTTACTGGCAAAATAAGACATTTGGCATTATCAGGACAAATATTCATTATACACTATATTCAACATTATAGTAGTTTAATAGCCTAGAAATCTAGACGCACCCTAGCGGTAGCAAATCTAAGTTGCAGCCAGGGTAGTCTAGCAACTCTCCGTTGGCTTGCGAGCTGGAAAAACCAAACTCTGGTCAGGCCAATCACATCGTGTAGAGAGTCGGTGGGCGGGCTTAGTATAATGACGGCAGAGTTGTGGTGGTTCTGCATACTACTTGTAAACAAAGAATCTGGCGAACAGCGGTCTTTCAAATCGGCTTTGGCCACGACTCTGGAAGACTTGAAGTAAAGGTTTTCTTTGAGAAAAGAACGGCACTCAAGTCATTCTTAAGAAAGGAAGATGTGTTTGGAGTTTTGCCGACCGGATACAGCGAAGGTTTAATTTATACCCTAGCTCCGCTTCACCTTCTTCGTTGCTCTGGTTGGTTGTAGCGCTATCCTATTGCGTGCAGAGGGGATTTGAAAGACAACCGTTCATCCCACCACTCGGATTGAGCCCTGCCAATGGTGAGTTCCCAGACCCAACATCTTGATGTGCGTCTGGCTTGTCAGGCTACGGTTAATCGTTAAAAGATCGCAATCTCAATTCAAATACCTGCACAATCTCATTCCTAATGTGGGTCTGGCTTGTCAGGCTAGTAGTTTAATGATGTAGTACTGACTTTTTCCTTATACAGTAAATTTTCATTTTGGGTGAACTATACACAATACAGATTGTCAATCCAGGATATGTGTGGTTGCATTTTTGTATTGCGATACATTGACACAATATATTGTTACACCCCTAGTATTAATACTCATGCCAGCTGTGAGGGACAAAATATTCTAAATTCCAAAAACAAAACAAATGCTGCTTGCTTAAAGAGCACCTATCATGGAATTTTGAAATTTACCTTTCATGTAGTGTGTAACATAGATCTAAGTGAATAAAAACATCCTGCAAAGTTTGAAATATGACAGTGCACCGTATATATCGTTTTTTTTTTCTTTCAAAAGTAAGAGTCGACTCTGAGTCATTTTTAAGAATCGTTAGAAGACCGAAGCTTTTTCTCGGACTAGATGACGTCAACTTGTCAAGTTATTTGAATACGATACGCCCACTTATTGCGCTCCAAGACGCCAGTGAAAACTAGAAAACATCATGGCGACGAGACGCTATGTTCTGAAGTGCGCCTCAAAAGCAAACTTTTTTCATCTGCCCAAGGATGAGCATTTGAAGACTAAGTGGCTTGAAGACAAACCATACATCGTCGCGATTGTGTGTTTATAAGTCTTCAAATCTCTCTATTTGCATGTTTCGCGATCTCAGTAAGCTTTTATTATGGACTTCTATTATGGCACATGGTGTCTTCTTCGTCTGTCTGTACCATATATGGACTACATGTGCACAGAGCGCCCTCCGGCTGCCAGTATGAATTGAAAACAACACATAAGAGACTCAATCGCTCATGATTAGGCTACATCTGCGCATTTTGAGGAAGTATTGAATAAAAAATACTCCTCTGTTTAGAAATTTGACACAGACATATGAGAATCTATCAATATGTCTCCTCTGCACACTTTTGAACTAAAAGCCCTGAGGGATGTTGATTTGTCGCGAGTCTTCGTGAGGAGAATAGAGGAGTTTTTTTATGATTGAGATCAGCTGAGGCTCATATTACAATCAAACGGTACCGACGCGGTTTTCATATTCATAACTCCTGACACATATTAACAAATTACTGTCACTATAAGACTTTGATGGGCATTCCGTTTCCGAAAATATCTGCACAGACTATACCAATCACAACTGACTGGGTCATCGGACCAATCACCGCAGATTAGCGTCACGTAAAGGCGGGGTTTTGAAAAGTGAATCACTAAAGGAATCATTTGAGAATCGCTGTCAAAACAGGTAAAAATAAATGCATATTATAAGAAAACTAAAGTCTTTTTTGTCATTGCATGCATGCAAAACTGTTGTTGGGGACTTCTAAAACAATATTTGGAACATTTTAAATGCCATAATAGGTGCTCTTTAAAAGAACTTTGTGCTTGCATGGATTGTGAAGATTTAAACTGGTATACATACTGGCCCTTATAGCATAAATAGAGATACAGAGATGAAACATGACATAAAATGAGAACATCAGTACTTTTCTGACCTTTAGGGGCAAGCCGCACAACAAAAACCGTTTAAAACATGCTGTGGATGTGTTCATTACCATACTAGTCCAACCACAAAAAAAACCCACCAGATACATAAAAGCGGTCATAAACTGAAAAATGGCTTGCTAACAGTATCATCAGCAAAATAAACCACCACAAGGTCTGATAACCCTAAAATAGGTGAATAGCCAATTCAACAAAACAGACATGTAATACCAATTTACAGTGTATTTCTAACAAATTAACTTTTTAAATATGTTCAGATTAGGTAAACGAACATTAGAACTAGATGCTTCACTGTAAGTACAAAACAACCCTTAACTAGCAATCACTAACTGGCATTTCAAAAGAATTTAGATCCAGATAATTGATTCTCAGCTGGTAGATCATGACCAGGTCACAGGTCAGTTGGGTCAGCTGAGAACCACTGATCTAGATGACATTCAGGAGCCGCTCTGAACGTGACCAGAATATTTGTAATTTCGAAAGCATCTGAGAACTTTATCTGTTCCGCACCGTCTTGCAGCACTTTGCACATGCACACGAACAGGATGTAAAAACCTCAAAAGGTACTTGATGTTCTTATCACAAAAACACACATGCACATTTGTAGGACGAGAGGACCTGATAGAGGACACAATTACACATGTCCGGTAGATTTAGGCTCAGCTTTGTAAATGCCCAGTCAAGAAATTCGCTTTGTGGCCAACGCAGACATGACCGCCATGCCTTTGGCCGTTTTAACGTGACCCTGGATCATTCTGCATTAGCATCAAGTAGCGGCGGGGTGAGAGGATAGGACGCTGAGAGCACACCATGGAAACAAGACCAACAACCTACTGGCATGTCAGAAGATTTTAAAGCGCTCAACAAGAATAGAAAACATGAGTCAAGTAAAAAAGGGCAACAGGAAGTCACCGAATGTACGTCAGCCAGTGGACGGAATAAGAGCGTGTTACATGAACTCTCGATCTTTCTCTGTGTGCACATGTCCTTAAGCATCACCACTCAAAACTGAACAAATCTGTCTCATTAAACAACGGTTCTCTGATTGCAGACTCTAGCTTTATACAAATATGTAAATATATGTAAATGACTCACATGGCAGGTTAGATTGATTTCTTTAGTTTTTTTCTGCTCAACTGTACTGCCTAAAAACAGCTTGAATCGTCTCAGTTTGTCTCAGGGATGACTCAATTTGGACATTTGTGAAATACTGAAAATTACAACTTATAGCCAGATACTAAAAAGTACAGGGAAAAAGTACATAGATATAAAAAAATATGGATGTAGTGTCCGTGACGTCACCCATAGGATTCTGATGAGCCGTTATGAAGCGCAAAGTATGGACGAGATGGCCGTTGCCATCTTGGCAGTGCGTCACTCCCAGATAACAGAAAATGGGCAAAAAGACTGGATGTGGGCGGAGCTGAAGTGACGCGATGACTAACAGACAGCAGATAAATGGCTATCCACCTGTCACTCGAAGTGGCCTCGTTTAAGATAAAATGGACAAACTACGACCTGCTCAGGGGCATCGCACCCGTGGGGACACTTTTCCCGGTGAGAGGGTTCAACACCCGTACGTTTTATGAAATTTTTCCACAGTTTTGCACAAATGCCTCTGTGTCTGCACTCGCTGCAGCTGCCTCTCCATTTCAAAAATGTATTTTGCCTATTAAATGCAACGTTTTTAATTTCAAAAGCATTTCTAAATTAAGTTCATATTTCCAACAAACGAAATTCTGAGCCAAAATAACGAAGTGGTGCTCAAGTAGGCTATAGGGCGCTTTCCTTTCCATTAATGCTTAATAACACTCCTATGTCTCCGATTGGTGGCCGGGACATAAACCTACCAACATCCGTGGCATCATTTTTGGAATGACTTATCGAATATTGCTGAACTACTGCACAATGTTTCAAACGAATGGAAAATTCTGAACAAAGGCTTCGTTTTGGTGAGTGATTCGTTAAAGGTCCCGTTTTTCCTGTGTTTTTTTAAGCTTTGATTTTGTGTTTACAGTCTGCAATATAACATGTGTTCATGTTTCGCGTGTAAAAAAACACAGTATTTTTCACACAATTTACTTATCTGTATACCGCTGTTTTCACTGTCCTAAAAACGCCTTGATGATTTCCTTATTCTATGAAGTCCCTCCTTCAGAAATACGTAATGAGTTCTGATTGTGCCAGCGGTTCCCGTGTTGTGATTCGACAGCAGCGTAGCGCACGTTACCGGAAAGGTCACGCCTCGTACCATAACGGAGAGATGCATGTGCTCAAAGTACAGTGTCCCTGAAGGCCAAACAAAGGTTATTTGACTCCGGGATGAAAATAACAGCGTCTGGACGACATGGCGACAAACACACTCTACGAACGCAACCGAATGCAACACTTCCTCTTCTCCACGTGGGAGAGCAACAAGACCACGCCCCCTTTTTTGCGTATTCTTGTGGGCGGAGGTTAGTCGACAAACTGTTCTATTGACGTCATTAAAGCAGGATGTACAGGGATGTAGTCCAAACCGGCCGTTCGCTGTAGGCTTTGAAAGGGAACTTCTGTTAAATAAAATATCTCGCTTGGCATTGAACTTTACAGGTATTATTTATGCTCTAACAGCAACATTACACACTAACTAAAGTTTGAAAAATGGGATCACGAAGAACAGGACCTTTAAATGTGTCTAACATGACTGTTGCAGCTCGGCAAGTTCTCATGTGAGATGTTATGCGCACACACTGAATTTGGTTTCTCAGCGAGCGCTAAAGTTGTTTTTCTTCTGCATTAGCCTATGTTTTAAAGATTTTTTTGTGGCTCTAACCAAAGTAAACTTTTTTTTGCTTTAAAGACATTTTTTGTTAATGTTCTAAAGAAACTGAAAAATTGTCACACTTAGTTGTAAATTGAGAACTCTTTATTCTTAATGATTGTTCTTTGCAATTGTATGGCTTACTATGTTTCATTAGAGCTTGTTAATCTTGAATATAACTTTGTTAATAAAATAAAAGTATTGAAAGAAATCTTCATAATCATTTTTAATATGGCAATATTGTCAAACAGAATTTCTAACTGTTCAGGACAATTAGTTACCAAAAATGTATGTTAAGAATCGTTTTGGGAATCGGATTGTTACTCCCAGAATCGGAATCGGATTGAATCGTTACGTGCCTTAAGATTCCCACCCCTAGCGGCCAGTCGATGAATTGCAGTATATGTCACTTCCGTACTGGCTTCAAGAGAAACTGCGGGAGGTTGCCGCTCGGTATATACACATATCCGTTTTGTTTTACAGAGAAACCTCACAGCTCGAGATATATTTTACTCTTTCGATGTATATTAAATATTTCAAATTAAATATCTGAGCATTTCATCTAAACATCAGGCAGTCCAGAGTATGCAATTTTAGTTCTTAAAATGTTCCATACATTTAGAACAAATGAACAAATGTTTGTACGAAAGTTGGTTGGTTAAAGGTAGTTGCAATGTTTATCATTAACACTTTTAGTTATACTGGTTGAAACGCTCTTCACTTCCGCTGACCAAAGTTGAAGCTTTCATAGGCCCGCTCACGGCGCTGACATCTTGGGACCGAGTCTGCGCAGTAGCGATCTCGGGACCGGAGTTGCGCAGTAGAGAACAGGAAGTAGAGGCGCGATTATCAAAAGCCCGCCCACACTCTCGCAGATGCAGAACAATTCATTATGTTGGTGTGAAATAAACAGTTGTGGAAGTGTAGAAATTAAAGCTAAAGCTCCAATCTCCTCCCAAAAATCCAGAAAAAAGTCTGTTAGTGCCTCAGTGACAAGTTCACTCAGAGAAGCCGTCAATCTCAGCTGTCAATCATGACGTCACACCCCCCGTTTTTATAGCATCAAATAACTCACTAAAACTAAACTTATTTAAAAAACGAACACTTGAAATGAAATTATTGTAATAAAAACTGCCTAAAATGACAGAAACCATCTTTAGGAAACAATTATTTGAAGTGTAATTAAATTGTTTAGTGTGTCTCGCGCCCATTCTAATACATGGAGATGCGGGGTTTAGGAGCTATACTGGGACCGGCCACCAGGGGGCGATCGAGGCGCGAAAGCTTCAATTTCTGACTGAAGCACTACAGGCTTGTGTCCGATTCGCCACATTATGACTCCTTTGAACTGAATCATTTTAACGACTGGTTAGAACGGATCAGTCCAACACTGAACTCATGAATCAGTTGAATCATTTACTCAGAACACTTGAAATGAGAACACAAGTGTGCTTACCCACTTTAGCAAGAGTGGATAGTAAGAATTAGCTTTAATCATCCACAGTCTTTCAGCTTATTTATTTGGACAATGTGTAGTAAAATAAATAGCCTAAAATCATTTAGTTTAGACTGGAGTGAACCCAGAACAAAGTTGTGGTTAGCTAGCTGATAATTTTATGAAATTGTATATAGCAGAAAATTAGGCTATTTGTTCATTTTTTAATACTACTTTTTAAATATTGATATGATTATATACCAAAACAACTATCAGTAAATAGTGTAAAAATGAGGAACAAAAACAAACATCAAGGTATCAAAATAAGATAAGCAAAAATTAAAAATTTTCTTTGAATTTATTTAAAATGTTTTGTCAGTATTGCACTTGCAGATCACGTGGGTAGGGAACTTTTTTACTGTGCGTGCGTGTGTGTGTGTGTGTATGGATGACCATGTCTGTCAGCCACCACCGAAGACCATTTTTGACCCAGGAAAAACCCTGCATATATACACTATTCAAAACTGATTAACGCTCATTTGTCAAAAGGAACACATTTATCATCCTCCTCCTCCTCATCATCATCATCATCATCATCATCATCATCATCATCATCATCATCTCTGACCAGGCATTAGAAACAGCTATGCTCTGAAGGGGATTGAATCTTTTACTACAACGGGCCATGCTAAGGACACTGGGTTGCAAAGGAGTGGTGTACATTTTTAGCGCATTAAGCTTGGCAGATTAGCCATCTGGAATTTAGAGGTGCAGATATAGACACAGGAAATGACAGTAAGAGCAGACAGTGGAGAGAAAGGACAAGGGATGCAGTCAAATCTCACCTGTTTCTTTAAGTCAATACTAACAAAAAATAGATCTTTTTTGGATGCAGTCAAATCTCACCTGTTTCTTTAAGTCAATACTAACAAAAAATATATCTTTTTTGTAAGAAGTCCTAAATTTGTGTGATTATTAACAGGGTTGCAAAGGGGAGGAAAATGTCCGGTACATTTCTGGAAACTTATCAAGGGAACTTAATTTGGGGAATTATGAAAATATTCCAATTTGCAAACTTAAAAGGAATTTATTGGAAATTACTTTAAACTGTATCGTATACAAACATAAATAAACATTTTGTTTAATAAGTGGACATGTTTGGGGTTTTTTTGCATATGGATATATTTTCCAATGATTTACTTTTAATTTAGTAAATCTGTCAAATAAATATATTTTCATTGCAGCAATTGTTATGCAAGTGTTATTTATTTCAGTCTCACATGATCCTTCAGAAATCATTCTAATATGCTGATTTGATACTCAGGATTCATTAATGAATAAAACGTTAAATAGAACAGTATTTAGTCAATCTTTTCTAACAATACAAGTCTTTCCTATCACTTTTTATCAATTTTTCTCAATTATCAAAGTATTAATTTCTTCAACAAAAAAAAGGGAAAAAATTACTGACCCCAAACTTTTGAATGGTAGTGTACAAAAGATATTCCCAGTTTATTCCCATTAATTCCCAAATATTCCTGTTCCATCATACATCAGCAGAGAAAAGTCTGTTGTTTCACCGGAAGATTGAGTTATGATATTGATTGAAAATTACAAGATCAAAACTAATTTTAGAAAAATGAAATGCATGTATGGATGAATCATTCAAAACAAGATGAATAAATACATTTTATAAAATATTTTCATATCATGCCCTCAAACAATAGAACCTACTACACATTCAGTCTAATATTTTTTTCTTAATTTCGTGAGGTAAACAAAAGTCATATTTTAAAGTGACAGTTCTGTAATAGTGGGTAAGACTAGGAGGCGAGCTAATGATTCTCGAGTATCTACATTTATGTATAGCAAGCAGTGCTTTCATTTCTGCTGCAGATGAAGTTATAAAGTGCCTGAATAAATGGCAATAGAATTGTGTTAGATTAACACTGAAGGAGGGTCACATTTAGAATCAAGAACAGAATTGGCATGGAACTGAACACACACATAAGCGGTCAAATCCAGCCTAGAGTTCAGTGAGACGTAAACAGTGCAGAAACTGTTGAAATAATATGCTAAGACATCTAGTGAGGTCAAACAAGCTGGCTAACAAACAAACAAAAAAACTGATGTGTTGTGCACTAGATGCAGTCTTAAAGAATAACAAATGTAGTTGATTAACTTAGAAAGAGTAATGAGCTTTTCCCTGATTTGCTGGTCTGCTACAGTACAGCCTTGTATAAACTACTTTCTGATAATTGTGTGCATAAAGTTGGAACAGGATATTACATTTAAATTGGGAATGAATACTGGAGAGTCCATGTACTACGACACACCGACTCTCTTCAAGTAGGATACACTCATTTGCATTTATTTTTCATCAGCTGTGAATAGTAAATCATGTACTTTTAATTTTGAGTTCCAATAACCAAAAACACCTTCTTAAAGATGATTAATGTCTTAAACTGACCAAGTAAAATAGCTACAGAATATAGATATAGATACTGTGTCTGTGAAGTGAAAATAATCCTGAAGTGAACCGATGTGTTAGTGTAAGAAAAATATCCATATTTAACACGTTAGCACCCGCTAGACCGCCTTCCGTATTCAACTTGCGTGGAAAGTGTAACGCCTCTAACAGTTCAAAATGCTTACTCTACAACCGTCGTCATTGCCGCGCCAGTTGCGCTTTTCCCGTAAGTTGAATACGGAAGGCGGTCCGCCAGATATTTCACTTTATAACGTGTTAAATCTGTATATTTTACTTATGCAAACCCTTCGCTACGGAAGGCCTTTATTAACCCCCGGAGCCGTGTGGAGCACTTTTATAATGGATGTGTACACTTTTTTTTAGGCTTCAAATTTTGGGCTGCCATTTAGGCCCAATCACATTTCTACCCCTTAGCCCTTCCCTTTCCCCTACGCCATCGTTTTACGCATTCACGTGAAGAGTTAGGGGTGTCTCGATTCTCTTTTGGCTGGAGTGGTAGGGTAAAGGGGAAGGGCCATATAGCCCTTCAAACGAAGATTTTTCAGGACCACACTTTGAACGAAGGGGAGTTTCTCTCCACCAACTACCATGCAGCATAGAATGTGTGTATGTTGCCACTCAGGATCGATCACTTGCGTGTCGCCTGGCTACCAGTTTCTCCGTAGCTTGCTAAACGCACTATTTGAGTGATTTGAACACATTAATAATAGTTTAAAAATATATATCTGGTCATCCTTCATAACGCAGTCGATATTTACATCACATTTCATCTGTAAACTCTTGCGTTACCATTCAAGGCGACGACTGACATGACGTATAACATTATCGCATCACCACAGTAGATAACGAAACGATATCCATACCGGTCGGCTCGGATCAGCACGGAATGGAACGGTTAATAAACAAAGAGAACAGTTTGGCCCGATGGAAAAGTGGCTTCACTAGTCTTGTATGTTCTGTATCATTCTGTATCATCTTAGGAAACTCTAGCTCACACGTTTTTGACCTGAAAATTAACGCCGTTTTATTAAGTCCAAAAAATAAAATAGAATTGGGCCTTACTGCCATTATAATGCTTGGATTAGCCAGGACATTTTTTAAATAAAAGAGTAGAATGAGTTTGGAAAAGGGTGGATTCGATCTTGGGTCGGGTCCCATCAAAAGCCATTGCCATCCATCTTCACGCCACTGATTCGGTTATCAGCAAGATAATTTTGTCAGAGTTAATGTAAATGGCCTCTGTCAACAAGGCGGGCTATGATGCACTTGGTTTAAACAGACTCTCTGTTAAATTAATATATACTAACATGCTAGCCTGGATGATTCTGACAATGAAGTGCAGGTATTAAAACAAAGACTTTAGTCAGTGGAGCCAAAGGGCTGGAGTTCACAAGGTTTGTTCAGTTCACAGGGTTTGTCTTTGGCACTTAGAGACTGCAGTATGTGGATCATTGTCGTTCAGACTGAATATATAAATATTATAATTCTATTTCTCAAGGTTCAAAGTTAAATTTATACAGTCTGTATTTTTTTTATTTAATTCGGCCTTGAGACAAATAGGTCAAGGGTATTTTCTCGCCAAGAGCCATGATGATTCATTTGTTTAGTTTCTGAAATAATGCCTAAATTAGTCAAAATATGAATTAAGTTACCCAATTTTTAATAAAGCATCGTTTGGGACTAATTACCATGAGCAAAGCTAACTGTTAAAAAAAAGGCCATAGAAAAGGCTACTCACTTTTAATGGACTAAAAGTAAGTTAACAAAAGTTACTTTGACGATTTCTGGTCTGATAGCGACGTATTGTAAATTTAGGACCGTCATTGCTCAGGAATGCCATTTACAAGAATTTTAAAACAATGAGCTCATCTAACATCCTGTGACCTTCATGTACTTCCTTTTCCTGGTGCTGACTGTAGAAAAAGTCACTTTCATGTCATGTGTCCAATCCTTTGCAGAGACAGGAAATGTTGCTCAACGTAAGGCAACTTGGAAATGACATAATCCCAAAGCATCATCAAATGCAAATGGACAGAAGGCCAAGTGAAGGACCTAAAGTTTGAACCGGATGAATTTGGAACCGGCAAGGAACTTAAAGGGTTAGTTCACCCAAAAATGAAAATTCTGTCAGTAATTACTCACCCTCATGTTGTTCCAACCATGTAAGACCTTCGTTCATCTTCGGAACATAATTTAGTATATTTTTGATGAAATCTGAGAGCTGTCTCACTCCTCCATAGGCTTTCAGAGGGAATGAAACTTGATGGCCCAGAATAGTAAGTAAAAACGTCATTTAAGGAGTCCAAATGACTACAGTGGCTCTGTATTAAGTCTATCATGCGACGAAAATACTTTTTGAGTTCTCGCGCATGCGTCGTGGCACTCCTGCGAACTCTCGTCAGAGGCTCAAATTGAACAACAATAATAGTGGTATAAAGTCGTTATTTTTGTTGTTTTTTTCCGCTCAAAAAGTATTTTCGTCGCATGATAGACTTAATACAGAGCCACTATAGTCATTTGGACTCCTTAAATGACGTTTTTACTTACTATTCTGGGCCATCAAGTTTCATTCCCTCTGAAAGCCTATGGAGGAGTGAGACAGCTCTCAGATTTCATCAAAAATATACTAAATTATGTTCCGAAGATGAACGAAGGTCTTACATGGTTGGAACAACATGAGGGTGAGTAATTACTGACAGAATTTTCATTTTTGGGTGAACTAACCCTTTAAGGACAATGTTTCGAGATCAAGCCTATTTTATAATTATTATAACATCATACATGCAAAGAAATATATTTTGAGAATCTTACTTTTATATTAGATCTATCATCTATGCCTCTGAAAACATTTACACGTCCAACTGCATGCAACCGCTTCTCTAAAGCTTCAGGTCTCCAGGAAACGTGCTCTTAATGAGGTGATAAGGAGCTCCTGCCCCAACTTCGACCTGCAGACACCGTTTCCATGGTAAGAATCTCAACATATGCCTCAACAATCACAGAGCAAGTAATGCATTATCAGAAGGTGCTAATATTGGTCACTCGGGTTCCAACGTACGTGTTTCTGTCAATTGCTCTCAGAAGATATGTCATGTTCATGGCTCAACAATAGATCAGATTAATATAATTTAATTTTAATATAATAGAAATAACTAATATAGGATTGATATAAATAATATTAATATAATTGTTTTCATACAATTCTAAAAAAACTAATTCTTTTAAGCATGAGTGAATAACAAAAAGACAACAGTGGAACCATTATGTATGATGACAGATCAAAGTCGAGGCGGCCAAGAGTTTTGCGCACTAAAATTTATCAGAGCTGAGGTTTGAATCGCTTGATGAGTCAGAGCAACTATCGAAAGAAAAATGATGTCTTGTGAGAAAAAGCACAGGTTTGTTGCTTTGAGTGGGCAGCATTTTTCAGATGTTCAGAGAGACCCATCAGGACAGCTTATGGAGTCATATACTGCAAACAGGTGAATTTATGTAATGTCTGAGCAAATAAACATGCTGTTTGAGTGGACTAGAAACAAACATGCACCGCATTTGTAGGGCACATTATAACTGTTTCCACACAGCAAAAACAATGCCCATGCCCTGCTTATTTACATATGTCACTTTAAGGCCTGTCGCAATAATCAATATATCGATATATCAAACAATATGTATATAGACATGACCTCAATAATTTTTTTGTGATATATATTTGCAATATATCGTCCATTATGTTTACATGATCATTATGTAAACATTATGTTCATTAAAGGGGTGGTAAACCACGATTTCACTATTCTAACTTTAGCTAACGTGTAATGTTGCTGCTTGAGCATAAACAACATCTGCAAAGTTACAACGTTCAAAGTTTAAAGCAAAGGGAGATATTTGCTTTTAAAGAAATCAGTTTCTAAGAACTACAGCAAACGGCCAGTAGGCGACTACACACATTCCTCCAGGGTTGGTGACATCAACAGGCTCAATATTTACATAAACCCCTCCTCCGAG
This sequence comes from Gobio gobio, assembly GCF_949357685.1. Lineage (NCBI taxonomy): Eukaryota > Metazoa > Chordata > Actinopteri > Cypriniformes > Gobionidae > Gobio > Gobio gobio. Next base: position 19,864,265 of record NC_137107.1, on the reverse strand, counting down.
AATATTAAATAGGGGGGGGTGAGGCCATTTTGTATCGCGGCGCTGTTGTGGTATAGTTAGGCTGGAGTGTTGTTGCCGCGATGCCGAGGAAACGCTGTTATTTTCATCCGGATTGCAGGTCTGGGGTACTTGCTCTGTTCAGCCTTCCTTGGGACGGGGGTGCGTTGCAGAGCGATTAACATACAGCATGTTATATGCACGTGTGTATGGGTCAGCGGGGAATCAGGTGCGCGCAGAGCTCCCTGCAGCACATCTAACCGAGGAAAACATCCACCGTCTTCGCGATTTCAATGCCAGATTTGCACAACGTCAGCTGCGTGAAAAAAACACTGCCGGTGCGTGGATGCATGACGCGCGCGCTGCACATTTCACGGAGGACAACACAAACTTCCACAAACTTCGCGAGTTCAATACAGGATATGCACCACGGCTTGTCCTGAAAGCTGGATTTACAAACAGAAGCTGTTTACGGGCCACAACCTGTAAGTCTGATTTATTTTTCATCGGTGTGTTTTCCTGTAATAGGTTGTAGCAAGGAAGTAAACAGATGACAACGCTGTTCTGCAAACCAGTCTGTTAAATGCTCATTCATACTTAACGTTATCCGACGAACACCTAACGTTACAAACACTAACGTTAAAATCTCAACAGCGAACCAGACATTAGTGTAAATGATTCTTTGATTAGAGCTTTTATGTATTGTTTATCTACAGGCTTGCTAAACATGCTTCTGTGTGTGATTTGGCTAACTTACTAGTTAAAGCCAGTGCTTAGTGTTTGTTTTGGGTTAGTTCTTGCGACAGATATTTGGCTATAATCGTTCTAAAAATACTAAAGTTAAAGTGCCATTCAGTAGCGATCATTATAGATCCGCAGTCTTTACTCTTGAGGAATGAACAGGTTCTGCTCGATCATCTTCACTCAAATGTTCTGGGTCTGATTCGGGCTCAGATTGGTGTGGTTTTATTGACGCCGTTGTTTCTAACACTGACCAAAGCACAGCCTCCGGTAAGGGGCGTGACGTTTCCAACATACGTGCACTAGGCGTTTAGTGAATCACAACACACTGGGCCAGCTAACCAATCTGAGCCCATCGCGTATTTTTGAGGGACTGGCTTCATACAACCCGGAAAGCATCAGACCGTTTTACAAGGAGGGACAGAGCAGTGTAGAATAAAGGTCAAATATATGAAAAATAAGGCAATTTTTTTTTAAAACGAAGCATGAACACATGTTACAGTGCACCGCACAAACACAGCCAAGCCTTCAAAAGAATGTGTTTTACCACCCCTTTAATGTTTTTTTCATGAATTTGTATTATTGTTGTCTAATCAATAAATATTAATAGCCGTTATGGGGTTACATAATTATTGTAAATTAACTACCTGATAATACATTTTACATGGTGTAATTAATTATTTTATAAATGCATTTCTTTGATGCATAAAAATGTGTAACTAATAGTGCTGGCCAATTGATTAATCACATCTGAAATAAAAGGTTATTAATATACACAAACTTTATGTTAAATGCGATTAAACGCAGCACTAATGACAGCACTAGTAACTAAACATAATTTATAAATTTGCGTGGGAAAAATATTTATGCCAAGTAAAAATCTGAATGAATGAAAATGCTTGTTTTTTTATGATTCGAAGTAATTCTAAATTTCTACCATCTGGACATTATAAGTTAATTTACCTTAATTTAATCACCTTCATTTGAACTTAGCTGGAAAACTAAATTATTGTTAAAACTTATTAAAAACAAATTATAAAAGCCTACTTTGAACTATCCAGAGAGGTTGGTTAACAAGCATGTTCATAGCGGAGTCAAGTCCTTATATAAATAATTACACATTGCAAAAATTTGAAAAAATGGCTGCCAAAGGAAGGATATATTCTTGGGAACTGTAACAATATTAATGAATTGGTGAGGAAGTGGAAGTAGCCACCAATTCATTTAACAAACACTGTGTACATAAATGGGACACAGAAACAAGGTTGAAACAAAATTAGGCAGAGGTGACGACATGAACAGGTGCAAGTTTAAACCAATCCAGTCCAGAGGTGGGGCTCTTAAAAGTATGTATTATGTTTACATATAGGCCTACTTTAAATGGATTGCTGTTTTTTTTTTAAGATAACATCTTCGGAACAAATATCATAAACATGAACACAAAAACAACTTTAGTGCATTTGAAGAGTAGATAACTAACAGTTAAGAAGATGCACCAAAATATATGATGAAGAGCCTGGACAGATTGAGGTCAAAAAATTGCAGAAATCCTTGAATTCACAAACTTGTTAGAATTGAGCATGAATCAATTAATTAATTAATTATAATGCAAACTTTTGGAACCATTCCTAAGAGGTTAGGATTACATGCAGCCTCTTCATAAAGAGTTCATGGGATGTGGATGTTGTATAAGGCATTACACGGGCATTTAAAAACAGTAATGGAGGGCTTATTGGCCACCTGTTCCCTAATCATGCTTAGGACTGGCAAGGCTGAACAATCTGAGGTGGTTAATTATAGTTGATCCTTGGGGAATAACACTGCCCATGTTATTTACTTATTTCAATTTCCAAAGTCGTCCATTAGCTGATAAGTTAAATTCCAGCCGTTTTAACCCTTTTAAAAGATCTTTATATTGCGCTACACTGATGCACTGGAACGCATTAATTAGACATCAATGTGTTGGTGGTTTATATAAAACCTAATGATTGCTTCAATATGTTTCTCAAGCAAGTTATTTAATCATTCGTTCTTATTAAAGAAACCCAATGATCTGCAATATGGCGATTACAGCATAGTGAAGTGTTCATAAACAAGAGGATCTGTGATTACTCATTCTACTGGAACCTGCGTTGATACAAAGCGCGACCGAAAATGCACGATGTTTAGCGAAGCATTCCGAGTGTGTTCCGATCCACTCGATCACTTACTTTCAGTGATCTTCTGCAATCCCAGCACATCCTCTGGGCTGATCGTTTTGTTCGCGAGCAATTCCTCTTCTGTGGTCGCGGGGACTCCGACGTCTGTCGCGTTGCAGCCCTTCTTGACTTTCATGGCCTCGGCTAAATCAGGGTTCGAGTTCGCTTTGCTGCCGCGGATGCTGTGGCGGTTATTGCCGCTGCCGGTGTCTCCGCTGCTGCTGCTGCTGCTGCAACTACCGAGATTAACGCCGCCGGACTTCTTAGAGCTCGATGGGTCCTGGCTGTTGCCTGTGCTGGTACAAGAATAGCTCATTATCCGTTCCTCCTCCTCCACCCCCTGCTCCCCCGGTCTAGCAAAGACACAAAACAGTCACCCTCCCACACCCGAAGGGCTGAGCAGGTCGCCCGCTTAGAGGTATTTAAATCCTCCTGTTCTCCGCTCACCCTGAATCTCTCTCGCGCTCTCGCTGAGGGACGTACCAATGCGCGCGGGAGGGGTTCACATGACGTTCAGTGGCGCGTGGCGACAACAGACCATATTCATTTGACTCATAGTAAATTGTATTCCTGAGAAAATTATGTTGGATAAAATAAATCGTCGAGTCTAGACTGATTTGGTCATTCTAGCGTACCGTGCGCGCCGGGTAGCTGTTTTGAATCTCCCTGTTTGTTGTGTGGTACGGCCCAAGTTGATTCGTGAATTGCGTGCATTAATTCAACTCAGATAAACAAATCCAAAACGAATCAAATAAAGCCACAGCAATTGTGAAAGGTTTTAAAGCAAATATCATTAATTATATTATTTTAAAAGAAAAAGAAAACTTTAACGAGATTGTCAATATGAGCTTTTTTTTTTTTTATCTAAATGTAATTTATTTTCAGTCGACATTGACATGTTTACAATTAATGTGAAGCGGTCCGCACCAGTTAAAAAAATGTATTCAACACTAAAAATAAAGGTTTCAAAAGAGGGTTTTTTCAGTGATTTCACTTTAAATAACCTTTCAGTGAATTGTTCATAAAATAACCACTGTTTCCTCTTAGTACGAAGAAGAAGAATATTTCAACAATCTGAAGAATCTTTTACCTCTATAAGTAACCTTTTGTGCAATGGAATGGATGTTAAAGGTTCTTCATTGGAGCCATAGATAATAAACAACCTTTGTTTTTAAAAGTGAACTTGTTAAAGTTAAATATCACAGTCCACAAGAGGACGCCACAAGACAGTACAACAAAAATGGCCGTTTGTTCTGTGACTCACAGTGGTAAAACCACTTTATAATCAACATTTCATTTATACCAGTGAATGAGAGACTGACATCTGATCAAACACCACGAAGAAAATTTAATTAAGCAATTTAGCAAATAATACAACTATATGTGTTTGTAATTTCAAGGTTTTGGTTGGATTGAAAAGGTTTCACCAATTTATATACTCAATATTAAACGTGTGCCTGCCATCTTTGAATACCTTGCATTTAAAGAACTTCCTTTTAAGAAATATAGTTGTGATTATTGGTATAGTATAGTCCGTTATATTGCAGCTATTATTGTTGTGCTGTGATGGAAACCTACAAACAACTTAAAAGACAGAAAGAAAAACAAATGCATCGATACATTTCATCAGTGCATGTACAATAAGTTTATGTTACAATAATGTTGATACAGATGTGAGTTAATAATATGACCGAGAGAGTAGAAGAGAACACACTCATTTCATTTCCCAGGCCTGCTGAGCTGGCTCGTCTCTTTGTCATCATGGTGTGGCTGCCCTCATCAGCAGAAATCCACACACACACACACACACACGTGCACATGCAGACATTTTTACACACAACCACAACTACATTTGACACACACACTTTCACATAAGCTTCACAGATAAACACGTCATACACATTCGACACACACACCTCTACTCTGGACTAAACAATGTGCTGACTGCAGTCTGTGTACAGCCATTGTTTTGCAAAGAGACTCGAGTTGAGGTTGCGAGCTTAGCATCACACTTTAAAATAAAATGACTTTTAAAGTTAAAGTTAATAAAGAAAGCATATATTTACTGGGGTTAGTTTTCACAAGAAAATACAATTTCAGTTTCTCAACTTCAAAATTAGTTTTTTTGAAAGTTTTATGTAGTCCACTGGTTCATATTTTGTTCCTCTTCTTCATTTTCAAATAAGTTGCAAAGCAACAATCATTTTTTGACATTTAAATATAAACACTCTTAAATATAAAGGTTCTTTAGTGGCATCAACGGTTATTAAAATGTTCTTCACAACGGTTTCTTTAAGAACCAAAGAAACTGGTTCTTCTATGGCATCGCTGTGGAAAAAACCTTTAGGAACCTTCATTTTAAGAGCGTAATGTAATGGTGTATTTGTCTAGATTTAAAGTCGGGCAGTATCGTTTCATTGCTTTGGTAAACACACTGATTCATATTAGCATTTTCAATGCCATGTTTTTCCATTTATGGGACAGAATTCTCATCCGTGTTACTCATTGCATTACTCACACATCGCCTCCCTAATTTGTCCAAAAACCCAAAATAACATGTAGGCCTATTGTAAACAGCGACTAAAAACTGAATATATATAAATAATCGTTATTGTTTTGAGATAATTTCTTCTCATTTGTTCCTTGTCTCTTGTAAAAAACACAAGATATAAAAAGAACAACATATTTTTACAGAAAACTATACATTTGTATGCTGTTTTGAGTCTGTGAAATCCCAAATACTGTCCTTAAAGCAAATGTGAAGGGACTTATCTCAAGTTATAAGCATATAACCATTTAGTAATTCACATAAATGTGACCTAAAATCAGTTATTATGCATTGCTTCCTCCAACAGCGTTAAAGTAAGTGATCATCAGGTAGACATGCGAGTAAGCCATACGGCTGCCCCACGTCTCCATGGCCCCTCATTGGTCGAGATCACTTCATTGTGAAGAGTGTGCGGAGGAAAGAATGGACTACAGCTCAGGACAGAAACAAAAGGCATCCAAAGCAAAGTGCTGACCGCAGCCGGGGTCTGTGAATCAGGGAGCCCCATTGAAGCGGCGTCTGTATAAATAGCCCCACAAATGCCTGAGCAGGAGACCGCGTGGTGGATTCCCCTCAACGCACACAGCTCGTTCTGTTGGGTAAGTCTGGTAAACCCTGTGCCTCTGCCAACTTTAAACCAGATAGTGATTAAACAAGCTCGGAACACCATAGTGAGCATTCATTATGCAGAATGACTAGACAAACAACGATCCACTGATACAATCAGACAAGCTAATTATAATTATGATAGGGGAGATATTTATGAGACCTGACGTCCATTAGACAGTGGTATAAGCTGCTCAGTTTAATTGATCCAACAGTGTGCAGGCTTGTCGTACATAGGCTTTTTTTTTAAAAAAAGATTGATGCCATTTAATTAGTAGTAAAATTGCATCCAATTGAATTTAACATTAGGCCTATTCAATAAAAATATGTAAGGATTATTCAATTAAATTTTACTATTACTTAAATTGCTTGAATCTTAAAAAAATGTGCAGTGTAAATTACTCTGAGTGAAAAAAAATAGTGTATAATTACTCTGACTGGCACTTGTTTTGGATGAACAGATGTGCTTCTTGTCGTTTGTTGTCGTTATACAGAGAATGTGACGGTTATTTGTCCCGCCCATCCTCCACTGTGATTGGACGGTTGGATGAAAAGTGACAGTGATGAGCGTAGACTGTAACGTTTTTTTCAAAGGTCGGCCAAGCGTAAAATAGACGCGCAGCGCAGGCGTTTTGAAAACGCGGCGCTCCCATTGAAAACTATTGAAAAAAATGTGCTGGCCCTTGGGAAAAAACGCTTTGGTGGGCACAGGCCTCGTCACGCTGCTGGCGTTTTTAAACACGCGACGCTTCCATTGAAAACAATTGAACTGTGCTGGAAAAAAAACGCTTTGGTGTCACTGGTCACATTAGAAATGCATGAAAAGGCTTGATTATCATGTATAGCATTTTCTTTTTGTGGGTACATGTTCAGCAGTGTTGTGAACTGTTCTGATATAATGTCTGGTTCCTTGCATGCAGGTCAGTCAGCGCTAATATATCTGAAACAATGGCTCTGACAAACCCTATGTCAATGCCCATGGGACCATGGAAGGTAGGCCTACAGTGATTTATTTAATTAAAAAAATATTTGAATTATTTAAGTGTAGTGCAATGTGGGGCATTAATTAAATGATGTTCAACATGTTGAACTAAAGACACCATGTATGTTTCTTTCCCAGATTACCGTTTATGACCAGGAGCATTTCCAGGGCAGGCGTTGCGAATTCACCGCTTGCTGCCAGAACATCATGGAGTTCGGAATGGAGACTGTCCGCTCCCTGAAAGTGGAGTGTGGCGCGTGAGTAAAAGCGAACATCTTTGATTACCCAAGTAAATCTCTCTTCCTCTCTCCAAGCCCTTCTCCTAATTGCTTCCTTTTTCTCTAGCTGGGTCGGTTTTGAGCACTCTACCTTCAATGGCCAGCAGTTCATCCTGGAGAAGGGAGATTACCCATGCTGGGAGGCCTGGAGTGGAAGCAATGCTTATCGCATTGAGAGGCTGATGTCCTTCCGCCCCATCTGTTCTGCTGTGAGTGAGACCATCTGCACCAGAGACACGAAAAACACCCACCATTAGACTTTCTGATCATCACTATTTCTGAACACATTTGTTTGTCGAGGTTCGTGTAGATAGATGCAGAACCTGATTTCACCAAGTGCAACATGATCCTGGATCTTTGTTGCTCCTGGAAGAACATTCCAATCAACCAATCAGATTTAAGGGACAAGTTAACAGTTTATGTCAAGTTTAGACTTACAATCAGGGTTATGTGCTTCTTCATCAGCGTTATTCACCTATCATTTCCCTCGGATTTTAGGTGTAACTTATGGGTAGGGTTAGGTTTAGGGGTGTGGATATGGTTATTAAATTTTCTGACAGGAATGTTGTTCCAGGATCAACAAAATATGCTGTCTAACTCATCAAAATCAGGATGTGCAAAACAGGCATTATGAGAGAGGTACTGATTATAAAAATCTCGGCTATGCGCCATTCAGAATTGAATTGAGAATAACTGAGTTTGAATTGAGCTAGCAAACAAATTCCAGAAAGTAAAATTAAAATAGAATTTCATTTTTCAGTATGAATTAGCCATATACATGTTATCATACACATGAGAAATAATCAGAAATATCAGTCTAAAATATTTGTTTAAAATAAAAATCTTATTTATATAAAAATATATCAATATTATATATTTTTTTAATTCAATGTTTTATATTTTAATTCTTAAAATTTAAAAATTTAATTTAATTTTTATTTACAATGACATAATTTACATATAAACATGTTATCATACACAAAAGGGGTATAATCAAGAATATTAAAATATAAATCTGAAGTATTTACTAAAAAGCAACAAATAATAACATGCACATGTTCATAACATGCACCGTTACGAAAAATTTGGCCTATACGAGAACCGATATATTTCTTTATATTTGAAAGCCGATAACCGATATATTGGCCGATGAATCTAGATCCAAATTTTTAAAATAATTTTTGAGAGCCTGATTACAAAAACATGTCTCAAGCACACAATTATAATGTTCTCATTCTGATTTTATGTAGCCTATATGACAGACGTGCTGCACATGTTGCACTTAACTATAATTTCCTTTTTTGAAGTGATTCCGATCATATTTCAAGCAATTTAAAACCATCATGGCGAACAGAGCGCATCTGAAGTGTCTCAGCTGAAGAAAAATTTGGCCGTTATAACATTAAAAATGAACATATATTGGCCGATATATATCGTGCATCCCAAATAAAAAATATAAATCTATTAAAAATCAATATTTTAAAAGCCAATGATTATTTATTTCAACTTTTATTTTCATGGTCATTCTATGGAGCATGCTGGAAGAACATTTCCCAGAATGCAATATCTTGTTAATTTTGTTAAGTAATCAGTGTGACTCAAATCGTAATTTTGCTCACTAGTGCATTCAGCAACTCATAGGTCTTTGGTTCTTCATTCTGAAACAGATGCAAAAGGATTCCCGTATGATGCTTTTCGAGTGCGAGAACATGAGTGGAAAGCAGTGGGAGGTGTGCAATGACTACCCCTCCCTGCAGGCTATGGGATGGTGCAACAACGAGATCGGATCCATCCAAGTCATGAGTGGCGCGTAAGTATGATCGTTTGAATGGATTTTGATCCGATCATACTGTTAGGGTCAATTTTGCCCCAAAACAAAGGCTAGCATTCTGGCTTCCTGCTCTCTTGTTGCTTTCGTGTGAGAGTGCTTCAGTTCGGGCTGGCGTCACTGCATTCGTCAGCGTTTGAGATCTAAAATGCCCAACTTGGCCTCCATGGTAACATGCTGCATCTGTGTCCCTTTTTCTCTAGCTTTGTATGCTACCAGTATCCTGGTTACCGTGGTTACCAGTACATTATGGAGTGCGACTGCCACGGAGGCGAGTACAGGCACTACAGGGAGTACGGCTGCCATGCTCAGACCCCTCAGATCCAGTCTATCCGCAGGATCCAGCATTGAGAGGAACCAGCCGTGTCCTTCCTCCCTCCCCTCCCCTCTTCCTCCTTCTGAGCCCTTAAATCCTCCACTTCCTCCATCCCTCCGTTCCCAGCCATGCAAGATGGTTTGTTGACCAGGACGGCAGGCTGGTATACTGGTGCTACACCAATGTAACAAGTCCACAGCACTTTTTTTTACCAACTACACGAGGAAAGAAAGACAAACTATTGACGGCAGGAACAATGAGAAAAAACCAGCAGAAGAAAAAGACCTGTATGATTCCAGCCGAGCGGACGTGGTGCGGTGAGAAGCCGGGAGCGTTGCTCTACTTTCTTCATGACTTGCTCATCATGATCGTAGCCATTGCAGTTTTCATGGTCAACATCTGTACGATTTTTGATGAATAAAGAACATGAGTATAAAATCTGAGGAAACAAAAAAACAGAATACTTGATATCAGCTGACTATGGTGTGTGGATTTTTCCTGACCTTAAGTGAACATTAGGGCAAACATTCAACTCTCACAGATGAACATAAAATGAGGTGTAATGAATAGTCTAAAATTAAAATTTGAAATGAAAAGATACAATGTGTCAGATTTTATATTAAAGCGCGACAAGGACAGCCTTTTGTCCTGTCTATATCAAAATAGCACTATATCTCTAATTCAATGATGTGTATACTTTTGTTTAAAAAATATAATCCACTAAACTAAACTAACTTTCAGATGCTGATATATATATATCCTTTTTTTTCAGATAATATTTTAATAATTTTAATAGTTTTAGTGCAGTTATCATATAAAAAGAAATCTAAATTTTGGAAACATATATTTATAATGTCACCTTTAACATTTTACTCTTTACAATTACAATTTTATACACAAATATATAGCTGCCTGCCTATTATATTTTAGGAAGTGGGTCTTTGGAAGAGGATCATCATATATTGGGGTCAAAAGTTTTTAATAATCAATTAAAAAGGAATTTATACAGTACCAGTATGAAATTACGCTGTACCCACATTGGACCAGCGGTTTGGAAAATGGATGTATGAATGTGCTGTATCTGAAATTGCATACTTCCCTACTATAGGTGAAAAACAGTATGTGACAATAGAAGTGTGTCTGAATTGACAGTACTCATAAAATGCCCTGTCCAAATACCCACATTTGCGGTCTTGGCCACTTGATAGCATGTGCACGCAACAGGAAGTAAGTGCCCAAGACTGTCCCATGACTTAAAAATGCCAAAGCGCAGTGCTCTTAAAGGGATAGTTCACCCAAAAGTGAAAATTACCCCATGATTTACCCTCAAGCCATAAGCCTCATATATCCTAGGTGTATATGACATTTCTTCTTTCAGACGAATACAATCGGAGTTATTAAAAAATGTCCTGGCTAAGCATTATAATGGCAGTGAATGGCACCCCAAAATTTGAAGTATCCATCCATTATAAAAGTACTCCACATGGCTCCAGGGGGTTAATAAAGGCCTGCTGAAGCAAATAGATGGGGTTTTGTAAGAAAGATGTCCATATTTAACACGTTATAAAGTAAAATGTCAAGCTTCCAGCGGACCACCTTCTGTATACAACTTACGGAAAAAGCGTAACTGGCGCAATGACGATGACGTCGGACGTAGTGTAAACGTTTTGAACTGCGAGAGGCATTACACTTCCGCAGTCTGGTGGAAGCTAGATATTTTATTTTATAACGTGTTAAATAACATGTTAAATATGGATAAATATGCCCCCCCCCCCCCTTTACTTTTATAATGGATGGGTGCACTTTTTTGTGCTTCAAATTTTGGGCTGCCATTCACTGCCATTATAAAGCTTAGAAGAGCCAGGACAATCATGGGATAATTTTAATTTTGTGTGAACTATCTCAAATACAGCTTCGGTTCCACTGTAAGTTAAATGAATTTGATTACATATAATTTGGTAGTAAAACAAAGTTGCACATTTTATTGGTGCAAAGATGAGTAGGCTATGTGTATTTTGTACAACATTGGCAACAGCTTTTTATCACTTAATTAGAAGCACCACGATTTAAAAATTATCTTCTGTTAGTTACATAGCGACTACTGAACAGACATTTAGAAGTTTATTTTAAAATGCAAAGAACTGACAATAAAAAAATGCTCTTTAAACACTTGCATTTTTTGACACACTAAGTGTGTCCCATCGGGTTTTCAAAAGTTATATTCACACTTGCAGTCTTCATGCCTACTTGAACACTTGGGCCAAATACAGGAAATACATCATGTAAGTAGACAAGTGGTCAAGTGCAAAGACCGCAAGTGTGGGTATTTGGACAGGGCAAAAGAGTAGGCAAAAATTACACGGATGATCTACTTCTTCAGGCAAGATTCTGAAATGTGCATACAATGGACACATTACTATCCCATGAGGCCACGGGGGAGGATTTGTGAATGGCAGAGAAGCGACACAACTGATGCTGGTAGGTCACATGATGAGGACAACATGGCGAATGTAGTACGTCTGAATTCACACAACATACACTCATACTATACAGAATGTACTTTTTAGCGGTCGTGGCATAATTATTTATTCAAGTAGCTACACAAGAGAGTAATTTCAATTTCGGACGCAGCCCAGCAGTTAATTCGCTGCGACCCTCACAGTGAGTATATTATGGGTATTCTCTACCGGTTGAGTGCACATCGGTTGTACAGTCGTTATTACAGTGCATTGTGGGATTGAATGAGTGCACACGATAACGTCCACTATTGTTTCGTACAGCACTATAAAATGGCTCTCCCCTCAAAAAGTGCCCTATTTATGAGTATGGGGCAATTTCGAACAACGCATAAGGGATTTACTTCCCTGCTTCTTTTTGCAAGGGAACTGCAAATACAATCTAAAAGGTGACTCAAGTGTTTTTGTTTTGTTATCATTCTGAGCAAATACAGCACCTAAAATACACTTTTAATTATAAATACATAAAATCTTATGGGCAGAAATGTTATGGACGTTTGTCAACTACCCTTTAAATGGCAGTGGTTTAATCCATCGTTTTGGTTTGAACCATCGCAAACCAATTCTCTACTGATTAAGCCAAGTGAAATCTATTAGTGTCCCTAATTTGCCCGCTGGCAGACCAAATAATGACCCATTTTGTAATGGCGCAACAAAAAAACAACTGACAATAAAAAGACAAACAAAAGATTTGTTAAAATATCATTATTGTTTGCAAGCCACTACAAACACGCAATGTATATTTTGTGGCTAATTTTGTCGCATATTTTAATAATTCCGCAGCCAATACTTGGCTTGAGAGACACCAGCACAGTGAACGAAGAAACATATCAGGGGTATTATAACTACGCCGCCATGACCGACCGTCTTCAGAGTTTTTCTCTCAAATACTCGCACATTTGCAGCCTCGCGACCACCGGACAGTCTGTCGAGGGAAGGGAGCTTTGGGTCATGAGAATAACAACGAACCCGAGCACGGACGTACCGGGCAAACCCAGGTTCAAGTATGTGGGAAACATCCACGGGGACGAGGCTTTATCAAGGCAGGTGTTACTGTATCTGATTGAGTACCTGTTGACTCAGTATGGCCGCGAGGTGAGAGTCACGGAGCTGGTGAACCGAACTGACATTTATATCATGGCCAGCATGAATCCAGACGGATTTGAGCGGGCGGTGGAGGGAGACTGCGCTGGAAGTGCTGAAGGCCGCGAGAATGCCAAACATTATGACCTCGACAAGAGTTTCCCAGACCGGGATGAGCCCTCCAGCGAGACTTCAGATGATAAACCCGAGGTCACGGCTGTCACGAGATGGATTCTTGAAAAAAAGTATGTTGTTTTCTCTACACCTCAATGATTGTAACTTTTTCTGTACACCGCAATGATTGTAACTTATGTCAATTGTAATATTTAAAATATATATATTTTATTTTATTATGTCAATTGTAATATTTAAAATATATATATTTTATTTTATTAATTACTCACCCTCATGTCTTTCCAAGCATGTAAGTTAAGACTTTTGTTCATCTTCGGAACACAAATTATCTTTTTTTTTTTTTTATGAAATCTGACAGCTTTCCGTCCCTCCGTTGACCGCTAACGTTATGCAACCGACGCTTCATAAAGTTCATAAAGCGATCGTAAAACTAATCCATATGAATTTAGTCCAAATGTTCTGAAGAGACTCGCAATATGATAGGCAATATGATGAACAACAGATTGAATTGATCCTTTTATTTACATATAAACATGGAATCAGCGAACATAAACAGAAGCTCAACCGAAAAGGCTTGGCGCGCGAGAACAAACCCCATTGGTTCTTGCAGAAGCTCAAACGCTGCATAACAACCGAGAACCTCATTGGTTCTCGCACGGCAAGCGAACATGTTTAAAGGGTTAGTTCACCCAAAAATGGAAATTAGACCATGATTTACTCACCCTCAATCCATCCTAGGTGTTTATGACATTCATCTTTCAGACGAAAAAAAACAAAAGCTTTATAATGGCAGTGATGGTTGTATTGTTTTTGAAGTCCATAAACGTGTATCTATGCATCATATAACTGCTCGACGTGGCTCCAGGGGGTTAATAAAGGCCTTCTGAAGCAAAGTGGAAACATATCGCCCAGCCCTAAGTGATTGTCTTTTCAATTCATACGGATTCCTTTTACGAACTTTTTAAAGCGTCCGAGTGTCAGTTGTGTAGCTGTCAATGGAGAGACAAAAAGCTCTCAGATTTCCTCAAAGATCTTGTGTTCCGAATATGAACAAAAGACTTATTGATTTGCAATAACATAAGGGTGAGTAATTAATGACAGAATTAAAATTTTTGGCTAAACTAACCCTTTAAGTCAATTATTTAATTATTTTTATTGAAATAATTTTATATTGACAGCGTCCGTTAACCTCGCCATACTGTTACAAATGATTTGGTATTTTTTTGTTATTTAGCAGGGTCATCAAGGGTCTTTCCTTTTATATTTTTCACATAACAACTGCTGCCTGCAATTTGGTTATACCACACTGACTTTGATTTGGCAGACAAAATTAGCAATTAAGAAATGACAAGGTATGCTAAATTTCAAACCACCTTGATTATTTTTGACTATCATGATTATCGTCAGCAACAACTATTAAAACATCTTTGTTAATTGAAATAAAGCTGAAATAAAATACAAATATTAGAGGGGAAAATGGTTGCCTTGCATGGCAACTTAACTTACTGAAATAATTTTATTGAAACAAAAAAATAGAAGCTAAAACGGATTAAAAACGAACTTGCAATATAAAGCTAATTCAAAATATTAATACAACATAAAAAATACACTAAAAGAACACCGGACTGTATGCACCACAAAAATATAAAACATTCATCTTGATTTATTCAGTGGTGTAATGTGAAAATCTCAGATCAGAAGCAAGAGAACAAGTCGAATCTTTTCACAAGAAGTGTTTTCTTACCAGGTTTTAATGCTCTTTGTCTGTTCAAGGTTTGTCTTGTCGGGTAGTCTACATGGGGGCTCTGTGGGGGCCAGCTTCCCTTTTGATGACAGCAGTTCTTCTGCAAGCCCAGGGCTGACAGCAGATGAAGCCCTATTTCACCATTTAGCACAAACCTACACTGAGAACCATCCCAATATGAGACTGGACGATCCTGGCTGTCCTGTTGATCCCTACAAAAGCTTCGGAAATGGTATCACAAACGGTTGGACATTAAAGTCAGGTATTTTAACTAAATTAAACTCCACTGAGCTTTGGTTTGGTGTCCTGTATGTGCGCAGGGGGAATGCAGCATTTCAACTACCTCAAAGGGAACTGTTTTGAAGTCAGTTTTAAATTCAGCTGCTGCAAGTATCCACCAGCTTCTCAGCTTTACACCGAGTGGACCAACAACAAGGAGGCCCTTCTTACCTACATGCAGAGAGTGAGTTGGTTGGAATGTTTTCTTATGTAGAACGGTCTCCGTTTTTTTTCTATTGCTTGTTCAATTTACTTGAATAAAACAAGTTAATTTAATTGCATCATGTTCAACAAATGTACTTAATCCACATGATTTTAGACTGCACAAATTATTTATTTATGTTTAAGTAACATTATAAAACTGGGAACAGTATCACTTCCCATCATGCTTTGCATGGAGCTGGATAGGAAGAGTTTATGTTGAAATAAAGTGTTTTTTTTGTTTGTTTATTTAACATGTGTAAAGTTGTTAGCTGACAGTAGTGGTGGGAGCTTTGAAAAGTTTCGAATCAATTGAACCAATTCGCAAAATGATTCCCTGTTTCGATGCCGCCACATGCTGGTGACCCCTGCTGGTCAGAACAGTGTAAATGCAACACCAACTCAGGCCAAACATGCATAAAAAAAAAACATTTTACTAACCCATTGCAAATGTTTTTATTGAAAGTATAATCTATCAAATGCAATTAACTAATATAATAAGATTAAATATCAAGTGTCTATATAATGTGTTCTTTTATTAATTTTCAGGGCTTTTGTTTGTTCCATGGATGGCTCCACTAAACAGGCAAATAAGAGACTATTAACTACTATTATTCCTTTTAATTATTATACAAAGGTCTCATTAAAATGTCTACAAAATGTATAAAACTGTTTAGAGATCAGGTATCCGATCAGCAAAACTCCGAACACATCTTCCTTTCTTAAAAATGACTTCAGTGCCGTTCTTTTCTCAAAGCAAAGCGCAAGTCTTCCAGAGTCGCGGCCAAAGCCGATTCGAAAGACCGCTGTCCGCCAGCTTCTTTGTTTAACAAGCATGTTTACAAGTAGCACATGGAACGTTAAGCCCGCCCACCGACTCTTTACACAATGTAATTGGCCTGACCAGAGTTTGGTTTTTCCAGCTCGCAAGCCAACGGAGAGTTGCTAGACTACCTTGGCTGCAAATTAGATTTGCTGCCGCTAGGGCGCGTCTAGATTTCTAGGCTAACAGAGATCATTACTACTGCTAACAAGAACTCGAGTTGCCTTAAAGGGATAGTTCACCCAAAAATTTAAATTACCCCATGATTTACTCACCCTCAAGCCACCCTATGTGTATATGACATTCTTCTTTCAGACAAATACAGTGGGAGTTATTAAAAAAAAAAAATATCCTGACATTAATGGCAGTGAATGGCAGCCCAAAATTTGAAGCCCAAAAAAGCATGTCCATCCATTATATAAGTAATCCATATGGCTCCAGGGGGTCAATAAAGGTCTGCTAAAGTGGCGCGATGTGTTTGTGTAAGAAAAATATCCATATTTGAAGCTTTATACTTATATTAGTCATACCATTTTCATTTTTATTAACACCCCGGAGCCGTGAATGGATGCACTTTTTTTTTTTTTTTTTTTTTTTTAGGGTTCACATTCTGGGCTGCCATTATAAAGCTTGGATTAGCCAGGATATGTTTTAATATAACTCCAATTGTATTCGTCTGAAATAAGAATGTTATATACACCTAGAAGGGCTTGAGGGTGAGTAAATTATAAGATTTTAATTTTTTGATGAAATATCCCATTATTGTAAAAGTAACTATAGGACTGCTATGAATGTAACCAGTAATATATTATTGATGCCAACACCTAACCTAATATCACGTGTGTAAAGAAAAGTTATTGTTAGCTGATAGTTTACTTCAAAATTGAAGTCGTTATTGGACAAGTCTTTAGTTGAGGTTACTCAATTCAGTTCATTTCATGCAACATAAAGTATTTCAGTAGAGACAACCTGCCCACAATTGAATTCAATTCAGCCAAAGAGTGACCATTAATGATATCAAATCTTATTTTGCTTCTGTTTAAGGCTCATATTGGTGTGAGAGGTTTCGTAATGACCAGATCAGGCTTTGGTCTCCCAGATGCGACAATCTCTGTTTCTGGAATTGATCACAACATCACAACCTGGATGTTTGGTGATTATTATCGGCTGCTGCTGCCTGGGAGATATGACATCACTGCTAGCTCACCTGGGTGATTATGTGCAGATGCATAAAAGTAAAACCCTAAGATGGAGTTGGTCCAATTTGATGGAATTTCTCATGTTTCCTTCAGGTACCTTTCAAATACTGTGAAGAATGTGCCGGTGATTGAAGGCAAAGCCACACTGCTAAACTTCACTCTTGAGGAACCTGTCGAGGAAACGTTAATGTTAGATTCCTCTGAACAGCATATAGTGGTCAATGAAGCTCTGAGCACACCAGGGCCTCCCACCTCAAAGTATCCAATCCAGACTTTGGACTTCCGACATCATGGTTATGATGAAATGGAGATGTTGTTGCAACTGTTTAGTGCTGTCCATCCATCCATCACTTATCTGAACTCTGCTGGACAATCAGTGCAGGGCAGGAATCTTTATGTGATGGAGATATCCACCAATGCTGGTGTTGTTCAGCAAGGTGCAATTGCATAGTCACATTTTTATATTGTGTATCTGTGTACACTATGGGTCAAATGTTAGGAATAATTTTTTTACACTTACGCATTCTTATGCATTTATTTGATCGAAAATCAGTCCGCATCATTACTCCAGTCTTCAGTGTCACATGGTCCTTCAGAAATCATTCTAATATGCTGATTTGCTCCTCAAGTATTAATCATGTCCTTATTATCAATGTTGAAAATAGTTTTTTACTATTAATATTTTATATATATTATATTATATTATATTATATTATATTATATTTATTATATTATATATTATATTTATGGATTTTTGATGACCAGAATGTTCAAAAGAACAGCATTTATTTGAAATAGAAATATTTTGCAACATTATAAATGTCTTTACTGTCACTTGATTAATTTAATTTGAAAGTATTAATTTAAATGGAATAAAAAGTACTAATCTCTTTCTAAAAACTTAATTACCCCAAACATTTTAATGGTAGGGTATCATGTTTCAACATTGATAATTAGAAATGTTTCTTGAGCTGCAAATCAGCATATTAGAATAATTTCAGAAGGATCATGTGTCAAGATTGGACTAATGATGCTGAAAAAGAATACAGTAAAAATAGTTTTTTTTTTTAAATTGTCATTTATTCATGTGATGACAATTTAAAAAAAATCTATTTTTACTGTATTTTTGTTCAAATAAATGCAACCTTGGTGAACATAAGAGACTTTCAAGAACATAAAAATATCTTAATTCCAAATTCCTGACTGGTAGTGTGCATTAGTATGTCTCACTGCTAGTGATTACCTCCCCTTATTTAACCAGGTAAACCAGAGGTCATGTTTGTGGGTAACCTGCATGGAAACGAGTTTATCGGTCGTGAGATTCTCCTAAACCTGGTTGAATACTTGTGCCGCAACTATGGAAAAGATCCGTTGGTCACACATCTAGTCAATAGCACAAGAATTCACATCATGCCTTCCATGAACCCAGATGGGTATGAATTAGCACTAGAAGGTACAAGCAAATATATTGTCAGGTTGTTTGATTGTTATTTTCTGCATTTACCCTGATTTTCTTCTCGTAGCTCACAAGGAACGGTTCTCAGGAGACCTGAGTATTATTGGCCACGGTAATAGTCACCGTGTTGACCTGAATACAAATTTCCCTGAACATTCACAACCGAAGAACACTGTTGAAGCAGAAACTCGAGCAGTGATACACTGGATCAAGGCCCACTCCTTTGTGCTGTCTGCAAGTATACGTGGAGGTACAGAAAGTGGCAGTTTTAAGTTTCTCAAAATGTTAATATACATTTTTAAATGATAAAACTGAACTGCCATTGTTGTCTCTAGGGTTTAGGGGAGTCGTGTATCCGAGTTCCCTTGACTCCATTGATGAGAACATGTTTAAATCAGTTGCAGAAGCCTACTATATGGTGTGTATTTTGAATGCGGTGTACATCATGAATTACTTAACATCAGTATAACATTTAGCTAAATTTACTGACACAACCATCAGCAGAAAACGGTGTAGAAGTGTGTCAGTGTTTTCTATAGTATGTATATCAAATGTCTCCAATTTTCCAATGCTGTTGTCTTTTTATTGGTTGTAGCAATCTCAAGCCTTTCAAGAGCCTCAAGCTTGTGACGTGCCAAGAACCAGAGAGAAAAAAGGCACTAGGCGCCATCGTCCAATAGCCACAGGTCAGACTGAAGCATAATCACTGATTAAAGTCAATATTAAATAAAGATGTATAGATCTAGATAGGGTTTGGGGTCAGTGTGAATAAAAAAAGTGTTATGCTTGTATGCTTATTTTAACACGATCCTTCAGAAATCCTTCTAATATGCTGATTTGATGCTCAAGAAACATTTCTGATCAATGTTAAAACAGTTCTACTTAATAGTTTTTTTGCAAACAGTGATGCATTATTTTTTCAGGATTCTTTGATCAATTTAATTTGTTTTTGTTGAAGTAAAATAATGAATTTCCTTAACTTACAGACCCCAAACTTTTGAACAGTTGTGTGTACTGTTTATCATTATTGTTTTATTATATTTTGTCTTGCTTGTCTGTACATATTCTTCTATGTTGAGTATCCTGTTTCACACAGAAATTAACATTGTTTTTCCCTTCTGCTTAATGGTAGGAACTGATATGCTGACTTGGGCGTATCACGGCACTGACACTTTAGCCGTTAACATCGGTCTGAGCTGTGAGCTGCTCCCACCAGAGGATTCACTCTCAGAATTCTGGGAGAAGAATCACAGGGCGCTCTTACAGTTTATACAGCAGGTGATTCTTTTACATTTGTATTTTTGGGTGAGCTATTCTGTTTAAACATTTGCATGACGTCTCGTATGTCAGGTTCATATGTTTGTGAGGGGTATGGTGACTGATGGTCATTCTGGCAAAGGCATCGCTAATGCCACAGTCATGGTGGAAGAATCAAGACATCAAGTCCACACCAGCAGCACAGGCCAATACTGGAGACCCCTGGCTCCTGGTTCTTATCATCTCACCGCCTCTGCTCCAGGGTGAGACCTTACCCTTCACACAAAATGAACAGAATGCCAGTTATAAAATGGGTCAGCCATTAAATTTCTTGTGCTGTTTCCCCCCAGTTATACTCCAATGTCAGCCTCTGTCCGGGTGTTGGAGACTCGGGTGGAGCAGGTGGACTTTAAGCTGACCAGAGATGCATTGCAGTTATCTGAAGGAGAACAGAAGGACTTGGAGAAACTGGTGGAGAAGCTTTTAGCCCCTGGTGGGCTGGATCAGTTGATCCGCAGCCTTCTACCTGCTCAGACCCTGGAGTACAGAACCTACAGGGAACGCGCAGAGTTCCTAAGAGGACTGACCTTAAACTTCCCTCGCATCACACGGCTGTACAGGTATGTAATGCTGATTGGGAGTGCATGCTAAGTATTTTGACTTGGGCCAGTAAGTAACCACCTCCTATAACAATGTGCTAACACCCTCTCAGAACACTTTAGCCACCATCAATGACAAACCTCACTAACATTTTTGTAATTATGTGAGGCAAAGTAACTTCAGAGTTCATGAGAATTCACCGAATGGAGTTGGAGGGTAAATGATGTGAAACTTCAAATGTCTTTGTTTGAATCTTGTTTCTCCTGGGGTCAGTTTGGGTCAAAGCACTGAGTTCAGAACTATCTGGGCCCTTGAGATCGCTGGCAATTTGGAGATGCCTCAACCTGCCGAACCCAAGATCCGTTTTGTGTCCGGAGTCCATGGTGATGCGGCAGTAGGTCCAGAGTTGCTGCTGGAGTTTGCTTCTGTTCTCTGCCTCAACTATGGCAGGAGTCCTGCCGTCACCAAGGCAAGCTTCACAAAACATTGAAAAACATTTTGTAAAAACATTTTCTCCCACCTTATATTATTTCCAACACCAGCGCTGTTTGCTCGCAAAAGTTTTGTGAGGTGAATAGAAAGTTTCTAGGGGGTGAGCGAACACAAAAAAAGCATTGACGTATAATTTCTCCCATCTCAATTTTTTGCTGGATTTCGCGAACAAAAAACGGTCCATTATGAATAGTTGTATGAAGTGAAGTCCCTTTCAAACCAAAACCGCTTTCTGTTGGTGAATCCAATGAATTTGTGAAGACGAGTGAAACCTGCTTGAGCAACTTCTTTGGCCTCACACGATTCTTGATTGCACGGATTGAAATGACTGGATTTCATCCATGAAATTTCGCAGAGGAATGTTAAATGTGCCTGGACCTTTAGAATTGTCCAAAAGGCAGCGGCCTATTTATGCTTCCTATCTTTTGGAACATCCAGTGCATCTGGAGTAAATTTATGCTGCTGTTTAAGTAGGCAGCTCAGAGTTTGTGTATCTGTCATTTAATACAGTTTGTTTGTGTGTCCATCCTCTTAGCTGATTGACAGTAGCAGGATCCTGATTCTCCCGTGTGTGAACCCTGATGGTAGGGAGCAGGCACTTGAGGGACTCTGCTCTTCCAGTGTGGGACACACCAATGCTCATGGAATAGATCTGGATACTGATTTCTTCTATGGTCTGTCAGCTCTCTGCATTGAAACGATGTCATATTACAAAAGCTTGTGACGTGGTCAGTGAATAAGACGTGTATCTATACTTAGGTAATGCATCAGCGCAGCCAGAGACGCGTGCAGTGATGGATCTGATTTATGGAGGGGGTTTCTCTCTCTCAATAGTGCTGGAGGGAGGCTCTCTGCTGGCCACGTATCCTTATGACAGACCTAATCAGCATGGTAACCAACAGCACAATATTTGTTTATTACTATTACCCATTCTTTTTGTTAAGGATCCTAACTCTATGTATTAAACTCTGGCATATAAATGATAAATGAAGTTAAAGGGATAGTTCACCCCCAAAAAGGAAAATTATCCCATCATTTACCCTCAAGCCATCCTAGGTGTTTATGACATTGTTCTTTCAGACAAAATCAGTTGTATTAAAAAATATCCTGGCTAATCCAAGCATTATAATGGCAGTGAATGGCAGCCCACAAAAGTGCATCTATCCATTATAAAAGTGCTCCGCATGGCTTAATTGTTTAATAAAGCCCTTCTGAAGCAAATCAATGGGCATCAAATTTTGGACTGCCATTATAAAGCTTAGAAGAGCCAGGACATTTGTTAATATAACTCTGATTGTATTCGTCTGAAAGAAGACTGTCATATACACCTAGGATTGCTTGAGGGTGAGTCAATCATGGGCTAATTTTCATTTTTGGATGAACCATCCCTTTAATGTCTGATTTTCACCCAGCACAAAATGAGGAGACGTTGAAATATTTGGCCTCCTTGTATGCCAGAAGTCATCCTTTCATGCACTTGGGAAACCTGAGATGTACAAAAAAGACAGGTATTATTGAAAAGAGCAAAAATTAAAAGAATACTGCTAAAATTACATGGAATGGAGTCATCCTCATATCATGTTTTGTTATTTTTTTGGCTATAACTCAACAGAGAAAATTCCAGGAGGGATCCTGAAGGGTGAGGATTTCAGCGCTCACACTGGCAGTATGAAGGTATTGGAATCTATTGGAGATTGTCCCAATGGCAGCTTTTCTCACATGTTTGTAGATAATGTTCTTGTCGTAACATCTGTCGCTTATGACTTGCTTGTTGTGACTCATCAGAGTATTTGACACAATGTAAATTAAATTACTGGCATTTTGACCATGTAGGGCCCTGTGTACACCTGGTATTAAGATACATTTTTGCCAATTGGATCATAAGTGGACGACGCTAAATGCAGGATCTAAAAAGTTTTGAGCTTGTCCGCTTCCAGAGGTAGGTGAAAACGCATTAGACCGCTCATGTGGTCGAATGTGTACGAACAGCCGCAAAAGACTCTCCACCTACTGACCTAATGCGTAAACATTATGGGAAGTGCCAAGTTTGGTTTGAAGACAAACTTACCAAGCACCATGTTCTCAATCCTGATTTCTATTACTCAGTGTTCGTTGTGGTCTCGTGGCTGTCAGAGCAGAAACTAAAGCTGCTGCTCTCCATATGTTGTTCCGTCATCTCCGGTCGTATGTAAATTGCGCGAGCTTATTTCGTCCATTAGATCGAAAGATCGGGAAAAACTCATGCATTGAACCACCCTCACCTCAAAGAAATCAGGACAGAAGTGGACAAGAGACGGATTAAAACACCAGGTGTAAACGGGAATGTGTCTGCCTCGTCTACTTGTGATCTGATCGACCAAAACACATTTTGATACCAGGTTACAACTTGTGTGCTGAATGAGGCAGAACTGTTTAAAATGATCAAGTGTTTCGCTCTAGTAGTTCACCAAAAATGAAAATTTGTCTTTTAACCCAGTTAAATCAATATCCAAAATCCACTGTAGCTCTCAAATCAAATTTTCTTCATTTTTCCATTTTGTATGTTTTTTGTTTAAGAAACTACAAATGTTGCTCTTTTAGGACTTCAGTTTGGACGTGGGCGTTTGCCCTGAGATCACGGTGTACACTGGCTGTTGTATGTTTCCACCTGAACATCAGCTCTTCTCTCTGTGGATGGAAAACAGGATGCCTCTTTTCCGCATGCTGGTAGAGGTGGACACGCTTGAACTTTCTCATCTTCTCAGAATGGCTATATTTTCAAGCAATCTAAACTCATTTTAAATCCGTTTTCCACATATTTGATCTCTGAAGGTTCACCAAAGGCTGAGCGGTGTTGTGAGGGACAGTAAAGGCCGTCCAGTGTCAGATGCTGTTGTGGTGGTGAACGGCTCAGTGAATGTTCATGCAGACAGTCAAGGTCACTTCACCACTCTCGTGGCTCCAGGCACACATCAGCTGCAGGTTCAGGCCCATGGATATCAGCAAGTGCTCCAGCAGGTATGTTTTAATAATGGCTGATGGCTTTAAAGAGGTGAAGAAGAAAAGAAAAAAAATAATTATATATACATATATACATGCATACATGCATACGCACGCGCACACACATTTATTTTAACTTGATAAATATTTAATATGGATGAATTTGACACAATAAAACTGTCACACAATATAAATGAAAATATTACTGTTCAAAAGTTTATGGTTGGTAAGAATTTTTTTTAAAGAAATACACTAAATTGATCAAAAGTTAAAGTCATTTATACTGTCTATAAAATACAAGATTTTGATTTTATATAAAAGGTCAAAAGGTTTCCACAAAAGATTTCCACAATAATATTAGGCAGCACAACTGATTTCAACATCGATAATAATAATAAATATTTCTTGAGCAGCAAATCAGCATATTAGAATGATTTCTGAAGGGTCATGTGACTCTGAAGACTGGAGTAATGCTGAAAATTCAGCTTTGCTGTAACAGCAATAAATTACATTTTAAAACCGCTTGTTGAACAAGAAAAAATGTTGGGCAGGACTTGATTTTGGATCATTGTAGTTTGCTAATTGCTGCGATCTGATGTGAGTGACAGGTTGTCTCACACTTTGTGCCATATTGCATTTTTTAAAAAGAGAGAATTATATCACAGTATTACTGGTTTTACTATGTTTGAAAGAAGTGCTCACCTAAGATGCAATCATTTGATCAAAGACATTTAAAAAAAAAAAATGTACCCATCCCAAACTTTTGAACTTTACGCTGCTTCTGTCCAGGTGAAACTACACACATTCTACAATTCTCTCCCCTGTGGTTTTAGGTGAATATATCCTCAGACAGAGTGACCAGACCTATTGTGATTGATTTTACAGCAGACAGGACTCCCCTCAATCGGGCAGTGTTTGGAATTGCCACAGGTAAAAAAAAAACCTTTTGTTATAATTCCAGAGACATCATTGGTCAAGATTGTGAAAAGATTGGTCAAAAGAAGTTATTGTATATTAAAGAGGACCTATTATGATTTTCTTCCTGAAATGCCTCAATTGTAGTCTTAAAGGCATGATACACTGTAAACCCCCAAAAATTGAGGTAATCAGTTGCATCAAATTTAGTTATGATGTTCCCGATTTTTAAAGGGTTAGTTCACCCAAAAATGAAAATTCTGTCATTAATTACTCACCCTCATGTCGTTCGACACCCGTAAGACCTCCGTTCATATTCGGAACACAAATGAAGATATTTTAGTTGAAAGCTGATGGCTGAGAAAGGCTTCAGACAGGCCTCCATTGGCATTCAGTACATTTATGATCCCAAGACCCATAAAAGGCACTTAAAACATCGTTACAAAGTCCATCTCACCACAATGGCTCTACAATAATTTTACGATGCAACGACAATAGTTTGTGCGCAAAAAAAAATCTAAATAACACCTTCATCCAACTTGTTCTTGTCTTCCGTGTGTGCCTCCACGACGCATGCGCGAGAATATGATGTAGCGCCAGCGTTCGGGAATCCATGAAATGCACACATGAGCCCGATTTTGAGAACTACGCCGAGACCTAAAGCACGATCAATGTAGAATTCAATAGCTTAGATACGCGCGTCTTCCTCTGCTTGTAAACAAATCGCTTCTGGGTCATGTGTCCGAACGCCGGATCTGCGTCATATTCTCGCGCATCCGTGTGTGCCTCCACGACGCAAGACAAGAACAAGTTAGATAAAGGTGTTATTTAGATTTTTTTTTTTTTTTTGCGCACAAAAACTATTGTCGTCGCATCGTAAAATTATTGTAGAGTCACTGTGGTGAGATGGACTTTGTAACGACGTTTTAAGTGCCTTTTATGCGTCTTGGGAGTGTAAATGTACTGAATGCCAATGGAGGCCTATCTGAAGCCTTTCTCAGCCATCAGCTTTCAACAAAAATATCTTCATTTGTGTTCCGAATATGAACGGAGGTCTTACGGGTGTCGAACGACATGAGGGTGAGTAATTAATGACAGAATTTTTTTAATTTGTGGGTGAACTAACCCTTTAAGTAAGCAGAACTATCAAGTTTTGAGTTTGTAGTACTCATGTATAATTACTCCTAACTTGAAGTACTGAGTTAGCTAACGCATACATTTGGATAGCAATTAACATAAAATATTTAGTTAAATAAATTAGCGAATTCTTTGCAAAAAAAGTTCTTGCATTTTTTAATTAGTAATTTACTTCACTGTAAACCCTAATAAGTTGTCTGAACTCATATGAATGAGTTGTTTTAAGTTAATAAATATTTTGCTAGCTATAATATCTATTTCAGAAAATGTCAACTTGCCAATTTGTTAACAAATAACTTAGTATAGCAATTACTGAATGAGTTCAGCAACCTGCTCTCAAACCATGCGGCTGCATGCGCCACTTGTCACCATGACTCTTCAAAAACCTGCATTACCAGAAACTCTTCTAAATTAGTATAAAACATTAATCATACTAGAACTCCCTTACCATTAATCTTGCACAAAAAAACATATTATATAACACTTAATTTTAGCATTTACTCTCTATTTCGAGTGCCATGGGCAAAGCACCCAGTTTCAGTTAAAGTTAAGTTAGTCTAAATTAAAGGAAATGAGTTCATACAACTCAAAACAATGAAATGGTTCCGTTTACTTGAAATATGTCAGTGCATTGAACTCAAAAGAAAAGTTTGTCCTACTCAAATCAATTAAGTATTTTGAGCGTTAGGGTTTACAGTGACGATTTTTGGATTAAAATATCCAAAAATCACTAGAGCAGTTATATAGTTTGTTCACTTGTTGCAGCACTGATGATGTCTCTCATTTAATGTTCATCAAAGAACAAAGGTAACCATAATAAAAACTATTAAGGTAAAGTTAATTCTAAAGGTATAATTTATTATTTATGCTGTTAAGAAAGGTGTTTGATAACTATTACATTTCTGTATATGTCTAACAGGGAAGGCCACAGGTAAATATAACGTTTATTATAATGGGTTTATTTAAAGATTAAGTTCACTTAAATTAAAAGTAAATGTTGAAATTGGTAGCTTTCATTTATACTGTAACGTCATTAATGTTTCAAAGAGACATTAGTATCAGTGATACTGGCCTTCATTCATAAAAAGATGCCATTACAATACATTTAAAATATGCCGTCTTTAAATTGTTTCTACAATAATTTGGAGAGTAACTGAAATTACAAAATTAAAAACTCCAAAAATATAAAAAACTTGCGATTTAATTACAGAAAACAATGCGATTAGTTATTTTTTGTAATCGATTCCCAGCACTAAGTGTGTATATATTAAAATTAGCTGTTTCACAAATTCAAGTATTCCTATTTAAACCCATATTATAAAATCTTTGTATATTTCTTAATTTTACTGATAAATTCAGGCCATAATAATTAGGAGCTTGGCATTTACTTGTCAAACTCCCTCTGAGTGAACTGAACTATTAAGTGACTTGAATGAAAGGACTTCTATAAAAAATGTATTGGTAAACTGTCCTGCAACCCTTCATCCTCATTTAGCCTCTTTGATAAGCGTCTTGATCTGCACTCTCCTCATCTGGCACCTTCGCTCTACCAAGTTCAGCCGCATACGAGACGGGGTTCGTTGGTTGCGTCGCAAGAGGCAAGACCTCCGAATGGAGGCGATGGCTTCAGAGAAGTCACCTTTGCGACAGGAATTTCTGGATGAGAGTGAGAGTGAGGATGACCCTTTCTTTGTGGACACTGAATGTACTGTCACAATGTTTAAGAATAAAAAGTAATTGTCTTTTTGCTCAGTAAGTCAAATTACTTTGTTTACACTTTAGCAGCATTGCATCTTTCCCACTACATTCGTTCACAATGTGTTTTGCTTCCTTTGGCCTCCCTAAACTTCATAAAATGTACGCATTTATTAGTCTTGTGGTAATGGTGGATGCACCGGTAGTTTGGGTGTTATTTTTGTTTCAAAAAATTTCAAATCACCCTTTAAGTACACCTTGGGCTTGTTCTTCGTTCTCTGGATTTTACCGTTGAAGTTTTGACATGATCCAGGATTGTTGGGTTCTTCGAAGCTCATCCTGGAGTTGCTGTCTACAGATTGCTGTCTTAAGTATTAAGCGAGGTATGAAGAATGGACCCCTGGTCTAGCAATCCTTTATCATTGAATGAACAGCAGGTGGCAGTAAAGCACCAAGACTTTTGACAAAGGAAAATAAGAAACAAATGAAACATTCCTCATCCCATTCTCATCGATGTAATTGCTCAGGAACGCAAAACTCTGTTACTGTTGCCCATAGTTTTGTTCAGATCCCTAACCCCTAAATATTCAACATAAGCACATGGGCTAAAGCACCTCAGACTTGAGGTAAGGTGTGCTCCAGGAGCGGTTCTACACCCTTTTTAGGGGGGCTTCGCTTAGTGCGGTTCATTTGAATAAGTGGGAATGTTGCCATCTGAACCCTGGTCCGAATCTGGTGCAGTTTGAATTAAATATGAACTGAATATGGACCAAAGACTAGTAACAAACCAAAAACATGAAACAAGATGCGACCCTAAAAAGGGCAGAATGCTCAATCATAACTTTTCTCGTCATAGTCTCGATGTTGCCCATCACAGTTTGGTACTGACTTCAAAACCACGTCTCCTTGCAGCAGTTTGTGTGTCTGACGAAGTGATTCCTGCCGCTGTTTTGACTCCTTTACACATTTTATAAACTCTTCACGAGTTCTCAACTGGTCAAAATGCCATCATATATAGGCTACGCACATATGAGTGAATTTAGCCCAGAACACAGCACGGTTTTGGTTTTTTGGTAAGTTCTGTCGTGAAAAATACTTGAAAATAGGCTCATTTTCCAACTCCCCTAGAGTGAGGTAAAACAGTTGAGTTTTACCGTTTTCGAAACCATTCAGCCGATCTCCGGGTCTGGCGGTAGCACTTTTAAGCATAGCTTAGCATAAATCATTGAATCTGATTAGACCGTTAGCATCTCACTCAAAAATGACCAAAGAGTTTTGATTATTTTTCCCATTTCAAACTTGACTCTTCTGTAGTTACATTGTGTAACTAAGATTTTCTAGGCCGATTATGGCTAGGAACTATACTCTCATTCCTGTGTAATAATCAAGGAACTTGCTACCGCCAGACAGTGGCGCAAAAAGTGGGTATGCGCTATATGCAGCGCATAGGGGCGCAGCATCTTGGGGGCGCCAAAGCTATGGTATGAAAACATTTTTGGGTGGAACTTCTATATGTAGCTGCTGTTGTGCATTTCTAAATAATTTATGTATTTCCTCAATATTATATCACATTTTAGAGGACTAACAGGCTCCCTCATAAGATTCCATAATAGATTTTGGATAATAATGGAATATCGCGAGTGGGCGCGCCGGTGGCAAGCCAAAGTGTTCATATACGCTTGGGCGGGCGTCTGATTGCGCATTGACACGTCAAAAGCGTGCGATTTGACAGCAAAACACGCGTCCTCGACGCGAGATTTACTACAAAAACGTGCGTTCTTATAAGGTGCGCTTTGGGGTCAAGGAAAAAGCGTGTTTCCGTAGCGGGTTTTTATATCAAAGCGCACGTCCTCGACGCGTTATGATAAATATATGGCTTATATGGTAAATCACGTGTCGAGGACGCACGCTATGATTCGGACCAAACGCACGTTATTAACGTGTAGGCTAAACAGGTTAACCAAACAGGCAGTGCAAACTTGTGTTTGAAGTATCCAAACAGACTAAAGAACGTGCTCTTTCCTTGGTGTTCTCAAAATTGCATGCTTACTTTTTAGGGGCACACCTCCTATAAAGTAAAGTTACATATATATTGTTGACCATCTTTTTAAGTCATTACACTATTTACCACGATACACTATGGCTGTTATAGAATTAAATGAAATCAGTATCAACAAAATCCATCTTACCATTTATCAAAATCCACTTACACTGTAATTACAATTGCCTAAATAATGTAATGAGATTTTTAGATTTATGTTCTAAATATAATATTTTAATTATTGAAATATGAAATGATTCCAGGCCTATGAAACTATAAACTGCCAGTATATTTGGCGACATGAGTGGATTCTAGAATCATTCAACTAATTTGTTCTAACCGAGAACGAAACCTATCTTTGTTTGAATCTATTTTTGTTGGAAAAATAGAGAAAAACTGTAAAAAATGACAACTTGTTGTTTTTTGAACTGTTGTATAAAATTAATATCGCATTTTGCAATTGTGCTGATATGGGCTACTCTGGAAAATGGCACTCTTGCTCGTATGATATTGCTGAACTCATAATTTCCTCTTTAATTACTTTCAAACGAATGTTTATTTTTATGTTTGTTATTAGCCTATTAATAACTAGCCTATTTGCTCCAAAATTGTTGCTGCATACCCCTCTGGCACTGGGTAGTTGCGCCCCTGCCGCCAGACCCGGAGATCGCTGAATGGATTCGAAAACAGTAAAACTCGACTGTTTAACTCTAGGGGAGTTGGAAAATGAGCCTCAAAAAAAGTGGAGTGTTCCTTTAAAAAACTGACCAATCAGGTTGTGAACATTATCCTTTTAGGTTCGGTATCTTTAGGTTCAGTGTATGAACGCCAAGCGGACCATGACTAAATGGTTTTTTTGGGGGTACAAACCAAGCGAATCAAATGCAAGTGTGAACACACCCTGAGTGAGAGACCAGGAGAAGCTCCTGTAGAAGACTGTGACTATATTTAAACCCTTTTAATGATACTCAGCTCTAAATATCAGCAGTTCTGTAAGTTATGAAACGGAATTTGCATTAGCCTTTTCTTATTGTGACGCACTATATCAGGGTGAAATGGCTTCTCGAACAAGAAAAAATGTAGGGCGGGGCTTGATTTTGTCGGGAATTGTTTAGATCGTTGTGATTTGCTATTGCTGTGATGTCATGTGAGTGAAAGGTTGTCCCGCCCTCGTGCCAACCGCTTCATCAGAGAGATGTCGCTGCAAGAGGGACAGGAAGTTATTTTCATGAAAGATTACATGGACACATTAATTAAAAGAGATGTGCATGGATAAGCCTTTTATAATAAATATTGCAATATTCCAACAACAAAACAAAAAAACAGCTAGATTTGTCCGTTGATTTCATGGTGGCGTTAACTCGCTAGACACCCGCTGTGCTCGATGAAAATGCGGTTGTGCATCATGAAAATTTACAGGGGTTCGGTTATAGAATTTGGTTGTCACTCTTGCAAATAACTGAACTGTATGTGAACTTAACCATATTATGGACCAGAGGCGTTTCATCAGTACTGGAGCACAGTTGTATTTTTTAATTTTTGTTTTTTTCCTACTATGGAAGTCAACGGGGTCCATCAACTGTTTAGTTTCCCGTATTCTTCAAAATATATTTTTCTGTGTTTTCAGCAGAACAAAGAAATTCAAACAAGTTTGGAACAACATGGGGGTGAGTAAATGATGACAGAATTTTCATTTTTGGGTGAACTATCCCTTTAAAGACTCAAATATATAACCGTATTTTGTTGCTGTGTGAACGTGGCCTGTAACCACAGACATCCTGGTATGATGGAGCAAAAACAGACAAGCATCATTCACAATTTCTTAAGGAAATATTTAAATCTAGTATGGTACATTTAAATTGGGGGACATTGAGTGCTGCGTCAGTCTGAGTATTCAGGTGGGGATGAGCTGATGGAGAAGCTAAGTAATGCAGGGAGTCCCATCACACTCATTTCCTCTAAGTGGTACAGTGAGAGAACTGAGAGTCCCATATGCTGTTTATGTGGTACAAAAATCTTAAAGTGGCCCATTTCCAGACGATAAAAAAATATCAATTTACTCATGCCACCCTCATGGAGTTTTAAACGTGTATTTAAAATATGCTGTGTCCGAATATGCCTACTTCCATTTTATATAGTAAGCGAAAAACAGAATGTGAG
Organism: Gobio gobio; assembly: GCF_949357685.1. Taxonomy (NCBI): domain Eukaryota; kingdom Metazoa; phylum Chordata; class Actinopteri; order Cypriniformes; family Gobionidae; genus Gobio; species Gobio gobio. The sequence goes on along the minus strand of NC_137107.1, from coordinate 19,832,059 downwards.
CCAAGTAGTGTCTGAATTCATACACTGAAAAAAATGGTGTGTTGGATTTGCATGATTTAATCATGTACATCGGTTCCACATGATTCAATTAAGTTAAACAAACATAATTTGTTCACACAATTTCAACATAATGGAATTAAGTAATTTTTAAGTATCCGAATTGAGTAGTCTCACAATGATTTTAATATGGCCCCCTAACAACAGTGGTGCACACAAGGGCTTGAAACCCTGCCTCTTTAATCAAAACACATGTTTATTTTTGTATATTTTTGTTGTTACTTGACTGAACTGTAATGCAGTTCTCAGTAGCTTTCATTATATTTGCCAGCAATAGCACATCATATGTGCTAAGTGTGAAATGCTCTTTAATGACATGTGCTGAGTCAGTCCACACCCTAACCAATCGCTCCGCTCTTCTCCACTATGGTAACCCAGTGTAATTTAAATGGTTAGAATAATTCCAACATAATTAAACATTAAACACTAATAAACAATATAAAGTCTCCCCCTTTTTCTCATTTTGCCCAAAAACACATAAAATAACACTAAATTTCAACAATTTTACTCTAGTCGTCAAGTCCCAAGCAAAGCATGCTGGGAACTACAGTTTCAGCAAAAATCATTTTCGAGTACTTAATTGGTTCACATTCACCCCAAATAATTTTAGAGAATTACATTAATCGAAAGCAATAAAATCATGTTTAGAAGAGAAACACAAATTTGTTGCGCAGATCACAAATAATACGATTAAGTAAATTGGAAAACATGTGTTTTCCTGTTTTTTCAGTGTAGTATTCATAAAACACTAGGCCAAAAGGACCCGGATGGCCTCCGGCGAGATTCTGAAGTGTGCATGGACACTTTACTATCCCATGAAGCCACAGGAAAGAATTTGTGAATGGCAGTGAAGCGACATACCTGATGCTGGCAGGTCACATGACAACATGGTTTTCAAATTTCATTCATACTATATAGTACTTTATATAGTTACTTTTTTTTTAATGGTTAAGAAGTTTCAAACCAAATGTTCCCCTATATACAGTATGCAATTTCGGACGCACCAATTCTGTGTTTTTTTTTTTTGTTTCCTTAAAGTAAAGAGCTATTCATACCAAGGACAATAACTATATAAGCATCAACACCAACAGATGATAATGTTATGTTTATATATGTAATGTTTCCGTAAAAATGCTTGAGCTCTTTAAAGACGGGTTGATTTGATTGGCTGTCAGGGTTTTTCATCAGATGGGGGTTATGAAAGTGATTCCAACGATATTGTTCTTCTGTGCCATTATAGTTTTTGTGTGAACTCTGCTGTTCTTTTAAGGGTGCAGTGTGTACATTTTAGCGGCATCTAGTGGTGAGGTTGTGAATTGCAATAACCCACCGCTCACCCCTCCCTTTCGAAGCACATAGAGAAGCTACAGTGGCCGACACAGGACAAAAATGTTGTCGTCAGCCAAAGCAGAGAGTGTCGAGCGCTCTGTAGAGCAGTTTGTCCGTTTAGGGCTACTGTAGAAACATGACGATGCAAAATGGTAACTACACTGTAAGGGGACCCGCAGTGTATATAGATATAAATGACTCATTCTAAGGTAATAAAAACATAACGGTACATTTATGTAAGGTTTTTATACTCCACTGAAAACTGTTATGTGTATTATATTGCATTTCTGTCAATAGACTCTCATAAATATTACACACTGCACCTTTAAATTTAGAATACATTTTAAGTCTTTATTGTCCTTTGTGTGAACAGGCCTTAAACGTGAATGCTCTATAGAAAAGAGCAGCTTGCTCAATCTGCTAAATATCTCATTTTGTTTTCATGCAAGAAAATAAATTCATAGAGGTTTAGAATAGCTTGAGGGTGACTATACAATACTACAGTACTTTGTAGATAAATGCCCTTAATGACCTGTCAATGTCATTCTTGGTAGATTCTGATATATTGCCATGATGCCAGTTCTCTCACAGAGGATTCTGGGTGGAAAGTCAATTTGATGCTTCCTGGAATTGGCCTAACAGCTGTGGTTTACCTCAACAACTTCCACAAACCAGTCAGGTTCAGAAACAACAGCACTCTGACATTAAAGCTCGTTCAGGCATCGCATGACCCTTTTTACATGTCTTTATTGGCTCTTCGGGTTCCATTGTCTCAATAAAACACATTTCTGTTCTTGATAAGCTTTGCTTTCACGCTTTGCTCGCAGGATATTTGAGCTGATGAATCCACTCTCTTTCAGTTTTAAGTGAAGCTCACAGCCGTGCATTACTCCTCCCGCTGGGCTAACTGGGCCTTTCTGTCTGCTAGAGAATAAGAGCGATAAGTGCTATTGATTTTCTAAACTTCATTTGAGCATGTCACAATCTGCTTAAACACTTTCTCCATAGGTCAAGAACTCAATGCCACTGGTGTTCGGTTCAAGTATAAGCTAAGAAGATAATAAAGATCTTTGAAGGGGAAAGAATATTGAATGACAGTTTTAATAATCTCTTGATGTGAATGATCTTAAAGTCACCATGAAATCAAAATGGACATTTCTTATTTTCCTACGGAATATGGCAACCTTTCACTCGCATGACATTACAGCATTAGCAAACAACAACCGTCCAATCAACTCCCCATGGACAAAAGTCCCGCCCTACATTTTTCTTGTTCAAGAAGCCATTCCACCCGTATATTCACTCATCACAACTTCCATTTCATTCCAACTTTAAGCTTTGTTGAAATAATCCAATTTCAATTTCAGTTGCAATATACATACAATAAGACATAATTTTGTAAGTGTCCTGAGACGTAGCCTAATAATATTAAGAGAATGTAGCCTATAAAAATATAAATTCTATAAACACCGATCAGGCATAATATTATGACCACTGACAGGTGAAGTGAAGAACACAGATTATCTCTTCATCACGGCACGTGTTAGTGGGTGGGATATATCAGGCAGCAAGTGAATATTTTGTCCTCAAAGTTGATGTGTTAGAAGCAGGAAAAATGGGCAAGCGTAAGAATTTGAGGGAGTTTGACAAGGGCCAAATTGTGATGACTAGACGACTGGGTCAGAGCATCTCCAGAACTGCAGCTCTTGTGGGGTGTTTCCGGTCTGGAGTGGTCAGTATCTATCAAAAGTGGTCCAAGGAAGGAACAGTGGTTAACCGGGAACAGGGTCATGGCCAAGGCTCATTGATGCACATGGGGAGTGAGGCCAAAGCGTTTCGATCGCCCCCAGGTGGCTGGAAGCAGTATAGGTCATAAACCCCACCCTCTCCATGAAATGTAATGGGATGTAAGATAAACTAAAAAATCTAATTACACTTCAAATATTTTTTGGACAAAAATGGTTTCTGTCATTTTAGTTAGTTTTTATCACTCTGGTATTAGTTCAAGTGTTCATTCTTTAAATAAGTTTGGTTTTAGTTAGTTATTTGATGCTATAAAAACGGGGGGTGTGACGTCATGATTGACAGCTGAGATTGACAGCTTCTCTGAGGGAAGTAGTCGCTGAGGCGCCATTGGACTTTTTTCTGGATCTTTGCGAGGAGATTGGAGCTTCAACTTTAATTTCTACATTTCCATAACTGTTTATTTCACACCAACATAATGAATTGTTCTGAGTGTGGGTGGAACCTTGATTTCATGGCTCCACTTTGCGCTCACTACTGCACAGCCTCGAGACTTGTGTCAGCGCCATATTGGGACACTGGCAGCTTCACTTACTACAACGGAAGAGATTATCTTATAACAAAATGATTAACTTATAATCATGAATAAAAAAATTTATTGAATTGGCATTGCACCTCATTGCTATATTTTGTCATTTCTTTTAGCTCCCTGGTTTGAACTTCATCAACTTAAAACTAAAGGCCGTGGGTTAGATTGTCTACATGCCAAAGCTGGTCTTACTATACACAAACAAATGCTTTCTGTACCCTCCTCTCTTAAATCTGCTATTATTACTCCCATACTTAAGAAACCATAGGCTGATCCATCTAATCTATATAATTACCATCCGATTTCTAATTTGCCATTTATTTCTAAAATCCTGGAAAAATTTGTTGCAACACAGGTCCATGATCACCTCTCATAATAAATTGAGCAATTTCAATCTGGCTTCCGTCCCCACCACAGTACAGAGATTGCTCTTGTTAAAATCACTATTGATCTGTTGTTGGCAGCTGACTCTGGTTTATGAACCATACTTGTCGACCTGAGTGCGGCCTTTGATACATTTCGGCATAAGATACTCCTTGACAGGAGTTAGTTTGTTAGTTAGTTAGTTAGTTAGTTAGTTAGTTAGTTAGTTAGTTAGTTAGTTTCTATTGGGATCACTGGTACCCCCCTGTCCTGGTTTATATAATTTCTAATATTTCTAATATCATTTCTCATTTCTAATATCGCACTCAGTTCGTCCATCTTATGCATTTCCGAGACCATCTGCGGTTACTTCTGGTGTTCCTCAGGGTTCTGTTTTGGGCCCACTTCTATTCATTATCCTTACTCCCACATTTCACATTTTCAGGAAATATGATATTTACTTTTCACTGCTAAGTTTTTAAAACTCAATAGTGATAAAAACTGAGGTCCTACTTGTAGGCACAAGATCTACTGTGACCAAATCTGACTGTTTTTCTGTGGATATTGATCATAATGCAATTTGTTCTTCCCCGCAGGTTAAGAGACTGGGTTTTATTCTGGATAGCACACTTTCCTTCAAAGCTCACATTAATAATATTACGCATATCACCTACGTAATATTAATTGTCTCCGTACTTTCCCTCACAATGAACAACACTGCATTCCTCATCCATGCACTGGTTATTTCACGTATCGATTATTGCAACGCTCTTCTTACTGGTCTTCCTTCAAAACTTCGGTTACAGAACTCTGTGGCTTGTGTTCTTTCTAATGTGAACTGCACTCAAAAAATGATTTATGATGCTGTTCAGTTTATTTAAGCAATTCATCTTGATTTAACACCATTATATTAGGTTTCTGGTTCAAATGTAATTGATTCATGTTAAACTCACTTAAAACCGTTACTCTTTGACATAACTTGATGTTTTCATTTTGAAATAACATGTTTCAATCAAGTAACCCAAAGAAATAAGACTTTCATTTCCCATCATGCTTTGCAAAGGGGCTGAATTCGGAGAGTAAATGTTTAAATAAAGTGAAATTTGATGCAGTTTTAACAAGATGAGAAAATTGAGAGACTTTTTAATGCTTAATGTTTTGTTATGTTGGTATTTAAAAGTTTGTGTTATGATAGTGTTTTTGGAGGTTACCATTGTGGTGAAATGTAGAGCATGTGCTTGGGGTGAGGACCTACTACTAACTATTAAAGTTGTTTTAATAATAAAAAATCTACTCTGGGCATGCCATGGATGTAACAAAACCATCTTCTGGCTAGCCAATAAAATCTTGTAAAAGGTTTAGTAAATGCACTCAGAAACTATTCTTTGAACTAATGTAATTAAATCATGGAAAGGATTTACATGTGATTAAATGGCTTTCTTTCAGCATTAAGCACTTTTGTTAGGCTAACTTAAATAAATTAGCTGGTCCAAAACATTGCAAATGAGTTGGGCTGACACTATTAAATTAGGCTGTGCCTAACCATTGTAAATAAGTTGAATCAACCTTAATAAATTAAGTTGACCCAACGTAAGTACATTAAATTGGAATAACATAATTGCATAATGCTGAAATAAAGTAAGTTAATCATGTGGAAATACTTTCCATGATTTTTTTATGTTCATTCAAAGAGTAATTTTTTTGAGTGTGCAATAACCCACCGCTCGCCCCTCCCTTACAAAGCACATAGAGAAGCTACGGGGGACGACACAGGACAAAAATGTCATCGTCGGAGAGAGCACAGAGTGTCTAGCGCTCTGTAGAGAAGTTTGTCCGTTTAGGGCTACTGAAGAAACATGAGGGCGCAAAATGGGGACCCACTGTAACACCCACGGTGTATGGAGATAGAAATGGCTCATTCTAAGGTAGTAAAAACATCACGGTACATTATAGCCGCGTTTCCACCGCGGGAACTTTTCCCAGGAACTAGGGACTTTGGGGTGGTACTTGTTGTGTTTCGACCGCAGGAACCAGGGTCTAAATGAAGTTCCGGGTAAGGATTTCCCCCTCAAAACGGCACTGCTCGCGAGGTACTACTTTTTCAAAGTCCAGGAACTTTTGGGGGTGGGACTTGGGCGCTGAACATGCTGATTGGCTGAGCTCACGCAGCATTTAATTTCAACCTAAAAATCTGTTGCAGTGCGTGCAGTGAGAGTTGTTTACTATTCAAATCAACAATGGAGTTTAAAAAATACGACCGATGGACCGACGACGAGGTTCAGGCTTTATTACATTTATTTGCGGAGGACGAAATCCAGTGGGTTCTGGAAAGTCGCGCGCAGTCCTACGTCACCGGACTAATCGTCACGGTTTAGACCAGGGGTTTTCAAACTGGGGTCCGGGGACCCCCAGGGGTCCTCCATGAAGGTTCTAAGGGGTCCCAAGAAAATTTCAGAAAATAAAAAGACAAAGCAAAAATGTATAAAGTCTACTGAACATTTCAACACGTTTCAGTTCTAAATGTTTATTTCCTTCTCTTGCCGTATGCTTTCTAGAATTGTGTATGTTTGCTTTGTATCTTTCATTTTTTTCATAGTTTTTCTCACTATAGTCCTTTATCTTGCTCACTGGGGTAGTAAGCTGCTTACATACATTTATTGTGAAAGTTGCTTATTTACATTTTTTTAATTGAAAATGTTCTTCAGGTTTATACATCCAACATTAAGAATAGCCAATTTAAGTTGGGAAACAATATGTTGTATTTATAATGTCACACTTACCATTTATCTAACAATTTAACAATTACAAATGGATTTTGGAAAGTAAAATGTTCATTATATTTGGGGGTCCAAACCTTCATAAACTTTGAAAACCCCTGGTTTAGACCGCTATGGAAACGCAGACAGCAACAGGTCTGAGGGAAAAAGAGTTCCTGGGAAAAAAGTTCCTGGGACAAATTGTTCCGGGTAATTTCGGTGGAAACGGGGCTTAAGTAAGATCTTTATACAACAGTGAAAATAGTTATGTATATTATATTGCATTTCTGTCAATAGATCCTCATAAATATTACACACTGCACCTTTAAAGTTTTTGCACGATTATTTTTAAAGTAAATTTCACATATGGAATTAAGTAAACTCTATGTTAAGTAAAATTAACAAAGAAAATAAGAAAATATTTTAACTTGGCCTCGCTAGTTATTTCTACTTAGTTGATGTTTCCTTCGCAATACTCTTTACTCAAACAATATAACACTGAATTAAACCACACTTTTAAAGTGTATGCTTTACTTTGAAACACCTAAGTAAATTATACAGTAGATATTGTGTAGACATCAAGCTAGGAAGTTCCTAAACCTAACAAAAGCAATGATAAAAGTGTAAAGCTTTTATAATGTTGATATTTACGCTTGAATTGAGTACTAATATAGAATTTACTTGTATAAATTACATTTTTTTTCTAGTATTTATACTTCCTCACAGAATGATTTTTATTCATTGTGTTTTAGTATATTTTAAGGGAAATGTTGTAATATACACTATATCGCGTATATTGCTCTGTGATATTGGCCTCTGCATCAAACTCATTTACAAGCTTTTATCATTCTAACTAGCCCCATCTGAACACACAGCCATTAGTGGAGGTTTAGATCATTTATGAACAGGAAGAAACGTTCTGTGGGTTTGGAAAATAGATGCTTCCTATAAACGTCTTTGTGTGGTGGACATCTTGCATCAAAGGATTAGTTCACTTCAAAAAGAACATTTCCTGATATTTTACTCACCCCCATCTCATCCAAGATGTTCATGTCTTTCTTTCTTCAGTCGAAAATAAATTAAGTTTTTTGAGGGAAACATTCCAGGATTTTTCTCCATATAATGTACTTCAATGGCAACCAACGGGTAGACGGTCCAAATCAATGCAGTTTCAAAGGGCTTCAGAGGACTCTGCACGATCCCAGCTGAGGAATAGGGTCATTGGTCATTTTCAAAAAAATATTTATATACTTTTTAACATCAAATGCGCGACTTCTGTGTTGTTCTTCTTCACTGCGCTTGACATCACCACGTCGGAAAGGTCACGTCCGTGGCATAAGTGGAAGTACCGACCCAGTGCCGAAAAACCCCATCTCATGTTCTCATCCAACTATAAAATTGTTGTTTTACCTTTATTTTTGTAAAGGCCGTTTGATTTAGTCTTTGCACATTCATTTTAACACTGGGTCGGTACTTCCACCAAGTTATGGGCGTGACCTTTCCGACGTGATGGCGTCATACGTCGCAAAGAAGAACAACAACACAGAAGGCGCGCATTAGAGGTTAAAAAGTTTTAAAATTTTTTATTTTAAAATGACCAATGGTTTCGCTAGATAAGACCCTATTCCTCGGCTGGGATCGTGCAGAGTGTCGCGGAAATTCTCAATCCGTTTATCTGACTTCACCACGGACAATTCAAAACAACTCCCAGTTGTTAATATAAAACTACAGTATCTCGAGGTAATTCCCTTCTCGAATACATCGAACACAATTTCAATACTTCGAGGTAATTCGCCTCTCGAAGTAAGGTGACGGCGTCCCGTCGAGAAGCTACTATCACTAGCGTTTACTCAAACACATGAGCACACAGGTCTTTAGCATCTCTACACTCTCACCGTCCTTCTCAGGTGTATGCTGGTCTCTGCAGGATCCTTAATACTAACGTATTACAGCCTCACCCCGAGAACGGCTCTATAGTCTTCCAACACTATCACTGTCTCTGCTGTGATCTCTTGAGCGCAGAATCTTAAGTACTTCTATTCCTCAGCTGCGCAGCATATATACCTGACACCACTCCCAAGTTGCTCTTTGCTTAAATGAAGTTTTATTCACAGCCGGGAGATCACTGGTCACAACAACCAAATGAGTTTCCAGAACAGAAAGATGCATGTACATTTATGTTTCTTAAAGTTGATTGAAAATCAATGTTACTCAAGCCTTCTGGTGATTGGTTTAAGGTAATCATATGACTGCACTTTTTTGGCTAAGTCTACATGGTCTTTGACCTGAACATCCTTAGTCTGCGTTTTTCAGTAGTTTCATGCTAAACAACCCTTTGACCATTTCTGAGGCCGTTATATAAAATATTTCCATCACAAGAGTCATCTGAAGCCATTGGACCTTCAACCCTTTGGTTGCCATTGAATACATGGAGAAAAATCCTGGAATGTTTTCCTCAAAAAACTTAATTTCTTTTCTACTGAAGAAAGACATGAACATCTTGGATGAGATGGGGGTGAGTAAATAATCAGGAAATGTTCATTTTGAAGTGAACTATTCCTTTAATGTCAAAACTAGGAATAACATCAAAAGACTTAATTCTTATGTCTGAAGCACTAAAAAAACATAAAATATCTTAAAAAGCAGTGGTTTTAAAGCTCTTTTTATGTATAAAAAATTAGACTTGAATGCAATAATATCATAATAACCTCCATTTGAGGCCGAAAATAACTAAATGTAAAGATGAAAGGAAATGCACTTATGTGAACAGGATATCAATTACCAGACGTTATTCCTCTGATCTCTGTTGCTCTGGAGGCCGGATGGCTGACAGCAGAACAGGATGCACTGTAGGTTTTTAAAATGAAATAACCACACCTGATTTTATTTTATCCTTGTGAAAACAGAATACATCATGGGTTTTTTTCCCCAAGTAAATAAATACTTCCTGTGCAAATGGAACTCTGACAAACTGCAAAAATCACTCTTAAACTAGACAATCGGGTATGATTTGTTTATTTTATAACATGCAAAAAATATGGCACCGTTTTAGCAAATTTGCACAATTTCAGACATGCATGACATAGCCTTTGTTCCGCTTCAACTGCGCAGTTCAATAAATATTATCAATACAATATTTTTGCTAACCAATCTCCACTGTATTCCTCCCTCTTGTGTTCTTGTGGTTTTATATGAGGGCTATGCATCAAAATGACAAGGAATAAAAAATATTTTTTCTAAAAAATGTTTAAAAAACATGTTTTAAGGGATGGTCCATGCACTAATAGTTCATCAGAATGACATAACGGCGAGTAAATGATGACAGAAGTTTCATTTTTTAAGAACTATCATTTTAAGTTATAACAGATTACACAAAAGCCATGTATATTACAATAATACAAAGAATTATACAAAGTATGTGCGTTTGTATGCACCAGCTTCAGAACAGATTTTTGCTATTGCAACATGCGCTACAATAGAATAAAAAATAAAGAAATGAAATGTATAGATTTCACTTTGCATAGGAAACATCCTTATTTGAAAGATTTAAAATGTATGGAATTCAAAATTATTAATGTATTTCATAGTTCATAGTATTAAAAATTTATTTTTTTTATTTGTATTGCAAAATAAAAAAAATTATAAAGCAAAAGCTACCTTCATTTGCAAAGACAGCTACAGAAATGGCTGAAAGCCATCAAGAAAAAACCGTCAAAAACATTCAAATAAATGTAATACTGTATATAATATAAATGGATATTCAAGCTTTGTTTTTTGAAGGTTTTCACGAGGCACTTATCGTTCATCTTCTTTGGTTTCGGCTCCAATACCCGTTTACATCAGTGCTCTCAATTTTGTAGGATGTCCACAACTAGTGCTTCTTAATCTCTGGGAGAGAGAAGAAGAAAATGAGAGAGACATTTAAGTGTGTGCAGAAGCAATGATCTCATTTCAACTTAGTTGTGGACAACAGCTATATTTAAAAAATTCAGATTTTTAATATTGACAATTACATGTTGTCATTGTTGAATTGGTTGGTCCTCAATACACCCATGTGTGTGCAGAGAAAAAGAGATGTGGTTTACCTGTTATGATCAGATAAAGGAATATAGCCAGACCCACCACAATGGAAACAATACCAAGCAACAAAGCTAGACGTCCGAGTCTTCTGCCCCCATCATAATCTTTTGATTGTATCATGGACCGAGCCTGAAGTGAAACAGAAAGAAAACCATGGATAAGTAAGCTTTATGATATCTTCAGTGTAACATTTGGTGGTCCCATGAGTCACATTATGAACTATTAGGGGCCACAGCCCTAAACATAAAATTAAACTTGGTTTTTTCCCTGAATTCTGAGTTACTGAATGTGAACTCTAAGCCTAATTACAAAAAGTTTGACTTCGGTGGCACTACTCACCATGTGCGCGAAATAGAGCGCGAACAGGTTTATTGGAACGGCCGGGCAGAAGCAGGAGATCACGGCCACCCACATGTAGCAGCATGGCTCGCGCTCTCCGGGCGTGGGCGATGACGCTCGGCTGAAACTGATCCGCGATGGAGAGCGAGGCTCCTCTGAGGCAATGTTAACATCAGTCTGTTCATTATTTTCCGCTTCAAGAGACGCAACGAGCGGTGTATCAGAAGGTGTGTGGTTTAATTCTCTCTTCAGCTCTTTTTCTGACATGTCAAGAAGTTTCTGGGTATCTCCGAAATCGGTGGACTGCAGCGCATGGCTCTCGCGCAGGGCATCTGTCGCGTGAGGGGCGTCTGTATTAATAGCCATCTCTGATCAATTTGGCGTGACAACAATATAAAATGTACACTCTTACTAAATTATCTTGTCAGCATAAGATTATATTTAATCCAATTGTTCGCAGAGCAGCTCGAGCGAGAAATTCGTACACCTATTGGACGTCCATCCACTTCATCAATATTTACCACTCACGAGTCGCATCACTTGAGAAGCGAATCTAGACACTGCGTAAATCAATCAGTTTGCTTTGGGCACGTTGTGAGGACTCCCCACTGGTGCATCTGATTGGTGGACTTAAAGGCGCTAATTGAGGCAAGCGGATCTTTTATGGACCCCTTTCACAGACGGTTATCAACAGTAGCCTACAAGCATTTACAAAATGTATGCACTTTTATAACACTATACTTAGTCTTATATTGCCATTTCATCAAATAAAAAATAAATAAAAAAGTGGCAGGCCTACATTTGAACAATGTCTCGCTTCTAACATCCATTATCAATCTCTGTTTTTTTTTAACTCTTTTTGAAAGTTGTGAAAACACTATTATGCGGTTTATCTTTTGTTAACTGAGCTAATTGGAATATAAAAATATATATATTTAAAGGTAGAATATGTAAGTTTTTTGGATTAAAATAGTCCTATCCAAAAACCACTAGAATCCTGTTATATATTTTTTTGTTGACCTGTGTCCTTACATTATCCCAAATGTTTCCAAGAATGTTTAAATCCAGAGAACGTATCGTTGTTATATAGCTCAACACATTTAGTCTTATTGTTTAAATCTCGTTTTTTTATTTATCGCACATTTTATAGTAAAACGTATGGTAATGTTCACTTTACTTAAACATATCTAATTTGGTCACAACTTAATTTCAATCAACCTAATATATTTAAAACTAGGATGCACCGAAATGAAAATTCTTGGCCGAAGCCGAATATTAATAAAACACTTGGCCGAAGCTGAATACCGAACGCGGTTTTTCTATTTTTTTTTTATTTTTTTTTTGTTATTTTGCCAATTTTTTCACCATTACATAAATTAGCTTTTTTTTTACTATTTTGTCTTGCTTTTAAAATAAATTACAACATCTTTTTTTTTTTTTTTTACAAAACTACACTTTCAAAATATTTATTTAACACTTTAGCATTCAATGAACGTTTTAGCATTCCAGCAGACATTAACAAAGCACAATATAACTTTAAAAAATAAATAATAATAATACAAAATTAAATACAAATATTTTTATTTTGCCATTTTTTCTTATCTTTGGCCTGTTATGCCTACAGGTATCAATCAAATCATAATCAAATTTTGTTAGTCTGTTCATGAGAGGTTTTGCAAGCCTGCACTGTAAAGAATTATTGTGATTTTAACAGTATTTTACTGTAAAAATTCTACGGTGAAAAACAGTTAATTGGTTAACAGAAATTTTCCGTACTTTATACGGTGAATAACTGTAATAGATCTAACCTTACATTTCATCTAATTTTACAGTAAAATACCGTTAAATTTACAGTTTTGGGAAGTGAAAAAAGTCATTGTGTAATATACAGTGGAAACCCGTAAATTGACATTCCCAGAATTCCCTGCGTGACACTTCGCATTTGATGTATTTTCATTGCAATAACTATGTTTCTTCTTTGTTTTTTCTAATCAGTTATGTACATTAGGGTTTTATGTTACATCTGATGTTGTTAAATTAATGATTTTCATCACCACTGTGATTGGTGGTTGTCCGTATATATCAAAGGTACATAACAGATATTAGTATTTCAATAGGTTGGTAATTTAACATTATTTCAGTTAATGAAATATGTTTTTTTACCGTAAATTGTTTACAGTGTGAACATAATCATTACAATATAAACCTTTAAATTATACGGTTTTGAACTGTAAAATAAATAAAAAAATGTAACGTCTCGGTTACGGATGTAACCCTCGTTCCCTGAGGAGGGAACGGAGACGTAACGTTAGTGACTAACGAATGGGGGTTTCGCTTAGAAGCCTATCAACTTCGAGTTTAGAGAAAACGCCCAATGGCGTGCCAATGCCATGGGGCATGCGGAATTTGCATACGTAACTCCGCCTCACCGCGTGAGTATATAAGGAAGTACGTGGCAATATCGCATTATGTTACCTGCTTGAGGAGCCAAGACTGAACTCCTGCGTTCCAGGTAGCACAGCTGATGTGGCAACGGTACGTTACGTCTCCGTTCCCTCCTCAGGGAACGAGGGTTACATCCGTAACCGAGACGTTCCCTTTCGTTCAGTCACTACGACGTAACGTTAGTGACTAACGAATGGGGGTCCCAATATAATCCCGCCACTCAGCTGTCTTCCAGCACCCTGCGTAAGTGTGAGTACCCTGTCGTAAGACTAGTACGGACGAAGGACTCCCACTTAACACAGGAATACCAAGGTACACTGGGAAGCATATCCCAGTGAGGGAATGCCAAAAACGCCTGCCCGTGGGGAGGACTTAAGAGACACATATGAGCCGGTAGGGGCTGCATATGGAAGATCTCTAGGGTACCAGCCGAAGGTGGATTTTTAACCCTAGGGGTGGCGGGGACACGCCAAGGGAAGAAACCCGCTCACTGCGGAGACTTACGGTGAAATACACATGTGGGGGTCGCCGGAGGGAACCATGCACATGGGGCACCTGGCCGGACATGAGGGTCTGGGCTCGAAAGGGCAGACTGAACTGATGTCGGCGTCGACAGTGCTGGAGGAGCTCAGGGCTCTCGGGGAGCTCACCTGAGGAAATATCGCACGTATCCAGTCCGTGGAGTGGAGTGGCGAGCAAGCGAAGACACCTGAACCTGGCCCATCACCGGCCCCTCGGGGGGGCGAGTACATAGTCGGACACTGGCTCCACTCGGAGATTGTAGAATCTGGCGAATGTGTTGGGTGTTGCCCAGCCTGCAGCTCTGCAGATGTCTGCTAGCGAGGCGCCATGCGCTAGAGCCCAAGAGGAGGCCACACTCCGGGTGGAGTGTGCCTTCCCACCAAGGGGACATGGTCGGCCTTGCTGCTGGTAAGCCAAAGCAATGGTGTCCACTATCCAGTGAGACAGCCTTTGCTTTGAGAGAGCACTTCCCTTCCGCTCTCCACCATAACAGACAAAGAGCTGGTCTGAGGTCCTGAAACACTGCGTCATGTCTACGTAGGCGCGGAGGGCGCGTACTGGACAGAGCAATGCCAAGGCTGGGTCTGCCTCCTCCAAAGGCAGCGCTTGCAGGTTCACCACCTGGTCCTTAAACGGAGTGGTGGGAACCTTGGGCACATATCCAAGCCGGGGTCTCAGGATCACGTGAGAGTTAGCCGGCCCGAATTCCAGGCACGCATCGTCAACCGAAAATGCCTGCAGGTCCCCGACCCTCTTGACTGAGGCCAATGCGGTCAGCAGAGCCGTCTTCATAGACAGAAACTTAATATCAACCGACCGCAAAGGCTCAAAGGGAGGTCTCTGCAGAGCAGTTAACACTACTGCGAGGTCCCAAGAGGGTACGAGAGGAGAGCGAGGAGGATTCAGTCTCCTGGCTCCCCTCAGAAACCTGATGACCAGGTCGTGCTGACTTACCTTCTTGTTCTCCAAGAGATCGTGGTGGGCAGATATTGCGGCCACATATACTTTGAGGGTGGAGGGAGACAGCTTTCGCTCCAGCCCCTCTTGGAGAAACTCAAGCACGGACTCGATCGGGCATTTCCAGGGGTCTTCTTGGCGGGAAGAGCACCAGGTGACGAAGAGGTTCCACTTCAACGCATAGGCATGCCGAGTGGACTCTGCCCTAGCGGAAGTGATGGTGGCGACCACCGTAGGTGGTAGGCCACTCAAACCTGCCGCGTCCCGTCTAGGAGCCACACGTGGAGGCTCCAGAGGTCGGGACGCGGGTGCCAAAGGGTGCCCCGTCTCTGAGTAAGGAGGTCCGGTCTCAGAGGAATAGGCCAGGGAGGGGCTGTCGCAAGGAGTATGAGTTCGGGGAACCAGGTCCGGCCGTGCCAGTACGGGGCGACCAAAAGGACCTGCTCCTTGCCCTCCCTGATCTTGCACAGGAGCTGTGCGAGTAGGCTCACTGGGGGGAACGCATATTTGCGTAGGCCCCGCGGCCAGCTGTGCGCCAGTGCATCCGTGCCGAGCGTGCCCTCGGTCAGGGAATAATACAGGCTGCAGTGGGAAGAGTCGTGGGAGGCAAACAGATCTACCTGTGCGTCGCCAAACTGTTCCCAAATCAGCTGAACCGTCCGGGGATGGAGTCTCCATTCTCCCGGGAGAGGCTGAAACCGCGAGAGCTCGTCGGCTGCGTGGTTCAGGACTCCCGGAATATGGACAGCACGAAGGGACCTCAGGCGCTTCTGACTCCATAGGATGAGATGGCGGGCGAGTTGAGACATACGGCGGGAGCGTAGACCGCCCTGGTGGTTGATGTACGCTACTACGGCCGTGTTGTCTGTCCGGACAAGCACATGTTGACCCTTCAGCAGCGCTCGGAAGCGGTGCAGGGCGAACCGTACTGCCAGCAACTCGAGGCAATTGACATGCAGGAGGCGCTGGGGTCCTGTCCAGGAGCCCGCGGTTGCTTGTCCATTGCACATGGCACCCCAGCCCGTGGCAGAGGCATCCGTCGATACGACAACATGCCTGGAAACTCGTTCTAAGGGCACACCGGCCCGTAGAAAACTGAGGTTCGACCACGGGGTGAGCGTCTGTAAGCAGGCCCGAGTCACTTGGACCCGGAGCGTGCCAGACTGCCATGCCCATCTCGGGACTCGATCGCGAAGCCAGTGCTGAAGCGGTCTCATATGAAGCAATCCGAGCGGCGTTACCGCGGCTGCAGATGCCATATGCCCCAGGAGCCTCTGAAATAGTTTCAGTGGAACCGCACTCTTGCTCTCGATTTGTCGGAGGCAAGTCAGCAGAGACTGCGCGCGCTCGCTCGAAAGCTGCGCGTACATGGCGACCGAGTCGATCTCCATACCGAGAAAAGAGATCCTCTGCACGGGGCAAAGTTTGCTCTTCTCCCAGTTGACCCGAAGGCCCAGACGGGCTAAGTGGTGGAGAACCAGATCTCTGTGTCCGCAAACCTGCTCTCGAGAGTGGCCTAGTATGAGCCAGTCGTCGAGGTAGTTCAGGATGCGGACCCCGTGCTGCCGAAGGGGCGCAAGGGCTGCCTCGGCGATCTTCGTGAAGACGCGAGGGGACAGAGATAACCCGAATGGGAGACCCGCGTACTGGTATGCCCGCCCCTCGAAAGCAAACCGTAGGAACGGTCTGTGTCGAGGAAGGATGGAGACATGGAAGTAGGCGTCCTTCAGGTCGATCGCTGCAAACCAATCGTACGGACGAACGCATTCGAAAAGGCGTTTCGCAGTCAACATCTTGAACGGAAGCCGGTGAAGGGATCGGTTCAAGATGCGAAGGTCCAGGATTGGTCGTAACCCACCGGTTTTCTTGGGTACAATGAAGTAGGGGCTGTAGAACCCCGACCTCATTTCGGCTGGAGGGACAAGCTCGATCGCACCCTTCGCCAGTAGAGTGGCAATCTCCGCACGCATGACGGGGGCATGGGCCCCGGTCACGGTATAGCGGACTCCCCTGTAACGGGGAGGAGCCTGCGCGAACTGAATCGCGTAGCCGAGCCTGACGGTCCGGGCAACCCAGCGGGACAGCCCCGGAAGCTGAAGCCAGGCTTCCAGAGACTGCACCAACGGGGTCATACGGACGACAGACGTACCCTGGGTGGGGCAGCGAGGCAGCGTTACCGGCGCGGACAAGGGAGGCTGTTGGGCGTCCCGGGGTCGGAGCATGGTTAACGGCTGCGCCCTGACAGAGGAGACCAGGGAAGGACTCGCGTTCCACTGGGGTCTGCTCTGCCAGGGGGCTGGCGACAGAGAGGGATGCGAGTGGCGAGACCCGAGGGTGGCGCGCACTGTCATCACCGGTCTCTGGGTGCTCAGAGACAGGAACATGAGTTCTTCCCAAGCGCTGCTAGCCCGGGGGCCAGCAGCGGAAGGATTTTCCCCTGGCCCTCCACCGGGGGAAGGAGAGGCCCTGCTACCATCCCCTGGGAAGAACTGGAACCCATCTCTGAGTTGTCCACCTCCATCCTGGCGTTTAACCAGTCTGGGGAGCGGACTGGGCGACATCCTCAACCACCTCCACGGCGCGGCCCAGGTGAAGGCTGCTGCTGGGGCCGGGCGGGAAGAGGGAGGGCGCCCTCGCCGGCGAGCGGACTGAGGCGACTGGGCCGGCGGCTGGTGCAGCAGCTGGCCGCCGGGGCAGTACGTGTTACAGCCTCAGTCTGCTCTGGGGCGGCCGAGAACTGTTGGGCGCAGTTCTCAGCCGCCCCGCCGAAGAGGCCAGCCTGGGATATGGGTGAGTTGAGGAGGCGGGCCCGCTCAACGTCCTCCACATCACCAGGTAAGGCCCGGTGTTCTCCCGGACCACAGCTGTGGACATCGCCCGACCCAGGGAGCGTGTGGCCACCTTCACCGCCCGGGGGCAGGGTCAGTTGCGGCACGCAGCTCAATGAAGAGCCCTGGGTCGGCTCCACCCTTGTGCATGTGCAAAGGGGCGGCGGCCTGCCCGTAGCTCTGCGGGACCACGCCACCGAAGTAGACGAGCCCACAGGCTTTGGGGGAGGTGCTTAGGACAGCCACACCACGCCACGTCAAAGCCCTCTGTGGACACCGTAGTGCGCAACAGAGAGTTCAACAGTGGGGGGGAGGGGGCCCCAGTGTACCATAGGCCGCGGCCCCATCAAGGGCAGAGAAGGCGGAGGAGGCCACCAAACGGTCACGGGAAGCACGGGGACTTCCGGGACCGCGTGATCTCCTCATGCACCCCGGGAGCGAAAGGCATTGGGGGCGGGGCCCAACAGCTGTCGGGTGCCGCCCCCAAAAACCAATCGCGCAACCACGAGCACCCGCGACTGGGCGGAGTTCCACACCAGCGCGAGACTCGCGGCTGCCCGAGATAACATGGCTGTCAACTTTAGGTCAGATCAGGCAGTGCTAACACACCCGGAGGCGGAGCACAACCTAATCGTCATCCCCAAAGGACTCCAGCCCACCTTGGGATGCGGCGATCGACATCTCACTGCTATCCGGAGCGTGAACTGAACGAACGGGGCGTCAGAGACGGGCCGTAGATTCAATCCAACACTCACGGAAGCGATGTATAAGAGGGGGGCGTGGCCCGAGGAATGAATGTCGGGGTTCTTAATACCACAGCACCGCCCTCAGGTCACCCTGGTCACCAGCCAAAGTACCATCTCACTCGGGGACGGTAGATTGGGGTGTGGCAGAGGGGACTCTCTCTCCTCACGGAGATCATTGAGTCTCGACCGCGACATCGGGATGGTCACGCCCCCGCAATGGAAACGTGACACATCCGCAAACACTGCCCGAACGTGCTGAAGCCCAAACACGCTCGAGCAGTGAATGCGTCCATGGACAGCAGCGGAAAATCGATCGCACCCGGAAGTGCGCGGGCGAGCCGTCTTGAAAAAGACGTGCCACGCGCAAGCTCTTTTTGTGAGAGGAAAGCCTCGCAGTCGATGCCGAAGCGCCCAGGGAAACACACACCAGCTGTCAAACGGACCACTGCGCAGATCAGCAGGCAGGAAGTATGCGATCACTGGAACGCGCCGTCACACCAACACCGACTGGAAAGCTGCTCGTCTCGAAGAAGCTGACAGAGTCTCAGAAGGCTGTAGGAGTGAAGAGGTAGGTACTCTTGGCTCCGAAAGCAGAACATAATGCGATATTGCCACGTACTTCCTTATATACTCACGCGGTGAGGCGGAGTTACGTATGCAAATTCCGCATGCCCCATGGCATTGGCACGCCATTGGGCGTTTTCTCTAAACTCGAAGTTGATAGGCTTCTAAGCGAAACCCCCATTCGTTAGTCACTAACGTTACGTCGTAGTGACCGAACGAAAGGGAACCGTAATTATTATAAACCTTATTTATATTTATAAACCTTTAAATTATATGGTGCTATCCCTAAAAATCTAAAACGTTACTGCCGTATTTTTTACGGTAAAGTTCTGGCAACCACAGCTGCCGGTTTTTTACCGTAAATTTTACGGGGAATAAAAATATAATTGGCCATTGCATACAAGAGATCAACAACTATGCCACCGCTGCAGAAACACGTTGTAAATGGATACATTTGACGTTCTACAGACACAAATATGCACAGGAGCATTTGCCAATATATTATTACAGTATCAACTGAGGGTGCTCTTGCTTGCATTTGAGGGCGCTTAGACAATTCAGCAGAACAGTGTCTGCAAACGGCCATTTCTGCGTCTTTCTAGGACACTTTAAAGACTTCATGCTTCCACACTTCCGACATGTGCTGCATTTAGAAGCGTGCGCGCCTCTCTCACACGTGCTGGTTGCTATATTTGATCGCGTCATCAAAAACCTCATTGTTCGGTAAAAATGTATTCTGTTTTTTCACTTATTCGGCCGAATTATTTTGGTTGCCGAACATCCGGTGCATCTCTACACTCAAAAAAATTACTCTTTGAATGAACATAAAAAAATCATGGAAAGTATTGTAAATGAAAGTATATGATTAACTTTATTTCAGCATTATGCAATTATGTTATTCCAATTTAATGTACTTACGTTGGGTCAACTTAATTTATTAAGGTTGATTCAACTTATTTAAAATGGTTAGGCACAGCCTAATTTAATAGTGTCAGCCCAACTCATTTGCAATGTTTTGGACCAGCTAATTTATATAAGTTAGCCTAACAAAATTGCTTAATGCTGAAAGACAGCCATTTAATCACATGTAAATCCTTTCTAGGGATGGGCGGATCGATCCTAGAGTATCGATACTTCCGATACTGGCATTGTATCGAAAGTATCGATTCTCACATTGAAATATCGATTCTATCTGGGATTTATTTTAAAGGTCCCGTTCTTCGTGTTTTTTTGAAGCTTTGATTGTGTTTACAGTGTGCAATATAACATGTGTTCATGTTTCGCGTGTAAAAAAACACAGTATTTTTCACACTATTTACTTATCTGTATACTGCTGTTTCCACTGTCCTAAAAACGGCTGGTGATTTCCTAGTTCTATAAAGTCCCTCCTTCAGAAACACGTAACGAGTTCTGATTGAGCAAGCGGTTCCTGTGCTGTGATTCGACCACAGCTTAGCGCACGTGAAAGCGGTTCCTGTGTTGTAATTTGGCAGCACCTTAGTGCACGTTGGAAAGGTCACGCCTCTTAACGGAGAGATGTATGCGTTCAATAATCTCTACAGCGTCCCTGGGAAAGCCAAACAAAGGTGATTTGACTCCTGGATGAAAATAACAGCGTCTTGATGACATGGCGATAAACACACTCAACGCAACAGTTCCTTTTCTCCACGCGACCGTCCGCTTCTCCACGTGGGACAGCAACAAGACCGCGCCCCCTTTTTCGCGTTTCTTTGTGGGCGGAGGTTAGTCTGTTCTACTGCTCTACTGACGTAATTAAAGAAGGAAGTACCAGGATGTAGTCCAAGCCAGCCGTTCGCTGTAGGCTTTGAAAGGGAACTTCTGTTAAATAAAATATCTTGCTTGGCATTGAACTTTGAGCTTTATAATTTTACAGGTATTATTTATGCTCTAACAGCAACATTACACACTAACTAAAGTTTGAACAATGGAATCGCGAAGAAGGGGACCTTTAAACAAGTGATTTTAGAATATGTTTATAATAGTAGTAGGCCGTATAGTATATAAATTAACTTATATATGAACGTTAATGGGAACTATTTCTTCTTCCGCTGTGTCTGTGTTTATCATGTATTCATGTCAGTGGCACAGCGGTAAGCGCCACAATCTCTCAGCACACTCAGCACAGAATCGAGTGCATTGCTACGGTCATGACTTGACTCATTGCACTCCAGTTAACAACGATGAAGCTTCATGTGACATTTGTCAACAAACAAGTCGCCATTGTGGCACAAACATGACAAAGCATCTAAAAGTTAAACACCCTAAAGAGCATGAAGTAGTACAGCTGAGCCGAGCAGAGAAGGTAACACAGTCACGACCCTAATGATCTTCTGGCTTGAGGCAGAGTTCTTTAGCAGAATCCTTTCAGAGGCAGGCATTATCCAGGTACCAAGTGATGATTACATGAATTAAATTATTTGAATAAAATAGTCTAGTTACATTTATTTATATATGCTTTAGACCTATACAATACAGATTGTTTCAGATATGAAGATTAAATACAGTATTTCATGAAGAATATACTGATTATAATAACTTACTGGACATTTTAATTTAAACAGTAGGATTTTAAATTTTTTCATTAGCCTATATCTTTTTATATTAGGCTACTTTTTGTTAATTTACTTTTACAATTTGTTTATTAAATAAATTATAGTTTAACCTGGGAAAGATTTACTAACATAAATTATTTATGCCTGTAACACAGCCTTATGTATTATATTTTAGATGATTTCAGTGCAAATCACAGACATTATTTTTCTTTTTTCAAAAGCAAGAGAGTTGATCAGAAACCAGTTCAAGAGGACCATTTTCATCATGCTCTTGTTCCATCACAAAAACCTTTTTGGGGAAAAAAATGTAGAAACTGGTTTGTGTGACGTTATATTTTTGTTATATAAATTGTTAAATGTTTATTTGATTAATAATGTTCAGTCATTTTAAATAAATGTAACAAAAAAAGGAGTAATGTCTATTGCTGTTTATTTAATATTAATTACGATGGCTTTCAAAATGCATTATAAAATCATTCAAATTAAAATATTTAAAGTATCGGTATCAGTATCGATATCGGCGATACTGGTCTTGAAAGTACTTGGTATCGGATCGAAAAGAAAATGATTGGTATCGCCCATCCCTAATCCTTTCCATGATTTAATTACATTAGTTCAAAGAATAGCTTTTGAGTGCATTTTCTAAACCTTTTACAAGATTTTATTGGCTAGCTAGAAGATGGTTTTGTTACATCCATGGCATGCCCAGAGTAGATTTTTTATTATTAAAACAACTTCAATAGTTATTGGTAGGTCCTCACGCCAAGCACACGCTCTACATTTCACCACAATGGTAACCTCCAAAAACACTATCATAACACAAACTTTTAAATACCAACATAACAAAACATTAAGCATTAAAAAGTATCTCAATTTTCTCATCTTGTTAAAAATGCATCAAATTTCACTTTATTTAAACATTTACTCTCCGAATTCAGCCCCTTTCCAAAGCATGATGGGAAATGAAAGTCTTATTTCTTTGGGTTACTTGATTGAAACATGTTATTTCAAAATGAAAACATCAAGTTATGTCAAAGAGTGACTTTAAGTGGTTTTAAGTGAGTTTAACATGAATCAATTACATTTGAACCAGAAACCTAATATAATGGTGTTAAATCAAGATGAATTGCTTAAATAAAGTGAACAGCATCATAAATTATTTTTTTTGAGTGTATTTAAAACTGAAGTTTACTTAATTTGTGTTAAAACTACATGAAATATTTGTGTTGACAACTAACTGGGCAGTGGATCTGTAGTTCCCAGCATGCTTTGCAAGGGACTCGATTAGAGGAGTACATTTAGGGATTAAAGTGTTATTTTATGTGATTTTCTGTAAAGGGAAAGATTCTATAAAGGGAAAGACGTTGTTTTTAATGTTCAGTTAGAGGAGTTTCGAGGAGTTTCTGTTACGTTTTTGAATTCTGTGGTTGACGTAATGCTGAAGAGTGGTGCCTGTGCTTAGGCTGCGGGCACTCAGTAATCTATGCTGTCTGGAGTGACACCTGTCTTTTCTTATATTTTCATACATTGTGTATGATGAATGAAACTGCTTAGAATTGATTTTCCATTTAAATGTTTTAATTTCCCCGAGCGAACACAGAGTAGCATTATGACAACTTTCAACACACTCAAATGTATCTAATATGAAAAACAGCGCTGCGTTACCGCACATACGCTTGACCTGTAGAAGCGGAAGCGGTCACCTGTGGCATAATAAAAGTTCCACTGCCCTCGAGCCATGTGTCGTGCTTGTCTCTCATTAGCAATCGCTCCAGCGGCCTCGTTCCGCTCCAACGGCTTTCAGCCCCACCCTGCTTCATACCACAGCAACGTTAATAAATCTTTAATACATTAGCTCATCCATGAATATGAGTTATGTCCGAGTCAGGTCAGATTCTTTTTCACCGGCTGTAGAGGCATCAAGCTACACCTTTGTTTTGAATAAGCGATCTCTGGCGATCCATGTTGTGTAACGCTTCAAAATTAAACTTTTTTTTAATCTTTTTTCAACACTGAATCTAATACTACACATTTGTAACTATTCAAAATGTAATAAAGGTTTCAAAGCAGAAGACGGATGCATGTTTTCTCAGTCCTGTTACCAAAACTCATGTGCCATTTAAAAAGTTTAAATGTTTAAAGTCCCTGTAAAGGCAATTCTGAGATCTGTTTCTAAACACATTATAAATGTTAGAAATGTATTGCTGAAACACGTTACAAAGACTGTGAACTGTGTACTGAATTGTGGAGTTAGAAAGCATGGTATTCACATTGTAAAACTAATCCTAAAGACTGTAAACTGTAAATCTCATAAATCAGGTGAACAGTAATATATCAACTAACATATACAATATTGAATCAACAAACCAGAGGACTTAGCCTGGATGCCAGCCGAACTTAGCCCCACCGACAACATTTTTACTCGGGCAGTTCATATTCTGACTAGAATTGAGTATGACGACGTCAGGCTACAGAGGACTCTACTCAGGCCTGTTATTTTCATATGAGCAACAGGTCTGAAATTATCTGGATTTTTTTTTTTAAATTGCCACATGGCATACATAATAGCATGAGGGCACTAAGCAAATTTTAGTGACTTACCTAAAGTTATTTTTTTTATAGTTTGTTATTTATAAACAAATAACATCTAATAATTAATTTAGGTAACATGACAGTACTGACCTTTTAGTTACAATTTCATATATGATTGGCCTACAGAAATTAAAATGAGAGGACTTACTTTTGGTCATCTCATGGCCTGCATAAGATCCAGATGATGCAACTTTCTATTGAAACTGTGTCTTGTGGCATGTTCTAAGTTTTTTTTTTAGAGGCGGCTGTGTCAAACCCTGGGGACTCGACTAAAATGTGTATTTTATATAACATATTATGGATTTCTTATGACAATTGTTTATGCATCGATGGTATATGAAGTCACACAACAATGCAAAAAAAAAAAAAACATTTCTGCAAAATGTATGATTATATTTAATGATAAAGTTTAGGTTTAGATAGCGTGGACACGTAACAAATGCTATTTTTTGTGTTCTCAGTAGTTTTTATAAATGTTTTAAACGATATATTTTAAATTTGCAGTTAGATTAACGTTCAGGACCATTTGCTTGATGATAAAATGCATTTTAGGGTTCATTTTCATGCATATTTATACATACAATGTGCATAAATGATACCCATTCGTTGGAATGGCTCGTTCATGAGACACCATGTACAGTTCATCATCATGTACAGCATATCCTTCGCACAGGGCAAGAATGGAAAACGTTTAAATGTTGTGCCGAATTTCGACTGCCTGCCCTAACCCCACAACTAAATAAGTATAAACCATGGGGGTAATATAATTTAGCATGAGTCAGAATTCGGCACAACACCTGTAGCTAATGGAGCCAACTCGGCTAGCGGCTCTGATCAGCCGACCATTGACGCCCTCTATTGGTCACATTGTTGCATCGCATTTTAAACTTTGTTCCAGCGCGAGATAACACTATTGTTTAGGCCTGCAGCCTGCTATACATACATATACATTTATAGCAATTGAAAGACAATTTGCCCCGACCTAAAAAAAAAAATGATTGAAAATAAATGAGCCGAGAACCTATAGTTTAACCTTTCGGTTAAAAGCTCGAATTTACAAGTGATTCTCGTCTGAAATTGTCAGTGTGGTTTTGTTTACCCGCCAGATACTATAGCAAAAAACGACTCACTTTTTAAATAAAGAATTCACAAAAATATTCTAATGTAAGAACTAGGTGTTTGAAACCAACCAGCCCTGTTGATATAAACGCGTAGGCTATTAAATCCTTTGAATTAGTTAGAGGTACAAATAGAAAAGTGCCTGTATGAATCGTAGTAAATAGCTCGTGAAACTTATACTGTATCTCTTAGTGTTTCCGCTGCTTCATTTCTACGAGCAAAACTAACCTTTCCAAAACATTTTAAACTTTAAATGTTAATATTACCTAAAATGTATTTGATCATGACATGTTAATAGAGGCAAAACGTCTGTGAAGTGAATGTCTATGTAGGCACTAGTTTACAAACTAGGCACAAAGCCACACTCTCAGACTAAATCCTCTCATAATATGCATACCTGTCAACCAGTTGAAGCCAGACAGTGATTCAGTGGTCACAATGCATCACTTATGCGGTTGCCTGAATCACAAATCATTCAGATGTTGTATATGTGTGCTCATGTTCAAACACACTCAAAATTGTGAGCTACAGTGGATGAGATGGTATGCAGACAATATGCACCATGGAAACTAGAGGTTTGCAGTATATGTTTATTGTATACAAAATTACATCTACCATACAAAATATACTGCATAATTAAAATATATATTATAAAACTAATTTATCAGTCATATTATATTAGCTCTTCTCCAAACAATGTTCATGGATTTTTATTCATGTTATGGCCATACATTTTAGATACAGAACCATCTCAAAAAGAAATCAAATTTCAAGAAAAAAACAATTCTGAAGTTCAAACATATTTAAGAGCTTGATAAGATTTTTTTCCCCCTAAGAAATATTTTCTCCTCCAATATAAAATATCGTCCATCGTCAAAGATCTACAACAGAGATGATCCAGAATGAATAAGATCCACAGCACTCAGATGAAAATGGTGCATGCTGGGTAGAGCTGACCACAACAGTTCTTCAGCTGGCAGCTTTAGCGTCAGGACAGGGTCATAAAGTTTGCCAGAGAAGAACTGCGGTAGGTCAGCCAATATTCATTTATCAGCAGCAGAATCCACTATACAAACCTAGAAGATAAAAAAAAAATGGATTACTTTTCACAAATAATGCAAGATATGTTCCACCAACACAAGTGTGTTAGGAGCACAGTTTTCCTTCATGTTCTCCCAGTAATTACAGCATGCATGAGACGACATCAGGTTTGCATATTGCTATAATTCCACATCATTTTACAGAATTCCACAGGGTTCAATGTCAAGGAAGGCCTGCTGTCCCGGGTCAGTGTGAGAGCGTTTCAGACCAGTTCAGTGTCATTTTGCCCCATCTTTTTAAATATTTTTTTGATCAAGTGCATTTTTCGATTAAGTTTATGGTGTTCTGAGACAGTCGATTGCAAATTCTGCTTCTTAAACATTAATATTTGGCATTAAGTTTACTCATGACTAGAACATTTTCTTTGTAAAAAAAAACAAACAAACAAATCAATTGGATTTAAAAAAAAGTTTAAATATTTTAAAAATCATTAAAAAAAAATTACAAAGTAAAAATCTATTTAAATTAATTTATTAGGGTAAAAAAAAAATTACTTTTAAAGGGTTAGTTCACACACACACACACAAAAAAAAAAACATTCTGTCATTACTCTCCCTCATGTCATTCCAAACCTGTAAGACCTTCGCTCATCTTCGGAAAACAAACTAAGACTTTTTTGATGAAATCCGAGAGCTCTCTGACCCCTCCATAGACAGCTTTAATTAACACTTTCAAGGCCAGGAAAGGTAGAAAAAAAATACAGTTAAAATAGTCCATGTGACTCCAGTGGTTCAACTTTAAATGTTATGAAGCGACGAGAATACTTTTTGTGCGCATAAACAAACAAAAATAACAACTTTATTTCGCCTGCGTCAGACTCTTATGCTGTTGGCGCAGTGTAAACAATGCAGCACTTCCTAGTTCTACGGCAGAACCATTGTGCTCACATGAACAGCGTCGGCCAATGGCGTTCTTGAAGCACTGCACGGTTTACATTACATCAACAGCGTACGAGTTTGACACAGACTAGAAGATATTGTTGAATAAAGTCGTTATTTTTGTCCTTACAATGAGAGTCAATGGTCACCAAATTTGGTTGGTTACCGACATTCTTCAAAATCCTTCTTTTGTGATCTGCAGAAGTCTGTCAGTCATACAGGTTTAGAACAACATGCAGGTAAAAATGACAATTTTTGGTTAAACTACCACTTTAAGCTGAACTACACATTAATGTCATATTTAACATCAAGGAAGTTAGTACTTAAAGGAACAGTCCACTTTTTTTGAAAATAATTTCACAGAATACCAACGAATCATTGTGCCGCTGCAGCCATGGTACGGCCGCGAAGATCCGCGACTATTACGCAGGAATGAGAAAGTAGTTCCTAGCCATATAGGTGTAGAAAATCGCAACTTTTAATTTTCAGTTGGTCTTAGCACACGATGCAACTGTAGAAGAGTCAAGTTTAAAATAAGAAAAATATTGAAAGTGTCTTTGGTCATTTTTTGAATGAGATGCTAATGGACTGATTAGAATCAATGATGTATGCTAAGCTATGCTAAAAGTGCTACCGCCAGATACAAAGATCGGCTGAATGGATTCAAAAACGGTAAAACTCAACTATTTAACTCTAGTGGACTTGTAAAATGAGCCTATTTTCAAAAAAAGTGTAGTGTTCCTTTAAAAGGATACGAAAACGTATAATTTATTTTCTCTAAGATAGATAAGATTCCCATTATTTAAGTATTTGTTTCAGTACCTTGAATGTCTATCTGAATTTTGTGTTCTTTCCACATAAGCGGCTGCACATTTGTAAAGCATTCTTTCGAAAATTCACAGAATTTAATCAAACCCAATTTTGGCAATCATGATGCTTGAGTTTCACAAATGAGGCCCAAGAATGCCTGTCATTCCTAACCAGAAACGCTGATATAAACTTGCAGAACATTCCTGCTTACGCAAGCGTGTTTTCTCCTTAAAGAGTCTATATTTCCCCATTACAAAAGTAAATCACATGCTGAATCATGTTAACTCTATAGCAAAGATTTAGGTTGCTCGCACTTTCCGTCTTGCTTCCCTCCCCGAGCTGCGTTTGGTAATCATCTACCATTCTTTCTCAGTACTCTGTGTCCCTCGTTCATTCCACCATCCCCCATCCAGCAAGCCGGCGGAGACACGCAGACATGAATCAGCAGGCATTTGGGGTGGAGGCCAGAGGACAAGGTAAGGCCTTGAGAGCACAATTCAGACATAATGTCATCTATGATGCACAGAACAAATCACCAACATGACAAACAGTTGGAATATTACGCATAACTCAAATGTTTCATTCTCACATGGGCAGCTTAAAGGGATAATTCACCCCCCAAAAAAATTACAAATCTCTCATCATTCATAAAAACACCCAAGCTTAACCTTCCCATATAATGAGATTATATGGTGACCATGACTGTCAACCAAGTTTTATTAAAACTTGAGACTTTCAGTCACGCAAAGTTATCACACTGCTCCAGAAAAACTGGAACATGGCACACAAGATGTAACGTTTCAAACAGAGCAACATTAACATTCTTCAAAATGTCTCCTTTTGTGTTTCAAAGAAGAAAGTAGGTCATATTGGGTGTGTAATAAAAAAAAAATGTAGGTGAACTTTCCATTTAACTATTAAAGATAATTTTAAAAATACATTTATTTATTTATAAAGTCTCAAAATTCCACATTTCTGCAAAGCATTACGTTGCTTCTTGCACATTTTGCACAATCTGACAATGTTTTACATATCGCAGCAGTTCAGAAATTAAATGTCTGGTGAGTGGCACTAAAAGGTTAATGCTTAATGTTATCGCGTTTAAAAATGAGGCATCACCTACTGTAAACCTAACCGACAGGGTTAACTAAAGCAAATGTGTGAGAAACATTTGCTGAAGCAACCAGGCCATCTTTAATCGTGACTTGTTTCACGGGACTCGTACCCGCATTACAAGTAAAGTGTTGTACCAGGTGAGTAACCGAGCAAGTTTACCATGTCAGAAAAGCAAGACATGTGGAGCCGGTTATGTGATGCAAACTTAACTATGGTAAAAGTTAGAGCTGCACGATTAGTCATTAACAGATCTCGATCTTAATTCGAACACCAACGCAATCTTATTCCTAAAAGATAGCGCTTCTCCTGGGTCTATTACACCTTCAGCAATCAGATCTGTGTTGGCACTGCCGCTGATCCAGAGAGAGCAGTTGTCATGTTTAACCTTTCAACCACACAGTATCATTATTTCTGTCTTACAGTCACTCAAATTAAAAATCACAGAAGTACTGGGATAAAAGTTCAGATATAAACACTGATGTCTATGGTAGTGATCAAAATAGAGCAAATCACCTTTTGAAAGTAACTTGCTGCTTCAAATGACGATTGTATCATTGCTTCATTACACCAGTAGGTGGCGACACATGGCTTAAATGTATTCGTCATCGAATCATTCATTCAAGAGATTTGTTCAAAAACACTGTAGGTGCACTTCAGATTGCGCAAATTGAAAATACGCCCAATGGAAACACGTCAATTTGACCAAAAAAAAAAAAGGTTTTACGCTCGCATGAGATGGTTTTTCAGGCAATTCGAAAAAGGAATACTTTGCAAAACTGCAATGGAAACAGTTCTCGCATTTACACGTCACCTGGTGTACGAAGGAGCGGTATGTTTGGACAGAAGACGAGACGGTTCTTGATTAAACTCATAAAAGACAAAGGAATTACGGGAATACTGGATTCTAAATAACAAAGAAAATGCCACAATTTATCAAGACCTCGAAGAAACTAGGAGGGCGAAACACCGCATACGTGGCTGCTCCGAAGAATAAGGGGCTGTCCTCGCCATTAAAAGGTTAGTTCACCCCAAAAGGAAAATTCTGTCATTAATTACTTACCCTCATGTCATTGGACACCCTTAAGACCTCCGTTCATCTTCGGAACACAAATGAAGATATTTTAGTTGAAATCTGATGGCTCTGAAAGGCCTCCATTGACCCAATGGCACGGTTCACTCTCAAGACCCATAAAAGGTACTAAAGACGTCGTTACAAAGTCCATCTCACTACAGTGGTTCTACAATAACTTTATGAAGCGATCAGATTAGTTTTTGTGCGCAAATAAAACAACCTAAATAACGACTTATATATAGGTATGACCGATTTCAAAACATTGCATCATGAAGCTTCAAAGCGTTATGAAGCGTCTGAGTTGATTCAGCGGTTTGGATCGCCAAAGTCACATGATTTCAGCAGTTCGACACGCGATCCGAATCATGATTCGACTCACTGATTCATAACGCTTCGAAGCTTCACGATGCCGTGTTTTGAAATCGATCATCGCTATACAAGTCGTTATTTAGGTTGTTTTTTGTTACACAAAGGTCCGAACTATTTTCAGTGGTGTATAAAGATCTTACATAATGAACCGTTGTGTTTTTATTACTTTAGAATGAGCCATTTCGAATGAGCCATTTCTATCTACATACACCGCGGGTCCCCTTACAGTGAAGTCACCATTTTGAGTCATGTTTCTACAGTAGCCCTAAACGGACAAACTGCTCTACAGAGCGCTAGCTACTCTCTGCTCTCTACGACGATGACATCTTTGTCCTGTGTCGGCCCCCGTAGCGCTGGTCGATTGCAATTCACAACCTCACCGCTAGATGCTGCTAAAAAAAAAAAAAAAAAAAACACACACACTGCACCTTTAATCTCGAATCACATAAATGAAATAAATGTTGATTTCAGCACAATGAAATATCCAGGGTTGTCGCAGCAGGGCTCACAAATTAGCCTCAGAGAACTGTATTGCCAGTGTTTGAATATCTGAACACGTTTGTCTCGTTCCCCTGTCACCAGTCCATCTATTGATCTGGTCTGGGTGTACAAACAAGCTGCAGTGCGTGAATGGAAAAGGGAAACATTAAGGTCAGCTCGCTACTGCTAATGGCTAACACACTAGCCTACATTGTTAACACGCACACAAAAAGTGTCTTACGGTACCAAGACGTGTTTGACCCTTGGTATCTAAAGCATTCACACAAGAACAAACAATAAAATTGCTTATCTCCCACCAACATGATCAGTAGTCATACACAAGCATAAACCCTACAGTTAAACTCTGACTTTGTGCTAATGCTGATGCCTTTTCTCAGGGCTGACAAAGTGATATCTATGAGCACACAAAGGACTGAATCGGTTAGTGTGCGTGTACTGAGGAACAGGGTGAGAAGATGTCTCCATCGCTCTTTGCCGTTTAAGGGCGGAAAGAAAAAGAAAAAAAAACTCATTGCACCGCAAAGCCTGAGGCTGAATCAGATGTGACCGAGTACTGACTTGCCATGGATTTTGCAGATAGGGCAAATGGTGGCCATTTTAATGCACTGACACCAATACAGAAATATGCCATTTTGTATTTAAAACAGGTTTTCTTAGATAAAAAGGAATAAATATCAGTTTTAAGGTCTTTGGACGTAAAACTATTCTCTAGCTTGACAGCGTCGCATCAGGATAACCATTACTGAGGGAAGTATGGTGCACACGTACCTCCCCATTGAGATCATCTATATAAAGAAATGTGGTTGTCGTCAATAGGAACACATTTGCTTTATTACAGATGATCCAGATCCACAACAGGGTGACGTACAGCCCAGTTTTATAATCTGATTCCTCATACGTGAGGAGAAAAAGCAGCCAAGTTTGCTTTCTGTACCTTAAAGGGCTGTAACTGCATTACGCTACAGTGATTTGAACACACGATTCGGAAGAACTGTGTTTTTGGACGCCTGGTTGAAAAACTGTTGACTTGCTATGACTCAAAACCAGCTAGCTGAGAATAAAAGGAATATTATAGAGCCACAGATACATAATGTCAAGGATTTCTGCTGATATGCAGTGTCAGAGTGACGTCTTTAGAAAATACTCCAAGGATTTGAGGCCTGCTTGGTTCTGACGATATACAATGTGGAATATGGTTTAAAAATAGCATTGTTCTTATGTAGATTATATTGTAATAAAAAAAGAAAGAAAGAATTAAAGTACCATGCCAGTACATTCAAAGGTTATTGCATTACAAACAGCAAGTTAAGAGTAACTTATATGTTAGGCTATCGTGGGATAAAAATACACATTATGCAATGATTATTAATATAAACACAAATCTATTAGACTAAACCTTTTTTCTTCTTTTTTTTTTATAAAAGGCAACATTACTAATTTTATATACAACATTAGGAATTTTACTTCCTAATTATGTTACACTCCATTGAAATTGTCCAATAAAACCGATTAACATATCGAGCTAAATCTACTGAGATTTCCTCATCAGAGGTGAATGAATTACATAAGGATGTTCTTACCCAACCAAATCAGGAAACACACTTTAGCAGACACGTTGGCATCTATGCAGCAATAAAAAGGACTGACGTGATTGTGCTGAATAACTATCTCGTATTTGCTCAACATGTCTCTGCTGCCTCGGATTACATTTTTCTTGAAATAACTTTAAATACACAGATTACAGTCACGCCGGCTCGCGTCCTCGAGTAAAGGCTTTAGCAGGCTGGAAGTTTGGCCGGTATAATGGAATGAAACTTATGTAATGACCTCCGCCCGGTGTCCAGCATATTCGATGCTGGCCTGTTGTAGTATTATAATATTTCGTTTTCATGGCGAATATAATGAGCACTCGTACCCCAGAAGCTGATTTTTCATTCCGCCCCACCTTAAGTGAACTGCCTCGCCTTTCCCCGGAGCGAATAAAGCTGTTTTATATCAAACCCGACAGAAGCAGGGCGCGTATCAGATTAACTACGAATGTGGGTAATGTCTGAAAAGTTGATTGACACAAACGCTCACCTCGCTAGAACAGCGATTCCTCCGTTTTCGCCTCTCACGTTTACCGGCGTCTGCGATCAGCTGGCAAAGGGAGTGACGCGATTAGTAACAGCTGGCCACTGGATCTGCGACGTCAACGGTTCGCTATGACGACTGACTTCCGTGGATTATAACTGACTTCAACCTCAGCCAACGTTAAGCCGCGGCTCCCAAGAAAGGGGGCGGGACAAAACCGTTCCAACCAATGAAAACGTCTCCTGCTCATGGACGATTCGTTTCCAGCCAATCATCTGTGCATGTAAAAGTTTACTCAACAACACCCAAAGTTATTTTATTTTATTTTATTATTTTTATTTTATTCTATTTTCAGTTGCACTTCATAAATGTATGAAAAAATGTACAAGTTAATTAAAGTAAATCTTTTTTTTTTTTTTTTTGAGATTTAGAGTTTCTGGAGGCTACGAGAGAGTCATTACAAAACCGGAAAAATGATTCATACGATTTTATATAACAAACACATATATATTACAGGGCTACATCGGCAAAACTCACTTTAGTTAGTGAAAAGGTCTGCATCTGTAAAATAAAAATGTTTGGATGGCAGTTCTCTTTATGGTTCACCTCTGTAACCTTTATTGCTGTTGCTAAGTTTGGCTGCTCAGCACCGTGTTCTTCTCACTAACTGATGGCCTTGTTCTAAGTATAGGATCAGTGTCTGTGCCAAAAGGAGCAGATATGTATATGTATTTCTCTTTCGTATACAGATAAATAAAAAGGTGATTATTTAAATATTATGCGTGCTGTTATTCCATCGTGTTCTTATGGTCTATAAAGTAGGAAAATGTCTCTAGTTATCTCTGTGTGAACGACTCTTCCATTACTTTTGGGGACATGGGAGGAGTTCTGTTTCCATGGAGATGCGTCATCACGCTCAAACGACCTTCACTCTGATAGAACGGCGCTACCTGCTTTATAGATGTTGACGTGACAATATCTCTTTTAATGTCAAAATGCCATTAACGTAAATTCAAAGTCTTCATAAGCAATGCACTCGTTTTAAAGTGCTGGGACAGCCTTGAGTAATGGCATCGTTTAGAGAAAGACGGGTTAAAGGCGCTTCTCAAACAACAAACACGCGGGAGGAGATTTCAGATAAAAAAGGATTTCACGTCCCACCTTTGACTGCCTCGGTGAAAGAGAGCAAAAAGAAAAGGAAAGACACAACAAAAGAGAAAAAGAAATCGAGGAATTGCATTAATCAATCTAAGGATTCAGGTGAGTTGGTTTTAAAAACTTCTAAAACGCTTTATGTGGTCATTGGTGAAATAAATAAACAAAGTAACGTTAAGCGAGTATTAAGTTGCTGAAGGACTCTTAAAGTCCACATGAAATCAAAATATAAGTTGTTTTGACTTTTAGTATGAATATGAATAAGGCTTTGTTAGCATTAGGTTATAAGACTGCGGTCAGTGTTATACGCTAGTGTGCTCCAATACAATGATACATTTCGCATTTAGAAGATACAAGCGTTCAAAACTTGCAGTCTCTTATTTCTGCCAATATGGATCACTGATTTTGATGACACCATTCTGCACTTCAGCTTCTCATCAGATTTTCTGTCCAATCAAAAGCTTCCTAGAATCGGAAGAGTCCCGCCCCTACACTTGAAGCTGTGACTGAAATCAGTCGCTGGTTCACACATTTTTTTAAAATGATGAATGGCACATAATGCACTATATAGGTAGCCTGGATGCCAGCCGAACTTAGCCCCGCCCACAACATTTTTACTCGGGCAGTTCGGTCTGGACTTGATCCATAGAGAAGTAATTATGCCTGAACAGAAACTGTTCGGAACAATGAAATTGTCAGGGCGGGCTTTAGACGATGATGGACAGATGATAAACAGTAACGTAATCATCCACGTCATCAAAGGCGCTTGGGTTGAGTTTGTTCTAATCCTAAACGGAGGTTCGTATATGCATTCACCTTTACTATTTCTCTCAGAAATGATGATCGTGTTGGTAAGTACTCTGTGTATCCTTAAATTCTTTTTTTACAACACCGGCAAAGATCGTTTACAAGCCCAATAGCTTTCCAGGGGGGGTTCTCCGGGAAAAAAGGCATTTGGGGGGTAAAATATGTGTTATTTTGGCAGGGCTGGCAGCTAAAAATCGCATTCCTGGGTCTGTATATCACATAATTGGGGTCGCTTCAACCCGCGGACATGGCAACAAAGTGCAGTTGAGTTCTGTTGACATTTGACAACTAACGTTATGCGTCGCTCCGTTGCTCTGATTGGTTGTAGGTCTATCCAATTGAGGTCTTTCCTGGTTCGGTTGAAACACGCCCCATAATCACAGCCCAACGGAGCAGTATCAGACTCATATTCTGACTAGAATTGAGTATGACGACGTCAGGCTACTACATAGGGGGATAGGGAATGAATTTGGGAATTCACAGCACAGACCACAAACCATATTGGACCCAAAATGCTGTATTTTAAAGCGACATGGAGGAGATTAGGAGGTGAACCAGTTAGAATCAGCATTAGAAACAGCACTGACAAGTAATTACACACTTTACAAACTACACATCCTCAGCATGATTATGTTCATGTTTTGCTTTAGTAACATTTTTATATTAAATTTAAAAGGGGAATCAATCTATTGGACTGTGGCTGTCAAATGACGCTTTACCGAGCTCAACGGCTCTGTCCGAGCTTTGATATAAACAAAACGCTATTGGTTAAAAAAGTGGAGGAGCTGCTCGATATAACCCGCCCTTTCTTCCTGTTTCAGTGGAAATGATGTCAACATATTGAATAAGGCACTTCAGTGGGCCTTTAAAAGCATATTTCTTCCACAAATGAAAATTTTGTCATCATTACTAGATATTCTGAGAAATGTCTCAATGTTTTTCTTTCAATAGAATGGAAGTCATTGATAACCAAAATTGATTGATTACTTACATTCTTCAAAAAATCTTTGTGATCTGCAGAAGTAAAAAAAACTCATACAGGTTTGGAATGACATGAAGGTGAATAAATGATGACAGGATGTCCACGTTTTAGGTCAACCATCCCTTTAAATAATAAGGTTAATGCTTAAAACGTGGGGGGGAAATATGCCAATAGAACAAAGCAAAATACACAGATATTTAAGATGCATTATCTGAGAAGTCTAAATATCATTAGTTTAAATAAGTCTTGCTTTAAGGATGTTTAAATATTTTAATGGTAATCAAGGCATAGGAATAGTAATCCAGTGCTATCAACAAAATAATATTATTTATATCCATCAACCCGTCTGACTTCCCTCTAGAGAAACTCCAGACAGAGCAGTGGACCAACGGAGAGATAAGTGATGCT
Source organism: Gobio gobio (assembly GCF_949357685.1). Taxonomy (NCBI): domain Eukaryota; kingdom Metazoa; phylum Chordata; class Actinopteri; order Cypriniformes; family Gobionidae; genus Gobio; species Gobio gobio. The sequence continues at coordinate 19,795,185 of NC_137107.1, read as the reverse complement.
CAGAGCAAAGGTCAAGCCAAAGCCAAAGAACGAAAAAGCAGCAAATCCAAAAATCCCAAGGTTGTATCCGAAGTGGTTTCGGTTCCAACTGAGGAGGACAAATCTGATTTGACCCAGCTTGAACAGGACAGCTTGAGGTGGGAAGGAGCTCTGGAAGACCCCATTGCAGAGGCAGAGCGGCTGGAGGTCTACAGAGCCAATCGGCGTAAACGTTACATGGCATCAAGACAGGCTTTTCTACAGAATGTTCACACAGGTTTGTGCATAGACTCAAACACCTCAACACTAAATACACAAAACAAGCCTGGAGTTTTAACATGAAGAACTTTGTTCAGTCTATTATCATGTGCAGAGTCTATTAGATATTTGTGTTTTTTTTGGTGTTATTAGGAACATAACTGTAGTGAGAAAGTTCTTTAGGCCTGAATGTGCAATCATTTCTCTCACATGGAGGCCTACTGTTATGTGATTTATATTGTGTCTATACATTGATCCCGGGTTTTGTTACCACTTTTCTGCATCCAAGCTGTTCAGTTCATGCAGTCAGCCCTCTACTGAATCATTTATTAAATTATATAATGTGTATATATTAAAATAGAAAAGTTATTTTAAGCTTTGGTGAGCACGAGAGACTTCTTTCCAAAACAATTAAGGCATCTTATCTTGAATATTCTCAAATTCTCAAACAAATCACTATTATAAATGAAAGCAAAAGTAGTCCAAACCAGAAAAACATAATCATTTATTGCGTTTTTTTAAAGGGTTACAGATGTTTATGAGCATGACAAACAAGTCCATGAATGAGTAACAGTGACTAAAACTGCCCAACCAGTGCAAATTATACACTTGTTTTGCAGCACATTGTAATGTTTGTTCTGATATAAATAACCTTGTGTGTGACTGTCTTCTGACTATTATAATGATGACTCATGTGTACATTCAAACAAATCATTCCTTACTCTGCTGTATCTAAAACGGTGATGATAACATTATAAACTAAAACTGTAAAATATGGTTGCCATCCTGTGTTCACGTCTTGTATTGGGAAAGGAAACGGGACCTCCTAAAGGGCTCCTTTATTTGCATGATTTTAAACATGCATTAGTACTGCAACACGCTTCCTGATAGAAAAACTGGACCAACATGGAAGTCATAACAATAAAAGTGATATTGTGCTTATCAGCAATATTAGTCTGCACAGAATGACAGAAATGTCAAGTATAGCAAAGCTTTTTCTCTCCTTGTGATCATCTCTAAATGTTAATGTTATTTTTACCATCTAGTGTACTTGATTAAAGGGATTTTTCAATTCTCTGCAATAGCTTCTTAAGGTCTAAGCCCTATTTCATGGCCCACATATCACCTCCAGATTTGGACTGTCGTATATGACCCATATATCTCTGCACAAATTCTTGCTGATAAGAACAGAAGTGAATTATGAGGATTTGGGAGTGAAAAACTGGGTTCAGTGGCAGAAGAGAGAGAGAATAAGAGGCGATATAAGAGAGCAGCTCAGCATTTCTTTTGTAATATTCCCTTTTGTAACATGTTTGTCCAGTTCTATTATATATGCTCCCCCTTTTGTGACCACCATCACATTCAGCATCCATCGCTCTGTGTTCATCTAATCCTCCTAAGCGCTATGATTGGATGTGCGCTCACTCCGCTCAGTGATTGTCTATTTTTCCACTACCCATGCTCCATTTCACAGCTTGATGACCAACTACGCCACCTAGATCCATCAAGCACACAGTATGCCAGAGTGACTGTACTTAATAATTTATTCAATAATCTACATTTCCTTTTAAACATTGAGTAAATACTATACAAACCAGATATGAAAAAATCATCTTTCATAAGCTCATTCCTGAATGTTATCTTAATAAATAATTATGATTAGAATAAGTATACGATTGAAGCATTGTGTTCACAATTAATATTGAAAACAAAATTGCATCTGAACCTGAGCTAAACTCTCAAATTTTCTTGGGAAGCTCAGAGAACTGCAGCAAGAACAGAATAAAATTCTGAACATAATTCAATTATTCTCTTAGTCGCACTTGGTAGTGGATCTCTTCTCTGAATACTCTCTGTGAACTGTGTAGAAAGCTCTTTAAGAGACATACTGTAATGTACTGGCCTTTATAAATGTTACAGAAACATCGTCTGAGTAAAGGCATGATTGGATGGGATGGACTGTGGACAGAATGGCTGAATTCTGAGTTCAAACTGTTGTCAGTGGTCACATGGGCTGCAGCTTCAGCCAGCTAAGGTCATCTGACCTATAATAGAAAGAAAACCTCAGTAAAAACATTAACAATACATTAGAGCTCTGACAGTATTTGGTTGCTTTTAGCCTCTTTAAGCAATTTTTCTACATAAAAAATTGATATATATGAAAAAACATTTCTCCGAATACTGAAGCCTGATTGGTTCACGTCTGTGCTTTTCACAGACAAATTGCTTTTTAGCCTGCCAGAAAGGGCAGGGCTGGCTGCCCATTTAAGACGCGCAAAAGGCCATTTAGTCCGAATTTCTCAACTGAATAGCAATAGTGTTATATAGCAAATAGCATATGGGCAGTAGCATGGCAGGATACGCAACGCTAGTTCCCATTATCTCAGGGAACCAAGGTTAAGTTAGTAACCGGAGCATTCCCTTTCGATGCGGTTCACTCACATTGCATCAGTTTGTGACACGTATGGGGAATGCACTGCAAAACACCATGGGACATTTAGGTTATAGAACCTGATAAACCTGAAATGACCACCCGGCATAGATGTCAGCCATGGATATTCCAATAGACCAGGTCCAGGAGGAGGCCATTCCTCTGGTGGATTGAGGCAGGAACTCGAGGCAGGGAAACGTCCACTGAGAGAGCCTACAGGTCCACCAATTCGCTTAACTGATGCCAGAGCCAGCAGGAGAGCGGTCCTTAGCGAGAAAAGCCAAAGGTCGGCTGTCGAGAACTATGGATAGGTCCCAGGAAGGGACCATGTTGGGGTGAGGCAGGATTGGCCTCCTGGCCCCTCTGAGAAATCTGACCACCAGGTCATGTTTCCCAATCGACTGGCCAGCTATAGGGGAGCGGTACACTGCGATAGCTGCCATGTATACTTTGAGCATGGACAGATTGCATCCGCCATCCAACAGCTCCTGTAGAAAAGAGAATGGAAGCGATCTCACAAGACATGGCGTGTCTATATGCCGTGTTCTTGACCCTCTGGGGGAGGCTTTAAGGCTCCTGTTGAGAGGCCATAGGTGGAGGCTCCACAACTCAGGTTGGGGATGCAAGATTGACCCCTCTGCTTACGAAAGGAGGTCCCTTCTCAGCGGGATTGGCCATGGTGCTGCAGACAGCAGCTGGACCATTCCTGGGAACCATGACTGGTTTGGCTAATGCGTCCTTTCCCTCAAAAAGAATATTGGGCAGTGGATGTTCTCTTTTGAAGCAAAGAGATACACTTCCCCTTAGAGATTCACACCCTGTATAGCTCTTACTAACTGGAGATTGTCCTGTGCCCACAGGAGGAGGCGGCGCACCAGTCTGTTCAGTAGATGGGACCTGAGACCCCACTGGTTATTTATATAGGCTACCCCTGTCATGTTGTCCGACCGAACTAGGACATGGTACCCTCTGAGCTCCTGCTGAAATTCTCCAGGAAGTTGATGTGCCAGCTTGACATTGGCTCTGGCCAAGAGTCCAACCAGTCTTGGAGGCGTCTGTCACAACTACCTACCTTCTGTAGAGCCCAGTTCCATGCCCAACTGATACAGATGGGACGATTTCCAGGGGACCAGGTCTTTGGTACAGCTGTGGTTCACCCTGAGAATAATACGACCCTCGCGCCACGCTCAAGGTGGGACGCGGGCCTTCAACTAGTGTCGTAGGGACCGCAGACCCATTGGAACTACTGAGGAGGCTGCTGCAATGAGGCCCAGAAGCTTCTGAAATGTCTTCAAGGGGAGGTTGCTCCCCGGTCAGAATGCCGTTGCATAACTGCTGAATTTTCAGGGAGTGATACGGTAAAATCCAGGCCCGCATTTCGGACGAGTTGAATACTGCCCCCAGGATGTGTTGGCTGGGGGACAGCAAGCTCTTGTTCAAGTTGATTCTGAACCCCAGACTTGCTTGATGGCTGAGGAGCAGAGACCTGTGCGCACACAGTTCCTCTTTTGTTTGGGCTAAGAGCAACCAATCGTCAAGGTAATTCAGGATGTAAACCCTCCTTTGCCTCAGGGGGGAGAGAGCTGCACCCATGCATTATGTAAAAGTGCGAATACAAGAGGATTTGATATACAAGAGGATTTGCTTTAAAGTTAGCATTCTGAATGGCCGTCTCACCAGAGTGAGGTTCAGAAATCTTAAGTCGATGATGGGCCTGAGACCGGCATCCCTCTTGTGGATGAGGAAGTATTCCTTGCTATGGGCTGGGGGGCCTTTTCTAACACACCCTTTACTAACAGAACCTGTTCTTCAGCTCAGAGGTCATGAGAGTTGGCGTCCGAGACTGAAGTGTAAGTCATACCCCTGAAGTATGGCCACCTCTTTGAAGGCTGCCGGGTCAGGGCCGCTCTAGTCCATGTCACAGAGGAGTTTTGCCTGGTATACATGGAGGACCCCCATAATCCGAGAGCGTCCAGACTGGCTTCGCCCTCTACACGATGGCTATGAAGAATGGTTGCCTTGTCCGATGAGTCCCATTTTCTATTATATCACGTGGACAGCTGTGTGCGTGTGTGCCATTTACCTCAGGAAGGGATGGCAACACGATGCACTTTGGGACGAAGACAAACCGGAAGTGTCCTCTTTCAGCAGGATAATGCACTCTGCCAGGAATGGTTTGAGGAACATGATGAAGAGTTCATTGTGTTGCCCTGGCCTCAAAATTCCCTTGATCTCAATCCAGCTGAGCATCTGTGGGATTTGCTGGACCAACAAGTTCAATCTACAGCGGTTCCACCTCTCAAATTACAGGACTTGAAGGATCTGCTGCTAATGTCTTGGTGCCAGAAAGGACACCTTCAGAGTCCATGCCTCAGTGGGTCTGCGCTGTTTTAGCAGGTGACCAACAGCACATTAGGCAGGTGGTCATAATGTTTTGGCTCATCTATGTATACTATAGTGAGTTGTGTAAAAAAAATTTACTAATCTATAAGCATGCCAATAAATTCGATTTTTGAAAAGCCATTAGTGGACCCCAGCAGGGGCTAACTAGGTTAATGCTAACCAGCCAAGATTCCTTTGTTGTATCGGTTGTTTAGAATGTTAAATAAAATGAATGATGAATTAATGATTTAGTGCACTTTAACTTCACTGAAGGATATCTGTATTTTAATATATAACTGAGTTCTCACTCACTCTGCATCCGCCTTTGTAATCACTCTTCCTTCTGCCAACATTTCTGCAACCACAGAGACAGCTGGTTCAACATTCAATCCTGCTGCAGCCACCACCTCATCATGCCTGTAGTTTAAAGTACAAAGCCAATATTTAACAATTTAATAAGAAAACTGTTATAAAGACTGGAAGTCACAAACCTACAGCTTCTTACTTGAGGTAAAGTACCAAAAACTTCATGTTCTCAAATTTCCCTTTCAGCACCATCTCAGTGTATCCCTCCCCATACCCTGTGCATAATGAAGAATAAGAACATAATTACGGACAAATCCTCATATTTTACTATCCTTAAAGCATGTCGAGCATGTAAGTAAAAGGCCGTACCCGTGTAACGAATGGTTCTCCCTAGCAGGACGGTCCAATAGAATGGCACTGTGTTTAGCTCCACCTCCTTGCTCAACATGTTAAAGGCTGCAATCCTTCCTAAAAATATTTTTTTTTATAATGGTATCAAAGCAATGTTTATTTTCATGCTTGTAAAGACTAGTGATGCACCAAAATGATTTGTTTAACTGAAACCAAAATCTAAAGTTTTGATTTAGCCAAAACCCAAAACTGATAATAAAGTTTTGGTAATTCCGTAAATTTGGTAATTGTCGGTCAATGACCCAAAATTGTGGCAATTTTGAAAAAAGGTTCTATACGGCACTAAAAGTGGTTCCTCTATGATTACGACGAAGAACGACTTTTAGTGCCATATAGAACCTTTTTTTTTAGAGTGTAATGTACTTCTAAAAGTTGACAAAATAACCAGATGTACACATCTAAAAATGTTTGATTACCATGTGCCTGCGCTATCTGCCAGTGGCCGATGTTCACTTTCTGGCCTTTTGCCATTTTGAGAGGAAAGGAGGTTAGATCTCCTGCGCAGAAGACGTCTGTTATGTTGGTCCTCATGTACTAGACAGACAGGAACACGATTGAAGAGTTTGGAAGTGTAAGGTGACTGTTAAAACTCAAGGAAATTGGTCATAAACACTTACCTCATCCACAATGACATAGTTCTTCGAATCCATCCTTATCGGACTCCCTTTCAAAAACTCCGAATTGGGATTGACACCTTGTATGGAGATAATAGTGAGACGAGAGCACAAAACTGTTGTTCCCGTTATTGAAGTAGCACTTTGTTTTCTGTTCGACTATCAGAGGTGTCAAGTAACGAAGTACAAATACTTCGTTACCTTACTTAAGTAGAAATTTTGAGTATCTATACTTTACTGGAGTAATTATTTTTCAGCCTACTTTTTACTTCTACTCCTTACATTTTCAAGCAATTATCTGTACTTTCTACTCCTTACATTTTAATAATAGCCTCGTTACTCCTATTCCATTTCGGCATGTTTTCATTCCGGCTTGTCGTCAAAAAAAACTATCCAGATAAATCGCGCCATGCAGATAGAGTGAATTTGATTGTGGTTGGATGAGAAGGATAAGCACAAACCATTCCGACACCCTATTGGGTTGTAGGCGATCAATCACGCCTGCACCTGCACAAATCACACACACCATGTGGCCAGATAGGGCGGGTTCTCGCGACGAGCACGCACTTTCAGCCAATCAGCGATCAGCTGGCAGACGTGCTCATTCATGACTTTAGCCGGGTTTTTAGCCTATGTTTTTAGCGCGATAACTCGTAGCTGTATATTCCAGTGATCGCTATGACAGTGGAATAAATATACAGTAAGTTGTTTCTACAGTAAAGAGTGGGAGAGTGACTCAACTCTCAAACGTGAATTACACCTGTGACACGAAGACTATTTAAATATAACCGTGACTCCTGTCCATCATCATATACACACTTAGGACATCTGCAACTAGCGACACCGACAGCTGCTGAAAGATGTTAAAATCAACCATTAATCCGTTTTGACTATGCTAAGTTTATGTGCCATGTACTTCACGAAAGACATGCTGTAGTTTTGTCAAAGCAAAGTGCAACACAAAGGTAAGCGCATTGTTGTTTTTTGTTGGCAGATTATTGTACAGTATCAATGAATTATGCATTTTGGCAGTGGTGTGTGCATTAACGCGTGAAATGCCTGTTAATTACATTGCTTTTTCCAATCTCTATAGGCCTATTAGGCACTTTTTGCACATAAATTGGCTTCTTACTGTTGACATTGAAAATGATGCATGTGTTTTTCCGAGGGATAGCCGTTTTGACAGTTTCTACCTGGACATATACTATATAGTCATATTTGATCTGTTTTACTGGGAAATAGATTTTTTTTTTATCATTAATGTTATGTTTTAAGGAGATAAAATGGTAACTTACTTATCAACCTTGATTGGTATGGCAATAAAATAATATCACATTATTTTGACAGTTAAAGTTTTTTTTTTTTTTTCTTGGAGTGACTAACTTAGTTGCCTATAAGTATTGTAAAGGTGCAAAAAGTCAAAATTCAGAGGCATGTTATCAATAACTGTTTTTTTTATATATAAATGTTCATTTGGTGAGTTTTTGGGCTGGAAATCTTCGACCCAATCTGGCAACACTGATCACACATTCAAATAATGGTTTTTGATAACATGCCTCTGAATTTTGACTTTTTGCACCTTAACATTATTTATAGGCAACTAGTCATCAAATCTTCCGCTCCATGAAACACGTTAATGCTCAGTAGTACACATTTGGTTCTTTAATGTATTTGCATTGTCCTAAAATGCGTTAATTTTCAATGGGAATATATGCGGCTGAAACGCATAGTGCATCTAAACATTTTCAACATTAACCTTTTAATATAACATTATAGTCATTATGGCCTTTAGAAAAATGTTTTTTGAGGAGGTGGGGTATGCACTGTGGCACGGCCTAATCTTTTGTCCTTAAAGGGATACTTCACCCAAAAATGAAAATTCTGTCATCATTTACTCACCCTCAAGTTGTTCCAACCAGTATGAGTTTCTTTGTTCTGAAGATATTTTGAAGAATGTTTGTAACCAAGCAGATTATATGCAACCATTGACAGCCATAGCATTTTCCCCCTACTATGGCAGTCAATGGTTGCTCTATCTGCTTGATTACAAACATTCTTCAAAATATCTTCAGAACAAAGAAACTCATACAGGTTTGGAACAACTTGAGGGTGAGTAAATGATGACAGAATTTTCATTTTTGGGTGAAACTTTAATGGCATTTTTTCCCCTTACATTACTTTTACTTTTATACTTTAAGTAGTTTTGAAACCAGTACTTTTACACTTTTACTTGCGCTTGAGTTGATACTTCAACTTCTACAGAAGTCTTTTTAAACCCTAGTATCTATACTTCTACTTGAGTAATGAATGCGAATACTTTTGACACCTCTGACGACTATACATACCAATTCCAACAATTATCAAATCAGCTTCAATTGTGATACCGCTCTTCAGTTTCACCGCCTTAACCTGTGAAAAAACATGCAAGTCATAATGAACTAGGTGAAAAATCCAGTAACACTTTATGGTAACACTTTATTTTACAGTGTCCATGTTACACGTTACATGTTCTTACCATAGTAATAACAGTAAATTATGCATAATTGCATTCAACTAACCCTCAACCAAACCCTAAGTATATGCAGTTAATTAATATTACTCAGTACTTAAATATATAATTACACTGTAACAATGACACCTTAAAATAAAGTCTAACCCACTTTATTTTAGTGTCCCTGTTACATGTACTTACTATATTAATAACAGTAAAGTATGCATACTTAAATAAGTAAGCAACTAACTCTAAACTAAACCCAAACCCTATAATTATATAGTAAGTTAAGTACAAGTTAATTAATATTTCTCAGTACTTGTTTGTATAATTACACTGTAACAAGGACATCTTAAAATAAAGTATAACAAAAGTGCCCATCATCCAGATAATCAATTTCAGTTCATGAACTTCCAATGGAATGGACTAAGTTGATCTTACCCTCCTGTTTTCCCCTTGAACCTCTGTGACAGCGTCATTCATGTAGAACTTCACCCCTCTCTCTTCCAGCATCTCAAAGAACAAGCAAAACAGAATAAGAAGATCATCATAGGCTAAAGCTGATAAAGTAAATATTTGTATGACTGAGATGGTTGTATTGGCCCTTATCACATACCAACATGGTGACCTTCCCTAATTCGGGGCCCAGAGTCCTCTGATAGGGGAGTTCACTGCTTCCAATGATTGTGATACTACTGGCCATATCTATCATATAGGCCGCCACTTCCATGCCTTTAATGCCGCACACATGTTGAAAAAAATAATTCACATAATACTTGTCATCCCCCTTATGTTATTCCAAACCTACATGACTTTCACTTGTGGAACACAAAAGGAGATATTCTGATCTATCTACAGTGCATCCTGAAAGTATTCACAGCGCTTCATTTTTTCCGCATTTTGTTGTTACAGCCTTATTCCAAAATGGATTCAATTCATTTTTTCCCTCAAAATTCTACAAACAATATCCCATAATGACAACGTGAAAGAAGTTTGTTTGAAATCTTTGCAAATTTATTAAGTAAAAAACTGAATAAAAATCACATAAGTAGTCACAGCCTTTGCTCAATATTTTGTTGAAGCACCTTTGGCACCAATTACAGCCTCAAGTCTTTTTGAGTATGATGCTACAAGCTTGGCACACCTATTTTTGGCCAGTTTCTCCCATTCTTCTTTGCAGGATCTCTCAAGCTCCATCAGGTTGGATGGGGAGCATCGGTGCACAGCCATTTTCAGATCTCTCCAGAGATGTTCAATCAGGTTCAAGTCTGGGCTCTGGCTGGGCCACTCAAGGACATTCACAGAGTTGTTCCATAGCCACTCCTTTGTTATCTTGGCTGTGTGCTTATGGTCGTTGTCCTGTTGGAAGATGAACCTTTGCCCCAGTCTGAGCTCCAGAGCGCTCTGGAGCAGGTTTTCATCAAGGATGTCTCTGTGCATTGCTGCATTCATCTTTCCCTCGATCCTGACTAGTCTCCCAGTTCCTGCCGCTGAAAAACATCCCCACAGCATGATGCTGCCACCACCATGCTTCACTGTAGGGATGGTATTGGCCAGTGATGCACAATGACTGGTTCAATCTTTGTTTCATCAGACCAGAGAATTTTGTTTCTCATGGTCTGAGAGTCCTTCAGGTGCCTTTTGGCAAACTCCAGGCGGGCTGTCATGTGCCTTTTACTGAGGAGTGGCTTCCGTCTGGCCAATCTACCATACAGGCCTGATTGGTGGAGTGCTGCAGAGATGGTTCTTCTTCTGGAAGGTTCTCCTCTCTCCACAGAGAAACACTGGAGCTCTGTCAGAGTGACCATCAGGTTCTTGATCACCTCCCTGACTAAGGTCCTTCTCACCTGATCGTTCAGTTTGGCTGGTCCAGAGCGCTCTGGAGCAGGTTTTCATCAAGGATGTCTCTGTGCATTGCTGCATTCATCTTTCCCTCGACCCTGACTAGTCTCCCAGCTCCTGCCACTGAGAAACATCCCCACAGCATGATGCTGCCACCACCATCTTTCACTGTAGGGATGGTATTGGCCAGATGATGAGTGGTGCCTGGTTTCCTCCAGACATGATGCTTGCAGAGTTGTTCTTCTGGAAGTTTCTCCTCTCTCCACAGAGAAACACTGGAGCTCTGTCAGAGTAACCATCGCTCAGTTTGGCTGGGCGGCCAGCTCTAGGAAGAGTCCTGGTGGTTCCAAACTTCTTCCATTTACGGATGATTGAGGCCACTGTGCTCATCGGGATCTTCAATGCTGCAGAAATATTACTGTACCCTTCCCCAGATCTGTGTCTCGATACAATCCTGTCTCAGAGGTCTACAGACAATTCCTTGGACTTCATGGCTTGGTTTGTGCTCTGACATGCACTGTTAACTGTGGGACCTTATATAGACAGGTGTGTGCCTTTCCAAATCATGTCCAATCAACTGAATTTACCACAGGTGGACTCCAATCAAGTTGTAGAAACATCTCAAGGATGATCAGTGGAATGCACCTGAGCTCAATTTTGAGTGTTGGAAATCTTGTGAATACTTATGTACATGTGATTTTTTTATTTATTTTTTTATATATAAATTTGCAGAGATTTCAAACAAATTTCTTTCACGTTGTCATTATGGGGTATTGTTTGTACACTTTTGAGGAAAATAATGAATTTAATTCATTTTAGAATAAGGCTGTAACATAACAAAATGGGGAAAAAGTGAAACGCTGTGAAAATCTATCAGATGTGATAGAGAGAGTGTGTGTTTAGTGTGTTTACCAACAAAGGAAGTGCCCAAAACGACTGTCCTGCAGCCCATACAGGCGTAGTGGATGCTCCTGGCATCCTCCGGTGTTTCCAACATCAGCACGTTTTCCAGATCTGCACCAGGGCAATCTAGGCATTTTGCTCTGAAGAACAAAGATCGAGCAGTGTGTAAGTCTTGAGTGGATAAAAGTTGAGTAAATTATGAAAAATAATACTGTATCAAGACATGTAAATAGTAACAGTTAAATAATACTTTATATACATAATTATCATCAAATACTTACCTGCATCCCGTTGCAATAAGGATTTGGTCATAGCCCTGGATTAAGCCATCATCAAATGTCACTGTTTTCTTGTTTGTATCTATCGATAAAGCCTGCACAAAGAACAGCTCTGAGATTGTCATATGTCTCTTGTGGTATAAATGAGAAAGCACCCAAGATTTACTCTCACCTCTTTTTTCAGCCAGACCTCAATATCATACTCGTGGAAAAAATCCATTCTTCTCATTAAGAGACTTTCACTCTCAGCATTCATTACCTAAATCCAGATTGGGTTAAACTTTATTAATAAAGCAATGTAAAAAAAAAATGTATTTCCAAAAAATGAAGTAGAATCAATCAGTTGAGTGAACAATTGAATCCATAATATTCATATAAACCTACTGGGACTACGTAACCTACAGAACGGATCTCAAAAAAAAAAAAAAAACGTTATTTCCACAGGCGTTTCCACCTGAAAATGCGAATGTAGTCTCTGTTGCAAAAGTGTTCTCCCCTGCAAAGCTAATTTTAGCATTAGTTTTCAAAGATCTTGTGCCTCACCTTGCTGAGTCTGGTTTTGTCATAAGGAAGGAGGTCGTCCCTAGATACCATAATGATTCTGCCGCCATAGTTTTCTTGCCGTAGTGTCTCGGCACACATCAAAGAGGCTGCGCCTGTGCTTGACAATACACACCAGCATCCACCAACATTAAAACTGTCACAGCAAATAAAGGGAATCTGTATCAGACATTTTTCTCTCACCTCCTCCTAGGAGCATCACAGTATGCAACACCCTCTGATCTCTGGCCCCCATCCATTTTATACGTTTAGGCTGACCCTGAATCTGATTAGAAAAAAATATATTTTTAACATTTTACTGGCAGAACTGTCCTGATTTTGATTTTGGTTTCATTCTTTTTATATAGAAGATCAAATGTCTATAAGAAGGTACTTTACCCTTTTCTTTACAGACACATAAACTTTGTTGTTTTCGACTTTCACCTGTCAAGAAAAAATCAGATTAAATAATTTAAATATGTTAGCATGTACAGTACCGGTCAAAAGTTTAGAATAATTTGAAATCCAAATTTAAAAGTTTGAATAATTGTAATGTTTTTTTTTTGAAAGAAGCTTATTTGATTAAAAAATATTCCTATAATAGTAAATAATATTTACATTGTAAAATATTAACTGTTTTCTATGTTACTATATTTTAAAATGCAATTTATGTGATGCAAAGCTGAATTTGCAGCATCATTACTCCAGTCTTCAGTGTCACATGATCCTTTTTTTTTTACTGATTTGCTGCTTAGTTATTATCAATTATTATTGGTGCTCCAATCATGTTAATGATCATTTTCCCCCCAGGACAAGAAAGATTTTTTTTTAAACATTATAAATGTCTTTATTGTCACTTTTGATAAATTTAATGCATTCTTGCCGAATAATGTATAATAAATAATTAATGTATAATAAATAAATATATATATTACATTAAACATATTATTTAAATGATTATGTTCAACAGTACAAAACTGTATGATAATACAGCTAATTTTAGTTATGTGTATATGAATCTATGTCACCGTGCCTTGTGGCAGGGCAGACAGTCAATTCCAGGATACTCCTCCAAGTCACCGGTCTTCACATTGAAACAGGAACCATGCCAGGGACAGCGGACCCTTTGACCTGACAGCACCCCTGCAGAGGAACCCCAAACACCTACTGTATTAACCCTTCACTTCTCCCATATTATTTATCTATAAAGACAGAAGTCAGTTGCATGCACTACCTTTGCTCAGTGGAGCACCATAGTGTGTGCATTGGTTACTGATGGCACTGTACACCCCATCACAGCGTGCCAGCAAAACATTGTGCTCACCAACCTCAACCTCCATCATTCTAGATCACAAGAACAACCAAAATCAGAAATCTCGGATTTTACACAGCGAGTGTCCTTCAACAAAACATATGACATAAAATACATTTACAGTCATAAAAACAAACCTGATGCAACCCATTGTATATCCAAACAGTTTTGTAATTATTTCATAAATAAATAGGTATATTATAAATATAATGCACATGAACATGGCAGGCATTTCTATGGAACCTACTCTCCATCTCTGAGTTCTGACTCGTCACATACGACATCTGTCACCTCTTCCTCTGGATCCAAACCAGCCACTAAACCTATAACCGTAACCACCAGGATAAAATGATAAATGATAATGATCAACATAGCAAGAGCAATGCCCTGGAGAAAAGCATGATATCACAATCATTTCAACACCATTTTATGAATAAGATTATGAAAAGTCAACAGCATAGTCACACTATCAGTGTGAACATTAAGAATTGCTTAGTTTATTAACCAGATTAACCAAATAAAGTAACCTGAAAACCTGGTCCAAACTATTTAAAAAAAAAAAAAAAAAAAAAGACTGGATGCTTACCTGAATGTTTCTCAGACATCACAGACTGAACAGTAAGAGAAGACTTTCTCCTATTTTTTTTAACTATCCTTTCTGTCGACAGCTGTCATACAATCAAACTCTCGGGACGGCTGTCATGACCGTAATGATTGGTTCACAAGTCCCTAATCCAGGAGGCCAGACCTGTCCTTTAGACATTTCATCATTCGGATGCTCAAACTCACTCATGAAGTTGGTTACTCCAAAAAAAGAGAGTTTTGGGGGCGGAAAAAAGAAAATTGAGATTGCAAAAGCGTGAAGTGTTTCCAAAGGATTGCATAAAGTGTATAGAGGGTATTTAGTTGTAGAAGAGCAATGCCATTTGTTGTGGCATAACAACAGAAGAGAGAACGGCTGAGCAAGCAGCACACAACAATAGACACACGTGCACAGGGCAAAGTGCGTGACTCTGCACCTCTCTCTGAAACACTGACGCTCGTGTTCATATGTTCCTTTCAAGATACAATTGATATAAGTAGAGTTTATATTGACAGATATTACTACAATCAAATACTAAGACAGGCCACACTGACTACACTGTTCTATACTATCAAGTAAAGCAGTTTTTCACAGGTAAATCCACATCATGGACCAAAGTTGAATCACTGTTGAAAAATGTTTATAAGCATTTTTTTCCCCTTTTAAACAACAACTGACATTATTTAAACTGTATATTTCTGATACAGTGAAATTCTTTATTATTCCCCCTTAGCAGGAGAGAAAAGACAATTATAGAAGAGAAGTAGAAGCCAAACATATAGTTGTAGCACAGGGGTTAAAGTGATAGGTCACCCAAAAATCATCATTTACTCCCTCATGTTGCTCAGAACCTGTATGAATTTCTTTCTCCTGTTGAACAAAAAAGAAGATATTCTGAAGAATGTCGGAAACCAAACAGCTGATGGACCCCATTGACTTCCATAGTTTTTTTTCCTATATGGAAGTCAATGGGGTCCATCGACTGTTTGGTTAACCACATTCTTCAAAATATGTGGGTGAACTATCCCTTTAAACTCAGATTCATTGTGCAAAATAAAATCTAATTAAGATCACAGCAACATGAATCTGGATATATTTGTGCCTGATAATCTTTGTGTGACAAACTATAAAGTGTTTGTACAATCTCTGAATTTGTATCTGTCCCCATTATCTTTAGACCTTTATGTAACTCAAATTATCTTTGTCCACTCCACTATAGTATAACACATTTCTCACAACATTTTCTCTCGACAGAGATCTTTGTCTTCAGAGGTCAAAACTTTTGTTGACCCAAATGTAACATGCACCAGAAATATGCACTAAATTTAGATTTGATTTTCACATTTGTAAAAAAAAAAAAAAAAGAAAGAAACTTTGACAAAATGTTTTGCAGCCATGAAAGACGATTTACTGATGCTTGACAGCATAGGCGTAATTCTATGGGGGGACAGGGGGACACGCCCCCCCCCCCCCCCCAATATTCAAAGAAGGACAATTTACCCCCCCCCCCCCCCCCCCAATATTTGATCATACTGTATGATTATGCGGGCAATATCGATGTGATTGCAAATACGTCTTTCTTTCCAGCTCCGAAAATATAAAATCCCGGCAGATCCATTTCCCAAATCCATTCGACTGGCCTTACACTATACACTAACAAAACCTATTTCTCCTGAAATCCATGTCATGTTTTCCCTATACCTTTAGTAGTTCGACGGACAAGTAGCCTGATAAAACGTAATTAACAAAAATAACTAGGGAATCACCAAAATGCAAGAATGATTCTGCATTCATTACTGTAAGTGGCGATTGACAGTGAATGATAATGTATAATGAACTGACGGTAACGTTGCACTGTTGACGCTCGCGCAGCCTCTCGAGGAGAAATCGAAACATATGCACCGCTCACACAGAGAAACTCAGTAACACACTGCCGTAAATATGTAGAAATGTGGAGTTTATTTATATTTATAACATGATACAGTTGCAATGTCACATTACCAAGAGTGCTGTTTTCCTGAATAACATCACGACTGAAAATGTCATGCTGATTTCAAATGACAGCTCCATAAACAATTATTAACATTACGTCACTTACATTTTGATGCAATATTGAGTGTTTTTGTTCTATTTCAGCAGCGAAAATAGTTCCAAAAGATCATTGCAGAACGAGTCTCACCGCAACAGCGTGTTAGTGAATGATTCAGCGTTTTGAATGAATCTATAGAATCAAAGATTCAATGAACTATTCGTAAACGACCGCCTCATTCTTGAATGAATCAGTGTTTGAACAAATCGACTCAATGACTCGCTCATTAAGACGGTCACCTGCTGCCACCTACTGGTGCTTTAGTTTCATCTTTACAACATTTCTCATTTGTATATTCAAAAAATATTTAAAACAATCTCATAACATTATTTAATGCAGTTGTAATTTTTCAGTGTAAATTATTTAATTTTACTGGTAACAGCCAGTGTCGTCTTCTAATTTAATTTATTGATACAATTTAAGAATATAAAAGGAAATCTGAATCATAGCCTATATTTAATAAGATTAGGGGGAAATGCCCTTTATAAAAGGTAAAAATATCACAAATATGCATATGTCAAAGCTGATTGAACACTGGTGAGAATATTGCTTCAGAATAAATGTTATTTACAACACACACAAAAAAAAATATTTTGTATTGCCGATTACAGCCGATGTTGTATGTTACAGCCGATGCTGTAATCATTACAGGGTGAGTATACGTTGGTTTGACGATCAGATGTAAGAAAATTCCTTGTTGTGTTACACAATTACAAACATTCAAACTTTGACTTTTATTTTATTTTGATTAAAAAAATGTGAGCATGCGCCACCACAACAAGTCCCACAGCTGTCCCCCCCCCCAATGTGTGATTGACAATTTCGCCCTTGCTTGACAGCTTTAGGGCCGTCAAATGTGAGAAAGGAGCTGGTGTGGTTGGTAAGCAGTGGTCCAGCCCACTAGAGGGCAGCATTGAACTTTCTTGGGGCTGCTGGAATTATTGTAAACATCAAACTGCAGCTAATAATAATGATGAAGCAATTTCCTATTATAAATGGAAAAAGTAGTCATGCACTGTTATCAGATATTCTCGATCAGTTAAAAAGGCAAAATATTATTTAGTAAAAAGTATAGGGATAACTTGAATAATAAAATATCACATGTTTTTAAATGTTAAAACATTTTGTCGTGTTACTGTTTTTTTTTTTTTGTTACTTTTTTCCCCTATGGAAGTCAATGGTGACCCAGAGCGGCCTGGTTACAAACTTTCTTCAAAATATCTTCTTTTGTGTTCAAGACGAGAAAGAAACTCACACAGTACATGTTTGGAATGACACCACAGTAAATGGTGAACAATCCCCTTAAAGGGATAGTTCACCAAAAAATGAAAATTAGCCCATAATTTACTCACCCTCAAGTCATCCTAAGTGTATATGACATTCTTCTTTCAGACGAATAAAATCTTTTTTATATTACAGTTAAATAACAACAGTCCAGGCTAATCCAAGCATTAGAATTGGATTCATAGTTGCTCTGTTTTGAAGTCCATAAAAAGTGCATCTGTCCGTCAAATAACGTGCTCCACGCAGCTCTGGGGTGTTAATAAACACCCCAGGTCGGTCGAAAGTTTACTTGCTAAAGTTTTAAATATTAATATTTTTCTTACACAAACGCGTCGATTCGCTTCAGAAGGCCTTTATTAACACCCCAGAGCTGCGTGGAACACGTTATTTGACGGACAGATGCATTTTTTATGGACTTCAAAAACAGAGCAACTATGAATCTAATTCTAATGCTTGGATTAGCCTGGACTTTTGTAATATAACTCCGATTTTATTCGTCTGAAAGAAGAATGTCATATACACATCTAGGATGCCTTGCGGGTAAGTAAATTATGGGCTAATTTTCATTTTTGGGTGAACTATCCCTTTAAGACAATATTTCAGATCCAGCATTTCTGCACATTTGAGCTCTTCACACTTAAGAAGACAACTGAGAGACTCAAATATTTATAAATTTAGAAGACAAAATTGCAATGCAAACATATGACAAACAATGTGTGTGTGTGTAGTTCATTACATCATTAAATGTGTGCTTTGTAATCTAATTAACTGTTTTACGTTTATGCTCTTCGTTATTTTGTTTGTGTTATGATTTCACTCTTATGGTGTAACCAAGGTTTACAGCAGTGATTAACAACTACAAATCTAAATGGTATCCAGAGTCTGGTGGGGTGCTATAAAACATTCAAGCTCATTTGATTAAGTGGAGAGAAATTCCCTAGAGTCAGAGTATCCTGACTCTTATGCTTCAGTCCTCCATATTCAGCGGCTAAATATAGGATTTCTGTTGCTGACGTCATACAGAGTTATTTAGAATGAGTTTGGAACATATAATAATAAATAGCCTTTGATCTTAATAACGTCATGCTGCCATCTCAATGAAGGTGATTGCATTCGTTTGTTGTACTGACGTCTGCAGCTGCAGGAATCCTGAATATAACTGTGAAATTCTCTCCCGAGGAGAGAGCCTCTCACCAGACTGAAAAAGCAGTCTTGTGAGTGTTTTCTGTCCACTTACGGTAAAGCCATTGAATATTTGAATACAGCCTGGGGTTACAGGGGCTCATTAACTCAACCGTAAGTACTTGGTCCCCCTGCCAGGGATGTGGTGGGTGGGCGCTGAGGGCCCTATAGCACCCTGAATGGAGGGTGTTGTGTGGTGTGTTGGTGGGGGACGATGACATGTTATTCGGTTATTCTCTCTAATCAAATGAGCTTGAATGGTTTATAGCACCCCACCAGACCCTGGACCCCAATTATATTTGTTGTTGTTAATCACTGTAAAAGGCACAGTATGTAAGTTTCACCGCTAGAGGTCACTTATTCAAAACAAAGGTGTAGCTTGATGACGCAGTGAATGAGATTGGAATCATGGGAGTTGTGATCTTCACTTCCACAGCCGATGGAAAGCAATCCAACGGACTCATTGGATTGTTCATGGAAGAGCTAATGAATTAAGGTTTTATTAGCGTTACTGTGGTCAAATCAAATCAAATCAAATCAAATCACTTTATTGTCACACAGCCATGTACACAAGTGCAACAGCAGGTGAAATTCTTGGTGCAGTTCCGAGCAACATAGTAGTCACGACATGACATGTACAACATTTAGAGCAGCATCAGATTACACTGATGCGCCCACAATTACTCACAGCACAGTAAACTCTACAATAAACAATAAATAATTTACACAATGTGAGTGTGGTTCTCACAGCTTTAACCAATATACACATACTTACAATATACATATACTTTAAACAATATACTTTAAACAATATACTTTAAACAATATACACACTAAAACATACATTAAACAATATACATTACGCTATAATAATAATAATAATAGTATACAATGTACAGTATACATTATTATTCACAGTAGAGATCCAATGTGCAATAGGTGCTATATGATAAATAATAAATTATATAATGTGTATATAATGTGTGTGTATCGACAGTGGGTTGTGCTGAGTGATATTCTGTCCAGTGTGTGTTATGATCCTGATGGATCAAGAGTTCAGGAGTCTAATTGCTTGTGGGAAGAAGCTGTTCTGGAGTCGGCTGGTGCGTGTTCTGATGCTGCGGTACCGTCTGCCTGATGGCAGCAGTGAGAGCAGCCCATGGCTCGGGTGGCTAGAGTCTCTGATGATCCTCTGAGCTCTCTTCACACACCGCCTGGCGTAAATGTCCTGGAGGGAGGGAAGCTCACCTCCGATGATGCAGCTGGCCGTGCGCACTACCCTTTGCAGGGCTTTGCGGCTGCGGGCGGTACTGTTGCCGTACCAGGTGGTGATGCAGCCAGTCAGCAGGCTCTCTGTAGTGCTGGTGTAGAACCGTGTGAGGATGTGGCGGTTCATTCCAAACCTCCTCAGCCGTCGCAGGAAGAAAAGGCGCTGATGAGCCTTCTTCACAACGGCCTCGATGTGGACGGACCATGAGAGTTCCTCTGTGATGTGGACACCGAGGAACTTGAAGCTGCTGACTCTCTCCACCGGTGCTCCATCGATGGTGATGGGGCGGTGTTCTCTCTCATTCCTCCTGAAGTCGACCACCAGCTCCTTGGTCTTGCTGACGTTGAGGGAGAGGTTGTGCTCCTGACACCACCGTGTCAGAGTGTGCACCTCCTCTCTGTAGGCCGTTTCATCATTGTCAGTGATGAGACCTACCACCGTCGTATCGTCAGCAAACTTGATGATGGTGTTGGAGCTGTGGGTTGCCACACAGTCGTGTGTGTACAAAGAGTACAGGAGTGGGCTGAGAACACAGCCCTGAGGGGCTCCAGTGTTGAGAGTCAGTGGTGAGGAGATGTTACTGCCCATTCTGACCACCTGGCGTCTGTTTGACAGGAAGTCCAGGATCCAGCTGCATAACAGGCTGTTTAAGCCGAGAGCCCGGAGTTTAGTGTCAAGTATGGAGGGCACAATGGTGTTGAATGCTGAGCTGTAGTCTACAAACAGCATTCTCACATATGTGTTCCTCTTTTCCAGGTGGGAGAGGGCAGTGTGAATAGTGGATGAAATGGCATCATCAGTGGAGCGGTTTTTGCGGTATGCAAACTGCAGTGGGTCCAGTGAGGGGGGGAGAACAGAGCAGATGTGGTTTCTGACTAGTCTCTCAAAGCATTTGCTGATGATGGGGGTCAGAGCAACAGGACGCCAGTCGTTTAAGCAGGTGGTTTTTGCTTGCTTCGGTACAGGAACAATGGTGGACGTTTTGAAGCATGTGGGGACCACAGACAGGGAGAGGGACAGGTTAAAAATGTCCGTGAAAACTCCAGCCAGTTGGCGCGCGCACGCTCTGATGACGCGGCCCGGAATGCCGTCTGGACCCGCGGCTTTACGGACGTTCACCCGCCGGAAGGATCGGGTAACATCCGCTACAGATACGGAGAGTGCACTAACCTCTGTATCTTCAGCCACGAGCTCTCTCTCCGCGAGGGCGGTGTTAGTTCCCTCAAAGCGAGCATAGAAGGTGTTTAGCTCGTCCGGGAGAGAGGCAGCGGTGTTCACGGTGGAGTTTGTGTTCCCTTTGTAGTCCGTGATGGTGTTAATTCCCCTCCACATGCTTCTGGAGTCGGTGGTGTTGAACTGTCCTTCAATCTTGTCCCTGTACTGGCGTTTTGCTGCTCTGATGGTTTTCCGGAGGGCATAACTTGCTTGTTTATGCTCCTCCGCATTACCGGAGTTAATGAAGCAGGGCAGGGCAGAAGCAGTGGGAGCAGAACGAGGTCAGTGGTGTAAATGCTAATGTGAGACACCTGCGTGAGACACCGGTCTCAAGTCCCGTGGAGGAGCTCCGGAGCTTTTATTATGCTTATATGCCGCAGTCGGCCTGTTTGTTGTTTATGTTTATTTTATGATTAAAGTTACGTTTAACGTCCGTCTCCTTCCCTGAACTTTGTTACTCATACAGGTCAGTTTATTTGACAAATTAAAATTGTGGGGTAACGCAGCGCTGTTTAACTTGGTCAAAACTATAACACTAAAAATAAATTTGAGTGTGTTAAAGCTGAAAGTTATTATATAACATTACTCTGTAGCTCGGTGGACATTGCGGTACGCTAGATCAATATTAGAATATCATATTAATAGCCTAACACTGCATTCACACAGGGCGTCGGCATTAATGCTTGTGCGGGTGCTGAGACAACCGTCATAGTGACAACACAATCAAATTACTTTTCCGGTGTTGCATGAATGCAATTGGCTAGCGTCTGTGCTAGGGTATTTGCATAGGCGATCTTATTGGCTGACGCCCGTCAGGCGCTTGAAAAGTTTAAAAGTTTTCAACTTCTGCCGTGAGCAACACCAGTGACATGACGCAATGAAACCACAGTTCAGTTCGGCAACGCATGACAACACACATTCAAAGTAAATGAGAAATGTTAACGCTGACGCTCTGTGTGAATGCACCGTAAAAGCTGGATGACTTGTGTTGCTAAATGGCATGCAATTAATTTTAAAATATATTGTATTATGGAGAAAATTCTGTATTATTGTTACTACAAAAAAGCTCTTTCTGATTTTGCTATGTTAGCCACTTCACAAAATAGTGTTGTCTCTGAGGCATGATACAAACAAACATTGTTATTCTTGGTAAATCAGGGAAACAAGAGATTCAAACAATAAGACTAACCGTGTTGAGCCATGTAAACAATGACTCGTTTTCTGTCAGTAAAGGTATCCAAACAGTTGCTCGCCTGTCTAATAAACACATAATATATTAAAGTGTTTTTTTTAATATATTGTTTGTTTTCTACATAAGTAAGAATGGAAATCGACTGGCAGGCAACGCAATGACACGGGCCGTTACACTGTCTGGTTAAAATAGCCGGGTTAATACATTTGGGATAATGTAAGTACACAAGTCAAGAAAATATATAACATTGTTCTAGTGTTTTTTGAATATTTTAATAAGAAAATCTTTAATATCTTACATTGTGTTAACACCTGCTATACAACTTAGTTACACCATGAGTGAAATAATTTACAAAGCACATATTCAATGACATATAAATAGTAATTTGTTATAAGTGTGTGTGTCTTCTTTTAAAAAAACATGATAGTTAAATATCGACCTTGAGCAAACCCTCAAAGTCACTGCACTATAAAACAAATGAAACTTGTCACTTCAGTCCACTTCATTGGCTAAATGAATGGGATGGATGTGGCAGATGGCTAACTAACCCTTTCGTGTCCCTGGCGCACTGTTTTGGTGGCGATGCTTTGCACTGGAGGTGTCCTGCATCATTCATCCACTCAGTCAACTCGTAAGTATCATTGGGTGGCGTGATCTTCCACCTGCATTTTTATGTCATTGAGATTACTGACTTTGAAACGCGGTGCAGTGATTTTAAAACATCGTATTGATGGAGGTGTAGTTTAAATAAAGAGTCAAGATCGTCAGCGCCGTGATGTAAACGTAACCTTCACGATATTATCATACGCTTCAGCAGACTCTGTTGTCAGTATTTCAGTGTGTAGTATTTATTTAGTTAATCATTATTTGCTGACATATTCCAAGGATCAGTGCGCGGAGGTTGATGGGTGTGTAGTTATTGTTGAAATCTTTGTGGAAAATGCATTAAACACAAATACAACGATATACAAAATAATTAATTAAGACGTCGACCGGAGGGAATCATGTGCTTTTAATGAAAGAAAAAAAACTTGGTTTGCCAACATTTGTTCGCCTTAAAGACGAGAGATTGCAATGTTTACATACATACGCCTGTCATCGTTACGCATTTCCTGGGTCTGAATGTCCCGGATGTGCCAATGACATAATGCTGATTTTGAACTGAATCTTAATCTGCTGATGCTGCAGTTGTAACAAAAGAGCCATTTTATGATCCAGAATAATAGGGAGCCGTCGAAAAATAATGTTATTGGTGTATACAGTGGCCACAAAATGTATTTGAACACTTAAGTCATGCTTTAAAATGTATATCATCAAGTTGCATATTTAAAGAAACATAGCAAACACATTTGTCAAAACAAAACATTTCACTGAACAGGTTGTTAAAGTCAATGTGCAACAGAAGTTGTGACTGTTTTTACTTAAGTATTGTGGTATAATTCTGAGTAAAACACAACAGAGTGTAACAGTCAGGTTCCGGAAGTAAAAATCCTATTTTCTCTAGAAATTAGATAATTAATTTTAAACAATACTTATAAACCTTTAAAGACATATCTAATGTGAGCTACTAAGTTGTTAGGCTAATCGGTGGTGTATGTTTTTTGTTGAAGCCATCCGCCTGCATTAAATAACTAATTTTCTAAATAATCATGTTCAACAGTGTAATCCTCTGCGAAAAAGTACATAATTAATGATTCTGCAAATAAATGTCCACCAGAGAATCAAATGACAAAGAGTCAAGTGAAGCACTGCAAATGGCGTAGAGCCAGTTTCCCATACGCTCTGGACTGGAACCAAGACCACTGTTGCATTCTATCCACCTTATTTTTCAGGTAAAAGCGGGCGCGGCCATTTGTAATTTGAATGTATCTGGCTTCCGGTGTCATTTGCTTCCAGTTATTTTTAGCTGTACAAATCAGCTTGTTATGCTGCTTGATAC
Organism: Gobio gobio; assembly: GCF_949357685.1. Classification (NCBI taxonomy): domain Eukaryota; kingdom Metazoa; phylum Chordata; class Actinopteri; order Cypriniformes; family Gobionidae; genus Gobio; species Gobio gobio. The sequence continues at coordinate 19,770,684 of NC_137107.1, read as the reverse complement.
TGAAAACTGGTATTTCTTACCACATTATTTTAATGTATTGTCTTAATTATTAACAGTTTACTGCACTTTGATATATTCTTCTCGTTATTTCCCTATAGCGGCTAATACATCTGAAGTCTCACACATGAATGTTTCACATGAATGTTTCTTTCAATATCCACCTTATTTTTCCACATGGAGGTAAGGTGTTTTCTGTGAATTCACAGAAAACACCTTACCTCCATGTGGAAAAATAAGGTGGATATTGAAAGAGAAAAATAGAGGGTGGGACTTGATTTTAACACACCTCCTCGCCATCTCTAGCTCGCCTCAGACTGGTGTTTGGAGGGAAGTGGCTAAAGGATATTCTGCCTTAATGGAAACCAATGGCTTGAAATGAATGGTTAGGCCTATAATGAAGAAACCTATATTGTGTTTACTTTTTATTGACATTTTTCACTTTCATTGCAAAAAGGAGCTGTTAACTGCCAACATCTAGGAGCAATCCATGGATAGATCCACACTTGCCCAACAGGTGGAGAGTGTTGAGCGTAATGTAGCATTTTTGCAGCAAGAACATCGGATTCTCCTGACCGGTCTACGGCTAGAGATACGCAACCTGAAGAAACGATGCAACGGTCTGTCACTCAACCTCACTGTATAGATTCTTCAGATACTCAGTAAATCATAAAATGTAGTACCTCTACTTTGCAGTTGAGTTTATTAACTATGATTTATTTAGAAAGTGCAGTTTTGTAAATGAAATGTACAGTTTTAAGTCAAAATAGTTCTAGTAAGTTTTATTTGTATAGTGCTGTTCACTTTACGTATTGTTTCAAAGAAGCTTTAGAAAGAATATCAGTTTATAATAATCTTTAAGGGCCTTAAAGGGATAGTTCATCCCAAAATGAAAATTCTGTCATTGTTTACTTGCCCTCATCTTCCTTCATCAATGGATCACAAAAGAAGATATTTGAGTAATGTTGACTTCCAATGTATGTACGTACACATTTGTCCACAAAAGAAAGACATTTATACAAATTTGGCATAACTAAATGATGACAGAATTTTCATTTTTATCCGAACTATTCCTTTAAATGTTTCATTCATTTAGATAAACAGAAGAAAACAAATGTATGTTTGCTTAAATCAGACTTTTTGTTTTGAATTGTCTATAAAAACATTGGAGAGAAAAACATTTTGCGAATATGTTTGTAAAAACAGTATTTTACAGCATTTTGACGGGTTTTCAAAGCTAATATGTAAAGTATATGATTTTAATGAAATATGTTTAAGATTGTATTTTTATTGTAAAAATATTATCTTAAATATTTATTGTTTAGTGTAATGAAAATATAACAAAACTATTATTTAATTTTCTGTCATTTTTGGGTTTTTTACTAAATCAAACGTATCTTCTCCTACAGTATAAATATGTTTTTTTTTTTTTACGTTTCAGTATAAATGATCTATTTCATAGGTGAAATTGTAAGAATTGCAGTTGTCACGTTTGGGGGACTAAAAGCTACTTTGCATTGTCTGATAACGTCCACCTCTCTGTATGTCTCTGCAGAGCTGAGTTGTGATCTAAGTAAAACACCACCAGTAAGAAGCCAAGAAGGTGAGTATAAAATATCACAAAATTCCATCCATTCCCACATGTTCCCTCAACTATGTGTTATTATAGATATCGAGTTGGAGGAAGAGCTGCTGCAGGCACGATTACTGGAGACAGAGCAGCATTTGGCTGAGCAGGAAAGTGCGCTGGTGGAGCTGCGGGCGGAGCTACGGAAAAAGGGGGCACTTGCGAGCGCACTGCAGGTTCGACTTCGCGATGAAGAGCGGCGGTTCCTGGATGAGCTAAGACGGCGCAGTCATAAGATCACAACGCTGAGTCGTGACCTCCGCAAGCAGACCGATGTGGCCGCTCAACTCTCTTTCCAACTCCATTCAGCACACTTTCGATTGTATCACCAGGCAGACGACTATGAGGAAGATGACGAAGAAGAAGATGATGATGGAGGTGCCATGCAGGTAGGAGGCACTACTACTGGATCTACAGTACTCATAATCTGACACATGAATCAGTCTCATTCATTACCTGTTCATAGGAATCAGAATGGACTGCAAATTCTCCGTGGACATCTCCAGTGATGGCGGAAAACACACGTCAAAGCAGAGCTTCAGGAAGGATGCGGAGATCGGAGAGAGTGAGGGAATGCGTGCCCCGCGAAAGGGTGCTTGGGCCCGAGGAGCCCCGCCCCATGCCTGACCCCGCCCTTTTCCTTTATCCTTTCAGACATAGGCTCCTCCCCTTGCACAAGTCACTTGGAGGTCACTGGAGTGAAGGTGGCCTTTCAAGGATGTCGGAAGCTCGGATAGGTAGATTCAGGGACCGACCACTGAGGGAAGACATTGGACCAGAAACAACAGAGTTATAGAGTGCAACAGTGCCCGTCCCTTTTTTCAGCAGTCTTGGTTCCAGAGGTATTTTTCCAATTCATTTTTTTCTATAGGGATTTTTTTTTTAAGTCTCAGGAGTTATAAGCCATGAACCAAACCAACCATCTACAATGCAAATCACAACATTACCAACTTTGATTTGAGGCAAAAAAGTTTTTGAAAATCTGACAAAAAGACAAAGGTACAAGCCTACAAAGGTACTTCACAGCTTTAATGAGGGAAAGAACTACAATCCCATGAAGCACTATGAATGACATAATCAAAATTAAACCCGATGGAGAAATATTAAGCTATTGACTTGTAGTTTGGTTCGCTTGGCTCGTTTGGTCCTGACTATAGACTGTAAAATAGGATGGATGACGCCCCTTCACTGTCTTCCATTGTAGAAAAGTGAAGCTGCCAATGTCCAAATATGGCTGTGCAGTAGAGAGCAGGAAAAAGAGCCCCGATATTAAAACCCCCCCACAGTATCTGTTAGTACAGATTACTGCAGAACAACTCATTTGTCGCTGTGAAATAAACAGTTATGGAAATGTAGAAATTAAAGCCAAAGCTCCAATCTCCTCCCGAAAAAAAGTCTGTTGGTGTTTAGTTTGTCTCGGGCGGGGTTTATGATATATACTGGGACCAACAACCTGGGGGCTATCAAGGCGCTTTGGCTTCACTTTTCAGGACGTGTGCGGCACACTTGGTACGGAACCACTTTGGAAGTGCGCACCAGGGCTCGAATGGCAGCGTTCACACTTATTCAAATAAACCGCACAACAGAGCAATTGCACCCGGATGTTTTTTAATCGAACCAAACATGCCAAGTGTGAACGTACCCTAAAGACTTTAATTATATTATATCTGTATATAGAATTCTATGCTTATTGAAAAATATGCTTATTATGCATACAAATGTTTAAGCAGTTTGAAAGTGTAGGGAAGCTGACTCTACACCAGTTTTTCACCTGGAATTCTGCTGTTGAACACAATTATTTAAAAAATGAGTTGAAACTTTGCACTGGTCGCTTCAATAGAAGCATTAACATTTAACAACCTTGCAGCTCACAGTAGGACTATCTTTAAAAGTTATCGTTCAAAATCCATTTCCCTATGGAGAAAATGAATGGGATTTTTTTACTTCTGGAACATGTAAAGGCTGGATATGAAGATTTTAGACAATTAGTCTTCATTGTTGAATCCAGAACACTCTCTAAAGAAGTATTCACTTTCCATGCAGTCATTATTTATGTCAATGAAGTGAATTATTCTGATTACATTAGACACACTTTAAAAGGTGTGTTAAACAGGGAGGGCAGATAAGGTCCATTATATTTATATTATATTGCTTTTGTGTTTTTGGTCTCTGTCGCTATAGACCTTATTTAGAGCAGCGCCATATCAGGTATGAAAGCGAGGCTGTAAGGGATAGACTTACTGTATTTCAATGGCATCCGCTGTAAAAAGCTGTATAAAGCTCCTATATCACTTGTTGTCTTGAGTTTTTTTGTGTGTACTGAAATTTCTTGGAAATACAGTTTCGTCAGCAGAACAATTCAAAAACACCTTAAATAACAGTAAAACCCACTGAAGAGATGTATGTCTATATATCCCTCGCAGCCTCTCTTTCATTCCCATAAAAATAGATTTAAGATTAAGCTCTGCTGTGAATAGGGTCTATTGGGAAAGAGCTTTATGATGTATTGAAGTGAATTATGGTTTATTTATTAAATAATACAAACATTTTCATATTGGTGTTATTTTATTCAGTTTTTCCTGTTTAAATATATCTGCTTGTGCATTATGTTTATTAAGTTTTCTGAAAGTTGAGACAAAAAAGGCTAGAAAACTGGGAAACGAAATTATCAAGGAATGTTATGACTAGGAATCAGTGTTGACAAAATAGTCACATTATCATACATGTATTAAGTAGCCTACAGCTGCAGTCATTTTGTTTTTCTGGTGCTGTTTTCCATTTTGAAGTGAAATTCCATGCTAAACAGATAAGATAGGAATCAAGTAAAATTAGCGATTATACAATTATCAAACAACTTCTTTACAGTTTGTTACAGACATGACATGTCAAATTTGTGACATAGATTGTATAAGCACAATTACATTAAATTATAAAAATGTATTCAACTCAACAGAGTCCGTGTTGTTGAACTCATAGCAGGTGAAATATGGATCGAGACTTTGATATTGTCTGATTGCCTGATACTTTTTTTTCTCAGAAGAATAATAGGCCTATATTAATCTATATTTTAATTTAATGAAGTATTAGTTATGGTCTGAGAATAAGTGATTTTAGGCCTAGTGAGTAATAATGTGATGCCATAATTGTGATCAAATAAAGACAAAATAAAATAAAAATGATGGACATTTGTGTGAAGAACATGATCATCAAAACTAAGGGCAAGTAACCTGTTACACATTGTGTATTAAATCCAAAACAATCAGTGTTTTGTAAGCGGTTTTTTGTTTTGTTTTGAACGTTTTCCATAGACATTAAAGAACAACTCGTGTAGGCTATTATTTTAATACAAATAATACAAAATTTGCAATGTCACATAGCGAAGATATTAGGTGAAATATAGCTTCTGTTATGTGGAATTGTTTATGTATTTATTTTGATTCCTCCAAATTGTAGGGTATCGGTTTAACGACCCTTTTTAAGACCTGCACAAATAAAACTATAGTAGCCTACAGCATATACGACTCGAAAAGGATAGTTTAGCGAAACTTAGTAGCGTGTGCGCATGCGCATCAAGTAAAGGTGAGATTCTAACCGCAAATATGCTTGCATTGGAGAATACAAGCCAGACGAGGAGAAGATCGACAAGCTAACAACAGTAATGACGCTTACTTCTCTTCGTTTAGTATTCTTACTAGGATGCTCTAGTCCGTCCACTTCTCCGACTAATGCAGCTTTTCAAAGCAGGTCCTGCACATTGTGGGACTGCAGCACTCTGTCATAGCAGCAAACGCTGTTTCAAAGAGGACAGCAGAGACCGAGAAACGCACTTCAGAAGCACGCAGAGAACACTGGAGAATATAGAAGACTGGTCATGTCATGTGCTTTTCTTTTTCTTTTTCAGTGAAACTGAAGAAATGAGTTGCGATTTATCTGGAGGAGGAATGGGACGCAGGGAACTCTATCGAGACTCCTCCCCCCGAGAATGAACGTGTGTGTGGGGAGATGAAGGGGTTCATGAGACACAGAATGAAGGGCAGAGAAAAGACATTATACATTTGTGTTGCGTTTTGTTGGAGAGAGGGACATCTCTGCTTGGAGCAAGCTGTTCTGCTTTCCTGTGGTTCTATAGAGATTTATGGACAACAGGCACATTTATGAAGGAGTTGAACTGTGAGAAGACACCTGCATGTTTAATATGACTTATTAATGCATTAGTTTCAAATATACCGAAAACTTGAGGGTGGGGAAAAACCTGTTTTTATTTTAATCTATGCAATGTTTCTGGTCTTCTACTGTTATATACATGAATATATAGATTCAATCAATTAATCTATGTGTAAATCATATTTTTGATCATTTCTGGCATGCACAGCATAGAATATCTTTCTGTCTATAGATGAGAACATGTTTCAGCTATTGCAGAGATGCACAGGCTTGATGCCAGACTTGGTAATTGGGTATGTCAACTGTCTGTCAGGCTTGTCTGACAGATTCACCAACAAAGCAAGGTTTTTTCTAGCTGCCAAGGTCATTTTAAAATCAAATTAGCTCTTAGCTGACTCACAGTGGGCTTTGATTGTTGGAGTTCAATATTACAGTTCTTTTGCTCTTTGGTAATCAAATGGACAAAATGGGGAACATATTTTATTGTTGCCGCAAGGTGTCTGAGATTTTTAACACCAAGGGAGTCGAGCGTCAGACTGAGGAGCTGTCTCTGCTGCTATCCCAGGAAAATAGTGATATCGAAAGTCTGTCTCCTTCAAGGACTTCAGCTGACCTGCTGGCCTCTCCTGTTCTGGTCCAAGATCATCTCCCGTTCCCGGACATCGTGCTTAGCAGCAACCTTCGGGTCAGAGGGGACTCGATTCAGCCTTTGGAGCTCTTGTTCTCAGCGAGGGGGCAAGCACAAGATGCCAGAAGAGATGATGGAGTTGATGAAAGCAATCTGCGAAATGGAGGAGAGGGGAATAGAGAGCTGTTGGGGCAGCCAAGCACAAACACTGCAGGCACACATCAATTATGCTCCCTAGAGGATGAATGGCCCCTTCTGTCATCCCTATACAAAATACCTGCAGCTCAAAACCGAATATGCACTCATGGATGTGGAGGAGACACTTGTAAATCTCTCCTTGGTCATGGGACGGGACTATTTGCAGATAGTCAAACTCCACTTTCTGGTCCAGTTAGCATTCCTGTGCTTGCTGCATCTCTAGATGCCTCACAAAGTGACGTCGACATCAGTCTGAGAGAAGATGGTTGGACTCAAACAGAGCAGTACATCGAACATGAGGAACAGGATGGGAAACTACTGAATGAACATTGTCCGAACAGTGCAGCACAGACACATCTGGATGCGATGAAGATGCAACCTGCGTATGGCATTCCAACTGAAGATCCTTTGCTTCCGAAGACGCAAGGGGAAGCACAAACCTTGGAACTCGTAGCACAACCGGATGACTCTGAAGACCCAGATGCAGACTCAGAGCAACATGCACAGACTTCTGAGACACTAGAGATGGATATTATAACAAAAGAGCTTACTAATGAGAAAGCTACTATAGCTGCAGAGCTTCTTCTTTGTATGGAGAAGAAAATATCTCATGTAGAGCAAGCAGAATTTGCAGAGATTAGCTTTGGGCTAGGGGCGATGGAGAAAAGCCTGTCACAGATGGACGAGGATTTTATATGGAAAAAGACAGAAGTAGAACAGATGCAGTGGGACCTGGAAGCGCTAAAAAAGAGCACGGGGTTATCACTGCAGGACTCGGAGCAGACAACCCTCGCTGGGACACAGGTAGAACAAAAAGAGGATCAGACTGAACGCTTCACGCTTTTTGTGGTTGATAAATTGTTCCTGGCCACTCCGAACTTTAAAGGTGTGTATTCTGTCTAGGGATGCACAATACTGGTACCACACTGATTTTGTTATTTTTATTGGTATCATATATTGGATATTTAATTGTGCATGCTCATATTCCCTACTTTTACAATGTCATCATCTAATCGTTATCAACACTAATAATGAAATAATGAATATCCGTCATGTTATGATTCCTACATTTACTCTCTGCATTTAAAACTAATTTTAGTTTTTAGTATTTTAGTCTAATTTATTTAGACAAAATAGCTTAGAATTGTATTATTGGTCAGACATAATATGAAAATAATTATAGACTAAATAATAATTATAAATAAATACAATTTAACCAAATAATTAACAGCAGTGCAGCCCCTATAAGGTATTTCTGTTGTAGTGCTGATAAAAATTTGTGAATGTGACAATGTACATCCCAGAAAACATCCCTAACTCTTTTGTATCTTGTTGTTAATCCACTTAACTTGTGATTTATATTCTTCTGTTTTCCAAAATGCAAGATCCCAGCCCTGACACCATGACCAGCGGACATGTGCTAGACACCCCAGCTGACAGTGTGACAGAACAGGTTGAGGGTGACAGCAAAAAACAAGAGCTTGCTGTTCCTGACATGGACCCATCTGAGGATGCAGGGTTCACAGTGAAGATCCAGGCTCCTGGAACAGAACCCACTGACTTCCAGGTAAAATAAATCCAATTGATGCCTGTCTGTCTGTCTGTCTGTCTGTCTGTCTGTCTGTCTGTCTGTCTGTCTGTCTGTCTATCTATCTATCTATCTATCTATCTATCTATCTATCTATCTATCTATGTATGTTAAAGCCTTATTCCAAAATGTATTAAATTAATTATTTTCCTCAAAATTCTACAAACAAATACCCCAAAATGACAAAATGAAAGAAATTTGTTTGAAATCTTTGTACACATATAAAAAAAATAACATGTACATAAGCATTCACAAGCTTGGGACACCTATTTTGGGGCAGTTTCTCCCACTCTTCTTTGCAGGACCTCTCAAGCTCCATCAGGTTGGATGGGGAGCATCGGTGCACAGCCATTTTCAGATCTCTCCAGAGATGTTCAGTCAGGTTCAAGTCTGGGCTCTGGCTGGGCCACTCAAGTACATTCACAGAGTTGTCCCATAGCCACTCCTTTGTTATCTTGGCTGTGTGCTTAGGGTCGTTGTCCAGTTGGAAGATGAACATTCGCCCCAGTCTGAGGTCCAGAGCGCTTTGGAGCAGGTTTTCATCAAGGATGTCTCTGTGCATTGCTGCATTCATCTTTCCCTCGATCCTGACTAGTCTCCCAGTTCCTGGCGCTGAAAAACATCCCCACAGCATGATGCTGCCACCACCATGCTTCACTGTAGGGATGGTATAGGCCAGGTGATGAGCGGTGCCTGGTTCAATCTTTGTTTCATCAGACCAGAGAATTTTGTTTCTCATGGTCTGAGAGTCCTTCAGGTGCCTTTTGGCAAACTCCAGGCAGGCTGTCATGTGCCTTTTACTGAGGAGTGGCTTCCGTCTGGCCAATCTACCATACAGGCCTGATTGGTGGAGTGCTGCAGAGATGGTTGTTCTTCTGGAAGTTTCTCCTCTCTCCACAGAGAAACACTGGAGCTCTGTCAGAGTGATCATCGGGTTCTTGGTCACCTCCCTGACTAAGGCCCAGCTCTAGGAAGAGTCCTGGTGGTTCTAAACTTCTTCCATTTACGGATGATGGAGGCCACTGTGCTCATTGGGACCTTCAATGCTGCAGAAATTCTTCTGTACCCTTCCCCAGATCTGTGTCTCGATACAATCCTGTCTCAGAGGTCTACAGACAATTCCTTGGACTTCATGGCTTGGTTTGTGCTCTGACACTGCACTGTTAACTGTGGGACCTTATATAGACAGGTGTATGCCTTTCCAAATCATGTCCAATTAACTGAATTTACCACAGGTGGACTCTAATCAAGTTGTAGAAACATCTCAAGGATGATCAGTGGAAACAGGATGCACATGAGCTCAATTTAAGCAATCTATCTAACGTCTGTCTTGCACCTAAGGTGTCACCTTTAGCGATGGTGCACGAAATTAAGCAAGTGTTGATGGACCGGGAGGAGACCTGTCGGCGTACCTGCTTCTCCCTGCAGTTGAATGGAATCACTCTTGACAACTTTACCCACCTTCGATCCATACCAGGCCTTCAGGAGGGCTCCGTCCTGAGGGTTGTCGAGGGTAAGCCCTTAAAATTTACCAGATGAAATCACATCATCATAGTTGATCAATTAAGCTTTCACTGAAACTTCACCTAATAGTAAACTGGTTGAAATATTACATTTCAGACATAGTCCTACATACCAGTAACAAACTGCCTTAAATCTGTCTTCCCGCTCCCCTTTTAATTATGCCAAAGAGCCATACAGTGTTCGAGAAGTGCGTATCCATTTACGTCACATCAGAGACCTTTTAAAGAGCCTAGACCTTACTGATGGCTATAATGGAGTAGAGGGCAGCTCACCGTCATTTCTCAGCTGTGTCACAGAAGATCGTATGGAAGGTAAGATGCCAGTCTCAGAATAAAATAAACTAGGTAAGATAGCAGGCTTAGAAGTTAAGATAAGATAACCTTATTCAGTAGACATCATGAGACCTATAAATAATTGTGTATCTCTATGCAATACAACTATGGTGGCTTCACAATATTTTATTTTATTTTAATTCAAAGAGAGCAGCAAACCTAAGCGAAGAGTTGACGGGTTGAAGCACAGCAGCTGCATCCCTCCAAATCACATTGTTCCAGGCTCTAAAGAGCGTCTGTTGGTACCCCTGCAACCTCATACCAATTTTGGGAAGGTAGGTAGGATTTGAGGAACCTGTGCTAGATGAACATAGCATATGATTACATATGATTGTCCGTCTTTTGTGCAGTCCTCAGAGTGCTTGAAAGTTCTGACCATGAGTAGCTGGAATCCTCCTCCTGGAAACAGAAAGATGCATGGAGACCTCCTGTATCTCAATGTGGTCACCATGGAGGACAGACACTTCAGTATAACAGCATCAACTCGTGGGTTCTATGTAAATCAGTGAGTTATGATGTACAGTTGTCTTCAGAATAGTCCTTGCCCTACCAGAAAGACAAATACATAAACAATAAATTGTTTCACGTAGATCTACGACTTACATCTTTAATCCAAAGCCAGCCAATCCTAGTGTCCTCAGTCATGCTCTGCTGGATCTCCTGGGCCAGATCAGTCCAGTTTTTAAGAAGAACTTCAGTGCCTTGCTGAAAAAGAGGTATGACACTTCTCAGAAGGAGTGCTAGAGTATGGGCACTGTGCCAATATATATTTATATATACACCGATCAGGCATAACATTATCTCTTCCTAATATTGTGTTGGTCCCCCTTTTGCTGCCAAAACAGCCCTGACCCTGGACTCCACTAGACCCCTGAAAGTGTGCTGTGTTCTAACACATCAACTTTGAAGACAAAATGTTCACTTGCTGCCTAATATATCCCACCCACTAACAGGTGCCGTGATGAAGAGATAATCAATGTTATTCACTTCACCGGTCATAATGTTATGCCTGATATGCTTTGCCCTGGTTTTAATTGATTTTTGATTATTTGATAATACAAAATAATTGATTAATACAAAATACATATTTGAAATACATTTAAATACAAGTTTAAATATAAAACTGTACTTTTTAACTGTAAAACAGTAAAACATTACTTTATCACAGCAATGAGAAAACTAATGATAATCATAAGTCAGAATAAATAAATAAACAATTTTAATGTCCTGACAGTTTTTGGAGGGAAAATATGCAATGTGAAGATGCAAAAAATATTAATGGTCTTACAAAATAGGCATAATTTTGTTCAGGATGCTTTTTCTTTTGATTTTAAAGTGAAATGGTTCTTGACAGGTTTTGTAACATTCACCCACACAGTTTGTTTACATTCAGTTATTTCCATGTTATAATTATTAAATTAATTGTCAAAATATGTAAAACATACTTGAGTTAAAGTTACCATATGTAAATTGCACTGTTTAAAGTAACTTTGGAGCTACAGTAATTCAATTTTACATTTACACATTGCTAAAATTACTGTCTGTCGTAAATAATTAAACAAATTAAAGAAGTAACTTATTTATTTAGAGTAAACTTTTAAATCTTGTTAACCTGTCAAATATGTACGTTAGTACATAATGGGAGTACAAAATATGGTTCTTTTTTCTTTTGTAATTGTAAGAGTACGTGGAAACTACTTAACTTCTCTCTTATTTTAGAGGGTCCACACACCCCTTTGAAAGGATTGCCACCCCCTTCCAGGTGTTTAGCTGGACTGCTCCAGCACTTGACCATACAATGGACTGTGTTCGAGCGGAGGATGTCATCTCCTTCCGCCTGGGTTACGAAGAACATGTGCCTGTTCAGGTAAACATGTTGAAAGTCAGCACACAAGCCAGTAACACAAGTAGTTTTTCATTCATTTCTCTGTGTTGAACAAAGGCCCGGGACTGGAATGAAGAACTTCAGACCACAAGAGAGCTTCCGAGAAAAAACGTGACTGATCGTCTGATGAGGGACAGAGCGGTTTTTAAGGTATCTTTACCACTTATCATATGTGTTCAATTTAGAACAAAAAAGGGCTTTTACGGTTCCACAAAGTACATTTTGGCCCTGTTTACACCTGGGCTACGTCCGAAACCTGGAAAATGCTGCCTTCGGAGGACACATTTCAAGGCAGGAAGGCACCAAGGCACGTCCGAATCTAATGTTAGCTTCACTTCCTGTCTCCTGAGATACCTTCATCTGATTGATTTTTGAAGGCGGCATATTTGTATCCTTCGCTGCCTTTGATATCCCCTGTGACAGTTGAGCTGGAAAAAAAAGATGGCGTCCGGAAGTTGCGTTTGCTGGTCAGTTTGTGTGTAAATGTACGTTTTTTACCAACATTTTCCACTTCTGATGTGATTTCTAGCGAGAAATTACTAATGTAGGTATTAAATATTTGTTTAGTTCTCACCAAAGCTCTCTCTATTTTGCTGTAGATCATTAAACTGCCCTAAGAAGTCATTACAAGCCATTGTCTGATAAGGCAGCGAGGCAACGACCAACGAGTCAGCTAGGTTTTCGGACACAGCCCTGGTATTAAGATGCATTTTGGTCGATCTGATCACAAGTGGACGACGCTAAATACAGGTGTAACCAGGGTCTAAATAATTATGAGCTTGTCCACTTTCGTCCACTAGTAGTCGAAAACGTATTAGACTGGATTGCTTTTGTAGTGTAAACACGAATGTGTTCTAACAACCACAAAAAAACGCTTACTCTCCGCCCACCGACATAATGCATAAATATTATGGGACGTGCGCTAAACTTTGTTGGCTGGAGACCCAAGTTTGGTTTGAAGACGAAAAACGTACCAAGCACAATGTTTTAACGCAATATGTAAATTGCGCAAGCTTTTTTTATCCATTAGCTCGAAAGATCTAAAAAAAACACATACATTTACCCGCCCATAAACGAAGAAATCAGGACAGAAGTGGTTGAAAGTGAACAAAAGAGATGGATTAAAACACCAGGTGTAAACGGGAACATCTCTGCCACGTCTACTTGTCATCCAGTTGACTAAAACGCATCTTAATACCAGGTGTAAACAGGGCCTTTATTCCCTAGAAACCAAATCTGATCTCAAATGTAACATCAAGAACATTTACTTTCTCTAATGATGACCTTTTACCGACTTTATCAGGCTAACAGTGATTTTGTCAGCACTGCCACTCGAGGAGCCATGGCGGTTATAGATGGTAACGTGATGCCCATCAACCCTAGTGAAGAACCACGACAGCAGATGTTCATCTGGAACAACATTTTCTTCAGTTTAGGCTTTGATGTGCGGGACCAGTACAGAGATCTGGGAGGGGAGGCTGCGGCCCATGCCGCCCCTGTTCTTGATCTGAATGGTGTGAGGGCTTATTGGGCAGTGGATCAAGAAGGCCTCTACCTGATTGGCACTGTAGTGATCGATTACCGTGGCTACCGCGTCACTGCCCAAACTATTGTGCCGGGAATTCTTGACCGTGACCAAGCACAGAGTGTTGTCTATGGCTCCACTGACTTTGGCAAGACCGTAGTGACCGATGACAGGTAAAAGCATACATTTTAAGGCCTGTTCACTCCAAGGACAATAACTATAATGATAATGATAGCTGTAAAGTTTTAATAATATTTCTAATTCTATGAGAATAGGGAAGTTCACACAACTATAATGATAACGACAGAAGAATCACTTTCAGAGCGATTAAAACATTGGCAGCCAATCAGAATCTATCCTGCTTTAAAGAGCTTGAGCATTTAAAGCGGTAGAACTGCAGCACGTGGTTATGATAAACAGAGCATTGTCATGTGTTAGTGTGGACATTATTGTTATCGTTATCTTTATGGTACTTGGTGTGAACTGGCCTTTAGGCTGAAGAATGTGTCAGAAATGACATAAACAATATATATGAATCCGTAACCACAAACATTTCAAACTCTTTGAAGGTATCTGGAGCTGCTTGACAAACCAAGTAAGAAGCTGAGAGTGCAGCGCCACCTAGTGCTAAACAAAGATGATTCAGCAGTAGAGTTGTGCTCCTCGGTGGAGCACAAGGGCATTGTGGGTAATGATGGTCGGCACTACATCCTGGATCTACTTTTCACCTTCCCACCTGACCTCAACTTCCTTCCTGTGGAAGGAGAGGATTTAAATCATGTGTGTAAACAACTGGGATTCCCAAGGCTACATCCTCATCGCCTGGTCTGCCTGAGACAGGAACTCATTGACGCCTTTGTGGAGCACCGGTAATTAGATTCACCTGTCTTATGATTAATAAACAGGTGAACCTGTCAAGGATGTCATATTTCACCCCAAAATCAAACCAAAAAAAAGAAAAAAGAAATAGTATTTTCTCCACAGTTAATATAGAAGTGTATTTTTGCATGTCGATAATACTTTATTTATTTATTATTTATTTTATCTCAATTCTCTTTACTATAATATGGAAAGATTATATTTATATATAAATATATTTATATGTATAATCTTCCCAGCATGCTGATGCTTTTAAATAAATATTTAAAAATTAAATATTTAATTACAATTTAAAATATAAACATATAATATTTAATACAAAAAGTATATGTATTTTTTGTTGTAATACAGTAAAAGATTAACTCAGTAATGTGAATCTAATGAGAACCATAATTGAGAAAAAAATAAATATATGAATAAATATAAAATTAAAATTTTTGCTTAATTTTCCTGAAAACAAGATGTAAAATCTTAATGGCCATAAAAACAGTCATAATTTTTTTAGGTGAAATATGATTCTTGACCTGGTCTTGACAGTTTTTGTGAAAATATTCTAATACTATTTTTTTTACATTTAATTATTTTATTGTTTTTATTATAATTAAGTGTAAACATTTAGTTTAACAGGAAACATTCTATTATGAAGATACACATCATTTTGGGGTATTCAACAGTAAAAATACATGAAATGCACAGCATAAAAAAGCTCCAATATTTTTATATGAATGCCACCAGATACCAGATGTTTATGGAAACTGTCTCTCAAAGTACTGAGCATGACAGAGAAATCAAAGATGTTGGCACATCTGCGGTAAAGAGTGATCCAACTACTGTCCCACTCCCAGACCAGGATGCAGAGCACCTTTCCCTAAAAACTGTGCCAGTGAATAACAACCAGCAAGGTTCTTCAATAAAGCATATCTTCTCCTCCCTCAGGAATACTTTTGACTTACATTTCAACCCTAATGTCTTCTGTGCAGGTGTGTTGTTAGCTTTTTAGACCGGTTCAGCTCTTTAAACATGAGCAGACAATATTAGAAATATGTGTATGGCTATATATGAACGTTACTAATATTTTTGTTCCTTTATCAGGTGTACGTTTCCCCAAAGAAAGTGCAGAAGATATCCAGAAACAGAAACAGCAGTTAAAGGATGCTGCAGTCTTCCTCATTTCTAATCAAATCCCTACATTTGTAAGTTGCTTAATGCTTTTTATAAGGTTTGCGCAGATAAAACAGATAAGATGTGAAACAGATGTTAAAAAAAATCACATCTTTAACTGTGTGTGTTTGTAGACGAAGAGTTGCCTTGAGCACACATCAATGCCTATAGATGGCATCACTCTAACAGAGACTCTGCATCAGCACGGCATCAACATCCGCTACTTGGGCGCTGTGCTGGAGTATATTGAGAAGATATCCCAGCAAGAAAGGCTTGATCATGTCTATGTGAGTGTTTATTTTACTCATTCCTGTCATGTTTGGTTTCTGTTGGTTCCTTGGACTTTTACTCTGTGTGCACTTGTCTTTCTGTGTCTGCGTCCGAAAACTTAGGCAGCTGATTTGTTGCCTTATCAGGCAATGACTTTAGGTAGTGTTTGCGCATGTAGGTACTTCTGAGGCAGCGGAACAGTTTAATGGTCTACAGCAAAATAGAGTGAGCTTTGGTGAAAATGAAGTGAATATTAAATTACTACAATAGTAATTAATTGCTAGAAATTACATCAGAAGTGGAAAACATACATTTACACACAAACTGACTACCAACCGCAACTTTCAGACACCGTCTTAATTTTTTTAGCTCAACTGTCTCACGAGACAGCAAGTGAAGCTAACATTGGATTCAGATGTACCTTGATACCTGGGAAAGGGAATTAATATATCTACAAATAGTCAAAAAAAACATATAGACATGGGTTCACAGAGATAACAATGAATTTCAAAACAGTTATGACATAATGAATCCTTGTTTACTGAAATCACGCAACTTAGTGAGCAGTTTGATGCATGCTCTGAATCACTGATTCGAAACAAATGTTTCAAACCTCGCAAAGGTTTCAAAGCTTCACAAAGTGTTTCAAAAGCATCGCTACCAAAGCGGTTACGTTCTTTCTTAGTGTTCGATTACCGTTTTTGTTTGCAAAATAAGCCCTGCTTGCTGAATTTACATCCACTTCTCCTCTTCCTTGCCTTCTCAGCTGTGACAATGCTTCTCAGATTTTTGTGACAATTAAATTCTGAATGCAACTTCACACTCAGTATATATGTACATATACACCGATCAGGCATATCCTAACATTGTGTTGGTCCCCATTTTGCTGCCAAAACAGCCCTGACCCGTTGAGGCATGGACTCCACTAGACCCCTGAAGGTGTGATGTGGTATCTGGCACAAAGATGTTAGCAGCAGATCCTTTAAGTTCTGTAAGCTGCGAGGTGGGGCCTCCATGGATCGGACTTGTTTGTTCAGCACATCTCACAGATGCTCGATTGGATTGAGATATGGGGAATTTGAAAGCCAAATCAACACCTTAAACTGGTTATTGTGCTCCTCAAACCCTTCTAAAACATTTTAGCTTTGTGGCGGGGCACATTATCCTGCTGAGAGAGGCCACAGCCACCAGGGAATACCGTTTCCATGAAAGGAACAATGCTTAGGTAGGTGGTACGTGTCAAAGTACCATCCACATTGATGGCAGGACCCAAGGTTTCCCAGCAGAACATTGCCCAAAGCATCACACTGCTTCAGCCGGCTTGCCTTCTTCCCATAGTGCATCCTGGTGCCATGTGTTCTCCAGGTAAGCAACGCACACGCACCCGGCCATCCACGTTTTTCCATTGCTCCGTGGTCCATTTCTGATGCTCACGTGCCCACTGTTGGCACTTTCGGCGGTGGACAGGGGTCAGCATGGGCACCCTGACTGGTCTGCGGCTATGCAGCCCCATATGCAACAAACTGCGATGCACTGTGTATTCTGACACCTTTCAATCAGAACCAGCATTAACTTCTTGAGCAATTTGAGCTACAGTAGCTCGAATCCTTCAAAAATCATTCTAATATGCTGATTTGGTGCTAAATCTTTCTTATTAAAATTATTCTTATTATCAATGTTGAAAACAATTGTGCTGCTTGATATTTTTGGTGAGTATTAAGTTATAAGTAAATAATTGTACTAACCCAAACTTTTGAACTGTGGTGTATAATAAAAATTATATATAATCATTGAAATATAATCAAATTAAATATAGTAAGAAATTATTTATGTAATAAAATTAAATATAATAACAATTTAATAGGAATTAAAATTGTACCACTAGACTAACTCACCTTAATCTTATATGAAAAACTAATTAGATAACAAAGTGTGTGACGCCCTTTATACAATGATGAAATGTGGAAAAATAACTATTTTTTTTACCTCTTTCAGAGAATTGCACTCTGTGAGCTGATCACCAGATGTGCAAAACATCTGTTTAAGACATATCTTTTGGTGAGTGTCCAGTGTCCTCGTGGTATTTATAATAATCGGTGGGATATCAAATGTAATGCTGTATATTATGACACTTTTTCCAAAACTTGTTCTTGTATCCTTAATCCTCTGTCTCTGCCCCAGGCAGTGGAACCATCTGCCCTGTCTGCCTCCGTCAGCCATTTCCTCAACTGCTTCCTTAGCTCTTTTGCTGATGCCGGAGTCATCCAGCAAAACGACAAGTTAGCTTCTAGGCGCAGGAGTCGGAGAAGGCGGAGTCGTGCATCTGTGGGCAGCACGGTGACTATCTGGTCCAACCTCACTCCGAGTGACCTTTGGGGGGCCATCAAAACTGAGGCCCAGGAGTACTACCATTACAGCCTGCCCTGGTGAGTGACCTATTCTCTGAACACAAATAGATGCTGTGCTGGGATTTGATATGAGTGGGATGTCATCTCCTTCTGGCAGTGGGAGTGTGGAGGAGGCCGTGGACAAATGCAGGCTGCAGAGAATCACCCTGCTCAGAGAGATTGCCATCAAAACTGGCATTCAGGTATTTCAGATTGTATTTAACAAGATTTTTTGGTGGTTACTGTGCTTTTTCGTACTCTGATAACTAACCCATCTCTATCTCTCCTTCAGATTCTTTTAAGAGAGTATCACTTTGATTCTGAGCACAAAACTGTATTTACTGAAGAGGACATCCTTAACATTTTCCCCGTGGTAAAACACATCAGTCCCAGGGCCAATGATGCTCTTTATCTCCTGTGTTCTGGTCAGTCTCAGGTCCAACAAGGTGAGCATTCAAAGTAGCTCTCAGATGTGTAGGAACAATCCGGGGACATATTATAAACGTTATCAGGCTGAATTTTTTTTTTTTAAGTGGCAACCATTTTTGGAATGTATTAGCAAAAATCGAAATAAAATTATTTATTATTTTTGATTATGATAATAATAAACTTTAATGAGAATTTTTTATTACAGCCCCAAATCAGAAAAAGTTGGGACAGTATGGAAAACGAAAAAAAAAAAAAAAGAAGTGATTTCTACATTTACTTTGACTTGTATTTCATTGCAGACAATATGAACACAAAATATTTCATGTTTTGTCTGGTCAACTTCATGTCATTTGTAAATATGCATCCTTTCCTGTCATTCAGACCTGCAACACATTTAAAAAAAAGTTGGGACAGGAGCAATTTAGGGCTAGTAATGAGGTAAAATGGTTAAATAATGATGTGATTTGAAACAGGTGATGTCAACAGGTGATTGTAATTATGATTTGGTACAAAAGCAGCATCCAAGAAAGGTCTAATCCTTTAGGAGCAAAGATGGGCCGAGGATCGCCAGTTTGTCAACAAATACGTGAGAAAATTATTGAAATGTTTAAAAACAATGTTCCTCAAAGACAGATAGGAAGAGATTTGGATATTTCACATTCAACAGTGCATAACATAATTAAAAGATTCAAGGAATCAGGAGGAATTTCAGTGCGTAAAGGACAAGGGCACAAGCCTAAGCTGAACAACCGTGATCTCCGATCCCTCAGGCGGCACTGCATCAAGAATCGTCATTCATCTACAAGCGATATCACCACATACTACTTTGGCAAACCTTTGTCAAGTACCACAATAAGTAGTTACATCCACAAATGCCAGTTAAAACAGTACTGTGCCAAAAGGAAGCCCTATGTTAACAGTGTCCAGAAGCGCCGTCGACTTCTCTGGGCTCGGAGGCATATGGGATGGACCATCACACAGTGGAAACGTGTACTGTGGTCAGATTAATCAGTATTTGAGGTATTTTTTGGGAGGAATGGACGCCATGTGCTCCGGACCAAAGAAGAAAAGGATCATCCAGACTGTTACCAGCAACAAGTCCAAAAGCCAGGGTCTGTCATGGTATGGGGTTGTGTCAGTGCCCTTGGCAAAGGTAACTTGCACTTCTGTGAAGGCACATTAATGCTGAAAAGTACATAGAGATTTTGGAGCATAATATGCTGCCTTCAAGAAGACATCTTTTCCAGGGACGTCCATGCATATATCAACAAGACAATGCAAAACCACATTCTGCACACATTACAAAGTCCTGGCTGCGGAGTAAGAGGGTACGGGTACTTGACTGGCCTGCCTGCAGTCCCGACCTGTCTCCAATAGAGAATGTATGTGACAACGAAGACCCCGTACTGTTGCCCACCTTAAGACTTGTTTGCAGGAAGAATGGGACAAAATTACACCTGAAACACTTCATCACTTGGTGTCTTCAGTCCCTAAACGTCTTTTAAGTGTTGTGAAAAGGAATGGCAACATTACAAAGTGGTAAATGCTTTACTGTCCCAACTTTTTTTGAAATGTGTTGCAGGTCTGAATGACAGGAAAGGATGCATATTTACAAATGACATGAAGTTGACCAGACAAAACATGAAATATTCTGTGTTCATATTGTCTGCAATAAAATACAAGTCAAAGTAAATTTAGAAATCACTTCTTTTTGCTTTTTTTTCCATACTGTCCCAACTTTTTCTGATTTGGGGTTGTAAAAAACTTTCAAATATTTGGGGTTGGTAAGATATTTTTATGTTTTTGAAAGAAGTCTCTTCTGCTTACAAAGGCTGCATATTTGTTTAAAAATACAGTAATATTGTGAAATGTTTTTACAATTAAAAATATTTTAAAACGTAATTTAATCCTGTGATGGCAAAGCTGAATTTTCAGCATCATTACTCCAGTCTTCAGTGTCACATGATCCTTCAGAAATCATTCTAATATGATGATTTGCTTGTTTTGTTTCTTCTTTGTTTTTAAGGATTCTTTGGTAGTGTATATGGAAACAAAAATAATATTCAAACAATCTTTGATATCCATTTGTGCATCACTAGGTTGTCTGAAAGAGGGCTGTGAGTTAATAAGCCAGGCTCTGGGTCTCTTCACTAATGTCTACGGGGCTCTGCATCAGGACGTCTGCGTATGTCTGCGGCTATTGGGACGCATCCACTACATCTTCGGAGACTATGCAGAGGTATCAAATGTTCTAAAATGACAGATGACAGACTAAAGACTCAGAACCTGAATAAATTGTTTTAAAAAATGTATTGTATGTTGTCAGGCCCTCAGTCACCAGCAGAGGGCTGTGCTGATCAGTGAAAGAGTTCTGGGAATTGAGCATCCCAACACTATACAAGAATATGTACGTAATCATCTTTATGTAAATTAAATCTATGCTTTACTGTAGTATAGTTATGCTGGTGTCAATATACAAAAGTGACAAACAAAGTTGTTTCCTCTTTGTGTAGAAGCACCTTGGTCTTTACTGCTTTGCTGGCGGGCAGCCAGTGACAGCTCTGCGATTATTATATCGTGCCCGATACCTGATGCTACTGGTGTGTGGAGAGGACCACCCTGAGATGGCTTTACTGGATGTGAGTTAGAATAATAACAATGTGATAATAATGAACAACAGGGACATCGAAAACAAACCAACACAATGTCAAGCACTGGCCTGCAATATGACATGCTGTACTCAATCTTCAACTATTTTAAACAACATCTGGCCCCACTTTACATTAGGTGGCCTTTAGTACTATCTACTTACATAAAAAAAATAAGTTTAAGGGTAGGGTTAGGTGTAAGTGTCAACTGTGTAATTACAAATGTAACTACAGTAATTCTTATATACAGTATATTCCCATATTAATTAAGAGATTTATATTGATTTATACATTATATTCTGTTTTTTTATATTGTGTACATCTGCTGAAAGAAATTTGTACATAAATTGGGCTTTATGTTCACCAATGCAATGCTACATTTGTTTGATCAAAAATACAGTAAAAACTGTAATATTTTGGAATATTACCATTTAAAATAAAATATGTTGGTAACACTTTAAAATAAGGTTTCATTAGTTTAACTTTAGTTAACATGAACTAATAATGAACTGCACTTCTACAGCATTTATTAATCTAAATTAATGTTAATTTTAACATTTACTAATGCATTATTAAAATCAAAAGTTGTGTTTGTTTACTTTAGTTAATGCACTTTGAACTAACATAAACAACAAATGAACAACTGTATTTTTATCAACTAACGTTAACAGATTAATAGGTACTGTAACAATTGTTTTGTTAATACATTAAACTAATGTTATTGTAAAGTGTAACCAATATTTCTATATGTAATTTATTCCTGTAATATATATATATATATATATATATATATATATATATATATATATATATATATATATATATATATATATATATATATATATATATATATATATATATATATATATATATATTACATTTTAAAATATAGTAACAGAAAATTTTCAATTTTTTACTGCATTTTTTGTCAAGTCAATGGTGAGCATAAGAGACTTCTTTAAAAAACATTTAGAAAAAATCTTACCAACCCCAAAATTCCATTATAGATTCAAACAAAAAAAAAAAAATGTAATTTGCAACTCCCCAATACTGATGAGAAGTACTACTCGTGCATATCTTTGCAAGTGTTTAAGTATTAAATACACAACATTTTTTTAAAGCACCTTTAACTGAAGCAAACTTTTTCGTTCATCTCCTGTACAGAGTAAAATAGGCCTTGTGCTTCATAGTATGATGGCCTGTGATCTTGCCCTGAAATTCCTGGAGAACGCCCTTGCTCTGACCTCTAAATATCAGGGACCCTCATCTCTCAAACTTACACAAAGGTGAAGAGTGAACAGAAACACAAACAAGACACTTTGTTGTGGAAACAGTACTCATATGTTCTGAACCTGAAGAAAACATAAATAGAAAGTGTTTTTAAAACTGTCATGCTCCTGTCCCTCTCTACAGTCATCACTTATTGGCAAAAGTGCATGAAAGTAAAGGAGATTTCCGTGCTGCACTGAGGCATGAAAAGGAGCGCTACGGCATATACAGGAAGCAGGTGAATGGTTACAAGCCCAAAATGATGAGCCTTTTTTTTTGTCTTGCCTTGAATCTAGTCTAGATTTTAATAAATGCTGTTTTTAAAAGGTGGGAGAAGCACACGAGAAGACCCAAGAGAGTTCAGAGTACCTGAAGCATCTGACACATCAGGCAGTGATTCTACAGAAAACTATGAACTGGATCTACAAGACTGGATCAGACACAGATATTTCCCCTCTCAATGTTAGTACTGTACAATATCTCAGTTGATGTTGTTGTGTAATAATGATGAATTAAAGGATTATTTCGCCCCAAAATGAAAATGATCCCATAATTTACTTAACCTCAAGCTGTCCTAGGTGTATATATGACTCTTCTTTCCGCCAAACACAAAGTTGTTAGAGAGCCAGGGGTTTATGTCACTGTAAAATTCATGTACTTTGTCCAGAGAACATGTTTGATCTAAGCTCGCATGAAAATAAAACTGAAGATCATCTGTTTAACAATGGTACACTATACCATACTTCTGAAAAATAGGGCTCAAAGGAAGCATATAGAGAGAACAGCAGCGGTCCCAAAATCGACCCCTGAGGAACGCCACATACTAAAGTGGCCAGTGTGGAGAAAAAGTCTCCCAGATTCATAGCAACTGTCCTGTCTTTTAAATACGAGGAAAACAACTGAATTGTAAAGCTTGGAAGAGCCGAGATATTTTTTATATAACTGCCTGTGTTTGGCTGAAATATGAAAGTCATATACACCCCAAGCAAGGATGGCTTGAGGGTGAGACATTTTTTTTTTTTGGGGTGAACTAACCCTTTAATTGCGCTGTCTCCTCATTTAGCTGAACTCTCCAAGTCGTGTCTGGATAGTGGAGCAGCTAAATCTTGTCACTGGGATTGTCCTTATTCCTCTTAGGTAAGAAAAATAACCTTTACAATTCAGTAAGATCTGAAAGTGTACTGGGAACTTTTTAATTGCTCTTTGATTGAAATGTAATTATAACATAATTATGCGTTTACGGGTAGTTTTATGTGCCTGTGATTGTTTTTTATTAAATACATTATTTATTTAACTAATTTAACAGACCAAAAAATCTTCTTTTACTTGCCATCATTTATTTTTAACCCCTTAACTGTCACCCTCCTTTTTGAGCCAAACTTAAATGGTTGTAATTCATGCATTCTTTGAAGGACAGACCTAAGGTTGATCTCTTTTTAAAGAAGACACTCAGCAGATTATTGCCGTAAAGCACTTCAAAAATGAAAGTGTTTCAATGAAAAGTTTACTGTAAAACAACTGTCCTAAACATGTTTTATTTTTATACTCAAAAATTGCTATAAAATCAAAGCCATATGTCTAACCAAGTTCCAAATTTGAAGTTGATATCACAAAAATGAAAGTTCCTGAGATTTTTTCTAGGCGCTGTACCAAAAATAGCCACTGGGTGTCATCCACGTTGCCTTGACCTGGGACAAATTAATACATTTCTGTCAAAATATCCCTTCTATTACAAAATAGTCAGCAAATATTGAACCTTGAGTCTCAGACCTTTCCGATAATATGTGTTTTATCAAGATTAGAAACAATAGTTAAAATACATTTTGTATGAAACATGACACCGCCAACTAGGGGGATGATCCCGCAAGTATATTAAAACGATTTCTGAAGGATCATGTGACTCTGAAGACTGGGATAATGATGCTGAAAATTCAGCTTTGCCATCACAGGAATAAATAGTTCACAATATTACTGTTTTGCTGTGTTTTTAATCAAATAAATGCAGCCTTTGTAAGAGACTTCTTTCAAAACATATCAACCTCAAACAGAACACTTTCCCTTTTTTTATTAATATGAAGGTCAAAACTTTGACTTTGACTTGTCTTTACGGATATTTCCTATATATTTGCCCTTGTGTCAGACCTAGACTTTCAAGATTAAAATGTGAAAATCTCTGTAATCTCTATATTATTCTCTCTTTGCGTTTCTCTCATTTTCTTGAATGACTATTGAACATTCATCCACTTTTTTTATCCCTGAAGTAACAGTGACCTTGAGAAACTCAGGACTGACGCTCAGAAAACATGTCAGCCCACACAAAATAATGTTGAGTCAATGGAGGATCTGCAGGGGCTGTCTGGGGACCACGACACATTTTAAGATGACTAACGCATTGCAATTTAAGACTGTTCTTTAAATAAAGTAAAAATAAAATAAAACAGATGAGCTCTTAAATGAAGAATGTTCTAGTTAAGGTTTAAACATATTAATATGAAAAAAGTTGAAATGAACTCTCACTCATGACCTCATGGTGCAGCGGATGATCTTGCAAGAAAATATAGCACTCCCTTTAAAAAGCATGAGTGTATCTGGCTGTTGATTGTAACTAGGCAAATTTGCACATTTGTAAACCGGACTGTCTGGTCATTTATATCTTCCTTTGTATGTTGATGTGTGCTGATTGCACTGTATATGTATACGTGAGTAGTAAAGAGGGGTAATGCATGCACTTCATACTTGAGTTTACACTAAGTTTAGCTTGATTTCAAGGAATGTAGGCCAAGAAATATGTTTATTGCATTGTGATAAAATACTCTGTGAAAAGTGCTTCAAATAAAGCAGTCAAAACCAGTGTTGTTTTAGTATTATTTATCTACTATTATAATTAATTTAATTAATAGCCACCAACTGTCCAAAGTTGCACTCTAGTAACTTTTGAACAGTAAGGGCTAGAAAACAAAAATCCTTTGATTCCTTGGCTCAAGCCGATTTGATTGCACCATCATTTTCCGTCATGAACATTTTTCCGCCATTTTGAATTTCCCGAAAAAACTACATTTTCGAACTCCTCCTAGGCCGTTGCTCTGATTTTCACGAAAATTTAAAAATATCATCTTCAGACCATGGTGGCAAAAAGTTATGGAATTCAAATCGATTCGTCATACCGTTCTCAACTAATGTGTGAACGAATTCGACAAAGTGCCCAACAAAATGAACGTGAGGCTATATCTCCGCAACGCTTTATGTTCTGACCAAACTTGGTGTGTGTTATGCCAACCATGACCCGAGTCTTCCTGCACAGTTTCAGCGCAGTGAGATTGGAAGAGAGGAAAAATGGACAAAACTGGTCTCTTTAGATTTTGTGTAGCATGGCGAGTTGAACAATACCCAATTTTCCCATATCGGCCATTTTGGGCGCATTGGCCTATCTTTACGAAACTCGCTCTGCGTTTTTGGCACCATGTCCTGACAGTACGCAAAAAGTTTTGGGGCAGCGCCACCTTGTGGTCAAAAGTTGTAATGAAATTTCCAAAAATGCTAATAACATTTGCCTATTGTTATGAAACTTAAAGGGTTAGTTCACCCAAAAATGAAAATTCTGTCATTAATTACTTACCCTCATGTCGTTCGACACCCGTAAGACCTCCGTTCATCTTCGGAACAGAAATCTCAAGACCCTTAAAAGGTACTAAAGACGTCGTTACAAAGTCCATCTCACTACAGTGGTTCTACAATAACTTTATGAATCGGCGAGAATAGTTTGTGTGCGCAAAAAACCCCTAAATAACGACTTATATAGTGATGACGATTTCAAAACACGGTCTCTTGAAGCTTCGAAGCGTTATGAATCAATGAGTCGAATCAGCAGTTTGGATCGCCAAATTTCAGCAGTTTGGAGGTTTGACACGCGATCCGAATCATGATTCGACTCACGAGCGATTCATAACGCTTCGAAGCTTCATGAGGCCGTGTTTTGAAATCGTCATCACTATACAAGTCGTTATTTAGGGGTTTTTTTGAGCACAAAAACTATTGTCGCTGATTCATAAAGTTATTTTAGAACCACTGTAGTGAGATGGACTTTGTAACGACGTCTTTAGTACCTTTTAAGGGTCTTGAGAGTGAACCGTGCCATTGTGCCAATGGAGGCCTTTCAGAGCCATCAGATTTCAACTAAAATATCTTAATTTCTGTTCCGAAGATCAACGGAGGTCTTACGGGTGTCGAAAAACATGAGGGTAAGTAATTAATGACAGAATTTTCATTTTTGGGTGAACTAACCCTTTAATAGATTTCCTTGGTTCATGCTGGGAAAATAGATACCAATTTTGGAATTTTTCGAACTCCTCCAAGTCTGTTTTTCAGATTTTCACCAAAATCAAATCGTATCATCTTCAGACTACATTTATGACTTTTCAGTCATTTTGCCTAAAATCCTCTTAAAATGTCTTTTCTTGCTCGTCGTTGCACGTGGTCTGATGCTACCAGCCATGTTGGCATGACTTGTCAAGTTCTTTGTGCTTGGCCCTGATATTTGCTGCTTGCAGCTATATTTTGTATTACTATTTTTTTTATATATTACTATTTATTTGTTTTTATATTTTAGCTTTTAGTTTTTATTCTGATTTCTTCCAGTTAGTAATTGTAATTCTTCGACCAAGTCAACATTTCTAATTTTCATTTAGTTTTTATCCAATATTTATATTTTAATTAAATTCAATTGATTTTCGTTTATTATTTATATTTATATTTTAGCTTTATTTCATTTAACAAAACAAGTTTTTAAAGTTTTCGTTTTTATTTAACATTTGCAGCACAAGTTAACAGAAATCTCATTGTATCATGTTTACATTAATTCAAATCTCCTATTAATTTATCTAATTAATAATGGCTCACACGGAAATGTAATGAGAAAAATTAATACATGGCTTAGGCTACCTTATGTCACAGTCATGTTCTGTTTGATTTGGTATTCAGTCATCACATGTTCCTTTGTCTTAGTTTTCCCGCCACTTGACTGTTTCCATAGTTACCCTCATTGGTTAATTTGTCCCAGCTGTGTCTAGTTAATTATCTTGTTTCTGTCTGCCATTTAAGTTCTACCAATTCCTTCCTGGTCCGGTATTGTAAGTCTTCCATTGTGTAATGTTGTGTGTACCTATCCGTTCCTGAGATTAAACTCCTTTTTGCACTTCATGCTTCTCCCATCGTCTTCCTGCACACAGCCCTGACACCTTACTGATCATTTGCACTTATTAAACATAAGTGCAGTTTCATACAGTGCAATGTAACTGAGGAGATTATATAATAACAACCACTGATTTTGAACCTTGATTACATAAACATGGATCTGTTTTACAAAGTGTGATTTTACTAGGGTGCAATAAAAAAATGATCAGTGTATGCGGTTGATTTAGTCACCCCGGTTGCTAATCAGCATGATATGTTAATAAATGCTGTAGCTCAATATTGCATAATGTCTTCATCCAAAGTCAACTGGGACAAAAGGGAAGCTCTCAGTGTGTGGGGGATAATGTTTTTGAGAAGATTAAAGGTTGTATTGCCAGATGGAAGTGGATTTTATCAAAAATGTCTTCTAAAGGTCGAGTTCTTGTTATTAACAATCTGATTTCATCCACTTTATGGAATCGCTTATCATGTGTTGATCCTCCTCTGGATTTGCTGTCAAAGATTCAGGCACTTCTTGTTGATTTCTTTTGGGTCCGACCGCACTGCCTCAGTGTATTATTTGGTATAAATTTTTCACTTTAGAATACGGACCTAATGATTAGTATCCTGGATTTGGTAATACTTGAGCCATTACTAGTGGGTTACCATGAACTTCACTTTAGAATTAATTATACATTAGGCCTATGCATTTTTCATGTTAATTATGAACCTGTATAGTTCTTAGTAGTCCTCTGGGAGATGTGAAACAAATAGTAGTTACTAATTAGCTACTAGTGAGCTACCACACTATTCTAAAGGTTACAACTTTTGAACCCTTTGTTCTAGAAAAATGTCGATTCCTCTCTTCATGCTGATCACATTCAAAATCTTACATTATTAACACTCTGCCCGTTACAGTAGGCCTAGCATCCATTTAGAAAATAACAGTATTCAGTTTTGTTTTTTTGCTACTCCTTCAAAATGTGTAGCCTGACGTCGTCATACACAGATTCGAGTCAGAATATGAGTCTGATACTGCTCCATTGGGCTGTGATTTATGGGGTGTGTTTCAACCGAACCAGGAAAGAAAATGCCTCTGCACTCAATTGGATAGACCTCCACGTTGTGACGTGTTGAGCGACGCATAGTTGTCAACAGAACTCAACTGCACGCTGGAAGAAGTAGAAGAAGAAGATGAGTGCAAGCGATCTTTGCCAGTGTTTAAGGATACACAGAGTACTTACCAACACCATCATCATTTTTGAGAGAAATAGTAAAGGTGAATGGATATACGAACAAGTTCTCCTTTTAGGATTAGAATTAAACCCAAACGCTTTTTGGTGACATGGATGGTTACGTTACTGTTTATCATCTGTCCATCATCGTATAAAGCCCGCCCTGAAAATTTGATTGGTCCGAACAGCTCTGGTTCGAGCACAGTGGCTCCACAACGGATCAAGTCCAGACCGAACTTCCCGACCGAGAAAATGTGTCCAATTTGGTCCAAAATTTGATCAGATGATCTTTGAACCGAGCCGCACAGCAATGACAGAACTGATTTTTTTTATTCATCTTTGTTCAAAAGTTAAGATGTCACTCATGAACTTAACAAGGTCGACCCAAAATTACTTCAGAGGCTGTATCTCGGCCGAACCATGATCTGATGATCCATGCCAAATTTAGGAACAGTGCCACCTATAGGTCATGAGATCTGAAAATTGGTATAATTTTTGAATGAATGATTTTTTAACAGTTTGTCAGAAAATCGTGAAATCTTGGCGTTTATGGATTTGTTGTGTCACGGCAAATCCAAGGATACTGATTTTGCCAGGATCGGATGAACCATAAGTCTGCCATTTTGTCATAAATTGCAATATCTTTTAAACAACTTGACAAATCAGCACAAAATCTAGTAGGGATAATTGAGAGCATGTCCTGAAGAGACCTGAAAAGTTTGAACACAACGCCACCTAGTATTACAGAGATATAAGGTTTTGTTCTTTTGGCTCTGCACTGCTGTTGCTGCCAGTTCAGGGACTTGGCCCTGTATCGCTGCTTGCAGCTATTATTGTAATGGTTTTGCCACTGTTCTCTATGTTGGAAGATGTTTTTAAATGGTTTGGTGTAGTTTTTTCCCCCCAAACAGTTTGTTTTAGGTTACAGGTAGGCCTATTCCCAAAAAAGAGGTAGCCATGCGCCAATGTCACAATGTAGATACAAAGGAGTTGAAAACAGGATCTAAATGCTGCAGTTTTCAGATTTTAATTACAAAAGAAAATACAGGAACACTGAACAGAACATCAACGTAAACGCAACAATAACGGACAAGGAAGGAACAGACTGAAACACAGGGCTTACATACACAGATCAAACAAGAGCTCACAAGATAGGCTAATTAAATAAAAAAATTTAATACTCAATCAGTATCCAATAGAAACAAAAAGGGTGGGAAAGTGAGAGAACTGAACTAGAAACACAGACATTCACAGAACAGGAAAAACATGACAGCCAACTCTTTCATTTAATTTTGAAGAAGAGCAAAAATGGCTGTATGCATGAGTAGACAAAGGATCTACAAATGAGGATACTGTTTTTGTATTTGTCGAATTGTTGAAAGCTAATTTAAAAATAGATCAAATTACTATACACTCTAAAAAAAAAGGTTCTATACAGCACCAAAAATGGTTCTTAGCTCGTAATCATAGGGGAACCTTTTTTTAGTGCTATATAGCACCAATTTTGGTGCTTCAGCGGTTCTTCAGAGGTTCTTCACTGGTTCTTTGACTAAGGTGCTATATAGCACCTCTGAAGAACCGCTGAAGAACCACTGAAGCACCAAAATTGGTGCTATATAGCACTAAAAAAGGTTCCCCTATGATTACGAGCCAAGAACCATTTTTGGTGCAATATAGAACCTTTTTTTTTGTGTAGTTTGATGAACAATCTGGAATTTTTTCCAGTATATGGTGTTATAAAGAAGTGCTCTGCTCTGTTCAAGAGTGTGTTGATTTAATGTGATTTTTATTTGACCGATTGTTGTTGTTGTTGTTGTTTTTTATCATTCTTTTAATAAAGTATTTGTAAAATCTCAAAATCTCTCTCTCTCATCAATACTGAAAAAATATCAGTTTCATTTTGAGAATGCACACAATGGCAGTATTAAGAAAAACAATTTCATATTTGCCAAGAAAGTGCTCAAGGACCTTTGATATTTAACCCCTTTGAGATAATGAACTTACTGTAATAGCTGTAAAATATATCATACGTTGATAAGAAATGGCTATAAATACAAATAATTTCAAGCCACTTTAGACACCAAGAACACAAAACCCATTTACCACTGGCTCATGGAATTTGTAAGTTAATGTGCTGTCTTGTTCTGATCATTGAAGAGTAAACTAAATGTTTATAGATTATGGTTCTATAATGTATTGAATGTAATTAATTGACTGAAGAAAAATGTCCTAAATGTGTGAAACAGATTTTTCATCATCAGGACTTTTGCACATCGCAATTTCAGTTTTGCATGTTTTCAGTTTTTTCTTTTTGTTTTAAATTTTGACGGACATTTTCTCCTTTTTTTGCAGACAAAAATGTTTTTAGGGATCCTTCTCAGTCTGTCACTGAGTGTATGGTTCTGTGACGCTAAATCAAGTAAGTTTTTTTATCTAGTAATCTAGATGATAAATAATCACTATGTCTTTTTGACTCACAATACAGCAAAACCAGTGTCTACTCTTTTTATGATCTTTCTACAGGGGGGGCTATGTTTGTAATACAAGAAACAGAAGCACCATGTATTAATATCAGTGATACCAACACCAACCATGAGCTTGAAAAACTTGTGGACAGAATTAAATATGTTTCTCGAAGCTGCAAAGAAATTCGTGACAAGTATCATGTTTATGATGGTATACTATTTTTCTATTTATTTGAGTTATCTTACGGAATAAATCCCTTTAGGTGACTCAATGCTTCTGTTCACGCAGATGGCCTGTACTATCTGATCTCATCAAGAGGGGTCGTTTACCAAACGTTCTGTGATATGACCACTGCGGGCGGCGGCTGGACGCTGGTGGCCAGCGTTCATGAAAACAACATGTATGGAAAGTGTACTGTGGGTGATCGCTGGTCTAGTGAGCAGGGCAGCAACGCAAACCGGCCTGATGGTGAAGGGACATGGGCAAACAGAGTCACGTTTGGAACCGCAGAGGCCGCTACAAGTGATGATTATAAGGTACTTTTTTTGTTACATTCAACAATCATAATATGTTTAGCAATCTGAACAATCTGTTTCCTTCCTGCATAGAATCCTGGATACTTTGAAATTGCGGCACAGGATATGTCTGTGTGGCATGTTCCCAATAATATGGAGTTGGAACACTGGACCATTGCCTCCATCCTGCGATACCACACTGAAAATCGCTTCTTAAGCCTCTACGGAGGAAACCTTTACAATTTATTCAAGGTCAGATAAACTTTGACATCAATTTTGAGTTTGAAACATTCATAGGGGAAGAAGTATTCAATACAAACATAAAACGTTTACTTGTTTTACTATAGTTTTGTCAAATTGATGAAAAAATTTTGGTATTTCTTTCTTATCTTCATTTTCCCAGAAATTCCCTGTGAAGTATGGAATCGGGACATGCAAAATTGATAATGGACCTGCTATTTCAATTGTGTATGATACCGGAAATGCAGATTACACCAGGAATCTGTATGGTCCTGTAGTAAGATGTATGTCAATATTTCTCAAATATTTTTTAAAGGAAGTACTTATATCTTATTGTTTTACTTTATATATTTCGTCTTATCCTTTGTACAGCACTTTGGTCAGTCGTGTGGCTGTTTTATAAATGGAACTAAACGGAACTTGAACTTATATTGACAGTTATAATATCAGATTTAGAAAATAAATCATCAATAATATCTGTATTTTTTTCCAGCACAATTTGAGCCTGGATTCATCACATTCAGAGTCTTCAATCATGAAAAGGCCGCCATGGCTATTTGCTCAGGCACTAAACCAACTGACTGTAACCCTGAACATGTGAGTTAAAGTTATATTCTAGATTTCTGTATTTTTTACAACAATGTTTAAGAATGTGGCAATGGAAGCTTCAAGCGGTTTAAAATCTGAAAAATGTACTTTTTGTCTTTTTGTAGTGTAAGGTAACTGTGCTTTTTGAGTCAGATATAGTCTGGTTATGTGCTTGTTATTTATCAATGTTAATAACGCACTCATATTTTTGCAGTTCTGTATTGGTGGAGGTGGACACTTTCCTCACGAGGCTCCTAGACAATGTGGGGACTTCACAGGGTTTGACTGGAGTGGCTATGGCACTAATACAGGCACCAGTGCTTCCAGAGAGATAACTGAAGCAGCTGTACTTCTTTTTTATCGCTGACAGTCTGAAATTAAAAATCACCCATTATTTTCCTTTTCTCTCAAGATATATCAGATTAATTAGCACCTGAATGTTAATATACACACACAGTACAGGTCAAAAGTTTGGAAACAGTACTATTTTTAATGTTTTTGAAATCGGAAAAAACTGTAATATTGTGAAAAATTTTAATGTAAAATAATGGTTTTCTATTTTAATGTAATTGAAAATATAATTTATTTCTGTGATGCAAAGCTGAATTTTCATCACCCATTACTCCAATCTTCAGTGTCACATGATCCTTCAGAACTATACCAACACACACACACACACACACACACACACACACACACACACACACACACACACACACACACACACACACACACACACACACACACACACACACACACACACACACAATTCTGTAATCTATAAGATTAAGTGCAGTTTGTTCTAAGTTTGTTTAGGTGTTTGTAACTAATACATTTTCTTGTCAGTTCAGACATTTAATGAGCAACTTTTAATTTCTTCATTTAATTTCTAGTTTACAAGTTACATGGAAAATGTTTAATGATCGTATTTGTGATCATTTGATTCTACACAAAACAGGTAGCATTTAGGATCCTTTGAAGCATCATCCCTTGCCATTTATAAATACTTAACAATATATATTTTCCAAAGTCTTTATTTAGATATTTATTTTATTATTTTGGACATGTTTATGTCCAAATATATATAACGTATTGGAGAATAGTATGGGGATCCCTGACTACAATACACCTGCAAAATGATCATTGTAAACACAGAAACAATTGCTACATTTTCAAAACTCAATCACACAATCATCAAAAATGCACTTTCCCCCCAAACCTTTCAGTATATTTTCAAAGTAACCCTTAAAGTAAAGTAATCCTTTCACTACACAAAATAATTGTCTCATCCATATAAGAATTTCATACCGTTTATTAGTGCTATTAATATGTTTAATTTGCATATCTTCTCATTCAGTTTAACACATATGTCTATCATTTAATCCAACTGATCTTAATATTTAATCGATGAATCATTAATCATCATGGCCGTGCCCGTATGACGTTTTCATCACACCTTTTGATAACACACTGGACAGATACATGGATTTTATGTAAACTTTATGTAATTTAGGTTATGTAAGTGTATTTTCTAATGTGGAAACCTGTATTACTGCATCTTTAATTCAGCAACAAGGCTGATTTGAATCATGTAACTTGCATTATTTACTACTGAATTATATAAATGTCAAAAATACTAAATTAAAATAACATTATTCTGTTGTATTTCGATGATTTAACCAAATGTTCTCATTACATATTACAATGATATTGTGTTTTGAAACCATGATTATGTGTGAAGAAAATATGTACAACAGTAATGAAAGCACAAAATTGGAAAAACATGAAATTCATAAATATTACAAAAAGGTTATATTTATAATAAATGCTGTTCTTTTAAACGTTCTATTCATCAAAGAACCCTGAACAAAATCACAGTTTATACAAACATAATCAGCACAACTAACATTAATAATAAGAAGAAATATTTATTTAGCACCAAATCAGTATATTAGAATGATTTCTGAAAGATCATGTGACACTGGAGTAATGATGCTGAAAATTCAGCTTTGCCATCACAGGAACAAATTACATTTTAAAATATTTTACAACAGAAACCAGTTAATTTAAATTGTAATAATATTTCACAGCTGTTTTTACTGTATTTTTGATCAAATAAATGCAGTCTTGATGAGATTAAGAGACCCCTTTCAAAAACATTAAAACACATCATTTGTTACGATTTTACACAACTGTAGTAGGGTTGATTTCAGGATGATTGGGACACTTTTTCCAAGTCATTTCAATAGCAAAAAGTGTCCCAATCACCCTGAATTCACCATTAGGCTATAGTAAATTGGTCATTTGGAAAAAAGGCTACAATTTGTTTGTCTTTCTTTCTTCCCTTCTCTTTTTAATAACCATAGTTTAAAAATAAGAGTATTTATAAATGCCAACATATTAATTGAAACGCTCAAAAATGTCATAAAATGCGGCTCATCCTCAGTGTCAGCTGAAGGTTATGATGTAAGTGACCGCTGTGATCCTCAAGGCGGGCGCGGCCCCGGCTGCACCGTGCGCGTGTCCGTCATCAGTAGACGGTTATGCGGTGCAGAAATCAAGGTGGAGAAACAGCGCTGACTGAGCCGGAAAATCGGAAGTGACTTTCAGCAGAGACATATCTCATTCGTTTTTAGTTTTTTACTTGGCTGTGTGATCTGGCAGATGAGAACCCTTTCATATAAGAAGGTAAGGATCATTTATATTCGTTACTGGCTGCGCTATGGTGAAAGTGAGTCGGTAAAAGTGTGTATGTGGCTGCGAAATTTGCGCCGCCTGCCTGCCTGACTCAAAATGGCGGACAGGCCGTTAGAGCAAAATAAGGGTGGGAATATCAGAAAGCAATATAAACTAACACCGGCAGTGTCATAACTTACATAAAAACGAAGATACATAAACAATACTTTCACGTAATCCTCACTTAATTAAATTAAGCCTCTTACCTGACGGGAAATTTGTGACAGCTGGCCTTCAGTGGTTTGACCCATACTAATGTTAGCTAGTTCATGTTAGCATCGTCTCAGCAATAAATTCCCATAACAAGTCAAGTGTCATTTGCATTTCTGTGTATCAAATCCTCTTTCGCACTAAAGTGGTTTCATAAAGCCGTTAAAGGTTTATTTAAGTGGCTGGTGTGGGATGTTTGGGTTTGGGTGTGACTGATGGTGGAAGGCCGGAGATTCATCACGTCGATGCCGGTGCATAACTGTACGGTTCGCTGCTGTTTTGATTATATACTGTTCAGTCTGTCAACAAGGGTGTGTAGGATATGATAGGCTGTGTTTGCTAATTAATAGTCGAGCCGTTCATGATTCTAGTTGGCAAACATTGTCAACGTTGACTGTCTGGCTGCTGTCATGTTTTGACTCGGTGTTCAAGATGGCATGTTTTGGGAATGATATTATATATAAGCAAGGATCTTAAATGTTTTTGGGAGCCCTCGGACTCTTAGTATTGAACAAACATGAATACATTTGGGCAAAATCAGCACAGGATCAAGAATCATGACATGTAGAGACGTGTGAGCTCTCGCCTAGCCCTTAGTAACGCTTGATAGTTGATACATGTACGCACACCTTAGATTATTCAGCTGTCATCGCTCTCTCCTACCACGTGGGTGTTGCCTTACTGTTGCTAATGATTATTATTTATCCGGCCTAATTCATTTTAGGCTACTTGGCCTGCCTTGCATCTGACGTCATTCAATCTGACGTCTTCATAGCAATTTAATGCTGTGGTTTTCTTTCTTTCTTTCTTTCTTTCTTTCTTTCTTTCTTTCTTTCTTTCTTTCTTTCTTTCTTTCTTTCTTTCTTTCTTTCTTTCTTTCTTTCTTTCTTTCTTTCTTTCTTTCTTTCTTTCTTTCTTTCTTTCTTTCTTTCTTTCTTTCTTTCTTTCTTTCTTTCTTTCTTTCTTTCTTTCTTTCTTTCTTTCTTTCTGAAACAAACAATTCTTGAGATCATTTCGTGGAAATAAAATCAATAGATTATACACTTATATATATTATAATGATATATATATATATATATTAATTAATTATAGGCTTTTTCCACGAATGCATTGTTTGGAATTCTTGTAAATTAAAACGCATTTGCCATAAATGTTTTTTTCTCTCTTCAGACCGTTGCAGGGGGGAAAAATGAAAAACTCTTTGACAGGAGGTGGTGCTTTTTTTTTATGAAAAAGCAGAAATACAGTGGTGTAATATGCTATTTGCTTATCGAGATGCTGATGCACACTATTTGTATTTTTTCTTAACATTCTTATGATTGCAGGGCTCCAGAGTGCGACTAAATGGTCGCATTTTGCGACTAAAATTTGAGAGTGTGCGACTGAATTTGACATCCAGTAGCACATGTGCGACCAGTAAATTTGCCTGCTGTCGGTACTGGAGAAATTAAGAAAATACACTTACTAATTATAATTGATAGACGTTATGTCTGGCAAATTCTATCTTTGCCAGCCGTTTCTATATGAGATAATATTAAACCGTGATTTGTCCGTGATGTATTTTTGCCATTCGCAATCCAGAAGAGAGAGAGAGAGAGAGAAAGCGAGCAAACTCACGTGGAGCTACAGCGAACACAACACCACAGTCAGATTTAATGAGTGAGGATGGCCAAGAGAACTACACAGAAGTTTAGCTTAAACTTTAGGGATGTGCTGTGATATTAATCTAATTTTGTTTTCGATTTTGGCTTCCAAGAATTATAAAAAGATGGTATGAGGTAAAACTATTCCTATAGCCGTGTTCAGTCGAGCTCATCCTTCCCTTCACAGCTGAGCTGTCATTTCTCCTTAAACCTAAACTAAACGTCAGAATCAGTGATTGTTGTAAACTGCAGTCTCTACTGTTGCTAAACTGCGGGATGTGTTTGATAATAAAGAGCTATTAAATGCACAATAATCCGCGCAAGAGACGCTGTTTCCAACTTCAAGGCGGCTTATGTGTGTGTGCTGCGAAATGGACCGACTTGCACTTAATATTTTAGGCTCCGTGTGCACGTCTAAACCATCAAATAAACAACAAATAGCCGGTGTCAAATTGACCGGATTGGAGAGTAGTTATTTTAACAGTTTATATCTTAAATGGGCGTAAATAGTTTGGAGAAATAGGAGAATATGATATTATTAGTTCTACATTCGATCGGTCTTAAAGGGGCAGCGTCTAATAAACCTGCTGACGATTGAGCCATTAATTTGAATCGAACAAAAGGCAAATAGAAAATATTCACATCTCTTGAATTAATAACTTTAGCTTTTATAAGCATTAATCTATCAATTTATACAGTGAAAACTATGCAGTGTTATTTTACATTTCATTACTTTATTAGATTTCTTTGTAGGTTTGTTCTTTACAGTAATATTAATGTTAGCAGACCTTCCGAATGCCTGCACACTGGTCCATTTACACATAGATGTTTTATATTTTTGTTCAAACTTTGCGGTTTCTTTTGCTATATATATATATTTTATCAGATTATAAAGCCATGTTAATTATGTTCTTAATTATGTTTTTTTTTTTTTTTTTATTAAAAAAAAAAAAAGTATAATAAAAAGAACTGGTAAGAATACTGTTAAAGTACCGGATCGATAAGCAGTATCGGTAAGAGTAGTAATACCATTAAAACCTTAACGATACCCATCCCTATTAGTAATACAGTGGAAATTAGTAGATTTGGTTTGCATGTTGATTTATGGTGTGCGCCCCTAAAATTTCTGGTTGTGCCCCTAAAATTTTCAGTTGGGGGCCACTGTGCTCCTAGTGAAAAAAGTTAGTCTGGAGCCCTGGATTGTCTCTTTTAATATGGCTATTTGTTATTATTATATTTAAAAAACACATAATTATGTGTTCTGGTCATTATTTAAATTGTTGCAATAAAAAAAAAACAAGGGCAGTGGTGCGCAACTTTCCATTTCTGAAACCCAGTTAGAAGAAACAGTCAAACAAGCGTTTATGTCTTTAAAGGGTAACTAAACCCTAAACCAACTTTTTTTAGTTAATGATCTGTAATACTGGGGCTTTATTAATGCTGTTCATTGATTCGAGTAAATGTTTTGACATTTGAGTATAAAGTGTTTTAATTCTATAAAATATGGTGTAAAACCGCCAAAGTGCTGCCCTCTTAAGGTTGAACGGTGGCTACTGCTGTTGAATTTTCCTATTGGACGTTGTGGTACATCGTGACGTAGGATGGTACCTCCAACGGCTCACTATCCGCGCCCCTGGCACGAGCTCACCACGCCCTCAGAAATGTTTCCCCCAATCACACGATGAGAACGGCTTTACTCCAGTATGAACTGTCATATTACATGAAGTAAACATTCTGAATGAAACTGACTAGACACATGCTTTAACATTGTATTGAAGAAAATACGGTTAAATAATGCAGTTGTCAGTACACGTCAGGCTTTTCTTGCCATATTATTGCCGCCCGTCATGTGTACAGATAATTTTCATGCATGAGACGCGCTTTCAAACCCTGACACGCAAGTGGTTGCCGCGGACGCAGATAGATTAGGTCAGTTCTCTTGCGCGGCTGCTTCACTAGCATCGTCTGCATCGGGAGTTAACGCAGTTTGAGCAGCGGCTCGCATTGATAAGGCTCCGGGTTTGTGTCTGTTACAGACAATCCACCCTCCTCCACTTCAGGTGAAGGTAGGAGAAATGACCGCTCTGTTGCAAAGCTGGCGTCACTCCAGTCATTCTCCATCTTTGCGACTCGCGAGTCAGACAGCTGTCAATCAATCCGTCACTGCGGGTCTCAGGTGCACGCCCTCCGCTCAGCTCCGCCCTCGGTTCGTCCCCTCTGTGTCCGCCGGGCTCTGCCCACTTTTCCAGCATTTTTTAAAAATTGCCAGTGGGTGGAGTTAAGCTCTAAGCAGGGGTTTAGTTACCCTTTAAAGCTGAGCGCCACCAATTTGTAGTTTATGTATCCGCAGCATCTACAGCATCTTATTTTGCTTGTAGTACGATGGAATTTAAAATATATTAACATCTATCCATGTCCGTAATAAAATTCCATTATATTGTTGGCATGCAAATGTTTGTGTCGATCTAAATCTGAACAGTCAAATTAACAGCCATTCATTCAAATTCAAATTCAAATGTTTGCCACACAGAACATTAGTCTGTGGTGTGAGTTCATGGGCCTTTAGGCTGTGTGGCCTAATTGATCCACTAAACATTGGACATTGACTATGTTAAAGGATTAGTTCACTTTTAAATAAACTTTTGCTATAATTTACTCCCATGTCATCCAAGATGTCCATGTCTTTCTTCAGTCGAAAAGAAATGAAGGTTTTTGATGAAAACATTCCAGGAGTTTTCACCATATAATGGACTTCAATGGGCACCAAACGGTTCAAGGTCCAAATGACAGTTTTAGTGCAGCTTTAAACGATACCAGACGATGAATAATAAAGCCTTGCTCTGTTCTGTGATGGGTGTTCGTGATGTCATCGATCAACCACAGTTTCAATCGCTCAGGATTGTGTATAGGAAATCTATGAAAAGTCACAAATTTCTGTCCTGACGAAAATTCTTTTAGGCTTTCTAATATTAAAACACCCAGGATACGCACACGAAATGGGCATTTTAAACGATAAACTGACACAAAGACATTTGAATATGTGTATATGGTCCTCCTTCTGCACATTTGCAAACACTGACCCGGTACTTCCGCCTACGTCAAGCGTGACCTTCTCAACGTAATTGCGTATTAGATGACGTCATGAACGCACATCACAGAACAGAGCAAGGTAAGCATTTGTGCTTATAAAACTCAAACTTTTTATTTTATTTTAATGACTGATCGTTTCGCTAGATAAAACCCTTATTCATCGTCTGGTATCGTTTAAAGCCCTTTGAAGCTGCACTGAAACTGTCATTTGGACCTTGAACCGTTTGGTGCCCATTGAAGTCCATTATATGGAGAAAAATCCTGGAATGTTTTCTTCAAAAACCTTAATTTATTTTCGACTGAAGAAAGAAAGACATGGACATCTTGGATCACATGGAGGTGAGTAAATTCTCATTCTTTATTTAAAAGGGAACTAATCCTTTAACATGCTTATCAAGTTCCTTTCAGGTTACAGCCATGTTCCAAATATGATGTTTAAATGCAGGTGTTAGAATATTCTTTTATACACCATTGTTGTGATCTACACATGCGCTGTTCTGCGTCTCAGGATGAAATGTCATTGGCTACAGAGTATGCTCGGTTTTATTAGTACTTTTTCACTTTAATTTAATTAAGATTAACACTGCCAACCCCAACAACACTGCCGCAAAATGAAAGTGGTCAATCAATCGTTAATAAACAAATGCAGTTGTGTGCTAGGAATTTGGCAGCAAAAGAGTGAGTGAATGAAAGTTTGCAGCAAAGACTGGTAGGAGAGAGCTGTGAGTTAATAGATGTAGAATGGAGAGAGAATTTTAGAGTCAGAATATTATCTTAAACTCAATTGGGCAATCAGATTACTGTGTTTACGTGGCTCGATACCACTGATCAATATGACTGGAGGATATTATGTTCAATGTTTGCGGAAATATATGCAGGGGGAAAAGATCGATTCGTGGCTTTTGAGAATCTATATTGAATAGTCAACATATTAAATAACGGTTAATCGGAAAAAAAATTTAACAGTTGTGGAAAAAACACAAGTATATTGGATCCGTGGATTTGGTCTTAAAGTGACAGCAGCCTAATAAACCTGTACGGTCTGTCT
Source organism: Gobio gobio (assembly GCF_949357685.1). NCBI lineage: Eukaryota > Metazoa > Chordata > Actinopteri > Cypriniformes > Gobionidae > Gobio > Gobio gobio. The sequence continues at coordinate 19,729,233 of NC_137107.1, read as the reverse complement.
TTTTTTTTTTTTATACATATGATTACTTAATACATTATATGTAGTTTTTCAGGTAGGTCGATTTCATTTTTGTCTTTGTTTTATTGTAGTCTTCTTATATCAGGGCTCGACAATAAGGACTGCCCGATGGCCTGGGGCCAATGTGAAAGACACTTGGGCCAGTTGACGGACCTGTTACTTGCCCGCTCGGGCCAGTGCTGCATCTTCACTGAAGATGATCTTTTTCGCATTTGTAAGCCTTGCCTTTTTAAATATTCAAGGGCACATAGACGAGAAAGTGCCTTAGCACTAGCTTAAGCGCACCCACGTGTCTCACAGCACGCGAGTATTCATACAAAATTATGTCAAAATGCCTGTCTTGTTGAGTATTATCGTAAACCTAGTCGGTTATGTCTTTTAAATTAACGTAAACATGAAATATGCCAGTCACCGCCAGAGTTTTTGTAATTTTCACAAGTTTCATGGCCCACAGAATATCTTGGATTAATTATCTGAACATGCAAATATATCAAAAGAAAGAACAGAGCCTTTATTTTATTCTAGCTTCATGCATTATTTTATCAACACTTGAATGTGGGTAAGTTCATGAAAAAAGCAACATTAAAAAAAAAAGCTGAGAAAATCATGTTTTTGTCAAAGACTACATCCAGATCAGATTCATGAACACAGATGGAGTAGGTCGAGTCCATCAACACCTTAAAGCTTCAGTCCTATAGCTCGTCCTGGGTGCTGTTGGGAAGTTCCGTTAGCTGTTTGGTTTACTTTTTCTTATGTCATAAGTCTTTGACTGCATTATATTGCACCTGTAATACTTTTTTTATATTTCTTTACCAATATGCAGAACTAACATTTTTAGAATGTCTGCTTTTTTTCCTATTTTTGTCAATTTTCAGAAGCAGATATTTTAATTTTTATAGAAGTCTGCATAACAGCTGTCAAACTAGGTGAGCTCTGTTAAGGTTATATGATTCTGCAACTCTAGTGCACACAGACATCATCTTATCTATGAACAGCCAGTTCAGAGGGTTGCTTAGGATGTACTGTACCTTCTTATTTTGTTTTAAATTTGCCTCTCTGCCATACCATAGCATTGGCATGCACAGACATGTTTTTGAATAAATCATTTATATTATAGAGCTGAAAGCATAAAACAGTCTCAGAGTTGGTCTAGACACTGTCTCGCCAAATCCTGCTTTCTATGCGAGTCAAGCTATTGGAACCCTATTTGCAGCCCTATGTTTTGGGTCGTGCAATCTTCTATAAGACCAACATCCAGGGTACAGCTATGGCCTTACAGGGCTCCAGACTATCATTTGAGAGCAGTAGCACTGGTGTCACTAAATTCTACACATGGTGGCACCAGCACCTGATTTGGTAGCGCTGGGGGATTTTTAATCATAAAATGACTATTGTTTTGCATTGCATTGGGTGGACAGGTGTCTTTATGCAGCTAACGTCCTCAAACAGGTGCATCTAATTTAGGATAATAAATGGAGTTGAGGTGGACATATTAAAGGCAGACTAACAGGTCTTTGAGGGTCAGAATTCTAGCTGATAGACAGGTGTTCAAATATTTATTTGCAGCTGTATCATACAAATAAATAGTTAAAAAATCATATTGTGATTTCTGGATTTTTTTTATTTTTATAGATTATGTCTCACACAGTGGACATGCACCTACGATGACAATTTCAGACCCCTCCATGATTTCTAAGTGGGTGAACTTGCAAAATAGCAGGGTGTACAAATACTTATTTTCCTCACTGTATATCATTTTGCGTCATCGGAGGCTTTTTTAGCCAGAGGCTAGAGACTACAGCCAGTAGTAGGAGCTAGTTCCGCATGTTTTCAACCCGCCCATAGGGGTGGGATCTCACTCACAGAATGTAAGAAACAGACGGCCCCACGGACATTCATAACGGAGCGGTGCAGAGCAAAGAGAGTATTCTTAATGAATTCCTATGAAAGTTAAGCTTCCATAGGCATGAACTGAAAACACGGCAGACTGGACACGCACTGTGTGGCCGTGAATGAATGCCGGTCGTCCGTCCTCATTTTAGTTTCGGTTTAAAATTTGTGCCAATTCAGGGCGGGTTGCTGGAATTGTAGGTTCATGAAAACACAACAACAAATGGTACAATGACAAACTCACTCAAATAACATCTGGTCTGTCAACTCCTCATTCTCTGAATGAAATCTGACTCCTGCTGCGTTTGTGCTGCGACACTCATTTGGTTCCTGCTGTATTGAGCAGACACGTTCAATTTTTAATTGCAGTGTCTGTTCTCTAACTGAACTAAATTATTTTATTACTATAAAAATTCAAACGACGGTGGGGTGGTGCCGCGTTGGGCAAGAGATGGAACCAGTAGGCGTGGCTTGGGAGTGGCCTCATAGGGCAGCAAAGCAAGTGCATTCTGGGAGTTGTTGTCTTTCATCAATATGAACCAAAAATACATTTTCTGTCTTTTATCAGTCTAGAAGGCACCAACTTCTAAAATAATTTCACATTTCTACTACTTGGAGCTGCAACTAACGATTATTTTTTTCTGTCGACTAATCTAACGATAATTTTTTTGATTGGTCGACTAATCGAACTGTTATTTTTCCAAATTCATCTGATGATTCTTTTTTACTGATCATTGTATTTCAAAGAGGGTAGTGAATTTGTATATTATTTTAACATGAAATCACTGAATGATGACTCTGAATTGTATTTCAGGAAGGGTAGTGTACTTAAGCCATTTTATAATGAAACATATGAACACAAGACGCTTTTTAAACATCAGGTATAATGATACTATTCATCATAAAATGTATACAGAGTAGGCCTAATTAGGAAAAGTTGTTTACTATAATAGTTGAGTGTCAATAGTAAACGAAAATGCACTTGTATTTATCTGCAAAAGGTTCACATACAGAAGCTTTCAGCATAGTGTTAATGTATAACTAGTCGTCTGTTTTGAAGATATGTGCATAAACAACGACTAAAGCTGCCAGAAGTTTTTGCCCAAACTTCAAAGACACATTTAAATGATTAAAACTAGAGGCATATCTTGACTTTAATGTTACTTTAATCATGTAAACTACCTATACAGCAAGTTATTATGCATATGTGTTTGGGACAGAGGGGAACCCGGTCGCATTTGCAGCAGATATATGCTGCCCATAAAAGCACAAGACGTACTGGGGTCGGAGAGGAACAATGGAAAATATGACCGAATGGACAATATTCGTCTGTATTTGCAATACACACGCCACGGTTCAGCTGCGCGAGACAAACACTGGCAGTGTGAAAGCCCAACGGTCCCAATCCCGCTCTCCACGCGCACAGCTTCTGCTCTGCCACCGCGTGCAGTGTGAAACCAGCGTTACAGAGCGAACAAAGCAGTTTTATTCGGCTTCTGTTTAAAGTACTCCCACACTTTTGAATGTCACGGTCTGGCTTTATATGATAAATGATCATTTTCACTATGCCCGGGTGCAGAAGCCGCCATTATTCTAGATCTGTTCTGTTCTAGAATGTAAATAATGTGACGCCGATGCGTCGACGTATTTTCGTAGACGCTTCGTTGCAGCCCTACTACTACTTTAATGACCCAATTTAAAATACACACATTCATTTTACCAGCGCTGAAGTACCCCTTTAAATACGAATCCTGCATGTCCTGCGTGTCTCTGTGTGAATGAATGGCACTGACGCTCAGTTTAATTTGCCTCACACACACACACACAGAATCGTACGACGGTCGCGTGTTTCCATCTCATACGAGGACATGAATGCATGACCGTCATCTCCAGAGGGCCGCTCTGAGAGTCACTTCATGAGCATTTTACCATCTCATTTGAGAAACTACCATCATATTATAAACACACAGAAACTCAAAGGCCTTCACGGCAACCCGTCAAAATAAAAGTTTGGTTTAACTTGACAAATGTATTACTGTTGTACAGTAGAATTAAGATAAACCTTGGTGTAATAATAATACTAATGGTATAATAATAATAGATTATAACTTTATTTTTTTAAGTAATAAATCACAATTTTTCTTCCATGTTTTAATTTTAACAGTATAAAGCTCAGTTGTGCAGGTGTGTACCTCACCGCTAATTAGGCCGCATGGACATTCATAAGTTCAGAGTGAGCGTTTTCAATAATTCCTATGGAAGTTGAGCTTCCATTTCGCTTTGAAACCAAATCTTCCACCATCATCTTGTTCGTCAGCTCCTCATTCTCGTGATTGTCTCCCGCTGCTGACCTGTGCTGCAACTCTCGTTCAGCTCACACTGCATTGAGCAGACCTATTCAGTTTTTAATTCAATTCTATTCTCTAACTGAACCTAAATGATTTTTATTCACATTAACATTCGGGGTGGCAGTGGCTCAGTGGTTCATGTAGGTTGTCTACTAACTGGAAGGTTGGTGGTTCTATCCCGGTTCCATCTGACCACGTGTTGAGGTGTCCATAAGCAAGACACCTAACCCCAGCTGCTCCTGAAGAGCTGCATGGCGCGCCTTGCATTGCTGACACCGCCGTCGGTGTGTGAATGAATGGGTGAGGCAATATGTAAAGCGCTTTGGTGGTCTGTTGAAAGCTCTATATAAATGCAGTTTATATAGCGTTTTATATTTACCATTAAAAAATCTAAACGATGGGGGGCAGTGCCACGGTGGGTAAGTGATGTAACTAGGGCTGTACGATTAATCAAGCTTAATCACAAAGCTTTGTCATTTGTATGTGGTTTAAGCCCTGTCAGTTTGAACATTAAAGCGAGTTTCGACCATCAGATGTGTATTATGTTAAACTAATGCCTGATTTATTGTGACAAACGAAAACACTCAGACAGAAGCTCGCACATCACGTGAAGATCGCGCGCAGAGGAGTGCAAAAACGCAGGATCAACGCTGTCCTGTGACTAAAGTAAAGTCACTAAAGTAGCTTAGAAACTCAACTGTTATTTTAATACCTTTTGAAGTAAGTACAAACCACAGCTTCATAATGAATAGAGACAGTAAGAGTAATTCACACACACAATCACTCTCTCATTAATGCATTCAAATAAATGTAATTTAGGCCTAAAGTGTTAATTTATCTGTATCTGATGTACAACAAACAGAAATCTGCTCCATAGACAATAACTGCTGACAATGAACCGTTTCCTTCAAGTATTTTAAAATCACAAAGAAATGCACTTTTTCATTAGAAAAAAAAAAATCCACCTTTTAATATTATAGTAGAAAATATTTACAGTACAAACCTTATTAGGAACTTACTCAAACTTGTGAGGGCAAAAAAAAAAAAAAAGCAAAATAATCGTTCATTAATCGTAATCGAGGTCAAATGTTCAATTAATCGAGGTTTTTATTTTTGGTCAAATCGTTACAGCCCTAGATGTAACACAGACTATTGCAGCAATCCTACCGTAGATCCTTCACTTCATTGTTTGGTAGTTTAGAAATAATAGTTGTTGAGTTTGTTTAATTTCATAGGAGCATTCTAATGACAGCTTGCTTTTCCTTTCCATAAACCGGTGTATACTGACCTTTACTCTGTGTAATGCAGGGAAGTTAAGATTAATTATTTCCCTTGCTTGGGACATCATGCGTTGTAATTTAATCAATTAGTTATTTAAGGCAGAAGTAATACCTTCACACAAATGTATCCAGTAATAAAATAATTAGAGGTGCACAATTTATCACTTTACTATCAATATGGCAGTGTGGCTTAAGCCCAATTTATACTTCTGCGTCGAGTGTATGCTGTTGGCTGTGTGTTGCACACATAGCCTACAACGTAGGGATGCACCGGTTGACCGGTCAAAAATCGGAACATGCGGTTTTCTTTGTATTTTTCTGCTGATTTTTCCGGAAGTGCGACCGCGTGCACATACGCCTATATTGCAATAATTCGCGAACATGTCACTTGTGTGTTACAAACGGAAAGAGGCGAGATCCGCTGAAGGGAATGAAGAGCCGCTTTCCTGCGCGAGCTGAAGTTGCGCATGCTTACCTCTCCGCCTGCACAAGCGCAGATAGTGAGCGTTTGTTCAGCTCAGCTTCTCACGTGTTGGATTGGATGAGAACGAAACAGACTAACTTGTGACAAAGCCGAAATACTTCTTTTTGTAGCCTAAAGAAGAACATGCATGCACTTTTGAAATGAAATGCTATCAGTTCTGTAGCTTATAAGATGATAATTTTAATTTTACCTTAAAATTACATTGACTTAATTTGATTTAAAAAGCACCTGCTGTAGCATCTTAGTTTTTTTCGTTGCACTAAACATTATTTGATTGAACATTTTGGAACAATTATATACTTTGGTTTTATTTAATTTCACTGGTAAAGACTTTTTTTCTTTACACTGAATTTAAAAACAAATGCTGATTTAAGTAACATCTTTGTTTGGATTGCAGAATATGCAGTTGTTGCCTTTAATTTCACCTTTCAGCCTTTTAATTTCTGATTGCGGACTTGTTTTCATTAGCCAAAAGCCAATTTAGCCAGTCAAATACCAAATAAACATCTTGTTCATATATAGGCTACTTTCTTTTATTCTTTTATTGTGTAAAAAAAAATAAAAAAATCGGTATCGGAATCGGACAGTTTTCTTGAAAAAAAATTGGTATCTGAATCGGCCATGTAAAATCATGATCGGTGCTCACTACTACAACGTACCCTGACGTGCACCTCTCCAAAAATGTAACAATGCGACAATTCTAGCGCTGTGATTGGTCTGCCAGAACCCCTCCCTCAGGGGTACACGTGGACAAGGACGCAGAAGTATAAATGAAAATCGACGCATAGCCCACGGCTTAGAGGCTACAGCGCAGGTCTGATGCAGAAGTATAAATCAGCCTTTAGTGTGTTAGCTTGAATGTGCTCCATGCTTAAATGTGAAGGAGTGACGCTATGTTCTGTCCCTCACTACACATACTCCAAACACGCGTAGTGTGGGACTCGTGATAGTGTTTTCAGCAGCCTCAGAGTAGTTTGCTATATTTTACTGCTCCACGTGAAAATTTGGTTTACTTTATGTCCACAGTTCAGTTTTATGGTAATATGCAAAGGTTTCTGTTTACGGTACTTTATTTTTGCATTCACGTTATTCCAAACGTGTTTATTACTTTATATTAGAGGTGTGTGATTATGTCCAATCTTATCACAATATTATTAATTTTATTTAACAAAATACAGTATATCTGTAGTTATTTTTGAATTGAATAAGGTTAAGGTAAGGTAAATAAGGTAAGGATTAAATTTGATACCATTGAAATTTTTCAATATCACAAACTAATACTAGCCTAACTATAACTAACATAAGTAAAAAAAAAAAAAACCTCAAGCATATTAAAGACAAGTAGTATTTTCTTATTTAAAGCGTGCATTAGTAATATGCACCTATAGGCGGGTGCCCAACACGGATACACTCTGCTTATTACACAGAGATGTGCAGCAATACACAAACATGCCAAATATTAAAAATAAAAGGATTACAATGTAAAAATATTATTATTGTGTACATAAAGATAAAAATGCCTAGATATCATAATGGATAGTACTGCATGTATCAGAACGACCTATTTGCAGTAATGACAAATTACATTTCTACTTATTTAACCAATCATGGCAATATACATGTGTTTAAACTAGGGGTGCACCGATCCGACTTTTTCAGTCCCGATACCGATGCCTGGGCTTTGTGTATCTGTCGATACCCGATACCGATCCGATATATTGTTGAATTAATAATAAACTGTATATCTTCCACCTTATACCTTCCTTGAAGAGACTAAAGGCACCAGACTTTACTAACTAAACATAACTAAGACAAAATAACAGATGTATGTAAGGTGTTGAATTCTTATTTATTTAAAAAACAATTGTGCATTCAAATCTAAAATAGAATGTAATCTAACTTCTTTAAATAAATAAAATGTAGCAGTGGAAACAAAAAACAGTGTATTGGTCAAACATACAATAGTAATCTGACAGTTACCAAACATTTTTTACACTACAGATAATTGTTTTGGTATATAATCATATCAATATTAAAAAGTAGCATTACAAATTAACAAATAGTCTAATTTTCTACCATATGCAATTTAATACAAATTTTCAGCTAGCTAATAACAACTTTGTTCTGGTTTCACCTCACTCCAGATTAAATGATTGTAGGCTAGGCCTATTTATTTTACTACACATTGTCAACAGAAATAAGATGAAATACTGTTGATAATTAAAAATAATTCTTACTACCCACTCTTGCTAAAATGGGTAAGCACACTTGTTCTCATTTCAGTTGCGTTCTGAGTAAATTAATAAACTGAGTTCATGAGTTCAGTGTTGGACAGATCAGTTGTTCTGGCCAGTCGTTAAAATGATTCGGTTCAAAGGAGTCATTAGGTCACGAATCGGACATTAGCAGACACGTTGTGTGCGAATCCCGTCTGTTAGAACATCGCGAAAGATGTCAACACACAGAAAACACTTCATAACTGGATATAATTTGTCTCCCGCTTATTGAAAGTATGCTTTATGTCAGCTGGTCAGAGAAGAGTCAATGTTTTTTGAGCGCAATTCACACCCAGTGATAATTCAAGGACAAAATTGTCCGAATGTGTCACGTGCAACATGGTTTCGGTCTTCCGAGCTTTTGATTTGGATTAATATGTGAAATATGAGAGCGAACACTGATTATTTTGAAGACCCAGAGAGCGCGCGCGGGGGAGGAGCTCTCAGATCGGTCTCTCTGTCACTCAGTCACAAGCGCAGCATCTGTTCTACATCACTCGTAAATCACAATAACTCATCAAATTAGGCTTTGGCCGTCAAAAAAATGTCAATGCAGGAAAGACCCTGACTTTGCAGTAATACCCTCGAAACAGCGACGAACTAGTTGGCGTGGCAAGCGTGAAATATCTCCTCCACACAGCCGACTCTCTGGCTCGCTCCCTTCTAGCATGCGACACACGTGAAGCTGACGAATGACGTAGGTTCTGCTGCGACGGAAAAAAACACCTGGATCGGCTTGTGGATCTGTTAATTTTTCCGATCCCCGATCCAGCTATTTTGTCAGTATCGCGGCCGATATCCGATCCTAATATCGGATCGGTGCACCCCTAGTTTAAACTAACTCATCAAGTTGAGGGTGTCTACATTCCGGCATGTAAATAGTGAATCCGCCATGGTGCAAGCACAACTGGCTTTTAAAGGGAATGGGAGATGAGACTCTAATTGGTCTATTGCACGTTATGCCCAAAACACACCCATGACGCATTAAGAGACTAGGGACACCCCTTTTAGACCCTGCGCCTGGCGCACAGAACATTTTTCCTGTTGTTAAACTAGCAAAAGTGGATTCGGACACGCTCTAAGTGCACTTGAGCCATGTACTCTAGACCATGCACTCAGATCGGTAAAATAGGGCCCTATTACAGATAGCAGCAGGTTTATTAAGCAGCTGTCACTTTAATACCAAAAGCACTCTTAACAGACGAAAGCGATCGTCTCTGAGCTCCGCCATAAGTTCCGGCAAGTGAGGTCAAATCGTGGTCCTAGATATATCGATAGTAGATGCCTCATTCTACTGATCCGTGCAGTCGCTAATCAGGCATCTACGTATACACTATGGCCACGATCTAATTTGACCTCACTTGCCGGATGTTATGGCGGAGCTCAGAGACGATCGCGTTCGTCTGTTAAGAGGTAAAATAATAGCATAAATACTGCTCGGTTTCTCGCAGAAACTGATCGTTTCGCTAGATAAGACCCTTATTCCTCGTCTGGTATCGTTTAAAGCCTTTTGAAGCTGCACTGAAACTGTCATTTGGACCTTGAACCGTTTGGAGCCCATTGAAGTCCATTATATGGAGAAAAACCCTGGACTGTTTTCATCCAAAACCTTCATTTCTTTTCGACTGCAGAAAGAAAGAGATGGACATCTTGGATGACATGGGGGTGAGTAAATTATAGCAAAAGTTTATTTAAAAGTGAACTAATCCTTTAAGGGATAATAATATATGTTTATTGTACACTTATTACACTGATTTTTTACAAACCGTGTACAAAACAATCGTCCAGACAAGATGATCACAACTATTATAGTAGTATAAATAATAAAGTCCTCATTTTCAATACAATCAAAAACGGAGACGCAAGATGGCAAGTTGCATTTGAATGAAATGAGAGGACGTGTCCGTTGTGATACATGGATGTGCGCTGTTACAATGCATTGCTATTGACGACGGCCATTATAAGGAAGGAAATGCCACTGAATAGAATCTTGCTTTAAAAAAAAAAGAAGTTATTTTTAACAAAACTGTGATAATACTGATAATCGTGATATTTTTGGTCACTATAATCGTGATGTGAAATTTTCATACCGTCCCTTCCCTAGTACATGTTGCTATTCTCAAGCTCTTTGCTTATTCAAACTCTCTTATGCTTGCTACAGACTGTGTTTTCAGCAATCCTGTAAGATCATTACAAATCACACTGTATGACATGGATCTAATAAACTTGGGTACGACATGTATGTAGACTCTATGATGATGACAAGTTTTGAATCATAGACTACGACGCAAGTTAGTAGAATAAAATGTCATCAGCATGCAATAGTGGTAAACAAATAGTTTCTATTCGCACTTTGGCAATCGTAGTTTTTATGTGTGCTGAAAAAGAGGAGGAATCGAAAGCGAATATGGACGTAGTATTTTGCAAATGGAGCTAGACGTAGGTTGTGGCAGCAAACACACTGTGAGATGATCATGCTAAATTTCTGACACTGTCAGAAAATTATCACAGGCTATCTTTGGTCGAAAGACCGGGCAACGGCCATCTTTGAACTAGGCTTGCTACGATAGTCGGTGTTGCCGGTGTTACCGGTGTCCAGACTCAACACCGGTTACATCACTTGCCCACCGTGGCACCGCCCACCGTCTTTTTGATTTTTTTTTTATAGTAATAAAATAATTTAGTTCAGTTAGAGAACAGACAATACAAATAAAAACTGAACGTATCTGCTTAATAAAGCAGGATCCGACCGTGAGTCTCGGAGGCGGCAGGAGTCATTCATCAGATTTAAGAGTGAGGAGCTGACTGAGATGATCACGGAAGATTTGGTTTCAAAGCGAAACGTAAAAGCGCCTATTTAAGGGAGTTTGTCATTTGTTTTGTTGTTGTGTTTTTCATTAAAAATAATAGGCTAATGAACCCACAATTCAAGCAACCCGCAGCCGATTTGGCGCTAATTAAAAACCGAAAGTAAAATGTGCACGGCCGCACAGAGCGCGCATTGTTTACTTTCGCCTGGCTCCGCAGTGCGAGCCTCCGCGCTACGCTGACTGCGCGCATTTATTTTTGCCGCGCGCACCCTCGCGCTCGTGCGGGCGCGTCGAGTATAAACGAGGCTTTACGGGCGAACTAACAGTGTGCATTCATGTTGTGCATCTCAATCATAGACTGATCAATGCTTGATCAGTGCCCTGACTACTGATTCTGAACTAGGGAACTGATTGAGACGCGCCCATGGCCTCACAGAGCGCGCATTTACAGACGAGCTGTCATTCACGGTGTGTGCGCACTGGCGCGTTTTCAGTTCAGAGCGGTCGTGTGCATGTTACTTTCGGTTAGATAGAATTAGTGATTTAAAAGCCTCCGCCGGTGATACCGGTATTACCGGTGTTGTCACACATCAATTAACCGGTGGGAAAATTCTCACCGTCACATCCCTACTTTGAACCCATTTCAATGTACGAAGTAGGACCACTGTTAAGGAGCCATGACCACAGAAATTGCCACGATGGTCATCTTTCATCTGGGACAGCCCAAAATCGTACCATGTCAGGGTACCCGCGGGACCTTAAAAAGTCTTAAATGTCTTTAAATTCAAAATAAAAATTTTAAGGCCTTAAAAGTCTTAAATTCGCTGAAGTATTGAGTTCTAGGTCTTAAATAATTTTAAACAGGTCTTAATTTTCCTACGTCCATGTAACGCTACTCCATTGCTCATTGAAATGCTCCCGCAATGTTTTAGTGTGTGTGTGTGTGTGTGTTGTTCGTTTTTTCGCTAGTGAGAGACCAACATGCATCTTATATAGCAGCCAATCAGCTTTCGTGTGATTGGCGCGGGTCTCTTTCGGATTGTACCACAGACACATCAAACGGATTTTATTCTTCAGCTTCAGTTCTCCAGTTCTTCCAGTTCACGCGATCGTGAAAGCAAAGGCGAATCTTTCTCACCTGCGATCTCGTATAATGACCAAATAAAAGTTTGATATGCCCGATAGCACTAAACAAAGAGTTTAAAAAGCGATGGAAACCCCGAACTCATTCGCTACTGACACACGGACTGATGTCAGACTGGCCGCGGATTCTGCATGCGTTTGCCGCCTGTCAGCGCTCGCGCGAGTGTACCGAATCTAGGCACATTCAAAGATATCCATATCTATGGGCTCATTACTGTAGCAATCCAATATAGCCTAGCCTATACCCACCCCTGCCTGTGTCGTTAGTATTAATCACACAACAACAACAACAACGGGGAAAAATAAACAGTAGCCTACCTAAACTTAAAGCACTGTTTGTATCTGTATATTTAAGTTGTATTTATTTGTCCTATTGTCAAACAAGATTCATGCATTTTGTTTGTTTTATTGCCATGTGTGACTATAGTGCATCTAATATAATGATATGGTAAATGTGGCATCCTAATTATGAAAAAAAAAGAAACATGCACATTTCTGAAAATGACCACCACAAAATCAGTAATTTTGATCTCACAAAAAAAATGTATATACATACACACACACTATCGGTCAAAAGTTTGCGAACGGTTCGATTTTTTTAAATGTTTTTAAAGAAGTCTCTTCTGCTCACCAAGGCTGCATTTATTTGATCCAAAATACAGCAAAAACAGTATTATTGTGAATAATGTTTTTTTTTTTTTTTTACAATTTAAAAAAACTATTTTATATTTCAATATATATCTTAAAATATAATTTATTTCTGTGATTCAAAGCTGAATTTTCAGCATCAATGCTCCAGACTTTAGAGTCACATAATCCTTCAGAAATCTTTTTTTTTTTTTTTTTTACTTTTTTTTTTTATCCATCAAAGAATCCAAAAAAAATGTTTTACACAACTGTGTTCAACACTGATAATAATCATAAATGTTTGTTGATCATCAGATCCTCATATGAGAATGATTAGTGATTTAGTGAAGGGTCATGTGACACTGAAGACTGGAGTAATGATGATAAATTCAGCTTTGATCACAGGAATAAATGACACTTTACTATATATTCACATAGAAAAAAGTCACAACAGAACTGTCACAATATTACAGCTTTTTGTATTTTTAATAACATAAATGCAGCATTGGTGAGCAGAATGTAAAAACATTAAAAAAATCTTTCCGTTCTCAGACTTTTGACGGGTAGTGTGTTTGTATATTAATCCTGGTGGGATTGAGCTATGAGGAAGTGCAAGATTACTAATACTTACTTAATTTTGCAAGTAATTTTGTGATTCTGCATTTCCTTTTGTACGTTTTTTTTTTTTAATTGCGTGATATAGGTCTTAAATTTAATTCATAATGGTCTTGAAAAGGTCTTAAAAAGTCTTAAATTTGACTTGGTGAAACCTGCAGATACCCTGCATGTGTACTTGGTCATGTCTGTTAATTGCATGACCTGATATGATATTTTCCCCATACAGTTTCTGAATTTTAACAGCAAAATTCACATTAAAAGGCTGTTTGAAGTGAACTTTTTATCTGGAAATCATTGCATTACACAATATTTCATATCTTTTCCCAGCTACAATTCTGGATATTTCATGTGGTGTCCGAAGGCCATATTATTTTACACCTGCGTCAAGCTATTTTAGTTTGCACCATACAGATTAGAGTGGATATTTGCAGGCTGTCAAAACCTACTGAAAGGATTACAAAGTCTTGTCTCAGTCCTCAACACCCCACTATTCGTCTGGACATGGACAACTGTTTTATTAGACCACCATCCCCTCAGGATTAGCAGAGGGGATTTACGCCACTCCATGGCTACCTCCAGCACTTCCAGTCTGGCTGTCATCGCGGGGCTGAATGTTACTGTGGATGTTTGGGAGGGCTGTGATGCTTTATAATGAGTGCACATGGCCAATTTCATTTAATATAAGCTGGAGAGTGAGTAAGAATGCTAATGGATGAATTATGGCTCTTTCTTTTACGGTGTTTGTAAAGGTTTTCTGTCTGGCATAATTATTGCTGCTTAACCTTTATCTTCTATGAACTTTCTTTTCTAATGAATCTCTTTTCCCCCATTTCTCCCTAGATGGCAAGTGGATCAAATTGGTGTTAGTTCCAGCAGGTCATCTGTTTTGCTGTGGTCTGGTGTGTCGTTGTGGAGGAAGCCTCCAAGCCACGAGTAACATAGGTTTGCACAAGAGTGTGAGATCGTCTCATCCCTCAGTTCGTCCTGCTGAGGAGCTGCTCGGGACTGTTCGCCAGCTCCCTACTTGGGGCAGAGACAGCGCCCCCACCCTCCTGCCACCATGGTGCTGTCACAGAGGCAACGAGATGAACTGTGAGTCCATGTTCTCATGCAGTCAAAACATGCATCTCTTGATCTCAATCGCATTAATAGGCTGTCACTTACCATATTTTCCGGAAAATAAGTCGCTCCTGACTATTTGCAGTGTGGACGTAAGCTATTTTCTGTGAATGTGTGAGACTTCTGATTCGTTAGCCGCTACAAGTTGATAACTAGAAGAATAACAAAGTGCAGTAAATGGTAAAACTGTATGTGTTACAGACCCGTGTGTTTATGACAATAAATAATGATGCCAGTTTGCAATATCAAGTAGCATAGCGGATTATTTTTGTTTTTGTACAGTTTAAATAACGAAGCAAATTATCATTTAACATTTACATAAGTAACTGTAATTTCATTTAAAAAAAATTCTCAGTAACTGTAACGGATTACTATTACATTTATTTTGTTATTAAATTACGTAACGCTGTTACATGTAACTAGTTACTCCCCAACACTGAGCGTCAGCCAAATTTCATAATCATGACAGGCCTAGGACCCCGATATACTTCAAACGAAATTGAAAGACGAACTGATGTGACGTAATTTAACAAAATCAGGCCGAAACAAAGTTTGTTGGGAGTTCGAAACCGAGGTCAGACTTCCACAAGTGAAATCATGAACACACTGGAGAGATGATTTTCATATGCTTTATTAAATTGCTTGCGGTTTTCTCCATTTTGTTGTGTGTTTTTGTAATTGAGAGAAAAGCGTGCAGCACATATTTACATATTTATCTAAATGCTGCTCTCAGCAGTGTGGGCGGCGTCAGATGTTTGCTACCAGTATATCGCTGGTCAGTATTATGAACTTCGTTTTACCCCTAAACGAAGAACGAAAACTTTGCAGTGAATATATTGGGGCCTTAACGCGTTCAATTTACAAATGGCTGTCTGCTCTTACGTTAAAAATAAGGTGAATGAGTCACACTTGGTCAGAATTGCATTGTATTTGCAGAAAAAAATAATAAATAGAGTGTATCCATCTTATTTCTAACTTCTAAAGAGCGGACACAGCCACAGCGCTAAACAAATAAACGTGGCCTGATATACTTCACTCATTTGGTACAATTCCAAATGTGCGCACATTGTGCTTGTTTTGCATGCTAGACGTTAAATGCATTATTTAAGTCCCTTTGTAATACAAGTCGAGAACATTTCCGATGATAAAAAAGGGCGACTTATATTCCAGAAAATACGTTAAGTGTCTGTTTGATTCTGAAATGCTTAAATATCAACATGTGATCAAATAAAAGTGTTATCCCTAGTGAAATCTGATATCAAGGGCAGTTCATTGCACTAGCGAAGAGCATGGCTGCATGCGCCTCAGGGAGCTTCCTGTGACAGCTAGTTAGCTTTAATATTTCATAAAGCCTCACAACTGAGGAGTGGAGGAGGGGTTCATAATTGTGTGACTATCCTTGTGCGTCCTCCATGCTTCATGTAGCACCAGGGGTCTTTGGGTAATCTCGGGTGCACCGGAAGTTTCCCTATTCACTGATTTAAAGAGTGACGGTTAGAAGAAGCTGTGTTAAGAAGATATGATATAGGTGAAAGGGCAGTTCTGTCAAATATTTGAGCACATTTGAATATGTGCTTGTTGGCTGGCCACCTTGTTTGGATGGAAAGTTATTTCTGGGAGCTTGTACTGCTGAAGCCTTTAAGCCAAAGCCACATTACAAACATCACAGACTTAACCAGTTGAGGCCAATGATTATAATGCAGCACTAATCACTATGCTGAAGTTGAATCACTTTGAAATCATTTTTAAATATTTCATTAAAGTGTATAATTTCTGCTCTGACACCAAAAAACCTGTCATACTGGTTTCTAGAGGTGTGTAATATTGACTAAAATCTATTTTTTGGGAGTTTGTCAACAACGTGAATTAGACTGTTTATGTGCTGGGACCTTGGCTGGTTTAGGCCTGTCATGGACAGCTGATATATATTCTTATTCATATTACAGGGCTCGACATTAGCGCTTGTCTGGAACAAGTGGATTTTTTTGAAGGGGCAAGTGAAAGAATTTTACTTGCCCGACCGGAGAAGTAGCCTGATTAAAACGGCAATAGCAAAAAATAACTAGGGAGTCACCAAAATGCAAGAATGATTCTGCATTCATTTAGTAGCGATCGATGGTGGATAATAATATATAATATATAATGAACTGGCGGTAACAAGGTAGCGCTGTTGATAGTCATGCAGTCTCTCGAGGAGAAATCGAAAAAAAACTAACGAGCACAGCTCGCACAGAATAACTCCGTTAACACACACACACTGTTAAAATTAATTAAACGTGGAGTTTTTACATTTCGTCGCTGTCCGATGAAAACCACGTATGTCCATTTTGCCGATTTTGAGATTTGTCGACGGATTGAATGTCCAGGTTCATTTCCGTATACAGTATGCTTCACATATCTAAGTGGCCAATGAAAAGTTGTGAAATCATGTCATCTGATTTTCACGTATATCCATTTGGTGTCAAAGCTGTCAATCACGCCGCGTATCTCCCGCCCTGTGCAAGCATCTCGCCGGTCTCTTGAAGTTTCATCGAAGCTCAGCACTGGATAGCCGAAAGTACGACATTGAAGCTCTCCACAGTTTAGTTCTAATCTAGTTCTTCACAGATTAGTTTGCTTGCTAGTATGTAAATAAACTCGGTCTCATTGATAAGATTCAAACTTTTTTTTTCTTAGTCAAACTGATCAAATTATAGCCTGTAATGCTACTGTCATGATTGTCACTAGAACATGCCTCACTCATACTGCTATCACCGCTTGCCAGAGGCTGAGAATGTCCAGCACGTATTCCTCTGTCAATATGAAACGTGACTTGGCCATTCTAATTAATGATCGGAAGAACGCGTATCGACCACCGTTACTGTAAAATATGCACGTATGTCCATTTAAAGTCAATTTTGGTCAAATGTGGATTATATCATTACATCTTTAACCATATTCTTGCCAGTGTAAAGATGCCGTACCAAGTATGACAACGCTACATTCAACTGCTTTTGAAATACGGTGTTTTTCTCACTTCCTGAAAAGTAACCATTTTGGACATACGTGAATTTCATCGGGCAGGGACGATTTATAACATATGATAATGTGACACTGACTTCATATGAAAGTTCCATAAACAATTAATTAACATTAATTCACTTACATTTTAGATGCAATATTGACTGTTTTTGTTCTCTTTCAGCAGCGAAAATAGTTCCAAACAAAGATCACTGCAGAACCATAACGCATCTCACAGCAACGGCGTGTTAGTGAATGATTCAGTGTTTGAATGAATCGGTTGAATCAAAGATTCAATGACCTATTCGCAAACAACTGCTGCTGCGTCCCAATTCGCCTACTTATACTACGACCTAAAAGTATGTACTCTTTTTGTGAAGAAAAAGTACATACTTTTGAGTGTGTAGCAGAAGAGTATGCAAGCTTTGGGACATACTACTTCGTCATCTATAATGGACTCTGTTGCTTAGTTACGTGCATCCCGTCACCATTTAAACTGCCCTGTCAATCATCGTCACAGTTCAAATCCTAGCTTAATCTCCTACCGTATCGGTGAGAAATGTAGTCTCACGTCGATCTGCCATTTGTGAGTCTTTAATGCAGAGACTCCTGCTGCAGATGAACTATAATGCGGATAATATTTAATAAATATCTTTTCGTCAGGTTAGATACTGATAATTGCTCACTCAAACCCCTTTATCTAACCCTCTCGACTTAACCGCTGCACTCGCACTTTTTATCCGCGTTTGTAGCTCTAATAGAATCCTCGTTCATCTCGCAATGGGTTGTGGGCAATATCAGCCGTTAGAGTGCGCATCGATCTGCACTTCGAATTCTGACCGGAAATAGTAGACCATCCGGGAATCTTTGGAATACTGTTTTCATCATACTATGATTTGGGGCATACTAATTATTTTTTAGAATACTATTTAGTACGGATAGTATGCGAATTGCTACGCAGCTTGACTCAATGACTCACTCATTAAGACGGTTACCTGCCGCCACCTACTGGCAGTTTAGTTTCATGTTTAAACATTCTTTCCAACATTTCTTATTTTATATTAAAAAAATATTTAAAACAATCTCATAACATTATTTAATGCAGTTGTAATTCTTCAATGTCAATTATTTAATTTGATTGGTAACAGCCATATAGTGTCTTATTCTAATTGAATTTATAGATCAAATTTAACAATATAAAATGAAAGCTAAAGCATAGCCTATATTGAATAAGATTAGGGAAAAAATGCCTTTTTATGAAAGGTAAAAATATCAGATTTAAATATGTCTAAGCTTGAAACACTGATTGAACGATTCAGTTTGAAGATTAAAAACTGGTGAGAATATTGCTTCAGAATAAATTATATATTACAACACGCACACAAAAAAAATTCTGGACAAGCCAATTTTTTACTCGGACAAGTGAATGACAGGTTTACTTGTCCGAAGGACAAGCACATCAACAGGCTTAATGTCGAGCCCTGTATTATGTGCAATGCAGTGACAGAAAGGAACCTTTCCATTAAGGAGTGATAATTTCCCCCCTAAATAAATTTCCAGAGGCATGTTTAATAGAGGTGGGGGAAACATGTTCACATATGAATGATTGTATTTAGCATTGATTTGAAATGATTCACAAATTTCTAAAATCAACTTTCAAAAGGTTTGTTAATAACTTAATCTGAGCAATAAAGTGCAATTCGCCTTATGCTGCGTTCACACCAAACGCGAATTGAGCGTCAGGCGCGAGTGATTTCAATGTTAAGTCAATGGAAAGGCGCGTTGACGCGCGTCTGGAGGTCCCGCGGCGCGGAAGGCGTGTTACGCGAATGGCGCGAATTGGACGCGAATTGAGCGTCTTGCGCGTTACACGCGAATGGTGCTTTTGTGCATTCACGCGTTTGAAGCGTATTCGCGTCTGACGCCCGAGTTGAAAATTTTGAACTTTGGCGTCAATTCGCGCCGCGTTAACCAATCAGGAGCCTGCTTGCTGCTGTCACGTGGTAAAGTGACGTGTATGAGAAACCCTGCATAAATTAAAAATAGTACTATTGTGTCACAAAATGTAGTTTTAAGACTTTTTAAGGTGGGAATGTAGTTGTTTATAGCTCAAATATGTGGTTTATTTCTAAAGAGAGCGCTTATAAATAAGTTTATTTATAAAAAATAATCTTGTGTTTTTGGAGTTGTGAGATCCAGGCGATCACCGGGCAATCACTGCTCATAACCCCGGCGAAGGCAGCCTTTCCTCGGCCAGTCCTTCTGGCGTCTGCCGCTGGCTCTGGTGTCCTGTAGTGGTTCGTTTTGTGTAGATCTAACGGCCGAGCTTTGCTCTCATGAATCTATAATTTGTTGTCTGCCAAATCGTTTTGACTGAGGGCAAAGAGAATTTCATAACTTTATATTTTAAGGATATTTAAATATACATGTACTGAAGATGATGTAGGAGTTGCCTGGACCACATTTGTGTGGCTATTAATGCTTAATATATATGTTTAATGAAAATGAAAAGAGGCAGAGTGGTGTTTTATGACATATTTCTCCTGGAGTGCCTTGAACGCGCGTCAATTTCGCTTCAAACGCTCGATTTCTACGCGCGTCCAATTCTCTGCAGACGCGCGAATGCATTCCAAATGTTCGCGCGTGAAACTAGACGCGGTAGATGCGATTTTGACGCTCAATTCGCGTTTGGTGTGAACGCAGCATAAGAGAGCACTACAGCATTCTAACAGTTTAGTGGAGTATCTGCCAGCAGATGCATGAGTGTTGACAATGCAAATATGAGTGTTCACATCAAAAGCGGGACACTGCTCATGCTTTCTCTGTGAAAACTGTTGTTTGGTAATATCTGCTTGGAAATGCACATTTTTGCATTGTATCAGATGCAGAGAAGATTGTAGAAGATGGTGAGCATATTTTGGGTGGGGCACTGAAAATGGATTTTATGGATATTTTTCCCCATCTGGTGCATTTGACGTCAGCTCAGAGGATACAATAGGTTTGGAAAAAAGTATTTTAATAGAAAAAAGAAAAAAATATGTCACCCTTAAGAAACTTGATGCCTGGTTCATTTGGCTATATTTACATAAAAATGTCATCAGGTGGCTGTTCTTTGAAACCATTTTTTGCTTTTGGTTACTGGGCAGCTCGTGTTCTGTTCAGTTTCCCTCAAAGGAGTCACGAAGTCTAGTCTCGAAGATGCTGACATCACTACCTAAATTTAACCCATTGGTCAGCTCATGAAATATTTACCATCATCTGAAGAGGTGAAAGACTCATTTACATAATGAAGCACAGGAAGAGAAAAGGAGAGGCTCTGTCTGTGTGTATGTGTGTGTCGAGACTCGAGAGACCGAGTGAAAGTGCTCGGTCTTCCATTTTGGCATTTCCTGCTCTGTCATTTGAGACTTTTTCCATCCTCAGTGGCAGGTGTCCATAACAACCAGGGCACTGTTTTGGTTACTTCCTTGCTTCGGTTTTTTCCCAGTCTCCACTTTCATTAAGAGACGCAACTGTACTCTTTATAACCATGTAGTGCAGAAACAATTATTGCAACGCCAAAACATCTATCAAATCAGTAAGGAAAGTGATCACAATGGCAAGTAAACTGTAAGAGATTACGCTACAGAGTATAGAAAGTATCTATATAGAGAGAGTGTTAAAGCTTGTGAATCATAGGTGTTTTTTTAGCCTCTGCTTTCGAATTGTTGCCACCTGCCAACAGTACTGTTTGTTTCCCGTTGTATGAAAAACAGGTCCAAATGATCTTTTATACCCCAAAGAAAATGTAATTTTTAAATTCTTCTTTTAATCGTGTTTTAATCGTTATTTGATGGCCAGCTGGTCTGGTTAAATTAAAACTCTTTAAGTTTACTTGTTTGTATATGCCAACTGTGTTTTTAAAATGTTTTTATTAAATGTCTGATTATGCTACAAACTTGATTTCCCTACGGAGATAGATAAAACTGACTAACCAACTAAAGCCTCTTTCCATCGAAATTACCTGGAACAATTTGTCCCAGGAACTTTTTTTCCCCCCAGACCTGTTGCTGTCTACATTTCCATCGCGGTCTAAAGTACTGTGAAGATTAGTCCGGTGACGTAGGACCGCATGCAACTTTCCAGTTCCCACTGGATTTCATCCGCCGCATATAAACTTAGTAAAGCCTGAACCTCAACTTCATTGTTGATTCGAATAGCCAACAACTCTTGCTGCACGCACCGCACTTTGAAAAAGTACTACCTCACGAGCAGGGACGTTTTGAGGGGGGAATTTTTACCCAGAACTTCATTTTAGATCCTGGTTCCTGCAGTCAAAACACGCATACCCCTTTTCCACCAAGGCAGTTTGAGTGCTGGTTCGGAGCCAGAGACTAGTTTCAAATCGGTTGTTTGTCTTTCGACACCCAAAGCACCAGCTCTGAACCAGGAAAGTGATTCTTAAGTAGCACCAAAACATTGCTGATCTAGAAGTAAGAACCACTTGCGTCAGGGACTGGGGGCAGGGTTACCGTGACCAACAAGACGAACACAAACTTGTGAGCGCCATTTTTGAAATAGCAGCTAATTGAGCTAATAGCTGCTCAATTGTAATCTCCGTCTATACAAATTACGGAGAGCTGCACAAATGCGTTGGATTTGCTGTTTTGGGTTCGCAAAGCCATGAGCATCAATAGTAATGCAACGTTCGGCATTGTTGATGGAAGGCTTGCTCAAGATACATCGGCGCTGTGCAGACCGATCGCCGTATGACATCAAAGTACAGCGAGAGCATACGACTCCTTATGCTTTTGAATCGCTCTTGTTATACTTTGATGCCATACACTAATCTGTCTCACAGTGCCAATGCATTTCGAATAAGCCTGGTGTGTTTGTGTTTCCCGCTCCCTCGCTAGCGTTGCTGAGAAAGATAAGACGTGTACAGTGACGTAAGACCTGGATCTGTGGTGGCTCTCTAGCATGTGGAAAGGCAAACCGGTTCTTAGAAGGCTTGTCAGTCGAACCAACTCCGAACTGGCACTAGCACCCGGTTCATGCTGGTGGAAAACTGGTAACAGAGTACCAAAGTCCCTAATTCCTGGGGAAAGTTTCTGCGGTATGCAAAAAAGAAAGACCACATACACTGCAGCTAAATACAGTTGTCACTTCTCTTTGGAGAGTTTAATTTAATTCTGTACACCGTTTTATTTCAGGACTGATTCCTGGATTCCGTAAATTGAACAATAATATAACCGATTAAATTCTGTTGTCACTCACAAAACTTTGCGCTTTGGATTCTGCACGTCCCATGAGTCTTGATGTCCCTAACAACATTTGCATGGTTCTGTAGTGATTGTGACCTGTAACATATTGACATCTCTGTCGCTGCTAATGTGATTTTAGATCCAGTCTCATCATTGATCATTTTCCGTACATGCATTAAATCTAAATTGAATTGGGTGATGATCACACACCATTTTATCTAATAAAGTCCCATCTTTGCCTTTCAGAAATCGAGCAATAGCAGATTATCTGCGCTCCAATGGCTACGAAGAGGCATATTCTGTTTTTAAGAAGGAGGCAGAGTTGGATATGGTAGTTGCACATTTTCACAATAAGCTTTAAAATAAAAAAGGCAGTCCCATTTGATGTGTTAGTAGGTCACATTCTCATTCTGACTTATAATTATTTTAGAATGAGGAGTTGGATAAGAAGTATGCAGGCCTTTTGGAAAAGAAATGGACTTCAGTCATCAGATTACAAAAAAAGGTTGGTACAGGTATAATTTTTTTCAGTAAAAAACAAGGCAATATTTCTAAAATGACTGCACAGATGTCTAATCCCAGTACTTCCTGTATTTTGTTAGGTAATGGAGTTGGAGTCCAAACTAAATGAAGCTAAGGAGGAGATCACTTTAGGAGGCCCCGTGGCACAGAAACGAGACCCCAAAGAGTGGATCCCACGCCCGCCAGAGAAGTACGCCCTCAGCGGTCACAGAAGCCCTGTCACACGCGTCATCTTCCACCCTGTGTTCAGCCTCATGGTCTCCGCCTCAGAGGACGCCACTATAAAGGTGTTTTTTTGGTTCTGTATGTTCATGCATCAGATGTTTTGACTTTGATAGGCGGTACAAGGATGTATGCATATGCTATATGGATGTTTTCTTGTGCCACGTTTCAGTTTTCAAATCCATCTGCTCTCATTCTTTTCTGCTGAGTCACTGGCTATCTCCATGGAGAAATCGTGATGCTCTGGTTTCCCAGGGCAACGGTGCAGCGAGTGGTTCTCAGGACACCAGGCAGTGCAGTTTTAAGCGTTCTCAGTCTGCTTTTCTTTATGCGTTTCTCTGTGCCTTTTTCCATGCCAAGGTCTATAGATCTAGGCTGACAAGCCAGACACACATCAAGATGTTGGGTCTGGGAACATCCCATTAGCAGGGCTCAATCCGAGGGGCGGGATGAACGGTTGTCTTTCAAATCCCCTCTGCACGCAATAGGATAGCGCTACAACCAACCAGAGCAACGAAGAAGGTGAAGCGGAGATAGTTGATAGATTAAACTTTCGCTGTATCCGGTCGGCAAAACTCCGAACTCCTTTAGTGCCGTTCTTTGCTGTGCTGCTTTTGCTAGTTATGTATTGGTTTACTAAGAGGTAATTAACAAAACGGCGGAAAAGAGACTAGCACTGATACTAAAGTGTATTCTGAAAGCTCGTAAAGCTAGATTTAAAATAAGACAACGCATGTTATTATCAGCTATTACGGACATTGACTGTGCGATTGCTGAGACATCGGACAGAGAGAGCAAGACTGATATTTACTGAACGCAGAACGAACCTTGCAAAAGACTTTTAAAAAAATGCCAGTTGAAATAAATGCTGCGTGGAGTAGGGCTGTCATTTTTGAGAAAAATCTAATTCGAACGGATATAAAATATCAAGCAATGTATTAGAATATATTTGAATATCTACGACCCCCCCCAAAAAAAACCCGTGACTTAATGTACTAAGACGCTGTTATTAAGAGACCAAACTCAGTAAACATAATACTAATAACGTATACTATGTACAAAAAATCAGATGAGCCCGGAAATTGAACGCAACGCGTTTAATTCCATGTTAAGCGTTTTTCTCCCATAGAAAACCATTAGGCCATAAGAAAACGCTTAAAGGTCCCATGGCATGGCATTTTTCTATTATTTTATAATGTTTCCTGAGGTGTACTTATATTGTTAGACTTTTACATCAAAAAATGTCATAATTTAGAAATAAAAGGCATTTTTTCAATATTGCTGTTTGCCCTGTGGCTGAATGCCCTGCTTCAAGAGGCGTGTCTACTGTGAGACTTCAGTAAAAACGCCCACTGTTGTGATTGGCTGACATCTTTGTATTTTAAATGAGCGGAGGGGGCGTGGTTTAACTTGGTCTATGAGGCACGAGCAGGCACGAGCTGCTGCCAGAGAGACGGATGGACCTGAGTTCACTTCACATCAGTTCTCAGCATGTCTGAACTGTTGTAGTTACAGCATATACTTCAGGTTATTAGTCTATTTCTAGTCGGAGGGACTGTCACTCATGTCAGAAAGTTAGTAACTTTAGGAAATTATGGATCAGCGCTGACTGGAGACGCGAACCGTTTAGAACGATTCAGTCCGATTTGGTGAACTGATTCGGTTCACTAAAAAGAACCGTTTCAAAAGAAAGATTAGTTCGCCAACCGGACATCACTAACGTACCAGAGACGGAGATCAGCGATTGCTAACAAAGTTATTTATAGTAACTACTGAGTTGTGAGAGCGCTGTCAGTCAGTGCAAGTTTATTGTGTTTGTATCTGAGAGTTCTGAATAAACACGAGTCCCAGTCGCACCGAGTCCGTCTTCATCATTATTACCAACTTTGTAACACATGCAAAGTACCATTACAGCTGTCGAGATGAACGAGTTAAAAGTAAGTGTTGATAATGGCATTATTTTTAAAATAAAATAAAAGCGTCAGTGACGCGCGTTGAGTACACAGCGCAAACAAAGACACAACAGCTGTAATCGAATGTAATCCAGTTTATTGTGGGGCTAGGCTGGCTAGCCCGAATATGCTCACGCTTACCCCCCTTCTGCTTAATCTCACGCCGCGTTTGGTGCCTCCGCTGTGGGCCAGATGCAGTACTGGGGGTCGGGGATGTTGAAGGCCAACGGCCAGTGCAGCCCGAGCTTCGGCGTGTGTGAGGCCGATGTTGAGCAGAAACTCATGACTGTATGCACATTTTAGAACCGATAGACGCGACGAGGACGTACAAAAACACTGACTCACAAGATAGAAAACACGAAAAAAACGTTCTGTCTGGAGAGAGAGAAGCTGCATTGTGTGCACGAATAATAAATAATTAGCTACACATCAGAAATTACTGATCACAGATCAGAAGGAACTGAAAAAAGAAGGAACTGCAAACGAGTGTTTGCATGGGCGTGCCAGATTCTCTGGGCGGAGGAAAGGGAGGAAAACGTTCCTGCTTGGACGTCAAACCAGGAGACTTCAGGATTGGCTCGTCTGGCCTGTCATTTTCTCAAAGGCAGAGAGAGACAGCCAGAACTCGGGTTTACACCGATCAACATTTCTATCCACTTGAGGACAATATTCAGGCTAGGGGAACTCATATTAATGTTGAAAAACCTCATAAAATGAAAATTTCATGCCATGGGACCTTTAACGTGGCTTAATGTACTAAGACAGTGTTATTAAGAGACCAAACTCAGGAAACAACCAAAATACTGTTCGATAGAACTGCGTGTGCTTGGTTTGTTACCACAGTTATCTGCGTGCTTCCTCAGGGATGAAGTTCCCCATTTGCGGCTATCTTTTTCTTCAACTCCCCAGGATCCATCTCGACGAGTGCAGGCAGAGCGCGCGCGTGGTTGTGATTCTCCTGGGAGGGCGAATATGGCCCTAATAACTAATATGGATTTGAAATTATTGAAATCTTGAAATACAGGCAAGGCATATGTATTGTAGATGATTTTGTACATCTACAACAGCCTATACATATATTTTTTATATATATTCGTTTGCACGTGACTGTTTAAAACCCGCGTTTAGACCCGTGTTCTCCCTTGTCCGACCCGACCCGCACCCGTATCCGACAAAGTTAGGATGTTTTTCACCCGTTTCAGCAATATTCGCGGGTACCCGAACCCGTGTGGGACTCTGCACGGCACTTTAAAAACCGAATAGTTTATTTATAGTTCGATTACGGATATTTCACGTCATGTTCGAATGCATATTCGAATATCTGATAAAAAGTGACAGCCCTAGCGTGGAGTCAACCAATCAGCATGTTCAGCGCCCAAGTCCCACCCCCGAAAGTTCCTGAACTTTGAAAAACTACTACCTCGCGAGCAGGGCCGTTTGGAGGGGGAAATATTTACCTGGAACTTCAACAAGACCCTGGT
Organism: Gobio gobio; assembly: GCF_949357685.1. NCBI lineage: Eukaryota > Metazoa > Chordata > Actinopteri > Cypriniformes > Gobionidae > Gobio > Gobio gobio. The sequence goes on along the minus strand of NC_137107.1, from coordinate 19,702,200 downwards.
TCCAGCGGTCGAAACACACCGAGTACCACGCCAAAGTTCCTGCGGTGGAAACACACCGAGTACCACGCCAAAGTTCCTGCGGTGGAAACGCAACATCACAACTATTCACTGTTTTCAACCACATAAAGTTTATTTTAGGTTTCAGACATTTATATACACATAAGTACTGGCAAAAAAAATACATTTATAGTTTGTAAAATACACACTGTCTATGGAAATGGCAATAACAATCCTTTCAATTATAAATTGACAAGGTGTTTCATTCATATCAGATACACATTGTGTAGTAACTATAAAGTTTAATCTATTCCCCTACTACACCGGCCACTTTCTTTCATGTATTTTGGGAGAAGTGGATTCATTTATGTGTTGTAAATCTGACTGAACCGGCACAAACTAACATGGCGGTGCCTATTGCGCATTATAGATCAACTGACATGATCGTTAAGGTTTTTAAACGACAAAATGCATTTACTTGCACGTATTTGAGAATCGAAATATCAGGTAGTTGATGACATAGTTAACACATTTGTGAAAACATTCTAGATTGGCGCTCTAGTGCGAAATAGAGCTCGCAAAACTACTTTGTTATACTATTTGTCTAAAAAAAGTAGTTGACATGTCCGCGTTAATACTTGCCTTATGTAAATGACGCTGTGCAGTTTGGTGTTTCTGGGAAAATCCTGCACTGCGTTAAGACTGTGTGTGAGCGGTGTCATGAACTGACCAATATGGTTCACTTATGTGCACTTTGTTCATTCTTTTCTTTTTTTCCATATACACTATCCTTTAAACATTTGGGATCAGAATTTTTTTTTTAAGGAATAATTTTATTTATCAAGAAAACATTAAATTGATCAAAAGTAAAGGTAATCACTTTTACATTTTTACAACAATTATTTCAAATAAATGCAGTTCTTTTGAACTTTCGTTAAAAAAAGATCAGTTTCCACAAAATATTAAGCAGCACAACCATTTTCAACATTGATAATAATAAATATCTCTTGAGCAGCAAATCAGCATATTAGAATGATTTCAGAAGGATCATGTGATACTGAAGCTTTGCAATCATAGGAATAAATTACATTTTAAAATCTATGATCTATAATATATTATAAAAATAATGAATAATTATTATTACTATTATTATTAACAAATATTACTTGTTTTTACTGTGTTTTTGATCAAATAATTGCAGCCTTGGTGAGTATAAGAATCTTTTTCAGAAACATTAAAAAGTATTTCCGAACCCAAATGTTTGAATGGGAGTGTATATTTAGAAATACAAATTGGACAAATGCTATGTATAGTTTTCATAGTAATAATCATATCAGTTATGGAACACCACCGTACATGTAATAATTCTGTTATATAGAATACCTATTCTATATTTTGTTATACATTAATAATATGATTATTTTTTACTATAGTTTTTATTAGCTAAGGGTTGTTTGATTCTAAAAATTTAATTTCTGTGCTGTACCAGAGCACTCGGATGTTTTACTCAAGCTGAATAATCTGTTTTTGAAATTGAGCAACATTACTTTAAAATGTATGTTTATCCCGTTGTGCAGGTTTGGGACTATGAGGCTGGGGATTTCGAGAGGACCCTGAAGGGTCACACTGATTCAGTGCAGGACATCTCCTTTGACCTGACTGGAAAGATGCTGGCTTCTTGCTCCGCGGACATGACCATCAAACTCTGGGACTTCCAGGGCTTTGAGTGCATCAGGACCATGCACGGTACACATTTACTGCATTTGCTCCTTGAATGACCTTTGACCCACCGTGTACTGCAGCCACTACCAATATAGGAGAATTAAAGCTTATTAGTGTGCTGGAGAATCCTCTCTCTGGACGCTGAGACTCAGTCTGGACCTGTTGGTCCGGGGGGAGGGGTAAAGGTTTGTTTGGGGGCAGGATTAACCAGACTGACAGCTTTTAATCTCTCACTCAAATAACAAAGGTGCCTGTTTTAATCATATGCCTGTCCTTTACATCGGTCAGTAACCGACCTTAAAATAAAGATTCAAATTAGTTTTTTTGCTCAACGCAGGATGGATGTGCAAGTCAAAAATCCAGTTGCTTGAACCTAACAGTAACTAAGCTGTTCATCCCACCTTATATTGCATTCATCTTCCTCCCATCCCCAGGACACGATCACAATGTGTCGTCGGTTGCCATCATGCCCAACGGGGATCACATAGTGTCTGCTTCCAGGGATAAGACCATGAAAATGTGGGAAGTGGCCACTGGGTGAGTAATAATGCAGCACATTGTGTGGCTAATTGTGAGCTGAATACTGTTCTCTTTAAGGATTTCAGTGAGTCACATGTTGAGCTCTGAAAATCTTGTCGTTTTTGCCTCAAGAATTTCTTTACATAATTACATAATTAGTCTTTTTTTTTTCTTTTCTCAAAGCAATACAAAACATTCTGGAAGAGTGTGTGTGAATGTATGATTCTCTTGTCTTTCCTCAGTTATTGTGTGAAGACGTTCACGGGTCACAGGGAGTGGGTGCGTATGGTCCGGCCCAATCAAGATGGCACACTGTTGGCCAGCTGCTCTAATGACCAGACGGTGCGCGTGTGGGTGGTGGCCACCAAGGAGTGCAAGGCGGAGCTGCGGGAGCACGAGCATGTGGTGGAGTGCATCTCCTGGGCCCCTGAGAGCGCACACCCCACCATATCTGAGGCTACAGGCTCTGAGGTACTTTGTGTTTGTTTGATGAGGCGTTTCTGGTATTTTTACTGCCTCTTTTTCCCTTTTCTGCATAATGAAAGATACATTTTATTCTGTTAGTAATTTGTCATGTTAACACTCTGCTTGCAGAACAAGAAGAGTGGAAAGCCTGGGCCATTCCTGTTATCTGGATCAAGAGACAAGACCATTAAAATGTGGGATATAAGTACTGGCATGTGCCTTATGACACTGGTAAGTAGGGCTATAGTTCAGGCCGCTTCATTGTATCATATCTATAATCGCGCTGCCTGTGTTCAGAACGGGAAACGAATGCACTGTTTGCTTTTTTTCTCATTGGTATGCATTATTATGGAGGCCCATTTCAACCACATAAGAAAAAAACATGCCTTGTTAAATCATAATTATGACTTGAAGTGTTGAATTTGAAGTTATAGTTATGACTATTTGAAATCATGAGATTTCTAAAGGTGCAGATGTAGGCAAAAAAATGCTTAAACCTATTTAAGAACATTAACATTTGCTTTATAATCTGAAAAATAAAATGTCTATCGTAAAAGAAACTGCAATGTTTGAACAAAACCAATATAAATCTATTTGTAAATGGACCAGTGCAAGCATTTTTTGGTTATATGCATAGATACAATATAAGAACAAAGAAACAGTGCAAATGTCAAATACACAATTAAACAAAGTTACAAATGAAATGGACATTGCTTTAATTTCAGGAAGGTCTACTAAAATTAAGCGTATAGCTTTATAAATTGATAGATAAATGCTTATTAAAGCTAAAGTTATTCATTCAAGAGCTGTGACACAATTTCTCTTTGCCTTTTGTTGTTTGATTCACATGAATGGCTCCAGGTTTTAGGGCTGTAATCAACCAAAGAAAATCTTGGTCGACTGAAGTCCTGAAATTTTCGACTAAAAATCAACTAAAAATGACGTTAGGAAAAAAAAAACTTAAATTAATTAGCTGCGCAGTATTTGGTAGCCTTGTTGTCTGCCTAAATGAATTATAAATAAACACAAAAAACTAGGCTATTTGAAGTATACTAAATAGTATAATTACATTATAATAGTATAAATACTAAATTATTTTGCAATGAAATGAGTTGCATCTCGTGCACCTGCGCAATATCATAGCCTATGATTTCCGAAAATATAGTAACTGTTACTATGTTGTCAACTAGTGATATCATCACAAGAACTTTTGAGGAATATGCAACATAATTTAGACAATTGTTTTTGTCAAATGTATTCTAATAACTGACAGACACTAATATACTATAATACTCTGTGCAGCTCAAACAGGAGCTCAGCTAAACTTCACGGCTGAGAAATGAATAGACTATAAGGCTTTTACTCTTAAACACAAAAGGCACGTCCGTTTTAATAAAAAAGGAATATTTATTAAACAAGCCAGATCAAGAGCAGAAACTAAATAAAGTGCATAACTGAAAAATAAAGCATACGCTCAACACTAATACAAACAGTGGCCACACTGCGCATTAGGCTCCAAATAAAAAACATTGAAATATGGCAATTCTGATATGTTCATATAGCGTACTCAAAACAGACGGGGCAACCTAACGCATACAAGTTAGCTTACCGTTTTTAGGTGATATGACATGTTTGTCGTCAAGCTGTGATATGCAAACTGTTGCTTGCAAAATGTGCATTCGTCTTTTTTCCCCATTTTCTATTTATAAAAAAATGCTGCCACACTGCCGATGTCTTTGTTGACATGGTAGAAGAAGACTGACTAGGAAAACGCTCTCACAATTAAATAAATAATATAGCCTACAGCAAACTAGCCTAACGTTACTTCAATCTGTCTCTCTTCTCTTGTGGGTTGGGCTAATCCAAAATAAGTTAAAACAATGGGGGTGTTCTGAAGACAGACTGTTACCTGTGAAACAGGGGTGCTCTGAAAACACCCCCATTAGCAATTAGTGCTTTCCACCTGATGAAATGAACGCGGCCAAACTGATTAAATGAAAGCAGCAAAAAATCGACCAATCAGAATTTTGGTCTAGCCAGAACGTATCGACTAATAGTCGACTAATCGACTGGGAGATTACAGCCCTACCAGGTTTCAGGTTTATTAGACTGCTGCCCCTTTAAGACAGAATGCAGATCTAATAATATAATTCTCCAATTTCTCCAAACTATTATTCCCATTTAAGATATAAACTGGGTTTAAGTGAATACTCTCCAAGCTAGTCATTTTGACACTATTTGTTGTGTATTTAATGGTTTAGACGTGTACACAAAGCATGTATACATGTATAATGTACAAGTCAGTCCGTTTTGCAGACACACATAAGCCGCCTTGAAGTCTTGCATGGATTATTGTGCATTTAATAGCTCTTTTTATTAGCAAACACGTCCTGCAATTTACAACAATCACAGATTGTGCTGATTCTGACTTTAAGTTTTAGGGAGGAACCAATGCTCACAGGTGTGACGGGAAGGAAGCTGTGCTAGACAGAGCGCGGCTAGTTTTTAATAGTTTTACCTCCATATCATCTTTTTATAATCCTTGGAAGTCAAAAATCGAAAATAAAATTAGATTAATATCGTAATATGATAAGTTTAGTCTGTAATCTTTTGTTTAGTTCTCATGACCATCGTCACTCATTGTGTTGTGCGCTCTGTAGCACAACACAACACTTTCTCTCTCCGTCTCTTCCTCTTTTCCTCTCTTTTCAGTACCCATCCCTAGTTGTAATTATGATAAAAAGAAATGTGCATAAGTAATTATAAGTAATGCGAGTAATATTATAATTATTAAATGTAGTATTTTTGTATTATATCGTAGTATAAAATAATTACGATTTACAAAAGCATGCCATTTTATAGTTGCATGACATTAAAAGTAGCAGCTAATTGCTTCTGCTTATTTCTCATGCTGGAAATGGGAAGTTGCATTGCATTGTGGGTTGTAGTACCCAGTACAGTGTGCTCCGTTTTATATTACACATTTTTGCAAATGTGTTCTTGGTATTTAATACAGAAAGTTTGCGTTGGACTATTTTGAGCCGTCAGTGTGCATATAATGTGGTACTGCTCCGTATTTGTTTGATGAAATATTAGCAACATCTTTTTCAAATTCCAAGCTCTTCATTCATCTTTTACTTCTCTCGCGCCTCAGGTTGGCCATGATAACTGGGTGCGTGGAGTTCTGTTCCATCCGGGTGGGAGATTCGTAGTGAGCTGTGCTGATGACAAGACCCTTCGCATCTGGGACTATAAGAACAAGCGCTGCATGAAGACCCTGTGTGCCCATGAACACTTCGTTACCTCTCTGGGTAAGCCAAGCCGATACTGTCGTCTGGAAATGCATGGCGGTTGACATTTGGCCTTATTACACGGTTATCAAAGCATCCATTAATTCAACGTCATCTCTCTTCCACAGATTTCCACAAGACTTCTCCTTACGTGGTGACGGGAAGTGTAGATCAAACGGTCAAAGTGTGGGAATGTCGCTGAACGCCATAGGATCTGCCCCTTCCCTTTCCCCCCAGCACCACCACTTTGGCCACTCCCACACCTGCTCTTCAGGATGCACTCATTACTATGGTTACCACCTCATCCAGCTCTCTTCTAATTACTATTGTCCTTTTATGTAAATTACTCTGGATGTAGTTTGAGCTTATTAAATGTTACACAAGACACTCACAAGGAGAAAAAAATTAGTCAAAAGTAAAACAAGTATTCTTGCATGGTGAATCCAAAACTTGTATACTGTAAATTTTTTGCTTCTCATCTAAAGTACCGTAGGGATGCAGAGCACAGGTGCTGCTCTCGCCTCGAGCGTTTCTCACCAGAAGGCAGAATGATGCTGTTTGGGGAATTCAGGATACAGGGCACTCAAAACCGTTTACGTTTTCTTTCCTTTGACGTTTGTCGCATTCTGCTTTACAGAAAAGAAAGACTTAACATTTAAACTGACTGAAGATGAGCCGCTTAACGCGTCCGTTCCGGGGGTCTGCAATGTAGTTTCACCACATGAACGTCTGGATGCGCAGCTCTCCCCTTTACGAGAAGATTCGTCACTTTAAGAAGCGCTAAATAGTAGGATACAACTTCAGTTCTCATTCAAAGCTCATCCATGAAGTCCTTCTCCATTTTAAAAACGGGCTTATTGAAGCCGTTTAGGCAAACCTACATGCTATCCTGTTAGAAAAGGAGTGCAGAAGACACAAAATGAGAAGAGTAATCTCTTTTTATAAGGACATGGATCAGTAAAGTGCACTTGTCCCTGGAGGCTATAGTGTTTCACGCAGGGTTTACATTGTTTTTGTTTTCTTTTTTTTTGTACAGAAAATATAAATCTGACACCCTCCATCACCACAACTTGGTATTGGAGGACCTTGATATACTTTATTTACTGATAGAGGGCAAGTGAAGTGCCATTTTGCTCATTCTTAATTGCGCACACTCTCCCTTTTCAGGACCGTGGGACAAAACACTTCACACAAATGCAGCTACATCTCATCCACGTCCTGATTTAGCGCCTCTACTATATTTCCCAGCTTTCGCTCTGACCGCCCACATTCTGCCTTGCTATTCTCAAAAATGACTTCATTCGTTCATAGGTTTCATGAACCCCCTCCTGGCGAACCACTCGACGTCATTTGATATAGCGCTTTCATCGCTTTTTCATTCTGCTGCTTGCCTGCTCTGCCTGTGTGCAGGAGACGTTGCCCGTACAGGCTTTTTTTGGCGTACTCCGTGGTACTGCTCGGTCACCGTGTGCCGATGAGCGATCTTTAATCAGTCTCTCTTGAATCGGGGAGGTTTTTGGCATTGCAGAGGAAGACACTCGCTGTCCTGGACCTTGTGGAGTTTGAGGACGACCCCTCCGTGGTAGATCGACGTGCAATATCTATAGGCTGCTCTGTGTTGACTATTAAGGTGTGTATGTGTTTTCTATGAACACATCTATAGGAAGATGGCCTCCTGATCAGATTTACGGGGCAGACAGACAAAGAGTCCGACAAGAGCAAGTTTAAAATGTTCTCCACTGGCTGCCGTGCAAGGCAACACTTAGCATCTTATAAGACTACATCAGTGGTGAGTAGTTTGCTGTGCTTGCTGGTCCGCAGCGTACTGTTTTGAACAGTAGAGTCATGTATGCCCAAACACTGCCATCCCAAAGCTGTGTATGTAGAATCTATGGGTGTGTGTGTGTGTGTGTGTGTGGACGTCACTTCCTGTCTGTGAGCACACAGCAGACTCTGACTCCAGCTATTCGCTTTCTCTGCCTTGTTAATGTACTGAGAATCCCCAATATCGAGGACTTCATTCTGCTTTTTGTGGTCTCACTGTTGACACACACTCATGCACTCACTTAAATAAATAATTGTTCATCAGTATATCTTGATGTCATTGTTTGCAACATAATTAAAATAATAAAATATCTGTAAATATAAATCATCCCATCTGTTGGCGTTGTTTTTTCAGTTGTGTTTTTCCAAAACAGGTTGTAGACAGGTGGAATTCAATATTACTCGACACAATTTGAGGAGAAAAACAAGCTTACAAACACAACATAAATTATTTTAAAATACATTTGAATTAAAATGTCATTTATATCTTGCTCAATCTTTTAAGACTGAACATTAGTCTGGGGAGTCTGCTCTGTATTTTCTACCGCACAAGAGGCGTGATCAACGGGCATAGTTCAAATGACTCTGTACGCAATTGGATGGTCCTTCAACCAATCAGACCAATGATTCGGGTGACGTACAGCTGCAGGGCGAAATCAAATCACCGGCAGATCTGGCTGGGTTTACCCAGTCTAGTTAAACCTGCCAATAGTGCGCCACGTGGATAAGCCGGTTTGTGATTGGTCCCTGCAGATTTGTAACAGAAGCAGGATAGAAAAATGTACAGGTTTCCAGCCTGAGCTGCAGGGCGAAATCAAATAGCCGGCAGATCGTCTTAATTCATATCCATAATTATTTACTGTTATTTATGTATTTAGATATTTGCATGTTTCCTGGAAGACAAATGAAGTACAATTTACCTTCATACCTACTTTTAAATTCAAAAAGTCTAAGTCAGGTTTGCTGTCTGCATGTATTAATTTGGTTTGCAGGAGACCAAAATAAATCAATAATCTTATTACCCTCAAAAGTAATATAATTGAATATTCAGACATTAAGCAGAACTGATTAAGGCATCGTTCTTATGTTAAATCCCATACAGAGCTCTTTAAATGAGACTGCTCATTGAATATTTGGTAGGCCTAATCCATGTACTGATTCGGTTACGTTACGTCAGCCTTTGATCTGCCACAATGACTTGCACATCTGATGATTCCATGCCTGAGAAACTTCAACAGGCTGGCACCAAAACACTGGTTTCCACGGAAACAGTGGATGAATCCGCATGGACACCGCACTGAAGATGTTGATTTCATGAAGGTTGAAAAACAATACGTTTTCATTGAATTTCTCTGCCAGTCATTTGTTTGTAGACAATCTGGCATTCGAGAAACTATAAACGTGCAATGTTCCTAATAGAGAGAGGGTTATAAAAAGACACCACTAATATAATGTGTTTTAATGTGGTTAGGCTTCATTACATCCCCAGTGATGAGGATATTGGGGACAGGGCTGCTTCTCTAACATATTTCAGCCCACTACATCAGACATGTAGACAGCCGCTCCTGTATCCTGGCAACAGTCACTGTGTGTGTGTGTGTGTGAGACCGAACGCTCAGTTCTCTCTATGGAGTCTAATGAGATGGTCATTGTTTGTAACGGACACCATATGACCACACAAGCATTAACACAATGGCCAACCATATCCCATTTTAGCCAATGTCTTCATTTTTCACTTGTTGGTCTGTCTTAAATCGTGAGAAAGCAATGAGCTACACAGAACAAGTGTTCATAATGACAATTTCAATTTGATGCTGTTATGATTTTATTGACACAGAAAGTATTAAGTTATTAGCATCATTGTAATAGCAGTAGTAATAGGTATTTTTTGATGTATGTTTGGAGTATAACATAAATACTATGGTACATGAATAGTATTTATTCAATATACACCGATCAGGCATAACACTATTACTTCCTTATATTGTGTTGGTCCTGCTTTTGCTGCCAAAACAGCCCTGGCCCGTCGAGACATGGACTCCACTAGACCCCTGAAGGTGTGCTGTGGTATCTCACACCAAGATGCTAGCAGCAGATCCTTTAAGTCCTGTAAGTTGCGAGGTGGGTCCTCCATGGATCGGACTTGTTTGTTCAGCACATCCCAGATGCTCGATTGGATTGAGATCTGGGGGATTTGGAGGCCAAAGTGTACATGGTCTGCAACAATGCTTTGGTAGGTGGGACGTGTCAAAGTAACATCATCACACTGCCATGACCCTGTCGCCGGTTCACCACTGTTCCTTCCTTGGGCCACTTTTGATAGATACTGACCACTGCAGACCGGGAACACCCCACAAGAGCTACAGTTTTGGACCAGTTGTCTAGCCATCACAATTTGGCCCTTGTCAAACTCGCTCGCCCATTTTTCCTGCTTCTAACACATCAACTTTGAGGACAAAATGTTCACTTGGTGCCTAATATATCCCACCCACTAACAGGTGCCATGATGAAGAGATAATCAGTGTTCTTCAGGGGTTCTTCACCTGTCAGGGGTCATTATGTTACGCCTGATCGGTTTATTATCTCTGTTTCAATCCATTTCTGTACTATGGTACCACCACAACAATATTTGTAATCCATCCATCTATTTATTTATCTATCTGAGAGCTAGTTCACCACTAGAGGGAGTGCTGACATTAAAAAACTGAATCTTAGACGTTTGTCTTTAACCCTGCATTCAAAATCTGGATACGATTTTTGCATTCCTGGATCCATGAACGTAAGCTTATGAAAGACAAATAAGTTTTTCAATTAAACCCAATATTGTATCTGATCAGTAACTTCTTATTATTGAGTGAATGCAAAAATCTAAATTGATCATCCCACATATTTTCTAACAAAACAAAAACAACATAAATATTACTCTGGAATGTCTTCAAACAAAGCATATTCATTTTACTGGCATAAACTTTCACTGTCAGATGAATTTGTCTTTCATGCTGAAATAGTTCATAATACAGTATCAAAAATGTGAGATATGGGATATACTAAATGTATTTATATGCATTTTTTGAGACATATAATTCATAGATTTACACAAAACTACCAAAAACTAAAAAATTATTTGCAAAGCTTCATGATCCCATGGGTAAAAATAGACCCAAATGCAAATGGTTATATCTCTTTTTAAAATAAATATATAAATTAATTACGTGTATTTTGATAGTCTTTGTAAAGTTTGGTTCCCGTACTAAAAACTATATGCATTTCTATGTAGCCTTGGTCAAAATGGACCTTAACCTGTATTAATTTACAAAAATAGATACTACTAAGATATATATATCTAAAATGCAGCCTATTGTTTGCATGTCAAGAAATAAACCCCACAATCTCGATATTTTATCCATTGTAAAAATTTGATATTTACCTCAATTTTGTTTCTTTTCAGTTCATAGAATTATAAAATATAAATCACTTATAGTATACAAATACAGAGATGTTCTGTTTTCTGTTTGCAGTTGATTTACAGAGGTCCGAGGAGAAATACATCTCGCTTTATCATCATCCTCACAGCCTGCAGTGATCCAGTAATAATAGTTATGGGGAGGGGCTGTGAATAGCAGTTAGACGGCTGACTCTCTGTCCTACATAGCCTACTGACTATAGTTAGCGAAGTCTGTGCCGTCTAATACATGATGAGCTGCATGTGTCGGCATCTGCTGTTTATGTGTGAAACACTGGCATGCATAGTGTGTGTGTGTATTTGTGTGCATGTATTATCATATCTTTCTTACGCACCTCTGAGCTCAGCGCTGATTGGCGGAGGCACTCTGACTGTGTGCTGGTCATTCTAGGGTATCCCTACAAATCAGCCAATCACAATCTGTTGCCATGCAAGAGCTCATTCATAGAGCTGTCAGCATGGCACGAGCCACAATGCTGTTACAGCAACACATAAACAAGTGTGTTTCTTCACAATACTGCATCTTCAAATAATACAAGTGCCATTAAAAAGACTTCATATTGTGAAATAGACAGAATTGTATAAATTATGAAGTCAGACCATCTTTCAAAGCAATAGAGGTCAGTATTGAATGTATTCCTGTTTATGTTTTTAAGACGTTTGGAGTCGTAAATACGTTATTAAATCAATTATACGATGTGCTTGGATATACAATTAATTTAATGATATATTTAAATACTGAGAAGCTTTCCAGACCTGAAAGAAGATTAATTTGTCTGACTCGCTTTACTACAAAGCAAACCGTGCAAACCGTATTTTGCTTTTAGATAGATGTTACTTATTTAAATTACTTAGGAAATATATTCAGAGATATTGTGAAAATCATAATAAATAGTTTGTTCAGTAACCGAGCTAACCTGTAAAACAAGCTAGGCTGAATATTTGATAGTTAACGTTACGTCACTCGTGACTGCGTCTGTTCACCGCGCCCTCGGTTGCTCAAGAACTTTTATTAATGGCAGGATAAAGTTAAACACACACCAGACAAACATGCTGGTGTACGACTACCGCACAAAATAAAAAATCTTTGTAAAGTGCGCAGATATTTTTGCAGTTTGTTTTCGTCGGTATACAGTGAACATTCACTTTCAAGTTCAACAAGCCTAACCACGATCTGGGCGTGGCATTTTAGATACTCGTTCAGGATGATATTGGCTCACGTTCTATGGCAAGCCGTCTTCACATGTAGGCCTACTCCTTGAAACTAAAACCCTAGTTACCTAGTGTTCTAGTAACCAGTGTTGGGGGTAACGCATAACAAGTAACTTGAGTTATGTAATAATATTACTTTTTCCAAGTAACTAGTAAAGTAACGCATTTCTTTTCAAATTTACAACAAAATATCTGAGTTACTTTTTCAAAAAAGTAACGCAAGTTACACATTAATTTGACTGACAGCTCTCCTGTCCCCATGTTGAGAAAAATAAGTGCAGAGGTGTTGTGTGTAAACATGATGGTTATTGTAGTTCCAGACTAAATGTGAGCATTTATCTCGCTTGCACAATAAAGATTCTGTACTCCTCAAAATGAATAAAATCAGTCAAATGCAAAATCTGAGTACTATGCAAACCTCCAATAATTAAATGTTAAATAAATCAACTATTTGTATGCATAATCTACCTTTATATTTAATTTACCAATGTCTTGCTGCTTACCTTTGATGATGAAAATGCGTTAATACTGTTAATGCGTGAATTTGCATTTTTACCACAGCCCGGGGCTTATTATTTAAATTTTGGTATGAAGAGGTCTTTACCGTTGCACAAAAATATAACCTTTTTGTTATAAACAAAAACAAAAACAAGCCCAGCCCAGGTGAGAAAAAGTAACACAAAAGTAACGTTACGCATTACTTTTCTTAAAAAGTAACTAAGTAACTCAATTAGTTACTTTTTAAGGGAGTAACGCAATATTGTAATGCATTACTTTTCAAAGTAACTTTCCCCAACACTGCTAGTAACAAAAAAAGATTACTATCTATTTCAGTTAACTACTTTTTTGTACACAGTAGCAACTAGTACTGATCTTATTAGAAATTGTTCCAATTGTTAATAGTAAAATATTGATTAATAGTTCGATTTTTAATTGAACTATACAGTAGTCATTTTGACTAGTCATTACATGTGACGAGTAAAAAAAAAAATCTGATTCTAACTAGTGAGACAAGAAATGTTACTAGAAATAACTGCGATAGATAGGCCCTGTCCCAAATTTAACCCTAAGCCCTCACAATCTTCCCCAGAGTCCATACTTTCATGACGTAATGCCACTTTGGCCCTGTCCCAAATGGCACACTCTGTTAAGTCCACAAGACTGTAGGGTGTCCCATTTGCCATTTTAGGTTTCAGGACAGAGCTTTTGAAAGTGTGGCCTTGGAGGAAGATCACAAGGGCTTAGGATTGCATTTGGGACAGGGCCTTTGACTCTGTTGCGGAGCTCGCTTCAGTGCACAAAAGTGTGCATCGAGGGCGCATATCGGCTGCAAAGGGGGCACTCACGAGCACCCATCCCTGACAAATGGGAGACATTAAGGTCTTGTGGACTTAACGGACACATGGATGCGGCAGCCATTGTAAGTCCACGAGACCGCAAGTGCACATGAAGTGTCCCGGGACAGGACCATACTAGTGTTTCAAAAGCTAATACTAACGACTAGTGACAACTAGGCTAAGAATGAAGTACTAGTAGCTAATGAATAAAATTAGAATACATATCAACAACAATTAAAATACATACTAGTTAGAAGTGAATGGTTAATAAATTAATCACAGATCCTCATAGAATTAAAAGGGAATAAATGCATTTTGTTACCATTTAAGGGGTCATGAATTGAGAAATCAAATTTTCCTTGAGCTTTTGACATATAAGAGCTCATCATTCTATACAAATATCCAGTAATTTTCAGAACTGAACACTTCCTTGTTAGTCTAAAAACAGCTTTTATTGAAACCAAGGTCTGAAAATGACTCGTCGTGGAATGTGCCGATATATGATGTGATATATGATGTCATAGATATTTGAAAGAACGCCTCTGCAGAAGAAGAAGATCAACGCCTACATTGTTACATGACAAGTAGTAAGTAAATAACATACATGACGCAAATACTGGATCGAGCGACTAAACGATAAACATGACTTTGAAGAGTATAAAGTGTTGTGGAAAAAGACAGTCGCTGCATAACCTTTTGACTCCAACATTAGAAATGTGCGGTTGAACTTTATTTTTAATCTTTTATTTTAAGATCGCGCAAATAAGACCCTGTGCATTTGTTCACTCCATTTCACAGTGGATTCCTTTGTAAACAAGACTTGCAGAGAGACTGAAATAAAAAAAACGATGATGTGCCTTCTTGGATCCGAGAGGAACGGCGCAACACACTTGTGTGAGTAAAAAAGTTTTTACTATGTGTCATTATTGGTTTGTTACAGATCGTTTGATACTGATTATGTGTATGTGTCTAACCAAAATCACAGAAGAGTCTTGAAACTTATTGTAATATGCAACACAGTTACCCAATCACAGGGTCGTAACCACCATAGGCATAATTTTCCCCAATAATTGGAAATGGCCAAATCATGATATGGCGCAATATATGATATTTATTAATGCTGCTCTCCATTACGCACCGCTCTGTTTGTTGTTAAGATGATAGGCTGGTCTGCCTCAGTGGCCTAACAGTGCTCGTCAATGTCAAACTTATGGCCAATCAGATCAAAGAAGGCGGGGCTTACTATTGACAACAGGCAAGTGTGAATTCTAACACAACACTTTTAGTTTTTACAGTGAAAGAGTGTATGATATAAGTAGCTAAACATCATATTTGACAACTGTTTTATGGATATGTTTAACGACCCGCACTAGTGATGCTTCCATCCACCTTTTTTTATGCGCATTTTAGAATATCGTATAAAAAAAACACAAGATGGAAACGCCAAAAGATAAATTCTAAAAATGTGCATAAAAAATGTATGCGCTCAACTGAGTCGGATAAAAAATGTATCCAATAAGAAAACATGCGCATAAACCACGATGGAAACACATTTACCGAATAAATTCCTCAATGTGCATAAAAAAAAGAATGTGACTTTGCGATGAGAAGGCATAACTGGACCAACCTACAGACAGATCTTGTTGCATAGCATCTGAAATGCTGTTTTGGTCATTCTGACATGCCTGAGCAAAGTCTGTTGTCAAAGTGTTTCAGTATAATTAGTCTTATACGTCATCGTTCCCAAACAGCAGGCATCCGCTTCAGAAAGCAGATAACATCACCGTGTTTATTTTGTTTAGTCTGTGTGCTCATATATTTTATTATAGGCCTATATAGCTAACAAAAGTGAGTGCACCCCTCACATTTAGGTAAATCTTTTCATGGGACAACACTGAAGAATTGTCACTTTGCTACAATGTATAGTATAGTGAGTGTACAGCTTGTATAACAGTGTAAATTTGCTGTCCCCTCAAAATAACTCAATACACAGCCATTAATGTCTAAACCGCTGGCAACAAATGTGAGTTTCACATCTACAATAATTTTACGATGCGACGACAATAGTTTTTGTGCGCAAAAAAAAATAAAAATAACACCTTTATCCAACTTGTTATTGTCTTCCGTGTGTGCCTCCACGACGCATGCGCGAGAATATGACGTAGCGCCGGGGTTCGGGAATCCATGAAATGCACACTTTAGTCCCATTTTGAGAACTACGCCGAGACCTAAAGCACGATCAATAGCTTAGATACGCGCGTCTTCCTCTGCTTGTAAACAAATCGCTTCTGGGTCATGTGTACTAACGACGGATCTGCGTCATATTCTGGCGCATGCGTCGTGGAGGCACACACAGAAGACAAGAACAAGTTGGATAAAGGTGTTATTTTGATTTTTTTTGGCGCACAAAAACTATTGTCGTCGCATCGTAAAATTATTGTAGAGTCACTGTGGTGAGATGGACTTTGTAACGACGTTTTAAGTGCCTTTTATGGGTCTTGTGAGTGTAAATGTACTGAATGCCAATGGAGGCCTATCTGAAGCCTTTCTCAGCCATCAGCTTTCAACAAAAATATCTTCATTTGTGTTCCGAAGATGAACGGAGGTCTTACGGGTGTCGAACGACATGAGGGTGAGTAATAAATGACAGAATTTGTATTTTTGGGTGAACTAACCCTTAATCATAACAATGTAGGCAGGTTTGTAATCTCTGAGATCCCAAATGCGAGGTAGTTAGTTAGTAATTTTGATTTCCATGATCTACATATGTGCATTTTAAGATATTCTGAACGCCAAAAATTAGATAACAATAGCTTGAAAACCATGTCAGTGAGCAGATATGACTGATAAAGTTTGTCAGTGAAGACTAAACATATGTTTAACGGCTATTTATGTTTTTTAATAATTTTCATAATACATGTTAATTTACTGAAGGCTACCAGGAAAGGTAACTAAATGTATTAAATTAATTCACAATATGTACTCCTTCATTACTAATATTATGCCCAATACAGGCTGAAAAAAACAGAGCTTTTTTATTAACTGAAAGCTACAAATGGAATTATATTAATTTACAATCGGCACACATTCATTACTATTATTCATTACTACACATACTATGCCTAATCTGAAGAAAATGGCATTGTTAATATTTCTTGTTTGTTAATTATATTATTTAAATGACATTACATAGGCCTATTTCAATTTTATGGCGAAGTTTATTAATTTGCCTGAATATTTGTGTCATTTGTTTAACATTTCTGACTTAAAGAAGCAGCTGTCAAATATGAAATGTTTAGTTTAACCATATCTCGAACTTGACGTCGAGTCGTGCAGCTAAAATTCGCGCTCAGCCTCAGCAGATTCTGTGCGTACATAAAGCCTGCCTACTCTGATTTGATTGGTTTTCTCAAAATATTTTGACATTGACAAGCGGTCACAGACCAATGAGGCTCAGATCAACGCACACACCTCTGCTTCTGACCTGCGCTCTGTTGCAGATTAAAAGACGAGACGAGACGAAGCCTCCCGCCAGTTTCATAAGTTATAAAGGTTAATCACACATTTTTTAGGATTGGATAGGATGCTGAGCACGTGAACTCAACTTCTTTGGTGAACCATGGCTTCAGCCCAGCCCCCCTAAAATGAGCCTAGTGATGCCCATGGGTTCCACTCAGAACAGGCCTCGCCATGGTTCACCAAAGAAGTTGAGTTCACGTGCTCAGCATCCTATCCAGAGGTTGGCTTTGCAAAATAGACGTATGAGTGCTGCCAGGATTGCTGCAGAGGTTAAAGGGGTGAGGGGTCAGCCTGTCAGTGCTCAGACCATACGCCGCACACTGCATCAAATTGGTCTGCATGGCTGTCGTCCCAGAAGGAAGACTCTTCTAAAGATGATGCACAAGAAAGCCCGCAAACAGTTTGCTGAAGACAAGCAGACTAAGGACATGGATTACTGGAACCATGTCATGTGGTCTGATGAAACCAAGATACACTTATTTGGTTCAGATGGTGTCAAGCGTGTGTGGCGGCAACCAGGTGAGGAGTACAACGACAAGTGTCAGTCAGGCATGGTGGTGAGTGTCATGGTCTGGGGCTGCATGAGTGCTGCCGGCAGCTGCAGTTCATTGAGGGAACCATGAATGCCAACATGTACTGTGACATACTGAAGCAGAACATGATCCCCTCCCTTCGGAAACTGGGCTGCAGGGCAGTATTCCAACATAACCACCCCAAACACACCTCCAAGACAACCACTGCCTTGCTAAAGAAGCTGAGGGTAAAGGTGATGGACTGGCCAAGCATGTCTCCAGACCTAAACCCTATTGAGCATCTGTGGGGCATCCTCAAACGGAAGGTGTCTCTAACATCCACCAGCCCCGTGATGTCATCATAGAGGAGTGGAAGAGGACTACAGTGGCAACCTGTGAACTGCATGCCCAAGAGGGTTAAGGCAGTGCTGGAAAATAATGGTGGCCACACACAATATTGACACTTTGGGCCCAATTTGGACATTTTCACTAAGGGTACTCATTTGTTGCCAGCGGTTTGGACATTAATGGCTGTGTGTTGAGTTATTTTGAGGGGACAGCAAATTTACACTGTTATACAAGTTGTACACTCACTACTTTACATTGTAGCAAAATGTCATTTCTTCAGTGATTTCCCATGAAAAGATATAATAAAATATTTACAAAAATGTGAGGGGTGTATACTGTATACACTATACAGTAGCTTCTACTGCATCAACTTTTTCTTAGTGATATTTATCGCACGTTTATCAGGAAGTGGCGATTTTGTTCACTTCGACTCACTGGATGGAAACACTGCTTTATTCACAAATGTTTTATGCGATATTGTAATTTTGCGCAGTTAAATTAGCAATGTTGGATGGAAACATAGCTAGTAACATACAGTGATGCAAACTACTCAACTTTTTAAATGTTATTTTGCCATTTGGAATTTAAAATATGCTAGCATTTAAATGATGATGTCATTCATAAGTCATAACTGAATGGAACCATACAAACAAGAGTGAAATATTTTTTGAGTTTAAAATTGATTATTTCACAACTATAAGAAGCTTATATTCTTCTTTATTGCCTTAAATCCCTTTTAATAATTTAATTTCTTTACATAAAATGTCCAAGTCATGGTTAGGGGCTTGCCCAATCATAGTAGTGGGCGTGTACTTCCAAGTCTTCAATGTGGCACACCCATAAAAATGGAGTGTTTCACAACCAAGGCTCCAAAACAGGGTAGAAAATAGCCTATTACTTATTAAGTATGTTGTTTTTGTATGTAAAAATCTTGCGAAAGTCATAAATGGACCTCAGACAACAGTATAAAAATGCAGTTAATGACCCCTTTAACAAAGGCACAGATAGTGACTACTAGCAAATGAATGCTTGTGAAATTTAAAATACTAGTTTTACTTTCTAGTATTTAAACAAGTCTTAAAAGTAGATGCTATTAAGAGCAATAAATAGTAAAACGGCTTGCCATACACGGTCTCGCCATGCAAATGAGCCGCGCGCAGCCTTTAGCGGCTGCCCATGTGGACAGACACCATGCCTTGTTGTTCTCCACGCCCATTGGTTCCCTCGCATCGACATGTGCTAATGCACTGCAGGGCAGGGCTGCCGCCAAAACCCGGAAACTGGATTCCATAGACGTTTCACACTATTTCATCCCTTTGTGTTATAGTAAGCGACCGGGAACCAAATTTACACATCATCTATGGTGTCCTAAATCGCATCCCGAAGTCGTGATGATTTCTATACGCATTTCGATCTCATTTGCGAGGTTATGTTCGGCACAGACGCCCGATCCCATCGCTCACCGTGACAGCGTGTTCTGCCCTACTTTTTAACCGCTGGTAGTATGAGGGCGGAGTAGCACTGGCGAGGGCGGACCTTGAACGGTATGCCTTTCGACTTGTTGTGTTTTCTGTTACTCCAATCGCCATCTTGTTGCCAATGAAGTAATGTGTTTCTGATGAATTTCGGGAGCGCCCTGGATGTCTTATGACTGTCTCTGGAAGCCAGTGGATTTTACTGTGATTAAGCCAACACGCATATCCGTATCGGGGGCGTGCATACATTTTAACGGGAACTTATTGTATCGGTATTCAAAATGAGTATCGATACTCTATTGGAAGCGGCCAGATATTTGGAGTGGCAAGCCCAGCAACAACAGATTACACGTGGTAAGGCGGGGGGGAACTGGGTCATTGCATACATCTACAGGATACATTAGATAAGTATGAACTGTTTGGGATTTTGCCCTGCAAATTGCATTTTCATGCCGGCTCACTTCAAGATAAATAACTACAGTAATATTTCCTTTTCCTAGGGGACACCTGCAAATCAGCTTCTTGTTATAAGTAGAGCTCTTTCTCGCTGGTCATGTTCACGGGTTTCCACGCTTTGTAGGGTGCAGTGTTCGTGACTAGGGCATATTTCGCTCACTCGGTTTCCGGGTTAAATCCATGCTATATTTAGTGTGCTACTATACTCGCTCAATAGCGCTGCGGTTACGCTACGGGTGGGTACATTTACCCTGGTACACCGAGTATTTTTTACATACATTTTTAGTCAAGTTTAACATTTTTGCAGTTATATTGTTTGGGTAAAATTAGTTGCCCACTAATTAATACAGGTTATAGCTAAAAGTAGCGAACGTCGTGTTTCTTATCCGTTGGGCGGTGGCATTAGACCAAAAGGTTTTTTCTTTTTTTTACATAATGACATTGCTGAGTGGTTATCTCACTCATGACTTTAAAGACCAGCCTACTTCTCCCTTTACACTTCCTCGTGATCAAACTCGTTTTGCTTGTTGTTGGAGCATTAAATGCCGATATTCCATAAGCAGGCGATGTATTTATCGCTTTAAACAGAGCGGGGGGCTTTTTGTTTCATTCTCGAGGTGACGTGTCAGTAGGGCCACACCCACAGCAAATACCGCGTGCTGAAAGACCGCCCTCTTCGACCACGTGCGCGCCAGACAGCCCCCCCTCCCCAGGTCACAACTGGGGAGAAAATAGGGCAACGCCACCCTCCCTCAATGCAGAAGTTATATAATGTGCATTTTACATGCACATCCAAGTAAGAGCTTTGCAGACTGTGTTTGATTTTCTGGGAATACAGATGAATAGGTTGCAGAATAATAAGTGCAATTGTGGGCATATTTTTGAACATCTCCGCAAGGCCTTTCTCTTGAAAGACTCTTTGCATACACTTACACAATATTTGACCTTGTACTAGATCTAGAAAACTGCATGTAATCTCAAATGTGACGTATTAAATCTCTTCTCTAAGACTCTGTGTTGAAGGAAATGAGAACAATCCCCACATTTTCGGATCTACGTTATCAAAAAAAGCAATTTTATTTGCATAAAAGCAAAGATAATTTCCTTTCACTTTTCATAGTCAAACCTGGTTAAGCTTATGAAAGAGCGTTAAAGACGGGACTGGTCTTTGTCCAGACACTAATTATTTGTTATTTTTATGTTATGATTCCCAAGCTGCCCATGATTATAATAGAGCCCTATACCAGCCAGCACACTTGCTTATCTTCGAGTAACAAAGAGGTTAGGTTGATAAGTCTGTTTGTTCAGTGAAATGTCATGTTTGCATTTGATTGTAATTTCTCAAAATGAAGGTTGTCATTTCTTTTGATGCGAGTATCTTTTTCTCAGTTCTGGTATAGTTTGTTTGAGAATATGGTCTTGGTTTCCGCATTATCTGTGAAAATAGAATGGACCTTTTGCAGTATATTAGATGTGACTGACTGAGGGAACTTTATTAGAAGCTTCCTTTGTCCCAGTTACACAGTTTAGTCCTAAATGTATGCCATGTTTATAACGCACACCCATAAAGCCTGCGGACCACCATAGCATCTCATCTGTGTCCTGACGTCTCAAGAGCTTTACATGCTGCTTATGGAGAGCAATAGATGGCACTTTCATGAGCTTTTCAGAGCTTATTAGCCCGGCTGTATGTTTGCACAATGACACAGATCACTTCAGGAGAGCACTTGAAGCGTTTGTGATTCCCTTCATGCTAACATGCTGTTCATTTTTTGTATGCATGTAAATATCAAGGGAAATGACATTTCACTATGTATTTTTCCTCTCCCATTATATGGAGAAATATGCATGCACCGAAAATATCGATCGCAGT
Source organism: Gobio gobio (assembly GCF_949357685.1). Lineage (NCBI taxonomy): Eukaryota > Metazoa > Chordata > Actinopteri > Cypriniformes > Gobionidae > Gobio > Gobio gobio. Next base: position 19,680,188 of record NC_137107.1, on the reverse strand, counting down.
ATTCGTTTATTTTTGAGGGCTTTTAACATTCTGTATTATTAGTCCTTAGTCCTATATGTCTGATGCAGGATGATCTGTGGCATCTCGTAGTTTTGAACCTTAAAGGTTTAGTTAAAAATGAAAATTGTTATTAATTACTCACTCTCATGTTGTTCCAAACCCCTAAGACCTTCGTTCATCTTCGGAAAACAAATTAAGATATTTTTGATGAAATCTGAGAGGTTGCTGCAATTTACTGCAATGTTATTACCACTTTCAAGGCCCAGACAGGTAGTAAAGACATCGTTAAAATAGTCCATGTGACTACAGTGGGTCAACCTTAATGTTATGAAGCGACGAGAATACTTTTTGTGCGCAAAAGAAAAACAAATGATTCAACAAAAACTATTCTCCTCTTCGCTGCTCACATGGTAAACACAGTGCAGTGCTGGGTCTACGTCAGACCGCGGGCTCACTATTGGCCGACGCTGTTCACGTGAACACAACACGTGTGATGCTGACGCAGGAGCCGGCCAATCAGTGGCCAATATGGAGCTGCCGTTCTGACACAGAACCTGGAAGCTCTGCACTGTTTACTACAATGTGAGCAAAGTCGTTATTTATTTTTTTTTGCTCACAAAAAGTATTCTCGTCACTTCATAACATTAAGGTTGACCCACTGTAGTCACATGGATTATTTTAACGATGTCTTAACTACCTTTCTTGACCTTGAAAGTGTTAATAATGTTGCAGTCAATTTGTGTTCCGAAGATGAACAAAGGTCTTATGGGTTTGGAACGACATGAGGGAGATTAATGACAGTTTAAATTTTTGTGTGAACTAACCCTTTTAGAGCGCTTTGCATCAGGTCACCCCTGCGGCGTCCACATGAAGATACGTAAAGGCCAAGTATGTCAAATCATACTCTGAATTTGTCCTCTGCATTGAACTCATTCAAGTTAGTGCACACACACATACACACACACACACACCTGGAGCAGTGGGCAGCCTTTCACTTCGGAGCCGATTGGGGGTTAGGTGCCTTGCTCAAGGGCACCTCCTAATTTCCTGCCTGTTTTGAGAATCAGATCTGCATCCACGACTGCCCCAGGAATGTGCAAATAATACTTTTGGCTCCGAGACGCTTTGGACCGTAGCCCCTGTATTAAAATTCAAACATCGATCTGAAGTCACATCTCAGATGCAACTGAATATGGATCGATGGGGCTAAACAATAGATCCTTCCATCAATCATGGAAATAGTCTGATGATGGTGGCATTTTAGGCTGCAGATGGTACCGGGCCGGCTTCAGTTTCCCCACGGCAGCTCTTGGCTTCCCGTGCAGACTGCTGTGTGACATCAGTGTAGAGCTGGAGACGAGGCAAGACTCTTCCTGGGGCTTCTCTCTTAAAGAGACAGCTAGCTCGCCTCACACACCCCACCGAAGTCGGTCATGGAGTCATGAATGACTGTGCCCTGCACCGGCTTTCTCTGTTTAAAATGGAAAGTATAGGTACAGCGCAAGTTTTGAGCCCTGCTAGATGAATAGAGCACACAGCGTTTTGATGTATTAAATCACAGGATTGTCTCTTCTGTTGGTTTTCAGCTTCTCATTATTTATTTACACTTCACAGTCCTAAAAGAGCTTTTTAGTCAGAACCTCGACAAGCACTAATTAGTTCCATTACTGATCTCTAAATTGGTATTGATCTCTGGTATTGCTACTGATATTTATTAGCTGTGGTTTCTACTCCTCTTGCTCAAATGTATATATTTTTCCCCAATGGTCAATCAGAACTACCATCATAGCGGGATAATAAATGTTAAAACACCCTTTGAAATCTGTGCTGTGACCATTTACTTCAGGCTATTAATGAACCAGGCAACTACATTAGGGTGACATGAATCTGATTTTCATTAATATAAAATACTTCAGTCTGAGGAAAATAACCACAAGCTGGAGCAAAAACATTTAGATTATACTGTGATAGTCAGTGCGTACGGTAAATAAGGAATCTCTTACAGCAAGTCGTGGTTGGCCAACATGAGGTTTGGACATGATACAATTTAATGACCACAAATTAGATTTTCTTTAATTTCCGCTAGTATTTCACACAATATTTACTCAAATCACTGAATATCAGAAATAATTTTGATCTATTACCATGGGTGTTGGTAGATTTTGGAACTGAGGGGGGAAAGTTATTTTCCAATAATCACTAATAAGTTTGGCTGATATGTTGGTTTGTATCTTAGAATTATCCGTGAGATTCAAGAAGAGAATAACTATGTTTCCGTTCAAGCTGCCAATTTAATTTGTGAGAAATCAAAGTACTAAGCCTAACACTAACCAATGAATCAGTCACATGACTTGATAGTTTTTTTATTTATTGAGCAACTAGGAATTTACTCTGCAAATGTTTCCAAATATAATTTTTTGCACATTTTAGAATTTGTATTATTGTTATACAGCATCCAACAGTTTGCATAATTAAACTTCATTATCCACCTTTTTCCTACACCCATGACACCTTACCCGAATTATCGGAGTAATAACTTTAAACAATCAGCGAATGGTTCACTCTATGAACGCAATACAAAAACTGGGTACAGTGAGATGACCGTATTCTACTCACCCTTCAGTCATCGAACATTAAAATCAAATTTAAAAGTGTAAAAGAATTAACACATTTTTACAACAGACCATGAATAACCCCAAAAGTGTGATTATTTCCACTGCAATATTACAGACGTCTTAATACTAGGGGTGTAAGGATACCCTCATGTCACGATTCGATACATATCACGAGAATGAACTCCCAATACGAAATTATTGCGATTTTCCAAAACATATGCTAAAGTGTTAACAAAAAATGTACTGTTGATTAAAATGCTAAATTTGGTATTACATTGGGGGTGGAAATGGATAGGCTTGGATTTGGTGCTGGTAACCCAATGCACAGGACAATGGTGACACCAGAATAAAAATATTCAGGATTCTGAAGCTGAAAATAGAGACGAGTTTTAGACGAATATGCTTGCAATCTGTCACTGACTAGATATATTTAAAATAATGTAGGCCACTTTTTACTGGTAAAATAAGACATATCAGGACGCATAAATATTCATTATTATACATTATTAACAACATTATATCTAGGAGTTTTTCCACACATTAATAAAAACATTTTTTGGGTGAACTATACACAATACAGATTGTCACTATCCACTCCAAGTTAATACAGAAATATTTATGTAACGTGTTGCCTTAATCAAATATAGTCATTAACTGGAACATTGAGTGATAATATTTCAAAGTAATTTCCATCATTTTGACAGACAGCAATTATTGTGTTTTCCTGCTTTTGAATAATTCCAGTGAACACTGTTAATAAGGATTAGAAGTAAAAAAACAAAAACAAAGGGGGAGACAATTACATTTTAAAGCATCAGTGTGAAAACAAACCTGGAAAGAGACGTGAGAGTTTGGGGAGAAAAACCAGAGATTCTTAGTGTATTCCAGTGAATTATTCATGGGATGTATTGTAAATTAAATCGGGAGAGCAAACCACAAATGCACAGTATAATATGATGTTGTTTATTTATACTGTTACAGTGGAATAAAAAAGGGGGAAAAATAATCAGTAGGAAAGGAATGCAGCGACTGAAAAGAGCTCTTACCACAGATATTCTTGTTATCCCATGTCACATTAAAATAGCGTTACATCATTCTCCTGACGTCTGGAAATAAAACATAAAGGAAATTTTACAGCTCATTCAGTCACACTGACGGATGAGGATTAGTTGTAGTAGCGCAACCTTATGATTTGTTTCAGTCTTTTTGAGTGGAACTTCCCCATACTGGAAGTGCCTCCCATAATCTAATACACAGTTAGGCTTGTTAGGAAAAAGGTGGATATTATTCTCAAATAGCAGAAAGGTCTTCCATCATTTTGTCATTCTTTGTGCATAACATTTTATGTTCTTATTGTTTGTTCTACAGAGGAGGAGCAGCAGAGAGAGAAGGCCCTGCTATCCCGTGAGGCTGAGCAGAAGCTCTCCGCCCCTGTTATCCAGTCTGTCCAAGTCAACCATGTGACCTGGGCAGAAGACATGCGGCTCGAGTCGCACCGCCAGCACCAGCACCATCCTCCGGTCCCGCCCCCTCCCCTCCCACCACCTGTTCCCATAGCTGTCATTCCCATCCCGGTGGTCCCTGCCAACCCTACAGCCCCTTCCATTCAGACTGCTGCGTCCCTTCACACGACTTCTCCAATGACAGTGGTCACATCCTTGGCCACAGCCCTGTCCCCACCAGCAGCCCCTCTCCTCAGTCCCAATGGCAAGGACGCCCACTCCCCTCCACAGCAGCAGCAGCATCAGCAGCAGCAACATCGTCACTTGATTGCACATGTAAAAACAGAAACTAACAGCTTGTCTCCGTTGAATAACGGTCCCAAACAGCTGCAGCCACAACAGACACAGACACTGTTGCAGCCGTATCCAGCCCCCATCATCACGGCCCAGCACCCACCGCAGCAACACGCCCTTCTGCCCCAGCCAGCACTACCCCAACCTCAGCCCACGCTGGCCCAGGTTCAGGCAGGCCAACCGCCCAAGACTAATGGAGCCACTGTGGAAGATCCACGCAACCTGGATGGGAAAAGGAGACCTGGAGGGTGAGCCATGTTTTGTGCTTTTATACAAGAAAGTAGAGCTGCACAATATATATCTAACTTATATATATATATATATATATATATATATATATATATATATATATATATATATATATATATATATATATATATATATATATATATATATATATATATATATATATATATATATATATATATATATATATATATATATATATATATATATATATATATATATATATATATATATATATATATATATATATATATAATATACATACACAGTACCGGTCAAAATTTGTAAAAAATAATAATTATATTTTGCAATATTATTACAATTTAAATGTATGGTTTTCTATTATAATATTCTTTAAAATATAATTTATTTCTTTGATGCAAAGCTGAATTTTCATCAGCCATTAGTCTTCAGTGTCAAATGATCCTTCAGAAATCATTCTATCTAAAAATATTTCACAATATCACAGTTTTCTTTCTGTATTTTTGATCAAATAAATGCGGGCTTGATGAGCATAAGAGACTTATTTCAAAAACATAACAAATAGTAATGTTTCCAAAATTTTGACCGGGACCACACACACACCCACACACACACACCCACCCACACCCACACCCACACCCACCCACACCCACCCACCCACACACACACACACACACACACACACACACACACACACACACACACACACACACACACACACACACACACACACACACACACACACACACACACACACACACACACACACACACACACACACACACACACACACACAGTTTGAGAACAGTAAGATTTTTAAATGTTTTTAAAGTCTCTTCTGCTCACCAAGGCTGCATTTATGTTATTAAAATACAAAAAAAGCTGTAATATTATGAAATATTATTAAAATTTTAAATAACTGTTTTCTATTTGAATATATTTTAAAATGTCATGTATTCCTGTGATGCAAAGCTGAATTTTGAGCATCACTACTGAAGTCGTCAGCGTCACATGATCCTTCAGAAATCATACTAAAATGAGGATTTGCTGCTCAAGAAACATTTATGATTATTATATATGCTGTTCTTTTGAACTTTCTATTCATTAAATAATCCTGAAAAAAAATTGTACACAACTGTTTTCAACATTGATAATAATAATAAATGTTTCTTGAGCAGCAAATCGGCATATTAGAATGATTTCGGAAGGATCATGTGACTCTAAAGACTGGAGTAATGAAGCTGAAAATTCAGCTTTGAATCATAGAAATAAATTGTATTTTAAAATATATTCAAATAGAAATTTTAGAAAGTTTTTTAAATTGTAAAAATATTTTTGCTGTATTTTTGATCAAACAAATGCAGCCTTGGTGAGCATAAGAGACTTCTTTAAAAACAATAAAAAAATGATTCCAAACTTTTGACTGGTAGTGTATATATATTTATGGCTATAAAATAATAACAATAATAATAATAATAATGACTAAATAAAAATACGAAAAACAAAATAAGAAATATTACTACTATACTAATATTGTATTGCTAAAATAAAATCGATTATTTAACAAAAAGAATATAGTGATAATAGATTTTATTTCACATTACAACTGCAAAATTACAATACTAATATTTATGGCTGTCTTAATGTTTTAATTTCCAAAGCGTTAATCCATCACATTTTTATTTTTACAGAAAACCGCAGGGAGATTTGATAATCGCACCAAGCCATTTTGCTGTGTTGGTTTTATTTTGATTATTCGTGCAGCCCTACCAGAAAGCTGAAGAAAAATGTCAAAGCAGTGTAGAATAAACCATAGGAGACACATCATGTAATCATAACTGAATGAAACTGGGTTGGCTATTTTGTTAGGAGATTGCAATTTTAAAAAGTAGGATGCTGTCCTGTACGGTGACCCATGATGAGAAGTAACGCTGCCCCTCAGGTCATGCTGTGTGTTTGCAGGTTGCAGACTGCATTTGTGGTTTCTGATATCATTTACTCACCCACATGTCAATCCAAACCCAAATGACAATTTCTTGGTGACGTGATATTTTGGAGAAAAGCACAATAAAATTTGTTTTAATGACTCCTGCACGGGTTTTTTATACATGGGGTGGCCAAGGCATGAAACAATGAGTGTGTAACCCTAACCTGGCATTAAAAGCATGAATTAATCATGTGATTGGTAATTAGAGGTAGAAGTGTGTGTTCCAAAACTGTTACCCACATTAGCTAAACCTTCCGAGTATGACACTGTGACTGCACTGCGTGTATTACTAGCGCAGAACAGATGTTAACACAATGCATATCTTGCAATGTTTCTATTATCTTAATATTCAATGTTAATACATTTAAAGGGCCTACACTCACCCTACACTTTCCGTTCCATTGACTTCCACGCTTACAAATGTGTCAGACCACAAGCGCAAGCTCATGCGAAAAGTTACTAATTTTGCTGAGTTCTAAAGTTCAGGTTTGGTGAACTCTGTGAATTCGCATCATGTGAAGACGTGTGAACAGTAAAAGATTGATGCGTCACTCACGCCGTGACCTCTTGGCTGAATAAAAAGCACTGTATTTTTGCTGTAAAGTCTAATAGATTTGGATTTTTTTACATTTTGAATGTATTGCTATTTGTTATATGTTGAATTCATGTTCATAAAAAAGACACTGCAGAGTGTGACATCATATCACGACCGTTGCAGTGTCCGAAGAACTTTCGCATGCTCAGTCTAGTGTGGCCGTGGCTTAACAGTGTGCCACGCTGCCACACATCAAAATAAATGCTGCTTTCAACAATAGATCAATTCAATTTCAATCACCAACAAACTGCCAAATTTTGGGGTGGCCAATCAGATGTCAGGGGTGTCCAGTGGCCCCAGACACCCTTCTGGCTCCCCCACTGCCTCCACTATATTGTGAAGGCATATTATAGCAGATCTCAGATGAAAATCTATTGCAGCACTTAAATCTCTTTCGCACATTTTCAAAAACTGATCATTAAGATGCCGTGTGGTAGGTTTGTCAATGTCGGAACACATTCATGTATTTCGTCACTGATCAGGGCTCATCAAGTAAGCAATAATTGATGACGAGTCGTTGAATTATTAGAAAAATAATGCACACCCGAGGTGGTAATGCTACAGTAATATTATTATACTACGGGGCTGTTGAATGCTTGAATCTGAATGGTTGATGAACATTCCAAAGTGTGCAAATGCACTCCATTCAGGTCTTGACCGCATTAGTTATTTCAAAGGTCCTTACAGCCGACAACAGCAAAAGAACCAAAACCCACAACGACACAAGAAAATAAATATGGCCATAAACAATAGGATGGTTTTTTTCCACAAAATTACATTTTATAATGTACAGTAAGCGCATACTCTGTTTCTCCCGCTCTCTCTCCTACTCAAACGCACACACAGTATGGTCGCACAGAAATGTGTTGTCAGCGCTGCTCTCTCTCTGTCATGAGGTAATAACGGCACTGTTCTTGAAGCAGATACAGTTACAGTAGAGACGCTGCTACAGAACACTGTTGAGAGACACACAGACTCGGGTGATTTACATATGCTTAATCTCTTTCTCTCTCTAATAACTGCAATAGTCTGCTATAATTGGCTGAAGCCTCCGTTACTAGCTCTAAAATTACATTTTGGAATTAGCAACAGAGGCTTGGGATGAGATGCGTAAGAAATTAGTCGTACACAAGCGTTTTAAGGACCAAACCTGACAAATGTCTTAAAACACATCATCTGAACAATGTCTTGAGGTGTGGTAACCATAGTAGAAGCGGAATAATTGTCTCGGGGTTATTGAAAAATACATTGGTGTGCATTTTTTCCCCCCCTAATAATTCAAAGGCCCGTCGTCATTGCGTGATTTTTGTTTTCCCCCCAAACCATTTCAGCGGAAACTGCGCCCTGCAGCCGATTCTTAAGATTTTATTGGTCATGTCAATCACAGTACTGATTGCCTACACCAAACACTGATCCCCAAATCTACCGTCACTGTAACCTTAACCAATGAAATTAGCTGCAGGGTTGCTACTCGTTGACTATTCCTTACTTGATGAGCCCTGATCGATGATGCAATACATGATGTGTGTGTGGCACACAGATAACCGCATGTGAGTACCGAATTGAGTTCTCTTTTGCCTCTTCTTGTGCTGGAATAGTTTAAAATTGCTTGAATGTTTCAATTGGCAAGACAAAAAGTGCAAATGATAAACTGTCACTCTATGATGTCACATGCGTGCCAATGAGAGGAAGACTTTCAGTGCAGTTTTGCCCTGTTGTCCACATGAAGCTATCATTTGGCATCAGAAGACACCCAAGGACCACTTTTACAGTGCTTTTTATATCTTTTGTTTTTGGAGCTTGACCAGCCCCTGGTTAGTGTATGCTGTCTTTGTTTGTGTTAGAGCTGCATGAACAATCTTTTGTGTTCCCTGGAAGAAAAAGTGTTTGAAATGACATGAGGGTGAGCGATGATATTTTTTTGTAGTGAAGTACTTATTTGCGCACACGTGCAAGCAGGGGCGCATTAACGCACGTGCTTCCATGAGCTGAAGCCCTGGGGCCTACACTGGGGAGGGGGCTACTGGCTGCACGAAAATTATATTTTTCAAACAATTATTTGTATATATGGGAGTTTGCAGCAGTGACAACAGCATTAAACCAACTCACACACCCGTAAATTTTCAGGACTCCCAACAGCATTTTCGGCAAAGTTTCCTGTAATTTCATTCAGTGTGAGGGAGCCGCCCTGCGCTTTCAGGAAGTTTTAAATCTGGGGATGGAAAAACAGGAATCGCAATATTGCTTAAATGTGATAATTAATTTTAAAATGTATTAAATGCCAACACTTCATGTTGCAAAATAAAGACGCAGTGCTTTAGTGCGTTCGTGCTAGTGCTTTTAGAGCAGTTTGCAATAAGCAAATAGTGCACATTTATGCCATGTGATTATTTTGATCTACTGCTGATGAATAATAAATATCTTGTATAATTTATGTTATTTATATAATTGCATTTTGCCCAGAAAGGTTGAGGCCATTTTCTTTTTGTATTATCTTCATACAACGCCTAATAATGTAGTGTAGTGTTTCCCAACCATTGTGGAAAATGATAAAATTCCAAAAATATAATAATAAATGCTACAAATAAGGTCGTTGCGGTCTCAATTTACGTCTGTATGAGGGTTTTTACATAGCTGCTATTCTGCTGTTCAACAAGCGCCATCTACTGGCAAAGAGGGAATTTGGATATTCAACTATATTTGACCCATACCCCCGGTTTCACAGACAAGGCTTAAGCTAGTCCTAGACTAAAATGCATGTTTGAGTTGTTTTAACTGAAAGAAACTTGCACTGATATATCTTAAAATATGTCAGTGCTATTGTTTTGTCTCAAGATGCATATCAGTAATGTTTTTTTCTAGCGCACGTTTATAAAAGTTCCTTAAAAGTCCTAATTGAACTAATGCCTAATCCTAGTTTACCCTAAACCCTGTTTGTGAAACCGGGCCATAGTGTTGTAAATGTTAACGACAAGACACATTTCTACATAAATAATTGGCAGGAAGCTAAACATTTTTTGAATGTGGGGTAGGGGGGCCTACCGTAATGCAGTAGCCCAGGGGCCTTTGGTTATCTTAATGCGCCCCTGCGTGCAAGAGACCATGAAATGAAATGTAATGGGTTGATTTATGAAAGTTTACATGCAGCGTAGAAACGTATTTAATATTTTCCCTGCAGAGCTGGAACTCGAGAAGTTCACAACAAGCTGGAAAAGAACAGGTGGGTGAACTTCTGTTTACATTTTTGTGTTTATTCATTTGGACAAACAGAAGTGGAGCATATGAACTCATTGAGTTTGAGGTGCAGTTGCCTTAATGTAAGTTGTTTGGTTGCAGGAGTGATCACAGATACATTAACCCTTGGTCGATTTGCAGTTAGTGCATTTGTTTTATTGGCTTGAAGACCTTTGCCCTACTAGTAACCACAGAAACAAATATGATATTTCAAAGCAATTGCCTGTCGACTTCTTCATTGCTGTTACTTCCATCACCAAAATGCTTCGCCTAAACATCTGTTTAAACTCTCACTTGCTTTGCACAAAAAAGAGTGATTAGTGCTTTTCTTTCTGTCACAGACGAGCACATCTAAAAGAATGTTTTGAGACCCTCAAGAGGAACGTTCCTAATGTGGATGAAAAGAAAACTTCCAATTTGAGTGTCCTGAGGAGTGCCCTCCGCTACATCCAGGTAAGTCAATGATGGTGTTGCATGTGTGTGCTATAAAACTAGGATTTTACGTGCATTCAACAGAAGCTGTGTGTGTATACAGTATAAATAACAGTACAGATGTCAATTTAACACGTTTATTAAATTAATTATGGAAAAAGAACGCAATTAAAATCTACCGCACCCGCCCTGCCCCAGACATATATGTAGGTCATTTTACATTTCATTCAGTTCTGTTTGATTACTGACAGAATCTGTGTTCTGAGTACATCTGTCAGGTGAACCAATGATTCAATGGCCCATTCATAACGAGAGCCATTTACTTCATTCCTGAATGAATCAGCCGTTTGACCGAATCAAATGAATGAATGAATGACTCATGACTTACTCATTTAGACATTTACAGACACCTACTGGCACTGGCAGTTTTAGTTTCTTATTTAGAGTATCACTTCATTTAAAAAAAAGAAGAAAAAAAAAACTTTTTTTTTTTTTACATTTCACCCTCGTCGTTTCAAATCTGAATTACTTTTTCTTTATAAAAGAAAATATTCTGAAAACTGTTTTTGTCTGTAAATATAACTAAATACCAATTCAGATGCAGCTACTGAAAAAAATCTTGGTCGTTGTAGCCTAAAAGTTTGTAATAAATCCTATGTTGAATCAAATAAAACATTTCTTTCTAAAGATACTTTTTGTAATGTCTATTTAATACTTTTATCATTTAACACAATGACTTTAAATTATCTTTTGGGGGTAATTTCTTAGTCCAATTAATTGGTTGTGTAACTTGACAGCCCATATATATATATATCAAAATTTGCACATTAAAAATGTTTTCCGTTGAATGCATTAAAAATAAATAAGGGAATTAACAAGCATCAGTACATGATGCTACTACAGTACATGATCACGTGATCATGATCATGATCATTCAAGTGCTAATAAACCATGCAAGCATAAGACGCAAAAATAAGAACTTAAATCTGTACTGGCACGCTGTTAATCTCTTGTCTGTGTGACACACACACACACAGGACTCGTGTGCACAGAAAGCCTCTTCAGACAGCACCGCTTTATGTCCGCTTCGAGTATCCTCATAAGCACAGTCTTAAATGGGTTAAAAAGTGTTAAATGAATGCAAAGAGTTGTGAGGACATCGGGTGCGTGTCAGATCTGGATCTGAGTCACGTGTTTCAGGTCTTTAATGAACTTTATGTGAATCAAAGAACAAAAGAAAAAGAGAAAATCATTCACTGCTCTTGACTGAACTTTTGTAGCTTTAATAAGGATTAAACTGTAATGTATAGCTTATGCAGTTAATACTGTGAAGTGTTTGATAACTTTATTCACTATATATTAGAAACTTTAATGTTAGGTGCAATGTATTGTGAGTATTACAGGAAAAAAGTGATTTAGAAAAAAAAAAATGTAATCGATTGACAGCATATATATATATATGTATGTATGTATATGTATAATTAAATATATATATTTTTCTTTAATGTTTGATGAGCCAGTTTGAATGTTTTTATAACATTCACCTAGAAACACATCCATGCCATTTGCATGACTGTTACGTCTGCTTGTAAAAGTTAATGTTTGAATGTGAGCATGGAGTATTGGAGACCTAAGTTAGACGCCTGAATTCCTAAAAAAATTCATAATATAGTCTAAGCCTAAAGCATATTGTATGATAATACCGAATAACTTGTAGTTGTAAAACGTGTTGGGAATAAATCACAAGATGGGGATTTGTAGACCGTTTCCTCTTATCCTCTGGTTCTCACCCTCCCTCCCTCCCTCCCTCCCACATACACTTCTCCGCACATACTCTACTGGCAGAATGGTGTCATGTGCATCTGCCAAAACATCCTGGGTCGAATTCTTCTCCGTGTGGGCTCATTATATCGTTTCCTTACCCTCTTCCCCTGTTCTTCTCTTACTTTTTTCCATTTGCCTGTTTCTCTTTCCATCTGGTTTTCCATGGCCTGATGTTCAACGTCTAATGTTAGTTCAGATTCCTTGATTTATTTTTATTACATAACATTTTGCACATTTAGAATTAAGTTAGGTGGTCAGTCACAGAATGTGGGTCAACATAACATTATACTTCCCTTTGTTAAGGTGCTAAAGTGCATATCATTTTGCCCGGATCAGAACATTACAACTGACGTAGATACAGCCGACATAAAAGCGCCAAGGTCACACACTCCATCATTTAATTTGCAAACTGCAGCCATGACGATTAGTATAATAGTGTGGGCGGAAAAGTGACCTGTTTATGGAAGATATATCTGAGTTAACATGATCACAAAAGCTATAAAACTGAAGCCGGCGATGGTAATAAAGACACAATAAGCACAAACGAGGGAATATGGGCCGCCCACTTGCACGCTACTCTCTTCTGCAAGCTCTGTTCTCTCTCTCTTTCTCCCCCTCCCTCGCGCACTTTCAGCCTGCTCCGTGTCCACGTGAGACATGAGCACATGGCGAGCGCAAGCCCAGTGACGTCAGCTGCTGTTCTGTGTTAGTCCTTCCCGCCCTCACTCCCTCGTCGTGGTTGCCAAGTCTGTGGATTTCCCACGGATTGGGCTACTTTTACACATTTGCGGCGGGTTATTTTTTAGTCTGCGGGTTGAAGCGACCCCACACTCCACTCTAGAACTATATTTTTACCAGGGAAACCCCCCCTGAAACGCGGTTGGGCTAGTTTTGACCGCAATTGGGCGGGTTTTGAATGGCATTTAAAATGGTTTTGTTACATACCTGGCAACCCGGGTGCTCACGCCAGACACACATACTGAATGAGGCTGTTTAAATGACACACTGTCTTGATAGACTGTTTCATTACGGGTGTGACTCGTGCCGGTTGGCATGCTTCTGTAAAAGTAGGTTACGCTTCATTGTTTGAGTCGGTGGCCTTGTGTGTTTGTTTTTCTTTTGTGGGCCGTAGTCACGTGAATCGTTGTAAACAAGGTGCCCACGAGGAACAGAGCTGGTGGTCAGTGAACAGCAGGGGTTCCTCCGAGTTTTGCTACTGATCTGGATTCAGTCAAATGCTGTTTGCGGGTTTAGCCAAGCATAGCATTCTTCTTTTACGCCCACTAGTTCTAGTGTAATATAACAGGGACAGGAGTGTTGAATTTTCATACAAGATACTACAATGATCGGATCACAGCTGCAATAATGTTCTGGTCCCATCAGGGATTTTTAATAGCCAGTGCTAATGTCAGAATTTCACATTGGTTGACCAATTTGTTTTCAGTGGCTGATATGATGTAATTCTCTGATATACACGTGCAGCTTAATAATGATTAGTCATTGATGATGTGCACAAATTTCTGAAATTAAGCCAAGGATAATGCACTCAAAACGGCGAGAAAAGAACACTTATTAAACATTTAAAAGAACACTTAATATACAGTAAGTCATTGATAACTTTTGTGAAAAAGTACACTTTATTAGTACTTATTACGGAAATAATATACTTGGAACGAATATACTTAAGTTTGACCTGAATGTAATTGTTTCAGATACTTAACTCCATGATATTTACAATTGAATGAAACTAATACATTTTTTATTGAACTTAAGTCTTACTTAAGTGGGTCAAACAACACTTGTAAGTACATCATTTCAAAATGACTTCTGTTGTCTTTGAAATATGGTTCAAATGTACTGTTTAGTGTTCTGACAAGCATTCATGGTAAACTAAAATATACATTAATGTCATTTGACTAATTTCTACTGAAACTTGTATGCCATGCATTTAAAAATAGTTGTAATTACACATTTGTGATGAAATTTAGTACATTTAAAATATAATTACTTTAATATTTTAAATGATGTGCTTTTAGCAATTAGTATGTTCATCACTACTGTTAGTTACTACTTTAAAGCATGACTAAAGTACTTTTTAAATAGTTGTTTATATATTTTTAAGTAAAACTGAATTAGTTAAAGTGATTTATGAAAGTGTACTCTACAAGTACACTTAAGTTGCCTTTTATTGCATTTATATAATTATCTGCAAATACAGTTAAAACAAAAACAACTTTTTTTAAGATTTGAAGTTCGCCAGAATTCAAATTAAATTTACAATTAAGCACACTTCTTTTTCACAAGGGAAGGCTGTCAGTTTTTGGAGTTTATGTGAGGAAATAACTTTTGTTAATTGCTCGTTAAGTTCAAATTGATCGATTAATCAGATATTTCCTAAAAAATAATTTAAAATATATATATAAAAAAATGGATATCCATTGACAAGACAGTCAAAAGATTATGCAACTGGGACACTATTCTATTAATCAATAAATTGGTATGTATAAAACACCATGAAATATTGCATGTCTAATAGCCAATTTATATGATTCCATCACGCACGTGTCATTTCATTGGTTGGATGTATAAATTCAGTGTTACTCGAGCGATCTCTTCCTCAGACTACACGTGATGACAGTGAGCGCTGAGGAGCAGGTGAGAGTGTTTCTAATCACAAAGGAAGAGGGGCATGGAGACGTGAAAGGGGGGAGGGAGTGCGAGAGCCATCGGACTGTAAAACACTAGAGGTCGATGTGAGCCAATCGCATTAGCCCTTGCCTCTCTATTACACCTTCTCATCATCGTTGCTCCTTCCTTGCTCTGTTGCCAAGGAGACCATGGCGGGTTCCAGCTGTTGCCGTGGTGATATCCAGTGGGACCTGAATATCTAGTCTATAGGGATGTGTAGTTGGTTTCTTTACACACAAAAGATGGAGTGGGTTCAAAACTGGCCTGGGGTCAGTCAGCGCACAGTTGATGTATCGGTATTATTATCACTAGCTGAAGTGTCACATTTCCAAGGACTATCATGACAGCACTCCTGATGTTAGGAATGAGTTTTGTGGAACTGCTGGTATTCTTGTTGTCATTCTAATTTGTTGCAATTTTGCATTGTGTATCTAAAGCATATATTCTAGCAGTATTCAGTTCAGTTGTTTGTCCACAAAAAACACTCCAATGTTTTACCATTCATATAACAATTACAAGTAAGCTCTAAAATTCACTTTTACTGGCCATGAAACTTTTTTTTTTGTGTGCAAAATATCAGTTACACGATTTTATTTTTTAATTTATTGGTATCTGTGGATATTTAATGAATTATTACATTGTTATATACACACTACCGTTCAGTATCAGTAAGATTGTTTTAAAATAAATTGAATATTTTTGTTAAGCAAAGAAACATTCAATTGATCAAAAGCGACAAAGATATTTATAATAATGTTACGAAAGATTTCTATTTCAAATAAATGCCGTTATTTTAAACTTTCTATAAATAAAAAAAATCTTTAAAAAACGTATAATGGTTTTCACAAAAATATTATATAGCATTGATAATAATTTCAACATTGATTATAAGAAATGTTGTTTGAGCAGCAAACCGGCTTTTTAGATTAATTTCTAAAGGATCATGTGGCTGAAAATTCTGCGTTGACATCACAGGAATAAATGACATTTTAAAATGTATTAAAATAGAAAATAGTTATTTTAAATTGTAACAATATTTCACATTATTACTGTTTTACTGTATTTTTGATCAAATAAATGCAGCCTTTGTGAGCAGAGAACTTTTTTTATTTTTTATTTAAAATCTAACAAACCGCAAATTTTGGTTGTTTGTGTGTGTATATACTTGTCTTATTGATATCAGTCAGAATTTTAATATCTGCGCATCCCTGCATTTAGTACTTGGTGAGTGTTTAAGTGTAATTTTATTTCAATGTAAACAATTATTTCCATTGTAGTTTAATTTCTGAAGAGTAAATACCGTTTTAAAAGAATGTATTATTTTTTAATATTCTACATTTTAATTAGGCTGGTTGTATACCGTCCATGCAGAAAACAGAAGGTGTTGGCTTGTACGTGTGTGTGTGTGTGTGTGTGTGTGTGTGTGTGTGTGTGTGTGTGTGTTGGCCTGCTGTGTGAAGGGGGTTTAGGGCCAGACATTCCAATCTGACTAATCCTGGATCAGGCAGACTCTCTCTGCCTGTGCTCTCAACCTACTGCACCAGTCGCATTCATATTCCCTTAATACTGTATCAGTGGGTTATATAATCCCAGACACGCACGAAAACCACCATCCACCTCTGCACAATCACTCTCTCTGCACGCTGGCTCACTGTCTGGCTGTGCTCTGTTCTACTGTATACCGCAGTCCTCTGTGACTCTACAGGGCTCCTGCTAATTGGGAGCCAAAATGCCCATGTTGTCACACAGTTTCTTTGGCAGAGCACAGGTGAGGGAGGGACGGAGGAGGAAACCGACTGATGTGAGCGTGTCGGAGCCGGCACGTGCTCCGGGCTTTGACAGATGGGGCGGGGTGTGTAAACTGCTTTGCTCTGAGGACAGTTTGTTTCCTTAAAATCGTATGACTACGCATGTTGAACATGCTGTCGCCGAGCAGTTCTGCTGTCGCACGGCCCGGCCTCTCTTACACATGTTTCTTGAATGCGGATGGACATGCCTGCTCCTCTTCAAAGGTTTAAATATCGAAGCATTTTGTTCCTGTTAGCCTGGTTTGATGTCCCGTGGTCAGATGACTAACACAAAAAGTGGGTCAAACCGTTTGCCTGTGTGACTGCCACATCCTTTTTTATTCCTCCTTTTTTCCCTCTTCCCTTATGACTTCAAACTGTTGCTCTGTTTTTAAAAAGGTTCACCTTGGAATTATTTTGACATCTAAGGTGCGTTTCATCCATACAAATTAGACTTCATGGGGTATTCCTTCCAGGCTTTATAATAGTTTTAAAACCAAACTAAAACCATTTAAAAAAAAGTAAAAAACTGAACAAATCAGAAAACGGCAAGCATTTTTTTTAAAGAAAGCATAAGAGATTCATCTGATCATAGCAATGTGGATATGTTTGCATGAGCTCTGCAATTCGGCACTGTAGTGAAGTCACGTCACGTTTATTTATATAGCACTTTATACAATAGTTTGCTTAAAAGCAAGCAGCTTTATGGTATTAAACAGAAAAACAGACGTCTGAACTCGACAAAGAAATGAACCGGAGAAGATTTATGCTGCATTCACGCCATTTCATAATTACCGCAGCCTCGAGATGACAGCACGTGACGTTATATTCGGAGCTGTGCACGTATTCGGACTGGGAATTATGCGTTTTTATAGGCGTGTTTGACATCGGCTGTGGCTGGATGTAACCGATCGGCAAGAGTTGCCACTTGCTGTTGGGGAGGAGCTAAAAACAGAGACGTGAAGTCGGACATCTTTGATGGCACACGTCACAGTGACGTGCTGTCAGCGCTGTCTCAAGTTGGACGTAATTTCGTAATTGCACTAATTACGACATGCCGTGAGACTTTACACCTCACAGTGGGGGGAGCCTCAGAACCATACCCACCTATTACGTAATCGCCATGTACCAATGGTATTAAAAAGCCGTTTTAAACCATCAAAACAAACCCCAAATGAACTTTGTTTTGGCCTGACGTCACATCAGTTTGTTCCTCGATTTCCCTTGAAGTAAATCGAGGCCTTAACAAGCACCGTCCTTCAGATGAGACATCCTGTTTCTGACTCTCTGCGCTCATTAAAAATCCCATGACACTTATTGTAGAAGAGTAGGGTGGCCAATGCCCAGTGGGTTTCCATTTATTTTCGATAATAGAAAATGTATATAGTTCAGATGTCAGTTAATTTTTAAAAACATGCTTGTCAGCTGATTTAAGAAATGTCATGCCAAAATGAAAATGTGTTTGAGGGATGATGAGTGTTTGTACAATGAGTAAATATGATTCATGCGAATATGAAAGTGCTGGTGATGCAGACTAATGTGTGACGTTTCTTGCAGACGTTGAAGCGGAAAGAAAAGGAGTACGAGCATGAGATGGAGCGCTTGGCGCGGGAGAAGATCGCCACTCAGCAGAGACTCGCGGATCTGAAGAACGAGTTGAGCCAGTGTATAGACGTCATAGAGATCGACAGGATACTCCGACAAACTGTCCAACCTGAAGATGATCAGGCCTCCACTTCGACAGCATCAGGTACAACACACACATGTGAACTTAAAATCCGATTATCAACACTTTATTCCTGTGATGGCAAAGCTCAACTTTCTGCAGACATCACTAGCTACGCCTTTTGAATTCATTCCGATTGATGAAGCGGAACGTCGTGTTTACATGACCGCTAAATAAAGTGATCGGGTTTATGTGCGCATTTGTCACGATTTTCAAATCGGAATTTATTGAATACTAACCATTCTCCTACATAGACAAACATCAAGCCTGCTCTTTAAAACAAGCTATTTCGGGTCCTAATTTAGGAAACAACGAGCACATGAAGCTAGATGCTTGCGTGGGACTGTTTTTTTTCTCGTCCCACTCCCGCTAGGTTCTATTCCGCACCCACCCGCTCCCGCTTAAAATTCACTCCCGACCCGACAGATCCTGCTAAATTTAGACCTTGTTTCTAAATTGTTGTCCGGGCTGTTGTCAGACTGCCTGCTCCCATCCAAAGTACACCAGAGTTACCGACCTCTACCATCTTTGATTTGGAAATGTACTCCCGCCGTGCAAGAAAACTGATCGGGTCCCGCGAGAGAGCCGCAGGAATGCAGACCTTACATGAAGCTTTATGCCGTGCTGCTTATATTAATCAACCAGTAAAAATGCCCCTTCCCGCACCCAAAACAAGGCATCTGTGGAGTCCGAAACAAGGACTGATGGGACTTTGTCCTGCTCCACTTCACAGACGATGAGTGAAAGGAGAATTTTAGAATGGCATGACAGTCATTTATGACTCTTAGTTTCTCGCGTCATCCATCATTATGCCATCTCTACATTGCACATGCGCAGTACTTTACAGTTTCAGAAGGTTTAAATCACACAATCCAAATTAAATTTGAATTGGATTTGGCCAATTCTTTCAGACTGACGTGGTTACATGTGACTTTTTTTTATCCGACTGTGCTAGTAGTCCAATTGCAATCCATGTGAACGCGTCACATGATCCTTCAGAAATCATTCTATGATGCCGAGTTGCAGCTTGAGAAAAATTTCTTATCAATTTTGAAAACCGTTGTGTAGCATAATATTTTTGTGAAAACCTTGATTCTTTGATGAATAGACTTGAAATAGAATATTTTGTATCAGTGTAAACGCCTTGCACCAGAAACAGACCCATAGAATTAAATAAAAATGTATATATAAAATATTTTAATAATAAAACATTTTATATATTAAAACATTTCAAATATTCGTTCTTTCCTTTAAGGCCATATTGAGGTTTCTTTCACCAGAAACGGGTTTCTCTTAGATTAATCTTTTCTTCTGAAAGTATGATTTCATGGGTGTACATATCAAATATACTTTTGTTTGTTTTTTTCCTGATATGATTCATTTGAATGTGTCTGAGGGTGTAAGAGACCACGTAAAATCTAATTACCATGAATCTTTTCCCGCTTTTTCCAGAGGGTGAAGACAACTTCGACCAAGACGTAGAGGATGACCTCCTCTCCTCTCCACCCTCGTCTTCTGCGCCCAAACTGCCCGCACCGGCACCGTCGGAGCCACGTCCTGCCATGCCTCCACCCTCCATCCTCCCTACGCACATCTCCATACAACACAAACCCACCACCCCACCCTCTGCTCCACCCAGCCAACCCCAGCCAGCGGTGGTCACCCCTCAAGCCATCGCCCCTGCACCGCCTTCCCACATCATCTCCCCTCCTCAGCCAACAGTCATCACCCACGCCTCCGTTTCCCATGCGTCCGTCATCCAGGCCGTCAATCACGTCCTCCCAGCTGGGCCTAAACATCTGGCGCACATTGCGCCCTCTAGTGCCGGCCAGCCAATCGGACACATCACCGTGCATCCCGTGGCACACCTCCCTGCAGCCATTTACCCTCAGTCGGTGGCCGTCTCACAACCGGCGATGGTGGGGCACATCACGCACACGTTGGCGCACCACCCGCACACTCACGCCCAAGTTAACGGCACACCGGTCACGGGCCAGCAGGCCGCCATGGTGGGGAAACCCACGGCCGTGGTCGCTCACCATCACACTGGGCTGGTGGGCCAGACGGTGCTCAATCCAGTGACTATGGTAACTGTTCCTCCTTTTCCCGTCAGCACGCTAAAGCTGGCCTGAGAGAAAAGAGACGGTGCGCAAAAAGACTTCAATGAAAGGAGGTCTCACAAAGCGAGAGCAAGATAGACGGCGATCTAGTCACTAAAAGAACGACTAGTTCCCAGTCAGAAATTCACTACTGTTGCTCACACACGCCGGGACCTTGTCAGGATCGGAGCGTGTCCTCTTCTACGTGTAGAAGGGGCTTGCGTGTCTTTTGCCATGCAGCGTTGGAATGAAATACATGTAATGCACTTGCTTAACTAAATTCGAAGACATTGGGTGTCTGTCTTTAGTAATGTGAGAGTGGAGTGCTAAAACAAATCAGTTCCTCCTCCTCTTTTCCTCTTATCCTTTCTGTATGCAAATTCTCACGCTTTACATTCATTCACCAAAAGATTCCACAATGTTAATCAAAAATGAGTGCTTAAAGGTCAATACTGGAAGCATGAGGAGAAAAAAAATAATGTTTACTGTGTAACCATATTTTAGGGGCTTTTAAAACTCTTCAAACGGGGCTTTTGAATACAAAAAAGGTACAGTCAGACTTCAGAAAAATCCGAATCCTCAAAGCGTCTGTATGAGCAAATGCAAGTGCCTAAGCCTCAATTCAAGCCCATTGGCGCCACCTGCTGCCTACGCAACATTGCTGAATATGAAGCGCACGCGCACAAGACTGCCATGACCGTTGACCTTACAGTCACACACACATCTGTTGGCGCACACGAAACACAGTCTTAAAAGGGTCATAATAAGTAAACT
The DNA here is from genome assembly GCF_949357685.1 of Gobio gobio. Taxonomy (NCBI): domain Eukaryota; kingdom Metazoa; phylum Chordata; class Actinopteri; order Cypriniformes; family Gobionidae; genus Gobio; species Gobio gobio. Next base: position 19,658,403 of record NC_137107.1, on the reverse strand, counting down.
CAACATACAATTCAACATCTAAGAAAGACCTATGTATTTAAAAGTACAAGCATTTATAACTTCCAGCAAGTGCTCAGATATTTAACACAATAACAATACTTGATTAACGTTTCAAACTCTTAAAATGTTACGTACTGCGTGTTAAAGCGCGTCGAGATGTCGAGCATTTCCGTCTGTTAAAATCAGCAGCATTACCAGTGTGCTCGTGCTCGTAGCAGCAACACGTTGAAAAGCGTCAAATGAAGTTTTAGAATACGTTAACGTAAACCAACCGCGCGCACGTTCGTAGATGGCTTCTAATGCGCGCGCACTTGTCCACTGTGGACAAGTGCCAATGTGTCCATTCTACGCTCATCGCCGCACAGCCCTTTTCATTTATTTGCGTGATTGAGTAAATTGTCGTGAAGTAGGCGCTTGTTTACAAGCATTATAGGAGGTTAAAACATGCCGTTTTCTGTTTCAAACAACCACATCAGGACAAAAAGCCCCTTTACCAATAGAATCCATTGTTGAACCTGCACAAAGTAGCCATCTTACAGTTTCCCCGTGTATACTCGACGGTTTGCTGTCGATGGTTAGCTAGGCCTACACCACGTTGTTGCTTTATACTGTCACTTTCAAACGGAACACTGTGATTCCTGCTCTTAACATCCTCTTCCTGCTGCAAACGCCCCAAATCCGAGGCTTGGGTTTTCTGTTCCTTTTTCTTTTTGGGGGATGTGAAGATGAAATGATACAATCTGTGCTTCACACTCAGTTAAAAACAAACAAACAAAAAAATAGCCTAACCTTTGTGAAATTTTATTAGTGTGTTTTTGTTTTTCTTTTCTTTATATATGTGTATGGATGTATGTATACATGTGAGGTATATGCACGCATTCACATATATGTGTATGTATTTTAGGATTATACTGATGCCTGGTTTTGCATGTAGATTGCAGTTTTTGTTTGTTTGTTTGTTTAAATTTTAATCCCTCCCCTTATTCCATTTTTGGGACCATGTTTCATACTGTATGATGTGGACGGGACCGTTAGACCTCATTCTACATTGATATTATATATAAATATATGAAAAACTGTGCATTTTTCCCTATGGAGAAAGTTTAAGTTATATATCGCCTGTACATTTTGGGCTGCATTAAGATCGAATTGTCCACCATGTTTAACTAAATAGTAATAAAACTTATTAAAAAATATGCTAGATTACTACAAAAAACATAATGACGATTCATAATAAATCTTATGACATTTACAAGTCAAGTTGTACTGGTCTTATTTCTTGTGTACCACAATAATTGTTCATATTTACATTATAAAATGTATATCTTGTCAGCTAAATGAATTATTTAAATGCATCCCATACTTTTTCGGATGATTCTGAAGGCTAATTTAGGACATGTTCCTTCAAACACCTACATTCACATGACATTGGTTTTACAGTTAATGTATTCACTGCAGTTTCCTTTGACATCTCTAACTGTATTTCAATCATAAACACATTTACATTAATGGATAAGTCTGTCTTAATGTCCATGACGCATCTGTTCCTGAATCCTTTCCAGAACTTCCTGCATCCGCCGCAACTGCAGAAGAAAAAGGGGGGACAAAAATAAAAAAGATTAATTGATTGAATTATATTGCCGTCAATTTAAAGTTTAAACGGAAGGAAAGACTTAAACATTGGCTGTGTTGAAATATACTAATCCTATGGTTGCGGTATGTAGTATGCATACAGTACAGACTGTCAAAACGCATTAAACAAAATTCAAATTGAAAAGCATTTATTTCATATTTGTACTTGAAACGAGTATCAATGCATAATACCTATTCTTTGACTTAGTATTTTTAAATAGCAGATCCATCCAGTGAATGGTCTAGTTAAAAACAAAGAAACCAGTATTACCTCCTCATCTTTCTCCCAAATAAGGCGCTCAGTGTCACTGTCCACAGGCACCAAAGGCACAGGAAGTTCTGAGGCGCTGTCTCTCAGCCGGTTACACAGACTGGATGAACACAACCAATGAAACTCAGTGAGATGAAGCACTGGTAATGATCAAGAACACACCATTCATTTGGACTGCAAAGTACAGTGATCATGTGATGTCAGCTTATCCTCTGACCTGCGTTTCCTCTCTCTGACCACCATGCGGGTCATATTCTGGATGCACTGAGCGCGGTAATTCTCGTAATGCATTTCTTGCGTCACGTCCTTCAGGTCTTGCATGTGTGAGCGCACCAACATGTTCCTCAGCTTCAGGAAGTCGGAGTGCTCTGGGTTTTCCACTACAAGAGTCAAGTCAAATCCTATTTGTATAGCACCTTTCATAAACACAGTTACAAAAATCATGATGTTAATGGTAATAATATCTTTATGCCTTATAGCAGTGGTTCCCAAACTGGGGTACATGAGGTGACAGAGGGGGTATGTGGACAAAATGATGAGTTTTGCAGTTTATTTAATTTTACCCCACCTTAAAATAAGATTAAAACCGAGCATGAATTTCTAATTGGCAAAATGCTCCCTCTAGTGTAAAAATACGAAAATGGTAGTGCCGTAAATAGTCAAATACATGACATCAAATTACAACATTATGGATGAATTTGTATGCAGGTAAAGTAGAAAAAGGCCGATAATTTATTTAGATTTTGCGGCATAGTACATACTGCTTAACATGAGTACTTTACTTACCCAGGTAAGAGCATTTAGTAAAGCTTACTATTGCATAAATGATTTGCAGGGACATTTAATTAATTTGTCAATCTATATAAAAAATAAAATATGTATTCAACACTATTATGCTAGAGTCCGAGTACCTTCCACCACGCCCCAGGGGTACTGACGGCCTCTGAAGCGCCTGCCTTGGCTTTCAACTTGGATGTTACTGCCAATTACCGCAAAAGGAATGCTGTCCTGTAACAAAGGAGGAAATACACATTTGAATTTAGTCAGTGTTCTGGTGAATTTGATGCACATATGGAGCTGGGTAGGGTCACCTTCAGTTCCTGGTGCTGAAGTTTGAACTCCTCATCCTCATCTGAATCACACTCAGGAAACTGGTAGATGTTGATATCGAGACTCTCGATCTCCTCACGAATCTAGAGAGAAAACAAACATACAGGCATAACATTATGACCTTATAATGTGTTGGTCCCCCTTTTGCTGCCAAAACAGCCCTGACTCATTGAGGCATGGACTCCACTAGACCCCTGAAGGTGTGCTGTGGTATCTGGCACCAAGATGTTAGCAGCAGATCCTTTAAGTCCTGTAAGTTGCAAGGTGGGGCCTCCATGGATCGGACTAGTTTGTTCAGCACATCCCACAGATGCTCGATTGGATTGAGATCTGGGGAATTTGGAGGCCAAATGAACACCTCAAACTTGTGCTCTTCAAACCATTTCTGAACCATTTTTGCTTTGTGGCAGGGCGCATTATCTGCTGAGAGAGGCCACAGCCACCAGGGAATACCGTTTCCATGAAAGGGTGTACATGGTCTGCAACAATGCTTAGGTAGGTGGTACGTGTCAAAGTAACATTAACATGGATGGCAGGACCCAAGGGTTCCCAGCAGAACATTGCCCAAAGCCTCAGCCGGCTTGCCTTCTTCCCATAATGCATCCTGGTGCCATGCGTTCCCCAGGTAAGTGACACACACGCACCCGGCCATCCATGTGATGTAAAAGAAAATGTAATTCATCAGACCTTCTTCTGAATGTCACCTTCTTCCATTGCTCCGTGGTCCTGGTCTGATGCTCACGTGCCCACTGTTGGCACTTTCGGCGGTGGACAGGGGTCAGCATGGGCACCCTGACTGGTCTGCGGCTATGCAGCCCCATACGCAACAAACTGCGATGCACTGTGTATTCTGACACCTTTCAATCAGAACCAGCATTACCTTCTTGAGCAATCTGAGCTACAGTAACTCGTCTGTTTGATCGGACCACAGCCTTCGTTCCCCACGTGCATCAATGAGCCTTGGCCGCCCATGACCCTATCGCCGGTTCTCCACTGTTCCTTCCTTGGGCCACTTTTAAAAATACTGACCACTGCAGACCAGGAACAACCCACAAAGGCTGCAGTTTTGAAGATGCTCTGACCCAGTCATCTAGCCATCACAATTTGGCCGTTGTCAAACTCGCTCAAATCCTTACGCTTGCCCATTTTCCTGCTTCTAACACATCAACTTTGAGGACAAAATGTTCACTTGCTGCCTAATATATCCCACCCACTAACAGGGGCCATGATGAAGAGATAATCAGTGTTCTTCACTTCACCTGTCATAAGACCTGTCACGGTCATAATGTTAAGCCTGATCGGTGTATATACACACACCGTTACTTGCCGAGACGTGTCTGTGTATATGTGTTGCTTTGCTGGTCCTCAATGTTACTCAAAGTTTACTCAAAGATTCCTTATTAATTTCAATACATTTAAAGTATGCCCCCTCTGTATGGATAGAACATTGTTACATTAAGGCCAGGACAGGACAGGATGTTTGGTCACCCTAACTGTAGTGCTTGAAGAGAGTGTTTGGTACTGTTTGTTTTGGGTGGGTTTACACTCGGTTCGCTTGGTTCATTTTAGTCCTGGTCCGTTCAGCGTTCACATTGGCATTTAACACCGAACCTAAAGGCACAGGGATATGTTCACAACCTGATTAGTCGGCTTTTATTACGTATATTTCACGACAGAACTTACCGAACATCCAAAACAATGCTAAATGCGCTCGTATGTGCGTAGCCTACATATGATGATATTTTGACCAGCTGAGAACTCCTGAAGAGTTTATAAAATGTGTAAAGTAGTCAAAACAGCAGCAGGAATCACTCCTAGTCACACACACAACTGAAAATCTGCTGCGAGGAGACCTGGTTTTGATGTCGGTACAAAACTATGATGGGCAATATCGATACTATGACAAGACAAAACAGGTATGCTTGAGCATTCTGCCCGTTTTAGGGTCGCATCTTGTGACATGTCCTGTTTTTGGTTCATTTAGATGTCTTTGGTTTGTGATGCATTGATATTTAATTCGAAACCCGTCTTTTCAGCGGTCTCGATCCACCTGTTTGGTGCGCACCAGGGTTCAGATGGCACTTCTTCAAATGATCCGCACTAACAGAGCAATCGCACCAGGGTTCGTTTTAATCCAACCAAACCTGCCAAGTGTGAACACACCCCTACACTGCTGGCCGGACTGCCTGTTGTGTGCAATCTCTTTGCTTTTTGTATATTACTGTAAATAGATTTTCCACACTAGGAAAGCTGTAGGGGGTGTGTCCCATTTCTTTTGTAAATACTGTGTTATAGCCACATTCAGGTGTTATTTTTATTTTTGAATTTTCAAAATGATTTATATTAGAATTATGACAAAACATTGTGTTTTATATTTCTATGTGCTTATTTCTATTGGATCGCAATATTGGTTTGTCAATGTGAGTATGCTGTACAAAGGAAAGAAGAAAATAAATAGAATGAAATTTTTCAAAGAACAATTACTGGATGCTTCTACATATTGTTTGCTCTTGTTTTCGTTAGTCATGGTGTAGGGTAGTAAATGGTATTTTTATTTTATTCTTTGGTAGGGAATTTAGTTGTTCCTGCTAGGAGCTTGCTTGGTTTGTTGTTTGGGCATTTGCTCACCCCTAAAGTTGTGCTTTCACTTGTGGTCCTCACTCTAGACAAGCTTGTAACAATACGCACTAGCTAGGATTTTTATACATTGTGCATACAGACCTTCATTTTCATTTTTCTGACTTCCGCTGGATTGAGACTGTCTGCTTTGGCAAGCACAGGCACTATGTTGACCTTCTCATGTAACGTCTTCATAAACTCCACATCCATCGGCCTGAGACTGCGACAAGAGGGGGAAAAAAACAGTCACACTCATGATCCCTGAGGTTTCCAGGAGAAAATGTAGTAAAAACTCCAGATTTCTATTATTATAAATTTTATTGTGATTTATATAAAATTGTTATTGTGAACAGGTTGACCGTTAAAGTTTCTACAATATGTGATGCTGATATCTGGAAAACTGCAAAAAAAAAGAACAAAAAAAAGAGGAAAATGACAATAGTAAACATTTATTTCTCAGATCATCTGAAAATACTAAATGCCAGCCATTTAAATCACCCCTGGGTTTGTTTCCCCTATAATGACGTAATGAATCATAGTACGACGCATCGTTGGAGAAATTAAAAACTTTATCGCACATCAATGGTTTGAACCATCTTGGTTCAACAGAATAGAAATGATATGTTTTTTATTACATTATATTACTTTTTATTTATATTACTCCATTCTTTACAGATGTTTGCTTCAATCGGGGGTTCTCCCTTACGTCACACGGGGTACTACATTTATTTATTTAGCATATGCTTTTATCCAAAGCGACTTACAAATGAGTAAGTTTGTACTCCCCCCCCCTTAAGTCCCCAGTATGGGTAGGTTTAGGATTAGGCGTGACCGGCACGGAATAAAAGATTTTTAAAAAAAGTTAAATTGCGACCCATTTTATTTTATTAGAACTGCGAGAAACTCGGATTTGAAAAAAGACACAATTGAGAGACAAACTTGCAACTGATTAAAAAAAAAATAATAATTGTGAGATCTCAGTTACCTTTTTTACTTTTTATACCATGGCAGAAAACAAGCTTCCATAAAATAACACGAGAAGTGCTAGTAGTACAAAGTTTCAAACATTGTCCAGTAAAGCTAGAACAAGGAAGGTTATATAAGGGCACGTTTGACAACGTTGTCAAATGTGTGTGAAAAACGCAAAGCAATCCCCGTTTAAAAATGACTAAAAACGCTGTATTCTGCTGCCAGGCCAGTAGTTGACATCCCTTTGTAAGGAAACACAACGTGCCTATAGACTAACTGCGTAATATACACGATGCCACCTTTTTCACAAATTCGCAAATTTTGTTGTTTACACGGAGACGATAAAAGTGTAATTTTAAAACCTTGCACTTTGAATCCTGTTTTTCCAGGATCCCGTTTGAATCCCGTTTTCCTGTTTGCGTTTTAAGGCCCCCCAAATGCCTGTTGTGTAAATTAATGCCCAAAACACAAAGAGTTTTCAGTTTTTAGTTGAAAATGGTGTCGTATAAACGGCCCCTAAGAAATAGAGAATATGTAGTGTACTTTAGTGTTAGTGGAAGCACATTTGCACAAGCACAGTTTTCTTTAAAAACAGCACTTTCATTCTCTTGGCCGACCAGTCTTTCACACTTGTGGTCAAACCATTCATCACTACTTGTGAATAACAAGCACTTTAACTTGTTTTGTCAGGGCGTGTTACCCGTGGCCAAACGGTGAGATGAAGTAGAGGCAGCAGTGCACGCGGTTGTCCTGAATGTTCTTACGGTTGAGGCCGCTTTCGTCACGAAAGTACTGCTCAAACTGCTGGTCAATGTAGTCCACAACTGCCCTCCAGCTATTACAGTGAACATTAAATGGATATTAAAAAGCTGAAAATGAGCAAATGTATTTGATATAGTCACTTCGTATCAACAAAGTCACAAAAACAAGTCACGAGTAACATTATGATAGTCATAGAAACATTTATTCTGAGAGAAATGACTAATAATGCATTCCTACCACTCTGTGTTGTTGACAGCATCCCCGAATCCTGGCGTATCCACGATGGTGAGTCTCAACTTGACTCCTTTCTCCTCTATAGCCACAGTGTGTTTTGTGATCTCCACTGTCTGCGAGATCCGTTCTGCAAATGGATCAGTGACACAAAAAAAAGTTTCAAATGGATTTGAAAATGTATATACCATTTTCAGGAACATTTTTAGATAACTTTAAAAATGTCATGTGGTGGGACCATCAAGTATGCATTTTCCTTACAACTTGAATACATGTTAATGTGTACAAATCTTTTTCAAAATGTTTTCAAATGTATTTTTCAAAGTAAATCAAATATTACATTTTTGGTGGGTATACCATATGACAACCTTGCCTAGTCATAAGCCTATTTGACACATACAGTATTTACTGGTTTTTAAATTACGTACAAGATTCACACATACAAGATAACCGGTATGAGCATGAGCATGTACAAGGTCAGAGCGCACTGATGTAAGAAGTTTGCTGTGGGCCAATCATAAAGCTCTTTCGGACCCGTTTGCGCTCAAGACCCTGCCTTCTTTTCCATTTGTCATCGCTGCTGCTCTTCAGTTATTGTGTATTATAGTAACTGCAATACTGTATGTTTTTAAGAGTAAAACGGTGTGTGATCATTCCCTAAATGCCTGTCACTCAGATGTAAAAAAAAAAAAAGTAACTAAAATTAAACTAAATCTTGTCACCTTGTTAAATTGTGTTTAACGGTATTTTGGTACTGATGTGTGAATGGTATCTTAGCGGTAAAAAGACGGAACGCCATTTCTTGTATGAAGAGCATATTTGTGTTTTTACCAAAAAAGTAGTTCTGATCATTGTATTAAATTACCGGGATTGCTGAGTGGGCTATAGTCTAATTATCTGATATTTTAAGAGACCATATGACTTTTAATTAATCTACAAGTTTTTCAAATATGTATAATATTTTATTAATTAAGAAATTAAAAATATGCTTGATGGTGTATTTACGTCATTGTATTTATAAAATGTATTATATATAAATTATTAGATTTTGCAAACAAAAAATGAGAATAAAAACCATAATACTTATATAAGTGTAAGTAACAACAAAGGTTATTTTACAGAAGAATATTGCTTTCAGTATCATATACTACTATAATTTTTGTTAGTATCTTGAATTCGATTTCTATATTTTCAGTTTTCATTTTTATTATAAGTAGTTTTTATAATTTGGTTTGTATTTTTGCATTTTTGTAAATGACTATACAGTTTGTATTACGTTTTATTTTTACTATTATTTTAGTACTTCAACTTAAACTAAATGAAAATGAGAAGTGTTGCCTTTAAGTGTTTTTATATTTTATTTTAGTTGAATGAATACATATTTCAGTTTATGTTAGTTCAAGTATTGAAAATGTTTTTATGTTTTAGTTCATGATAATATCTCTGACTCTTACCTTCAGCATTGAGCATCTTCCTGTCTTTGTAAAGGTCTGTGAGGAAGAGACTGTTGACTAGTGTAGATTTCCCTAAACCGGACTCCCCTGGAAGAAATCAAAAGAAAGTTTTAAAGCACATCAAATATAACCAGTTTTGGGGAAAGTTACTTTGAAAAGTAATGAATTACAATATTGCGTTACTCACTTAAAAAGTAACTAATTGCGTTACCTAGTTACTTTTTAAGAAAAGTAATGTGTCACATTACTTTTGCGTTACTTTTTTCACCTGGGCTGGGATTGTTGTTGTTTTTTATAACAAAAAAAAAGTTCCATTCGAGCAAATGTAAAGACCCTTTCACACCAAAAGTGAAATGATAAGCCTCAGGCTGAAGGAAATGCAAATTTACATGTACAGTAGAGGGCGGCCATTCTGGATGACAGAAGAATAAGATGCAGGAGAAAAACCAATAAAAACTAAAAAACTAAAGTAATTTTTGCTTATGGTTTAACTGAATCATCAATGGCCAGCAGCAAGTACATTGGTCAATAAAGTGAGATAAAATGCATACAAATATTAGTTTTATTTAACATATTTAATTATTGGAGGTTTGCATAGTATTCTGAATTTTTCATTTCACTGATTTGATTCATTTTGAGGAATACTGAATCTGTTTTTGTGCATGCGAGTACAATAACCATCATGTTTACACACACTGGGCCTCAGTCATGAAACGTTCATAAATATATGAGCAAATTCTGAGTAATTTGCGCGTAAAATGGACCTTTACGAGAACTCTCCTCCAGATTCACAAACGCTTCGTATACCAAAATAGTTAAATGTGTGTATATTAATGAATTCCAAACATTCGTAAATGGGACGCGCGTGCACGCTCATTCATAATTAGCATAATCCCCACCCATGAGTTACAACTGCAAATGACGTGTGCAGGAACGCTGTGGAATCTTCTGGAATTCTTTCTCAGGTTTGGCTCCAGTATATTGCATAAATGCTAAAGAGACTAATTAGCCATATGCCTATCAATAAATATTCAATTATCATGTGTCCATCAAAGCATTTTTAGCCAGCTAAAAATGCCTGGTGCTCTTCTGAAAATGGCCAGCTGGTGGCGCTTGAAGGGCTTTGCAAGGGCAGCGTTTTTCCATCTCAGATACTTTGATTGCTATGAATATGATACAGAATATCCATGGCAGTAATGTGTTACTAGTATCTCATTTTGAAGAATTTAACTGAATATAAAAAATGCAGTAAAAAGTAGTATTAACTTCTCCATTATGTTCAGTCAGTGTACAAGTGGGATGATTGGTTGGTGTAGTTTTTGTCTCGCCCCTCCTCCACTGTGATTGGACGGCCGGGTAAAAAGTGACAATGACGAGCGCTGCCTATTACCCAACATTGAACAGTAAAAAAGACAAGGCAAATCAACTCTTGAAATATTATTATGGTACATAGTGCATCAAAATGCAATGTCATCAGTTTGCCTAAATTAGAACACAGAACGTTCAAATGTTTTACGCACCATTTACACGTGGTAGGGAGCAGGTGTACATTTCTTTCGTACCTACTAACATTTTGAAAATACGAACATTTTCGTGAATCTGAAAATTGACATCGTAGCGGCTTTACGAACAATTTACACACAAATTCGTTCTGCTCGTGTTTCATGAATGAGGCCCAATGCCTCTGCACTTACGATTTTTCTCAACATGGGGACAAGAGAGCTGTCAGTCAATACAAACTAATTTGAAAAAGTAACTCAGATATTTTGTTGTAAATTTTAAAAGTAATGTGTTACTTTACTAGTTACTTGAAAAAGTAATCTGTTTACAAGTTACTTGTAATGAGTTACCCCCAACACTGAATATAACTTTTACTTTGGCTACCTGTCTTTGACATCTGATGACCTCACCTGCCACCATAAGAGTAAAGGCGAACCCCTTTTTCACAGATTTCCTGTGCACTTGGTTAGGCAGCGTCGCAAAGCCAACATACTCCTTATCTTGATCCTAAAAAAAAAAAAGAGCAAAAAAAAAATTCTCAGATGGTGATTTGATTTCAAAATAAGTGAACTTGGATTTTTTTAAGTTTGGAGCAAGCAATATAATAGCCCGAGTCAAAATTACACCACACAGAGCATTATCAATACCTCAGCTGAGTCATAGGGGTCAAATCTGCCCCAAGGACTTTTTGGGCGAGAGGGGCTCAGAGGAGAATCCAGAGAGCTCATGGAGCTGAGCGGGCCACGGCGAAGTAACTCTGGCTCAGAGCCCAGGAGACTTCTGCTCATCGGTCGTGTGAAAGTGGGCGTCCCTGGGGTGTGAGGGTGGGTGCTGCCGTCAGGCTCCCTGTCCATCATGGGCACCTCATGTCCAGGGAAAGTGTGATCGGCTCTAGGGGGTAGGTCTCTCATGGTATAGGCCAGTTCAGCATCCTCACAGTCTTCTATGGCTAAACTAGACAACTGCAGATGACACAGATAAACTCTAAATGATCAGTTTGGACCTAATGGTGCATTATTCCATTTGTCCTTGGAAGTGGGAGATTCCTAGTTCCCAGTAGGAACTTTTAACTGGAATGCCCACTCAAAGCAGGGTTGCAACTGGGAAACTCAGGGCAAGCAAAACAACACCGACTTCAGAATCTAATATGGATGCTCAGCGCACCAGTAGTGATATACTTCTGTTTGTCTGTGTCATAATAAACTCAGTGCCTAGTGCACATACTATCCATACTCTATTTGTAAACATACTTTGGCATACTGTGCAAAATACAGATTTTTTTTTTTTATGCGTTTGTATTCCGAAAGAGCAAGCACAACAAAGGTTTGCCTGGACGCATCCATGTTAGTTCTCGGACCATGTGTACTGGAACGCGGTCAACTTGGGTGTGACGTCATTCCCAGCTGCGACATCCCACTTCCGAGGTAAATGGTCACAGAATAAACTGCAGGAAAGTGGACCTTTGAGGGCCAGAGTTGAAATCCCCTGATAACATGCATTTAAAAATAGTATTGCATCTTCAGATTTAGGAGTGCAAGATTAAAGATTAAAATGGGAAAATCTTCCATTGACATAATTTTCAATATATTTTAAACATTCATTGTTCTGTTATTTGCATATGAATTGTGATTGGGCTTCTTTCTTGCATGTCTTTTCATACTAAATTGTAATTGGTGTTATTTTCCTGTATTTAATTGTGATTGGCCTGTCAATTTATCCACAATAATGTCAAATGGATAAATGACCAAAACGCATTTGTGTGAGGAAACATAATGATGTTATTTATTTTATTTATATCATTTTTAATTATTTATTTAGTAATTTCAGAGCTTGACAGAACCAGACCCCATTTACTTTCATTATATTGAAGTGCATTGGAAGCATTATAAGAGAAAATCATAAGTGGCATTGCCTTTAATTATACATAACGTTACTTTATCATCTGTGCACCCCAAAAATCAGTTCTCTCACCTTCACATCATGTTGTTCTAAACCTATTCATGAAACACAAAAAGGAATGTACCAGCTTCTCAATTCCATGCAATTAAAGTGAATGTGGACTGGGTCTGTCACACTCCAATTTACATTTGACTGTAAAATTACATGAAAAACAGTTTCCCTCGTATTTAGAAAGAAAGCTTACTGTTATCCAACTACCATGTTTTTATTGTACTTCATTTTTACAGGACACACTCAGGCTTGAATGTCACAAATAAACAGAGCTTCAACACAAAGTCGTTCAGTCTCTAATGCAAACAACGTGACCCGCATTCATCCAGCCTGTCACTGTTCATTAGTCCAGACACATTAATACCTCACACTAATGCTCTGATCTCCAGTAAGATGCTAGACAAGTGGGGGTCGTGACTGCACAGTTTGATTGTTTTGTTACAAATCTAACTACATTTCAATCATAAATGAGAAGTTGAATTGTTATGCATCCATACCTCCGGATCTGGAGCCAATGAAAGTGTGTAAACAGAGAGAGAAAGAGACCATATTAAAGTTAAAACATTTATGTAAAATCGGTTAGCTACGTTTATGACCTACATTTGCATATCCATAGATTAGAAAATAAATTGTGTTTATTTTAAAATAGCCCTTACCGCGTTGTCTGTACATCGCATTCACGAACCGGTTGGTGGTCGACGACAAGTGCTCCATTTCACCGGACGGAGTTTACATCCACTTGTCAATGCCTTTGATGTTTACCTAAATGAATATTTCTCTATGCGGAGTTTATCTGTGGAGATTAGTACAGGAAAAACACTTTCCTGACACTAAATGTCCAGGATATAAGGAGGAAAGCACAGGTACAACACACACAAACCAGCACGGCCAACTGTTCAAGGCTATATCAGTGAGAGCTGTGCTGTGCGTCGCGTTCACTTGCAGTGTGTACTGGGAGCGTTTTAGTCGCGTCGCGCTTATTAACCGGTCTTTGATTGGTCGACTAGGTGCCGACGCCAGCTTGAAGACGCGTTGATTCGCGTCATAGCGTTTGCTGGTCGGTATAATAATAATTATATTGCGTTTAAAATACATATACCAATGAACAATTTAAACAACTAGAATAAGTAAATAATAAATGTGTTCAACTCTGAACTAATTGCTATAACCATGAAAAGACTGATGTTTAGAGACGCCTGTAGCAAATGCAAAAACAGTAATGAACTAACAATGTAGGCCTACAGCAGGTTATTTTAACTTTCTGGTTAATTAAGGGATCATCTTTTTTATTTCAAATTGTATTTCTTACTAAGATCAGGTTCTGATTAAGATTACATTGTAAAGTACAAACTACCGGTATGTAATGTAAATACACCGATCAGGCCTAACATTACGAGCACGAGCACTGACAGGTGAGGTGAATTACACTGATTATCTCTTCATCACGGCACTTGCTATTGGGTGGGATATATTAGGCAGCAAGTGAACATTTCGTCCTCAAAGTTGATGTGTTAGAAGCAGGAAAAATGGGCAAGCGTAAGGATTTGAGCGAGGTTGACAACGGCCAAATTGTGATGGGTCCAAAACTGCAGCTCTTGTGGGGTGTTCCCGGTCTACAGTGGTCAGTATCTATCAAAAGTGGTCCGAGGAAGGAACAGAGGTGAACCTCTGTGCATCGCAGTTTGTTGCGTATGGGGCTGCATAGCCACAGACCAGTCAGAGTGCTCATGCTGACCCCTGCCCACTGCCGAAAGCGCCAACATTGGGCACGTGAGCATCAGACCAGGACCACGGAGCAATGGAAGGAGGTGACATTCAGAAGAAGGTCTGATGAATTACATTTTCTTTTACATCACATGGATGGCCGGGTGCGTGTGCGTCTCTTACCTGAGGAACACATGGCACCAGGATGCACTATGGGAAGAAGGCAAGCCGGCTGAGGCTTTGGGCAATGTTCTGCTGGGAACCCTTGGGTCCTGCCATACGTGTGGATGTTACTTTGACACGTAACACCTACCTGAGCATTGTTGCAGACCATGTACACCTTTTCATGGATACGGTATTCCCTGGTGGCTGTGGCCTCTCTCAGCAGGATAATGCGCACTGCCACAAAGCAAAAATGGCTCAGAAATGGTTTGAGGAGCACAACGACGAGTTTGAGGTGTTGACTTGGCATCCAAATTCCCCAGATCTCAATCCAACCAGGTATCTGTGGGATGTGCTGAACAAACAAGTCCGATCCATGAAGGCTCCCCTAATCAATCATATAGGCCTAATGTAATTTGATACAACATATAATTTTCTAAGCATTCCTAAAGAATGTGGTTAGATTTTTCAGGTGTGATGGAGCTAAAATCTACAGGATGGTAGCCTTCCAGGAGAAGGGGTTGGACACCCCTGTCCTACTATACAATGAGCTGTGTGAAACCCTGCACAAAAACATCTAGGTAAAAAAAATGCTCAAAATGCATGATGGGGGACTGTGTACAGGGGGCCCAAAGGCCATGAGGGCCTATAAGGATCTTCCCTAAGGGCTACATGGGTACATAGGTAAGGGAAGTGGCTTACTGGCAAAGAGGATGATCATTGGGGAATCAGAGACACAAGGAGCAAGTAGGAGCTCTTTGGAGAAACGTTGGCGGTAAGTATTCAGGCAAAAAGACTGTAGTCCTTATCATAGACAATGAATGAAGATTAGGTGTGTGCTTAAATACTGTGGTGGTGAGCATGCTGATCAGGTGCAGGTGCAGGTTATGAGCAGGAGGAATGCTGGGAATTGTAGTTTTGAGTGTAAGTGAGGGAGTGCAGCAGTTAGGGAAGACGGTGCACTTTTGACAATACATGTCAATTCCACTGTTAAATATTGCTAGTTATGTTTTTCAATTTCAACTCACCATAATTTATAAAGTTAAAAGCAATAAAAAAGATGCGGATTATAGTTACATAGTTTTTCATTTTTGTTTTTGAGGTTTTTTTTTGCCTTACCCCAGATCTATTCATTAACCTCAGATATGTAAAATGTTTCACACACTTCAAAGCAATTTAAAGAGCTCAAACACTTGCCATGTCTCTGTTTTTATTCTGTTAAAAAAATTACAATATTCATTTTAAAATTAATGTAATTGTCTGGTAATTTGTCAGCCCTTTTATATTAGCAGGATAATTGCTGCTTAAACAAATTTTTGTTGTTGTGATTTTTCATTCTATATGATACAATTTAATTTATTTATCTATTCATTGCCTCTTCCATCTAGTGGTTTCAGTGACACACATATTGTCCTCTTCTGTTATCCAGCTGGCAAATCCTTACACATTCTCCTATTGGTGAAAATAAAAAAATCATCATTATTATTATTAACAAGCTTATGAAATTTTCTCAGTGCTAAAGGATAAATGAGTTGAATGTTTTTTTTTTTACCAAGCACGGGTTCTTGCACAGGCAATTGATACGATAATTCTCATACAGCACATGGTGAGTGGTTTGTTTCAGGTCCTGCATGTGTGTGCGGATCAACATGTTCCTCAGATGCACAAAGTCACTGTGAGATGGATTCTCTACTGTTGGAGAGGAAAAGGGTGATGCTTAAAAGAGCTGTTACATACAGTACACATACACACCATATACAACCTCTCTGCTATATTTCAAAAATTTTGAACATAAAAAATGGTCTCTTTTATATATGAAAAAAGAGCAGTGTAATCCTTCACAATTTCTCATTTTGTGTTACACAAAAGGAAATCATATAGGTTGGAAACATTATAACGACAGATACAATGACATAATTTCTATTTTTGAGTGATCTCATGACATCTGATGGTGTGAGTGAACATACCCTCTACAATCCCCCATGGATAGACACGGGCTCGAACTCTTCTGCCATCTCTCTCTACTACTGTATTACTCCCAATAACAGCAAAGGGTATACATCTCTATGAGAGGACATGGAAACATTGTAGAGCTGTCACAAAAGGATTATAAACAAGCTAAACCCTTGTGAAGAAGTACCCTCAATTGTATTGAATGTCAAATCTGAAAAGTATATTTAAAAAAAATACTAAGTGTACTTAAAGGGATAGTTCACCCAAAAATTTAAATTAGCCCATGATTTACTCACCCTCAAGTCATCCGAGGTGTATATATGACATTCTTCTTTCAGACGAATAAAATCTGAGTTATATTAAAAATGTTCAGGCTAATCCAAGCATTAGAATGGCAGTAATAGTTGCTCTGCTTTTGAAGTCCATAAAAAATGCATCTGTCTGTCAAATAATGTGCTCCACGCGGCTCCGGGGTGTTAATAAAGGCCTTCTGAAGTGAATTGATGCGTTTGTGTAAGAAAAATATCCATATTTAAAAATGTATTTCATTTTTTTCTATCAGCCTTCCCTGCGCCATCACTTCCGGCGAATAAGGTCAAAATGCATGCAAAATACCGGCTCGATCATAGACATATCGATAGATTCCTCATTAGTGCCTGCGCGGATCGGTCGAATGAGGCATGTATATATATATCTTTGATCGCGCTAGTATTTTGACCTTATTCGCCAGAAGTTATGGCGCTGGGAATACTAGATGACATTCGTCTGATAAGAGGTAAAAAAAAACATAAATACTGTTTGGTTTCTCGCAGAAACTGATCGTTTCGTGTCTTAAGGCATCAATGTGTCGCCACAAGCCGCAGGGTTTAATATGGATTCGTATGTCTATGTGTTTTTACTCTCATTGTTCTCATACTCTAAAATATTCCCCATTGACATGCATTATACGACTATCACACTGCAACAGTTGGAGTTAAAAATCTTCAATTGTGTTCTACTGAAGAAAGAAAGACACGTACATATTGGATGCCCTGGGGGTAAGCAGATAAACATAAAAATTTCGTTTTTGGGTGAGCTATCCCTTTAAAGAGAGTATACTTTCATGACGCACACTTTCAAAAAGTGCACTTTAAATGTCAAATCAAAAGTTTAAATCATTATGTTTTAATAATATTTTGTTGTACACTACACATATATTGATGTCAACTAACATATTAAAGGCACAGTATGTAAGTTTCGCGGCTAGAGGTTGCTTATTCAAAACAAAGGCGTAGCTTGATGACGGTGAATGAGCGTGGAATCATGGGAGTTGTAGTCTTGACTCTTAAACTTGCCAAAATAGTGTTGTCTCAAGGCAGTTTGAGTGCTGGTTCGGAGTCAGAGACTAGTTTCAAATCAAAGCCAGTTGCATAAACTAAGCCATTATGTTAAGACAATGTCTTAAGATCTAGTATGAGCCACTAGCAGTTAGGCAAGTGGCATTCAGTCTTACTTTTCGTATCAAATTAGGCCAGTCTATGTTTTTATGTAACTGATTTAAAAAAATTATGAACAGTCTTAAAGAAAAAAAATTATGTCTAACTTGTAAGACTAGTCTTAACGGTTTATGCAACTGGCCCCAGCTCTCAATTGTAATCTCCGTCTATAGAAATTACAGCGAGCTGCATGAATGCGTTGGATTCGCTGTGTTTTGATGCCGATAGGTTTGCAAAGCCATGTGCATCAATAGTAACTCAACGTTCGCCATTGTTGATGGAAGGGTTGTTCAAGATGCATCAGCGCTGTGCAGACCGATCAGCGCATGACATCAAAGTACAACGAGACGACTCATTGCTTTTGCTTTTGAAACGCTCCTGCTGTATTTTGATATCATACGCTGATCGGTCAACGTATACAAATCTACAAATTTCAATAGAAATGACATTAATATATATTTTAGTTAACTATAAATGCTTATCAGTACATTTAAAAGTATATTTCACCATATTTCAAAAACAATAGAAGTAATTATGTAATTACATATAAAGATGGACATATACTACAAAAAAACACTCTTAAGTTCTGCACTAAATATACATTCAAACTATAATATATTTTGATTTAATAACATGTAAATCTAAGAAAAGGAATATCCTTTTTAAAAGTATGTTATTTTCAATACTCTTATTTTGTGTACCTCTTTATCACAAGGGAAAGAATACATGTCACAACTGCTTTTAAAAAGCAAAAAGAAATCTGTGACTCATTTCCAAAAGAAAATAATGACTGTAGTGCTGACCTTTAACTCTAGATCCTGCTGCCCATTATTCGGACCACACTCTGGGATCTGGAAGGTCTTAATTTTGCATTTGTCCATTTCTGTCAAAATCTAAGGAAACAAATGCAATACATTTGCTTAAAGGGATAGTTCACCCAAAAATGAAAATTTGATGTTTTTCTGCTTACCCCCAGGGCATCAGATGTCGGTGTCTTTGTGTCTTCAGACCGGCGCGGTCATAGATATATACATAGATTCCCCATTAGTACCTGCGCGGATCGGTCGAATGAGGAATCTACGTATATTTCTATGATCGCGCCGGTATTTTGACCTTATTCACAGGAAGTTATGGCGGTCTGGAGAGCTGATGACATTCGTCTGATATGAGGTGAAATAAAAGCATAAATACCGTTCGGTTTCTCGCAGAAACTGATCGTTTCGTGTCTTAAGACATCAATGTGTCGCCACGAGCCGCAGGGTTTAATTTGAAGTTGTCTGTGCATGTTTTTTTTACTCTAATAGAATTGGACCCCATTCACATGCATTATATGACTGACAGACGGCCTCGGTTGGAGTTAAAAATCTTCATTTGTGTTCTACTGAAGAAACAAAGACACCTACATCTTGGATGCCCTGGGGGTAAGCAGAAAAACATCAAATTTTCGTTTTTGGGTGAACTATCCCTTTAACTCGAAGATCTGGTGGTTGTTGTTGATAATGGAAGTCATGTTCTCAAACATACATCTATATGATACACTTTTGAAACAGATTTTCAGTACATGCTCATTCTCACCGTGGCTTTCATATTGCGTTTCTCTTTTGGAGTGAGGCTGTCTGCTTTAGCCAGCACAGGGACAATGTTGACCTTCTGATCCAGGGCCTTCATGAAGTTCACATCAATTGGTTTGAGGCTGAGACAGCGCAAAAATTACATTTATTAACTGACTTTAGTCTATATGTTTATGGTTAGGGAAAGCTTGAGATAGAAATAAACACAAAGACCTGTGTTGAGAAGAGGTCTTACCCATGGCCATGAGGTGAGATGAAGTACAAACAGCAGTGCACTCTGTTGTCCCTTATGTTTTTACGGTTCAGCCCAATCTCATCTCTGCGGTACTTCTCCATCTGCTGGTCTACATAATTCACAGCAGCCTTCCAGCTGTAACCAAAACCATGTTTAAATACCTTTTGGAATGTGTACCAATTCCTGTTAACAGGCGGTCACTCAAGTAAAAGTGAGAAAAATAGAGCTTGATATTTCTGAAAAAGATTTTCAGCTGTTTGATGGCAACAACACATCCAAAAAAAATATATGATTATTAATAGTTCTAAACTATGCTTAAATGAATACACTCACAAGAGATGTAGTCACAGCTTAATAAAAGCTGTCCTGATGTCCTGAATTTTATACCAGAAACCAGTGTTGGGAGTATCGGATTACAAGTAATGCGAGTTATGTAATCATTACTTTTTTAGTTAACTAAAAGTAACGCATTACTTTTAAATTTACAACAAAATATCCAAGTTACTTTGCTTTCCCATGTATTGACTGACAGCTCTCCTTAAAAGAAATGGTGATTAAGTGCAGAGGTGTTGTGTGCGCTGTGTAAACATGATACTTATAATAGTTCTACACTAAATGTGAGCATTTACTCATCTCACTTGCACGAAAACAGATTCAGCATTCCTCAGAAATAAAGTAAAGTAAAATGCAATATGTTAAATTACACAAATATACTTGATGTATTTAATCTCACTTTATTAACCAATGTCTGCTGACCTTCAATGATCCAATTCAATTCCTTTAGATAAACATCACATTTGTGTTTCATTTTTTGTTTGTTTTTATTGCTGAAGAGTGTTGAACTTCCTTCTCCTGTATCCTATTCTTCTGTAATTCAGAACTGCAGCACAGCTGAAAAGTTTGTTTGAGCTGCTCCCTATACAGGCGTGAAATTGCATTTCCTTCAGCCCGAGGCTTATTCATTTCACATTTGCCAAAAATGTAACTTTTTTTGTTATTAAAAAACAAAAGCCGCTTAGCCAGCTACAGAGAAACTGGTAGCCAGGAATTAGGACAAGTGACAAATCCTGAGTTGCGACCAAGCGGCAACCTCCCGCAGTTGTTCTCTTGAAACCAATACGGAAGTGCCTCAAACTGCAATTCATCGACTGGCCGCTAGGGACAGGATCCAGAAGGGAGCAGAATCTCATTGAGCCCCATGTTAAAATGGTCAACTTTAGAGCAGAATAAAACATGTTTACAGCCTGGTACAAATGGTGCTTTTGGTCTATACGGCTCATTTTGCCCTTCATGACAACTGTGAGGGGGGTGAATTTTTTTATAGCTCATTCGTTTACATTATATAAAGCCTTAAAGTTCTGCATAATTAAGGGCGTGGCCACTTCGAGTGACTGGTGGATAGCCATTTATCTGCTGTCTGTTAGTCATCGCGTCACTTAAGCTCCGCCCACGTCCCGCCTTTTTGCCCATTTTCTGTTATCCGGGAGTGACGCGCGATGACGCGCTGCCAAGATGGCAACGGCCACCATTGCGCTTCAGAACGGCTCATCAGAATCCTATGGGTGACGTCACGGACACTACGTCCATATTTTTTTACAGTCTATGGTTGCGACGTCACTACACTCATTCTACCAGCACGGTTGAGAATTCCGGTTTCTAAGAACCGCTCGGCCCGACGGTGGAGAAGCGGCTAAACAAGCCCAGCCCAGATGAGAAAAAGTAACGTAAAAATGGTGTAACTAATTACTTCCCATAAAAAGTAACTAAGTAACACAATTAGTTACTTTTTTAAGGAGTAACGCAATATTGTAATGCATTACTTTTAAAAGTAACATTCCCCAGCACTGCCAGATATGGAAGCTTGTTTCCGCCACAGAATAAAACTATTTAAAAGATAATAGCGACTTTTTATCTCACAATTCTGACTTTTTTTCTCACAATTATGACTTATAAAGTCCAGTTCTGATGGAAAAAACACAATTATTTTACAGTGTAACATATGTTACATGTACTTACCATAGTAATAACCGTAAATGATGCATACTTACATGCAACTTACCCTCAACCAAACCCTAATCCTACCTGGTTACACTTTATTTTAAGGTGTCATGGTTACAGTGTAAATATATATTTAAATACTGCGTAACATTAATTAACAACATGTACTACTATAGGGTTAGGGTAGGAGGTAACACTGTGACCTTATTTTACAGTACATAGTTACTTGTACTTACCATAGTAATAACAGTAAATTATATATTTAAGTTCTGACTATAGGGTTAAGGTAGGATAAGGGTTTGGTTCGAGGGTTAGTTGCATGTAATTATGCGTAATTTACTGTTATTACTATGGTAAGTACAAGTAACTATGTACTGTAAAATAAGGTCACAGTGTTACCTCCTACCCTAACCCTATAGTAGTACATGTTGTTAATTAATGTTACGCAGTATTTAAATATATATATTTACACTGTAACAATGACACCTCAAAATAAAGTCCAACCCACTTTTTTTCTCAGAATTGTGACTTTATGTTACGCAATTCTGACTTTACAACTTGCAATTGCGACTTTATATCATGCAATTCTGATGTAATGTAAACTAATTGTGAGACAAAAAGTCGCAATTCATTTTAAAACATTTTATTCTGTGGCGGAAACAAGCTTCCATAGCCAGAAAACCCCTATTATTGAATTTTATTCACTTAGTGAATAAATTAATCATAAAACACTCATATTTCTACACCCCTAGATGTCAGTATAAGTTCAACAAGTGCAACATAAACAAAAAATAACTAAGTGCAACTTTAACACTTAAGTACCTTTCATTATTATTAACGGCATCTCCAAAACCAGGGCTGTCGATAACAGTGAGCCTTAGATTTATTCCCTCTTCAACAATGTCTACGGTGCTCTTTGTTATTGACACTGTCCGAGCTATCTTCTCTGTGAGACAGAAATTAACACATTTTACATCAGATCTTCTTTGCTTGATTTTTGGATGCCTTATCCTTAATCAATTCAATATTGCT
The DNA here is from genome assembly GCF_949357685.1 of Gobio gobio. NCBI lineage: Eukaryota > Metazoa > Chordata > Actinopteri > Cypriniformes > Gobionidae > Gobio > Gobio gobio. The sequence continues at coordinate 19,635,775 of NC_137107.1, read as the reverse complement.
TTTATAAGTAGTATGAACACAATTGTTGTTGAGTAATGTTAAGTGTACCTGAAACATCTGGCATGCATCTGTCCGTATAGAGGTTTGTGAGGAAAAGGTTGTTGACAAGAGTGGATTTGCCTAAGCCGGACTCACCTAAACATATAAATGATATATTTTAAGATTAACATTTTGTTCCAAGGACGTATTAAATGGACTATAAAGACTTATACATTGTTATGAAAAAATCTATTCCAAATTAATGCTTTTGAACTTTCTACAAAAAAGATAAAATAAATAAAAAGATTAATTAACTGTTTTCAACATTGACAATAAGAAATGTTTCTTGAGCAGCAAATCAGCATGTTAGAATGATTTCTGAAGGATCATGTGACACTGAAGACTGGAGTAATGATGCTGAAAATTCAGCTTTGCCATCACAGGAATAAATATATATTTAAAGTTGAAATAATGCCTCACAATATTACTTGGTGAGCAGAAGAGACCTATTTAAAAAACTGCATAGTGTGTGTTTCTTACCAACAACCATCAGATTGAACACAAATCCTTTTTTCATTGCTTTCTGTCGGACTTGGTTTGGCAGTGTCACAACGCCAACATATTCCTGGGAGGCACAACAATACATAATCTGTACAGTATATCACATGACATCATCTGTCTTTTTAAAGTGTAATAATATTTCACAATATTACTGTATTTTGGATCAAATAGGAGCAGGGTTCCTACACAATTTTCATTTCAAAATTCCATACTTTTCCAGACTCGAATTTCCAGACTTCCCTACAGATTTTTCTGACCATATTTAACTTGTTCTGATAAATTGTTTTCAAATTCAACTGCTAACAAGTGTTACATTCTAAAGATTTAGTATTGTAGCTAGACAGGAAGTAAGGTGGGAGAGAGAGGGGGGCGGGATTGGGAAAATTCCATGAGGCAGGACTCGAACTCGGGTCTCCCGAAGCACAACAGCACTACATGGCGACGCAATTACCCACAATGCTATCGGCACCGACAAGTATGTTACACTCTGAGTCAAAACCTCTATGTAGGCTATCTAATATTTAGAAATCCTATATTAAAATATTGCCTTTTGTGACCTTAACGATCAAAATGCTAAATCAGTCACAATTTTTTTAAAGGGTTATTAATTTACCCAAAAATGAAATTTCTATTATAATATACTTACCCTCATGTCATTCTAAACTAATAAGACTTGTGTTAATCTTGGAAATCTTGGACACATGAAGATATTTAAAGGATTAGTTCCATAGGCGTCGATTTCGGGGGGGACGGGGGGGATGCGTACCCACCACATTTTGTCACGAGTCCTTTTGTACCCACCACTTTTTTTTTTTTTTTTTTAAACCTCGAGTTCAATTTTGCGGTGAAGCATTGCTGACACACACATATTATTTTTTCCACTCAATTGTGTCGTAATAACGATATCTTATGTCGTTTTAACTACATCTTTTCTCATAATAACGATATCTTATGTCGTTTTAACTACATCTTTTCTCATAATAACGAGATCTTATGTCGTTTTAACGACATCTTTTGTTGTAAAAACGTTTGAAAAACAGAAGCAAGCTCCGTAAAATAGGCTCTTCCGCTGCCTGTATCAGTGGCAGTGCCCATAACACGAAATTGTTGTAATGGATTGATGTAGCCTATACAGTTCTTAACAGCCATGGGTAGCAGGTGCCATGGACCGCTCATGATTTAGCGTAATGACGGACCCCGGTGCAGCCACAAATATCATAATTATCTATAGGCTAGGCCTACTGTAATTGAGACATTCAAGAAATTTATTAAAAAGAAACACGCTTTCAGCCTTACTCAAAGTAGAGCCCTACATTTCTGCCCGAGCCCGACGGGCCCCGAATTTTTTACGCCCTAGGGCCGGGCTTCGGGCCAATTCTCCAGTCATAGCCTCAGACGCGGGCCGGGCTTCGGGCTTTTTTAGGCTATAGGACGGCGCTATGCAACACGCATCGCCGCAAATGAGTAAAGCAAGCCAACACGCAAACTGCCACAAGTGAAACTGAAAATAAGCTAAGTTTTAGATGCTCAAAAGCACAATCATCTTCATTAAAATTAATGAGACTAAATGCTCTTACCAGTGTTTAGGTCGCTCGTTCTCATAATGCGGTCTTTGATGTTGAAAAGAGCTGATGAATAAAATACTCATATCGGTTGATTTCGTTGACATGAACTCCGTTAAATGTGCATATAGCATGGGAATTGAAGATCGGATATATATTCATTTCGCGGAGAGGTGTAGCCTAAGGTAAGACAACCAGCATGTTTTTTATTTTTAATTATTTGTTTAGATTGTGTAGCCCGTTTTGTTTGCGCGCGCCGTTGCAATCTGCATGCCTCATCTTGTCAAAAATGCCTTTTTACTGTGATGGTGGTGATAATAGGCTAAACGTTTAAACGATGCTTTAAGTGTTTTTTATGGATTTAATAAGCAAGACAAGTCAAGTGTTGATTTCAGAGGCTAAAGTGTTGGGTTGGCCGCTGGCCGCTTGGTCGTCACTTTAAAAAGCAAAAACTTTAGTTTAACAAACATTAAATGCTTTAAACATTTTTCTAAATGAACTTAATAAAGAAACAAAACGAAATATATCTACTTTGACATTAAAAACAAAACTGAACTATTTTAATGGCTGTAACTAATGTGTAATAGGGAGGATAAAAAAAACACGGGCTCCAGTGGGACTCTGATAATGAAGTGGTAAAATAAATTGCAAAAATGAAAAATATTAAAGAATTCGCGGGGCGCTTTCGTCGGCATGAGTAAGATAGGCTATAAGACCCGCAATATGTCTCTCATCTGACATTTTTATTTATTTACATTAGTAAGCTGCAGGACATCGTCTTTCAAAACATGACCTGCGCGAAAGAGAAAAAAAAATGTACCCAGCACTTCTGAAAATGCACTTCTGAATGCGTCTCTGTCCCCAGCACATTTCAAACCAAACTGACGCCCATGATTAGTTCACCTTAAAATGAAAATGTCCTAATCATTTACTCACCCCCAAGCCATCCAAAATGGCAACCAACTCAGTTGGTTGCTCAAAAACTTAATTTATCTTTCACTGAAGAAAGTAAGGCATGGATATGTTGGATGGCATTGAGGTGAGTAAATGATTAGGACATTTTCATTTAGTCATTAACTAGTCCTTTAATAAAGGGACTAAAACATCTCAGATTTAAAATATAAAAAAATATTAATATAATAAAGTCTTATGGTTTTGAAAGACGTGGGGGTGAATAAATGACAAATTTTAATTTTGTGTGTACTATTCCTTTAAGAACTCCACCATCGACTCTGTTTTATCCTCAAACCCAACTTGCTTTCTCAAACTACAAAGTGCTGTGTTAACCACTGTTGAACTGTGAAAAGGAAGGAACACACAGGTCTGACCTTTACTGCCATTGCTAGGCTGCAAGTTTTTCATTCATTGAAAAAAACGATTGTGTATATATTTATTATATACATTTAGAAATTATTAATTTTATATTTAGAAAATGAAATAGGGACAATAGTCTGGAAACATAAATAATTTTCCATACTCTGATTTATTTTTTCCATACTTTTCCAGACCTGGAAATTACTCAAATTAAATTCCATACTTTTCCATACTTTTCCAAACCCCGTAGGAACCCTGTAGGAGACTTCATCACACTGTGGCCACTGCAGCATGTGTGTTACTGTACCTCTGAGGAGTCATACGGGTCAAAGCGGCCCTGTGGACTCTTGCGTCTAAGAGGTGATTTGTCATAGATGGGAAGAGTCTTTTGTTCATGCAGAGATGAGGGTGAGTAGGATGTGTCTGAGGAAAGGACACATTTATCTGTGTCCTCTGCTTGAGCCGAGTCAATAAGAGAAGTGTCAGGATCCCTGGGGAGACTCTCCATTCCGGAGTCATCCAGCACTTTAAACTAGCAGAAAGGCAGATTGACTGAATGTGGTGATTGACAGCTTGTGTGAACTGAATTTGTACTTATTCCTAAATTGTAAATATGTAAATAAATGACCTACCTCATCAACTAAGGCAGATGTTGGCATGATAAGATTATGTGGCATGGGAAATAGACAAATAATAATTATAATTATTTTTAAAAAGTAATTTCCTTGACAACACTAACTATAGCATACAGTGTTTATTATCTAGCCTATAACAACAGCAATTTGCTGTGAGATTACAGAAAATGTATTTACAGATGTATTGCTACCTTGAAGGTCGATGTCCTCCATCTGTAAACTGTCTGGAAGTTGAATAACGTTAGACACTGTGGATTTTGAACGCTGTTAGACTTTACTGTTTTTATGTTTGTGGTGACAGATGTTTTAAAATATGCAGTGATTACAATTAACCTCTTATTTTCCCTTCAAGTTCCTTAAATAATCTCTGACTTCATCAAAACCTAGAAGATTCAGTGTATGCAGTAATGTAAAACTTCATGTTTTACTGTAGGCTAGGCTATATCTGGGCTCTCTGAGACCCATAAACTGCTTTTTAAAGGTACAAATTTCTTATAAGATTAGTTAATGTCAATACGTATCAACTTGATATCCACATATTTGTTCATTTAGATATCCGGACGTCTCACAGGTTAAATCAACTAACGTTAACGTTAACTGTTATTATAACGAACGTTTTTTGACTAATGCGGGAGGAACAAAATAATGAATTATTTTTTAAAGCATAATCATGAATCATGGATATAAGTAAGTACGTTAATACTCACAGTGCTTAGCCTAACGGTAAGTTACGTTCCTAAACTATTCAGAAATGCTAACGTTAGTTTGGCCTATGAACTGCCCTTTCAAAAATTAACAAACGGTTTTAATATAGTAAACGTTTAGTAACCATGTTTTTTTGGCAGATTAATTACCATTTGTAAAACAGTTTTACTATATATACCATGGTTAAGTTATTGTTAGTGTAGCAAAACCATGGTAGGCTAACGTTAATTTTTTTATATTAAGAGTTCAAAAGAACAAAATAGTTTATCAGCTGTAAAATGTACAAAAGACAGTGGAAATATGTAAAATAATAGTACATTTATGAAATAATTGTATTATTTCCTACTTGTAAAGTAGCATCTGTTTCTCTGACCGAACTGAACCGTTAAACCGCCGACTCGAATTAAATCAAATGAAAACATGACATTCGTACCGTCAGATTGAGTTTCAGTTTCTGACACCTGTAACGTTAACACATAAATGTTTTCACACACACACGCACGCACGCACGCACGCACGCACGCACGCACACACACACACACACACACACACACACACACACACACACATTTATATATATATAAAATGTACGAAATGTACAATCGCAATTAAAAACATAAACAAAAAGACAATTAAAGAAGATAACAGATAATGCAATTTTTTTTGTAGCTTAAATTTATTACTGTCCTCAAGAACAATCTAGAGCACCATTGTGTCTGAGATCAAATGATTGCAGGGGATTGTACAACAAATAGCTTGTAAAACATGCAGTGACCCCAAAATGTATGACTTAAAAATGTACAATTGTCTTGCATTAGCCTAACGTTACATAAGAAAACATAAAATGAAATGACATTATTAATTATTACAAATACTTTTCAAACAAAACATTTCACAAAAATAAGATAAAACAATAGATATTCTTTTCAAAATTAAGACAAAATGAGTAAAGGTCATTGCAAAAAAAAAAAATGGCTCAGAAAAGTGAATTCACTGCGAGAAGCATGTAATATCATTCATTCATATTTAAGTGGGGTCTTTTTAAATAACAGTCTGAGAAACCAGTCCATGAAAATACTGTTGTCTGCTATATAGGTATGCCAAGTCTCAGCTTCTGCCTAACGCTGAGTTGTCCATCTGTTTCGAAGGAATCCCATGCGTTTGTTTTGGCTGGCTATGGTTCTCCCAAAATGCTTGGCGGATCCTATCCAGTTCCGACATCAGAGGAAGTCTGATCTCCAAGTGCATATGCAGGTTCTCCAGCCACTCCTCTAATTTGGCAAAAATGGGACTATAGAAAATAATTAAAAGAAAATGCCACGTTTCAGCAAATAAAATTTCATTTGTGGTAGGTTAATTTAGGTAAGTAACTGACAATCACCGTTTTTCAGCCTCCAAGGAACAACACAGAACCGCGATGGGATAGAAAGCTTCAGGACATTCTTTGAAACAGAAGCGCTCCAGGAATTCATTCACATTCAATCCAAACTCCTGCGTGCGAGGGAGGTAATCCGGATCAGCATATACTCTTCCGATAATCTATTATGGGGAATATACATATGTTTTCAGTCATTGGCCTATTTTAAATCGAAATGATGACTAAAAGTAGGGAAATATATAAGTCTACCTCACAAAGCACAATCCCGAATGAGAAAATGTCAACGTGTTCATCGTAGACTTTTCCTGCAGGTGAGAAATAGTATGAACAAAAAAGGTCACAATTAAATGGAGTAATTCCTACCCTGTCATGTCCACTCACCGTGGATCATTTCTGGTGCCATCCAGTATGGGTTCCCCACCACCGTATACCGCTTTTTACGACAAAGCTTGTTCAATTTGGACATTAGTCCAGGAGAGGACGTCTTTTCTTCCTTCACAAGCTGGGCCAAACCGAAGTCGGCAACTACCACTGTTTGGTTCTGAGAGGAAAACTAGTACTGTCACACAATTCAGTTCGGTTAAAGAAATGCTCTATGTTTATGAGTAACATGTATTCTGACCTCTCGAACAAAGCAGTTGTGTGAGTTTAGATCCCGATGGATGATATTCATTGAATGTAGGTAAGCCTGTATTGGACAGAGAGAATAAGTGAATGTATAGACTGTATTATCTCAAAACGGCTTTCATATTTGGATGCTTATTAAACTTCCGCTTCGTATTCCCTGTCAAGACATGTCTTTACCTAAAAGAATAAGGCAATAGGGCGAAAGACATGAGTAATCCCAAGGAAAGATTCCTTTTCATGCATTATTGGATAGTAATGTACTGCTTGTACATTTAAAACTCAATGTTTTCTTCGCATTTGATCTCTACTGTTCTGAAAAACGCTCATCGCTCCTCATTACATACCATTCCAGCGGCAATGTCCTTGGCATAGCTCACTCTAAGTTTCCAAGGGTGATCCCAGTCCTAAATTATGACACATAAAATGAGTTTTATAAGTTTAATGACTTTTTATCAAGTAATACATGGACTTCATGCAATGAGAGTATATCCAGTAAAGAAAAAAAAACAAGATTTTCAAACCATCTTCTGGATGGTGTCCCTCAGCGTTCCTCCTTGCACATACTCTGAGATCAGGTTCAGCCGTTTGTCTTTGTAGAGAATGCCGATGAACTTTAAGACATTAGGATGTTCCAGGCATCTCATTACTTTGACCTGTAGACAAGTACGTTTTTTTTTTTTTTAACGCAATCCATTTGCTGCTTAGGTGTTTGAGAAAGTAAAAACTACAACAAACCTCTTTCAAGAATGTTTTCTGAGTCTCTTCATCGAATTGAAGAAGTTCCTTAATCACCATGACCTCACCTGTTTCCAAATGTGTCACCTGACAACCCAAAGGAAGCAGTTTTTTTTTTGTAATTTATAGTTTGTGATCTCAAATGTTTTTCACTGTCAGCCCAGCTAGACTCATTGCTTTACCTTTATGGCTTGTCCAAAACAGCCTTTTCCCAAAACTTCACCATATATCAGGTCGGAGGGTCGGAATATACGTTGTGTTTTGTCCAAAGCGTCAAAACGCAGAGACTCTGATCGATTAATGTCTCTTCTATGGGAAAGAAGTGCAGCGTGACGTTGCGAGCATGGAGCTTTATCAATGCTGCAGCTGCGCCTGCAGAGGCACACAAAGAAATGAACAATATTAGTAAGCACGTGATAGAAATATGACCTTTTTTAATCATTTGGTACTTTTTAATATAATAATAACCAAAAAAAATTTTTTGATACTAAACTAGGATTTTATCTTCATAGGGAAAATTCTCATGAGAGATGTATAGCATTAAACTACCCCTAGAATAAACCTGTATAGAGGGTTTTTAAAATCAGGAAATTGACGTTTTTAAATCTCATTTTATGCAATTACAGAGGGATGTATTTATTTAGAGCATTACAAAAGCTTACTGATTTTTTGTCAAATAACATTTACACATTTTCTTATTTTTAGGCCTGTTATCCAGCAGAAATCTCTAAAACCCTTTAACCTCATCCTTCCCAAACTGTAACAAATCCTTCCCTCACAGGACAAAATGTATGGTTTGCTAGGATAGAACAATATTTGGCCGAGATACAACTATTTGAAAATCTGAGGGTGCAAAAAAATCTAAATATTGAGAAAATCGCCTTTAAATTTGTCCAAATAAAGTCCTTAACAAGGCATATTACTACTAATAATATTTTTTTTATATATTTAACAATATACCCGTACGACACAAATATACCCAACTTATGACAGTTTTGTGGTCACATATATCGTATATTGGTCCAGAAAGCTTATATCATTTCATTTATATAATATTTGTTCTATTTTTAATGCATTTTTTATTATTTTTTAGTTTATTTACCTTTAAATTGCTAGAATTTTTTGGCGTTTTTCTTTTTCCTAATTTTCTTAAAGATAGTATAGTGTGGACAGGAAGAGGTGGAAGAGAGAGGAGAGGAGGTGGGGGGTGTCAGGAAAGGTTTGCGAGCCAGTACTCGAACTCGGGTCCCCCAAAGCGCAATGGCGCTATATGTTGGCGTGCTGCCCACGAGGCTATCGGTGCCGACGAAATTACTAGATTTGACCAATAAATTATTTTATTTATGCACATTCTTCACATTCTTTCAACTTAAATTCTAAATAACTCTCCAATTCATGCTCCACTCAGCTCAAATTAGCTTAGTCAATTTGGGTGTCTCAGCCGACCTCTTGTGTGAAAGGATTTGTTTCAATTTTAAAAAAAATGTGACATGTTTAGTTACCATATGTGATGCGCTTTGGTGACTGTGATTTCACCAAGTGCAACATCATCTTGGATCAACAGTTTTGTTGATCCTGGAACAACATGCCAATCAACCAATCAGATTACAGTTGACAGTTGATGTCAAGTTTAGGCTTACAACCAGGGTTTGGTGCTTCTACGTCAGTGTTATTTATCGTCATTTCCCTCTGATTTAGGGATGGGTAGGGTTAGGTTTAGGGGTAGGGATAGGGTTAGGGTTAGGACAACATTTTTCCAGCCTGATAGCACATGTACATCTCAGATGTTTGTACACCGCAGATGTTTTCCAGATTTGCAGACGTATGTGTGCTACATGGGCAGGAACATAACTTGTTTGGCATAACTTGTGACCAATGTGCTTTATGTATGTGTGTTTATATATGAATAAAAGCCTAAATCTAACTGCTCATCACACAAAGTGAATGTATCTCTTCAAAAGACTATAGATTAAACTGATTGATTCATATGAATTTATTTTACATCATCTTTATGACCTTCTTTTAAGTTTTGGTCACCAAGACTTTTAATAGAGGGACAGAAACCTCTTAATATCTTAATATGTGTTTCGATGATTAACCAAATGAAACGATTGTGAGTAAATGATGGCAGAATTTATGTTTTTGGGTGAACTATCCCTTTACGATATCGAGAGTTGTTTTCAGAGAATATGTCAGGAATTAATACATTATTTATGCTCCACTGGCAATTTAAAATAAAAGTGAAAATAACAATGATTACAGGGGGGAAAAAACTTGGTTACACATTATTTTACAGTCTTTACTTACGTACTTACAGTGTACTTAATGTGTAGTTACCAAACAAGGTTCTGGTAATATAAGGTAACTACATGAGTTAAGGTTAGGTTTAGGGTTAGGTTCAAGGTTAGCACCTAGTTATAACCCAGTTATGGTAATTGCTATAAGTACATTGTATGTACATGCGGAACAGGACTGTAAAACAAAGTGCTACCGAAATTTTCTCTGAAAATCAGCCTCATTTTGCTTCTCAAAAAGCAAATGTTGCTTAGATGTTTAGATATTTTAACCTGAAAGCAAAAAAAGCCTTATGATTAGAAAACATTTGTAGTTTAGTATCAAAAATCTGATAGAACCATATTTCGTACAGAATATTTTTGGATCGAGGGGTTATTCGTCTGGTGCTGGGAAGGGGAAAGAAACCTAGTTTTCCAGGCTGGTCCAGTTCTTCTCCCAGCAGGCCTGATAGGTCCTCCTGTTTTGTGAGGTCTTTAGGGTCATGTTCAATCGTGATTTGTAGCCAATGCTCTGTATCGTGAACCACCAGATCTATCTGTTAAATATGAAGAGATAAGAAGAATAACGGTGAAAGGAGAGCCGTCATGCAGATTATCTGTATTATTGTCTTATCTCAGTCACTGGACCGACCTCACTGAGTGGAATGTTCTGGACAGATATTCCATTGATCTCAAGAATCCTGTCTCCAACATGGATCAAGGGCTTAACCTCAGGACTCAGGTTATGCACGTCCAGCCTGGATTTTTTGAGGAAGGAAACATATCAATATTAATTACATTTAGTCATGTTTTGTAGCCCCATATTATTTGTAGTTGTGATTGTGTCTAAACTAGTGACTTACTGAGACACAGTGATCAAATTGCCTGCATCATTCTTCTCCACAGTGAAGGTTAAACCTCGCCTGCTTTCTGCAGAGGGAGGAAATGACATCGATGTCACAGTGTGAGGAAACGGTGAACATTTTGCTGCCGATTGCTGTGTCGAAACCTTCTGGTAATGACACTGTCCACTAAGAGAGAAGAAGAAAAGAGACATAGATCATAAACCAGACAAAACGGAGGGACTTTTCCATCAAAAATCCTCACAAGATCAGCGGGTAATAAAATGATTTGACAAATACCAACCAGTATAAGTTGGTATAATCCACTAGAGAGAAAGAATCGCCATCTCCAATGAATATGCCACAGCTTTCACAGAGAAAACACTCGGGATGGTATGTATGCTTCCCAGCCACCTGCAGAGATGAAAGATCAGTCTATTATGTTCTAGTACTGTTGAATTCAGCTAAAACGGTGAGAGAGGTGTTGAGGTGGGACAGGTCGGGTGACATCATTCTATACAAGTGAAACAGCACAATGAAAGGAAGCAAGATTGTGAGTGGGAGGGGTCGCCTCGTCGGCCCTCAGGTCAAGGCAGGAAACAGTGACAAAACACACAAAAAAAAAACCTAATCTTCTCAAGATAAGTGAGATCCAATTATTGTCTCCATTTAGTGAGAGAATTGTTGATTGATTCTGTAATCTTCTAAAAATGCATGCATTCCTGAATCCACTGGGTTAACGCCCGCTGATCCACTCAGTATCTTCTAAAAAAAAAATGAAATGTCATATTTGAATGATGTCATGTTTTGTTCTAGTAAATTCTGTTGCTTTCGGGAGAACAGATGTCTTGTTAATGAAACTGCTTAGAGGCACTCAAACATGGGAATGCTAGTTTCTAGGCATTAGTAGCTGATTATCATTTTTTATATATTACGTACAATATTATAATTCTATATTATTTTAACTATTAATAAATAAATAAAGATCAATCTAAGATCAATCATTTTAAATGCTAAAAGGCAATTTAGGCATCACAACATTATAATGTAAAGTATAAAATGCTTTGCTAAAGATTGTTTAACAGTATATACAATTATTTATATTATTAAATTATTAGTGTTTTTATATATGAACTTTGATTGGGCAGTAATCAAAATGTAAAAATAAAGGAAATGAGCATGCACAAATATGCAATATCAGCCAATACTGAGCAACACATAAAATCTACAATAAAGGCTAATAAACTACCCTGTAAACATTTTTTTTGTAGAAAATACTATTTCAGTCTACTTCAGAATTCAATGTTTTACTTGCAGTTTCTATGTAAATATTTGTGAAATATTTCACACCAGCAATTTCTTTTCAGTGTATATGGTACCGATGTACTGTTCATCAAGTGGATTTTTACTTAACTTTAAGTTCCACCTCTGATCTCACATTTCTAATGTTTATGAATATCATTATCAATGTTATGTTCTAACTTCTTACCATGATGAGACCGGTGGTGATAGACTCTGAGCAGCCGTGGCACTGCTCCCCAAATCGTGACCAGTAATCTTTCTTACAGAAGAACTGTCCATCTCTTTCATAGTACCAGTGCGAAAGAACAGAATTACATTCACAGCACCTAACAAAAAGAGAGAGAAAAAGAAAGAGAAATAGGAAACATTATTTCTAAATATATATATTCAGTCAAACCAAAAATTCAGACATCAGATATATTTTTTTTACTAGTGGGTGCCGGACACTAGGTTATTTATGTATGTGAGGATAGCAAAATAAAGTAAACTGTGACATATTATACCCAAAAATTCTTCATACAGTGGAATTTGGGACCAAAATTATTTGACACTTTGACCTGACCACGTTTTGCTAAAGTGTTTTTCTATAATTTCTAATGCGACATTTTACACCACAGACTGAACTAAATTAAGCATTGCATGGTTGACCGAAATTGGTATTATCTAATTGTGTACTTAAATTTAACAGCTGACAGCTGATTGGCTGATTGTAATACATTACATACCTTTCTATCAAAGTTATCTGACTTTATTAAGATGAATTTGTTCTGACACAGTTTAACTCTTAGTTCTTGTCATATTTGATTACCATTTTCTAAACTATAGCGAATAAACTGTGATAATGTAAGAAAATGTTGAAGGTGTCTGAATATATTTTGGTTTGACTGTATATATAGCTATATAGCTATATATATATATATATATATATATATATATATATATATATATATATATATATATATATATATATATATATATATATATATATATATATATATATATATATATATATAGTTCTGTCATGACAACTCTCTGAGTGTTTGGCATGGTAATGGATATGACAGTGTTGATATTTTTGGTCTTGGCGAAATAATGCAGACGCAAAATAAAGTGTTTATAACTGGTGTCGCTGGCCGCACATCACACTTGGTGTCGCGTGTCACTGGTTACACGTGGTGCCGTGACCCGGATGGGAGTGAAGTTTAGGGGAATGAGTGTAACGGACGTAGGCCAGTAAAAGCTGTGCATGTAAACATCACTCTCCTGGCCTTCTTTAGCGTCCTTGTTAGTAGGGATGCACCGAATCCAGGGTTCGGGTTCGGATTCGGCCGAATATTGGGCTTTTTGACTGGGTTCGGTTTCTGCCGAACCTCAGAATTTTTTTCCACCGAACCCGAACACTAGGCTTGCACTATGCGCGCCCCGCTGGTCGAACGTAATGACGCCGCTGTTGAAAGTGAAAATGGAACTCATGAACAGAAAACGTGGCAGTATACTTTAAGTCAAAAGAAGGCGATTCAAGTTGAGCTACGCGTTCAATTTGCAATCCCGATTTGTCTCGTGATGACAAGGACCCTAAACAACAGCCGCTGTTATAACATTTGCATATGAAACATCCGAGAGAATACGAGTTGTGCATGAAGGAATCTACAGACAGCAGCCAAAATGTATTTTATTTTACCTTGCAAACAGCCTATAGATCTATAGATCAGATAAAATATAAATAAAATTAATAAAATAGGCCTACACTAAATATTTTTCACTTAAATAATTACCAAATTAAGATGACAAAACGAAAATACACTGAATCCGTAAGCTTGAAGAACCGGAATTAGGTAAATAGGTAGATAATATAGGCTACTATATATCTTTACATATACTATTCTCTTAAAACCATCATTTCGTTATTTTTACTAACCCAAATAATGATTCATCCGCTAGGTTGCACGGGAGGGGGAAAAATAGGTTCCTTCCACTTAAGAGTTGAGCTCTTTTTATTAATAGGCCTATATCTCTTAACATAAATACTATTTTCTACTTTAAAAAAATAACTTCGTTATTTTACTAACCCAGTGTTTTGTATGTGAATGCTGTTTCACGTGAATAATACCACAGGAGTGAAACACAAAGCTTTGTTTAGCCTAGAAAGGAAATAATGGTCAGAGAGCTCTTTTTAATTCTGTTTTGCGATCTGTATCTGGTCACTCGATTTTCCGTGAATTTGAACAATAGGCCTAGTCCATTTTATCCCAATGGACATGGACATCTCGTTTCTTTTCCCAAATCTTCACTTGCGTCGCACCCATGTTCGCAGGGGATTATAAACGTTTCTTCCTTTCGTTTGCTTATAATTAAGTCTATTATAACTTCACATCCTTTACTGTGGGAAAGTATAAAAAACACTGTAAGACGAATAGCCTTTTACTTCAAATTTTATTTAACACAGTTTGTTCTTGTTATTAAACTTGGTAAGGCGCGTCAAGTTTGGTTTATTTGAATAGCGCATTTCACACACACACACGCCGGTGATTTTAGTTTCGTTTTCTCTGGCAGTGAATAATCAAACATTGTCTAAATGTCTTGACCCTGTGGAAAATAAAATCCACTCTTCAGACCTTTTACAACAAGTGTTGCTTTGCAACATCAGTAGAACATATGATGACAAAGATATTCAAGAAGGTGTCTATTCAGTGTCCCATTCCTCTCAAAGCGCAGAGCGGTATATGACACATCTTTGCGGGGAAATAGTATGAATCAAATATTTTTCTAACTAATATTTAATTTTCATATATTCTTGAGGTTACCATTATTTACTGATAATCGTTTAGATGTTTTATAGGCTGTAGTGTGTTGTTTCACTGACGGAAGTGCTAAAATAAACACGCATGCTTATGGATGTTTCAGCCTCAAATGATTTCAAAATGTAGGCTATATATCTGGCATAGACTACAGTATTTAAAATAGCATATATGCATTAGTTACATTCTCAATTTAATTTACAGAGCAATCCCTGCTAAGTTTTTAGTTTAACTAATACGCTGTCAGACTCGCAACGGGGGCGTGGCATCATCACGATGGTGGCGCTCCATCTTGATGTCGGCACAACCCTAGCGCGCGCCTCCTGCGCTCTCCGTTGGGTTGTTCTTTGAAACAACAGAGGACGACTCGGGGTAATTTTTCTATAAACCATCATGAAATAGCGTCGAGAAGAACATACACGACAATGTTTACTTTAGTAAACTTGACCAAAACAGTTAATGGCATCCCTACACTGCTGTGGACGTTGTTAACTTCATTAATGTGTTTACTTTGATAATGGACTGCGGATGGGAGTAGGATTCGGTATTCGGATTCGGATTCGGCCGAATCTTGACCAGTGGATTCGGTATTCGGCCGAACCCCAAAAATCTGGATTCGGTGCATCCCTACTTGTTAGTGCGCCTGCCTCCCATGTAATACATGCTGCTGTTGTACAATGTAGCGTACATAAATTACCCGTAGCAGATCCAGTAAAGGTGGAGCTGGGGAAGGTGAAGGGTTTCTGAAAGCATGCTGACCAAGTATTTGAAGGTTGAACAGCAAGCACATAGGCCTGGTTTCACAGACCGGGCTTAGAATAAATTAGGATTAGGGTGTAGTTCAATTAGGGCATTTAAGTAGCTTTTATAAACGTGTCTTAGAAGAAAGGCAAAACAAAATTTGTTGCCTTGAGACAAAACAATAGAACTGACATATTTAGATATGTCAGTGCAAGTTGATTTCAGTTAAAACAGTTAAAACATGCATGTTAGTCTAGGACTAGCTTAAGCCTTGTCTGTGAATCCGGGGGATAGGCTACTGATACAGCAGGAACCAATCAGCTGTGCCCTATAAAGAATGATGTGATTGCAAGCAGATTAAGTTAAGGACCCATCAGACATCTGAGTTTCATGACAGAACTTTGTATTTGTCTAAGTTGGATCACTAGAATTCATAAAGGGGGTCAAATTGACCTGGCCTCAAAATGACCTGACATTGAAATATTTGATCAATAAAAACATTAATTTATTTGATATTCCACTAATTGTTCAAAAAAACTTGTTTCTAACCCTCATCAATAACTTTTTCATGTTTCATGTTTCTTGGTCATAGGGTGGGAAAATGTTTTTTTTTAATTTATTTTTATCACTACCCCAAGAATGCATAAAGGGGGTCAAATTGACCTGTATGCATTTCCTATGAAATTCTGACCCAACACAATATTTTTGGATACATTTTTGTCAATAATAATATTTATTTTCTTGAGACTTTGTGGATTATTAAAACAATTGCTGTGACTTTTTTGCTCTTAGCCAAGAATTTGCCTCAGACACCAAATAAATAAATATGCATATTTCCCTATTATGTACTTGTGACTTTCTGTTCGTGTTTTGACTTCCAGTATTTATTTTGATTTCTACGCTCCTTTGTTCAGTTTCTTAATTAGTCCCAGCTGTGTCTGATTAATGATCTTGTTTCTGTTTGCTATTTAAGATGCACCCTTGATTTCAGTCTCTGTCCGGTCTCTGTTATGTTAGATGTTTGTGTTCTGTCTGCTTATACCGTTTGAGTTATAATTCAACTTTAGAGATTTTGGAACCTAAGTTTTCTGTCTTCTTCGGCTTCCCTGCATGCACTCTTACAGTACTATGTCTACGTATGCAAATCTTATGCGAAATGTTCTGTCTCTGTCTGAAAAGATAATTTTCACATGGTCTGGAGAGATATGTGGGAACTGGGGAGTGAAGGTTCAAACTAGAATATACTTAAAGAGTTTTAGAAAAAGTACCACTGCATTTAAAAATAATACATTTCATCTTTTGCAATGCATATATACAAGGAAAGAAGTCAGACAAACATGTTTCTTTATCATCAATTTGGAAGAAAACCATTAATTCCAAAACATTTCCATTTTGACCCCCTTTATGCATTTGTGTAGGTTTTTTTGGTTCATGCATTCTAGGATTATCTACTGTAAAAAGTAAAGGCCCGTTCACATCAAGGATGATGACTATGACAACGAAGATAGCTTCAAATGTAGCGTTCAAATGTAAAAAAATAGTCCACAACACAATTACAACGATAACGGCACAGAGGAATCATATCTTTGGATTCACTTTCAGAACGATTTTTTCAGCTGATGAACGTGTCATGGTCATGTTTAGTTTCTCTGTCTTGTTTAGTTTCTAGTCATTTAATTTCTTAGGCATTCATTAGTTGTCATTGTTTCTAATTCGCCCACACCTGTTTCCTGTTCTGTTGATTATCTTCCTCAGTGTAAGCCCTCTGCTGCTTCAGTTAATTGTCTCGTATTAATGTTATGTTGGTATGTCTATGCTCTCATGCTCTCAACTACACGCTACCCCAGTCAGAATGGGCCTGGGTTGAGTTGAATTAAATGAAATAAAACGCTAGAGCGAATTCCAGGGGCTTTTCCTCTCTTGCAACATCTGAGCAGGATGCCTGTCATGTGTTCCACAGCTGGTGGTTATCTGCTCTTCCATCCTTCCATTCAACAACATACAGCCCTTTCACGGAAACACATGCACATTATACACACAAACACACTCCTGCAAACACACACGTAAGCACACACCATGAAGTCTTATACATAGCAAACAGAGAGCAGAAAAGCAGGGTGTGAAGTAATTGTGCTCCATTACTATTCTTAAAGTGATAGTTCACCTAGGCTAAAAATGAACATTCTGTCATCATCATTCATTTCACTCACCCTCAAGTTGTTCCAAACCTGTATGAATTTCTTTCTTCTGCTGAATACAAACAAAGATATTTTGAAGAATATGGGTAACCAAACAGTTGATAGGGCCCCATTGACTTCCACAGTATGGGAGAAAAAAAATACGATAGCACTTTATTTTACAGTCCTGTTGCCCATGTACATACTATGTGCTTAGAGTAATTTTAAAAACTGGGTAATAACTAGGTACTAATCCTGAACCTACCCCTAAACCTAACCTTAACCCATGTAGTTACCTTATATTACCAGTACTTTCTTAGGGAAGTACACTGGAAGTGCACATACATGTGCAACCAAAAATACTATGCAAGTCAATGGGGCCTTTACTGACATTCTTCAAAATATCTTTTGTGTTCAGCAGAAGAAAGAAATTCATACATGTTTGAAACACTTGTGATGACAGAATTTTCATTTTTGGGTGAACTATCACTTTAAGTATTACTTTGGAGAACTTTTGCTTTACTTGAGTGCTACTAAAACTGAATACTTGCACTACTCATTTCATTTCCAAGCACAACAATCATTCTTTCTTTCTTCATGCAGCAACATTTAGACCTTCTGAGTACAAAGCAGCATATTATTAACATTTTTGTGTGAATTGTAATTGAACTGGTTTCTTTACAGTGTTTGAGCATCAGTTTGAGTCTCTTCAACGGCCTATTTTAAAAATGTACAACAAGGTTCCATTTGTTAACATTAGTTAATTACATTAGATAACATGAACTAACAATACAAAATACTTCTAAAGCATTTATGTTCATGTTATTTACTGGGCCTGAACTATAACTAACAACGAACAGTTGTATTTTTTACTAACTAATGTTAACAAGTTCTGTTATAGATACTTTGCATATTTCATCCACTAACAGTTAGAATAGTAGAAACTCTAACCTCATGTATAATTCCTGGTTGTACAAGTTTGACTGTCTAATGAACTGCAAAAGTCTATCTAAAAGTCAGTGTTATCATTGTCCTGCATCACTTTGTTAAACCAGATTCTCAGTAGAGAAGTGGGAGTGGACAGAACTGGAGTGAAACAAACAAAGTCTGAATTTTCTTTATGTATTTACATAAACACAAACACAATTCTGCTTTTGTTGACTATGCCTAAGGGGACTCAACCCATCTCACAAGACCACAAATTCACAGCACATCTAGAAGATAAAGTTACAAAATATTGTATTTACACACGTATTTACCGAGTCCAATAACCATATCTTGTGACAATCTGAAAGCAGGCTGTTGACAATGAAGTTCCTGTTTTTGTTTTTACAAGAAATGCACTGAGACGCATGTAGCAACATGACTAAAACCACAGCTATGTGTCAACTTTGAGGAAAAAGACGAGAAAAATGCATCGAAATTTCGGTGAAAACGTAAACTAGTAAACAAAACGAGTCCAATTGGACTTACCTTGCCTTCCCTCCTCTCCGGCAATACAGGTCCTGACAAGACTTGAGCATAGCAGCTGTGGTAGAGCTCTACCAGTCCTCTTACTGTCCCCCACTCATTTCAGGGGTGGAGTGAAGTGGGAGGAGAGGAAAGCGGTCTCAGAGAGGAAAGCAGTTGCAAACAACAGCCTCACTTTTTCTTTCATATAATAGCTATGCAGCTCTGAGCTGCACTATTCTATTTCCTGCCAAGTGTCTGAAAAGAGACATAAATCCCTCCCACTCCTCCTAACTTTAGCCCACCTTCAACTTCAGAAAGAATGCGTACTGTCGGAGGATAGAGTTACTCAACCAGTGTCACCAGCTGATCGCCCTCATAAACTACATGACCGTGCAGAGCCGTGCATTTAAATCCCACTCCTTCATGAAGAGAGGGTTTGTGTTAGTGTATTCATGCGAGAAAAATTGTGAATGGATTTTGCTTTGGAACTGCTCACCACGTATTTGTTTCTGGACCACTTACATCCATGAGAGGAACAAGTGAAGCAATTTCCATTTTTTTGAAAGAATGTTTGCTGTCAGAATTATGTGTAGCTACACTTGGAAACTATACTGAAACAATTAGCCTATGGAAAACTCTTTACAATAAGTTTTGTTAGTAGTTATTAGTTAACTACATTAGTTAACATAAAAATGCTTTAAAAAACACTTCTAAAGCATGTGTTAATGTTAAAGTTGTATGTTATTTTTTATTTATTGGACCTATCACTAGCAATAACAACAGTTGCATTTTACTAGCTAATTTTTATTAACTATAACATTAACAAAGATGAATAAATACTGTAACAAATAATTTGCTCATTATCAGTTAAAGGTAGATTGGGCAATTTGTTTTTTTGTAGTGTTTTGTAACACTATTTGTTAGGAACTCTCTTCACATCTTGACAGCAATCAATAATAGAAGTTGTAAAATATTAAAACGTACATAAATCTTCTGTGGAAGTCACAAGACCTAAACATGTTTGCGTCCCTGCTTGTCAGCCAATTTCCATACCTCTGCACACCCTGCTCACGCAGACATCACACATCATCAGCACCTTCCGTAAGATTATTGAGTAGTGCTGGTATGACATCACTTTGTAGGACAAAACGCGCTTAGCATTTTAGCACTTCCGGTTCCCTCGTCCCAAAGTCAATGGATTTTTTAAAAACGTTTTTTTGGTTAAACGGCTGAAATCAGGTCTGTGGTGAACACAATCTCAAGATACTTAAACGTTTTATTCTACAACATAAAATACATCAGTATTACCCCACTCGTGATTTTTTTAAGCTGTTATTTGTCTTGAAAAAGGCGGATGCTACCAAATGGCTAAATGGGACCACATAGGCCAGGGGTCTCCAAACTCGGTCCTGGAGGGCACTGTCCTGCAGAGTTTAGCTCCAACCCCAAATAAACACACCTGAACCAGCTAATCAAGGTCTTACTAGGGCCTTGTGAGACACTGATTAGCTGGGACAGGTGTGTTTATTTGGGGTTGGAGCTAAACTCTGCAGGACAGTGGCCCTCCAGGACCGAGTTTGGAGACCCCTGATATAGGCTTTCGAGGAGATTAAATGTCTTCACGCCGAAAAGGTGAACACAGTCTTATAATTGTGCTCTTATAAACTATTCTAACTCAAATGTTCTGGGAACACTTTTTGGGATAAAAACTGAAAGAGTTGTCGGAAGCTTAGTGATGGTGACGTTGAAATCGCGGGACCGTGGTGTAGTCCGTTTATAGCCTACCTTTAGCCTTTTACTTCTGGCGACTGCATTTAGGCTTCAAAATTAATTAAAAAGTTGTGTTCATGTGTGATAATTATCTTGATGGACAAAAAGTGTAATTATCATAAACTTGTGTTGATCACAGAGCTTGTTTTTTTTTGCGATAATCCAAAAGCCCTTGGGAAAATCCAATTGGGTTTTTCTCGAGGGAACCAGTGCGATGCTAACTGCCGGTTGGCCTACAAAGTGACGTCATACCTGTACCACTCTATTGCAGAGTTGTAGACAGTCACTGAGCGCCAAAAACAAACAGCAGACAACTTTTACAGATTCTCACCAAAACAAGGAGATGCTGCGTTCACGCCATGTCGTAACCGTAGTTACGAAATGGCAACCAGTGACGTTCTAACCGGAGCTGTTTGCATCTATGTCAACACTATCAATGGCGAAATGAAACTGCAGCAGTCAGATGGCACTGGTACAACTAGAGCTCTGTAAGTTGTGTACTTTCATTATTATTGTAATGTTATAAACATGAGGCAATTTAAAGCTGTATCTCTGTTTGAAACCTGCAATTGCAGTTATATGCGGAATTAGCATCATTGGCTGTCATTCATTCACGCACCAGTGTGGATACTTCGGAATCACAGATTCTATGTCTTGGAAGTATCACCAAAATAAGAGTTTTCACCGGAATGATGTCATATGAACAAGTAAGTAACATATCTGTCACTTTTATTCTGACCAACTGAGAAAAAGATTTTACAATAACGGTAATTAAATCTAACGATTGCTTAGCGCACAGCACATCAAACTGTGCAAATCATTATTACCGTTATACTTTGTTCTCAAATTGTTAATGTTAACAACATCAGCATTGCGTGACTATGTGTATTTAGTGTGTATTAGCGTTACCTGTAGATTTAAATTTCTGTACAGTCTAATCTTTTGCTAAATGATACATTTAATTATTCCAGCTGCTGTGAGAAAAGGCTATAAATGATCCGCCACCTGCAGCATCCTCACATGCGAGCCGGACTCCTTCATGTGTACAGACGTGAAGTAATGGCACAAAGACGAACGGCACCATGCTCAAATTTCCCGCAGAAAGCTACCAGTACAGCTCAAATTATAACACATTATTACAAGCTTACCGTTGTGAATCGGCTAAGGTAAGAGGTTGATAGTAAATAAATAATGTATAAATAAAATTACATATGACAATACTGAAATTTTAGTTTGGTTGATATAACTGACAGAAGGATTATTAAAGGATTATTAGGAACACCATACTAATACTGTGTTTGACCCCCTTTTGCCTTCAGAACTGCCTTAATTCTACGTGGCAATGATTCAACAAGGTGCTGAAAGCATTCTTTAGAAATGTTGGCCCATATTGATAGGATAGTATCTTGCAGTTGATGGAGATTTGTGGGATGCACATCCAGGGCACGAAGCTCCCGTTCCACCACATCCCAAAGATGCTCTATTGGGTTGAGATCTGGTGACTGTGGGGGCCATTTTAGTACAGTGAACTCATTGTCATGTTCAAGAAACCAATTTGAAATGATTCAAGCTTTGTGACATGGTGCATTATCCTGCTGGAAGTAGCCATCAGAGGATGGGTACATAGTGGTCATAAAGGGATGGACATGGTCAGAAACAATGCTCAGGTAGGCCGTGGCATTTAAACCATGCCCAATTGGCACTAAGGGGCTTAAAGTGTGCCAAGAAAACATCCCCCACACCATTACACCACCACCACCAGCCTGCACAGTGGTAACAAGTGGATGATGGATCCATGTTCTCATTCTGTTTACCATCTGAATGTCTCAACAGAAATCGAGACTCCTCAGACCAGGCAACATTTTTCCAGTCTTCAACTGTCCAATTTTGGTGAGCTCGTGCAAATTGTAGCCTCTTTTTCCTATTTGTAGTGGAGATGAGTGGTACCTGGTGGGGTCTTCTGCTGTTGTAGCCCATCCGCCTCAAGGTTGTGCGTGTTGTGGCTTCACAAATGCTTTGCTGCATACCTCGGTTGTAACGAGTGGTTATTTCAGTCAAAGTTGCTCTTCTATCAGCTTGAATCAGTCGGCCCATTCTCCTCTGACCTCTAGCATCAACACGGCATTTTCGCCCACAGGACTGCCGCATACTGGATGTTTTTCCCTTTTCACACCATTCTTTGTAAACCCTAGAAATGGTTGTGCGTGAAAATCCCAGTAACTGAGCAGATTGTGAAATACTCAGACCGGCCCGCCTGGCACCAACAACCATGCCATGCTCAAAATTGCTTAAATCACCTTTCTTTCCCATTCTGATATTCAGTTTGGAGTTCAGGATATTGTCTTGACCAGGACCACACCCCTAAATGCATTGAAGCAACTGCCAGGTGATTGGTTGATTAGATAATTGCTTTAATGAGAAATTGAACAGGTGTTCCTAATAATCCTTTAGGTATATATATATATATATAATTATTTTTTTTTTATCCCACATGTCTTTTCATGTGTCCCATAGCCCTGCATTTTAAGAGTAGATTGTGAGTGAAAACAAAAACATGCTTTTGTTTTTACAATTTATTTTTAGAATGATGGATAAAAGGCCCAAATAAAATCAAAGATCATACAAACATGTGAACTAGTTGGACTTTCACAAAAATAACAAGTGCATAAATGTGAAGAACAAAGGTAAACAATGCGAGGCGATTCACTAGATGAATTGCTTTTATCATTCTTTCAGGTCACATTTGAATAGTTACACTTCTACAAACACAGATAGCCTACATCATTCACAACACACAAACACCAAAATGAGTTGGGTTAAATGCATAGATACTCTTAAAAACCCAACATTTTAATTTAATAAGAGTTATGTTAAAACAAACAAACACAAACAAGGTTTTACTAGGGTCAGGATACTAGAAAAGAAACCGCTTCAAGTTCCTGAGGTATCTTTGAAGACAGCTTGTAATCCTCAGTACTTCGATGCTGTCTACTGCAGTAACGACAAGCATTTTGTTCTTGTTAGACTAAAAAAATGTGCATGCCTAAATCCCATTCCTTTGTGTGACTATACTTTGAAAGACTGAAGATGCTGGAAAAGAAGTCTTATGCATACAGCTGGAGAATAGGCTCCCTTTACTTTTTGATACATAGCCAGAAAATGATGCTGCTTCCCCCACCGTCAGTTCATCTTGAAATAGCAGCGACACAACCCTAGACGACATGTGTCTGAATATTCAGCAAGTTTGTAAGTGAGCAACTGCAGCAAAACCATAAGAGATGCACAGCTAGAACTTGAGATGGAACATTAAATGGTAAAATGTCTGAAAAAAAAGAAAAGAAATGTCTAGTGACCTAAGTTAATAAGGGAGATAGGCAGTGCAAAGAGTGCCTTGTGAGGTTCACATCACATCTAATCATACGGCTGAAAAAAAAACATATTACATAAGGCACTTTTAAACTGTAAAAAAGTGCATTTGAGATCAGGCAGTAGCACCACTTGTTTATGAGGTCACTTCTCTCCGCTGGTTTCTCACTTCCTCCTCCTTCCGCAATATTTGCCTTGGCATCCTGCGCCCCCTACAGGAAAAGACACTGTCACTTTTTTATTCAAACTACAGTGTTATTTTACTACCATTGAGAGATTTAAATTTGTATTAATATTTTGAATTAGTTTTTATTTTATATTAACCATATTTCTTTTATTTTATTTAAAGTTTCAATAATTTAGTTGTGTTATTATACATTTTTATTAAAACATTTTTATTTCAGTTTTAGTTATTTTAGTCCGTCAGTTAAACTAAACGGAAATCATGCAGCGAAACAAAAAATTAGATATGCGATACGATATTGCTTTAAGTGTGTAAAATCTATTTAAATTATATATTTTTTTAAAATACC
Source organism: Gobio gobio (assembly GCF_949357685.1). Taxonomy (NCBI): domain Eukaryota; kingdom Metazoa; phylum Chordata; class Actinopteri; order Cypriniformes; family Gobionidae; genus Gobio; species Gobio gobio. The sequence continues at coordinate 19,611,025 of NC_137107.1, read as the reverse complement.
AAAGATACCATTTATGTGTTTCACATTCTTTCTGGGAAAAGAAAGCATCGCAACAACTTCTGAAAGTGACCAGCAGTGTTTTAGCAAAAATTTATGTCACAAATCTGACAATATAATTTTAACATCAATGTAAACAAACAAAACATGTAATGCCAATATTTAAATACCAAAAACTCTTTGCTTGACTTGGTAATATATAGTTACATCAACCTAAAACTTAACATTAAGAACATCCAGGTAAACAAACACACCTAAACTAGGTGGACCATTATTTTTATTTTTAGTTATCTTTGTTATTAAAGGTATTAGCAGGTTTACTGTATTAGCAGGCTGTCACTTAAAAGGTTAGTTCACCCAAAAATGAAAATTCTGTCATTAATTACTCACCCTCATGTCGTTCGACACCCGTAAGACCTCCGTTCATATTCGGAAAACAAATGAAGATATTTTTGTTGAAAGCTGATGGCTGAGAAAGGCTTCAGATAGGCCTCCATTGGCATTCAGTACATTTACACTCACAAGACCCATAAAAGGCACTTAAAACGTCGTTACAAAGTCCATCTCACCACAGTGACTCTACAATAATTTGACTTTATTCAACCTCTTCTTGTCTTCCCTGTATGCCTCCACGACGCATGCGCGAGAATATGACGTAGCGCCAGCGTTCAGGAATCCATGAAATGCACACATGAGCCCCATTTTGAGCACTACGCCGAGACCTAAAGCACAATCAATGTAGAATTCAACAGCTTAGACACGCGCGTCTTCCTCTGCTTGTAAATAAATCGCTTCTGGGTCATGTGTCCGAACGCCGGATCTTCGTAATATTCTTGCGCATGCGTCGTGGAGGCACACACGGAAGACAAGAACAAGTTGGATAAAGGCGTTATTTAGATTTTTTTTGGCGCACAAAAACTAGTCGTCGCATCGTAAAATTATTGTAGAGTCACTGTGGTGAGATAGACTTTGTAACGACGTTTTAAGTGCCTTTTATGGGTCTTGGGAGTGTAAATGTACTGAATGCCAATGGAGGCCTATCTGAAGCCTTTCTCAGCCATCAGCTTTCAACAAAAATATCTTCATTTGTGTTCCGAAGATGAACGGAGGTCTTACGGGTGTCGAACGACATGAGGGTGAGTAATTAATGACAGAATTTTCATTTTTGGGTGAACTTATCCTTTAAAGACCTAATGCACGGATCCTATTGACACGCATTCGGTTTCTTTCCCCAACTGATATCGTTCACTTAAAGCATAACCGACTGTGTTTTCATGAATACTCGTCAAGACAGCCATTTTGACATAACTGTGTGTGTATTTGACAGTTTGAGTGTGTAACAAGGCACGAAACAGAATTGAAGGGATCACACGCTTTCAGAGAGGTGGCTTGTGCGCACGTTTCGGTCTGTGTGTCAGACAGCGCAAGACTGCAAGGAGTTGTTTATTGGCAAGTTATTGCGTTTAATAACTCTTTTTAATGTCAAGCAAGTCACATAAGTAACAGTTGTGTGCACAGTTTATTCTCTGCTATATTGACCTAAAACGTACACTTTTCACAATGTTGAAGTAGCCTATTAAAACCATTCAGATATTGCTTGCCGTTGCGATATGCATATTGCGATATTTCGATAATTTCGATATATTGCGCAGCCCTAGTTCACGCCATGTCATAATAAGAGATTACAACACGTGACGCTGTAATTGGAGCTGTTCACGTTCTCAGATTCAGATTTATATTTCTCACTATGGAATATGCCCCTACCGCGTATTCCTCAGATGCCCTCTTACATTACGCCGGCACCAATTGGCTGGCAGACACTGTGTCTGGGCGTGGCTTCCTCACCCCTCTGTGTAAGAGGAGCAACACAACGTCGCTACAACATTCAAAAACCTCTTCTTGCTTCACACCAGAAGGCTACACATTTTGGATAAAACTTCTGGACAAACTACTGGCCACCACGTCGTTTTTCGCCTGGCTCCTTCAATTTGCATTCCAGCTGATTGCAAGGATTGTTCGATACAACGATGCCTGCAGCAATACAGACTATCCCAGCTAGTGAGGGAGATTCTATTCTTTGTTCATGCGGGAACAAAATTTCATGCACAATTGGAGATTGAGAGTCCCGGTTCCTGTGGACACTGTGCACACTTCACTAGAAGAGCCTTCGTCGCAGGCTAGCCCGCTAAGCTAGCCTGTCAGGCCAGGATCCCCTCATGTCACCAAGCCCCACTCCAGCTGTCACTCCTCAGGTATTCATTCCTGTAGAGCTGGCCACCATGGCAGCCTTATCCTGGGGTGAACAGCTTAATGCGTGCGTCCCTCTGCCCAGTGTGCTCAGCACGGATGAGGACGCACTTGATTTCGATGAAGAGGGACAATCGGACTTTCTTCTCTCTGAAGAAGAGGAAGATTTCGAGGACTCCCCTTTTCTCCCCCTGCGTACACGGCACAACAACTCACTGCGGCGGGATCCACGGAGGTGGCAGGCGAGGCACCATCCTCTCCGCTTCTCGGTGTTGATCTGCAAGATGTGTGCAAACGCACTGCAGAAAAACGAAACATTCCGTGGCCGACCGTGGTAGCAGAGACCGCAAAGTCTTGCTACGAGTGTAAGAGACTGCGGAGAGCGAAACGGGCAGCACAACAACTCCTTCCTGTATTTCCAGAGCTCCTGGAGGAGGTTGCTGTTACATGGAAGGACAAACCGTTTACCAGCAAGATGCCCTAGCAGGAAGGATCCGCTCTCGATGTGGAGGGGGTGGAGAAGGAAGGCCTTCTCGGAATGCCCCCCTGGAGCCATTGCTTGCCACGCACCTGCATCCAAAGTGCGGCTGCAAACGCTGCCATCTAAAGCGGACCGATTCCAGTCAAGCATGACAAAACACTTATAAGGCAGTCTCTCTCTCTGTCAGGGCTCTTAACGCAATCTCGATGCTGACCGCATTCCAAAAGCGGAGCTGCAGGACAAAGCCTCAACCATGCCAGGTCAGACACAGTGGGAAGAGATCTGTGCTATTATGGAGCTCTCTCTGCATCTTCAGAGATGCACAGTTCAAGCCGCGGGCAAAGCCATGGCCACAATGGTTATTCAAGAGAGAGGACGATGGCTTAACTTGGCTAATCTCTCAGACAGGGAAAAAGAAGCCATCCTGGACGCACCTGTTGTCCCAGAGGGCATTTTTGGCTCAGCTTTGACACTGATGCAAAAGCGATGCGAAGAAAAGAAGAGGGATGATAAGGCTTTGCAACTCTGTATGCCTAGAAAGACACAGACTGCACCCTCCACCACCTCGGCAGACCTTCGCACAAGGTACGGCCCGCCCACCCCCCAGCGTTCGCATTCCTAGACAGCAAAGACGGTCAGAGCGGAGTACCGGAACAGAGAACTGCCTGGCCTAGGAAGAACTAGACGTCCAGCCAGCCCCTGGTCGAGTTTCAGAGAGGAAACATTGTCTCCTTCCGCACATGCCTCAGGCTATTGGGACTGATGGCCTCAGTCCTGATAGTTATTCCCTTAGACTGTTCATTAGAGAGTTTATAAGACACAACATCACATCTGCCAGCCAATTGGGGCTGGCCTAATGTAATAGGCCGTCTGAGAAATATGCGAAAGGGGCTTATCCCACAGTGAGACACCTAACTTTTGGCTATCAGAGAACTGGGGTTACGCAAGTAATCTATAGTTTCTCTTACAGCAGTCACGTGGTACAAGTCGTAGCTCATAAAATTGCGAGTCTAAAGTTGTAATTACAAGTTCTACGATCACGTGAATGCTTTTTACAAGTCATGGTATGGCAATTACGTGAACGCACCTTTAGAAATATTGCCTTGGCAATTAGAAAAATAACTACATTTAAAAAGTAAGAATGTTTTTTTTTTTTTTGTTTGTTTTTTTTGCTTCAGTTAACTATAATAACCCTGACTACAACACTGTTCCCATAAATTACTATGGTATTTTGGCTCATGTTTTCTATTTAGCCTTAAGGTCCATATAAAACTTGTGCAACCCATTTTACTTACATTCATTTATGGAATAACATGCACTGAAAAGTAATTTATAATAGGAAAAGTATGTATTATCAAAGTAAGTAAATGTTTATTTATTTTGTAAATTAAAATAAACATGAACAGTAAAACATGAACATGTACAACTAAAAGTCATTGTTTCGACAAGTTTTTGCAGTATGGACCATAAAAAAAGATTGAAAGAAGTGCCTTTATATTGGTTTACGTACCTCTGTTGCCTCCTGCACCTAGAAAGCCTTGAAGAGCTGCATATTTGGCTGCTTTTGCTATATAGAAACACACATTTAAATGGAATAAATACTTGCAATTGTCTTATAATGTACAGCTCTAGGTCAAACTTTAATTTAATGATGCGCAACATTTGACATATAAGCTAACAACAAAAGACAATGTAATAGCAGCGTGTCTTACATTGCTGAGGTGTAAGTGGAGCACTTCCAGGTCCCCCTCCACCAGTGCCACCATAGCCTACAATACAACATCACAACTTTTCATTAATCACTCTAAACAACTTACATTGATTATTGAATCACTGAACTACACACTGAACCACAAGATCACCCTGCAGACATTTATTTACACACCACCAAAATTAAAAAGGGTTAGTTCACCCAAAAATGAAAATTAGCCCATGATTTACTTACCCTCAATTCATCCTAGGTGTATATGACATTACATTTAAAACTTTATGAAGTAAATTATCAAGCTTCCGGCCAATTGCCTTCTGTATTCAACTTACGGAAAAAGTGTAGTGCCTCTCGCTGTTCAAAATGCTTATGTTATGTCGTACAAGAGGACGTAAGCATTTTGAACTGCGAGAGGCAGTTCAATTCATGATAGAAAAACAGAAAATGTATGATAATTTGAATGTCTTTGCCGGTTCAGACCTTTTACATTATTTGGTTGGATTTATTTTGTGAGAAATTCAAATAATTGAAGTAAATTTGCTGTAATTATCACATTCCTACATTAATGAACCTATATAAATGAATTCCCTGGCATAATATCACATGCATTAGCTTTCTTTCCACACACTTAAGCCGCGTTTCCACCGCAGGAACCAGGGTCTAAATGAAGTTCCGGGTAAATATTTCTCCCTCCAAACGGCCCTGCTCGCGGGTAGTACTTTTTCAAAGTTCAGGAACTTTCGGGGATGGGACTTGGGCGCTGAACATGCTGATCGGTTGAACTCACGCAGCATTTTATTTCAACCGGCATTTTTAAAAGTCTTGGGGTTCCTTCTGCGTTCAGTAAATATCAGTCTTGCTCTTTCTGTCCGATGGTGTGCATTGTCTCAGCAATCGCACGGTCAATGTCCGTAATAGCTGATCATAACATACGTTGTCTTATTTTAAATCTAGCTTTCAGAATACGCTTTAGTATCAGTGCTCGTCTCTTTTCCGCCGTTTTGTTAATTACATCTTTAGTAAACCAATACATAACTAGCAAAAGCAGCACTGCTTGCGTCTCCTCCATACTTGATATTGTTGCAGACAGTATCGAACAAAAAATTTGTACTGTCCGTCGCTGACTGGGAGGAACAGTCCCACGTCTCTGGGGTGTAATTTCGGTGGAAATGGGGTTATACACACTCATGTAATTCATTCAGAACTGTAATAAAAAATTGCTTAACTTTTAGTTTTGTCCCCATTTCTCAGTCTCATCATTTACTCACCCTAATGTCATTCCAAACCCATAAGACTTTAATTAGTTCATCTTCGAAACATAAATTAAGATATTTTAAATAAAATCAGACAGACTTTTGTCCCTCACTTGAAAGCCCATTCACTCAAAACATGAACTTTTTGAAGCGTCAAAGTAATTGAAGTCTTCTGAAGAGACACGATTGCTTTTCATGATGAACAGATTGATCTTAGCCTTTTATCCGCGTCTAAACATTGATCAACAGTTCAACACACATACATAGAGAACATCAAATATGGTATTACCATATTTGAGCAAGAACATTTGAGCTTTGTTTACCATTTAAATCTGTTCATCATATAAAGTGATTGTGTCTCTTTAGAAGATATGTGTTTGGAACAACATGAGGTTGAGTAAATAACAGAATTTTCCTTTTTTGGTCAACCAACTCTTGAATTACATCTAAAAGAAAAGACTTTCTCGAATCCTCAGAGTTGGTGATACGCACATTAAAGTTGTCACAATGTTTCCTTTAGTTTTGTCTTCATTACCTGGATATGGCAGTTGATATCCAGCACCTGGACCTACTCCAGTCCCATATCCAGGGACTCCACCACCTACAAGATAAACAGACCCACTGTAACTCTGTATCTTGATATCTGCTCTGTCAAAGCGCTACACTGGAACAACAATAGAATTTGTGGATAACCCCATTTCCCCAAAGAGAATTGAGGAAAGACAAAATGGCTCACCTGGCTGGTACCCCTGACCACCCAAGGCACCCGTGCCGAAGCCTTTAATAGGTTGAAACAAACGCAAGTAAATAAAATCAATCCATCTGATGGCAGCCAGCCAGCTAATTTTACATGCAATTTATGCTCGTTCACCAAAAACCATGCAGTAAGTGAAGTGAATTTACCTGTTTTCCCAGGTTTCCCTGTTCCTGCTCCTCCTGGGTACCTGAAACCTGAAAACAACCATTCAAATTAATCAAATGAAAATGGTCTCAAACATAAACCTATGAAATAATTAATCTCAAGTGACAATGCTGAAGGTATGCATGTATTCTAAACAGAAACTTTACCTCCACCGGTTCCTACTGGGCTTCCAGCACCTCCTCCACCTCCTCCAGCTCCACCTAAACCTCCATACCCTACAATAAAAACAACATGTGAACTGAGATCTACATCATCATCATTATCATATGAAGATGTCAGTAGTGTTTCAATTGGACTGAATCTTCTGAACTTTCTCCAATAATGTTTTCAACCACATCCATATCCATGGTCACCTGGTATCTGCTACGGGTCTTAAACGATGTGAATGATTCTGTGCAAATTTAGTACTTATACTCCCATTGGAAAGAAAAAACAAACAAAGCTTTAGCATACTTTTAAAAAGTTGAATCACTGCATATTATTTACAACTAAATGACAATGTATTATGGTTTAACCCTCTATGGGACTAATTATGAAATCTAAGCTAGAAAAAATAAATCAATTTATATTTTACATACACCGATCAGGCATAACATTATGACAGGCGATGTGAATAACACTGATTATTTCTTCATCACCTGTTAGTGGGTGGGATATATTAGGCAGCAAGTGAACATTTTGCCTCAAAGTTGATGTGTTAGAAACAGGAAAAATGGGCGAGCATAAGGATTTGAGCGAGTTTGACAAGGGCCAAATTGTGATGGCTAGATGACTGGGTCAGAACATCTCCAAAACTGCAGCTCTTGTGGGGTGTTCCCGGTCTGCAGTGGTCAGTACCTATCAAAAGTGGTCCAAGGAAGGAACAGTGGAGAACCGGCGACAGGGTCATGGGCGGCCAAGGTAATGCTGGTTCTGATAGAAAGGTGTCATACAAAGTGCATCACAGTTTGTTGCGTATGGGGCTGCATAGCCTGCAGACCAGTCAGGGTCCTGACCCCTGTCCACCGAAAGCATCAAAACCAGGCCCGGTTACAGAATCAAATCACCGAGGGTGCTTCTGAAATTACTGAGGGTGCTCTAGTAAAGTGTAGATGTAGGCTAAGCAAAGGCTCCACCATACAGTGAGAAATTTAGGATTACTTACAAGTTCCAGTTATACCAGTAATTGGAATTTCAAAAATATTTTTGTGCTACAAAGGTTTATCTATTAATCTATTAGTCTGTATTTACACTACTTTAATGCATTGCTAGTATTTTAACATGTCATCTTCCCAAGAACCAGAAAAAAAAAGGTTTTGTCAATTTAGATTTTTTTTTGGTAATTACATTGTTTGGAGCATAAAAAACAAATGGATATTTTTGGGTTTAAAAAAATCCTAGAGGACACCAGAACCCATTTATTGAGAAAATGTAAAACGTAAAAGACATGAATAGGCAAAAACAATGGGATTTTTTTTTCATTCACCAATCAATTTTTATGCTTCATGTTTTTTTTTTGTTTTTTTATCCAAACTTTGTATAAAGATGTTTCCAAAATTAGTTTTCTACATCTGACTTTTGACCTTTTCTGGTGCCGTCATATATTAGGGTAAATCATTTTTTGGGCAAATTGTCTGAAATGTCACATTCAAATGCATTTTCACTATCTGAAAAGTATTGAAAAGATCTTAGTGTTTCAAAAAAACATTAAACATTGGTAGCACTTTCCCATGTACATACTATGTACTTATTATAGTAATTGCAATAATAACTAGGTACCAACCCTGAACCTAAACCTCAACCCTGATCCCTGAACCTAACCTTGACCCATGTAATTACCTTATATTACCCAGTATTTTCTTAGGTAAGTACATGTAAGAGCACATGCTATAAAATAAAGTACAGCCTAAAAAACTTTATTAACATTACAAGCCAGATTAGTAGATTTATTCATAGTGAATATACATTTATGCTCTAAAGCTAATGTAATGACATTGTAATAATTAGTCACTATTATGTTAATACTTTAAAAAACAAGAACCTGGGGCCAGTTGCATAAACAGCTGCTAACTTAAGAACTAGTTTGACCAATTAGCAGTTTATTACGGCTAATCAGTCTTCAGATTCAAATTAGACTGATCCATCTTTTTATGTACCTGACGTAAAGTTATGACCAGTCTTGAAGAAAAAAATAGATTACTAACTTGTAAGACTATTCTAAGCAGTTAATGCAACCGGACACTGATTTCCCAGGCCACCTGGGTATCCTGCATATAAGCTATTTATGCCACGGATGTGTAGTGAATGCATTTCAATGTGAACATGGATATATATTGGTATTTAATGGATTGTGGCATTTGCAATGGATATTTTCATGTAATTATAATGGTATTCCTTACAATTCTATAATTGTATTCCTCTGTTCTAACATTCTATTCTAATTTGCACTACTGTCAAACTTCTGTTTAATGTTTATTAAACTGCATGATACCTCCACCCACTCCAACGCCTCCAGGACCTCTCCCAACACCTCCTGGTCCAACTCCTAGACCCCCACCAATGCCTCCAGCACCACCAGGTCCAACTCCTAGACCACCGCCAAGACCTCCACCAATTCCTCCTCTTCCAGCCCCACCCAATGTTCCAGTTCCTCCATAGCCTGATAACACAAAACAATGTTTTGTGATTTTACATTTTGCCTAAGGATTATTTATTGCATCTGTAAAGTGATTATTTAATGAGTTGTACATACTTTTAGGTGGTTTTAATGCACCAGGACCATAACCAAGCCCTTAAAAAACAAATACATATTTGAATATTTAAATGTAATCAAGTATGAGGGATATACAGTATGAAATGTGTAAGCACTTCAAAAAACATACCACCAAGTCCAGGCCCTCCAAGTCCACCGGTACTGCCAGGGCCGCCACCACCATAACCGCCCGGGCCACCGCCGTAACCACCTGGACCACCTCCATAGACACCGGGTCCTGTTCCATATCCGCCTGGACCACCTCCATAGACACCGGGTCCTGTTCCATATCCGCCTGGACCACCTCCATAGACACCGGGTCCTGTTCCATATCCGCCTGGACCACCTCCATAGCCACCAGGGCCTGTCCCATACCCGCCTGCTGCCCCATAAACTTTGATCAAAGTGATAAAGAGTTATTTAACTTTTAGTCTTTCCAGTTCAGTCCATGTTTATAAATACAACCAAACTGCATTTTTATTATAAGAATTGTGGAATAGCAAGAATGTTTTCTGGCACCTTTTCCTTGTTTTCCACCCACTGCAGCCCCACTGGGAAACCTGAGGCCTGCAAAAAAAATGTTTAAGGCACAGTTCTCAGCACAACAAGACTAGTGCATAAAATATCATGAATAAGGTAGCTTTTTTGAGTTACCGGTCCCTGGTAGGATCCCACCGGCTCCTAAACTTCCAGCTCCACCATAACCTGCAATATATTTACAAAGCCTAAGTCTATTGCAAATGTTAAGCTTCTAACTGAAGACCAATAAATGCACATTATGTAAAACATAATTTTTCCAAAACAATTATTGAGATATTTAAGTGTTCATTAATTTTGTTTACATTTTATTTAATCATTAATTTTCATTGAAATATATTTAATATTGCACATTAAAATGTTTGTTGATCTGATGTATGCTTTGATTACTTTTGCCTGGTTTCTGCGCCCCAACTCCTGTGCCTGCAGCTCCGCCTCCTGGTAGCAGACCACCACCTCCAGGCAGAAGTCCTACTGCTCCCACTCCAGCTGGACCCACTCCACCCACACCTCCAACTCCCAGAGCTCCAGTTCCACCTGGACCACCGTAAACTACAAAAATTTGGATTTCAATAGATTTATAATTTTACAAACATGCACATAAAAAATAGACAGATCATTTTCATGGTGAATTACCTTTAGGAGGTTTAAATCCTCCTGGTCCAACCCCACCAACTCCTCCCAGTCCTCCACCAACTCCGCCTGGAACTCCACCAACTCCTCCTGGTCCACCACCAACTCCTCCCGGTCCTCCACCAACTCCTCCCGGTCCTCCACCAACTCCTCCCGGTCCTCCACCAACTCCGCCTTGTCCACCACCAACGCCTCCCAGTCCTCCACCAACTCCTCCTGGTCCACCACCAACTCCTCCTAGTCCTCCACCAACTCCTCCTGGTCCACCACCAACTCCTCCCGGTCCTCCACCAACTCCTCCGGGTCCACCACCAACTCCTCCCAGTCCTCCACCAACTCCTCCGGGTCCACCACCAACTCCTCCCAGTCCTCCACCAACTCCTCCTGGTCCACCACCAACTCCTCCCAATCCTCCACCAGCTCCTCCCGGTCCTCCACCAACCCCACCTGGACCACCACCTACACTTCCAGGTCCTCCTTCAATGGTGCCCGGTGTATCTCCACGTCCAGCAATGGCTCCACCTCCAATGCCTACAGTAAGACAAGTAAAATAAAACTTTTTGCAAATGAAAAAGCACCTGCTTGCACAAATATATTGAGAAGAGTGAAATGGCTTTAAGTACCTGGGGGTTTTAGTGGTTTGGCTCCCGGTAATGTTCCAGTATCACCAACTCCTAAGGAAGAACATGTAGGCTAGTTATTTGAAGAGATTCAGTCACAGTGGAACAAACATTTATGAATGAACAAAGCATACAAATCTCTTTAAGTAATTTGAAACCACAGACCTTACTTTCAGATACATTGACAATCTGTCAAAAACTTAAAAAGCATCATTCTCATCTTAGGACTGCACACTGAACTGACTGACTAACCGTGAGCCCCATCCCCTAAACACATTATTAACTGCACAAGTTATTCAGTAAAGTTGCTTCTGTGTCTTAAACATGTTATGTGTCTGGATTTTAAATGCAAAATGTCTTTGCATTAAAAAACATTCACAAGCTCAATACCTTTTAAAATAATACGTTTTATAGGCTAAGTACTTTACATCCGAATGAATGAGGGAGCCACCACTAGAGGGAGCTGTAACATTAGCAAATTATAGTCTGACGAATGCAGTTTTTTGAACACGAGTAGTTGGATCATTTTGTGCAGATCAATTCGTAGAACTCCACCACCAACCAAAAGAAAAAACAGAGAAAATAATCTTGAGGTCAGTGATCACGTGTGAGGTCAGTAAGTAATTTTCAAGGTATGAAGACAGATCTTACCCTCTGACCGTGGCGATCCGGTTCCACCTGGAAAGGGAGAATGCCAATTAAGGTAATTAGGAACTTTCAAACTTAATAAGTGACTGATTGATGTAGTATAGCACAACGAGAAGCTAAATACAAATCTGGAGCAGTTTCTGATTTCAATGATTCTGAACATACAGGATATTTGATATGCGTTCATGTGATTTTATTTTGCTATAAGATGATCCACATGAAGGAACGGCTGCTAAATAGTACACTGACAGCAATAATATTAATTCCACTGTAAATATGAATAGCTTATTTTACCATTATAGGAATAGTTTGCTAAAAAAAGTAATTATGCCATAATTTACTCCAAAACCTGTATTGACCAAAAAGCTGATTTTTAAAATAATATCCTGACAAACCTGCCTACAAGCATCATAAACCACATAACCACAGATTTGTAAGCTTATAATAGACTAACAATAAGTGGTGTAAGTACTTTTCCACCCTCCATTGTATGTACATTTACAAATATGAGGTAAAATTCTACAAGCTCACTGAACAGGAAGGGTCTACCTGGTCTTTCTCCAGCTAAGATGGGTCTTCTTGTCCCAGCAGCTCCATCAAGCCCATCGCCATCAATGGGCCCACCAGTAACACCTTAAAAATATTACATACTGCTCAGTTCCTATCATTTTAAGAAAGTTGGAAATCCAACTTAAAGGGTTAGTTCACCTAAAAATTTAAATTCTGTCATACTCGCCCGCATGCCATTCCAAACCTGTAAGACCTTCGTTCATCTTCGGAACACAAAGATATTTTTGATGGAATCTGAGAGCTCTCTGACAGCAATTGAATTAACACTTTCAAGGCCCAGAAATGTCGGAAATACATCGTTAAAATAGTCCATGTGAATACCTTGTGTTTCAACCTTAATTTTAGGAAGTGTTGAGAATACTTTTTGTGTGCAAAAAACAAACAAAAATAACAACTTTATTGGTCGACTAAGTCGTAATTTTTGTTTGTTGTTTGCACACAAAACGTATTCTCGTCGCTTCATAACATTAAGGTTGACCCACTGGAGTCACATGGACGATTTTAACGATGTCTTCACTACCTTTCTGGGCCTTAAAAGTGTTAATTACATTGGTGTCTATGGAGGGGTCAGAGAGCTCTCGGATTTCATCAAAAATATCTTAATTTGTGTTCCGAAGATGAATGAAGGTCTTACGGGTTTGGAACAACATGAGGGAGAGTAATTAATGACAAAATTTTCATTTTTGGGTGAACTAACCCTTTAAGGCTGTAAAATGTTCCAATACAACCTAATAATACAACCTCCAATGGACCCACCTGATCCCTCTATCGGTCCTCCAGATTCTAAAATGATCACAAAACAAAACTGGTGTCTAAAAGGACATGCCTGCTCATATAAGCTTTTCAAATTTCAAAACGATAATTGTATTATTTCATGGTATGAAACATTTTCTTACCAGTCTTGGGAGCTTTTGTTCCATCTGTGTGTTCAACAAAATGTTAAAATTACAATGCAGGAACAAGCTAATTAACAGCTGAAGAACAAATAATAAATATCTATAATTGATAGAAAAAAGGTAATGTCCTTGACCTCCATCAGTACGAGTTGTACCATCAGGACTGCGAATCACTAAACAGGGAACAGATAAGACTGGTAGTTATGACACTATTTTGGAAATCACATGCAAGTACATTCCAAATGAACAAAACACATTCATTAATAAAGTATATTAATTAAATAGTTGCATTACCTCCATCAACTCCAGGTTTAGGACCTGCTCCACGATCTGTGCCGGTAGCAGCTGTACTACCTGGAATTGTTGGTCCTCCTGTGATGCCTGGTACCCCTGGATTTAAATAAAAAATGAGAATAGTAATAACATATTATACTGGTGAGATGAATTTATAGATGATATAACCAAAGATCACCAACTCACCATATTTGTCTTGCTTGGTTCCTGAACCTATACCTCCAGCCCCACCTACACCACCTGAGATGTAACGCTGAGCATGTAAACAAATTCCTACCTGTATCTATTAACTGTTATTTAGTTTAGTACTCTTTTAGCAGTGATCACCCACCGGTTCCAACTCCAGTTCCTGTGGCCCCAGTTCCACCAGTGGCTGGTACCGACCCACCCAACACACTTCCAACCCCACCAGCTGGTTGTCCTGTTAGATGCAGATGCATGGGGTCAAAAATTTGCCTGAATATATGTGGTGTTTTAATTATAAAAGTTAGGTACCATAAAGTGGTTTACCATATTTAGGTGCTTTTTGTGCTCCTTGATACCCTTTAGAATGAAATATAACAATACAGGAGATTCACCCACACATGCTTAAACCAATTGTTTTAAAACAGTATTTTATGTTTCAAGTTTAGTGATCAGCATTGCACATCTAGTGTTTAAAACTTTACCTCCATAACCCCCATATCCAACACCAGTCCCAAGACCAACACCAAGCCCTCCAGGCAGAACTGGAAAAAATGTTTGTGAAATGTCTGATAATGTATATATTCAAATTTTAGGGGATGTTATGCTTATCTTAATGGGATACTCAAACCAAAGACGAAAATTCTGTCATCATTCAGCACATTTACATGTACAATTGCACATACTATCTTAACTTGATTATGCTTAATAAGCCGGTAATGCATGTGCTCATGTTAACACGTTAACCCATTTTCCATTATCGGAGTAAGGTCATAAATGGCTTAAGCATAAACCAATTGACACAGCTAGATTTTTACCCCAATTTCACCCAGCATGTATACACATTAAGCTGCTCTGTCGGCTTATTGAAGTACACATGTGTGATATGAGATAGGAGAGCGTCCTCACTGCGGATTTAAGAGCATCCAGACAGAGTGAGTGTTTTGCGATAAGGGAAGAGGAAATATATAGAACTTTGAATGTGTTCTCATCTCGTGCAGCCAAAGTAGAAGTGGTACAGTCAAAATGCTGTATTTGTAACTGCATGAGAGGATAATATATAATATATAGTCTGTAAGATTCCTGCTGACATGTTGGAATACTCTTCAGTTTTTCATACTTTACATCACAACTGACATAACAAATGGAATACTCAGAGTCAGATACATGAATGATTAGGTTTTGATGTCACTAGCGGGAAATAACCTGGTAATTTCGGTACCAAGTCGGTACTGAAATGTTAAAAATGTGATGCTTTGAGTGCTGTTGAGCGGAAGCGTAAACACCTCTGATTGGCCATCGTGTTCATGTGCTCACATGTCTGTGATTGGCTACAACGGTCAACGCACGGGAGCGATTGAAAGCACACAGAAGTGTTTGGAAGTGTTTTGAAATGCTCATTTACTCACCCTGTGGTTCTAAACCTGTATACAATTCTTTATTCTGCAGAACACAAAAGAAGATATTTTGAAAATTTAGAATGTTGAGGACCAAAAAACAATTGACTTATATTGTATGAGGGGAAAAAAAACACTGAGACATTTGTCCGATTATCTATTTTTATGTTCCACGGGGGAAAGAAAGGCATACAAATTAGAAACGATATGAGGGTGCATAAATGCAGAGTTTTCATTTTTGGGTGGAGTATCCCTTTAAGAGAGAAAAAGCAGCTTCATGTTGCAAATTGCTTCATATACCTCCAGGACCTCCTACCACTCCTGTTCCAGCCCCTGGTACACCTCCTGCTCCTAAGACACCTCCAGAACCAGGTAAACGTGTCAAAATATGCCTGGGTTTAGACTAATTTTCTACCATTCCAAGGCAACCATTTCATTTTTAACACTTAAGCTTATAATATCAACAAACATAGTATAATTATTAAAATATTAGTAGTGAATGTACGTGAAATTTGAAAATATATTTGAAAAATACATTAATGTGTATTAATTATATTAATAAAATATGTAATAACATTTGTAACTATTTGAATGTAGAGTAAATTAACTACTTAGCCACTTGAAAAACATATGTAAGTGTATGTGTAGTACTAGTATATTTAAACTTGCCATATTTAGCTGCTTTTGATCCAGGTCCATATCCTATATTACATTTGATGTAATAAATTGAAAGATATGTAGATCAGATACAGCTTTAATAATACATATTTTCTAATGCTAATTACCTATTTTGACTTGCTTAAATTACCTCCAGCACCTGTTCCATACCCAGTCCCAAGCCCTCCTCGGCTTCCTGCTCCAACAGCACTACCAGGCAGTCCTGCTCCAGCAAATCCAGACCCAGTACCTGGACCATAACCACCAACTGGCACTGCCCCTGTACCAAATCCTCCTGCTGGACCGGTTCCTACCTGACCCTGCAGACCAAGTCCTGGAGCCCCTACACTCCCACCAGGACCTGGATTAAAATAATTTAATAAGTGTTGATGCCAAATTGTAGGGAAAAAAAAACCACAATGACAATACTGATTTAAAATATCCTACCATATTTTAAGGCCTTTGGTCCACCTGGATAGGCTGTATTCAAAGTGAAATACAAAGAATAAATGTAGACATGGAAATTAACAGAACCTCTTATCTGCATATGTAAAATAATGTTTGTCAGCGTACCTCCTGAGCCAGGTCCATATCCTCCAGCAGGTACTCCTCCAGGCCCATAACCACCTGCAGGTGCCGCTCCAGGTCCATAGCCTCCGATTGGTGCCCCTCCTGGTCCAATTCCAGCACCTAGTGTTCCTCCTCCAGCTCCAACACCTGGAACTGTTCCACTACCAAGTGAACCTCCTAATCCTCCTAGCAATCCTATTCCACCAATGCATGAAAAAAAAGTATTTTATAATTAGATTTTTTTCTATATAAAATTTAAGAACAAGATTAATAAACTTCCCCATACCATATTTGCGAGCTTTGGCCCCAGCGTATCCTAGAATATAAGAAGACAATGTTAGAGACATGATTTTGCAGTGGTTTAAACTATGTAAAATTCTTAGCTAATTGTGTCTCTAAACAACCAGTTTGACTTTCTATTAGGCTTTCAATTTCTTTAATCTCAGGCGTCTCAAATCAGAGTAAACCAAAAAAGAAAACAAGGTCTTATAGCCCAGCCTAGTGCCTCTGTTGGGACCTCCACTAATCCTTGCATCAACCTTGCATACCCTCGAAAAATACACTGACTGCAACACTCCCCATTTAGAGAGGAGCATCTGAGCAGGAACCTCCAGATCTTTACCTCTGTTCACCTGCTAATAAAAGAACTCCAGCAAGTCCAGCAACTTCTAGATGTCACCTCAGAAAACCTTGGCCAGACCAATGTGGTCATGCATGACTAGTGAACTATAGGGAAAGAAGAGCAGATTATGGAACTATCTATGCTTAAAATCACCATCCAGTAGATAACTAACATTGTGCTCCAACCACACTAAACTTGCATTGCTGTGTGCTTGAATTATGCAGTTATCCATTCTGAGAACACTGATAAGACACTAGGATGGGCCCAAGAATGTGATGGCTAAACTTACAATCAACCCAAAGAAAGGTAATCTGGCTAGACATGTTACTTGGGTTTCCAGATTGGCCAGGGTTTAATTAAACTCAAGAAAGGTTGAAGCTATCATTTTCTTATGACAATGCATTTCTATGGTTGGTGAGTTTTTTTAGAGATGCTTTGTGCCTGCCTGTCTCTGAATTCTTGCAAAAAGAATGATGTAGCTTGTACATTATTCATAGACTGTCTTGAAGAAACTCAATAGGCAGTTGTGTAGAGAAAGATCTTAGCTATAAAACAGAGTTGTGCAACATCCGTTCACACTCCTTAACAGTCAATATTCATTGGAAAGTATATCAATGCATTGTGTCTGTGGAATTGCACTTAAGAATTTCCGTCTTGAGGTAAAACATTGTTGAGGGGCAAATACAGCAATGACTATGGGCTATCAAGTGTACCCTCAGTCAAGTCTGGTGGTTAGTATCACTCCCATTTCTCTTTCTCTGTTTGTTCTTGTTTTTTTTTTTTAATTTGCTAGAGCAACACTAACTATAGTCTAAGAAATGTCAGTATAAAATAATGTTCTGTGTTAATACTAGGGGTGTAACAGTTTAAACGGTTCGGTTTGTATTACAGTGTGAATTTGTCCGTTCAAGCGCAAGACTTGAAAGAGAATTCAATATTTGCGCACTGTCTGAGATGTGTGCTCGCTTCGGATGAGTGCACACACAAATCTTCTCCTGTAAATGAATGGTCATGTTCGAGCATACAGCAGCACTCGCAATGAACAAAGTTTACAAAGAGTGACTCGTCCACGTTTTTTCCGCTGTTGTAATGTATTATTGGGGAGACACCATGTGTATCCATCGACAGAAACATACATTAGCAGAACTTTCTGTTTTATGCGTTATTTTCAACAACCCATAATTATAGATGCATTGCGTCATCAGATTTGAGATGAACCGTGGTGCAAGTGTAGCCCCTCCAGTTCGCACCGCCTGATCTAAGCGGGACACGAACCCAGCCCGTCGGTATGGGAGGCGGGCGCTCTAACAAGGAGGCTAAAGGCCACAGCCTCTAGCGTCAGTCGCTAGAGCATCTCTTGAAAGCAGGGGAGTGAGGTTTACACGCACAGCTCTTACAAGCCTATGTCTGTTACACAAGTGCGTGCCAAACAGTGGGTGGAGAATGGTACGATTCGATTTTTTACACCTCTAGTTAATACAAAGGAATTTTACGTATTAATTCTTCACAGGTGCTTTACCTGTTTTTTGAATTACACACTGCATTTTTTTTACAGTATACTCATTTTACCTTTCCAAGACTTAGTCCTTTCAAAACTATTTAGACTTACATTTTAAATAATTGTAGATACCGATTTACCTCCAGGTCCAAATGGACTTCCAGGAACACTCCCAGGTCCAAAACCAGCTACACCTCCTGGACCGTAACCCACACCAGGGACGCCTCCTTGTCCAACTCCAGTTCCTGGTATACCTCCTGCCCCGCCTGGTCCGACACCAGCGCCTGGTAATCCACCTGGAACACCTGCAGCTAACCCAGTGCCTGGGCCTAAACCAGCACCTCCACCAAGTAGACCTAGAAAAGCAAAAATAATATATTGAGTTGTAAGTTGCAATAAAGTTTGGATAATAAATGCTATGAATAAAACAATCATAATTCCAAACAGTATGTTGAAGGATTGAATTAACTGTTGTTTTACCATATTTACGAGCTTTTGCCTCTGCATATCCTGCAAAGCATCATAGAATATAATATTAAAAATTCCCTCAATACTTCAAAATTACATTATACAATATGATGGTATCATTTGGTACCAGTTCCAGAGCCAGGAAGTCTTCCAGAACCACCGCTAGGAAGACCACCAACTCCACCACCAGGCAGTCCACCAGCTCCTCCACCAGGTAATCCACTGAATCCACCTCCAGGTAGCCCACCAGTTCCAAATCCTCCTGCAGGTAGCCCACCAGTTCCAAATCCACCTCCAGGTAGCCCACCAGTTCCAAATCCTCCTGCAGGTAGCCCACCAGTTCCAAATCCTCCTCCAGGTAGCCCACCAGTTCCAAGTCCACCTCCAGGTTGTCCACCAGTCCCAAGACCTCCACCAGGTAGCCCACCAGTTCCAAGTCCACCTCCAGGTTGTCCACCAGTCCCAAGACCTCCACCAGGTAGTCCACCAAATCCAACACCAGCTGCTCCACCTGGCAATCCTCCAGTACGTCCAAGCTGAGCTACAAAGCATTTATCAATTAATATTAATTTCTTTCCTTTCTTATGGTTTCTATGACAGGTTCAATCTCACAACTTATTTATGAAATAAAATCTTAAAGTCTGAGTTTTGAGTGGAGAATACAGTTATATCATACAGTGATTTTATCTAAAGGAATCAGAGGACCTAATAAAAATGATTAGGGCCGGATCTTGCCTCTTGGACACAAGTTGAGGAGCCCTGATGTAGGGTATACAATATGTACTATATAATTTAGAGGGACATTAATAATATTTTCCTTTTTAACTTTGATTAAAAAGAGCCAAACAATAAAGCCAATAATTAAGTCTGAAATTTTGACTGACCTCCTATACTAAGGATGGGGAAACTCCTTGCATACATTAATACTTAAAGGGGTACTTCAGGGCTGGGAAGATGAATGTGTATTTAAACTGGGTGTGAAAGTACGATAATTCGAATATACTACCGGGTTTCTACTGATACAAAGCTTAATGCTAAATCGCTGAAGTAACCCTTCAAAAATGTGCATTGCATTCAATCATGACAAATAATTTCTCATGCATTCTGTGAAAAGCTAGGACAGGTATAACCAGCCTTGTTCCAGGAGAGATACCTTCCTGAGTTCAGTGCCAACCCTATTTGAACGCACCTGCCTCTAATTTTCAAGTAATCCTCAGTACCCTAGTTTAGGTGGACAGGAAGGTACTGTAACTCTCCCGGAGCAGAGTGGCTAAGGCAAAAAAGAAATCTATGGACACAGTGAAGACTTTTCTTTTTTATTTGCCTTTCAATAGATCTATCACATTGCAAAATGCAGAATGTAGTCATACCATATTTTCTTGCTTTGGCCGCAGCATATCCTAAAACATAGTAGAATAGTAAACGTTGTGCTGTTAATGATAATATCAACTTTCTGCAGCAAAACAAAGTTATTTTCAACTAATATTATTATTTTCAAGATACCTTCAGGACTAACTCCAGGTCTGGGGAGTCCACCAGCTCCTAAACCAGAACCAAGGGGTCCACCAAGACCACCCAAACCAGAACCAGGAAGTCCTCCAGCTCCAAGGCCACCCACTCCCAAGCCAGAACCAGGAAGTCCTCCAGCTCCAAGGCCACCCACTCCCAAGCCAGAACCAGGAAGTCCTCCAGCTCCAAGACCACCCACTCCCAAGCCAGAACCAGTTCCTATCCCTGAAGATGGAAAATAGACAACCCAAATGTAATAGAAATTAAGATAATCCTCTGTTTCTATATTTGCCAAGAGAATTTGCTGAATGATAAATGTCAAACCAGCAAAATCAGCTCTTCATTTTAATGTATACTTTTTAAAGTAACTGATGAAAAATTTCACAAGGCATACGATTTAAGATTTGCTTTCACCCTTATATCTGTTGCAGAGTCCTGCACGGGTGCGGGTACACTGCCTGCACTGCAGTCGTCGAGATGGATCCTGAGGAGTTGAAGAAAAGATAGCCGCAAATGTGGAACTTCATCGCTGAGGAAGCACGCAGATAACTGTGGTAACAAACCAAGCACAGTTCTATCGAACAGTATTTTTCAAAAGGGGACAGAACTGAATGTGCCTTGTAGAGATGATAAGGACACATAACCATGTTTGACAGCTTCGGCTAAAGTTGTCCTTGTGTTAATGGCCGTGTACTAACTTCTGTATGCTGGCAATAAACATTTTTGTAAGTGTGTCTGTAATGTGATATGCTAAACTGATTTTATTTCGGGTGCGGGGTCGGGTGTCGGTTCTATTTTAAGCGGGTCGGGTCGGGTCGGGTCGGGTGCGGATTTTAATTAGTGCTGTTGTCGGAAAACGGGTCGGATGCGGTTTTAAGCACTGCGGGTACGGGTGGGTGCGGATTTACAAAATCAGGCCGTGCAGGACTCTGATCTGTCATTTCTTTACACCCATTCTTTTCAATGAAACAGACAGGTAATTGTATATAACAAGAATCTAAAGGTTTTCTTACCATATTTCCGAGCTTTTGCCCCAGCTCCTAATGAGAGACAATTCTTAGATGTTATAATACTTGAGCAAGTTTCACTGTTTTAGATAATCTCAAAATATTTCAGTCTATTTATATTAAACCCTAAATTTACCTCCCGGATAGACACCACCAGCTCCCGGATATAGGACACCAGGAGTTGCACCACCAGTTCCAGGAATGACTCCAATGCCTGGCCCACCTCCTGCACCTGGAACACCTCCTACACCAAGCGCACCACCCTGACCAGGAACACCACCAATGCCTGGTATACCAGCTGCACCTGGAACACCGCCTATTCCTGGCACACCACCTGCACCAGGTACACCTCCCACACCAAGTCCACTACCTAGACCAGGAACACTACCAGCCCCTGAAAAGAGAGTCAAAAATTTCAAACATGTTCTTTTGACATATATTGAAATATTGATCCTGCATGACTTACCATACTTGGCAGCTTTAGCCTGAGACTTTGCAGCGCTTGTGCCTTGAATGAGGTAAGAAAGTACATTCCTGTAAAAACTCTAAAACTCATAAATCATATGACAAATAAATTGTTTTTAAAATAATGAGCAGGTAATTTAATTGTCTGACAAGTATAGTGTATGATGGTTGATATCAAATGTAAATAACTACAATGGATAAATGGACAGATTTTTAAATGCCTACTACCTCCGGACTTAGGTGATATAAGAGGATATCCACCGAACACGCCTGGTATTTGTTGACCAAAACCTCCGCGGCCTCCTGCAAGAGAAAAGAGAAGGGATCTTTGTTAGAAGTAGTTTTCATACTTTATTGAAAGAATCGTTCTATTCTATTAAATTAAGAATTTAATTTACCATTGGCTCCAACTGCACCTTGACCAAGCTGCCCTATAAGCAACAAAATAGGAGAGAGAGCTTTAGAAAGCATTTTCATTGTTGGATAAAGCTATAAATAAACTATAAACTATGTAAAGCTTACCAGTTTGAGATCCTGTGGCTACACCTGGCAGAATGCCTCTACCACCAAAGCCTACACATAAAAAATGCAGATTTGTTATATCTGTGTGAATATTCTAGAAACACTGGACAATCTTGTAACTTTCAAATATTTCAGTCACTTACCTTGTCCAGGTACAATACCCCCTTGGTATAACCCAGGGATCCCAACACCTTGTTTGAATGCAGAAAGAAAGAGCATATAAAACAATGCTTTCTTATCAAATATTTGTTAAAACTATTCCAAAAAAAGGGGGAACTCTTTCAATAGATGCCAATTACCTGGCACTGGTGCCTTCCCAGTCTTTCCGACTTTGCCCCCAGTGCCTGTCCCAGTTCCAGGTAATCCAGTTTGGGGGAGAAAAGATGCTAGGAGCCATAATGAAGTTGCAAACAATTTATTATATTGATAAATAAAGCAGTAGTTTAACAATTATGACCCTCAAAACCAACCTCCTCCAGGTGCAACTCCTGTTCCTCCAATTCCAGTTCCAGTGCCACCAGGTCCAATTCCTACACCTCCAGGACCAACTCCTGCTCCACCTGGACCAAGTCCTGTACCACCTGGACCAAATCCTGTGCCACCTGGTCCAAATCCTGTCCCGCCTGGACCAATTCCTACACCACCTGGTCCAATTCCTGTGCCACCAGGTCCAATTCCTACACCTCCAGGGCGAAATCCTACACCACCGGGTCCAATTCCTGCACCACCTTGACCATATCCTGCACCACCAGGTATAATTTTGATTTCAGAAGGATCAAGCAGTTTAAATATGTTTTCTTGAAAAAATGTGCTGTGATTTTTTTCATTTTTTTGCCAATAAGACATTTTTGCTGAGATGTAAAACAGTGACAAGATGCTTTAATCAAGATATGTGTCCAACCACAAGTAACAAAGTATCACACCTTTATTTAAGCCAATACATGTGTCCATAGATCTAGTTTTACCTGGTTTTGGTGGCTTCTGGCCAGCTGTTCCAGTTCCAGGATAAAGACCTCCTGGCCAACCATATCCACCATAGCTGCCTAAAAACAAATTAAATTTATAAAATGGAAATAAAGTGTATCCTTACCACCTGATGGGTAGGCTGTTCCAGCACCTCCAGGAGTAAGTGGAATAGCACCAAGCCTGGGATCTCCTGCTCCAAGACTTCCTGTTCCAAACGGTCCACCACCGAAACCCCCAGGCACGCCATAACCTAAATTTAGACCATCAGAGGTAAATGCATTTCTAAACCAGTATACTGAAGATATTTCTGAATGCAGTAGCTATAAGAATTGATAAAGAAAGTGATGTTCACAGCGAAAACAAAATGTATATTTGAAGTGTGCGTGCACAGTGTAGTAGTACAAAATAGTTTTTATTCATATCATACCTGGTTTCCCAGGTTTTCTGCCTGCTCCTGTGACAATGCAACATTATTTATTTTAATGAAATAGTACTATGAAAAGAATCAGTATAAAGGCAGTGAAACAACTACTGTTGTTTGTCTTCTATTAATAACAAAGATGTCTTACCAGGACTCCAGACACCTGGTCGAACACCACCAGGAACAATGCCACCTTGGCCAGTCCCACCAGGGACAACGCCACCTGGTCCAACACCACCAGGAACAATGCCACCTTGGCCAGTACCACCAGGGACAATGCCACCTGGTCCAACACCACCTGGTCGAACACCACCAGGAACAATGCCACCTTGGCCAGTACCACCAGGGACAATGCCACCTTGGCCAGTACCACCAGGGATAATGCCACCTGGTCCAACACCACCTGGGACAATGCTACCTGGTCCAACTCCACCAGGAACAATGCCACCTTGTCCAAAGCCACCAAGGCCTCCATAACCTGTAAATAATGTGTATATACAGTATATGGAGTGAATCTACCTTAAATTCCTCAGTGAAGATGGAATCTTCTGTCTTTATACAGTAAGTCCTATAAGAAATCTTAAACTGTGCATCTTACAAATTACTAACCTGTTTTGGGGGGTTTTCCTCCCACACCTAGAAGCAGGAAATAAAATAAAAAAAACTACACTAAACAAAACCTAATATGTTTGGGATTATGCTTTTAAAAAATCCATATAAAGTTAACATTTAGTTTAATAAAAATTCTAACCTCTTCCAGCACCGCCTGGACCAACTCCACCAGGGCCAAACCCTCCCACACCAGTGCCCACGCCAACTCCTGAAGAAAAATTATACAATTCTAAGAAGCATCACCATAAAAGATTGTCTAACTCAGAGTTTCAGTTTGTGGAGTTTTGTGTTGTACAGTGGAGTTTCTCTACCTTGTCCAGGTACTCCTGTGCCAATGCCGCCAGCTCCTGGACCAAAGCCACCAGGTACTAAACCTCCAAGGCCAGCACCCCCTGGCCTCAGTCCAAGGCCTCCAAGACCACCAGCACCACCAAGACCTCCAGCTCCAAGAGTGCCATAACCTGTTTGTGTGAAGCAAGACTCAAACCTCAAACCTCAATGAAACCAATATATTATTTGCTTAATTTATTGTATGTAGTTAAAATTGCAAAAATGTTTTTCAGTTTTCTCCCACTCACCAAGTTTAGGGGGTTTGCCACCAACACCTGCAGATAGAAAATATAAGGTGAAAGAAAAAAATACATCCCAGAAAGAAATCAATCTCAATCTTCCACCCTACCCAACAAATATTACGTTTTTTGGCTTACAGGTATACTGAGTTATTCTACAATCCCACAAAGACTAGCAGAACATTGTTAAGGAAAAGCTGAGATAGGTTTGATTACTTATTAGTAAAATATTTTTTTTAAAGAAATAATACCTGCTCCAAGGCCTCCAGTTCCAGCACCAGGGCCTGTCCCTCCAGGTACGACACCTCCTGGTCTAGTTCCTACGGCTCCAATGCCTCCCGGACCAATGCCACCAGGACCAATGCCACCAGGTCCAATGCCACCAGGTACAATGCCTCCTGGACCTATGCCACCAGGTCCAATGCCTCCTGGACCAATGCCACCAGGTCCAATACCTCCTGGACCAATGCCACCAGGTCCAATGCCACCAGGACCAAAGCCACCAGGACCAAAGCCTGTACCACCTTGTCCAATTCCTGGTAGATATCCTCCTGTGTTGACACAATTAACTGTTCATCTAATGTAAAATCAATGTCTCTGGCAATCTTTATTAATAACATTAATCCAAATTTCTAGAATGCGTTACAACACACCTGTTTTTGGTGGCTTAACATATGGCCCTGTGAGAAAAACATCAAATTGGTTATTACATATTTAGGTCATTTTTGTGCCTTGATAGCATGTCCTTAAATAGTTTATGATGTTAATCACAAAAATAAATACAATTAATAAAAATTAAATTAAATTAAATTAAAAAATGACACTTGTTTATTAATTTTCTTTCAATCCTGCAACATCATTAGGTACATTACAAGTAATATGTACAGAAAATTTCAGCAACCTGTTCCGAGTCCTCCAGTGCCTAATCCACCAGTACCAAGTCCTCCTGTACCAAGCCCTCCACCACCAGGCCCAACTCCCCCAAGACCTCCAGTACCCAGTCCAGCACCTTACCCCCCATATACACATTATATGCATACATTATATATATAAATGTATTAAAGATTGTTATAGCACTGACATGCAAGCTATAGACACTAATTGCTCATGAAATGTTTAAGAATAAATGTAAACCCTCACCAGTTCCAGGTCTGATGCCAAATCCTGGCCCTGTTCCAAATCCACCAGGACCAGCACCTATACCTAATCCTGTTCCAACTCCTCCAGGACCAACTCCTGGCCCAACACCAGCGATTCCAGAACCAAATCCACCTCCTGGACCAGTTCCTATGCTGGTTCCAAGTCCAGCTCCAGTTCCAACACCAGTCCCTAATCCAGCTCCAGCTCCTCCCCCTGCACCAGCTGGTATGTAGATTCCTAAGAGAGAAAGAGAACATTAATACATATCTTTATTAATATGCCCCATCCAAGATAGCATGCCAGACTAAGGACATAAGGAAGCATTTAGTTGTGTCTTTGACCTGACAAACTACAAAGAAAGGCAGAAATATATAAGAGGGGAACAGAGAATATTTTCTGAAACATTATTAGAAATGACCAAATCTGCTGTGAACATCACTGCACTGCAAACCATTTTTTTTTTAAAATTATTTATTGCTATGTCAGACGATGGATATTAGGATCTCACTCCTGCAACACATTACCAGTTTATGAGGACCATTCTTGTCCTTTACTCATTGGTGATAGCACATACCCAAGGGGTTCTAACTAATCTCCACATCTAGTCTTTTATTTGAAGCCTCAAACAGCACCGGATGCATTACCACATGAGTTTGTGTCCTCTCGCCTTGCTGTTTAAGATTTGGAGGCATGGGGGAACAGATAATGGATGTGATTCATATGAAGAACAACATCCTATAGATGACCTTATCCAAGAGCTTACAACTAAAAAGCCGAAGTCCTCTGTTCTACAAACCCTTTGGGAAAAGCTTGTAGGTTGTTAGTGTATGATGTAATGATCTGGATTAGAACCTCTCAGATCTTTCCTTCTACATGAATAAAAGATGGCAAGTGGGAAACCTTGTTTTATCCAAAAACATAAACAGTGAATTAAAATCCTTAAAAAAGCTTTATAATGTTTATAAGAATCCATCTGGTTTCGTGTTGCACTATTTGTCATTGTATCAAAAACTTTCACCAAATGCAAATGCATCAGGTTTCACTCATATGTCACACATTTCACTAATATTTAGTTTAAACACGACATACTCCAAAAATAAAAAAGCATTATAAAATCAAATATTCTGTATTTATATTCAATATTTGCTATATCAGCTCATTTTAATGAACAGCTTGTAGCTTTACTAAATTATGAGTTGGCGTTGTTTCCTCATCACCGTAAAGTTTAATTAAGATTAAAAGATCATGAAGGAACAAGAGTCAAATTTCATTAACACAATAAACCCTCCTGCAACAATAGACCACAGCATTCCGTAAGGGACTAAGGGACTTTGGATACCACTTTTTTATTCATCCATCCTTAACCTGTATCTAAAACATTCAGAATACAGATAGAAATGTGCAAAATAACTGCATCCACTGTTATTAAGAGAGAGTGTGATGCTATTGCCATAACTGCAGTACACCTGTAATGCAATAAGTCAGAAAAAGCTGAATGAGTTTGAAGACACCTTACCTCCTTGAAGGGAGGGTCTACACAGAGCCAGCAGGAGAAATCCATGCAAGAGCAGAGGTACCTTACTCCGGGCCATCCTGCTCTGTAATATTCCTCTCCACTCCCAAACTGTGGGTTTTATCCCCCAAAAGCAAATCATTGCACACCCATGTCTTGAACAAGAAGGATAAGGGGTGGGGGGTCAGTATGAAAGAGAGAAAAAAAATAGAAAGTAAGGATGAAGGAACACTACGTAATTAGGGAAACTAGCACACTTGGGTCTTGTACGTTATGTTGTTTTTTCTATTTTTTCTAACCCCACCCCTAACCCCCCTGAACGACTGGTGCTAGAGCATTTATTTGGGTCACTTCTGCCAACATGAGTCAAAGCCTTGGCCAACAAAATAACGACAGATATTTGAGGAGAGGGAGAAAATCTCTCTCTTTCTGAACATCTACCTCACCAAGAGAAACGTCTGCCAGATATTCTCACAGAGAGCATTTCTTTTTTATCCAATCAAAAGCAGTAAGGAAACACTCCAGATAAGGTTATTACGTGATCTATTGTTTCCAGCCACGGGGGTGTAAGTAAAATTTAAGGCCTGGACTCATTATTCAATCATTTAAGAAGGAAGAGAGCTTGGCCACTTGGACAGCCTCCAGCTATCACTCTATTGTTAT
The DNA here is from genome assembly GCF_949357685.1 of Gobio gobio. Classification (NCBI taxonomy): domain Eukaryota; kingdom Metazoa; phylum Chordata; class Actinopteri; order Cypriniformes; family Gobionidae; genus Gobio; species Gobio gobio. The sequence continues at coordinate 19,582,706 of NC_137107.1, read as the reverse complement.
TAACATATGAATCCCTGAGGAACACATGAAATCATGTATGTGGTAGAAAAACACTGAATGGGTGTGTGTTGGAACACATTATTGAAGGTTGACAACACAGATTTTAATAACCCCTGAAGCCCCAAAGCCTTTAGATCCAACCAGGGTGTTGACGGCTAAGTCATGAAGACTTTTGAAATAATGGTGCATCCTTACGGCTCAATGTGACCTCTGAGAATGGGGGCTTACAACCGGGACCAATACATAAATAGCATTTTCGTAGTTAAGTTGTTTCTCTCCTTAATAGGTAATAAATTGTAATGTACTTCAAACAGTCTTTTAGGCTGAATGACGTCCAGAAGACATGACAACAGAAGTTTGATTCATACTTCATGCTAAAACTGCCGTGAATGTCATTAGTAAATGTTCCCTTATCTTGACAGTCATATAGTTGTACTAAAAGAAATCATTTTTGTTTTGTTTTATGATATCGTTTCATTTTTTTCAAAGCTATCGTTCCATATGACTTGTCACTTACACTCATGGGCTGTTGTAATAATCACTCGCAACTGCCAGTTAGATTCTTACACATACATACATTCTGGCAGCTTGTGTCAAATTTTGTAAAGAAACCAAGGGGGTTTTCTGGAAAGGTACCATATCCCCCTCCCCACCCCTTGCTGAGTTTTCAACCCAGATTGTCTAGCACTCCTTGTTTGGTCTGGAGGAGTTTTGCCAAAAAGTCTGCGTTCAAGCACTAGTTGTGTTTCAAGCTATTGGCAAGGAATAAGATTAGGTCATTGCTCTACTGATAGACGCTTATTTGAATTCAATGTAAAACTGTGTACATGTGAATACCTTTATGTGAGTGTTTGGAGGTTCAGAAGGGAAGTGCTGGCAAGAAGCACATCTCACAATAATAAAGAATGAATGGATGGAATTTACTTTCCAAACCACAAACGTAAACATCCCTGTCCATAACTGCAATGATCATTGACAACGAAACATTAAAAGGCACCTGCTAGTTGTAGAAAGATCTGATAATGAGTCTGTCTCTGTAAATTTGCATCATTAGACATAGAAATAGATTTTGAGTGTTTCCCTGTGCAAAACTTTACCAGAATGTTGCTGTGATTTTCTAAAGTGCTCTGTGTGTTTTTTTATTCCATTGTGATGTGGTTGCTAGGTCATTGCTAGGATGTTTTGGGTGATTGCTTGGGTGTTGCTATGCAGTATCTATAGGGTAATGCAATGCAGAGGTTACTTGGGCATTTTTAGGTGCTTGTAAGGGTGTCCTGGATAGTTGCTTAGGTGTTTGGAGTTTATCTGCAGTTCCAAGGAAGTTCTCAGTGGTTGCTAGGCTGTTGCTATTTAGTTTTTTAGGACATTTGGAGAGGGGGATGCCATGCGGTTGCTAGGGTGTTCTGGGTAGTATTCTAGGTTGTCGAGTGCATGAAGTGTCCAAAATTCCACACTTAGTTTTTTCCCCCCGTTAAAGTTCACTTTTAAATAAACTTTTGCTGATAATTCACTCACCCCCATGTCATCCAAGATGTCCATGTCTGTCTTTCTGCAGTCGAAAAGAAATTAAGGTTTTGGATGAAAACATTCCAGGGTTTTTCTCCATATAATGGACTTCAGTGGGCCCCAAACGGTTCAAGGTCCAAATGACAGTTTCAGTACAGCTTCAAAGGGCTTTAAACCCTTTTTTTTTTCGCCATAACTTCCGCTAAGTGAGGTCAAAATACGATCGTGGTCATAGATATATCGATCGTAGATGCCTCATTCTACTGATCCGTGCAGGCGCTAATGAGGCATCTGCGTATACATCAATGACCAGGCTCGTATTTTGACCTCACTTATAGCCAGAGGTGGACAGTAACTAAGTACATTTACTTGAGTACTGTACTTAAGTACACTTTTTGAGTATCTGTACTTTACTGGAGTATTATTTTTTAGGGATACTTTTACTTTAACTTCACTACATTTGAAAGACAAATATCGTACTTTATACTCCACTACATTTCTATCAAGATCCTCAAAGTAGAAAGTCGTTTCTGTAGCAGCTTTTAAAGTCGGTGGATGATTGTTTTCTTCTTTAAAAGTTTTTTTTTTGCAGACAGCCTATCAGTATTCACTCTTGTATAGGGTCATGTGAAGTTTCCCAACATTTTTTGAACACTGATCAGTTTACAGCAAAATGGAAGAAGGCGGTTCGTCTGCGCAGTGTGCCGTACTTAAAAAGTATGTTTCAGTTTTCTCAAAAGATTAAAGATTAGTTTAGTTGGCATACACTTTGATACATGTCTCATAAAAGGTTCACAAATGTAAATGTCTGGGAGAAAGAGAAGAGTAAACAGAGAGAGAATATCGTATGCGTATCAGAGTATAGGGTCCATGCATTCAGCCTTAAAGTGACAGCAGCTTTGTAAAGAGCTTTGTAACGTTTATAAAAGAAATTTAAAATTTAAATACTTTACACACTCTACACAAATGTAAAGAAATTAGTTTAAGGTGGTCGTATGCTAGCATGTCGGATGGAGCATCACTGACTGGCTTAAACCACCATGGCATAGCGTGCATTTATACAACAATGCAACGATAATAAAATAATGCATTGACATAAAAAAGGAAATTTACTTTTGATACTTAAGTACTTTTAAAAACAAATACTTCTGTACTTTTACTTAAGTAAAAATCAGTTTTTAGAACTTTCACTTGTAACGGAGTAATATTTGACCAGTGGTACTTTTACTTTTACTCAAGTAATAGAGTTGTGTACTTTGTCCACCTCTGCTTATAGCGGAAGTTATTGCGGAGCTCAGAGACGATCACGTTTGTCTGTTAAGAGGTAAAATAATAGCATAAATGCTCGGTTTCTAGCAGAAACTTATCGTTTCGCTAGATAAGACCCTTATTCATCATCTGGTATTGTTTAGTATCGTTTAAAGCCCTTTGTAGCTGCACTGAAACTGTCATTTGGACCTTGAACCGTTTGGAGCCCATTGAAGTCCATTATATGGAGAAAAATCCTGGAATACTTTCATCCAAAACCTTAATTTCTTTTTGACTGCAGAAAGAAAGACATGGACATCTTGGATGACATGGGGGTGAGTAAATTATAAACAAAAGTTTATTTAAAAGTGAACTAATCCTTTAAATAAGTGCATCTTCTGGGTATTTGAAGTAAATTTTTTCTCGTTGCATGTGCATAGCCTACATATGATGACATTTTAACCAGCTGAGAACTCGTGAAGAGCTTATAAAATGTGTAAAGGAGTGAAAGGTACAGTTCACCCAAACATGAAAATTATCCCATGATTTACTCACCCTCAAGCCTTATAGGTGTATATGACATTCTTCTTTCAGACAAATACAATTGGAGTTATATTAAAAAATGTCCTGGCTCTTCCAAGCATTATAATGGCAACCCAAAATTTAAAGCCCAAAAAAGTGCATCCATGCATTAAAAAAAAAATTCTCCACACGCCTCCGGGGAGTTAATAAAGGCCTGCTGAAGTGAACCAATGGGTTTGTGTAAGAAAAATATACATATTTAACACATTATAGAGTAAAATATATAGCTTCCGGCGGATCACCTTCCATATTCAAATGTCATATACACCTAGGAGGGTGAATAAATCATGGGGTATTTTTCATTTTTGGGTGAACTATCCCTTTAAAACAACAACAAGAATTCCTCCATTGCACACAAACGAAGATCTGCTGTGAGGAGACGACTTTTCTGACGCCTCTACTAAACTGTGATGGGCAACGTAGCTTCTACGACCTTTTTAGGGTTGCATCTGGTGACATTACCTCCTGTTTTTGGTTCGTTTACATGTCTTTGGTCCGTGTTGCGTTCATATTTCTGTCGAACCGCACCAGAGCTGGTTTGGAAGCGGACTCTTGGAAGCTCATCTTTTTAGAGGTCTCGGTCCGCTTGCTTGGTACACACCAGGGTTCGGATGGCGGCGTTCACACTTATTCAAATGAACCGCACTAACAGAGCAATCACAGCAGAGTTCAATTTAATCTGTTATTGTGATCCCTCTGGTCCCTCCTTTAATATACTGTAGGTCTGTTTTTTCTTTGCTTGTGTTATGGTCCACCAGGAACACATTTTAATTCTCATTGCTTAAAAAAGTATCATTCATGTCCATAGCACAAAGTTTGATTATCAGGGTTGGGTTTTTGGACAAATGTAATAATACTGGGGATGCTTTCCCTATAGTTAGCAATACTAAAAAAAGAAAACATGATGCTCAAATTTTCTAAAATGAGAGGCAAGCCCCTTTTGTCTCTTTTGAACTTTCCCATTTTAACACAATCACATGTGAACATGATATCCAATAAGCAGACAGTTTTAAAACAAGCTGAATGCTATGTTTGGCTTGGGTGAAAAGCGATAAGCTTGCTATCTGCTGACCCAGTTGCACTCTGATTCAGGGGTTGACAGCTGATTCAGCCAAATGTCAGAAGTCTTTTTCCTTTTTTTTTTTTTTTTGAGAAGAGGTGGATATATTGTACAATAGGGTGTTTTCTCTGCAATCCCGTAATTAGACAGAAATTGTTTTATTGCCTTTCACAAAACATGGTTGAAATGGTTTAGCATGGACACTTTGATGGAGGAACATAGTTATGTGGTGAAACAAATGAGATATATGTCTCCCCTAAGCTGATAAAGTAATTTGAGGAAAAGCTTGAGAACATGGTGTCCATTGATAAGGCTTGATCCAATGAGAACACATGCAGACTTGGCACGTGGCTTGTTTTGCAGAGAATCTCTGACCTAAAAGTCGAACTCTAACAAAGTAATACAAATAATCTATCCAATACCGCACCACCTGAATTTTCTTGTGTTCTAACAGCTGTTTTTTGTAAACTCTACCACCCCCCGTCCACATAAAACAGTTATGCACACAATCTTGCATCGGTGTGCCCAGTGCCAGCGCAGAGAAGTATATCGCAGTTGTGCAGCTGTTGACTGAAAAGTGCCTGTTTTCAGTTTACCTAACGTCTACCTTGCGTTTACCTAATGTCTGCTGTCTATATAAGGGCCGGCACACTGCGGCAGGCTGAGGGAAACTGACTCAGGTTTTAAGGCGATGAGGGGTATCAGAATAGTCAAGGGTCCTTCAGATAAGCTGGCACTGCTGCTCATTTCTCTCATTTTATTGCAGTGTGGGCTATACAAAAAATGTGGTGGGCCTGAATATTTAAACAAACGAAGGTTTGAGCAGGTGCATTGGCATTTTTATGGAAAGTAATGCATTATGCTACTTTTGCGTTTTTTCTCATCTGGGCTGGGCTGGGGTTGGTTGTTTGTTTTTTAATAGCAAAATTTTTTTTTTTTTTTTTGGCAAATGCAAAGGCCCTTTCACACCAAAAGTAAAATGAATAAGCCCCACACTGAAGGAGACATTGGTTAATAAAGTTAGATTAGATAGGTACAGAAAGTAATTTGTATTATTTAACATATTTATTGCAGGTTTGCGTAATATTGTGAGTTTGCATTTCACTGCTTCTATTAATTTTGAGGAATACTGAATCTGTTTGCGCAAATGAGATGATTCCTGCTCACATTTAGTCTAGAACTACAATAACCATCATGTTCACACAGCACACACACAACACCTCTGCACGGTTTCTCTCTACATGGCGACAGGAGAGGGGAAATCAAAGTAGCTTGTGTTAGTTATTTGAAAAATTAACTAATAACTTAATTAATTTAAAATTAATAAATTATAAACTTATAATTAACTTAATCTGATTACGTAACTTGAGAATGTAAAAGTAATATGTTACCCCCAACACTGCTAGCCATATAGTATGCATCATCAATAAGGTGTATACTGAATTTGGTCTTTTAATATCACTATCTTACTAGTACTTATGGTGCGTTCAAGTCATGTCGGAAAGATCGTATTTACCATAGATATGTATACGTAGATGTCCGCCATCTTTCAACGGCCAGCGTGTCGTCACTCACAGTGAGAATCGATGCCACAACATTACGCAGCCTCTTGTTGTGAAACCGCCCAAATTTAAAGTCCCAAAGAAATGGGATAACCTTTCACAGGTGTTTTTAATATGGTATTTTTAATGTTTTTACTTTTACTATGGTAACTTTTTAATGTTGTGTTAGCTGACACCTTTGTCTTCTTGTGTTGTGTTAGTTTAGCAAAATCATCTCCTGAAGTCTATTTCATATAAATATTCATATATGCATCTAACTACTGTTGCAGTCTCTTGAATGTTCACGAACTGGGTTTGACTGTTCCAATATGGCGGACGTCTTACGTATAGCGGCGGTCCATTGAAACGGCCGCTAATGAGGCATCTGTGTGTATATGTCCATGGTATTTACGAGTTGAACGCACATGAACGCCACCGCAATGTCATAAATAAGAGTGGGAAGCCTGAAATTTTCTATAAGTTTACGAGTTGGGGGCGTGTCAGTGAGAAACGTGGCGGAATACCATAGGTATTTAGCAGTGATATTTTCAGGCTTTTCTATTTACAATAAAGTAAGCTAATTGCCTGCACAAAAAATGATAGTATTCATTTAGAATACAACAATATAATATGTAACGCAAAAATGTACAGTGGCTTCATAAAGTTTTTGTGTAATTAATTAAGAGGGGTACACTGCCATTTTACTCTGACGAAAGTGAACGCACCTGACGTTCCCAACTTGTAAATACAAACTTCCCAGGAGGACTTGAATGCACCATTAGCACAAACCTGGTAAAAATGATGGGAATGCCGAGCTTTGCCCTCCAGGAGGGCATTTCTATAAGGGTGTGACGTCACATGAAAACTATGAATAGCCCTGGTCACACTAGATTTTGACCTCTCTAAATTTCTACTGACAATATGCAATATGATGTCATTGTGGCAAGAAGGGTGGAGCCGAGAGCTGACTTGCACTGTCGTCACTCTTCCTTTTATCCTTCTGGAGCTCCTCCGTGGGACTCGAGACCGGTGTGGCGCACAGTGTTTATATTTTGTTTGCCTTGTTTGTTGAACGTCATGTTCATTAACACTCGCGCCACTGGCCTCGCTCCATTCCCACGGCTCTCGGCCCTGCCCTGCTTGCCACAGTCAAAATATAATTTAACATATAATATTTTAAAAATGTAAAAATATGCAATCTACTCCACTTTACTGCAACACTGCAACCATGCAGAATTAAAGTTGTTTTAATTTAAGAGTCACGCTGGCATATCAATCTTCTATTGGTCACACGTCTTCACGTGATACAAATTCTCAGGTCAGATTTCACCAAACTTGAACTTTGGAACGCAGTGAAATGCAAAACTCTTCGTTGAGCTAGAGCTTGTGTTTCCTGTCTCTCACATTCACATGCATATGTGGAAGTCAATGGAATGAAAAGTGTAGTGTGACATCCCCTTTAATTTAATTGTCGCGAATTACATAATGCACCAATGGTATGGATTCCCATTTGTTCTTATGAATATTATTGGTTAAAAGATCAAAAGCTGAATCAGTTATCAACATTAGCATAAATATCACATGACGAAGTCCCAAAATGAATCCTCTATGTTTGTGCACTTTACAGGGAGACTGCTGGGAATTTTTTCAAACCCTGATTCCCAGTGATGTGATCATTGGGCTATTGGTTGCAGCAGAAATAACACCAGATCAGACTAGCAGTATACTGTCCAGCATTTAACCTGGTGACAGGAATAGTGTGAGAACGCGACTGGACATCGTTTGATTGATTTAGACTGAGTAAACACGCACTGTGATTTTTATGAGGTAAAGTCTGTTCCATTTTTGACTTCACAGCAACACGTGTGTAAAGGAATAAAACTGGCCAAATTGTAAGGCAAACAAAAGTAAAATATAAAATTGACTTGGTTGAAGCAAAACACTTAAAGAGCCTCAAGTACAACAGCTGATCTGATATCTTAAGAGGAGTCATTACAAATAGAGGTCAGGCACTTGTTGAATAAGGGTCATTGCTAGGAACATAATTTACTGAAATGACACAGCTTTAAAAACAACATTGTCGGACGTTACATGACTTATGCCGCATGATGTCGCCTATCCTGTCAAGTCCTCTTCGCATGAGTCAGTGCAGTTCCGTGATTCAGGGGATTAAAAACAATAACACAACAATAATTGTGTCTTAGGGAAACTATTAGAAAGAGGGTTGTACAAGGGCGTCATTAATCAAAATGTCAAGTAGACAGAACAAGAGGATTGTGGGAAAACAAAGCTTACCCTGAAATCTTCATGTTCTTATTGGGTTTCTCAGGAAATGGAGAACCATTTCAAATTACATCCACAATTGTCCTTCAGTTCTCCATTGAGGCGCTGCAGGAGAAATATAGTTAAGAACATATGACATAATTCCTATAAATATGACTACATGTTTCCTGAATAATTTAAGCATAAGGATTTTATTCCAACTCAGATCTCAAATTATGATCCTAAATTTTTTCCCTTTTCTGTTTATCCATGTCACCAAACAATGGGGTGATCGACGTCTGTTGAACGGCTTCTTTTCACATGCTGACAAGAACAGTAATTCATGTACAAACAGAAATGTAGTCACAACAGCCGGATTGTTGGAGTTCGTATAGAGTAATTTAATCCAGAACTAATTTTAGGGTTAAGCAGGAACTCTGAACCCCCAAATAAACAAATGGATTAGCTTTCTAACAGTAGGAAATGTGATGTGCCAGCGTTCGGGCGTAATTCAGGAACATTTCTTCACCTCATTGGATTGCAGATGTTTTACATTCCATGTCCCTAAAGATGACTGAGGTAAGAACATGATTTCAGGTCTACTGCAAATGAGGCTTCACTTCAAGCAGAAAGGGACTGAGCCAGAGACAGGAAATACGACAATGTAACTCAAGCATAGTGTGAGATCATCCTACCAGGAGCCGACGTCGCCAGCAAAAACACGAACAACAGTTGCAGAGGGACAACCTCTTATGAAATATTGAAGATGATCATATAATCATTCTGGTCAAAGTTGAGTCATGTTTACACAGCACAAAAAAAAAAACCTTGCAAAGCAATGTATTTCTGGATGGTTGCTATGGTGTTGCTAAGTGGTTTATTTTTTTCCTTTTCACACTGTGCTTAACCCTGCAGGAACATTTCACACTTGTAATTTAGAAACAGAGTTCACGTTGAAATGTGAAGCAAGATAACTCAGGATTATGTTTACTTAGGGTTTAGAATAACCCTAGCTGGGTCATTTTAAATGGGTAAATGGAATTCTGGGTTATCTTGCTTCACATTTCACATAGTTTATAATTTACCCGGGGTTTACAATCAGTCCTGGGTATTCATACACTGCCGTTTCATTCCTAAACCCTGGGTTAAAGTCTTTTTTTCCATATGTGCAGTGTTAGATTATAGATTTTTAGGACTTTTCACACTGTGCTTAACCCCAGGTTATTGTCGTTCTAAAAAACGTTTTTAACCCCGGGTAAAGGAACGTTTCACACTTGTAATTTAGAAGCGGGGTTAGCACTACTTTTTACCCAGTGTTATAAATCCCTGCTCCAGAGCGGTGCCAAACTTGTACAGTGTGAAACGATGCGGTGTTAGAAGCGGGCGCTTCGCTAGAGCTTTTATGTAAATAGGTCGCGTCCTGCATTCATCCAATCAATGACACTGATTCCACAAATAAGAATGTTACCCAGGGTTTAGGAACAATCAGTTTATGAATACCCAGGATTAGTTGTTAACCCTGAGTGTAGTATGAGCAGTGTGAAACGTGAATAAAGATAACCCAGAGGGCTTTTCACACTTGAAATAGTTAACATTGGGTCATTCTAGCCGGACAAATGGAATCCTGGGTTATCTTTATTCACGTTTCACACTTCTCACACTATACCTGGGGTTAACAGTTAATCCTGGGTATTCATAAGATGCTTGTACCAGGCTGTAAACATGTTTTTCTGCTGTAAAGTTGGGCATTATAACATGGAGCTCAATGAGATTCTGCTCCCTTTTGGAGCCTGTCCCTTGCGGCCAGTCGATGGATTGCAGTTGAAGTCACTTCCGTATTGGCTTCAAGAGAAACTGGCGGAGGTTGCCGCCTTGGTATGGGGCTGCATAGCCGCAGACCAGTCAGGGTGCCCATGCTGACCCCTGTCCACCGCCGAAAGCGACAACAGTGGGCACGTGAGCATCAGACCTGGACTATGGAGCAATGGAAGAAGGTGGCCTGGTCTAATGAATCATGTTTTCTTTTATATCACGTGGATGGCCGGGTGCGTGTGCGTCTCTTACATGGGGAACACATGGCATCAGGATGCACTATGGGAAGAAGGCAAGCCGGCGAGTGTGATGCTTTTTCTTTGGGCAAAGTTCTGCTGGGAAACCTTGGGTCCTGATATCCATGTGGATATTACTTTGACACATACCACCTACCGAAGCATTGTTGCAGACCATGTAAAGCCTTTCATGGAAACTGTATTCCCTGGTGTCTATTGCCTCTTTCAGCAGGATAATGCGCCCTGCCACAAAGCAAAAATGGTTTAGGAATGCTTTAAGGAGCACAACAACGAGATTGAGGTGTTGACTTGGCCTCCAAATTTCCCAGATCTCAATCCAATCGAGCATCTGTGGGATGTGCTGAACAAACCAGTCCGATCCATGAAGGCCCCACCTCGCAACTTACAGGACTTAAATGATCTGGTGCTAACATCTTGGTGCCAGATATACCACAGCACACCTTCAGGGGTCTAGTGGAGTCCATTCCTCGACGGGTCAGGGCTGTTTTGGCAGCAAAAGAGGGACCAAAACAATAATGTTATGCCTAATCGGTGTACATCACGCTGTGTTTCCGTTACTTCACAAAGCATGTGAATATTATGCACGAGATTGATTGTGGGTTGCTAAGCATCTAGTTGTAACATTCTAACACTGCATCGTTTCACACTTTACAAGTTTTGCACCACAATGCAGAGTTAACACTGCAAAAGCAGTGCTAACCCCGGGTAAAAATCTGTGCTAACTGCATCTAAATTACAAGTGTGAAATGCTCCTTTAGCCTGGGTAAAAAGCTGTGTTTAGAACGATGACAACCTGGTTATGCAGCCTTCACATGCTATCTGAATTATCATAAATATGAGTTTCCTAGGTAAAAATTGTACATGAACACCCTCTTATGTCGTATTTACCACTGGGAAGTTCAGAAATTATTTTGATACCCAAATTCCTGAGATGGACGTGCCATAAACATTAAACATGGTGGCGGGGAGAACTACTGTGACAGGTAGGCATGTCACACTGACAGGTATTAGTTTTTCCCCCAAAACAGCTAGATTGTCTTGTCTTGTCATTAATGTAGTGCATACGAGCAATCATTTGAAGCGTATGTTTTATACACAGTGAAAATAGCCTGCATTTGACTGAAATTTCAGAATCAGAATCTGGATAGCATCGCAAATGTTATGGTTGTCAGTGCATGTGACACTAAATATCATTTTGGTTTTAATAAGATTTTCCCAATAAATAGGCAAGAATAAACCTGGTGTCCTTCATGATTCCTGTTCATTCCAAACCAAGCACTTGAATGCAACAAGCTCGTAATCACCACTTCAGAAGTGGGAAGTATGAAAGCACGTGAAGCGTAGTGTGAAAAGCCCAGGATTTTGTTCACCCGGGGTTTAGAATGACTCAGGGTTAACTATTTCAAGTGTGAAAAGCTCTATAGAAAAGTGGTTCCAGATCACCTCAACAAATCACACAATATTGTTGTGTCCATAACAGTTAAAAAAATTATTATACACTCTAAAAATAAAAAGGTTCTATATGACACCAAAAATGATTCTTCGTCGTAATCATAGAGGAATTACTTTTGGTGCTATATAGCACCATATCTTAACATGTTCTGTATATGCTAGCGGTGCTATATAGCACCTTAGTCAAAGAACCGGTGAAGAACCTCTGAAAAACCATTGAAGCACCAAAAATGGTGCTATATAGCACTTAAAAAGGTTCCCCAATGATTACGAGCCAACCATTTTTTGTGCCATATAGAACCTTTTTTTTAGAGCGTACAAAAGTTCTTTTTAGTATAGAATTTCATTAGGATAAAATTCTATTGTTTTCACACCATGATAAGAACCCAGGAGAAAAACGTTTCAATAATTTTCTAGGAAACCCAACTAACTTGTTTATCTGTCTCAGATTGTGTTGTTAGTTTTGCACTGGGAAATATAAAATCTAATAACAGTAGTTTACCATCTCTGGAGGATATGAAACAGAACAGATCATAGAATATTTGTAAATATTGCAGTAATAGTGTTATGTGTATGGATCTGATTTTTGTCCAGATTCTTAAAAAAAGATGGTAAATTAATGTTAATTAATGTGTTAAACTTTCCACCCTAATTTTAATGAATATTTGCATAGCCTATAAACATAAACTATTTGTTTAACTTTAGAAGTTGAGAGTTTCAGTGTTTCAAACTTTATATTCGCCCCATCCTATTCTGAAGTCATCTTCTGCCATTGTAGTTGACCCAACAAAAATAGACATGATCCGTATCATTAACATCAAATCAAAATCATCCAGCTGGAAACACTTTAAATCAAATTTGTCTACTGACGTCATTGTAATGTAATGTTCCCATCCATAATTTGAATAATGGAACTCCAAAAAAATTAAATACTTTTACTGTAGTACATTTGTTAGCATTTTTTTAAGCATTGAACTATTTCCAAAAGAACTGGAGGCAAGCGAAACAACTTAATCTAGTGTCAAAGATAAGAGGGAAATTAGGTAAACTGAACTTTTAAACTTCAATTAACAGTGCTATTTTATACTGTAGCAATGTGTCAATCACTTTGATTTCACAGCTAAAACAAACCTCTTCAACTGTATACTTTATAGGTCAACCATATGAACATGGTGTCATTTTCTTCAGTTGAATTTCTGCCATTTGATCGCTCAGTCAAGCACTCGAAGTTTAGTGATCCATTGGACATACAGACCCAATGAACCATGTCTGTAGAGTCAGGGTCTGTTTTAAAAGCTAATCACATAATAATTCCTCATTAACAACATCATTTTATAACAGGAGTTTCTGGCCTCCTATCAAACTGCCAAAGAAGTGATTCATTTCGCAGATCATTGCCGGTCAGATAAGCTCAATTATGTCTGCAGCTGCTCCCTGATAAAACACAAGCTGGTATTTGTAAAATAATTATGTAACACTAGGCTTCCCCATGCATGATTCCCCATCCATGCATGAGGCTAGGCTTCCCCATGCATGTTATGATTTTTGAATTATTTGCACTGAGAAGGAATGGTGATTCTTAGCGTATCTCCTTATACTGCCTACATGCAAACAGCACAAGTAAAACATGCTCACTCTTGGCTTCAGGCAGTGATATAGTAATCGAGACACCTGTCTTACGTCGTCTTTTTGGCAAACCTCCTGCCGGACAATGAAAAAGATAAAAAGTTAAGCCCCCCAGCATGTCATGACATAAATCACGCGCCCATATCGCTGTAGTACGAGACTGTGGTGAATATGTTACATGCCATAGTTGTGAGCACATTATATACACAACATTAGAGCTTACAGTGTGAATCACTGAACAAACAATGCTGGGGAATTTAATCAGAGCGAAACGGAGCAAAGAAAAATGGGGGGAGAGGGGGGGGTTAGCTGTCTGTTAACATTCTGGCTGAGGCGAAGGCTTTCTTTCGGGCACATACCTGTGAGCTGTTACCATACATAGAATCAGCACTTATCACAGAAGAGGGATATAAATATTGAATTTAGAGCGTCTGGCTCGTAAGGAAGCCAAGAATTTAATGCTGCGACTATGAATAGAAAGCTCTTTATTAGCTGTCCCTGTACACGTTCTTCTCATCCGCAGTGCTGTAAATTGAAACGATAAAGGGATTTTGTTTGTAAAACATGTCGCTAGAATGAGAGTCGTCCTTTTGATCATTAATGTGGTTTACTGTTTGTTAAAACAGACTTTTTTTACTGTAAGCTCACTTTGTACCAAGAGAACAACACTGAGAATGTGGAATTGTGTTTGGGCTCAACTTCAAAACCCAAACTGTCCCGAGATTTCATTAGCAGGCAAATAATGATACAAGAACACAGACATACACTGAAAAAAAAGTTGCTGTTTGGATTTAAATATAGGCAAAGGCTTAAGAGTCTATGATTGGATCATTATTGCAGGGATTATTATGTTTCTAGCATGCTATATGTTTGGCAAAAGTTCTTGATCAAAAATTGATGCCCCTCTTGATGGAGTTTCAGCTTCCGCTTCTTCTGCTCATGTGTATGTGAGGTAACGCAGCGCTGTTTTTATCATATTAGATACATTTGAGTGTGTTGAAAGTTGTTACTCAGTGCGTTCGCTCGGCGGCTACTATGAGTTGCACACTGCAGTAAGCCAGATCCATATTAGGCACGGTAAAACATGGTGGCTACTTGCGGTACATCAAGAAAACGAGATTTAAACAATAAGACTAACTGTGTTGCGCTAACAATGATTCGTTTTCTGTCGATGAATGCATCCAAACAGTTGCTCACCTGTCTAATAAAACACATAATATATTAAAGCGTCTTTGGTGTTTCCATGGTTTCTACGAAATAAAACCGGAAATCGAGGGTAACGTGAGTATGATCGCATTGATAGGTGGCGCATGGATATGGTCCTGGTTAAAATTGCTTATTTCTCTAGATATAAACATTCTTGGAAATATTTGGGATAATGCAAGAACACACGTCAACAATATATAAACATTGGTCGGTAAAGCTTTACAATAAGGGTGCACTAATATGCATTAATTTATCGTGCATTTCAACTTCCAGTTGTCTGCTTTAATTAATCATTAGCTAACGATTTGCAAAGGTATCATGTTATGACTTTACTTGTTGAGGCACATGATTATTAACTAATTCAAAATTAATTAAAAAGCCATAACCACAATGACATATTACTTAACAATTAGTTAATAGTCATGTGCCTCAACAAGTAAAGTCATAACATAATGATACATTTGCAAATCGTTAGCTAATGATTAATTAAAGCAGACAACTGGAAGTTGAAATGCATGGCTTTGACCCATTGTGGTAATTAACACATTAATTTACATTATTAGTTAATATAATATGTTATTAGGGAATTAATACATTGTGTCATATTTAATTAATACACTGTACAAAAATATTTAAAAAGTAAGTTACCTGTTTGCTTTAAAATTTTGAGTTCATTGAAATTAAAAATGTGAGTTAATACAATGAACATTTGAGAATCGATATCACCCTTTATTCAAATATTATTAAAAGATTTTGTAAGCATATTGCGTAAATGTGTGTTTTATTTGTAATAATGCAGTGAAACATGCCAAATTGTGCTATTGTCATGCTTTATCACAACATTATTTATTTATGTATGTGGTTCAGATACAATAATATTTTGAGTTTCTATTTATTAAACCAATTTCCTTCATTGTGTTAATTCAAATTTTTAATTTCAATGAACTAAAAATTTGAAGGCAACCAGGTTACTTACGTTTTTAAGTTAAACCAACAATATTTTTTTACAGTGTAACAATTCATATATTACTTAATCTATTAATCAGAATGTTCATTAGTTGCTGATGAAGTAATCATTAATAAATGGTTTAGTTCTTCATGAGTCATACATTAACTCATGATTATTTGTGTATTAGCATGAATTAATGCATATTAGTGCACCCGTATTGTAAAGTGTTACCCATTGTTCTAGTGGTTTGGATATTTTAATCCGAAAATCTTACATATTGTGCCTTTAAGGCATTTTTATGTCTCAGAGGAATGTGATTTTTTTTCTATTTGTTATATCAAGGTTACATGATAACTGTCTAGGTAAAAAACAGTGAAATAAATATAAACCATTTCAATAGTTTTCATGATTCCCCTGTGACTTTGTTGTAGGACTTTTTTGTTGACATTTTGCCTGGTTATCATTTCCTGTGTTTAGTTCCTGTTTAACCTTGTTTCTACTATCTGTGTCTCATTTAATTTAATTTTGAAGGCTGTGTCCTCCAGAGGACACATCCTGTGAAGGATGCGGTATACGGAGTGTGTGTCCTCAATCAGAATTCAACGAGATGTCCTCCGTATGACACACAGACAGGAAGTATCACGTTGCTATGCCAACACGTTCCCATCGTTGTTGTGCTCTCACACCAGTTATATGAATGAAAATTATTTATAACTTGAAAATGACTATGAAATGTTTCTTGCCTAGACAGCAAAGTACTGTTCTAAACATTTAAAAATCACTAAACACTTGTAATCCTGTTTACCACAACTATCTATTTGAGGTAATACATCTTAAAAACAAAAACAAGCTTGAAACTACTTAAATTTAAACTCCACATCTTCGCTTGCATGTATATCTGCCGGCGTCTGCATTTTTTCAAATAATTTTTAAAAAACATGACGTTTTTTAATGGCGACGCAAAGAATTGTGGGTTATCTGCAGCAGCGAAGGATACACCTTGTCCACACTCCGAATTGCTGTGAAAGAAGGCCGCATTCGGAGTGTCCTACTTACTTTTCTGAAATGAGACAGCCTTGATGATGCATGCAGCCTTCGAATGCGACCTCCGGAGGACGCAGCCTTTCGAAATGAGCTATAGTCATGTTCCCAGAGATGGTCTTATTATTGGGAGATATGAGAATCTGTAGCTCTACCAAGAAGGTTGAAGATTAGCCGATGGGCTGTCGATTCATTAAACGACAAGCCGTATTCCCACAGAAGCAGTTTATAGCGTAGTGAAGCCATCCGATAATAAACAACTTCTGGTCTATTTCACTACGTACCACAGCGTTAGCAGGCATTTGATAACATTGATGTTACCATGTATATAATTATAGTTGTTAGTATCTATGGTTACTCATAACACACACCTGTTCCTCATTATTCCACAGTGTAGGCCTATTTATTCCCTTGTGTTTCAGTCTGTAATTGTCGATCAGTGTCTTTACAAACCCATGTAAAGCTGTTGCATTTCATCAATCCCTGTTGGATTATTATCATCATTGTCTTGATTGAATTTATGTTTATCTTGGGTATAAAATACTTGCTTCTCTTCATCCCTTCTACACCCATGACAATAGACAAAATTAAGTACATAATTTTCTTTTTCTGCAACAACAAAAAATTGTTCGATTCAAGTTTTTTTTTATTGATAGTGCACTTGTTTACCAAAGAGATAACAGTGTCATTGAAGTTCATTGTGATGAAATATGTGACATTGTATGTGTCAAGAAATTGGAAGCGGTGGAATTAAATTAAATAAGACAGTTTAAAAAATCCAGTTGTTTCCAATAACAATGTTATCATTTTCGATGTAATAGAAATAATACTTTGGTGAAATGTTCATGATAATCAGAAAAAAAGGCAAAAATGACAAAATGTTCATGTAATTTATGTATATACATTGTAGGACATATTAAATAAACTAGTGAGAGTATGAAAATTATGTTTTAAGACGGTTTATTTTCTTAAAGTCCACAATGTCAAAAGTGCTCATTAGTTGAAGAAACACTAGATTTTGACAACTGCAAAAGTTCATTCATAAAGCCTTAAAGCAAATGTGCAAATAATTATCTGGGAGAGATTGATGGTTGTGCAATATTGATCTCAAGAACACATGAGAGACATTTTGTATGTGGATTTAAAAAATGCCAATTAAACTAGAAAGGGAGAATTCTATGTGCCCTTAAAGGGATCTTTTGCAGAACAGAAGATATTTTGAAGAACGTTTAAAGTGTTTTTGTTAATACAATGAAAGTCAGTGGGGTCCAAAACAACACCGGACGTTCATTGTAGGGGGAAAAACACTGAAACGTTTTTCTAAACAATTATTTTGTGCTCTGCAGAACAAAATAAGGAGTATAGGCATAAAACGAGTAAATCCTTGCTTAAGTCTGCATGCTGACATTGCTAGGAAATGTGGAAATATTTACAAATTAGCTTTGCACAACAGGCAGTTTGCATTGCATTTGTTCCAGAAACAATAATGAGATTCAAAGACTTCAGGGTGATGAAAGCATCGGTGCCAGGGAAACGTTAATTGCGATAACATTGAGACAGCGATATTGTATTTGAGCTGCTGCTGCAGCTGCTTTGTGCTTAATTATGAATAATTATCATTATAATAGTCACCACAGAACCAATTACTCAAATGTCTCTGAAATATTCAGCTTGTCCCAGTGATAGTCATTCACTCTAACGTCTAAACATCCTTCCCATGCTCATTCAAGATAGAAGTGAGCCTCGACTTTGTTATCTGTGGTCTGGGCTGGATCGTTCGGATGACTTCACTGCCTAAAGCTGAAAACGTTCATGGTATTTGACCAGGAACATTGTTTTAATTGTGATATCACGGTCAATCTGTCAGCGCTGCCAGTGTGATAATGTTCCACACACTGAGTTTTTATTGCAATGTGGGGCTGATTGTGTCTGCTGTCTGTGATACCCCATCCTGAGACCATGGCTCTGTTCCAAAAACTAACCTGCCTATAGGCAGCAGTTTATAACATCAGCCTGGACCCGCTTGTTAGACAAAAAGATGGGCACCTTCTACAGCTACCTTTTTGAAAAATAAATACACTTTAGCCTACTTAGAAAAAAAAAACATGAAATCAAACTTTACAATTACAATATTTTTTTTATGGAACATTGCAGTATTTATTATAAATGATTAATCTGTGCTCATCATTATTCTTTTTTTTTCTTTTTTGGTCCTGATCAAGACAATCTCCTGAACTCCAAACTGAATGTCAGAATGGGAAAGAAAGGTGATTTAAGCAATTTTGAGCGTGGCATGGTTGTTGGTGCCAGACGGGCCGGTCTGAGTATTTCACAATCTGCTCAGTTACTGGGATTTTCACGCACAACCATTTCTAGGGTTTACAAAGAATGGTGTGAAAAGGGAAAAACATCCAGTATGCGGCAGTCCTGTGGGCGAAAATGCCTTGTTGATGCTAGAGGTCAGAGGAGAATGGGCCGACTGATTCAAGCTGATAGAAGAGCAACTTTGACTGAAATAACCACTCGTTACAACCGAGGTATGCAGCAAAGCATTTGTGAAGCCACAACACGCACAACCTTGAGGCGGATGGGCTACAACAGCAGAAGACCCCACCGGGTACCACTCATCTCCACTACAAATAGGAAAAAGAGGCTACAATTTGCACAAGCTCACCAAAATTGGACAGTTGAAGACTGGAAAAATGTTGCCTGGTCTGATGAGTCTCGATTTCTGTTGAGACATTCAGATGGTAGAGTCAGAATTTGGCGTAAACAGAATGAGAACATGGATCCATCATGCCTTGCTACCACTGTGCAGGCTGGTGGTGGTGGTGTAATGGTGTGGGGGATGTTTTCTTGGCACACTTTAGGCCCCTTAGTTCCAATTGAGCATCATTTAAATGCCACGGCCTACCTGAGCATAGTTTCTGACCATGTCCATCCCTTTATGACCACCATGTACCCATCCTCTGATGGCTACTTCCAGCAGGATAATGCTCCATGTCACAAAGCTCGAATCATTCCAAATTAGTTTCTTGAACATGACAATGAGTTCACTGTACTAAAATGGCCCCCAAAGTCACCAGATCTCAACCCAATAGAGCATCTTTGGGATGTGGTGGAACGGGAGCTTCGTGCCCTGGATGTGCATCCCACAAATCTCCATCAACTGCAAGATGCTACCCTATCAATATGGACCAACATTTCTAAAGAATGCTTTCAGCACCTTGTTGAATCAATGCCACATAGAATTAAGGCAGTTCTGAAGGCGAAAGGGGGTCAAACACAGTATTAGTATGGTGTTCCTAATAATCCTTTAGGTGAGTGTAGATTCATTAGACCAAAGATCGCCCATTAGAACTACACAAGATGAATTATATCTCATGTTTAACCACTACAGAGACATCAGAGCCAGCGGCAAATGTCAGAAGGACAAGCCGAGGAAAGGCTGCCCTCGGCGGGGTTAACGAGCACTGAGCACCCACTGATCAACTGGATCTCACAACTCTGAAAACGGCAGATTAAAATGTTCAAATAGGTGCTCTCTTTATAAATAAACCACAGATTTGAGCTTTAAATAACTACATTCTTGCCTGAAAAACTCTTAAAATGTATTTTGTGACACAATAACAGTAGTATTTTTAAATTACGCAGGTTTTCTCATTCGCTATTGACTTGCCATTAGTTTATGACGTCACTTCACCACGTGACGTCAGCAAGCAGGCTCTTGATTGGTTAACGCAGCGTGAATAGATGCCAAAGAGATAATCAGTCCACGAGCAGCTTTAACTGAGGCGCTACAGCGATCACGACACATTAAAGAGCCACAAAACAATATTTATTGTTTAAATTTCCATAAAAAATGAAACTTTGTTTCATATCAAAAGTTACTAGCTCTGTCCTGTCTGTCGGCGTGTTGTCAGTGTCCTCTTTGCTCCGCAATGTATTTTCTCTATGTAAGAACGTGTGTGGTGTGAGAGCGCTTGTCGGACATAGCAACAGTAACTAAAGGGGGCGGGTCTTTACGAACGGTCAATTTCTCCAGCAGCCTTGTTGCACTCCCACAACACTCGGACCTGCTCTGCGTTAATAATTGTATCCATGAACATGATTTCTGCCCATGTCCCGTCCCGATTGTTTTCCACCGGCTGTGAGGTGAAGATGACAACTCCCATGAATCCACGCTCAAACTCGCCATCATCTTTGTTTTGAATAGGCGACCTCTAGCGGCGAAAAACTACATATTGTGCCTTTAAGTATTCAATTCAAATCACAGATTCTTGATTTAATTGAATTTTACAGAATGTCCCAACCTTTCTTGATTTGAGGTTGTATGAAGTCACTTTCCCTCAAGTTCATGCTGGTGTCCTAAAAGAGAAAACACTGGTGTAGTTTTTTTTTTAACAAACATTATTGTGAAATGTCTTGCTTGGAAAGAGTGACATAAGGTTTGATTTGTTTTGGAAAAAATATGATTTTAAAAAGACAGAGCAATATTTTCCCAACATAATGTGACAGATTAAGATAAGCATGGAGGTGCTGGGCAACATTTACTGAGGCACTTGCATTATGGTTGGTGGAGCATTGGTGGTCAGGACTGGAACAGATCCAACAATAATCAGTGACATCACTGGGGGGACAAGGAAAGAGAAACAGACTGTATGTGTACGTGTGTTTGAGATTTAAGTGTTTTTACTGGTAAGGCTACACTGTAAACCCTAATGCTCAAAAAAATAATTTGTTTGAGTACAGTAAATTTAAATTGAACAAATTTGTTCAATCAAATTAACTATCATGAGTATTTAGAGTTTTTTTATAGGCCAAGTACCGAAGGTGCGAAGGCACCTATTGAAACCGTTAGATTTCTTATTATTATTCCGCCATTGAAGTCTATGGCAGCCCATACCGTTTGGGGAAAAGTTATGAAATTTGGCACACAGATAGAGGACTGGCCCAACATTAACCACACCAATTTTGGAGTCTCTAAACCAATCCCTCTAGCGCCACCCCTGTCCAAAGTTTCACTCATGTTTATGCTTGTTTCCTTCGAATCCTTGACTCAAGCCGATTCGATTGCACAAATGCGCTTCTATGGTCAAGAATGGTCAAAAATTACCATAAACACACTCCTAAACCTTGTGGAAAGCCTTCCCAGAAGAGTTAAAGCTGTTATAGCTGCAAAGGGTGGGCCAACTCCATATTAAACCCTACGGATTATGAATGGGATGTCATTAAAGTTCCTGTGCATGTAAAGGCAGGTTTTGATGTAACTGATTGCCTAAATTTTTATGTGGGTTTATAGTGTAGAATAAACCTAAAAATCCAAATAGTTCAACTAAAATAAAGGCTCTTAGCATCCTAATAATTATCTTTTCTGCAGCACAATAGATGCATTGCTCAGTAGATGATGTAAAAAAAATAATAATACAAATAATTCAATTTAATTCTCCCTGTAGACTACAAACACCCGAACAAGGGTGACTCCCTGCAGCACACAGTCATTGTTCGATTGTTCAGATATCATTCAATTCATAATGACCTACATCTGTGAAGGAGTCACCAGAATTGAAACAACAGAGAAGAAAAGGGGCCTCCGAAAGGAAAAGAGGATGCCCGCGTTGTATTTCAAGGGAAAACAGTCAGTATAACATTAATAGCAAACAGTAAAAAAGAGCATTTTTTTTACAATCTCTGTGGCTGTGCGGAGGGATGTGTGGTCCAGGCAAACACTATCTAGTACAACGCTTGCAGCTGAAACAAAAGGTGTTTTTTAATAAGATACCACCATTTTTTAACATATGTCCCATACCATTGTAAATATCATGCACTCTAAAAAAGGATGTGACGATGAAAGTTGAAGTCTTCCATGTTCACGGGCGTCTAAATAAATGCTGGAATGGCATCCATGTCAAATAAATCAGCTCTGGTCTGGCAATGCTCAGATCATTCAATACACCTTATCTAAATGTCTGTCTCATTCACATACTGCCACTCACAGCAACTTCTTTTTGTTTTAAAACTGAGGGGAAGAAAAGCATTTCTATTAAGGCACGTCTATCCATGTTCCTTAATTAAGGTTCCCATGGGAAGTTCTGGTATATATGAAGAGAATTTGAAATCAGCAGTTGCAATCTGGAGTAAAACATTTGTAATTACTTAAAATAAATCATAACAAATTCAGCCTTGGCAAGAAGAAAATGTAGTAGAAAAGCCAGGGTAAAATATAATACATTTATGACATTTTGGGAATAGTTTGGGAAATGTTTTGCTTAAAATGCACTACATCCTCAAACTTTTAAAGCGGAACCTAAAACAACTTGAAAAAAAAAATCTGAATAGGGATGCAGAGATAGAGGTTTCATTTTCACTGTCACCTGTTTTTCTCTCATTCATCCATTAGTTGTTATGGTTTATAATTAGTTCCTGTTCCCTGTTCCGTTAATGATCTTTCCTTGTGTATTTAGGGTGCGTTTACACAACAATGCCAAGATGCACATGAATTCTATAAATGCACATAAAAAACTTATGCTGCGTTCCAGGCAGGTTTTTGAGCCTGTAAGTTACAACTTCAAACCACAACTCATGACTTTGTAGCGTTCTAGGCTAAGTCACGCCAAACTGCCGGAGCGCAAGGAATTGTGGTAGCTAGATGTAAACATGGCGGACTGTACGAGGCTTATGCTCATTTACAATTATTATTATTATTATTATTGTTATTTGTATTTTTGTTTCATAAACACTGCATCCGTAGGGGCTGCCATTATTGTTTAGCGGGCTATGTGACGTCAGAGCTCGTAACTGGGAGTATATCAATCTAGTACGAGTTCACAGGTGGGAAGTCACGGGTTTGACTGCCGTTCCAGTGCACTTTCACGGGTAGAAGATTGGAAAAACACAGGTAACGGGTTGCCTGGAACGCGCCATTATGCGCTTGTTTGAGTCGGATACATTTTCTATCCTATACGAAAACGTGCACATAAACTACGATGGAAATGCATAATGTCCCGCTTGTTTACTTAGAACCGGAAGACACTCCCGCTTTTGACGCAAGGCTTCATGTGGCGTAGGAAACTATTTTCACAAATTTATGCTTTTGCTGTTTACATAGAGACGATGATATGGTACTGTTTTCAAAAACGTGCACTTTGAAACTCGTTTTAAAAAGTTTATGTTTTTCAGGCCCCTAAAACACTGTTGTCGTGTAAACGAACGCCTGAAATTCATAAAAAGTTTTCAGTTTTTAGTTGAAAACATTTTTTCTCAGTTCAGTGTTTAACGTTTAAGTATGTTAGTGTTATATCTTGGTGTAATTCTTGATCGTTTATTCTGCGTCATGCTTCGTCTTTGAATTTTACTACACAGCTCACTGTTACAGATACAAATAAGTATGAAAATCGATATTAATTTTGAAATCTGCTAAAGGTTACATTTAACAGTGTTATTATTGTTTTTAAAGTATAAAAATAATGAATTTCTTTTTTTATGTAAGTGTTTTATGTAAGGGTTAGAAGGAAGTCTAAATGTAAATAGAGAAAATTAGCATAATTAAATATAATGCACAATAGTAATTAAAAAAACATGTACTTATTATAGGGTAAGGGTTGTTCTAGGATTAGTTGCATACTTTATAATTATGCTGTCACAACCAAGCGGCAACCTTCCGCAGTTTCTCTTGAAGCCAGTACAGAAGTGACTTAAACTGCAATTCATCGACTGGCCACTAGGGACAGGCTCCAGAAGAGGGCAAAATCTCATTGAGCTCCATGTTAAAATGGCCAACTTCACAGCAGAAAAAAACATGTTTACAGCCTGGTACAAATTGTGGTTTTGGTCTATAAGGCTAATTTTGCCCTTCATGACAACTGTGAGGGGGGTGATTTTTTTTTAACTCATTCGTTTACATTATATAAAGCCTTAAAGTTCTGCATAATTAAGGGCGTGGACACTTTGAGTGACAGGTGGATAGACATTTATCTGCTGTCTGTTAGTCATCACTAACAGACAGTAATATTGATTTAGATACTGGATTGTCCCAATAAAGCATTTGGATCTTCACCCCAAGTCACATGTTTTAATCACCCTGTTTTTATGCACATTTTGAAGTGTTGCATCAGAAACGAGTGATGGAAATGGCAAATTTGGGGGGGATCTCTTAATTTGCACAAAAGTTTGTACGCTGACTTGAGGTGTTTTTTGACTATTATGGGAGATGGGGACACATTTGCCGAATAAATTCTGACGTAGCGAACAGCTGAACAGAACCTAACTAATCAGCTGTTTCCGCTGATGGTGTCAATAATGTTGCATAACAATTAAACTCTGACATTCTGAAATGTCGTAGCCAAAGGTTGTGAGTAAAACGTCAGATTTGGTGGTCTATTTAGGTTTAATTTTGGGGTTAAGGTGTAAGGGAATGGTCAACAGTTATAGGTGTCATTAAATTAATTACAGTTGTAATTACATGCAGGCTGTATTTTTTTACTAATGTAAAACATGTAGAGTACACAGCAAGTGTATTGTATAAAAGTACATAGTAGTTAAAGACACTTAATATAAAGTGGAACTGGTGGTTACAGACTACAACCCACCCCCAAGATATTCCGGTCTAGATATGACTAAAATCCCTCCTTCAATGTAGGTCAATGGTTTTTTTTTTAATTATCTGTCAGGTGAAAAAGACTTTCAGGAAAAGTCTAACCACTTAGAAAAAATAAGAGCAATATAACACCCCTCTCATTAACAAGCTGCTCAATTTGAGGTATCATTCATGTCTACAGCACAAAGTGCATAGCAACAGTAGTGCCTTAAAGCCTTAAATCATATCTGCCAATGTCTCATTGGTTGACCAAACACATAGTCCCGCCCCAAACTCAAACCACTGGTTGAGTCAATTGCTTTGTCGGGCTAGAGTGGATGCTTAAACAATTGATCGATGTCATCGATAGTAGCAATGACATCAGTTTGCATGATAATGACAATGCCAAGCTACACAAGCTAAGAAGGCCATGACTTAATGTTTAGAGAAAGAATAAGACAAGGTCAAACCCGGCAATTCGGTGCGGGAGAAGAAAATCATAGCCAACAGAGTTTCAGATAAACAAAAGTCTAATATGTTTTCAATTTAGGATAAACTAAAAGAATACTACGTTGGATACTGGCACTGTTGTGCCACAGTATTTGTCTCTCCGTGTATAGCGTTCCATGTTTACAGCTTGACAGGTTCTGTTTGCAGAAGGCGTTGCGAATGGCAGAATTGAAACGTTGTGTTTACGTAAACAGCATGACAAGAGTTGGACCGGGCCGTACGTCTGCTACCACTCAGATGACGAGGCTTTCTGGGATATGTCCTCACAATACGCCTCACTTCTGCCCAGCTAGTTGAGACTGTTTATCTTGTGTGTGTGTGTGAGTGTGTGTATTTAGCCCTATTGCTGTTCCCTTTCCCCCAAGGATACCAAGACCGTGAGCTTCATTCTTGGCAGATTTTTCCCACATGCGACGGCCAACTGTGCATTATTTATATGTTTTTAAGTGCCATGCATTCTTCAAATGTATTTATGGCCGTTCTGCATATTGTGCATGTTGCATGAAAAAAAGCAGGTGTTGTTGTCGCAGGTGTGGCACACGAGTCAAACTTTTATGGGCCGTAACCTGCACGGTGATTCAAGTGCAAAAATATTATTGCAGTAATTAACAAATGACTTTCCTCTGCTAGTCTGACGGTATTTCCATAGTGATCTCATGTTTGTTTTCAAGGGACACTGACATCAGCTTGCAACAGACATTACACTGGAGCATCTGCCATGAAAATACACAAGCCATTTATCAGCATCACTGAAGCAATGAGGAAACGCTATTAGAAACACATTTGTTTTGTGTGAACAGATTTGCGCAAACATGGCTGTAAATGCAGAAACTCTAAACAATTAAAGAAGACAAATTATTCGGATAGTCTTTCAGCTGTAGCATTGTGAATCACTTAACCCTATAAAGACTATTGTATCATATTTGATACACAAATTTATCAGGCCTCTCAATTATCAACATGATCAAAACTTTGCTGAAACACAATCTTCCACATGCCTTCTGCCCTCTGATTGATAGTATACACTTTTATAGCAAGTAAAATACCTTTTAATTCTATTCAAGCATAATTATTCAGGTTGTGGTTAACTTTTTTTTACTTTGCTATGATTTTTACATATGAATTCGCCTGACGTCGTCATTACTGATACTGATACGGCTACTGATACTGCTCCATTGGGCTGTGATTATGAGGCGTGTTTCAACCGAACCAGGAAAGAAAATGCCTCTGCACTCAATTGGATAGACCTACAACCAATCAGAGCAACGGAGAACTCAACTGCACTGGAAGAAGTAGAAGAATATGAGTGTTAACGATCTTTGCCGGTGTTGTAAAAAGAATTTAAGGATACACGGAGTACTTACCAACACGATCATCATTTTTGAGAGAAATAGTAAAGGTGAATGCAAATACGAATAAGTTCTCAGTTTAGTAAATAAATTCAGCCCAAGCGCTCTTTGGTGACGTGCATGATTACGTTACTGTTGATCATCTGTCCATCATTGTATAAAGCCCGCCCTGACAATTTGATTGGTCCGAACAGCTCTGGTTCGAGCATAGTAGCTTCACAACGGATCAAGTCCAGACCGAACTTCCTGACCACAAATGTTGTGGGCGGGGCTATGGCATCCAATGCTGCGTTCCACTAGTTTTAGACACGCACTTGCAAACTACCCTAAGCACTTCCCCTCGGGGGAATCCCCACCGCCATTTTGAAGTGCGTTCCACTTCGTGAAGTGGTCAAGGGAAGTTTATATGGACAGACCCTCTAGTCTACTTCATATGTACACTTCAGGCAGCTTCATAAACCACAATGCAACATGATTGTGATGTCACCGCACATCGCGTTTAATTTACCCCAAATATTTTGTCCCGTTGCTTTTGGCTCTCTATGGGCTTCTCCTCATGCTTCACCCTTGTCTTTATCTGACTTTATGCCTCCACGTCCCCCCGATTACCTCATAGACAGCAAAAGATTGACTGCGAGCTTCTCCTCCTGTCTATACGGTAATTTCTCTACTGTGCGACAGTCACATGGTTATGACGTAATCGTTAGCCTATTTTTTTTACAAAAACGGCTTCTACAGGGCGATCGTGTAAGATACAAGGTAATGGAGCCTTTTATACATTGTCGTGTTTCTTTAGAAATAAACAATGGACAAATGGAGTCTTTAAACGCCTCAAATGTAAAGTTATTCGCTGATAAAGTGATGGCAAAATGAATGGGAGTCAATGGAATGCTAACAGCAGGTGATGGCTTGGTTAGCAATGGCTGCCCCTATGGAAGGTACGCTTTCCGGGTGCTGTATTACCCCCTTGGTTCCAGTTCAGTCCATTGCAAAGGTTCACTCATGCAACGTAAGCAATGACGCACATCCGAGTGAACGAGACGGAGGGAAGTTAGCGAATGAAGGGCATTATAAAAACGAACTGGAACACAGCACAGGTTACATAAGAATAAAAAGAATACGAATTTTGCTCAGTTTTTTCATACTCGAGTATAAGCTCCATATTCTCCTATATCATGCATGCATAGTTTTGAAAAACTTTTATATCATTTTCAAGACAAGATTCAATATATTGACTAATGTTATGCGGTGTGTGATCATAACATAAAACATTTTTTTTCCTACACATTGAATACATGTGGGTGTTCACGTCGTAATAATTTTTTGTGTTTTAAGATGTTTTTAATTATACTTTTCAAATGTTAAACATAAATGTTGTTTCATATGCATTAAAAAGGTTTCGTCAGGTTGGTTTAGTCAATGCACATGTGCATTAAAGGATTAGTTCACTTTTAAATAAATTTTGCTGATAATTTACTCACCCCCATGTCATCCAAGATGTCCATGTCTTTCTTTCTGCAGTCAAAAAGAAATTAAGGTTTTGGATGAACAGTCCAGGGTTTTTCTCCATATAATGGACTACAAACGGTTCAAGGTCCAAATTACAGTTTCAGTGCAGCTTCAAAGGGCTTTAAAAGATACCAGACGATGAATAAGGGGCTTATCTAGTGAAACCATCAGTTTCTGTGAGAAACCAAGCTGAAGCTGCACTGAAACTGTCATTTGGACCTTTAACCGTTTGGAGCCCATTGAAGTCCATTGAAGTCCATTATATGGAGAAAAACCCTGGACTGTTTTCATCCAAAACCTTAATTTCTTTTCGACTGCAGAAAGAAAGACATGGACATCTTGGATCACATGGGGGTGAGTAAATTATCAGCAAAAGTTTATTTAAAAGTGAACTAATCCTTTAAGTGTGCTGCTCAGGACCATAGATATGTATGTAGATGCCACATTAGACTGCTTCAGCTTCAGACACGTCCGTCATCTTGGAATGGTCAACGGGTCAACATTCACAGTAAAAATCAACGAGTAGTCCAAGATACCACACCATAGCGCATAACCGCCAATATTTAAATTCCTAAAGAAATGGGATAACCTTCACAGGTAAGATTGTGTTGGTTTGTGTTTTTATATTCAATCTCAATTAAACTATGAAACTTTTAAACTATGGTATTTTTAGCTAATGTCTTTGTCTTGTATTGTGTTAGTTTAACAAAATCATCTGCTGAAGTCCATTGCAATGATCAGGAATATCATTATGACCATTTTGAACATTATGTCCTAATATTGTGTTAGGACATTGTCCCCCTTTTGCTGCCAAAACAGCCCTGACCCGTTGAGGCATGGACTCCACTAGACCCCTGAAGGTGTGCTGTGGTATCTGGCACCAAGATGTTAGCAGCAGATCCTTTAAGTCCTGTAAGATGCAAGGTGGGGTCTCCATGGATCGGTTTGTTCAGCACATCCCACAGATGCTCGATTGGATTGAGATCTGGGGAATTTGGAGGCCAAGTCAACACCTCAAACCGTTTCCATGAAAGGATGTACATGATCTGCAACAATGCTCAGGTAGGTGGTACGTGTCAAAGTAACATCCACACGGATGGCAGGACCCAAGGTTTCCCAGCAGAACATTGCCCACAGCATCACACTGCCTCCGCCGGCTTGCCTTCTTCCCATAGTGCATCCTGGTGCCATGTGTTCCCCAGGTAAACGACGCACAAGCACCCGGCCATCCACGTGATGTAAAAGAAAACACGTGAATGAACGTGATTCATCAGACCAGGCCACCTTCTTCCATTGCTCCGTGGTCCAGGTCTGATGCTCACATTGCCCACGGTTCTCCACTGTTTCTTCCTTGGACCACTTTTGATAGATACTGACCACTGCAGACCGGGAACACAACTTAAGAGCTGCAGTTTTAGAGATGCTAATGTCGTCTAGCCATTACAATTTGGCCCTTGTCAAACTCGCTCAAATCCTTACACTTGCCCATTTTTCCTGCTCCTAGCACATCAACTTTGAGGACAAAATGTTCACTTGCTGCCTAATATATCCCACCCACTAACAGGAAGAGAATGTTACCGTCGTAATGTTATGCCTGATCTGTGTACATGCATATAACTAGGGTTGCAGATGCACAGTCAACTTGCTCTTGCATGTTCACAGACCAAATTTGACCATCTTGGTTGACAAAAATGCCATCTCAATGTGGACGAAAGGCCAAAACAGAGAGAAAAAAATGCATTTTCAAACGAAAGGCCTATGGCAACCGGAGCAGACTTTACTAAATGTCTCTATTAAATAGAAGGTGGGATTTATTCTGCCATATTACACAATGCACTTTCTCCCTTTACATTAATATGAGTGAACTGCCTTGATATCTAGCCAGTAAACATGTCATCAAAGAAGAGAAGAGCTTTCGCTGCAAGAGGGAGGGGAAGTTATTTTGAGACTACGAGGGAACATGAATTAAATTCCGATTTCATGGTAACCAACAAAATTGAATTAAAGGAGCATTGACCCGATTAACAAAACCTCACACTTGCATGAAAAACGCAACCGTAATTCATAAAGTTGTGTGGTCCTTTATGAGCACAAATATAATGAACTGCTGTCTTTTTCTCTCAGCCATTTTCCATGTACCCGCTCTGACGCCGACCTCATACAATAACATTAAACAAAACAGGAATACGGCGACAGCGAACTCGTTCATCACTCAAGTGTGTTTAAATTTGCTTTTCATTTCTTCAGGGAAAACGTTCATAAGTCACATTCAAATCTCCAGAGAAAATAAACTGGGCCGCGCGAGTCATGGCCCCTTTCACACTATAGCGTGTACGTTAACGGTGCGGGTTGTTTCCTGTGATTTTGACCTATCCCTTCCTCTCGTCCATTGCTTTCTTCTTATCTGCTGCTCTCCAATCAGAAGAAAACTGAACTAGAGTAAAGGCTACACAGGAGAGCAGTGACTCAGACTCAGAGAAAAAACATTAAGCAGAAGCAGAGATGATGGAGAGACGTTAAAGATCGCTGATGGCAAAGTGACACTGTGTTTACAGAATGCTTCATGGCTTTTTGGAAAACAGTGTGTTCTACCACTCACAGACGTACTATGAGCTTTCATCTGCTTGACATTAAATAAATGTGTCGAGTCTGCCAGGTACATTTGTTTAAATCTATAAGGTCTGAAATGGAACAGTCAGTATATTGACTGATGTATTACATGTTCCTGAATGTGCAAGTGCATTGCAGACGGATGGTGTGCACGGCGTCCACTAAAACTCCCATTGCACTGCCTTAAATGGGAATCGCATAGAAACAAGCCATGTTTTCTGTGTGGTTCTGATTAATACCAGATTCGACTGCACTGGCCCTCATCCAGTTCCCACCCAGGGACAAGCTGATTTCTTTTTCTTACACTGTGTCGAACACACGTTAGAGTATGCCATGATCTGTTCCCCTATTTTAGACACATCTTTCTTATTTTATAAATGCCTTTTCTCTGAGTCTTGACACAATGCCAGTAGGAACAACAGGCCAAATAGTTCAAATGGGAGTTGGACCACTATTCGCAAAGCACTTTGCTGCAATAAACTTTGCTGTGTGTGCAAGGTTAACTTTATGGGGGAGTTTACAAATGCAGTCTTTAGTTTGTAAAAGATGACGTTATACCTTTATACATAAATCAGCATGCTGATGGAAGGTGTGAGCATAAATATTTCATTGCTTTGCTTTGTATAGTATTTTGTGTTGTAATAGTTAATAATAATAATAAGAAGAAGAAGAAAGTTGTTATATGGCATATTATTATTAGATTATTTTTGTACATTATTAAATATTCAAACTATATTTTATTTTATTTTACAATTATCAAAAATAAACACAATATTGCCAAATGTATTGGGACACCCCTCCAAATCACAGAATTCAGGTGTTCCAATCACTTCCATGGCCACAGGTGTATAAAATCAAGCACAGAGCGGGGTCAGCGCATGCTGAGGCACACAGTGTGCAGAAGTCGCCAACTCAATAGCAGACCTTCAGATTAGCTCAAGGTTGTTTTTCAGGGGTTGAGCTTGGCCCCTTACTTCCAGTGAAAGGAACTCTTAATGCTTCAGCATACCAAGACATTTTGGACAATTTCATGCTCCCAACTTTGTGGGAACAGTTTGGGGATGGCCCCTTCCTGTTCCAACATGACTGCCCACCAGTGCACAAAGCAAGGTCCATAAAGACATGGATGAGCGAGTTTGGTGTGGAGGAACTTGACTGGCCTGCACAGGGTCCTGAACTCAACCCGATAGAACACCTTTGGGATGAATTAGAGCAGAGACTGCGAGCCAGGTCTTCTCGTTCCAACATCAGTGCCTGACCTCACAAATGCGCTTCTAGAAGAATGGTCAAAAATTCCCATAAACACACTCCTAAACCTTGTGGAAAGCCTTCCCAGAAGAGTTGAAGCTGTTGTAGCTGCAAAGGATGGGCCAACTCCATATAAAACCTTATGGATTAAGAATGGGATGTCATTAAAGTTTATGTGTGTGTAAAGGCAGACGTCCCAAAACTTTTTGCAATATAGTGTACATGTTTTACATGATCGTTTTTATTATGTAGCATTGAAACACTTGACAAATACATTCCTGTAAAAATTAATTCTATCAAAAATATAATAATACATATTTTATCATGTTATAATATACACTCACCTAAAGGATTATTAGGAACACCTGTTAAATTTCTCATTAATTCAATTATCTAATCAACCAATCACATGGCAGTTGCTTCAATGCATTTAGGCGTGTGGTCCTGGTCAAGACCGTCTCATGAACTCCAAACTGAATGTCAGAATGGGAAAGAAAGGTGATTTAAGCAATTTTGAGCGTGGCATGGTTGTTGATGCCAGACGGGCCGGTCTGAGTATTTCACAATCTGCTCAGTTACTGGGATTTTCACTTACAACCATTTCTAGGGTTTACAAAGAATGGTGTGAAAAGGAAAAAACATCCAGTATGCGGCAGTCCTGTGGGCGAAAATGCCTGGTTGATGCTAGAGGTCAGAGGAGAATGGGCCAACTGATTCAAGCTGATAGAAGAGCAACTTTGACTGAAATAACCACTCGTTACAACCGAGGTATGCAGCAAAGCATTTGTGAAGCCACAACACGCACAACCTTGAGGCGGATGGGCTACAACAGCAGAAGACCCCACCGGGTACCACTCATCTCCACTACAAATAGGAAAAAGAGACTACAATTTGCACGAGCTCACCAAAATTGGACAGTTGAAGACTGGAAAAATGTTGCCTGGTCTGATGAGTCTCGATTTCTGTTGAGACATTCAGATGGTAGAGTCAGAATTTGGCGTAAACAGAATGAGAACATGGATCCATCATGCCTTGTTACCACTGTGCAGGCTGGTGGTGGTGTAATGGTGTGGGGGATGTTTTCTTGGCACACTTTAGGCCCCTTAGTGTCAATGGGCATTGTTTAAATGCCACGGCCTACCTGACATTGTTTCTGACCATGTCCATCCCTTTATGACCACCATGTACCCATCCTCTGATGGCTACTTCCAGCACTAATGCACCATGTCACAAAGCTCCAATCATTTCAAATTGGTTTCTTGAACATGACAATGAGTTCACTGTACTAAAATGGCCCCCACAGTCACCAGATCTCAACCCAATAGAGCATCTTTGGGATGTAGTGGAACGGGAGCTTCGTGCCCTGGATGTGCATCCCACAAATCTCCATCAACTGCAAGATGCTATCCTATCAATATGGGCCAACATTTCTAAAGAATGCTTTCAGCACCTTGTTGAATCAATGCCACGTAGAATTAAGGCAGTTCTGAAGGCGAAAGGGGGTCAAACACAGTGTCAGTACACTCTAAAAAAAAAGGCTCGTAATCATAGGGGAACCTTTTTTAGTGCTATATAGCACCAATTTTGGTGCTTCAGTGGTTATTCAGCGGTTCTTCAGAGGTGCTATATAGCACCTTAGTCAAAGAACCGGTGAAGAACCTCTGAAGAACCGCTGAAGAACCTCTGAAGAACCGCTGAAGAAGCACTGAAGCACCAAAATTGGTGCTATATAGCACTAAAAAAGGTTCCCCTATGATTACGAGCCAAGAACCATTTTTGGTGCCATATAGAACCTTTTTTTTTTTAGAGTGTATGGTGTTCCTAATAATCCTGTAGGTGAGTGTAGATATATACACACACACACAGTTGTGGTCAAAATTATTTGCATCCCTGGTAAATATGATCAAAGATGGCTGTAAAAATAAATCTTCAATGTTTATTCTTTTAATCTTTTAAAAAAAATTGCACAAATTTGCAAAAATCTAACCTTTCATTGAAGTAAAATAATTGAAAATGGTAAATTTTGGAAGGGTGGAAATCACATTATGAAATAAAAGCTTTTCTCCAAAACACGTTGGCCATAATTATTGGCAAGTGGCAACCCTAAAAAATGTTATGAGTAAAATATCTCTCAAGTATATTCCCTTTCGCACCAGGGTGACAATGAGCATGAAATTGTCCAGCCATGACTTCCTGTTCCACAGGAGTATAAACATGAGGAAACACAATGGCCAAGTTCCTTTAATCATCCATCACAATGAGTAAAACCAAAGAATATAGTTCTGATGTGCAGCAAAAGACTTTTGAGCTATACAAAATAGAAAGTGGCTGTAGGAAAATAGCTAAAGCATT
This sequence comes from Gobio gobio, assembly GCF_949357685.1. Classification (NCBI taxonomy): domain Eukaryota; kingdom Metazoa; phylum Chordata; class Actinopteri; order Cypriniformes; family Gobionidae; genus Gobio; species Gobio gobio. Next base: position 19,548,011 of record NC_137107.1, on the reverse strand, counting down.
GAAAATCCCCATTTTCTCCATCAGGGCAATATTTAAGAAGTTCCAATCAACTAAAGATGTTACGAATCTGCCTGGAAGAGGACATGTGTCTATTTCGTCCTAATGCACGGTGAAGAGGAGAGTTTGAGTGGACAAAGACTCTCCAAGGATCACAGATGGAGAATTGCAGAGATTAGTTGAGTCTTGGGGGTCAGAAAGCCTTTTAAAAAATCTAACAACCCCTATAAATCACCACAAGTTGTTTGGGAGGGTTTCAAGACAAATCTTCCTTGCTCATCCAAAAACAAACTCCAGCATATTCAGTTGTCAGATACGACTGGAACTTCAAAAGGAACTGGGTCCTGTGGTCAGATGAAACTATAAAAAGAGCTTTTTGGCAGAAAACCCACCAGATGTGTTTGGTGCAAACAGGGATAAAAAGAACTCCATGCCCACGGTTAAATATACTGCCAGATCTTAGATGTCGGGGGCCTATTTTTTTGCTGGAGGTCCTGGACATCTTGTTTAGATGCATGGTATCAGATAAAATCAATATCAATACCAACAGATAAAAAAAATCAAACCCTGACAGCTTCTGCTAGTAATCTTATAACGGGCCGTGGTTGGATCTTTCATCAGGACAATGATCCAAAACAAACGTCAAAATCAACACACAAATGTGTCACTGAGCACAAAATGAAGCTTCTTCATTTGGTCCTCCTAGTCCTCTGACCTGAACCCTAGAAAACGAGTGGGGTGAAATGAAGAGAAGAAGCACCAACATGGAGCTGGGAATATGAAGGATCTGGAGAGATTGTGTTTGAAGCAGTGGCGGCTGGTGATAATTATTTCTGGGGGGGCGCTTTTTTTCGCGGGGGTGGGGGGGGGGGGGGGGGGGGTACTAGTATCAAGTTGCATGTTGACTAAATTCAAGCATTAAAGAGAAAACAGTGTCTTCACTTTTATCTTTTTACACATTCATTTCCCACATATAATTGAATGAGGACAGGAAAAACAAAAGAATAAAAAAGCATGTTGACTACTTGAACATACATTTTGCTCTCCTTTCTTTCTGGCCAGCAAATTTCTCAATGACTCTCTGATTAAAGTCAGTCATCTCAGTAGTGTCATGAGGTTTGCATATTTCAGTCAGATATTTGAGGTCTCTTACCCCCGTTGTTGTCCACAAAACTTCAGTACCGACACTTAGAAATAAAAGACAGGGAAAGCAATAAAGGGCATTGCTAACAACACATCCAGCCAGCCACCTACGTTTCTCATAACAAGCGCGTGAAACTCCGAGTGCAGCTGCGTCCTCTGTCACTGGCCTGCTGCTGGATTGTAAATCGCGTTGGTCCGGTTCGGGATCCTTTATCATTTTTTTTCTTCCAACGAACGCCTTGTGAAAGAATTTGGTTTAACTGCTGCCATCTCTACGAAAGTGATCATCCTAATAAGGTTTTGGTGGAGTCGGAGTGACGGTGTCGCCCGCGCACTTTCGCTTTAGTGGCCAAGAGTGTAAAGTTGAATGACAGGTGACGAGAACCAATCAGATTGGATAAAATAACACACATCCAATTCTGATTCGCCAGGGACGCAACGACCTGCGTCCGGAGGAGGATCTTTAAGAACCACTTAGAGACCAGCTTCAGGTCACATGCTGGCCGTATATTTTTAAACATCCATTTAGACATCCATTTGTCCGGCGTCCCTCACGCATGAAACATATTGAAGAACATATAAAATAGTTAACCCATCAAAGCTAGTTTTTATTCAATGCTGAGGCTCTTACTAACAGCCAGCACATCGTATGAGTAAACTATTTTATTTTTATTTAACTTTTATGGCATTTTTGTATACATGTATATTTCTGGAATTTTGATGGGGGTGGCGCCCCAGCGCCCTCTATTGACCAGCCGCCACTGGTATGAAGGAATGGTCTCTGACCTCTTGTCAGGTGTTCTCCAAACTCATAGAATAGAATAGAATAGAATAGAATAGAATAGAATAGAATAGAATAGAATAGAATAGAATAGAATAGAATAGAATAGAATAGAAAAACTTTATTAATCCCCAAAGGGAAATTGTGGTGTTGCAGCAGCAAAATTGAAACAAAATACAGACCAGACATATTTCACAAACTGACATATAATGTAATATGCAAGTTTTCTTTAACATTTAAATTAAAAGATTCAAATAAGATAATATAAATAAATACAACAGTGTGCAAGGATGTTCAGTTTAGTATCATATGCAAATACTAAAAATGTTGAGTGTAATATTACAATAATGTGATCATTTACGTGTCATTCAGTCTCCTCAATCTCCTATCCCTACCCAGAGAAGAGTTGTTGTGTATTGTTATGGCAGTGGGTAGGAATGACTTCCTACAACGATCCTTGCTACAGCGGAGTTGTTGGAGTCTCCAGCTGAATACACTCTTCTGCCCGACCAGCATGTTGTGCAGTGGATGTGAAGTGTTGTCCATGATGTTAAATAGTTTATGTAACATTCTTCTCTCCACAACCAACTCCAGGGGTTCCAGAGCAGACCCCTGCACAGAGGCAGTCTTCTTTATTAGTTTGTTCAATCTCTTACTGTCACTGGCTCTGATGCTGCTGCTGCCCCAGCAGATGGCAGCAACGAACATTGCGCTTTCGACAACTGACTGATAGAACATATATATCATCCTGTTGCATACATTAAAAGACCAAAGCTTCCTCAAGAAGTAGAGTCTACTCTGTCCCTTCTTGAAGATTGCTTCAGTATTGCACTTCCAATCTAGTTTGTTGTCAAGGTACACTACACACCCAAATATTTAAAATTCTCAACCACCTCCACCTCCTCTCCCAGAAGGTGAATGGTGTTTAATGTTGTTGTCCTGGTCCTCCTAAAGTCCACCACCATCTCCTTCGTCTTTGTCACATTTAGGAGGAGGTGGTTTTCCCCACACCACAACACAAAGCGGTCAACCAGATCCGGCATTATAGGAGAAGACTCCGAGCTGTTATCTTGGCAAAAGGGGCTTGCAAAATGTATTTAATAAAAGGGTGCCAATAATTATGGCCAACGTGTTTTGGAGAAAAGCATTTGTTTCATAATGTGATTTACCCCCCACTTTTAATTATTTTATTTAAATGAAAGGTTAGATTTTTCCACATTTTTTAATAAAAGATCAAAGGGATAAACATTGCAGATTTATTTTTACAGCCATCTTTGATAATATTTACCAAAGATTTAGCCAATAATTATGACCACAACTATATTATATATATATATATATATATATATATATATATATATATATATATATATATATATATATATATATATATATATATATATATATATATATATATATATAATATATATTAAAATAATCATATTTATTGTATATTCCCAGTGTACTTATTGAATTTTCTAATTATTTAAAATGCACATACTCTATTTGACACATTTTTTTATGTATTGTTATATGCTTACAAGACAAAAAAGGTTTTATTAGCAAAAAAAGTGTTTAAAAAATACTGTCAAAAATAAAATGATTATTGTCATTATGTATCATTATATATAAATAGATAATATTTATAATAATAATAATACATAATATTTTTCAATAAATCGGAAATTCTCATTTCATTTTCCAGTTTAAAATAATAAGGTTTCGTTGACGCTTTGGGGCCGTATTACGTCATCAACATGAGCCACGAGTCTTGACATTCAGACGCATGCGGAGTGTTTTCATGAGTTTTTGACCTTTACATTAACGTTCACCTTTATTTGAATCCGGTAAGTGTATTGCGTGCACCTTTATTTTACATACACACAGTTGTTGTTGTTGTTATGGTTATGAAAACGTAGCCTCGATCAAACAGAGTTGTGCAAACCGGTTAGCTCAGAGCTAGCAGCTGATGCTTTGACTGCAAGTGCGTTTAACGTGAACATTTACTACATTTCAGAGGACTGCAAACCTTACACGGCATGTCCGCGCGTCAAGCTTCGGTCCATGCGAAATGGATCATTGGTCAAGTCATCGGAACCAAGATGAAGAAGACGGCAAAGGTTCGAGTTACCAGACTTGTGCTGGATCCTTACCTGCTCAAGGTAAGATATGTTGACTTGTTTCTTACATTTTGCTATAACATATGCGCTTTTGTTTGTCAGATACGTATCAGTATAAATTATGTTTGTCTAAGTAAATAACGACGCATGTACTGATGTATTTATTCACTTGCTCCTTTCCAAGTACTACAACAAGAGGAGGACCTACTTTGCCCATGATGCTTTGGAACTGTGCACTGTTGGGGATGTTGTTTTGTTGAAGGCCTTGCCGGAGAAAAGATCCAAACATGTCAAACATGAACTGGCAGAGATTGTGTATAAAGTTGGGCAGGTTGTGGACCCGCTCACTGGGAAGAAGGTCGCTGGGAGACAATATCTGGAGCCTCTTACGGAAAGCACAGAAGACGCAGAACTGTCTTTAACGGAAAAACTGGGGCAACTGAACATTACAGCCTCCGCACCTCCTTCACCCTCATAGCGTTGTGTTTCTCTTTGATGTATGCAAATTTCTTCATTTTCACATAAAATATTATTACACTCACTCCCTAGTATTTGTGTGGTCATTAACCTTGTATAAAATGCTTCTATCTGCTGTCTTTTTCTTTTTACACCGACCGACAATTCTACAGTAGGCTACTATACTGTTATTAAAGGGATACTTCACCCAAAAATGAAAATTGTCATAATTTACTCACCCTCACGTTGTTCCAAACCCGTATGAATTTCTTTCTTCTGCTGAACACAAACGAAGATATTTTGAAGAATGTTAGCAACCAAACAATTGACAGCAGGCACCCATTGACTTCCATAGTTAACTGTTTGGTTAAACACATTCTTCAAAATATCTTCGTTTGTGTTCAGCAGAAAAAAGAAATTCATACAGGGTTGGAACAACTTGAGGGTGAGTAATTAATGAACATTTTTATTTTTGTCTTAACTATCCCTTTAATATTATTATGAATATTAGCAGATTTAAATCACAATTTCATTACAAAACGATGTTTAATAAACTGTCCACTAGTCGTTTTCTGTGGAAAGTACAATGTGCCAGTGCCCTCTAGTGGAAGTAAAGACCAGTAACGCTTTCCACACAAGTTTCTTGTCATTGATAATGGGTCAGACCATGTTGTAAGAAGATTAATAATATTTTCAAGCACATTTACATAAAAAACATGTTACCTAGCATATTCCATATATGTGTAAATTGCAGTTTTTTATGCAGTTAAATATTTTCTAATCCAGAAGACAAGTTACAATTGTTTATTTAAAAGATAACGGAACATTAATACTGATATATAACTTGCATAATTATTTGAAAACAATATAAGTCTTAAGATATTAAAAAGATGATTTCTATTCCTTTCCTTATACATTTAGACATAAAATACAATTAAATTACAGTATTCATTTACACACTGTCAGTAATAGAGTCTATTCAAAAATATACCAAGATAGGAAACCGCCAACAATCAACCTTAAAGCTGTGCACTTTATACAGTATGTTGTCATGTGCTTGCCATGTCTACCTGAATGTAAACCGCACATTATTTGACTTCCATCATATGATGTTGCATGTTTGAGTGGTTCTCACTGTGTCGATTCAACTGTCCTCTGAATATGAGACACTTCCAGCACTGGCATGAGGAGCTGGAACGCGTCCTGGATATATGATGCACTGTTTGATGCCTTAAAATTGAAAAAGTGAAAGATGATTTTAATACCCCAGTGCAAACATGAAACTATCAACATTCAAGTCTTTTTTGTAAATTATTATTTAGGTTTATGTGCATGACCATTTTAGAGACAAACCTCCAGAAAAACACTGGTAATCAGTGGATTGAGAACTTCTCCCTTTTCATTTGCCTGAAAAACAAACATTTAGACTCCATAGAATTTGAATATATATTAGGAATATACAATAAATATATAATAATATAGGATATGATAAAAAAATATATATTTTCAAAGTATTTTTTCCCCAAAACTCGACCAACATTATTATAATGATCATAAACAATATTATAGATCTCCAGACTGTACTATAAGAAGTGGAGCGTCTTACCCCAATGGTAGTCAAACACGACGTGAACTTTCTGGATAGTAGTGATACCTCCTTACAAATAACAATGGTAAGTCTGAAAGTGAAACACATTAGGATTTTAATTTCTACAAATACCAATTTTGCACCATTTCTGCAGCAATATAACTCACTGCGATAAGACTTTGGCTTGTTCCGCGGCCGTCGCCTCCTCGGTGTGACAGTGGAGCAGCATTTCAGCCGTTTTGTGGAACTGCTCTATGGATCTAGCTGTGAACTCGGCCAGACTTGTAATGGCAGACAAATGTGCCTCCTATGAAAAAGAGTCACTCAAATTGTCAAAACAATGCAAAGATTATGTATGCATATCTTTATGTTCATGTTAGGCTTAATAGCAAGGGTTGCAGACCTCAACGCTGCACTTTGTCACCGCCGTTTCCTGCTCTTTCTCCTCTTCTCCTTCTTCTTGCTGTGGGCTTTCACTTTGTTTCATGTTTGATATATAGTTAAATGCATTTTTTCTGGCCTGAGTGGATATGAGTAATAGTAAATAATAAGACACAAAATATTTGAAGAATACAATTATGAAGAGATGCTAAAGTGATACCTTGCTTAGTTTGTCTGCTGAAGTGGAGATCTGTAATCTTTCAAGAACATCTGTCAGTTCCTTCACAAAATCCTCTCCATCATCACCTGAGGATAGAAAAATAACATTTATTATCTTTATGTGCACAACAACAATTATGCATGCATTATTTTCAGATTTCTTTAGTGTAATGTTGCTGTACGAGTCAAAAGTCACTCCAAAGGGAGCGATTCTCTATATCACTGTTTCTGAACTCCCTGAAATGCCTCAATATTATAATAAATACAATAAATGGTCACAATATTCTTCATTTAAAGGGGTCATGAACTGCATTTTTTTATTGTTTTATGTTTCCTGGGGTGCACTTATAATGTTAGAATGCTTTTTACATCAAAGATGGTCATAATTAATCAATAAAAGGCTTTTTTTTTAGCCTTCTGCTCCGAACGCTCCGTTTTAAGGGGCATGTCCGCTCTGAGACTTCAGTGTTAGTACAATATTCTTATATTACCATGACCTGTCCTTCTATATATCAAAAGGTCAAGGGAAAGTTGATTTCCCAATTCATGACCCTGTTGAATTACAAATGTATACATTGTTATATCTAGGTTCAAATGTAATAGAATATAACTGAAAACATTATCTATATTTGTGTTTTACATTTTGAAGTAAACTTGAGGAAATTCTAAGGAGATAACTTCAGGCTGTGTAAGTGGTTGAGACATTAAGTCTTTTGTCTCTATGCACTTTCCTGACTATTTACCATGACAAATTTAGAGCAATACTGCCTGAGTGATTGGATTAGAATCTATGCATTTGAATGGCACTGTTATGCTGATTGAATTACAGCTGATGAGACAGGAATGTTTGGGGTGTGTCCTTTGCCTACACACTGAATGTCTCCTCCTCTGCTGTATAACCCCTCCCCCTAAAATGTAGATAAATTGCCTTATTTTGTACTGTTAAATCAGACTGTTTTCGGACGACCTGCAGCACTGAGAGTTCTCATTAAAATAATCACTTCTGTCTTGATCCGACGTCTCCTGGTCTCCATACTTCAAGAAACAACTGAAGTTCACAACAACCCCTTTAAATAATTTCCACCCAAGGCATTTGCAAAATAAAGGGTCAACGCCTGGCTGAGCTGTGTTAGTAGTGTATTGAAACTGGTGGTCATGGTAAGGGGCTTGACATTTCTGAAACAAGCTTGAAGCGGGCGATTAATCAGAACACACTGGAGCAGCTGACCAATCAGAGCACATTGTGCTTTTCAGAAGGAGGGGCTACATAGAGACAGGAACTAAACTAAACAGGTGCGTTTTCCGTACAACAATGTATATCACTGCTTAACTACCATAGCAGGATGCATCAATTAGTTAGTCACAACTGTTTCCCGAAACCGTATTGTCGTAAATTTGTCGTTCCACCACGTTGGTTAATGATGCCACGCAGGTGGTGGAGTAAAAACGTATTTTAATGAATCTGTTTGAGTTCGAATGAATGCTTTAATGCTCAAATTAATTGCTATAAATTACGGACATGGTATCTGAGGACTAATTCTAATTTTTCTCAGTTATTTCCAGATTCAATCATAGGCTCCTTCTTATGTGCTAGTGCACGTACACACATTCGCACTCTTCAAAAGCAGCACTTTAAATCTCTTGACAAACTAAAAGACGCAAATAACAATGTACATATTTGAAATAAAAGATATAGATTATACTGAATGTCAGCTTTCTTATTTTGCTCAAGATAAGGATTTAAGTCCACGTCATGCAAACAAGAAACTATGCTTCTAAACACAGGTCGAGAGCAGAGATGGACATTTCAAGCAAAAATAATATTCGATGATCGCTGAGAATTATTAGATTATTATTCGAAAATCGCAACTCCTCCCCCTGCATGCATAGGCTACACACATATAAACAGAGAGAGAGAGAGGGAGAGAGACCATTCACACTCTCAATCTGATAACAAACTGTTTAATTCATTAGGGAATAGGCTATATTAACTCAAGCCATATAATTATTGTGACATGCTGAAACATAAGACTGTTATTTGACATCGCCCCAAGTTACCGTAACCGCTATATGCCACACAAGTCTACAGTGTGCGTGTGAGACAATGTGTTCTTCTTCTGTTGTCTCAGGGAGTTTTTATACTGCCAGTTTAGTTCGAAATGGGGAACGGTTTGCATGAAAAACTGCTAATGTGAAAGTTTTCATATAGAGCTTGGTGAGCAGGCAAGTTGCTCGGAGGCGCAGGGAAGAATCACGCTCGGGGTGCAGGAGCAGCACGCGCTGTTGTGCTTTCATATATGCTGCATTTGCAGCGTGCAACTGATCTGCGGTTGTATACCACAAACACAGCATTTATTCTTTTTTTTTTTTTTTTCAAATCCAAAAGTTGTTACTGAACAACTTGAAATTGCACAACCTATTCGATATTCTATAATTAAAACTAATCGAATATTCAAAAATCGTGACTCATCCCTAGTCGAGAGCTGTCGCTCCAACCACACAACTTGTGTGCGAATGTTCGTTGGAACTATAGTTTTGGAAAACACTGGTTGAACTATGCTGATAAAGACGGAACTTGCGACCATAGCTGGCTAACAATGCTTTTGGGAAACACATCTCAAGCTTGGCACATACTCCGCAAGAACAAAGAAAATTTTTGTTTTCTCGAGGTGGCAAGAACAAGAATAAAGTTCGTTCTGGGCAGGACATTCCATACTTCACGAGAATAGCAAGTGGCGAACATTCCCGTTTCTCCACATTAACCCTGCCCACTTTAACTTCCTGACCAATCACACAATAGTTCTCGGACACCCACAAGAAAAGTTCTGCTCAGATGATGTGTCGAGAACTAGCTGGGAGAACTCCCAAACCAGGACTGCGAGACCAAAATGACATAATTTTGTTCTCGCAGCCCTGGGAGCGAGAACTTTTTTCTCTGTTCTTGCAGAGTATGTAATGGCCTTAAGAGCGTTTTTTTTTTTTTTTTTTTTTACACTTTAACTTTGTATTCCTTGTACTTTTTACCTTTCGTATCATCCTCCACCTCATCGTCAAACTCCATGAGGGAAAAAGGCTCTTTAATGTCTTGTAGTTCCTCTCTCAGTTTAGCTAACTCCTCACCGGACAGAGTGGTCAGCACAGATTTCACCTGCGCAAAAACACGACAACGACATTCAAATCCTTCACCATTTTAAAGACTATCATTGTTTGGATTTATCAAATAAATTCTATTTACCTTAGCTTCACTCTCTCTAGAGAGGATCTCCAAAGCCTCCAGATGGGACAGGCCTTGAAACTCATCAAACAACATCCCATAATGAGCCTTTCTGCCTGTTTCCGAAGTGATGTTTTCAGCTTTCTGTTGCTCCTCGCGTTCCTTTGCTTCTCTTAAGACCTTTGAGAGATGAAAAATAGAATCGGGTCAGTTTCATTCACAAGAATCGAGTTAGGTATAAGCCGTGGTTAAATTGGCTTTTGTAGGGAGGGGGAGCCCTTATTTACGGTGAATGGTCATTCAAAATCGCGCCGAAAAAAGACTTAATGTGTTTTTACACCAAAGGGGCTCTTTTTCCAGTATTAATGTGTAAGGTAGGGTTGAGTAGTTATTCAAACAAAGAGAAATACTTTACAGTTCACTTATGGCCATAGGCAGGGTTTTTAAAATCAGTGAGGTCCCAAATTTGAAGTAGTTAGGGGTGTTCGTGGGAATGCTCCCCCGAGAAAATTTAGATTTCTCTGATCTACATATGTGCAATTTTAATAAGTTTGAAGGCCAAAAAAATTATAATAAATAGCTTTCAAAACCATGTCAGTGGGCAGTAGATTATTTGATAATACCCCCCTGAAGATGAGCTTTGACTGTAGTCTTTTCATTTTTGTCTGTGTCCCTGAAAAGGGTTGGGAACTTTTTTTGACCAAAGAGCCATTTTTTTCATTTTTGGTAAATGCATTTTTCCAAAAGAGCCACAGTAAAAAATTATATAAAATTATTATTAAAAAGCTTTTTTTTTTTCAATAAAATGTCAACAGTAGTAATTATTAGGTCCAAAACTAAAAACAAACAACTATGCAGCAAATAATAAATAAGTTGCAATATGGAATTAATTGTGCAGGGCTTTCACTGTGAGGTTGACCAACTGATGAGTATAAATCCTCTTTGTGTGTCTGAACGCCCACAGTGTTTACATCTACTATGTTTATGTGAATACTCGACTTGGCATTTTGATATAGGCTATTTCTGTGTTTATTTGGCCGTTTAGGCGCGCAACCGAAGACAAAGGCTAGTATGCTTGACCGTTTGTCCGTGTTGCGCTGAGCATCCTGTCAGTAATTCAGTTGTCTTTCGTGACTTATCATGCTTTTATTATTTATTTTATCGTGACACTTGCGAACAGCACTGAACACACAACTTGAATATTATTATCATAAACTTGTCATTAACTTCGGTAGGCTGTACAACAAGGGAATTGTAATTGGCTGCTTTTTTCTGCAGAGAACGGATCTCTGTTGGTGTGTGTGTCTAATCTTTTTATTGATCATGTTAGTAAATGTTAGATATGTTGGTAAAGTGTGAGAGACCTGGCGAGCCACAGGTTCCTGACCGCTGTTCTAGCCGTTCGCGGATTTCCATGGTAACTCACTGTTAGAATTGTGACGGTTTAACCTTGATGGCTGTGGGCGCTGTGCTGAACCAGAGAATGCAGCGATTAATGCATTATGACGTCTGATAATTCCATGTAGCCTGTATTTGCCAGGAGACGATCAATAATTAAAGTCTAATAACAACATTTCGTGCTGAAGGAGACGGAGCTGAGCTCCAGCAGGGTGTGTTGTGGACCTGAGGAAGCGGAGCTGCGCTCCGGCCCAATTTAACCTCTGGGTATAATGTCATATTTTATATTTATGCAGGAGTGTCTGATGGGGAGTTGAAGTTGCTATGAATATATTCCATCTCATTAGGACAGACAGTCATCACAGCTTCTGCACCTGTGACAGTGTGGAGTTTCTGTTCATCAGCCCCTTGGTTTTCTTAAAGCCGGGGTCTCCCTCTGCTATCACATCCATGGTCTTCTTCCCAATGAACTCCAAAGCATCCAAACCACCACTTATTACTGTTTTACCCTAGCCAACAAGCACAAGAAGACAGAATAAATACATATACAATCAAATAAAATATACAAAATAAGTATTCAAAAATAATGAATGCTTAAAATATTTGTTATTTATTTATATTTATTTATACAATAATGCATACAAATAATAATTGCAGGAGGCTGCTTTTACTTCATTTTATAATCTTTAATCTCTTTTTATCTTTGTTTTGTAATGAAATTAAGTATGCACAACTTAATTTGTTCATCAGTTATTTTTATTTGCACTAAAGAATGTCAAAAATAAGATCATGAGAAACAGATTTAGTGTATATATTTACAATACAATAAAAACAACTATTATAGCCTATAAATATTGTTTACGACAATATTTAAAGGCCCCTAGCCCTAGTTTTGTTTTCAGAAATGGTAATATATGGGACACCTAGTTTCTGTAAATTACATAATAATAATATAAATAAATTATTCTTTATTATGTGTTTATTAGGAGTTTTTCAGGGAACAGTCATGACTTGAATTTACTGGTTAAGGATTAAGAATAAGAATTTTAAACTATTTCCACTGATAAAATATTTTAGAACTATTATATTACACCCAATAAACAAAATGATGACCTTTTACAAATTAGCACCATCAGACCCTTTTAAAGTTTGTTTTGTCTTATTTTATGACAAAACAATGGCACTGACATATTACTATATATACTGACATATAGACTGACATATATGGCAGTGCAAGTTACTTTTAGTTAAAACAGCTCAAACACGCATTACAATCATTGTCATCTAGAGGCTCTCTTGGAAGTTGAGAACCACTGCCAAAAAAAAGGGCCTTTCAACAACAGTGTAAACAACAGCAAAAGATATGAAAACATTAAAATAAATATAAATACATTTAGCTTGCCCTTACCGTACTCTGTACTACAGTTGTTAAAGATGACAGCATTCCCATACTACTGGAAGAGATCATTCCCATAGCACCACCCATCCCACCACCCCTCTCCCCTTCATCTTTATTCATCTCACTGCTGTCTGAACCTGCAGGCAGAAGGCAGAAAGATCATAAATACTAGGGTTATGTAAGACAATTCACATGTCAAATGAAGAGCCCATCATTACCATCAGTTTTTTCCTCCTCCACTTGAGCTGAAAGCTCCTCAGGACTTGGGATTCCAAGAGACGTCTCAGCTTTCTCAATGACCTGTGTAAACCCTTGGCCTTAGACAATGAAAAAAAAAACAGTATTAGTGTTGATGATATTTAAACTAAGCTGTTTAATACAAAAAAAGTGAAAATATTGTGCCACTTACCCACAGTAGCTACAGTGGCAGTAGCAGTGGAGAGGATAGATTTACCCCAGCTGCCCCAGTAACCCCAACCTCCCTGGGAGACAGTCGTCTCTGTGGAGGCCTGATTGGGAAAAAAATGACAGTTTAGAAAAAGATCCGTTTAGAATAGTTTTTGGACAGGATTAGAAAAGGCAAAGCTTGGCTAAATTGTCTGATTCATTATAACAGACTGGGCCAGCTGACCAATCAGAGCAGACTGGACTTTTCGGAAAGGCAGCACCTAAACCAGAGCATTTCAGGCAAAGAGTAAAAGGAGGTGCTGCTTCAATGTACAATATGAGAGTATGTTTTTTTTTCTTCTTACTTTAAGGCCTGGTTTCACAGACAGGGTTTAGATTAATTCAGGATTAGGCCTAAATTCCATTATGGCATTTAAGTAGCTTTTATAAACATGGTGTGCGTCTTATGACAAAACAATGGCACTGACATATTACTATATATAACATATAGACTGACATAGACTGACATTTATGGCAGTGCAAGTTACTTTTAGTTAAAACAGCTCAAACATGCATTTTAGTCTGGGAAGAGGCTTACGTCTTGTCTGTCTAGCCCCATAAATAAAATTATGAACTTTTAAATGAGCATACACTTAAAGAAAATCTTATTTTTAAACACATCCTTGAAATCTTCACAGTCAAAAATTACTGCTATAGGACATTTATGGGAAAAATATTTTCGGCACATTAGTATTTCCACCCCCCACCACCCCCACCCAAATTATTTTGCATATTTGAACCCTTTCCAGCAGTGACTGTATGATTTTGAGATCCATCTTTTCACACTGAGGACAATTGAGGGACTTTTTGGAATCTGTTTGGTTACTCAAACCTTTTTTAATAGTTGTGTTTGAGTCCCTCAATTGTCCTCAGTGTGAAAAGATGGATCTCAAAATCATACGGTCACTGCTGGAGAGAGTTCAAATATGCAAAAGATGCTGGAAAACGGAATAATTTGCAGGACCTGAAGGATTTTCCTGAAGAACATTGGGCAATTTAACTGTTCAGGATACACAAGAGACTCAAGAACAACCATCACAAAACAAAACAAAACAGCCGTGGATTATCCAGGGAACGACACACAGTATTAAGAATCAAGGGTATGTTTTGAACGGGGTCATTTTTATAAATTCTTATTTTTTAGTCCTGTGGACTATATGTAAACATCTATGTAAAATATCTTAATCATGATGGTACTAAATAAAAATTAACATGCATTTGTATGATCCCTCTTATTTTGTTAAAATAAATAACATTTTGCAAATTCTGCAAGGGGGTATGTAAACTTTTGAGCATGACTGTATATATATATTCTTAATAATATAAGTAAACGTGTGATAAAAGCCTACATTTGGAGCACTTTCTGCTGATTGTGGTGTCTCTAGGGTCTTCTGTTCTTCTGCTGGAGGTTTATGTTCTGGTCTTTTCCTCGTCTTTCGGGTTGGTGCTACATCAGCAGAGCTGTCACTCGGAGCATCAGCAGAGGGCTCATCTTGGGGGGCTGATGACGGCTCTTTGGGCTCCTGATCCATCGATTTCTCTGTTTGGCCACTTGTGGAGCTTTCGCTGTCGGACATCTTAACACACACCAGCCTCCTGAAATAGACAAATAAACAGTTCATAACTTACTTTTAATGCACAGGATATCTAAATGATATATAATTGTTTACATGACAGACCAAGAAAAACCAACACATTTTAAACTGTCTTCAAAACAGCACAACGTGTCATACATCACAAATGACTGAGGCTAGGGATTATGATGAAACTCAATAAAATAAGATTCAATACACAGATTATATAGACATTAGTGAACTTCTAGATATGAGTTGATCAGGAATACATACATACTAGTTAGTACATAGCAAAATAAACAACATTACATCTGTCTGTCACTGTGGCATACTGTACTGCACTGTACTGTTTTTAAAGCTAAGCTAACTTTCATCAGTAGTAGTTAGTCAACATCCAGTAAGCTAGATGCTATAAAAGTCATTATAGGGAAGAAGTTATTATTAAAATAAATAAGGGATAACCATAACATATCCAACCTATTGCTGCCCGTTTCTCTTGTCTATCGTCCGGCCACGTCACTGGACTTAAGTCCTCTGCTGTGTTTTGTTTTTCCCGTTACACACTCCCCCTTCAGATGAAAACATTTACTCAACATGTTATTCCGCCACCTGCTGTTTGGAGGACGTTCTTCCCAACAGACCTTATTTAAAGAGATAGTTCACCCCAAAATAAAAATATCAATCACTCATGTTGTTCCAAATCTGTATGAATTTCTTTCTTCTGCTGAACACAGAATAAGATATTTCAAAGAATGTTGGTAATCAAACAGTTGACGGCACCCATTGACTTCCATAGTAGGATACAATACTATGGAAGTCAATGGGGTTCATCAACTGTTTGGTTACTGACATTCTTCAAAATATCTTCTTTTGTCTTCAACAGAAGAAAGAAATTCATACAGGTTTACAACAACTTGAGGGTGAGTAAATTATGACAGAGTTTTTGTTTTTTCGGTGAATTATCACTTTAAATGTAATTTTTTTTTATTATTATTATTATTTTTTTAATCTTTTTTTTTAATTCAATGCCATAAGAACATGAGGTATTACATACTCATAATATCACATTAACTTTAGCTGTCAGGAAATGAAAAAAAAAAAAAAAAAACATACAAACAAAAAATTCCATAAAGACCAGTGCTTTCAAAGCATTACATGTTTTCATTGCTTTTTTGTTCTTTGCTTGTTCCGAGAGATTTACATACAATGTAAAGTCATTTACAAAGTGTGAAAAATGTGGTTTAGATTGAGCCCACTTTTTTTTATGTATATGATATTTTCCTAATAAAATCAATAACTCTAATGACTATATTTTACAGTCTACTGTGTCACATAAACTTAACAACACTATAATAGCCACAGTTCATCAAACTTAATTATTATCATTTTCAACTGTATTTTTTATTTGTGTACAGGTTTTTACTGTATAGGTTGGTAGTTATATTCCTACACATAACTTAAAAAATAAAGATACAAAATAAAATTATATAGTTTGCATTTTTAGTTTTATTTTTTAATGTCCCAATATTATAAAACAGTAAAAAATAAAAATAAAATAAAAAGAGAGAGAAAGAAAAAAAACTAATCTGGAGTAGTAAAGCAAAAAAACAAAAAAAAAAACAGATTACAGTTAACTTCAAATCCCATCTCAAAAACTACACGCCCCAGAAATCCACCTCGAATCTGATTGGCGGCGTCACACCATTGTGTGTTTTTGGCTTCTGTGATTGGTGCACTGCTGTGGTCGTCGTCGATGAGTCTCTCGATGTTCTCACGCACAATATCAGAAACGAAATGGCTGAAGAAAATGTTGAGCAAACTTCTGGGATTCTTCAGGAAATTTTCACTTCGCCTCTGAACATTAGCTTGCTATGTCTTTGTTTGTTCCTGCTGTACAAAATCGTCCGCGGAGACAAGCCTGCAGACTATGGCCCGGTTGAGGAGCCGTTGCCTAAACTAAAGAAAAGAGATTTCACTTTAGCAGAACTGCAAGAGTACGATGGTCAGAAAAACTCAAGAATCCTCATGGCTATCAACGGGAAAGTGTTTGATGTCACGAGAGGGAAGAAGTT
Source organism: Gobio gobio (assembly GCF_949357685.1). Classification (NCBI taxonomy): domain Eukaryota; kingdom Metazoa; phylum Chordata; class Actinopteri; order Cypriniformes; family Gobionidae; genus Gobio; species Gobio gobio. Next base: position 19,531,222 of record NC_137107.1, on the reverse strand, counting down.
CTACGGACCAGGTAACACGCGAATGTCACAATTCAATCGCTAACTTATTTTAGGTGATTTTGTGCCATACGAATTACGTGGTTACTTTAATTACGCTTGCATGTGCAAGTTTTTATTTATTTTATTTTAAAAATGACCTATTAAAAACGCAGACACGCCCCTTTGTCGCACTTTTTAAACGAGGTACAAATGCAAAGTCATAACCCCTAACCTACTGAAAACTCAGGATAATAGAGATGTCACGCAACCGTGTTAAAGTGTAGCTATGTTAACGTCGTTGTTCTTCTGATAATGAGACGCGAGCAGTATTTCTACGTTTTGGTACCTTTTGTGCACACTTTTGCAATACCCAAAACTGTTGGTTATCAGTGAATAATTAACTAAACTCGGATAAAGGTTGAGTAGATACTTCAGATGCACACCGAGTACAGAATGATGCTTAATTTCAAGGGATAGTTCACCCAAAATGAACGTTTTGTCCTCGTTTACTCACCCTCATGTTGTTCCAAACCTATGAGTTTCTTTCCTCTGTTGAACACAAAAGAAGATATTTTCAATCATGTTGGGAACCAGACAGTTGATGGCACCCATTGACTAGTAGGAAAACAATGCTATTTTCATTACCAGGTTGCCAACATTATTACAAATATCTTATTTTGTGTTCAACAGAGGAAAGAAACTCATACAGGTTTGGAACAACTTGAGGGAGAGTAAATGATGACAGGATTTTCATTTCTGTGTGAACTATCCCTTTAAGACAATAGATACTACTAGTTTTGCATTCTGAGATTATATATTTGTGAAAAGCTAATTTGTTGACTTTTAGAGGGCCCTTACGGGGTCTTTGCGGGCAGGGATGCATCCAGAGGACTGGCCACGTTCTGTTTGGAGAAGGAGGCCTTGAAAGAAACTCACGATGACCTCTCAGATCTCAATGCTATGCAGCAAGAGAGCCTGAGCGAGTGGGAGACCCAGTTCACACGTGAGTTGAAGGACACTCTGTGTTCCTCCCCCTGATTTTACAGTTGTGCTCTTCGGGGATGTTGCAATGAGCCAAATGTTGAGTAAATGCTCTTATGTTCCTCCGCAGAGAAATATGATTACGTTGGGAAGCTTCTTAGACCTGGAGAGGAACCGACAGAGTACACAGACGATGAGGAAGTCAAGGACAAAAAGAAGGATTAGAACATAGATCCAAACCGAGCTCTTCCATCTGTGCTTAAATGACCTAGATGTGTCCCCCTCGACTTTTTGTCGGAACCTCCGTGTAATTTAATGTGACTTTAATGAGCATGTCATATGTTTATAAATAGTTTCATATTACTGTATTCCTAAAACTAATGTAGAATATATGTTATATCTACAGCAAATGTGACTCATAATCGTGTCATTTGAAGAATTCTTGGGTAAAAATATATTCTTCAGGAATATATGGCTTGCTGTAAATATGGGACACAATTTCTCCCACTCATCTTATTTAGATTGCTGACTCCAGATTTGTATCTAACCAGAGAACATTTAAACCAAATGCATATATAAACATCAAAACTTACTCAAATACTTTTAAATGAGCATTCTACTAAAATGTCTGAGTGGAAATCTCATTCAATGGTGCTTGTCAGACCAGATTAAGACTAGACTCATGCTAAAGAGTGGTTTCGAGCAAACTCCTCTCATGCTAGTCTTATCATCTGCTCAAGAGATTGTAGATTAGATACACAAACATTCCATGGGATTGTTTTATGAAGACAAAGTATTTGCAAAACACATTTTCTGTTCATAATGTTCATTATTAAAGAATATGGTTTATTACCATTGTGCAGTATTGTATTATTTTTTTAGAGCTCTATGTTGGTATATATGCCTGATATGTGTCCTTGAGCAAAGCATGTAAACGCCTCCAGCTGAACTGTCCCTGTAGCTTAACTTAACGCTATAAAACCTACTGTATCATATTTGATACATTAATTTCTAAGGCCTCTAAATTATCAACATGATCACAACCTGTTGCACACAACCTTCCACGTGCCTTCTGTCATCTGATTGGTAGTTTATACTTTTTTTAACCAAGTAAAAGGCCTTTTTGTATAATTCTAAAAACATCCTCCAGTTGGTGTTTTTTGCTGTGAAAACTGATTTTTTTTTTATGATACTTTTTTTCAAGATGAATATTTACTGGACTGAAGCTACTTTAAGTTTACTTGATTATCCACACACAAATATATATATATATTATAATCTTTTTTAGAAAAATCATGTTAAAATTTTAGTAAAAACGACATACCTTTGATCATAAAACCAAGCATTTAATAAGTATCACCTTACTAAGATATTGAGAGGTATAGAGTGACAACTGATATTTATGAGCATTTTATGCATGTAGTCTGTTATACTGTACAAAGATCTCATTGATTTATATTGGACTTTCATAGTATTTATTCTTACTACTACTTATTACTAAGTCAATGGCTACCGTCAACTGTTTGGTTACCAAATTTCTACAAAATATCTGATTTTGTGTTCAACAGAAGAAAGAAACTCGTAACAACATTGGAACAACATAAGGGCGAGTAAATTATGACATAATTTTAATATTTGGGTGAACTATCCTTTAAGTGTGAGCTCCATATTCTCACTATATCATATTATATATAAGCCATAACATCTTGATGTATCAAATAAGATAAAAAAACAATACACAAACTTTTTTCCATAATTTGGAACAAATTGAGGTGTGGGTACAGGAGACATCCCTCTAATTTTGGGAGTATGTAAAATAGTCACACAATACTGTAAAAAAAAAAAATATATATATATATATATATATACACAAGATAGGCTTGCATCTTTCATTTAAGATATAGGATTACAATATTAATATTTCTAGCTGGAGAAAAAGATATGTGTCAGAAGTGGGATTCGAACCCACGCCTCCATTCGGAGACCAGAATACCCGTTTGTTCGGAAGGGAGTAACCCTTGAGTCTGGCGCCTTAGACCACTCGGCCATCCTGACACGACTAAGAAGTAAGTTTAGAAACCAGACTTTAATTATGTACTATGCATTCATGCAATCAGGGTGACACTGCATAGCCCGCTGACCGTTTAACTAGCTTTATCAGTGTATGGTAAAACAGCAATGATGGTCTCTTATTATATTTAGAAGAAAATATGTAAATATTTAAACTTATATATGATTCACATAACTCCATATATGTTAACAACAAACCACATCACTTTAAGCTATCAGAGTTTACTTTTATTTAACATTTACATTTTTACGTTATGTGGAATTGCGATCACCGCGTGCATGCGCGCTAGCCAGTCTCGCGCGTTCATTTCCGCCCTGCCATTTTGTTTCTGCCATTCAGTTCAAGGGTATTAGCACGCGCAGTCAGTTGTCCCGAGAAATAACCATGTATCGCTTCGCCAAGGCTGCCCTGAATCTCAGCGGTAAGTTAAATATCTAATTCGAGGATTGATCGTTTTATTTGACGTTTCAGTAAACCACTTACGTTGCAATATTGGTCAATAAACTGATGTTACTTCCCAGTATGCTAAAGCTAGTTTTGACGGGATAACGTACATTCTTAGTTCGCCAGACAGTGCATACGTTTTGCAAACAATATAAAGTATTGTCACCTTGCCTTATGTTTTCATGTATTTGCCATATGTGGGTTTAAAACGGCCTCTCTTATTAATTGTATCTAAATTTGGTTGTAAATACATCGCGCTGATTGCAACGATTTGTGTTTCCATTTCAAAATGTTTTCTATAAAATGTTTCTAACAAATCAAACTGAAAATGTGTCCTCTAAGTGGTTTGTCTATTAGCTGCAAGCTTGCACTCATGTATATGATTACAAAAAGGTAAATGGTTTTGTATGAGAAACGTCTTTCATATAGTCAGCGACTGAAAGTTTTTGAATGTTCTTCATTAAGGTAATGAATGGCGTGTTAAAGGATGTGTACACTTTAATCCTCCCTTTTCCCCTTTTGCCCTTTTCTTTACATTAGGTCAAAGTGGCCGTCAGGTGGCTGTACGACAGATGTCTGGTATGTCCCGTGAATTTCATGGAAAGTATGGAGCCCCTCTTATGATCGCCGGAGCCACATTTTGCGTAGCAGTTTGGTCCTATGTAAGTGACTGCCAACTCAAATCTTCTAATTACTTCTCTTTTTTTTCAACGCTTTATGTGATTTTTTTTTTGTGCACTGTCTTTGCAGGTGATCACATCAACAGGCATCACATGGAACTTGTCACCTATAGGCAAGGTGCAGCCCAAGGAATGGAAGGAGTGATGAATGCCTTTCCCATTGTGGACCGAATACTCTGGGCTTCTGAATGACATTCTGAACTTTTTCCATTTAGGAAATGGAGACAATTTTCACCTAATCCAATCTTCTTGCTGTCTTGGCATGTCTGTAAAAAATGTAATAAATTAAAGGATAAATATCAATATTTGTCATCTTGTTTACTTTAACACGTATGTAGATAGTTTCTCATTTTAAATATTACATTAACTTGATGTATTCTACCATCAAATGAATGAGGTCAATTTTGTATCTAGTATAAAACTCTAAACTGTCCATGGAGTGACAACTCCAATTACAGGTCTGATATATTTCAGACATAATTTATCATTTTTGATTAAGTTTTTTTTAATGCACTGGGGGTGAATTTGCTTCCAGACTAGTGAAAAGACATCTAAAACACATATATTACGTTAACTTATATCTATCTATTTGCATCTGTAGATTTCAATTACAATATGTATTTTTACAGGTAATTTTTTTCTGCTGCACTGAGCCATACATTTCCACTTACACTAATCTATATTCCGGAGGGTTTTTATTCAGATATCTAAAAAAAAACTTAAAATGTCAACGACAAAAAAAAAAGAAACCTGGCTTTATCCAATGTTCAGTTTTCTGTTCTGGAAATGTAAGCAAATGAGTGCATTCTTTATTAGACAATACCTCATTTACATAAACAATTGTACTGGGGCCTGTACCATGAAGGTAGTTGAACAAACTTAGGGTTACAGGATTGGTTTTGAGTTGACAAAACCAAACCGATGCAATCAAGCTTTATTGGTACCATGACGCAGCTCATCAACTTTCTCTGTCAACTCAGGCTTTGATCCTGAGTTTAGGATTTTAGCTGTGACATCAGTAGTGAACAGCCAATCGCATGATGTGGATCAGTGAAACTGACATCTACTTCTCGTGAGAGAAGCAGCGAAATTGATTTCTCTCTTCTGCAGAATATTACATGATTGAAAATATTAAGAATTTAAACAAATGTACACAGGAAGAAGAAAAGAGCTGTCTATGAAAGCTGTCAACTTTAAGAAAAATCTTACTTAGTCAGTACAAGTAAAAGTTATGAAGTTAGTTTAGTTGATATATAGAGAGAATTGAACATTTAAACTCACATGTAGTCATTTTTATAGCTTTATTTATTGATTTTAAAGCTTATTTGTATGACCTTTATAGACAGTAGTCTATTTATATTAATTTTAACTATGTGCCTATTAATGATTGATTAACTAAAATGATACATGTGTAAGTGATTAAGGGTATAATAATTACTTAAATGATATCTACCGGTAAGTCATTCAAAATTATTCAAAACCATTTGCTATGTGGTGACCTTTAATTTGGAGTAGAAACAGGGGGAGTGACTTTATTGCATCAGAGGTGTGTCACTTTGCTCGCAGCTGATTGGTCTAATTTCAGTTTGCAATCTCTTATCCAGAACATAACCTGCCCTGGAGCAGGTTAGCCGTGGAGCGTAAGTTACTATGGAGATGAACACTGCTAATAGCCAAACCACTACCTAAAACCCAGGATTAGCACAAACTAAGCTTAAACATATCTGGCTAGCCAGCTAAACCGGCTTCATGGTATAGGCCCCTGAAGTCTGGTGATATCTATTTATTAACATTTTTATCCTGCTCACCTGTGGCGTATTAACTTAATGCAAGAGGGTAGGGTCTCTAGATAGTGGGCAGCCTGTCCTCGGTTGGGCATATTGATTGACAGCAAGTATATCCAATAAGCGCTGGATTTAGAACCGCATACCTCGATTAGACCCGCCCATACTTCGTGTATCAGCAATTCAGCATCAAGCTAAGGTCACTCTCATTCGAGAACTTGCCCAGCACTGCACCACACCAGTTAAGGAGAGTCTTTCTGCAGATCCACAGCCAGAATGTCTCTGTCAAACAAACTCACTTTGGACAAGGTGGATGTGAAAGGAAAGCGCGTGGTCATGAGGTAAGCGTGAATTGTCATCGGCACATTCCTTTATATCGCTCACTAACATCGATGTATTGTCATGCTCGTGATATTCGTTTATTGGCTATTCTTTATTATTTAAGTTTTTAATTTTAAACTTTAATTTTTGGCATCGCTCAAGGTTATGCGAATGAACAAGTTCAATCATTGATAACCGGAAGTGTGTCTGTCACGCGTCACGTTTTATAGGTTCCCGATACGTGCAGGATGGCAGATATGCCAAAAGCGCGTGCGCATCGTTTAATTTCAGTCATAACTCTTTTGTTTTAATATAAAGGCAGATCTTTAAACACCTAACACCATTTTTTCCCCTATAGAGGCTGTAAAATGCCTTGGTGAGATGACACCACGCAGCTACAAATGTCAAATGGCCAGGGAGCCCCTGTCACTTTATTTTTGTATACCGACAACCAGAACGTTTTCACATTACACACTGTTTTATATGGTCTTTTGAACGTGTGCTGGAGTGTTTATACCACTACGCACATTCATGAGTGGCGTGTTCTTACTCGTTTCTCATACTCGTCTCACTCACGCATGCCAGGACATTTTTTATGTACATAAATGAAGATTGTTTGTAATATATTCCGCTAAACGACATGCGCACATTCTCAGCAGCTATTAGCACAAATTGCCTTTGGTATTATGAACACACACACTGTCAAAAGTCCTTTGGCTACATTAATGTTGCCTTCACGTGCTCTCGGAATTATCGTAAATACGAGTTTCCTAGGTAAAATTGCACATGAACGCCCTCCACTTTCGAAATTTGAATGGGATGAGCTCGTAATCACGATTTCAGAAGTGGGAATTATCAAATTTCCGATAGCACGTGAAGGCAACATAAGTCCACACTGGGATACAACCCTGCCCCGCCCACCGTCTGCCGCTTTATTGAACATTTTTATTTTACCCTAGTATAAATACCCAAGTGATATAATAGCACTTTTTGAATACGTAATTTAGATTCATTTTGAGTGCGTCACGATAAGTCGGTGTATATTACAGCAGTTGCACGTAGTCTTACAGCATCCGCTGTCAGGATCTAAACTGCTTTAATATTGTCTAATATTATATTAAAAATATTACAGGACCACAGTATCGACATTCTCTACCCTGAATGCATCATCTGACTGCTGGAGGGGGGCTTTACTGTGTTACGTAATTCATTATAGTCATGGAGACGTGTGAACGTGCAGCAGTGTGTGTACTCCTATAGTGTGCTAGGTTTAGTTGTTCATGGATATCCCTGTACAAGCCTTATATGAATTAAAATAGCTTTTTGTTATGGGTATTTTTATTAATTAATTTAGAAATGTTCGTTTCATGAATGTTCATCTATCTATCATTTATCTATCATTTATCTATCATCTATCTATCTATCTATCATCTATCTATCATCTATCTACCATCTATCTATCCATCCAAATTATAACCAAGAAACTGTCATTACTCGCATGATTACAGTCTTTAGAAAAACGAATAAAGCAGTAACGTCAAATTCATTACATTTAATAATATTATGCAGTGCTGATGATTAGCTTTACAAATTGATTACTGATTTGAAATTACATAATAACAATTGTAGTTAGTAAAGTAATCCATTACATTTAAAGTACTATAATCTGACTACTTTTTGATTACTTGACCAAACTCGCTTATCGCATTGATTTGAATAGGATAATCTTGTGCTATATTCATATAAAATGGATATAGAACGAACTTGAACTTTTGGTCAAATAGGTTCAGCTAGCAAAAAAGTTGGGCAATCCCTGCATTGCAAATTTGTAAATATGAAATTACTTTAATTTATACGTTTTAACGTGTTTTGAAAGGCAAAAGCCTTACAAAGACTGAAATGCATGGTTAAATGCCTCACTGAGTGATAATTCAAATGAAGAATTTACTGCAATTGTGAGAATAACGTGTGATCCTGTTATCATGTAGTCTGATTACAAGTATTTTAAAACGTAATTTAATTACAAGTGCTTAATTTTTGGAATCTGATTACATAATCCAGATTACTTGTAATCCGTTACTACCCAGCTCTGATAATATGGTATATTATTTATAACACCACTGCTCTAAAGGGCATTTCATTAGCAAAGATATGGGTATCATTTTCACATATCGCTTATTTTAAATACGTTTTTGGAACCTACTTATTTTTCAAATGAATGAGCATTTTAATCATTCCATTCAACCATTGCAATTTATGTATCTGATTTAGTAATACATCCATTTATTTTCTCTCTCGCTCTCTCCAATAGGGTTGACTTCAATGTCCCTATGAAAGCTAAGACGATAACAAATAACCAGAGGTGAGATGGATATTGTTGCATGCACTTCATCTCATTGGAACAACCATTATTCCACTTTGTGCTGTTTATATCCTCAAACGTCCAGCTGCAATGGTTTTACCATGAAAACTGACCCACAGCTTTGTTGCTTATGAAATATTTGTTGCATATAATAATTCATTCATGGCTGTATTTTATTGCTAAGAAAATATTTTACTACTCAATAAATGTTAGTTCATAGAATGTCAACAGTATTTTAAATGTGGGTTTAGTTTGAGCGACCATTTGAAACAAAAAGGCCAATTTGTGATATAAAATTATAATTTTTTTAATTATATATTGTATATAGTATATAGAGTCTCAGTTGAAAAAGACATGTTGGCCTTGTGCCCTAGTGTTTGTAACTCATTTGTATATGCTCATCAGAATCAAGGCTGCTGTCCCATCAATTCAGCACTGTTTAGATAATGGGGCCAAAGCTGTAGTACTGATGAGCCACTTGGGCCGGCCTGATGGAGTCCCCATGCCAGACAAGTACTCTCTGGAGCCTGTGGCTGCAGAACTCAAGAACCTGCTGGGAAAGTAGGAGAGCTCAATATAAACCTCTTAACCTACACGCATATTACACCATCAGTTAGAGATAATATAAACCTTCAAGCTACATCTGTTTAACAGCAGTGATGTGTAGTTTTACTGCGTAAACATTAGAAATGTATGGTTGAAAAGCATCATCAAGATGACATCTTAATAGCAGGGCATACTTAATGCAGCTCAGTGCTTTGCCACCAACCTTGCTGTTTAATTTGCCTCTGAAGAGATGTTCAGTTCCTGAAGGACTGTGTGGGTCCAGATGTGGAGAAGGCATGTGCAGACCCACCTGCAGGTTCTGTCATTCTGCTGGAGAACCTGCGTTTCCATTTGGCCGAGGAGGGCAAGGGCAAAGATGCATCAGGGAACAAGGTCAGTGCACCGTACGTCAGTGGATCTGCAGGTAAAAAGTGCTTGGTCATCTTGGGCCCTGTTTACACCTGGGGCCTATACCATGAAGCCGGTTTAGCTGGCTAGCCAGATATGTTTAAGCTTAGTTTGTGCCAATCCTGGGTTTTAGGTACCATTTTAAAGTGGTCTGGCTTTTAGCAGTGTTCATCTCCATAGTAACTTGCGCTCCACGGCTAACCTGCTCCAGGGCAGGTTATGTTCTGGATAAGAGATCGCAAACTGAAATTAGACCAATCAGCTGCGAGCAAAGTGACACACCTCTGATGCAATAAAGTCACTCCCCCTGTTTCTACTCCAAATAAAAGGTCACTACATGGCAAAAGTGTCTGGCTTTTAACAATGCTTATTTATAATGATGATAATTTTGAATGATTTGGATATCATTTATGTAATTATTGTACCGTTAATCAATTACACATGTATCGTTTTAGTTTATCAATCATTAAAAGGCACTTTGTTAAAATTAATATAAATAGCCTATATAAAGGTGTTTTCTTCTTGCTGTTTAAATTCTTAATATTTTTCAATCATGTAATATTCTGCAGAAGAGAGAAGTGAATCTCAGTTTCACTGATCCACAACATGTGATTGGCTGTTCACTACTGATGTCACAGCTAAACTCTGGATCAAAGCCTGAGTTGACAGAGAAAGCTGATGATCAGCATCATGGGACCAACAAAGCCTGAATAGATTGGTTTGGTTTTGTCAACTCGAAACTAATCCTGTAACCCTGAGTTTGTTAAACTACCATCATGGTTAGGGTTGGGTACCGAAATCCGGTTCCAATATGGCACCGGTACTTATATAACCGGTATGTACCGGACCGAATCAGAACGCAGATTTCGGTTCCTCATTTCGGTGCCAAAATTCAAACGTGCTTTCGCGCTTTGGCTGAGCCAGAGACAGACGCTCAGCGCTGGTCACATCACAACTCATGACAACTATTCAGTGTTTTCAACCACATCATGTTTATTTCAGGTTTCAGACATTTAAATGTTCATAAGTAGGCTACTAGCAAAAAACACACACTGATGTCTATGAAAGCGGCAATGACAATCCTTTCAGACGGTTATAATTTGACTAACGTTACGTGTTTTATTCACATCAGATAAATGCACATTATAGTAACTATATAGTTTACTCTATTCTTCTTCCAGTTCACTGGTCACTTACTTTCATGTATTTCGTGAGACGAGAATGCACTCAAGTGTTGTAAATCCGACAGATCCGATTCTGAGGCGCAAACTAACATGGCGCCGCCCATTGCGCTTTATAGATCAACTAACACACATTCACTCACACATTTGAACATCAGATAGTTCGTGACACAGTTAAGAAGTTTGTGAATATTTTGAATAAAAAGAAAAAACGAAATAAACCCGATACAGCTGAGCTGTCAGCGCTATTGCGGCTGCTGTGTCATGTGAGAAACATGACGCGTCACCATGGAAACATTAAGGTGACGTGTTCTAAAATATTTAGCCAGAGAATATGATCATATTTCAAAATAAAGCTGAAGCTCGAAGCTGGTTTGTAGCAGAGCAAGAATACAGACGACTGCTGTTATTACTCTAACTGTTTAGAGTTATATTAGGCTTGTTGTAGTTGGGTGGCTTAGGTTTTACTGTGAATTTGTAAATATGTCAATTATAATTTGTAAATAAGTAAATTGTGTTTTGTATTTATTTATATTCATACATTTAAGTATACATTCAACTTTTAATAAATGGTTCAATTTAAATAATAAATAAATAAATAAAAAGCCATTTAATGTCATCCACCTGGTTTGGTGGCCTTTAAAAAAAAAAAAAGTATCGGTTCAGGCACCGTTTAGGCACCGGAACCATTTTAAAAGTATCGGTTTGGCACCGGAATCGAAAAAAACCCAAACGATACCCAACCCTAATCATGGTACAGGCGCCTGGTATTAATATGCGTTTTGGTCGATCGGATAACAAGTGGACGGTGCTAAATACAGGTGTAGACGGGGTCTAAAACGTTTCGAGTTTAACCACTTTTAGACCTCTTCCAGATGTAGTCGAAAACTCGTTCGACCGGATTGCTTTCGTAGTGTAAACGCTCGTGATCTAATGTGTCCGAACGGCCACAAAAGACCACCTACTCTCCGCCCACTGACCTAATGCGTAAACATTATGGTAAGTGCGCTAGCCAGGGAGGATTTAAACTGTGTCTGCTGAAGATCCAAGTTTGGTTTGAAGATGAAAAATGTACCAAACACAATGTTCTCTCACCATTCCTGATTTCTAACACCCACTCAGAGCAGAAACGAAAGCTGCTGCTCTGTTTCTCCTTCATCTCCAGTCACATTCATATGTAAATTGCGTACACGTATTTCGCCTATTAGATCGAAAGATCTGAAAAAGCTCATATACTTACATAGACCCTCCCCTCAAAGAAATCAGGACAGAAGTGGTTGAAGGTGGACAAAAGAGACCACCAGGGACCAGATTTGCTAAACAGGGCAAATTGGTGTGAGAGTGCAATTCCATAAAAGCGCAGATGTGAGTGGAAAGTTCTGCACGTGATGATGAAGCTCGCTTTAATGAACACAGACGCATCCGGATAAGTTCCATAATGACCAGCATTACATATTAGTGTCTGGTTTAAGACTGCTTTTTTTGGGGGTGGTAAATAATGGTGCAAAACCCAAGTAAATTGACAAACGCAAACCGTTGTAAATCACCTTGCATGAATAATTTAAATGCTCTCCTCCCATAAATTTAGCGCCTGAAAGGGAAACGCCTACAAATGCATATGCCATAAGGTCAGCCGTAAAAATAACTGTCCATGCTTTTTCAGCACTAATTTATCATTGTGTGTCTTTAGTAAATCCTGACAGTAGGTTTTTTTTTTTTTTTTAACGCCAAAAGAGGGTTTGTGGTGGCGCAAGTTGCTAGTAAATCTGGCCCCAGGTGTAAATGGGTATGTGTCTGCCTCGTCTACTTGTGATCCGATCGACCAAAACGCATCTTAAGGCCTTGTAGGTACGTAGCCAGAGCTTCAGACTGACGGCAGAAGGTCTGGACTCCAGCAGCTTTCATTTGCCAAGGACTGTTTGGGGTCAATTCGAGGTCCCCACAATAACAGACCGCCATGCAATTCATTCAAGAATGTCATGCAAGTGTACTGGAACAATGGTTTCTGTGAACTTCACATGCTTTTGAAAATCCAGCATTTAGTTGATCTTGATAAGTGCTCATTGTCACAGTTGTAAACAGGACGGCGTTCTTCTTCCATAAGGGGGTTTGGCGCTTACAGGGTATCTGCAGTGTTTTTTTTTAAATCAAATTTAAGACTTAAATGTAACACTGTCTATACTGAACAGACCCATACAATCTCTAAATAAATGTATTTCGGATTCCTTTACTTAATCAATTAAACCAAATGGGGCACACATTCAGGATAACTGCTGGTTTAAAATACTCAAGAGATGTTTATTGTGTATATATATATATATATATATATATATATGCACTTAAATTGGTTTATGTACTAATATTGGTACATATAAATTAGAGGTATATTGATAGTGTATTTAAAGAACGTCAATAAAAAGATTATTGCTCAACTTGTACTAGTAAAATCTATAATAAATGTTAAATTATGTGCTTAGGCTTTCCTTCCTGTGACGGTGCAGTCCAGAGAGAAGCCACGAGAAGCCCAGTTTACGAATTAAATGCCAGATGCAGTTTGTGTAACCAAAATGGTCTGAAATGCATATTTATAATTCAAATACATATTTTGAAATGTCTATGGTTTACCACTTGCAGCTGCTTATTCAAAAAGTTGAGGGAGATGAATGAGTCTTACAACCATCTATAACATATTACAGTATAAACACCTAAAATGGTCATAATTCATCAACCGTAAATCACAATCAATTGCTCTGCATAAATGCATGGTATTCATTGATTTACCATCTGAAACCACAAGCCTGTAGAACGTGCACATTTTAACTTGCCCAAATTTTAGACCTCTTAAAATGATGTTTGTTATAATATTTAAGACTTTTTTTTTTTTTTTTTTTTAATTATGGACCCATGAGAACCCTGTCTTATTCAGTAGGATCTATGGCATGAAATGCCACACGCTTAAAGAAATTAAATGAAAGGGGGATGGATGGATCTATATATATGCACATACGGTAAAAGAAGTCCTCTGTAATAAGGCTTGTTTCACAAATCTCTTACCAAATCATTCTGTTTTGGCTCAAGAAGCTAATTTTGTGTCTGACAAAAATAATTACAAAGCGCAAGCTGCTACTGTTAAAGGCCATCGTTAGCTGTGTGTGCACGCAGAGATGCTGTAAACAGCTGACCTATTGACATTTGTAGGAAGGTCATGTGTGATCATGTGGCTTTTCTGGTCCTCGGAGCCCTGGCTGGAATGCATGCAGGGAAGGGGAGAAGAGAAAGCGTGGGGGACGAGTAGAGACCAAAGAAAGAGACAGGGGAAAGTGCCATGTTCTTTGCTGGCAAGAAACTTCAGTGAACTGCAGCATGGCATTTTCTGGGCACCTGTGTAACCTTTCATTTCCAGTAGTTCAGAAGTCATGAACTTTGAGTGCAGTAATGTGATCATAACCACATGTATTGTTGGTCTAGATCCAGGGGTCTGACTGTAACTGGGTTTAAAATATTTTCTCCAGTTTACTCTGCAAACACAACTGTAAGTGCACTATTTGTTGGTTTACACAGATCTCAGAAAAGCAGTGTTGCCAGATTGGGTGGATGATATGCTGCCCAAAAGCTTTCCAAAACCAGCTGACTCCCAAGAGAAAAAAAAAAAAAAAAACTTCCAGAATGTGATTAAAAATGGCCCTTATCAACCTTTCTTGACATGGCAATACAATGCTATCTCTTTAAAACAAAATAATGATGACAAAATAATAAAATGATAATATTGAATCAGTTTCCCAGGGACTGTGACGATCACACAAACTGGTTCACCAACAAGATTTGCGCTTTTGGTCATGTGCATGGAGGTGCTGTTGTTACATAAAGCTATGACTTGGTGGCTCTCAGGAATAGATTATTTTATTATTATAATAATTATTATATAGATTATTACTAAGTGACAGTGAATAGCAGAGAGAATCCGTAACCTGCTCTGTTGTATTTGTACAAAATCTAAAGGTTTTAAAACACAAATACGGTTACACTTTCTTCAGAAATGTGCTGCTCATGTGCTGCTTTGCGCATTGAGATAAGGTATTTCTTCTGTTCTATAAGTGCCACCTACAGTCAGAGAGTGAATTTGCATTTTCATTCAGCCCGTCTGCTATTATATATTTATATTATTCTTCAGGTGGCATCGTATGACTTATAAATGATTTTGATTCATCTTTTCAGACCAAAGCAAGTCAGGCGGAAATCGACTCTTTCCGAGCATCCCTGTCCAAGCTGGGTGATGTTTACGTCAATGATGCCTTTGGAACTGCGCACAGAGCTCATAGGTACTCTATTACACAAAACAGTGATGGACTAATAAAACGCCACATTGAGTTTAGTCTGAAATAACAAGATGAAATGCCAATTCTTTTTTTCCCCCTTGGTTTTCAAGACTAATGTCTAATGTTTCACTCTAGCTCCATGGTTGGAGTGAATCTCCCTCAGAAGGCAGCTGGTTTTCTGATGAAGAAGGAGCTGGACTACTTTGCCATGGCCCTTGAGAAGCCACAGAGACCTTTCCTGGCCATTCTTGGGGGGTGAGTGTTATTGACGGAGTACTCTGATAGCTTATCCTCCTTAAGAAAGACAATATTCAGAACTAAAATAAGTTTTAACTAGGTTTAGTGATTTAAAAACCTCGAGAGACCTTGCTTTGGTCCTGTTAGCTCGTTCATGCTCTAAGGAAAGGCTTTTATAGAGTTCACCAACCAAAATGAATTAATGAAAGAATATTGGGCTGTACTTGTGAGAGGCTCACAAGTATTTTTAGGATGCATCCATCTTCTCTCCATTGAAGAACCCTTCAGAAAGCATTAGTGACAGTCCAGGAATAGTTGAGTTTATCCTCTTATGCAACAGCAGGATGTGTGACAATATCCTTCTTGCTCTACTGTTCTTTAAGCCTCTCATATCTGGCTGTAGAAAGAATTCTATATATTTAAGCATTTGTAGATTTCTTCTTTTTTCATGGTTTTATATCCTGTTGGTGAAATTGTGAAACCGTTGTGCAAGATGCAATGATGGCAAATAAAGCAATGATCACTACAAAGTGTTCTTGTGGAAACAGTGTTTAATGCAAAAGTTAGGCCATTGCACAACTTGCAAACATATATATATATTTATTTTTTTCCCCCCTAAAATCATCCGCCCCTGCACATTCATTGGTCGTCACTCATTTGCACTGGTGACTGAAGCAAGTCATGTCTGGAGTTTGTTCCAAATAACAAAGTTCACTCAGGGAATTGGCCCACTGATAAGCTGTACTGCAATGCACCAAATCCTTAAGATTTTGTCTCATAATTTGACAAATTGCAGGAAGTGCCCTACAGCTGTCTGAGGCGGGAGTTTCTCAGTTTCATCCCAATTAGATTTAAATTTTAAAAAATGAAACTTTCATTGAAAAGGCTTTGTTTGATTGATTGTTGCTTTGATCGGACAGGGCCAAGGTCAAAGATAAGATTCAGCTGATCAACAACATGTTGGACCAGGTGAATGAGATGATCATTGGTGGAGGAATGGCCTTTACCTTCCTCAAGGTTCTGAATAACATGGAGGTGAGTGGCCTAAAGCTTCATTCACACTGCTAACCTAAGTGGTGTTTTGGTTTCGTTTTATCAAATGTATCAATATTTTTTTAATTGTGATATTGATCAAAATCACCACTTAAGATTATAAGTTACGATGGCTAACAAAATGCCCTGAAAATTACCTACATTTTTTAAAATATATTTACTTATCCATAAACCTTTCTGGGTATGTCGCATAACCTGGTTTCTGGAATACCCCCTTGGAATTACACTTTTTTTTTTTCTCTCTCTCTTGTTGTGCTCAGATCGGCACTTCCTTGTATGATGACGAGGGTGCCAAAATTGTGAAGGACCTCATGGCTAAAGCTGAGAAGAACGGAGTGAAGATCGCACTTCCTGTTGACTTTATCACCGCAGACAATTTTGACGAGAAGGCGGCAACAGGGACTGCATCAGTAGCAGATGGTATTCCAGCTGGCTGGATGGTAAGGCAGACATGTAAGAGCAGGGTTCCTGGAGGGCCACTGTCCTGCAGAGTTTAGCTCCAACCCTGATCAAACTCGCCTACCTGTGATTTGATTAAGCTTACTCGGGTGTGTTTGATCAGGGTTGGAGCTAAACTCTGGAGGACAGTGGCCCTCCAAGACCGAGTTTGAGGATCCCTGGTTTAGAGCTATAAGATCTTGTCCTTTTCCTGTAAGTGAGAGGGAAGCAGTTCTCAAAAGAAACCCTTCTGGTTATCCTTCCATCCAGGGTCTGGACTGTGGTCCTGAGAGCTCAAAGCTCTATGCGGCGGCTGTAGCCAGAGCCAAGCAGATTGTGTGGAACGGACCTGTTGGTGTGTTCGAGTGGGACAACTTCGCTCGTGGAACCAAGAACTTGATGGACAAAGTTGTGGAAGCGACCAAAAATGGCTGCACCACCATTATCGGTGAGAATTACATTTCATTTTCCATTCAAGTCGCTTGCTCTTGCCTGGAATACATTTAAAGGGTAACTAAACTCTTTTTTTTTTCTTTTTTTTTTTTTCATTAGTTAATTATCTGTAAGACTGGGGCTTTATTAATGCTGTTCATTGATTCGAGTAAAAGTTTTGTCATTTGGGTATAAAGTGTTTTAACTCTACAATGTATGGTGTAAAAACGTCTGAGTGCTGCCCTCTTCGAGTTGAACGGTGGCTACTTCAGTTGAATTTTCCTATTGGAAAGTTGTTTCCCAACAAAACGTATGCAGGCTCTTCCAACGGCTCACTACCTACGCCCCTGGCACAATAAACCTATCTGGGTATGGCACAATAAACCTGGCACAATAAACCTATCTGGGTATCCACGCCCTAGGATATGTTTTCCCGCATTGATCACACAAGACCGGCTTCACTCCAGTATGAACTGTCATGTTACATGTAGAAGAAACATTATGAATGTAGCTTACTTGATACTTGCTATCAACATTCTAATGAAGAAAATATGGTTAAATAAGGCAGTTTTTAGTACACGTAAGGCTTTTCTTGCTTTTTTTTTTTTTTTGCCGTCCGTCATGTGTACAGATACTTTTCATACATGAGACGCGCTTTCAAACCTTGATTGCCGTTGTAATGAACAACAATACCATAACATGATGGGGTATATAGACTGTATACTATAACTTTTATTTGAGGAAATCTGTTTATAATAGGCTCCACTTTTCCAGCAATTCAAATATTGCCAGTGGGTGGAGTTGGGCTCTGACCAGGGGTTGAGCTACCCTTTAATGGCACCCATCTAATAGACTAGTGGTTGACTGATATATTTTCTATTTATTATTGGCCAATTATTTGGCAGTTTGTAATTACAGTATCACCATTGGCCTTTTTCTCTTTTTGGCTAATAAGGCTTTTTGAAAGTGATGTGTAGACAAGAATGGTGTTCCATACTCTGTGTGCATGGATGGGTGAAATGAAGCACTAATTCAGAGCGAGTATTGGCAGTTGGCAGCCATTCACAGTGGCATCAATGTTTAGTTGACATTATCCAGTTGTGGATAATGTTCATTCAATCCCCCCACCTACATCTGCTGCCGTTACTGAGACTCAAACCCACAACCTTCGGGTTACAAGTCCAACTCTAAACATTAGGCCACAACTGTCCCCACAAAGGCCCTGTCCCAAATGGCACCCTAAACCCTTATGGTCTTCCTACGAGTCTGCACTTTCGTGACGTAAGGCCGCTTTGACTGTTGGGAAGAAGTCCGCTGCGGAACCCGCACCAGTGCGGGACCCTTCTGAGACCTAAAATGACGACATGGGACACCCTGCGGTCTTAACGGACATGCGCACGCGGCAGCCATTGTAAGTCCACAAGACCAAAAGTGCATCTGGTGTGCCATTTGGGACAGGGCCCAAGTTGTTCCACTTGGGACTTGAACCCACAATCTCTGGGTCAGGTGCCTGTCTATCATCTCATTGCACCACTGGGCAGACACCACATTTACTCAAAGGTGTAAGTCTTGAATTGTCCCATTCAAACAGCAACTCGAATTCTACCTGTATGTATGTGCAATGGGAATCAAACTTGTATTAATCTGTTTATTTTACTGATTTATTTTATCAATGTCAAATGAATATACATTTAAAATCAGAAATTGTGTTATTTACTCTAAATCTTTAAATTAAATAGTGTGATATCCTAGGCCTATATCGGCCACCCTGCTCTCTTAAGTGCATCAGTCATTAAAACGTTTATATCGACCACTATAATAGACTTATATTTGACATCTTTGTTTCTTTTAATTTCAGGTGGGGGAGACACCGCAACCTGCTGTGCCAAGTGGGACACAGAAGACAAGGTCAGTCATGTGAGCACAGGCGGCGGAGCCAGTCTGGAGCTGCTGGAGGGTAAAGTGTTGCCTGGTGTTGATGCCCTCAGCAACGTATAAGCGCTCTGAAGCTCTTCAGCCAGAGGTTGGGTGCTCATCTCCCAAGAAGCTGTCATCCTTATTCACTCAGCGTTTGTTCAGCATTCTATAACCCATCGAGGATGCAAAAGACAACTACTCCGCTCTCTATGGACAGCTTTCAGTATGCTGTGCCAGACTCCCTGGGCTGAGTTTCTCAAAAGCATTGTGAGCTAAAATAATCCATTGGTTGTAATGGTTCTACAATCAAATTAGGATTATGATGCTTTTTGGAAACGCAGCCCTGCTCACTCATACACATCCATTTGTTTTTCTTCTACCAAGGTTTTCTCATTCAAGATATTTCCATCTGTTATGAGCGAAAGGTTGACATCCGCAGTAATGACGGTTCCTGTTATGATTATTTTACCTGCTTAAGTATTAATGTGTGTCCCGTTGTAGTCTGAATGTGTGCATTCAGTGTAAACAGTTGTGTGTTGTAATTCTAGAGTTTATATTTGATATTTGTTGCCTTCCCACAGATGTTGAGGACCTGTAGTAATGTAGACACTTTCCTCCCAATATTGCACTTGTCATCCTAGACCTGCAGCTTATGAGATAGATGTTCCGCACTGGAATTATTATAACGGGCTAATGTTAGACCCAGGTGACCTGTCGTGGAAAAAGAACAATAATAATAAATAAAAAAATTTAAAAAAAATTGTTGCCTTGAGTAATTTTTTTTTTGTGGGTGCACACAATATACTATTATAATAAATCTTATTATCAGCAAGTATATGTCCATACTTTACCTGTACATATGACGTAGTCACATAAAGCAAATAGCAATTCCGTTATGAGAGTTCTTTTTAGTAAACCAGAAACACTGATAAATATTACTTGGTTATGTTGTACGTTTAGGCTTGTCGTAAGAGGAGTTGTTGGAGGTCATGAAACTCTAGACCCGGTGCCTAATCCTGTTTCTGGAGATCTACTTTCCTACAATGTTCTGCTTCAACCCTGATTAAATACAACTGAACTGCTAATTACAGGGTTCGTACAAGGAGCTTAAAGTACTTGAATTTGTTTTGTTTTTTTATATAGGAGTCCAGGCAAACCATTGAAAAGAGCCAGATTTATGAGTACTTAAAGGGTGTTTTTTTTTTTTTTTTTTGAAAGACTAATACAAAGTTTTCACACAATTAACGCTGCAGTCCTTTTGATATGGATTTTGAGTTGTTTTACATGACATTGAGTGTTTTTTTTTTTTTTTTTGCTCCTATATTTCCAAGTATATGATCCCCTTTTCATTCTTCAGGTCAATCATATATTCATGGGGGGAAAAAATCTGTTTGAATAATACTTTGTCATAGTATCCTTTCAATGGTTAAGGGAATTTCACATGGTCTAATTGGATTTTGGTTGCACTTTATTTGTACTTTTTTTTTTTTTTTTTTTTTTGTAGTACGTTTTATTTATACTATATTAAAGATAATAAAGATATTGTTTGATAATTGAGATCTCTGATTGTAGTCCTTGGAACCCCAAAAGAGTAGTGCTTAAAGTCCTGGAATTTAATTTTACAGTATCTGTACACTCAAAAAGAGAAATTTAATTTAAGATTTATGCATTTCAATTAATAGTAAAATTCCATAAAATTGAATTGGATAATTCTCACACATTTTAATTGAATAATTAAACAAATCTTAATCAATTATTCAATTAAAATGTCTAAGGATTATTCAATTTAATCTTTTTTTTCTTTTTTCTTTTTAAAGGCTTAAAAATTAAGATCTTCACCCTGTAATTAAGATTTCACAGTATAGGTGTGTTGATCAGGGTTGGATCTGAACTCTGTAGATCTCTAGGAGCATTGAGTGTCCCTGATATAGCCTGAGGTTTTCAAACTGGGGTTCAGAGGGCCCCTAGGGGCCTTACTGGGTTGTAGGGGGTCCGTGAAAAAGTTTAAGATTAATGATTGAGATTAAATATTTTGTATGCATGTTGTGAAGTAAGTATAAAACTAATGTATCTTGTCACGATGCTGTGAAACATACCAAATTGTGTGGATGTCCCATTGCAAAATTCAATAAATCACTACGTAGCAAGTATTAGCTCTATTATTAAATGTTATTTTGTGAGTTTTAGTTAAAATGGGAGCTGTCCTCTGCAACCAAGGCGGATATTGTTAATATGGCTAAATCTGGTCAGTCGTTTTTGTATATTTCTCAAGCGCTCGATGTGAATGCTCACAATGTCACACAATTATTTCAAAGCACCCATGGGACTACTACAATGCAGAAAGTGCTGTGGCTGGCCAAGGAAGACAAGTGAGCATTTTGACAGGAGGAGGAAAATCACCCAAAAACAGCTTCTAAGACCTGGATGAGACCTCTCCAACCTCCAATTTAATTTTGATGTAACCTAAGTCAAGCGACTAGTACAAGAGGCTGGACTGAGAGGTGGTGTACCAGTAAAGAAAAGTTTTATCTACTGCGAAAAACCTTGTATTTGCCAAAGAACATAATGATTGAAGCAATGTTCTGCAGTCTGACTACTCAAAATTTAACAACCTTGGATGGTGTTTCACCAAATGTTTGTGTGGTGCCGTTAAGCACAGCAGGGGAAACATAATGGTACTGGGGATGCATGTCTGCAGCAGGTGTTGGAGACGCTTTGAAAATGGACCAAATGTTTGGGAATCCTGTTGAACACAATGTGGCCAAGTATGGAGGATCTATTTGGAGATCAAATGTGCATTTTCCAACATGATAACGATCCTAAACCTGCCTTCCTTGCCAAATAATTTTGTCATTTTAATACCTTAACCCTTAAACGCATACCTTGGATCGTTGGTGACCCAGGACGTCATTCGCAAACGGCCGAGGTGTGTAACAGTGTAAGTATATTTTTTCTGCACAACAATAATTGAATCTTTGATGACTGAATAAGTGCAATATACCTTTATTCCACAAGGTGGCGATGTCTGATACACAATGATGAAGTGACTTTTCACTCATAGTTACCGCAGGCAGAAAACAAAAGAATAGGACGTATCATTAGCAAAACTTGAAATGGCTCTGCGATTTACTGCAGAGCAAGTACTAAACGCAATCAAATATTAGTGTCTCTATCACTTGATGGTGGATCTTATGAAGAAGCTGTCAGTGATAAAAAATATTGAAATAGTTTTGAGAATATGTTTGAGATGGCGAATACGAGCCAGATGCTGAATGTACTGGAAAATGAGCTCTGATGAGGACAGTGATGATGGTATAAAACATCTGCTCATACTGAACCCTTCCAAGTTATAAAAGATAACAAAATATGCTTTATTTTATTCTTCTGTAATCAGGAGAGTTTTATATTATCACGACAGATAGAGATCCATCTGTGTTAGATATAGATCTGGGTCACTAAAGATCTGGAAATGTAATAATGATTGGCGAAACATTCATGCATTTAAGGGTTAACCAAGTTTAGTGTATTCTTTTCCCCAATATAACATACTCCTCATATTTCGATTGTTTAATAGCACATTAAGTGTCATTATAAGCAAATATTGTGCAAGTAACCCCTCCTGAGATCACTTTTGTCCTGGATATGGACTACATTTCCCACAATGCACGGTGTTATCTTAGCTCCGCCCTCACCTGCCGAGGTGTGTGTATGCGTCATTCAAAAACAGCTGTAAGCGAAAAGTTCGGGGTTATTTTGGGGCTTGAGGTAAGATTATGTTTTTAAAATTATGTCACATGCGAAGAATGAGTCAGTATAAAGACTTATGAAAGCGTCTCCATTTCTCTAACCAACAACTGTATCATAACATACAGCAGCAGAAGATGGAGATCAGATTATGCTAGTTTACTGTACATGTGACCAATGAAAGGGCGGCTTTCGTAGGATTTTATTCACACTTTATTCCAAACAATAACTTTGGTAAACAGTATGAAGTCGAGATGTATATATTAGGGAATTGTTTGGTGTTTGTATGCTACATTCAGTGCTTGTGTGATGTGTATTTTTAAGAAAGGATGCAGAAGACGAGAGTGTATATACAAGCATGAGTTCAATCGAGGACTGGAGCCCAGACCAAGTGTCCGCATGGATGGAGCATATTGGATTTCCTCAATATGCGCAGAGTTTTGTGGGTAAGGTAATTCATTTTCATTGAACATAAACAAAGTTACAACATCACAAATACATTCAATTTTTTGTGTGTGTTGTAGTTTAAGTAATCGTTTTCTTAGTCAAACGTGGCGCCATCACAAGAGGGCGCTCAGTTACAGTGTTCAACCCTCATGTTCTGCTGAGATTGACTTCTTTATGTTTGGCGTCCCAGTTATAGTATTGTGATGCTATATTATAAGTAATACATGTTTAAAGGTTTAAAGCGTCTCATCAATAGGAAATTGTGCTCATAGTTAGTTCATAAGAATAATGGAGTATATAAACAGTTTTACGTATATTTATGCCTTCACAGAAAATGAATTTTCTGGATTAGATCTCTTGGAAGTCACTGATTCAGTTTTAGGTAAGAATATTTGCTTTTCTTGTTTTACTTAATTTAAAAACAAATTTTTTTATATAAACTGAAAGACACAATCAGGTCTGATTTGGTTCATCATAGTTTTTTTGTCACATGTAGTAGTCTGTTTCTCATTGAGGTAGGTAATATATTTATTTTACAGGTCTGAGCCTGTCAGTAACAATCCTTTGTTGTTTACAAAACCCCATTGATTGAACATTTACCATTACTTCAAACAAATGTAGAGCTATTCATCTTTAAAAGTAAGAAAGGCTAGAGACATTATAGGGTGTGGTATTGTTTATTTAGTAGAAAGGCATATTTCAAGCCATTATCATTAAGCTTTTGCAAATGCAGCCATTTGCTATTGTTCTGCAGCTGTTGTTAGAGTACAGAGAAATATTAACAATAACACTAAACAATTTCTTGTTAAAATTTACTGCTGTGGTTCTCAGAACTTTACAGGATGGCATTTTTGTAATATTTTACAGTTCCTAACTGATTAAGATTAACAACCTATTTGAGCTATTGAAATTCATTTGTTACTGTAAAATGTACTGATAATAGCAATGGTTGTATACAGGAAAGCCACACGATGACTTGATAAATTCAACAAAATTTGCCTCTTCACCTGCTGTAATAGTAAAATGACATGTACAACACTAACTCCTTTAAAATATAACAATTGGCAACTTAGCCTACATTATTTTACCTGCGTTCACAAGAGAGTTGAGTCCTGCATAAGGGACGTATGACATAGCGTAAGACCTATTACGCATGCTTGCACAGACAGCGTGCTGGGTGTATGTAACTATACACATCACAACATGTAAATAGGAAAATGTTGCCGTTATTTTGGCACTTA
This sequence comes from Gobio gobio, assembly GCF_949357685.1. Classification (NCBI taxonomy): domain Eukaryota; kingdom Metazoa; phylum Chordata; class Actinopteri; order Cypriniformes; family Gobionidae; genus Gobio; species Gobio gobio. The sequence goes on along the minus strand of NC_137107.1, from coordinate 19,506,640 downwards.
TTGAGCAGTAGGCTAGATGGAGCCATTGACCTCCAGTCTTTGTGCTAAGCTAGGCTAGCGGTGGGTGCGTCAGACAAGAGTTATGGCACGCACAGAGATGAGAATGGTATGCATGGACTTCTCTAACTCTGGGGGATACGGTGAATAAGCTAAAGTCCCAAAAATTCGACGTGTTCCTTTAACCCACTGGAGTCGTATGTATTACTTTTGTGATGGATGGATGCGCTTTTTGGAGCTTCAAAAACTTGGGCACTATTCAGTGGCATTTAAGCTGGGTAGAGCCAGGATATTACCGTATTTTTTTGAATATAAGATGACCCTAATTATAAGACAATTAGGCTATCCATCTCACAGTGAAAAGAAAACCATGTAGCCTACCAAAATTTAATTAACAGTAGAAGTGAAATCTTATTGTATCTTATTGTAGAAATCTGGGTACCGTCTTACATTTTAAAATCAAGTAAGGAGGGATGTTTGGTCAACAGCGGGTGGCCGAGTTCGAGACATGCGCAGTACAATTTTTTTATACTCTACCAGACATCGGAGGGCAGCACTGAGTCGTGTCATCAATAACAGAACATTCGCTCTGCAGGATTGAAGAAAAAAAAGTAGTGGATCAACCATTGCAACATATTTCAGAAGAAACAGCAATGCACAAACTTCGCACAAACTCATCAAGTAATGTTTTCTTCCTCCTGTTTAAAGCGTGTTTTTGAATCGCTCTTTCCTCACTCTTCTTCGACGACTGTCTACTGTGCACAGTACTGTGCATATTGCCACCTAGTCTTTCTTGTGCTGTTGTACCAAGCCTGCAGAACTCCTGTAAATAACTAGATCGCCCCCAGGTGGTTGGTCCCAGTATAGGTCATAATGTGGATTCTAATGGACGCGAGATAAACTAAACAATTAAATTACACTTCATATCATTTTTTCCCAAAGTTGGTTTCTGTCATTTAAGGCCTCGATCACACAGAACGCGTTTTTGCAGCGAGAGGAGCCTCTTTTGAATAGATTTCTGTTGGCAGACAGCATTGTGCGCGCTGCTTATCCGCCCCGGGATCCTTTAGTGCGTTTTAGATGGAGCGTCCTGATGCATGAAGTTGAAAAAAAAATCAACTCGGAGCAGAAAAGCACCTTTTCTATTGTCCAATCGAATGAATGGAGAGGCAGGTCTTCCGTTTTGGCGACCATTACCTTGATTAGACTGACAGGACAGCTGATTCGGGGGTTTCCTAGCAACATAAAAAAAACCGCAGCGCACAGCTATTTTCTAAATGAAAAAAACGTGAACCAAAAAAGGCAGTGCGGTGCGCCTCACGTTTTCGAACCTGAAAAACGCGTTCTGTGTGATTGGGGCTTAAGGAAGTTTTTATCACGCTGATTTCATTTTAAGTGTCCACGAACCCTCCTGGTGACGTTAATTATGTCATGGGAGTGGTGTGCGGACACGGACAGCCGAAGTATACTTTGGGCTTAACATTACACTCTGACGCACCACATTTCTTGGCACATTCAGCACACGTATTTGGCGCCACCTATTGTTGCGGGTGTATTATTGACACATAAAAGTCTAGACCCTGAATATAAGACGAACCTTGTCCTTGTCTTATATTCGGAACAATACGGTTTAATATACTAACTCCAATTGTGATCATATCAGGGGCGTCACTAGGCCCATTTTAGGAGGGCATTTGCTCCACTAAATTTCCAACCAGAAGGCTTCGGCTCCTCCACATATTTTAGTCTGCGTTATTCAGTGTGTTCTATTTATTTATTTACGTAATTCCTTTCATCTAAATGGCACAAGACTTTGTGACACTTCTTACTCTTGCTATACTTCATACTTCAGTGCAATAAATTTGCTAAAATTGGTTATAGTTAGGGATGCAACAATACAGTTAGTCCACGGTTCAATACATACCTCGGTTTTTAACCACGGTTTTCGGTTCGGTTCTGATGGCTTGTCACATCAGTTTTTTGCTATTCTATTCTTTTGGCGACAGGAACAGCAAGGGGTTAAGGAGAAAAAATACTTTTTTTATTGCAATTCTCTTTCTTTATTTTACTTAAAAGAATTGAAAAACCTTTCCTAGTGTATTGTATAATATAAAATAAATATATATAAACATTTACAATGTCAGCTCAGAGCTGTACTGCAGCATTAAAGTATGAAATTGAATGAATAAATGTAAAAATAAAACACTAAATAGACTTCACTATAAAATATACATTGATTCTTATTAAAGTTATACTGTATTAGTTTTTCAGTCAAGAGCAGTGAGTGATTTTCTATTTGTCTTTTGTTGTTGTATTAACATTTAAAGGGATAGTTCACTCAAAAATGAAAATTCTGTCATCGAGAAATTAATACAGGTTTGGAACAATATTAGAGTGAGTAAATATTGACATAATTTTAGAGGTGAACTGTCCCTTTAAGGACAGTGTGTTCACTAGGCTGCGCTGCTGTCAATTTAAGACCTGCGTGCATCTAATATACAGACACACGCCGATTTTACTTACACTTTAGACATAACCGACTGTGTTTATGTTAACCTTGTGTGTAACGCAGTAAGACAACTACTTAGTCCAGTAATCACGTGTTTGACAGGCGTTTAGTGCACGCGCTCGGAAAAGCGCGTGTTAAAACCGTGTTCCGTGAGTACAACTCTACCACTAACGTGTGATGTGAATGTATGTCGTGTTGTTCAGTACATTGGGATGGAGGCAAATTATAGAATTTGTTGAAAAATTATTAATTAAATGCAAAACCGAAAAATTCCCAAAAATGCTAAATCCCTAGTTATAATATTAATTTCATAATAAATCCAAAAGCAAAACACATGAAAAGAAATACAAAAGGGAGTGGGAATGGCAAATGAGCTAGAGTGGTCCATCTACTGGTTATAGTGGTAATTTAATTTAATTTAGTAATGTAATTTTCATGTTAAAAGTCCTTTAGTGGCCCCAAATCCTCCACTAAAGCATGGCACCCATGAATGAAATAGATATTTCTATGTATAGATATACATTTACTGCATAAATGTAGTTTAAAAAATATTGTTTGAAACTAGGGCTGTCAAAAGATTAATCGCGATTAATCACATCCAAAATAAAAGTTTGTGTTTACATAATATATTTGTGTGTACTCTGTATAATTATTATTTATCTATAAATACTAACACATTCATGTTTATATTTAAGAAATATTTGCATGTATATACTGTATATACATTTATATAATTTATATTATATATAAATATAAATATTTTATATATAAATATAATAAATTTTTCTTAAATATATACATGCTTGTGTGTGTTTTTATAAATAAATAATAATTATACACAGTACACACATATATATTATGTAAACACAAACTTTTATTTTGGATGATCAAACAATATATTATTATTATTATTATTATTATTATTATTATTAAATCATACCCTCATTGGGGGCTGAGCCCCCCATAGTGAAATAGGCTACTATAATCGTCCCAGAGTCATATACACATATTGCTTGTTGAGGGTGAATAAATTATGGGATCATTTTTTATTGGGGTGAACTATTTCTTTAAGAGATGAAGCACATTATAAACATGTGGAGGAAAACGAGTTTTTATATTTCTTTAATTATTTTCTTCTGAAGTGACTGAATGTGGGCTGTGCTGCACATAAGACTCTTTGACAGGCTCCTGATCTTAAAGACACACAAAAGCTTTTTGTACTTTTCTTGCTTGAGCGACGTTCCTTAAAGCCAACAGAAGAACAGGAACAATCGAAAAATCTCTCCGAAGGAGGGCTCTCCTGGCTTTAAAAAATCCTTTGGATTCCCTTAAAGTTCCCAGCAAAGGGGGACAGTTTTATTCTCCTCACAACTCTTGAGTTTGTAAGTAAGCTGCAAGCTTCGTATGAAAAGGAGGGCAGTCCTAGTCCTTCCCCTCACAGCACACTTCTAGTGGAAAACACATTTCAACAGCTCAAAAAAAATGACACGGAGATGGGGGAACGCGTTGTATGTGACCAAAAGTGCAAAGATGATTGCAAAGTCCCCTCGGATTGACGCGTTTGAACTTCTGTGAAGCGTGTTCGACGCTTGGGATTCAAGCGACAAACTTGTAACGGACTTAAAACTTAGGACGCACAAAACCGGCAGCAGATCGAAATAAAGCGGGACTTGGCGAAAACGTATGAAGGTAAATAACTTTTAACAGATTACTCATGTGAAAGAAATCATTATTTAAGTCTGTTTACAATGATTATTATTGAAGTTAATCGAGTTTTACTCGGAATGCAAATGTGAGGCTTATCCTTGTTTTAACGATTTCGTGCTTTGAAAACATAAAGAGACCCATTAAATAGGTTTATAAGTTAAAGTGTAAACTTTGCATGGTTTGCATCCTCTTGCAGTGAATGAATTGCATTGGTGTTACTTTGTACGTACCATAATGACATGCGCAGTGCTGACACATTTGTTACAAGTCAACCTGTTCCATATGGCTTCACGAAATACATGAACACTATGTGTACTAGGCTATTAATAATGCATTAATATAAGTTATTCATATGCATAGTTATTCTGCAGAAGCATGTGATGACCACACAAATTCTTAAAGATTCATAATGGCTGTCAACCTCACTTACTTTTACCATTGCACTTACTTCCATTGTAATTTGTTAAGTAGAGAATTAGGCTGCACAGGATCATTAGAGGTCCTGCTGACGGATGTCACCCCACTCCTCTGAGGAATGTCGCCCAGGGCAGAGGGGGAGCAGGACACAGATATGCTCACTACATAGGGCAGGAATGCAGTCATGTGTTATTGGAAATCAAAGCAAGAGGCCAAGTTATGAGGAATGCTTAGACTTTATTAGCTGAAACTACATTGCCCTTTACTACTTAACCATTGCGAGCAGGAGTACAGACCCTTCCTCATTATGCTTTCATTGAGTGTTTTTGCACTTAAGTGCTCCTTCTGAATGTAGGGAGGTAACTAACATGGTTACTGGGGTAGCCATGGACGACATTCCAAGAAATGTCCGTCACACTTCCGGAACAAACCCACAGCTTTATTAGTTGGACGCTCAGCATTCGGATGGTCTCCTCTCTCTTCCTTTTATCAGAACAGTGCTTTACTTTTAGTTGTAAAGGTAGTGAGGGATTGCCAGAAAAGTGCCTAGCGGCGTTGACTCACGGTGCAGGAATGTCAGCTCTTTCGCTTTTCCCTCCTCTCTCCATCTCTTTCCATCCCTCACTTCCTTTGCCCCCTGCCTCCCTCCCCTCTTTTTTTCAGAGGGGCCAGAGTTCTGCTTGCTGACTCAGCCTCCAAATCACCCAACTGCCTTTTCCACTGAGCTTTTTGGGAGTCCAAAAGCCTGCAGTTCTTCTTGAAGTTTTACAATTATTTTGTGTCCAGCTGAGAACACCGCATCCCCCGATCCCCTCAAGGGAATCGGCCGTGTATAACACAAAAACAGCCTTTCAAAGACATTGGTAAAAGGATATGGAGCTAACTAACTAAGGAATGTTGATGAAACTGATAATGAAAAGTTGACCGCGGATGTCATTGTTGGTTAGTTGAGTCTGTGCTGAACCTTTAAAGGGATAGTTCACCCAAAAATGACAATCCTGCATCAATTACTCACCCTCAAGTTGTTCCAAACCTGTGTGAATTTCTTCTGCTGAACACAAAACAAGATATTTTGAAGATTATCTGTAACCAAACAGTTGATTGGTCCCATTACCTTCTATAGGGTTTATTATATGGAAGTCAATAGGGCCCATCAACTGTTTGGTAACCCATATTCTTCAAAATATATACTTTTGTGTTCATCAGAAGAAAGAAACTCATTCAGGAACAACTTGAGAGTGAGTAAATGATGACAGGATTGTCATTTTTGGGTGAACTATCACCTTAAGACTTTTATTTTGCTTGGCCGTTGGGCAAACAAAAAATTGACTGTAAAAACAAACAAATCAAAAGCCTCTTCTGTGCCGATATTTAATAAATACACACACACACATATATATATATATATATATATATATATATATATATATATATATATATATATATATATATATATATATATATATATATATATATAACTCAGCCTGAACTCAACTTATTGTTTAGCCGTGGAGAAATAGCCTAATTAAAAGAATTAATCGATTTATTAAAATAGTTTCCCCAGTGCTAACTATCAAAGTATTATCACAGACAGTATCTTGAGTAACCCAGTGACCCAGCAGGATGTGTAGCTGCTTACCTCAGGGAAGTGAAGTCAGACACCCCTGTGGTGGAATGTGTCACTATTTTTCAGACACTATCACATGGGCGAGGTGCAGCGTCTCGCCATTCACTCATCTTGGGTCTGTTAATTGCTTAAGCTAGATGTGTCACTCTAAATTTCAGAATTTGGGGGGAAGCCACCACAAGCCAGACAGTAGCTATGTTTCCATCCACCTTTTTTTATGCAAATTTTGGGATATCGCATGGATGGAAACTGCAAGATGCGCATAAATCCTACAAATGCGCATTAAGAACGTATGCGCTCAATTGAGTCTAATACATTTTGGTTTTATCTCATAAGAAAACACATTTACCAAATAAATTCCTTGATGCGCATCAAAAAAGACGTGACTTTGCGATGGGACGGCATAACTGGACCAACCAGCGGACAGATCTCTTGTTGCACAGCATCTGAAATGCTGTTTTAGTTGTTCTGAAATGCCTGAGCAAAGTCTGTCATCGAAGTGGTTCGGGATAATTACCTTACCAAACAGGCTTCCACCTCAAAAAGCAAGTTAACATCACTGTGTTTATTGCGTTTAATCTGCGCACTCTGAGGCGCAAGTAGTTTATTACAGGCTATATGAAAAACATTATATAAAGTAGCTTCTCCTATTGCAGCAGCTTCCATTATTTCTTAGTGATATTTATTGCCCGTTTGTCAGGAAGTGACAATTTTGTTCTTTTCGACTCACTGGATGAAAACACTGCTTTATTCACGAAAGTTTTATGCGAAATTCCAGTTTTGTGTCTTGAATGTCGCAACTTTGGCTGGAAACGTAGCTTGCGATTTGACTCCAGATGGTCAAATTAAGTATATAATGATTTCTGTTTGGACCTCTTTTTTTTAAATAAAATAACTAACACTTTACAAAAAGTTTACATTTGTTACTAAACCAACAGTGAAACGTTTTTCTAAAGCATTTTTTAACCTTAGCTAAAGGTAATTTCAGCATTTATTAAAATCCAAAGTTGTATCTATTAATATTATTTAATGGACCTGAGCCAAACATGAACTAACAATGTTGTTTTTTTATTATTTAACAGCGATGAATAAATACTGTAACAAATGTGTTGCTCATTGTTAGTAATGCTTTAATGTTTTTATGCATCAGCTAATGAGACCTTATTGTAAAGTGTTACCAAAATAACTTGACCATTTCGGTTGACTGAAGATTTACCTTGCCAAAAACGTTTCATTATTGGTATACACACATATGTGGTTGTATACACATATTTATTTATTCGGGGTGTAACGGTACACAAAACTGATTACCACGGTTTTGAAGTCACGGTTCAGTACGGGTTCGGTACAGCAGTTTTACAAAATCGCTTTTTATTTATTTTTATTAAACAGTGGTTTACTGAAAAAAATTGTGTCTGTCCTTAAATGAATTCAATTATAACTAAAAGTTAGTTTCTTAAAGGGTTAGTTCACCCAAAAATGAAAATTCTGTCATTAATTACTTCTTAAGTAATTAACTTAAACTTAAGCGTAATGAATCAGCGAGTCGAATCAGCGGTTTGAATCGCCAAATTTCAGCAGTTTGGCGGTTTGACACGCGATCCGAATCATGATTCGACTCACTGATTCATAACGCTTCGAAGCTTCATGAGGCCATGTTTTGAAATCGTCATCACTATATAAGTCGTTATTTAGGGGTTTTTTTTGCGCACAAAAACTATTGTCGCCGATTCATAAAGTTATTTTAGAACCACTTTAGTGAGATGGACTTTGTAACGACGTCTTTAGTACCTTTTAAGGGTCTTGAGAGTGTAACGTGCCATTGAGCCAATGGAGGCCTTTCAGAGCCATCAGATTTCAACTAAAATATCTTCATTTCTGTTCCGAAGATGAACGGAGGTCTGACGGTTGTCTAACGACATGAGGGTAAGTAATTAATGACAGAATTTTCATTTTTGGGTGAACTAACCCTTTAAAGATAATGCTGTAAACTATAAAGGGAGCCCCTACTTGCACATTACTATAATATTAAAGGTTAACAACAGAGCCCAAACGATTAGCCTTAATTCAGTTGCTATTTATTTTTAGATATTATAATCAACACTCAAATAATACATTGTATGCAAACATGTAAACTTCACATAAGGCAGTTTTTGCATTAACTTCTAAATCTAATTATAAAATATTTTTTTCTCCAATTCCTTGTTGAAATATAATCATTTATAGACAGTGTCTGTCATTTTCATGACAGATTTATTTAAACATACATTAAATAATCAAGACATCACTAACAGGTTAAGTAGAATATAATGAACATATAGGCTAATATAGTGCATATATTTAGTGAAAGAGTTAATTTCTTTAGTGAACTAACAGCTGTGGACACTGAATGACTTCTGAGGTAAATGTAATGCTAGTGACATTGTTTAAAAGCTGTTTTATTGACGTATTTCCAGCGTTAAAACACTGATTTACACGACATATGATACGTTTCAGTAAGTTGTAATGTATCCTCAACATATCTTAAGATTATAATTCATGTTTATTTATATTTTATGAAGAAATGCCACGCCGCAGCTTGAACTGACGCACCTATACAGTGATCAGTCACGTCACATTAAAGAGCGGCAAAACAGCATTTATTGTTTGAATTTCGTGATAAAATGGACTGAATACTTAATATGTTTGTGTGGGAACTCGGATTTAAGTATGTTCCATGTGTAAAACAAGCCGACTGTTACCTGTTAAAGATTGTATTCGGTACACACGTGCACCAGATACCAAAAGCCTTGTACCGAAACGGTTCGGTACGAATACGTGTACAGTTACACCCCTATTATTGATTTATTTAAATATGATTTTTGAAACATGACCAGAGCACATTTCCATTTTTAGTAGGTGAGATTTATCAATTTAAAATGTAAAAATCGAATTGAATGTGTTCTTTTTTTGGAAAAGCCGTTTTGAATCTTCCTGTTTATTAACAAAGACATAGGTATTAAAATTGTACAGACATTGGATATATTTGACCGAGATCTTGCCGCTTGCATCCCCCACATCTGTTGTACATGACCGTAACTCTGTTAATTGTCACTTCGGTCATAAATTTCAGATTTTATAGATGTAATTTTTTTCCTCTGACAAAATGGTTGGGGGGAAGGCTTGACTATGTCTTTTCTTTTTCCTCTGCTGAGGGAAAGAAACTGGTGCAGAGCTTCAGTGGCAAAGATGAAGCATCTCCAGCACATGCTTTTCATTAAGGCTTTGGATGGAAGAGTGGGTGGGGGTTGAGAGGGAATCGAGGGGAGCAGTGCTGTTTCCAAATACTTGGGCCTGGATCAGGGACTTGTGGGGGGAAAAACCACATTATAGAGACCTTGTTGCAGTTAGAGTATGGAGGAAGAGAAGAAATGGAGGGATTATTCTGTGACTCATGTTGGATTTTTCTGCCATAATGGCACACAGGTTTGCAGGGCCTCTGTTGCAGCTCTTTCTTTTTCTTTTATATTTTTTACTAAAGATAAAGTGAGCTTTAGGATAACCGTATTTTGTTCAGCCCTTTTAAAAACTTCAGTCATTAAAGCCTGATCTCTGATGATGAATGAAACATTGATAATATACCTTTTTTGGTAATACTATGTAGTAATACTATGTAGGGGTGTGCAATATATATCATCTACGATAATATCGTAATTGTTCTTTTAACAATTTGCAAACAGACATTATCGAGTAAAACGTTCCCTCACTTTGCAAAAACTCACCTAGATAGTGCATACACTGTGTGATGCAGCATTTCCGGATTAGGTTAGACTACTTCACGTGTGCATTTAAGAGTGCACAATCTCACTGCGTGATTTGTAATAAAATATACATAAAATGTCCCTTTATGAGTATTTGTCTTTTAGGCTATATTTATATCATATGATATAGTTAAACAATCACACTATTGATTTTATACAGTAGTTTAATAAACAATTAAGTGACTTGCATTCAAAACTGAAATTTAGCCCATGATTTACTCACTCTCAAGTCATCCTAGGTGTATATGACATTCTTCTTTCAGACGAATAAAAGAGTTATATTAAAAAAGTCCTGGCTCTTCTAAGCTTTATAATGGCAGTGACTTGTTGGTTAATTTTTGAATTCCATACAAGTACATCTGTCCAATCATATAACTGCTCCACACGGCTCCGGGGGGTTAATAAAGGCCTTCTGAAGTGAAGTGGCGCGTGCGTTTGTGTAAGAAAAATATCCATATTTAAAACTTTATAGACTAAAATAACTAGTTTCCGTCGGTCAGCGGTATGCAAGTAGACTTATGGCGAAAGAGTAACCCTTGACCCTTGAACCCTTGACGCATGCGTATTGACGAATGCAGAAGCGCCAGAGGGTAGAGCAAAACAAAACACCGGTGATGAATTAGACGTCTAAAACTAGATTTTTTAAAGAGAAATGCCGGAGGATTTCGTTATAAGAGAAGAGGGCTTCTGTTTGTTGCCCAGCCCTATCCGTGAGAGGCGTCAAAGCTTGTGATGCTCCTGTACATCGCGTCAGGGGTTATTCTTTCGCCGTAAGTCGACTTGTAGACGGGTGCATCAGGGATCCAGACTGCGACTAAAACGGCACATTTGCGACCAAAAATATGAATTTGCGCATTATATTTTTGCTGAGATCGCCATATAAATTGACATGTTATGATTAAAAATTGTGTACCTTTTAACCTGCATGTTTTGTGATGAGTAGCGCATCACATTTTTTGTTGTGTTGACGTAATAAAATGAGACGATGCATAGCAAAGTTACAGTGGAAAAAAACCTCACTGAGTCTGAGCGCCAAAATATGTTTTTTCATTGGTAACAGCCCTATTGTGTCTTATTATTCTAATTAAATTCATTGACTAACTGTAATACTTTGCCATAATAACGGACGCATTGGCTAAATTTAATTAGGTATGAAAAAATTGCCCTTATAAAGGTAAAAATGCTAAATCAATTTCAACTTATTGGAAAATGTAATATCTGTCACTGCTCTGAACTAACCACTGCACAGAATATGAAGAGTAACACAAACTTTGGGAGTCAACTGTCCACGGCGGTCCTAAACCTGCCAAGATAACAACCAAAATAAACACACTCAGCAAAATATTGTCTGATTGTCATCCTTATCGACAAAATCCTAGAAAATGTTGAGATGTTATTGTTGTCAATATCGCTAATGCTGGTACTTTGATATTGGTAAATCTCTCAAAACCTGACAGCAATGTGTCGCATTTCACCCTAAAATCAAAAGAAAGAAACAAGTCAAAATTATATATTTTGAATACATTTTCACATTTTCATGACAATTACTCATTTACCTCCCAAAATCGAATTACCCGAATGAAAAACCATCTCATTCTTACTATAATAAGAAACAACTGCATTATTTATATTGTAAACTATTTATACATTATAGTAGTATTTACTTTAATTCATAAATTAAAATAAATTTATGAGATTAAGTTAAATTCCCAGATGCTTTATGATATTGATACTTTGGGAGTGGGGGGTTAATCATGTGCTTAATGATAATGAATAATATTCAGATACCTTAATGGTCCTAAAATAGGCTTAATATTCTTTATGTATGATGTACTGTATGATCAGTATATTCATCTTCAGTGGTTTCACATGGTAGTCTATGATACTTCAGAGAATGCCATGGTATAATGGTAGTAGACAATACAAGATGGTATTGCCATGCAACCATGTCCAAAAAAGTGAGTATTCTGTCCTAAAACAGTCAAATCCACTGTGCAGTGAAGTGTTGTGGCCCTGAGTGCTGTCCTCTGGTTTCTCTCAGCGCTGACTTCCCATCAGGCCTCTCACATGTTTAAAAGAACGTAATCCCTTGAAATGAATCACGCTTGAATTCCAAGAAAGCAGCTCAATTGAGGGAGGAGGTGAATTAATGCAGCGAAGACATATTGCGACGAACATGAAAACGGCGGTAGAGAGAAGGAGCAGATGTGTCAGAGTTTCTTGGCCTACTTCTTTTCCAGTCCTGCAGTGTGAGAATCTCTCCGAGCTGGGAGTAATGGACACAAGGGGAGGCTGCGCTTTACGTTTTCTCCATGGTTGCAGTGCCAGACCTTTCCAGAATGGAATGTTGCGTTTCCTGCTCGGTTCCTGCCATGTGTTTCTCAATTCCCCCTTCTGCCTTAATCTCTCTGTCTGCATGTGTCTTTGTTCTCGGACTGTTCCTTTGTCACCGTCTTATCCACTCATTGGATGCACTCTGGAAGACTAGTTAAATTAGTGTGTGATAGGGCTGCACGATTTGGGGAAAATATCTAATTGCGATTATTCTGGTTAAAATTGTGATTTGCGATTTTTATTTTAAATTTTTTACAAATAACATTTTCATTATTAAAAATGTAAAAGAGTATTTAAGAATAAATATTATAATAATAATTTTACAGAAAACTTATTTTACATAAATAAGTAAATAAATATCTTTGCTTTTATCTGTGATATCAATTTCTTAAAGTCTATGTCTTTAATATGAAATATGAGCCTCTTATGCATCCACTGTGGGGGAAAAAAACTCCTGTACATTGAAAAAAAAAAACATGGATTGTCATACATTTATTTAACCACTTAACCTGCACCCCTATTTTTGAAAATGTTCTGAAAACGACATACCAAATAAAAATGTCTGCAGCTCTTAAACCCTATGGTCTATATTCATAAATCTGGTCTTATTTTAAACTAGACACTTGAAATGTTGTTACCCAAGAGTCATAATAACTCAAAGTAGTATAGGAATCAGAGTTAAACAAGGTCAAATATACATGTAAGGGACTTAATTGTCCCAATTTTTAATTGAAATCCACTTAGGGAAACAATTATACTTTTATGTTAAGAGCCTGAAAATAACCTAAATATAAAACTGGATGTCTGATCATATTTTGATTCAAATTTGAGGATGATACTCTCAAAAATGTAGCTTCTGTAAGCTTTTATGTCAAGAAAAGTCTAGGCGTCCTTTCAAAAAGGCAATTTATTTCAAAACATTTGTAACGAGTAGTTTTTCATTCAAATAAATCTGCAATAAACTGCTAATTATAATCGATATACAGTTACTGAAAAACTAAAGCAACTATTTAAAGAATTTACAAAGTGTAAAAAACTCCTTTAGTTGATAAAACTGCCATAGAGTCTGCGCGCTCCACTCCGGTGTATGCGTAAAACTGAGAAACTTTCGTCCCATGTGATCTGAACGATAGGAGATGAAAGAGATGAGTAATGCGTTTATTATGCTAACGTTTAAATGTCCGGTCCTTTAGCATTTCATTTAACCCTTTCCTCTCTGGTGTATATAATTTTATTATAAAACAAAAGTAGGTAAAAGTACAGACACGCCCACTTATGTCAACCCCCCCGCCCACGATCCGCTGTGGGTTAAGAAGTTAAAGAGAAGTATTATTTTTCTTCGCTAAAGACCCGAATATGTAAGAATGATTGGCGAAACAGTCATGCATTTAAGGGTTAAAATGTACAGTTTTCTATAACAGGAAACCAAACCAAAATTATTTATGACTCATGTTGCACTACCCAGATTTTTGTCCAATCATATGATCTCTAGAATGGAATTGTCCCTCCCCCTAAATACTACCTGGTACTGACTAACAATAGCATATTTAAAGGGTTAGTTCACCCAAAAATGAAAATTCTGTCATTAATTACTCACCCTCATGTCGTTCCAAACCCGTAAGACATTTGTTCATCTTTAGAACACAAATTAAGATATTTTTTATGAAATCCGAGAGCTCTCTGATTCCTCATAGACAGCAATGTAATTAACACTTTCAAGGCCCAGAAAAGTAGTAAAGACATCGTTAAATCCGTCCATGTGACTCCAGTGGTTCCACCTTAATGTTATGAAGCGACGAGAACACTTTTTGGCCGACGCTGTTCATGTGAGTACCGCGACGCACGCACTTGCAAGTAGTTCTGCCGTAGAACTAGGAAGTGCTGCATTGTTTACACTACGTCAACAGCGTAAGAGTAAAAAGTGTTCTCGTCGCTTCATAACATTAAGGTTGACCCACTGGAGTCACATGGACATTTTTAACCATGTCTTCACTACCTTTCTGGGCCTTGAAAGGGTTAATTAAAGCTGTCTTTTTGTAGCAGTCTATGGAGGGGTCAGAGAGCTCTCGGATTTCATCAAAAATATCTTAATTTGTGTTTCGAAGATGAACGAATGTCTTACGGGGTTGGAACGACATAAGGGCGAGTAATTAATGACAGAATTTTCCTTTTTGGGTGAACTATCCCTTTAATGGTTTTATGCAAGCAAATTAGTGGTTTATAACTGCCATAAAAACAGCCTAATCACTTTTTTAAAATATATGAAAATAGCACAATGATAAACCTGGAAAGAAAACCAATTCATTCAAACAAATTCACAGAGACTTTAAGGCCAATGAATCCATATACTTTTAATCTTCTGCCTTAATACTGTTCTTGTGGCCTCATCATCATCAACCTCTCTCTTCAAACACAAACACTTTCCTCTGTATTAGCTCCTCCTTCACCAGTAACAATATTGTCAGTGTTATCATGTCCTACATAAAGCATAAAAGATCTCTTAACATGGACGTGCTCTCTGGAGTTCATTAAACCCCTGGAAACCTTCCACTAATGCTCCCCTGTTATGTAAACAGTGCCTGCGAAAGTTGGGGGTGGCGTTTTTAACTATCAGAAGGCTGCTTGCTCTGCCTTAACAGACGTTTTCTAAGGTCACCCTCCTGATTTTTCCCGCTTTAATGTTTAAGGTTTATGTTTAGGAGGTTGTCGTGGTGAAACTCTAGCCCTTGTGGAATGCGGCCCAACCACTTGTCAGCATTAGACAGTTTACCGTTGTTGCCAACGGCGATATTCATCAGAGTTCGGGAAGTAAGAGAAGAAAACGCAATGGAAAATCCTGCTTCCTTTTGTCACAGTTCTCTGAAAAGTGGAACCAAACCAAAGGGTAAAGTTCTTGCCTATTGTAACATGAGCATATGGGTCAATCACATGATGCTCATTTGTATGTCCAAATCTAGTCATTTGTTTAAAAATATGCATTTCACACAGTGACTTGAATATACCTTCAATGATGAGTATGATTTTAATTTGCTTTGGTCAGCATAAGTTAAAAAAAATGTCAGGGTGATAAAACTGTCTTCCTGAAATCATAGTGGAGCAGCAACAAAAAAAGCCTCTTTAAAAGAATCACATTTTTGTATAATCCTCTATTATTAATTCTTAGAAAAATATTTGAACAAAACCGCTTTAAAACTGTGGAGATTTTAGTCTCCATGATGTATGACCAACATGCAAAAAAACAAAACATAAAACAGGAAATTATATCATAAACCGGACCCCTGTAGACCCTCGTGGGGTTGTGTCAAGGGCAATACATCTTTTAAAATATCTTTTATTTTGACTTTTTGTGACAAGAATACTATACTATCTCAATAAAATATATTTATGAACTAAAAATCCAAGGTATTTGTAAAAATTCATGATGTCTTTTACCTTGAAATATATTTTAAAACTTAAAAAAACATAAGATGTTTTAAATATGACCGTACTTTTTACTTGATGGTCACGCCACATGACATTTTTAGAGTCATTCCAGACTAAATTTAAATACAAAGACAATGTTTCTGAGAACTGGACATGCTTATGTCATTTGACCCGTAATCTTTTTATTGTTGCATTTGCTAAGAATATCACAACACCAGTACACATTTTGTTCTCTTTAGACTTCTATACATATCAAATCCGTTTGGTGATTTAATTCTATTGTCAGCTTCTGGTCTTTTTATGACTAAAAACACTGAAAATGTAGGAGGTGGAGGAGAAATGTGTTGAAAGATTAGATGTGATGTGATGAGTCACCTTATACACCAAACTACTGGGTATTTTTGGAAATAGCTTTTATCAAAGTTTATCAAGCATGTCCTAATGTAACGGTCAAGAAACCCAGTTCGGGGCAACTCTCCAAATTTCAAAATGCTATAGCAAGTTAAGCATTAACATCAATCCTGGATCAGATATTAACCTGAACATCTGTCAGCACTGTACCGAGAACCTGGACTGCCTCAGCATAATGAGGGCAGGAATGGACTGTACTGTCAGAGGCTGTTTGATAGAGTGCCAGCATCGGGCCTGCACTCAAACCTACCCTGGGCCACATTCCTGATGTATTACCCGAGTAAACACTGTCCGCGTGGGGGATCTGGGAAACTGCATGAAACGTAAATATTTAGATAATGTCAGCATCCATTCAAAATGTTCCAGACCATCAGAAACCAGGTTACAGTTAGAGGAATACATTGAATGATACGATCTTTCTCAGTATGGCTAGCACTGGAATTTAAATGTACTCTAAGAAACTTTTGGCCCTATTGCGGTTAAAAAAAACAAACCTCCATGCTTTTTGTGGATGAACATCGTTTTTGTGCTTCGGCTCTGCATGACTGTGCGGATAAATATGGTTATCCTACTGCTCATAAAACATTCACTACAAAGCTTAAGAGATATACGTTTAGTTGGAAAGGAACTCTGTTAGAGAGCTACATATGAAATGTATCTGTTCAATAAAACACCTTACTCACCTATTGAGTAATAAAAACGCTTCACTTTTACAACATTTTAAAGGGATAGTTCACCCAAAAATGAAAATTCTGTCATCAATTACTCATCCTCATATCGTTCCAAACCCGTAAGACCTTCGTTCATCTTCGCTACACGAATTTAGATATTTTTGATGAAATCCGAGAGCTCTCTGACCCCTCCATAGACTGCAACGTTACTGCAACTTTCAAGGCCCAGAAAGGTAGTAAAGACATTGTTAAAATAGTCCATGTGACTCCAGTGGGTCAACCTTATTGTTATAAAGCGACGAGAATACTTTTTTATGTGATTGCTATTCAACAATCTCTTCTCCTCCATACCAGTCTCCTACACGAAAAGCACCACAATACATGCATGTGATCATGGGATCGTGCTCGGCCAATAGTGAGCCGGCGTTTTGCCGTAGAACTAGGAAGCGCTGTACTTTGTGAATAGCCCAACAAAGTGAATAGCTTAAGAGAGTGACAGGAAAGAGAAGATATTATTGAATAAAGTTATTTTTGTTCATTTTTGAGCACAGCAATTATTCTCGTCGCTTCATAAAATTAAGGTTGACCCACTGGAGTCACATGGACTACTTTAACAATGTCTTTACTACCTTTCTGGGCCTTAAAAGTTGCAGTAACATTGCAGTCTATGGAGGGGTCAGAGAGCACTCGGATTTCATCAAAAAATATCTTAATTTGTGTTCTGAAGATGAACGAAGGTCTTACAGGTTTGGAACGATATGAGGATGAGTAATTAATGACGCAATGGTGAAAACCATCTTGCTTTGTCTAAAATATAAACACTTATTATAGGCTTACCATAGTGAATCAAGGTAATACAAAAACATGCTTTGGAAGAAGGACTGAGGATGTATTGACTATTTATTTCAATTTTGTTCATTTTTAGCAAAAAAGTTACAGTGTACCTTTAAAATATGACATTTTGAAACTATTTTTATTCATGAAATTCAGAATTGTTCTCTTTATATAACATTATATAATACGTTATTGTCAAGGAAGCAATATTTTATATTCCAGAGAATGTTTGCTCAACTTTATTGGCACATTATAGCAAACTAGGGGGGATATTTTCATACAGCTTACATGTGTGTCGAACCCTGCCATGGGTCATTTATAAAAAATAAAACAAAATTCCAGAAGATAAAGCTTTAAAGGATTAGTTCACTTTTAAATAAACTTTTGCTGATAATTTTCTCACCCCCATGTCATCCAAGATGTCCATGTCTTTCTTTCTAAAGTCGAAAAGAAATTGCGTTTTTTGATGAAAACATTCCAGGATTGTTCTCTATATAATGGACTTCAATGGGCTCCAAACTTCCGCTAACTGAGGCCAAAATACAGGCCTGGTCATAGATGTATACGTAGATGCCTCATTAGCGCTTGCACGGATCAGTAGAATGAGGTTTTTTTCAACAAAAAACTTAATTTCTTTTCGACTGCAGAAAGAAAGACATGGACATCTTGGATGACATGGGGGTGAGTAAATTATCAGCAAAAATGTATCTAAAAGTGAACTAATCCTTTAAAGCAGCACTAGGTAGGTTTTGCTCTCGGGGTCCCCCTACAGTTGGGAAACAGTATTGTCCTCTACTACTGTCGTAAACTGTCATTCTACATCAGCGGATGCATCGCACGTGCATTTGTTGACATGACAACCATGATAGCCCTGAACACTGCAGGAGTTCACATGCAGGTGTTCTGCTTGCCTCGCGTGTGAAATGTCTTCATCCCAGGTACAGTGGCATATGTTTCAGCATGTCATATGAATATAATTTCATGGGTTTTATTTTTTTCAAACGCCAAATGATCGCGATGCTCACGTTTACAAGCCAGCGTCATTATAGAAGCCTAGTCTATTGGTTACCGTTTTACAGAATCTATATGATACTTCAATTCAATGTTTGAGTGGTAGGCAATAACCATATATCGTCAATATAATAATATCAAGCTACCATAGATGAATCTGCAAATTTGAAAAATTGATTTGCATTATAGCTTGAGGCAAGACAAATAAACAAATATCACAGACATGTTAGGTATCCTAAAATATGATTTTGTACGTCTTATGTATTTACTTGGAAGAATGTAGCCCCTCCTCCTTCAGCTCACGCCAACGAGCAAACGCTGGCCCAATGTTGATCCTCGTCCTGCCTTTAATCCCATCACTTTCTCGTTTCCTCTTTTTGCTTTCCTCCGACAAAACCTTTGCTTTCTTATTTTTCTGTGCTGCTTCGGCCATGACTATAACATCCGGCAAACAAATGATAGTTGGGCTCGGACGTCCGAATTTAAGGAAGTGGGGGTGGTGGTGGAAGTGACGTATATGTCGTAAAGCGGTCGAATTTTGTAGTTATTTTTGTTCTCGGGTTACTACCCGAAACCCGAAGTTTAAAAGTACGATTAAAAACGATACAGACCCCGTCAGGCTATGGCAGACGTGTCATTCAACCTATTGTAACTCGATGTATCATCACAAGAGTCTTGAAAATATATTATGGTTTAAAGTTACCTAGTGCTGCTTTAAGATTAGTTAATCCATTAACTAATATTAACTAACAATACATTATTTACACTATTTACTCATTTTTATTAACATTATTTAAATAAATACAACTTTTCATTGTTAGTTCAAGTTCATTAATGTTAACAGACAGAGGTGGACAGTAGTGAAGTATTTTTACTTTCTACTCCAGTACATTTTTAAAGTATATTTTGGGAAACTTTTACTTCACTACATTCCAAAGCATAATGTTGTACTTTTTACTGCACTTTTCAAGAATGAAAGTTTTTTTTTTTACTGTTTAATTATATTAAGAATGTAGTACTTTCTTACTTGTTCTCAAGTAAAACAATTGAATTACTTTTACTTGAGTTCTACATTTTTAGTGTAATTAAGTATTAAAGGATATTCGATATGAAACGTAGTGCAGTAAAAAGTACAATATTATGCTTTGGAATGTTGTGAAGTAAAAGTTTTCCAAAGGACTCTGATGAAGTAAAGACACTTGAAAAATGTACTTAAGCAGAGTAAAAATATTTCACTACTGTCTGCCTATAGATACAACTTTTGATTTTAATCAGATATTAGTAAATGTTGAGATTAACCTTAACTGATAAACAAATGCTTTAGAAATATTTGTCATTGTAAGTTCATAATAACTGATGTAGTTAACCAATGTTAACGAAAAACCTTATTGTAAAGTGTTACCAGCCTTTTTTATGAATTGCACTTTTTCTGACAGCTTGACAACAAGTAGTTGCTCAATCACCCATGTTGCTCTTGGCTCTGTTTAGTTGCTCTTGAAAGAGACAGGCGGCAGCAGTTAGGAATATGAGGAAGAAATAACTGCTGGCTGTGTTACGACAAGCCAGGTGTTTCAGTTTCTTATCAGAGGACTTGTGGGTTGCCACCTGTTTCTACATTACTCAACTGTTCTCAGCAGGTGCATTCTTTGCTCAAGTTGGCCTGACATTCAGCGATTTGTCTGTTGACAGCATGTTAGGGTTATTGATGGGTCACGATGGTCGACTAATCCATTAGTCCTCCAACAACCGACTAGTCCAGGGGTTTTCTTTGGCTTTTTGATGGGCAAGGGCCCCCTAATATGATGACCCCCCCCCTTCCGACCATTATCTATTTTTATGTATAATAATTTTCACGTTTCTCATCCACACTGAAACGTCAGAATACGGTAAATTCACCTCATCGCGCATGTGTACAAACTCATAAAAGCGCACCGAGATGATACTGACGGAACAAGACATAATAAAGTTATCGTGCAATTCTTCAGGTAGGATCAGTTTATTTAGCAAAATAACTCCCCATTCACTGATGCGTCCAGGTCACACTCACTCATCATTATATGTTGGGTCTAAAATGCAACTGCTCTCATGTTTTGCAACATATTTTTAACACATTTTAGCAATTGAGTGAAAGTGAATAGCACATAACTGGCAAAATACCAGTATAAACAGGAATATCTATCGGTTGAATGTGCGTCACATGACTAAACATGCGTCATCCTTTTCAAATACCTCCGTTTTCACAGTACACACTACAATGCGAAAACAGCGTTTTCAAATGAATCCACTTTGGAGAGGGCTACATAACAAGGCTACATAACACACACAGTTTCTGCCAATCTCATGTCAATCTTGAGTACCTATAGAGTAGTATTGCATCCTTCATATCTCCGAAGAGTCTTTAGTTTTATCATATTTATAAAAGACAGATATGCTGTGCCGATTCTTTCCGAAAACAGCCAAGTTCGTGCAGGCGTGCCATGGGCGGAGCTAAACACGAGCACACACACACAAAATACATCATGGCATTATCCGTGGATAACTTTAGATTCCCTATACTAGGGGTGAAACGATTACCGGTTTCACGATAAACCACGATAAAATGTAGTGACGGTTAGTAATATCGTTTAAAATGTAATTATCATTTAATTATCATTAAAACCGCGTGTGATTATCACGATTTTGAAAACTCGCTGTAAATCTTGTCCAGTCAGCGTCAGTCTGGTGCAGGCGCAGCGCAGTTTTCTGAATGAGAAGAAATGGCAGTGACAGCGCCGGGAGATTTTTCAGACTTATAAAAGGACCAAATCTGAGGTGTGGTCATATTTACAAAATTCCTGAGGGAAACTTAATCGAAGAGGGTCACCCTGTCTGCAGAACATGCCAGAAGAAAGTCGCTGTAATAGGGGGAACACTTCAAAACTACGAACGCAAGGCAAGTGGACTTTGACCTCAATACCAAAACTACGTCTGGGAAATAATAACGTGAAGCGAACAAACAAATTCAGACAAGACTAGGGTGACATTTAAGGGATAATAATCAGGGCTTGACATTACCGCCATTTGCGGGTGTAACGTTATTTCGGCTGCACACTATTGCCACTTTGGCGAAACTTCTGTACATTACAGATTTCTGCTCATTCAAAATCAGATACAGGTAACTGTAAGTAGACAGGCACTGTAAGATTACATTTGTTCAAATGCATTAGAGAGAACTATTGTGTGTGTGAATAAGTGCTACCGGTTTAAAATGTGCTTTCACCCGATCATATACAGTATGTAAAAGGTACAAAACAATTCCTTGAACTATAACATCCCGCTCATGTCCATTGCCGTCATCATAACCTTTACATTCTTTCTGATTTGAGTGATCCATCTGTATCAAGCTAGTTAAATCGGTTTAACATGTGAGTTCTGGCTTATAATGCAGTTATATTATGGACCATTGGTATGAATTGTACTCGTGATGGAGCAGTAATGGAGCGAGTGAAAACACGACGCTCCGACTTTTAAAAACTTAGCTCATTCCATTCAAAATCATGCCGCTCCAATCCTCGCTCCGCTCCCACTCCACTCCGCTCACATACTCTGATGGGCGCGCTCTGGTTGATGTGCCCACGCGTTCATCCAGGAGAAGTGCACATACAAGCAATTCCACCCTTTATGAAGTCATACAGGGCCATACTCGAAAAAAAAAGTTCCGAAACGTATTCGAATCCTGAAGGAGTGTATCTGGCTCAGAATTTTTTTTTTTTTTTACATTTTGGCCATGTTTAGCATGAGAATCCAACTCTTTAACAGTGTAAATAAGTCAGAATGCATGAAACGCCATCTCAGTGTGGATCAGTGATGCGCGGGTTGATCCAAAATGAGCGGGTGCCCGCGGCCACCCGCGGTTACCCGCGGTTACGAGTCATCCAAAAATATTTTTAATGATATTCGGGTCACGGTCGGTCGGATCGTCAATAAATCCTTATTTACCTTTTGAATGTTGAGCGTTATTAACTTTTGAATAAATGCTGACGCGGGACAAAATGCCCGATTTCCCAAAACGTTGAACTGAGCAATGCCATTGTACCATTTTAATAGGCTACTTTTAAACGCATTTAAAGTCAGTTTTATGTATTTTCTGAGAGGGGGCGGGATTTTTGTTGGGAAAGTCGGGGGAGAGACGCACACTTCGATTAGACTGGATAAACACATGCAGCATCTTAATTGTTAAGAAAATTAAACGAAATAAATGAATAAATCAAGCCTGTATTACATAACACTAGGCTATATCATACAGCATTCAGAAAAATAACAGTTTGCGCTCCTAAGGGCTTTCACACTTTTCCAAATGTGGGCTGATGAATTATTCAAGCCGGGTCGAAACATAAACATCGCGTTCATCAATAATATGCATCTGGAGCTGAAATGGAAAATGATGGGCCGCCTCAAGAACTTCCTGCTCTCGCTGCTGCACCTCTGAGCGCACCACGTCAGGGCCTGAAACATTTTCTCAATGGCCCAATGAGCTACGATGAGCATTTACTACTTTTAAAAAATGCGGGTCAGGAAGCGGGTCGGGTACAATATTTTCTTCTTTTTTTTTGCGGTCCGAGTTGCGGGCGGGTTAGTTGAAAACGTCGGTCGGGTGCGGGTTGTTTATACATTGACCCGCGCATCACTGGTGTGGATCGAAGGCCAAAACGGAGAGAAGAAGTTAGTTTGTACAAGGTCTAACACTCTGCCCAGCAGTCTTTGAATGCAAGTACATGCCTTTGAACAGATTGTACATTTGTCCCATGTCTCATTTTCATTCACGGCCAATTAAATGTAGTGGACTACCCTGAGGAAGGTTTGTTCGCCACAAGTGACTTATTTCACGTCAACATCTCAATAGATTAAACATATTTGGATTATTGTAGCGTACAGAAATTGAAGTGTAATAGGTGCAATTTCTTAGCACACTAAGCGAGATCAAAAGCCCCTTGTGAGTCATTTTAACAAACATTCCAACAAATATCGTTCATAAATGTTACTGAAACCAATAAACTGGATCCAATAAAGTTGACCACCTTTGAGGTTTCGAACAAGCATCATACAAAAGTAATTTGTATAACCACAATCATTTTTTCAACTATGATATTAGTCAGATTTCAGATATGTACCGCACACCCAGTCTCAGATAATTAGATCATTTTGATGTAAGTTGGAGTGTTAACAGCAGAAGGCAGGTTTGAAGGTGTGTAGATAACTGGCAGTGATCCAGCTCACCTATCCTTACAGCCACACCTGATGGAATGCATTAGCTAGTTCACTGTGCAAGCTTACTGCAGTAATATCGTTGAGCGTGTGAACAAAGGAGTGCGACTCGAGACAAATGGTCAACGGTTAGGAGAGTTCAGTGGAGTTTTCTCACCCAAGACGTCTTTGGTGGAAAGGAGCATCTGTGAGTTGAATTTGTGTTGGCTGTATTTTTCAGCTTTTTAATAGTTTTCAATTCATTGTCTTGTTGTGATTGCACTGTAAAAAGGATGCCAAGCTCTTCAGAGTTATAATTCATCTAATACAATAATGTTTGAACTTTTGTTTAAAGTTATTGTCAGTCTAGACAAAAAAAGGCATTTTACATGCACATTGTTAGATAGTAAATTTGAAGTTAATAGGATAGATAAACATTCTCCCAGGTTTGCAGTTCTGGGAATCAAGCTTGACGTGCTCCATACCTTGCTCAGTACTTAAACTGTAAACACATAGTGTCACTGACACAACCATGGCAGGACTCTGAGGTCAGAACCTTCGGAAACTTTTGTTGGGAGACCTATCTGTGGACTTTTAGCCATGTCAGATTCCATGAATTCACTTCTGGGCACTCTGGCCATGGAATAAACTGTTTATCTGAAACAGTCAAGGAACTTGAAGTTCGAGCGTCAGCAGGGGTGTCAGTGGAGGAGGAATCTGTAGCCTATTTCTGTTTTTGCCGAGGTTGGGGGCGTATTAGTGAGGGGTCTGGTTTATTGTATGATTCATAGCTCTGTGAAGTTTTGTGTGAGTGATTCAAGAGTTGTTGTAGTGAGTTTTCTCTCAAAAATGTGTTGTCTGAAAGAGGGTTTTTCACAAAACCTGTCAAGAACATGCCCAGGTGGTATTTTACTCTGGCTTGGAAAAAATGATATTTTTCTTAAAGAAAATTAAGCCTATTTTATGCCTTTTTTTTTTTGCATCCACAAAATTTTCATTACTGTGATGCTAAAACAAACAAAAAACGACATATTCTATATTTCATCAAAATGCTTTGCAATGCATGGGAAATCCAAAAGGTGAAACCGAATCGGCAGTCATTAAATAATAAAACAATGCATTAAAAAAACACATACATTAACTTTGACAGCCCTAGAAATTATGATTATCTAAATTAAGTAATTGTCATTTTAGTATGTTTTTTTTTTTTAAATTGTAAATTACAATATTTTTTGCTGTGATCCCATAATATAATACAGAAATGGAAAAACAAACTCACAAGTAAAACATCCTGTAGAGTAATGAGAATTTTAATTTATACGTCACGATAAAATTAAATCTTAATGACCTTAAAACGGTTTTAGGGTGACCTGTTTTCATTTCTCTTCAAGAATATATCTTTTAAATAATTTCAGAGACAGACTTTTGACATTTGTTTGGCATCGTGTAGCTTATGCCAGTCATTTAAAACTATGCACATCCCTGCATCCTGTTTGGATTGAACCACTGCCCCATGCTATCTCTACCAACTGATCTGGAACCAGCCTCACTTCCTTTAACTATTTAATTCTTTCAAAATGTCTCGCTGGTCTCCATCCAGTAGCTGAGCATGGTATTTTTCTATAACCTATCTGCACAGCTGCAGTATGGTCCCTAATGGCTGTGAGGAGGTAAAAAACACAAGGGCATTTCTTTTTTGGTTCGGTCTCAATCAGGAAATGAACATACTTCACATCCTCTATCTTTCACATGAAATATATTTCTTTCTACAACCCAAAAAAAAAAACCTCTAGTTGTCTTTGGACCCCACCCCCATTGTTCTAACTCGCCAGAGTGCCTTCCTGTTCTAGAGTGGCTTGGCATTCGGGACCTCGGAGACCGGCTGTGTGTTTTGGAGCAACTTGAGGAGCTTCTTCAGAGCAGCGACCCTAGTGAATGTCAGCACCATGAGCAGCCAGTAGTGACACACGACAGCAGCTACAGCAGCCGCACAGGTAGGTGACCTGGTCGAATATACAGTAGAGTAATGAAGATAAGCAAAAATTACACAGAGCCTAGATGGGTGGGGTGGACATCAGTGGGAAAAAAGAAACCACTAGAAGTTATAGACTGGTTCAGTTCGGCTCTGTCCTACTCTGTGATTCAAATGACCAAAATGTAGAACCTGTTTGGATACAGTTTTTAACACTTAAAAAGTCCTGTGCTTTATTTTATGCTTAAAATTATTAATAAAAGCGGTTACATTTTTCCAGGAAAGGTGTTTGTAGATCCAAAGATATGTCCGACAAAGTTTCTCCAACCACACTGGACGAAAGTTGCAGTAGAATCACAGAATTTGTGTAAACACAAGTAACATAAAACTGCTGACAAATATCTTTTTGGCACAATTTTCAGCTTTTCAAATATATGAAGTGCCACTTATTCATCGACAGAAATCAGCCATCATTTCATTCATCTTAACCGTGAGTTTTTTTGTGACCTCGCCATTTCATATTCTCATCCTGCTTTTGTTTGTGGCCATCTCTGTCATTGACTCTGAGGAGGTCTCGGTGAGCGAAAGATTGGAGAATGACAGGAAGTGGAAGTTAAAGTATGGGGGGGGGGGGGGGGGGGTCACTATGAAATGTATTTTTCTTCTTTCACTCTATCCCACTTTCTCTGGCTTTCCAAATTGGAAAGCAGTTGTACACTGATGGCTCTGTTTCTGACTCATTTTACGTTTATTTATTTATTCACCACAGATGTTTCGGAAAAAAGCCTCGTCCTCCTTGAGAATGCGGGGAATATCAGAAAACAATAGACGTAATAAGTTCCCCTTCATTACTTTTTAGATGGTGCAATAACCACTTAACTACAAACTCTGTTCAAGGCCAGTAGTGGCAACCATTCCGGATTAACACCATTAAGAGAAACAAAAATAAATGACAGAAACCTTTCATTTTGCAGTAGTAATGTAGTTGTAGAGGTGGTACTACACATCACAACCCACATTGGCACTAATGTTATGGAATGGTTTCCACATAATGGCTTTGTATGCGTTAACAGCTCACTTGTTGTTTTAAATTGCTCTGTGTGATTTCTAAGTGTCTACAGCTCAAGCCGACAGTAGGGAGATTGGGGTTTAAGCTTTGGAGATGTTTAAGCTTTAGATAATCAGACGACTCAACTGTAATGCATGTTAAAGGAATGGAGCTGTTGTACAGTAATGTGGTATATACTGTATATGGTATTAGTAACATGATTTGCATCATGGGTGGACTTAAACACCTTGACCCTGGGCTCTTCCTGATCTTTACAATACAATTTTTATTAATCCTTAATAAGTTAATAGTGATTAGTAGTGGTTGAAGATCATCAGAGAGTTACCATTGACACATTTAAAGTGGAAAGTGGTGTCATGATTTAGCAATAATAACCTTAAAGACTATGATGCCCAGCTGTCAACGTGTGAAGAGTTTGGGACAGTCGGGTGTGAGGTTTCAGGCAGCTCTCTAAAAACATGCAGAAGATTTGTCAATCTCCTGTTTTCTTTTATTTCAGTTTCTTAAACTGACTAATTTGTAACTTCTTCATTATGGTTCAGCTTATGATAATAGGTAGTGGCTGTTTATTAATTCATCATACATTGGTGTTTTTTTATACAGGGAGTGTGGACCGTGCCCGAAGCTCCTCCTTCCATGAGGTGGGCAGGACACGAGAGCTGGAAATGAGGGCGGCAGCCTCAGTTTCCGAGGACACATCAGCTAGCAGCAGCAGCGGTAGTGGCCATACGGTTCTGCAGCGGCTCTTGCAGGAGCAAATGCGCTATGGCGAGGGCCGAAATTACCTTGCCCTGCAACAACAACAGCAGCAGCAACAACAGCAGCAGCAGCAGCAGCAACAAGGTCCAGTGAGTGGATACCCAGGCCCTGGCAGCCCAGGGGATGAGCTCTCGATGGTCCCTCACATTGCGAGGCAGGAGCCTCAGGGCCAGGAGCTGCAGGCAGACAGTGGCATGGAGAAGCTCAGCACACGCTCTGCAGGAGGAGGAGGTGGCAGTGTAGGCAACGGGTCAGGCGGTGGAAGCTGCGTGAGTGGACTGGGGCAGAATCCCGAAGACCTGCCCACCTATGACCAAGCCAAGGTGCAGTCGCAGTACTTCCGCGGTCATCAGCCCCAGCAGCCTCAACCACAGATACCCCCGTCAGTTGGTGCGGCATTTTATGTGACTGGCGTCAGCAACCCTAAGGTGCGACCACCAGAGGGCAGGCCCACGGTACAGAGAGTGAATGGAAGCAAAGTTCACCAAGACGACGGGCTCAAGGATCTAAAGCAAGGCCATGTACGTTCTCTCAGTGAAAGACTAATGCAGCTCTCGTTGGCCACCAGCGGGGTCAAGGCCCATGCCCCTGTTACCAGTTCACCACTTTCGCCCCAGTTGCCTCCACCTGGACTTCCAGGAGACTATTATAAACCCTCTGGGCCCCCACACAGGGGTCCACCACCAGACTACCCATTTAAGGCAATGCCCTCTCCACCCAAACAGCAGCAGCAGCAGCAGCACCACCACCAGCAGCAGCACCAGCAGCAGCACCAGCACCAGCACCAGCAGCACCATCAGCACCAGGAGACTGGACACTTCTACCCAGACCACCGTTGCACAAGCCAGCCAGCCAGAGCTGACATTCCCCACGTCCGGTACCAGCCACCACCAGAGTATGGCTCTTTCCGGTGAGCTAAAAGAGTGCTTACTAAAGCTAAAGAGTTCAAAGCTATAGAATGGGCTGAATTTTAGGACATTTGTGGGAACTGGAACAATACACCTCAAAACACAAATTCCCCGACTTATCAGTTGTAGAAAAATTCCAAATCATGAGCCTTAAAACAGCCCTTCCCTTCGATGCTGGGACATGTTGTCAGGAAACCAGTTATGGGAAAAGCCAGTTTTGCCTGTTTCCCTGAATTCATTCACCTCAGTGTGTAGCATATAGCCAAAGAATGCATATCAAATTCTAATAATCATCTACAACATGTCACAACATGACAGTTTCTCTATTATGTCGCAGAGAATCAGGAATGTTGTGAAAAATATTTTTATGAACGGTTGGAATGCATTGCATAGTTTCGACTTTGGACAAGTCATTGTTTCCCAACGGTGATTTTATCTGTTAAAAGAAGCCGTTGGTTATGAACGTTTGAATCAGCCTAAATTTTTTGTAGGTCACTGAAAGTTCTCATTCTTTTTTATGATGTTCACACTTTTGTAATCAATCAAAATATGAATATTATTCATTTCTCTGCCCTCATTAGGTCAAGTAAGGAGAGTCACTCCCAAAGGTCTGTCCATCACCATAGCCCTTCATCTTCTGTCACTTCAGGGGGCTCTCTCTCCCGTGCTCAGTCTTCCAATCTCAGCAGCATCTTGGCTTCTCCCCACCCTCTTCAACCTATGGGTCACCCGGGAGAGCTGCCCTTCTCAATGGGTGCCCGTAGCCCACAGGGGCCCGGTTCCCACCAAGGTGATCCATACGGCCAAGGTCCAGGTCACCATCCCCATCAGCGCAGCCATGCCTTTCCTCATGATCCTTACGGGTCAGCTCCCAGGGGCCTTCACATGCACCAGCACCAGTACCTCCAGCAGAGCTCCCAGCAGCAGAGCTCCCAGCAGCAGCAACAGAATCCAGGACAACACTACCAACATCCACACTCCATGCAAGGGGATCCCTACGCCATGCTGGCCCGTGCCCAGCAGATGGTGGATATGCTGTCTGAAGAGAACCGCTTGCTTAAGCAAGAGCTGGAAGTGTGTGGGGAAAAGGTGTCCAAACTACAAAAGGTTAGAACGTCTTTGAAGGATCACATTATGTTATAAGTATGTCAGGAGGCAGGAAAACGTCTCCAAGTCATGTTTTCAGAACAACAACAGTTTGGCTAGCTAGCTACTGAGTGAACAAAAGCATTCAGCAGTGATCTGTTTTCAGTTTGGTCTTCTGTGGTGGTTCTTGAGGAGATACGGGGAAAAATGCTGAATGCTGGTTTCATTCAGCTCGTAACAGGTACCACAGACATGTAACCCTTATTTTAACTGTGGGCCAGTTCCCGATAGGTCAGTGTTTCCCAGCCTTGTTCCTGGAGGCAAACCAACAGTACATATTTTGGATGTCACTCTTATCTGACCATCTATTTCTGTCTTGGAGTCTGATGAGTTAAATCAGGTGTGTTTAATCAGGAAGAGTGTGAAAGTGTGTCGTGTGCCTCCAGGAACAGGGTTGGGAAACCCTGTGATAGGCTCTCAGATCGCCATGTGTCAGCTCATTTTAGCACAGAAGGGGTAGAAGAGATATGGAGGTGTTCTTTGGAAGGGTCAATAGTTTTTTTTTTTTTTTTTTACTGTATCCTTTTGAATTTCAAAAATCCATACTTTTTTATTTTTTCTGTAAGATGTCTCTTTACTTTTTCAGCTGGAGACTGAGATCCAAATGGTGTCTGAAGCCTACGAAAACCTGGCCAAATCATCCACAAAGAGGGAAGCTCTTGAGAAAACCATGAGAAATAAGCTGGAGATGGAGGTGCGCAGGGTACACGACTTCAACAGGGACCTAAGAGGTGAGAACAAAGCAGGGTAATTAAATGAAAAGGCAGCGTTCAAGAGAGTATTAGGAGAATAATATGAAAGGAGTGTCCATGAATTGTAACTTGTCACTATATCAAATCTTATGAATAAGCAGCGACTCCAAAGCATATTTGTGTCATTTGTGTCAACATTTTAGCTTGAAAATCAGTAAGAGTAGATCTGCTTATGGTTGACCTATAACAAAAAGTTACCTATAACAGGTTGCAGTAGAGCAGAGTAGAGCTTCCAAATTTTGTTAACATTATGTGTATGAACATCAGATGGAGAAACACTATGGGGTCAGTAAATGAGAACGTTGCGGTGGTCCCATCTGGCTCCAACATTCTGTCCTTCCCATTCAAAGAGGCTTCTTATTCTCTTCCAAGTTCAAAGCATTTGAAGTTTCATTCAGTTTGCTTTCTTTTGTGTCAAATCTCGTGGCTCTGTGTAGTATCTATTGGAGTCCAAAGCAATAGTCTCTCACTCTCATTTTTCTGCTGCTGTCAGCAGGCCCACTCTGCCTGAGTGTGGCCACCTCTACGATCATGCCTCGCTGTGTTCTTTAGTCCAGCAGAGAACAGAGAACCCCTGATTTATGGCAGTATGCCCAGACTTTGTCCACAGGGAGCTCCAAGAGTTTTACAGCAAATTTTTCTTCTCTCTTTTGCCGTTTCTTTCTTTCACCCTGTGATTCTCATATTTTCTGTAGCCTGATATATACCACTACTGCTATTGTTCAAGCATGGATTTTACTAAACGTACATTTCTTACGATTGATAATTAGTGTTGTTTGCAACGGCATCCATCAATATTACTTATTTTTAGGGTCAGGGATTTCAACATAACTTTTAAACTTTGGTGCATACATTGCAAGGGACACAAATGAGTTGAGGTGCAGTAATACTCTTTGGCAACCACTTGTAGCATAATTTTCTTTTTAAAATGTTATACTATGTCTAGTGTTCTTCTCATCTATGTTTTAAATCTAGATAAGAATCTTAATTTTATTGAGAGGCACTGAGGCACAGTGGGGGAAAGGCATTTGATTCTGGAATGCTCATCTCACAGTCTGGTTGACTTAACACGGGGGAAATATTGTTTTAACGTTTGGCCTGCTTCCTTGATGAATGGTTTGCCATTTCAAAAAAACAGCAACCCCTACTATATAATGGCCCTTTTATCTGGGCCAGTTTTTGACTTAACAGCGCATTTGCGAATTATGTCAAGACTGCTCTTTGGGAATTGTAAAAAATAAATATAAAATGTTTGTTAGATTTTTGTTTTCTAATTCGCTGAGCAACCAGTCCCAGTAGTGTATAATTTCGAGAAGAGGCGTGGAATATGAGCTTTGGTAGGACGAAGAATAGTGCAAAAAGCATCTGTTGAAATAATCAAAACTGTTTGCTGCATTTATTGAATGTATGAAGTAAATATTCAATATTTTTATTTTGGTGTTAGTATTTTGGAAAGGCTTTTGTGATTTTCTCCACAAAGAAATAACCACATTTGGTAATGAGATGCCATATAAACTTTCACATGGATACATTTGATCCGTTTGACAAAGATGGTCTGGTTTTGGTATCCTATTTTCTGATTTAATCTCTCGCACATGACCCAACTTTATGAAGCATTGGCATATTTTTGAACCATAAAATTGGGGGAAGGCATGATTTTATCGTCTCTTTCTTTAAATAGAACGAATGGAAACAGCCAACAAGCAACTTGCAGCAAAAGACTGTGAGGGCACCGAGGACAATCGCAAAACCATCTCACAGCTTCTGGCTCAGGGTGAGTGGACCTCTACATCTAGAAGAAATCTAGAACTTCCTTGAAGCCAATGTGATGCACTTGCATTAATCATAGATTGGTTTTGATATGCCATTTAGTTGTAAGCAAATGTCAGTTGCGATTTATATTGGGAAAGAAAGTGCAGAATGTCCATTTTACTCATTTATCAGGTAAAGAGAGTCAGAGAGAGAAGGAGAAGCTGGAGATTGAGTTGAATTCGCTTCGCTCCACCAACGAGGACCAGCGCAGGCACATTGAGATCCGTGACCAGGCCTTAAACAATGCCCAAGCCAAAGTGGTCAAGCTGGAAGAGGAGGTAAAGCTCGCTGATAATCAAGGGTACCCTTGTACCATTTTAGGAATTCATTTTACATGCTTTGATTCACTCCATAGCTGTGTTTTATGATGTATTGGTAATTTTTTACTTTTCAAACACATTATGAATGTCAAATTAGGACGCAATCACAGCAAAGCAGACATTTAGCTTCTCACTCCTCCGGTGTTCATATTCTCACCTACATGTCAACACCATTTACATTTTCTACCATTTCGGTGACCATATTTCTACATTTATGTATATGTGTGCCCCCTTGTGGTCACATTGTACATCACTCGCTCAAAATGAATTCTGTTTTCATTTATCTATCTATTTATTTTGGCCAGTTAGTTGCTGAATCATGCTGCCATCCAAAAGAAGGGCTGAGGTAGTTTGCCTGTTTGGCTTGATCTATTCCAGATACTACACAGATTGCTTTAAAATGAACTGAACATTGAACAATACAGCAGAACAGATTGCATTTGGGGAAATAAACTAATATCTGTCAATATTGTCTGTTGTTAGTAAACAGTTGGTGAACTTTATGGAAACCAGCATTAAATGGACATTTCACTGAGTCATAACCCACTTACCCTCAAACACATCCCGGTGGTACTCCGCCACAATGTTTAAGCTCAACCTTCTCAAGTTCTTTGAAGTCCTTCCCGTCAACTTCTCATCGCTGCAGTTAAGATCTTCAAGCTTGAGTGAACCGTTGGCTGCAGCTTTCTTTGAAACCACACAACATCTACTGAGGCCAAAAAAAGCTCCAAGAAAAAAAAAAACGAGAAAAAACCTTCAAACCGAAGTATTGTTGATGGTTCTGAACTCCGCTCTTGAGTGTTTGTAACAGTTGGAATCTGTGGTTGAGCTCTTCTGGCGTGCTCCCAGATGGCCTTTTGGCCATGGTTGAACGGGGGGCGCACCCTTGGGTCCCAAAATGCACCGGGCCGTTCCACTTTTGTTCTACCCTGTCACAAACGCCTGCTTGTTTCCCGAACAAAGCCTCTTGAGTTGTCTGGCATGAAAGGACTTGAAGATGGCTGAATTCTTGCCCTCTCCACCCACCCCTTCCAAACGGGAGCCAAATACTTTTGCACTCGCTCTCTCACTTTTCTGTGTTATGATGCCCCCCCCAACCACGAGCTAAATTGGGGCATTCATTTTGGCTGCAATTATGACCACTGGTGGATTTGAGAGATGTAGAGGAGAGAGAGATTGAATGATACAAGGAGGCATTGTAAGGTGGATGGGGGGCTTCTGAGCAGCAGCGCTTAACCTGCATTCTCTGTGTTTGTATAGCTGAAGAAAAAGCAGGTATATGTGGAGAAGGTGGAGCGGATGCAACAGGCTTTAGCACAGCTTCAGGCTGCATGCGAGAAGAGAGAACAGCTGGAGCATCGGCTACGCACTCGACTGGAGAGAGAGCTGGAATCACTGCGAATGCAACAGGTAAGTGATGCACAAGCTTGCCTCGATTTGACCACATTCTGGCGCAGAACTGTTTATCATAACTTTATTTCCAGCGAAAAATAACATTCAGATACATATTTTTGAGAAATATAGGGCTGTCACGATTTCTGATCGAGTACTCGATTAAAAAAAAATCCTTGATTGCAATTAACCCGTGTCGTGTAACCAGCAAAATATCAGAAGTGGTGCATTCCACTGACAAGAATCCTTGAGCCGCATTATCAGACTGTTTTCTAAGGCTGCACAATGTATTACAACCAGTTAAAAACCATAGCATAATGCTATTGTGAATTCACAAAGGCATATATGCCACGTGCGTGCGTCCCAAGAGCGGCTCCGTTCTGCTTCACATGAACCGTTATCATTTACATGCTTCTTTAAATTCCATCTCTTAATATGCTGTGAATTTGGGATGCTTATAACCTCTGTTATTCATCGCAATGTACGCCATTTCATCAGATTTGTAGGGTAAATCATTAATAAACCTACATCAACACAAGAGAATACATCAATATTTTTCCTAATATGCAACTGTTCATCGCGATTGGTTCTGAGTTTGCCTGTTTTTATGTCCACATGTTCTTGTTCAAGAAATTACAGTGGCTGTAGCATTTCTATTGTGAAGAAGTGGACAAATATTAAAGATTAAGTAAACATTTGAATTAAATGTTGTTTGGCCAAACTTGAACAAGGATTTGATCTGCTGCAAAGTGTAACAACACCAGGCCGTTGCCGCCCTCTGCAGGCATTTGTTTTAATACATAATGTACACACAATTATTGTTTATATTTTGTATATTATGTATTTTAACAGTGTTGTTCTATGAAACAATATGATTACTTGTTTTTGATACTTTATTTGAACCAAATATTATTACCTCATTGTTATTGTAAATGTATTTTAAGTCATTTTAAAGGCTTAGGTCTTTGCTTAGGTCTATACCACAAAAAATTATCAGATTAATCGCCAAAATAATCGACTGATTACTTGATTACCAAAATAATCATTAGTGTCAGCCTTACCTTTACCCAGAGCTCAGTTTGAAAACCCTTGTATTAATCTGCAATAAATGCAATGCAACCATTCCCTCTTTTCACACAAATCCATCCATACATGAATGAGTCTCAGTCATAGACACCAAGAGCTCACACTGTCCCTGCAGAGATTATCTGTTTCCCTACGTACCCTCTTTCTGTGTGTCGAATTCTTACTGACCCCTAATCTGGAGGAAAGGTTGCAACTCAGCCTCCTATGTGAATGTGTTTATGTTGAGAGAAGAGGAGGAGGCGGAGTAGTAGGCAGCTGTATTCTTCATTAGGGGCCCAAAAACTGGACATCCTTCCATCTGTGCTGTTCACTCAACCTGGACACCTGAAACAACCTTCAGATGAGTTTAGAATACTTTAGATCAGCGGTACTCATAAGTTAAAGCGTGGTCACATTTGCGAGATTTCGCAGACAAAAAATGGCCATTGTCAATAGTGTAGCAATGTATGAAGCATCGCTCACACAGAAGTCACTTTCTAACCAAGCAGATTGCTGTTTGAAGACATGTTCATGACCAACTTGAACCTGTTGCTATATCAGCATGGGGAAATCCTGTTTAGCTAGCTTGAATGGGAAAAAATAGCTATTTTTAGCCAGAATTGAAGATTTCTTTATTGTTCTTCCTCTCTCGCTCTCACAGAGGCATGGTGGTTCTCAGAACACAGTTGGCCCTGAGTTCAGCTCAGCGGCTCTGATGGAACACCTGAGAGAAAAAGAGGAGAGGATTTTGGCCCTGGAGGCCGACATGACCAAATGGGAGCAGAAATACCTGGAGGAGAGCGTCATGAGACAGTTTGCGCTGGACGCCGCTGCTTCTGTGGCCACACACAGGTACGCAAGTTCACTGCTATACACTAACTAAGACTGTTGTCTAACTAACACTGTAGGAGTTATTTAATATTTCTCAAGAGTATTGTGCTGATAACTAACAGTGAAAATATATTTTTAACGAAAATAGACATAAAATTGAGTTAGCAAAAAAATAACACTAGACTGGAACTATAAAGTGCGCTACAATACGAATGCGTGTTCATTTAGCAGATGCCTTCATTCAAAGTGACTATGAATTATTACAAATACTGAAACTACAGGTGCTGGTCATATAATTAGAATATCATCAAAAAGTTGATTTCACTAATTCCATTCAAAAAGTGAAACTTGTGTATTATATTCATTCATTACACACAGACTGATATATTTCAAATGTTTATTTATTTTAATTTTGATGATTATAACTGACAACTAAGGAAAATCCCAAATTCTGTATCTCAGAAAATTTGAATATTACTTAAGACCAATACAAAGAAAGGATTTTTAGAAATCTTGGCCAACTGAAAAGTATTAACATGAAAAGTATGAGCATGTACAGCACTCAATACTTAATTGGGGCTCCTTTTGGCTGAATTACTGCAGCAATGCGGCGTGGCATGGAGTCGATCAGTCTGTGGCACTGCTCAGGTGTTATGAGAGCCCAGGTTGCTCTGATAGTGGCCTTCAGCTCTTCTGCATTGTTGGGTCTGGCATATCGCATCTTCCTCTTCACAATACCCCATAGATTTTCTATGGGGTTAAGGTCAGGCGAGTTTGCTGGCCAATTAAGAACGGGGATACCATGGTCCTTAAACCAGGTACTGGATGCTTTGGCACTGTGTGCAGGTGCCAAGTCCTGTTGGAAAATGAAATCTGCATCTCCATAAAGTTGGTCAGCAGCAGGAAGCATGAAGTGCTCTAACACTTCCTGGTAAACTGCTTTTTTGAATGGGTTTTGTTTCACAATCTTCTCCAGGGTGCGGTTATCCCTATTGCTTGTACACTTTTTTTCTACCACATCTTTTCCTTCCCTTCACCTCTCTATTAATGTGCTTGGACACAGAGCTCTGTGAACAGCCAGCCTCTTTTGCAATGACCTTTTGTGTCTTGCCCTCCTTGTGCAAGGTGTCAATGGTCTTCTTTTGGACAACTGTCAAGTCAGCAGTCTTCCCCATGATTGTGTAGCCTACAGAACTAGACCGAGAGACCATTTAAAGGCCTTTGCAGTGGTTTTGAGTTAATTAGCTGATTAGAGTGTGGCACCAGGTGTCTTGAAAATTTTAACCTTTTCACAATATTCAAATTTTCTGAGATACTGAATTTGGGATTTTCCTTAGTTGTCAGTTATAATCATCTAAATTAAAATAAATAAATATTTGAAATGTATCAGTCTGTGTGTAATGAATGAATATAATATACAAGTTTCACTTTTTGAATGGAATTAGTGAAATAAATAAACTTTTTGATGATATTCTAATTATATGACCAGCACCTGTATATCAATGAAACTAAAAGCTGTAATTGCTATTAGATACAAATGAAAGTAAAACCATCTATGCATGATTAATTTTAAATTAAATTGAAAATACTGTTCAAAACAACAACAAAAAATTAGTTAAATTTGACTGAAAATCTACCTTTTCTCATCGATTTTTGTGTGTTAATTTCTAACCTGTCCAGAGACACGTCCTCTGCCATCATCAGCCACTCCCCCAGCAGCAGCTACGACACTTCGGTGGAGGCACGCATCCAGAAAGAAGAAGAGGAGATCCTCATGGCCAACCGCCGCTGCCTGGACATGGAGAGCCGGATCAAGAACCTGCACGCTCAGATCATAGAGAAGGACGCCATGATAAAGGTGCTGCATCAGCGCTCGCGCAAAGACCCGGCCAGCAAATTAGACGCCCCGGCCATGAGGCCCTCCAAGTCCCTCATGTCCATCGCTATGGGCACCGGCAGCTCCGGCTCCGGCTCCGGGCTGCTGTCACACTCTCTGGGCCTCAGCGGAAGCAGCCCTATCACAGAGGAACGCAGGGAAGACCGCAGCTGGAAGGGCAGTCTGGGTACGTGAGTCCGGTGTGAAGTGAGAAGTAGATCTGAAATTACTGGGGGGACTGTTTAAGCCTCAGAGAATCCCCAAGTAGCAAAAAAAGTCATAAAATAATACATATTTTTACTAATAATGTGTAGGGTTGGGCATCATTTGAATTCTAACAATTCCGATTCTGCTTATCGATTCCTAATTTTGATTGACATTTAGTCTTATTGCAAAACATTTCATTATAGCTGAATACCATGAACAAAAATCAGCAGACTAAAGAACACTTTTGCCTATAGTGTAAAAATAGCAAAAACAACTAGCCTAACTAATATAAAATAGGTTCACCACGTGGTAATATAATGATTAAATGATCTAGCTTCTTCCACATAGTATTGAGTAAAACCCAACACAGCGGTAAATATATATTAGCCTACATTACAGTTCACACATAGGCTTATCGCCACATTAGTTGTAGTGGGTGACTTACAACAAGCTACCAAACAATAATCGCTAAAATACCGTTTGGAAAAATACATCGGTATCATAATTTTTTTGTCTTTGCTAATTTATTAATAATTCAGCATCGTCTGTATTAAAGAGAAATAAAATCCGGTGTTTAAAGTGAATAAAATAGCCTTGACAGACTACTTACTGGAGTTCTATAACTACTGAAGAATTTTGTTCTCTGGACTTGTGTGTAGGTGAGGTGCATGATGGACCAAACCATTGAGGCAAGAGAGGGGGGACTCAAAATGTTTCTAAACTTAAAACCCATTTTTATTGTTTTACTACTTACACAATTATTTTAAATATATTATTTATAATACACAATGTGTTTTTTAATTATATTTTTAAGGGGGGGACAAAATTTACAGCAAAAATGTTCACAGTGCACCTTTAAAGCGTTGTTTGCAGCGCAATATTTGACCAAAAGGGTAAAAAAATATATATTTTCGTCAGTTATGGCTCATTGGATCTAGCATTCTGCCCACTTTGAATTAGACACAAATAAATAAATAAAAGCGTGACGTTTCTGTGCTCCTGAATGTTTTCTGTGTGTGCTGTAGGATCTGAGTGTCTCATGCGTGTGTGTGCTTCCATGAAAACAGCGCATTAATATAGAACAGTGATTAAACTCACTGGAATTACCTGTGCCTTAAATGGGTTTTTATTGCACTCAAATCATAATTGACTATTCAGACCTGAGATGTGTGTAAGTCTCAACAATCTTTCGGAATGTTTCAGAAATGCAGCAGTGGATCCAAATTTATAAAAGCACAGCTCTGAATTGGTCCATTCACAATAATATTAAACCTTGTATACCAAATGATTAAAGTGGTGAAATTTCACAATATAATTTATTAATGTATCCTATCTATTTGTTGACAGTCTGAATTGTTCCTCTTCATGTTCCAGGTGTTTTACTGGGCCCAGAGTTCAGAGGTGACTCTTTGAGGACAGAGTCCATCTCCTCCTCTCCATCTCCAGTCCTGCCCTCCACCCCAATGCCAGCTGCCACACACTCAAAGACTGGCAGCAGAGACAGCTGCACACAGACGGAGAAGGGTCAGGAGGCCAGCAAGCCGAGCACACCCGCCCTGCAGAGCGTTCCCGGACCCAGCCGGATCAGCAGCCCGAGCCCTGTCTACATACCCGACCGCATCGCCGGTACAGCTCACACACACACACACAAACAAAATCACGTTAAAGTTTGTAAACCTGCGTGTTCTTCAAGTTTTGTTTTCATTATGGGAAACCAACCCAACAACCACTACTGATTGGTTGAATGGCAGTCAGCTGAATGTTTGTCCCGTGAGCCATGGAAAGTTACGGAAAGGAAAAATAGATTGAATGTTCAATTAAATTTTCTTTTTTTTTAATCCAGATTATATTAATTATTCAGTAATACACTGAACATGTGATTCATACATACAGTAGCTTTAATATACTTCTGTGATGAGCATGTTTTTAATTTCAGAACTAAAATAAATGTTGCTAATTTTTTTAGGGGATCATAAAGTAAGAAATGTCAGGGTCCTGATATAGCCTCATTAAAAAAATTTAATTCTTAAAAATGAAACGGTAGTTTATTAGATAAAACAGTAGTATATTTCATTGAAAAAATGCACTGAATTAGTTTTGTTAAAATATAAATATTTCGTAAATATATATCAAATAATATATATTTACTGCATCAAAGTCATGTGATGCACCAAATGTGCATGCAGAGGGGAAAAAATGAAATATCTTAGAGCCCTTTCACACCTACCTTGTTTGATCGGAATCAAAATTACAGGTGTAAAACCTCCACCAGATCACGGTCCGGGCCAAACTGACGAAATTTGGTCCGACGAAAAGAGGTAGTCTCGGTCCGGATCAAACTGAACAAAGGTTTGGTTCGTTTCTAGTGTGAAAGCATTTTCTGTATGGTTCAGACTTTCAGACCATTTACAGGAAGTTCCTGTTTATGTTTAAATATTATAATGTTATTTTTACATTTCATCTAGGCTATATTGATTATGAAAAGTGTAAAGATGGGCAATATGTCAGAAGACAGAAGGTCAGAAATGATTTTGACCACTACATTAAGTTTTGTTTTGTAGAAAGCCTTTCTTTAAAGTGAATTGCGTTTGGTATAAATTGTATCTTAATTTTAATCAACGTTTCATAAGCCAATTGCCTGGATTTAATAAATAAGAAGCAAATAGGCTATAGCAGACATGGAGGCACCGGAGTGATCACTTGCATTGCTCTTGCTCTCATAAATTAAGCGAAACTCAGCAGGCTACTTGCCTCACAGACATGAGACATATGTGTATAGAAAGCTTGAAATGTCCACTTTTAAACGAAACCATTAGAAACTAAAAGAAATAGTCAAGCAATGCGCACTGTTCACTAGTGGCAACGATATGCGTCTGTTCATTCATTCTTGTCAAAGTTACTCGCCGAATTGACAACACGCTGACGTCAGACACACGTCCTAATCAATGTCAAGATGCAGCCCACATAGATGACGACGTCAGGACACAAGTATGTCATGTAAAGTTCTTTAGTGCACTCGTAAAATTGCAATGTGAAACCAAACCAAAACTAACCGAATGTATCAAAACATGAACTTCGTTTCGGACCTTGGTGCAAACTTTCAGGTGTGAAAACACCCTTAATCTCAGATCATGTGGTACGACAAAAAAACGGCATGATATTTATGAATTAATAATATATACACGTGTAAAAATCGTCTTCTACCTTGAATACATTTAAAAACATTTTTGAAAATAATACTGAAGATGTGAACACTCGTTCAAATATGTTAAAATATGTTTGTACTTTTAACTTGGTTACCCCACATTACCTTTTAGGAGACATTCATTTAACCTTTGTTTGAAATAGTATAACGTTTTTCAAAACCCAATGAACTTGGCACAAAACTAGCCTTTTCTTTTCTTTACCTTGACCCATAAACATCTGCATGTGTCTTTGTCTCTACAGATGTGCCAGTGTTTCACTCCAGTACATTAGAGAGGAGATTGCCAGCGCAGTCGCTCCCGCAGCAGAGCCTCCCACCGCAGGACGTGGACAGCGAGATGGTGGAAATACTCATCTGATCACACACACATTGATAAAAGACACAACTCAAAGCAGGTGAAGGATTCCTTCTCTCCGCATTTTCAGATCAAGATTGTCGGGACAGAGGGGATGTTTAGGAATAAACTCTTTACCCAAGTCGGCGAACAACAATATACGACAACATTCACAAGCAACACTTTTTTTGTACAGTATTGTCTGGCTGGACTTTTTCCCTCTCCAGACCCTCGGACCAAATGTACTGCCATTATTTTTTACATTTATTGCACTACTTTATGTTTGTTTTTACTTATTTTTTGGGTATGCAATTGTTTTGTTGTGTATATGGACTAATAATACAAATGTGGCACTTGAGTATTTAGCAAAATGGTGAGTAGCCGAACAGTTGTTACTTGTAAATACTGCATCGGAATACTGTAAAACTGAATGTCGTAGGGCCTTTTTTTATTCTAGGACGCAATGTCTGTACGGCTCGCTCTGTACGGTTCACAGCGCACTGTGTAAGAGCAATGGACCAACAAGCATTCCCCTGTGTGTCCAGGAGCTCAGAAGTATGTGAAAGTATGAGTGACCCAACTGGTTTTGGGTTTGTCTGCGTGAGAGTCTGTAGTTTTCCATTCAAAACTAAGGTCCATCATTCCAGTAGAGCTACAACGGCCACAAAAATGTGCCTTGGTTGAGAGGTACCACACACACCGGACACTTCCAGGTCTGTCCTTTCACAGTTTGGAAATCCTCCAAACCTGTCATTCCAGTCTCGTGGTTGCAAGACAGACATTTAACTCTTGACCAAAGGAATCTGTAGAAAAGACGCAAATTATACGCAATGTTTTAAAGAAGGGCCAAGCAACGATCCTCAGGTTATTAAGAGGATCTAACCCAGGGGTGTCCAATCCTGCTCCTGAAGGGGCCACTGTCCTGCGGAGTTTAGCTCC
Organism: Gobio gobio; assembly: GCF_949357685.1. Classification (NCBI taxonomy): domain Eukaryota; kingdom Metazoa; phylum Chordata; class Actinopteri; order Cypriniformes; family Gobionidae; genus Gobio; species Gobio gobio. The sequence continues at coordinate 19,464,089 of NC_137107.1, read as the reverse complement.
AACTCCAATTAAACACTCCTGAACCAGCCAATCAAAGTCTTACTAGAAACTTGCAGGTGTGTTGAGGCAATTTGGAGCTAAAGTCTACAGGACAGTGGCCCTCCAGGACCGAGTTTGAATGGTGAACATGATTTCACCAAGTGCAACATGTTCCTGGATCACCATCGTTGTTGATCCTGGAACAACGTTCTAATAAACCAATCAGATTTGAGGGAGAAATGTACAGTTTATGTCAAGTTTAGACTTACAATCTTGCTTCTTCGTCAGTGTTCCCTCTGATTTTAGAGATAACTTATGGGTAGGACTACATTTTCGGAAAGGATTGTTGTTCCAGGATCAACTAATATGTTGATCCAGGAACATGACTTGCTTGGACAATCACATTGACTGAGTTTGGACACCCCCGGTCTAACCTAACTCAAGATTACACGGATCTGTAAATGTGATTCTTCCGTGAAATCAGGAAATCTCTGAAACCCTCTGATTTGACTGCTTTCATAATTTTCTCATGTGCTTCATAGTTTGTGGAATGCTTTCCAAGCGACCTCTGGATCTAAATTTGCGAGATTTTCTGCTTGACGTCAATGTGACGTCTGTTCGATATGTCCGTTTTCATCTGGAACACGTCACATTTAAAGTGTTTGCACTTCTCAACCACATTTCTAAAACGTTCCCTGGCAGATGTTACAACAACATTCAGCCGATTTATTTGTGAACTCACTCGCATTTCTCAGGTGCTTATACACAAACATGACCGTTAATACACAATGCTGTCCAGATGATGCGTGCGTTAACTGGGGTTGTTTGGCAAGATGTCATTTACGCATTAATGAACAAGTTTAAGTTTCTAAAGCAGGTCATCATTTCAAAGAACTCAAAAGCATGTATGAATGACTACACCGTTCTTACAGACCCCAAACTTTTGAGCGGTTAAAACACACTCTGCCCCCTGTAGGACATAAATCATCGAGGTATACAATACCACCTGTTAGCATTCCATTTCCTCTCAAAGGTGTCGTTTTGAGCCAATCAACTGAGCCCTAAATGCCATGTGACTAATGTGGAGCCATTATATGATGACAAGACAAGGCTAAAGAAGTGAGATCCTACATCAACAGTTTCTAGTTAAAAACATTTATTTAAAGGGATGTTTTTACCCAAAAATGAAAACTAGCCCATGATTTACTCACCCTCAAGCCATCCTAGGTGTATATGACATTCTTCTTCCAGATGAACACAATCAGAGTAATATTTAAAAAAAATGTCCTGGCTCTTCCAAGCATTATAATGGCAGCCCAAAATTTGAAGCCCCAAAAAAGTGCATCCATTCATTATAAAAGTACTCCACACACGGCTCCGGGGGGGTTAATAAAGGCCTGCTGAAGTGAACCGATGGGTTTGAGTAAAAAAAAATCCATATTTAACACGTATATAAAATAATCACGCTTTCGGCGGACCGCCTTCTGTATTCAACTTACAGAAAAAGCGAAACAATGTCATTGCATAAACGTTTTGAACTGCGAGAGGCGTTACACTTTCTTTGTAAGTTGAAAACAGTCTGGCGAAAGCTATTTTACTTTATAACGTGTTAAATATGGATATTTTTCTTACACAAACCCATCGGTTCACTTCAGCAGGGCTTTATTAACCCCTGAGCCGTGTGGAGCAGTTATATGATGTATGGATGCACTTTTTTGGCTTTCAATATCTATTAAGCTAGGAAGAGCCAGGGCATTTTTAATATAACTGATTGTATTCGTCTGAAAGAAGAATGTCATACACACCTAGGATGGCTTGAGGGTGAGTAAATCATGGGCTAATTTTCATTTTTTGGTGAACTATCCCTTTAAAATATATTTCCCTGAAAATTAGATTCCTTAGCATTTGATATCATGGAAACAAATTTCACTGTAGTTGATTTGATATTTAATTAATTTTGAAATATGGACCAAATCGAATTCATTTACAAGTAATTAAGTATTTGAGCACAGTCAGTCTCAGTTCAGCACACTGTGTGCCTCGGTACTTGACATTTTGTACACAATCAGTCTTTTCTCTCATTCGCTTGAGATAGAAACTAGTTATTTTCTCTTTCTTCCTTCCTGTCTTTCTGTTTTAAATAAAACCTGAAAACATTTCCAGCATTGTTAGAGCACCCATTGTCAAAACAGTCAACAGCTGGGTATTTAAGACCGTTTCAGAGCACTCATCTAATTTAGGCACAAACTAAGACAATGGACCTAAGAGTGGACTGAGACAAAGGTGGGACAAAATGCTGATAAACATGCACATTACATTTAAAATAGTTCACTGAATACAGAAAAAGAGTTTGCGTTTAACCGTGCTGGTCAGTCTCACTGTGAGGCTTATCTAGTCACACGAGTTGAGATTTCATTAGCACATTTATCAGTTTGTTCCACCTCAAGCCTCAGTGTAGTTATCTTGATGGTCTTGCTACATCTGATACTTCAAAGTTTGAGCTTCTAAAGGAGAATGTGTCGTAGTCCATCTCAGGACGAATTACGAGAATGTGTTTTTGTATTATTTGTATAGCATCTACCCTTTTGTCCCATCAATGGGCATTTTGCGTATTCTTTTCCTCACGAGGAACGTTTTCGTTCATTTCACTAGTATTTGATTCATTACAAATGTCACTCTAGTTGCTGCTTGACAATTCATTTGAATTCAATGGTATTCCCGTTCATCATTTCCCATCTTATCTCATGCAGATGTTGTATAAGGCTTTTCATTTTACTGTTTTTTTTTTTTTTTCTTGGTTAATTTAATTTTTTAATAAACTGATTCAATTGCAGCATTTGTTGTTGTTTTTTTTACAAGCATCTATGCAATTTACTGCACGTTAACATTTAGAGAATGAGGCATCTGAGAATATTACAATTTTTATTATTTTAAATATACATTCATCAGGATAGCAAAATGCATTAAAATGGATGAAGGCTATTCAAACGCCTAATTCGAAGAAAACTAACTATAAATCCTCATATTTATACTTGCATAAAGATTGAGGACCAAGCTTGTAAAGCACGCAGAAAATCTCATTTACGTAGTTTGCCGAATATATAGAATACGAAACAAACTAGCTACTACTAGTCTGACAAAAAGAGCCAACATTACTGAATGACATCATCTGTGAGAAAAACATGCTCGAGTTCCCTCAAATCACTTGTAGACCAAAGTGACCCATGTCACTAGCATGATCACACAACATGTATATGCCTCGTGTCTCATTCAAGTTTACCATATTTGGGATGGAACAAATGTGTCCATGTAAATCACTAGAACACAAATCTGTGCACAGTTTTGTACTTCCCAGGCTCTGCTGCTTGTGTAGTGTTGTCCGTGTAGTGTTTGAGGGCGAGCCGTCATCTGCGCATCCACAGCCAGCCGTTGATCAGACAGGCAGACAGCAACAGAGAGAAGAGTACCAGCTCTGTCTGTCTGCGCTCTGCGTTCTGTCTCTCCAGACCTGCTACCCTCCTGCTCATCTTCACCACCTGAAGCAATCAAACCCAAGCAACAGTACATATGATATATGCCACCATTCAAAAAGGTTCTGTAATATGTTTTTGAAGGAAGTCTCTAACGCTTACCAAGGCTGCATTTATTTGATTAAAAATACAGTAAAAACACTATTATTGTAAATACAATTACACTTTAAAATAACAGTTTTCTGTTTGAATACTTTACAATGTTTTTTTTTTTTCTGTGATGGCAAAGCTGAATTTTCAGCTTCCATTACTCCAGTCTTCAGTGTCACATGATCAATGTTCAACATGGTTGCGCTGCTTAATATTTCTTTGGAAACGAGGATACTTTTTTTTTTTTTTTCTTTAAAAAGATTATTTTGTAACAAATGTTTTTACTGTCACTTTTGATTAATTTAATGCATCCTTACTGAATAAAAGTAAAACATGAAAATAAAAGTTACTAATAATAAACTTAAAAAGCCAAACCAATATTTTATGGGAAAAATAACCAGCTCATAAAGAGTTTTGCTTGTGAATTTTACTACATTTCTGTCCTTTGATTATTGGTTGTTGTTACCAAACATTGCTAATAATTTGGTAATATTATAAACTTGTAATATAATAATAATGATAACCAGTGTTACCAGTGTTAGGGGGTAGTAACGCATTACAAGTAACTCGAGTTACGTAATAATATTACTTTTTCCAAGTAACTAGTAAAGTAACGCATTACTTTTCAAACTTACAACAAAATATCTGAGTTACTTTTTCACATTAATTTGACTGACAGCTCTCCTGCCCCCATGTTGAGAAAAATAAGTGCAGAGGTGTGTGTGTGTGTGTGTAAACATGATGGTTATTGTAGTTCCAGACTAAACGTGAGCATTTATTTATCTCACTTGCACAATAAAGATTCTGTACTCCTCAAAATGAATAAAATCAGTCAAATGCAAAATCAGAGTACTATGCAAACCTCCAATAATTAAATGTTAGATAAAACAACTATTTTTATGCAAAATCTACCTTTATATTTAATTTACCAATGTCTTGCTGCTGACCTTTGATGATGAAAATTACTAGATTTTTTGTTTTTATTGGTAAAACTTTTCTCCTGCATCCTATTCTCCCATTATCCAGAGCTGCGCCCTCTACTGTTCATGCGTGAATTTGTATTTTTACTTCAGCCTGTGGCTTATTTCAATTTTGGTATGAAGAGGTCTTTACCGTTGCACAAAAATATAACTTTTTTTGTCATAAAAAAACAAAACAAGCCCAGCTTAGGTGAGAAAAAGTAACGCAAAAGTAACGTGACGGATTACTTTTCTTAAAAAGTAACCAAGTAACTCAATTAGTTACTTTTTAAGGGAGTAACGCAATATTGTAATGCATTACTTTTCAAAGTAACTTTCCCCAACACTGACTGTTACTCTAGTGACCAAATTCTAAATAACTAGTGGCACACCAAAATATCACATGGTCAATTAATATGGGTCCAAATAACCCATCAAAATTAGTACGTAACAATGCAACATTGTGTCAACAACAGATTTGTATTTAATAATTTGTTACATTTATATAGTGCTTTTCTGGGTACTCAAAGCGCATATAGCTTCTATATTTACATATAAAAGGGGGGAATCTCCTCAACCACCACCACTATGTGCTATTCATAGAATACTAAATATTTTATATTGAAAAATTGTCATCACTTTACTATAGGGTTTCATTTGTTAACTAACAATGAGCAGTACATTTGTTACTGTGTGTATTCATCTTTGTTAGCGTTAGTTAATAAAAATACAGCCATTCATTGGTTGTTCATGTTAGTTCACAGTGCATTAACTAATGTTAACAAATACTTTTGATTTGAATTATGTATTTGTAAATGTTGAAATTAACATTAACAAAGCTTAATAAATGCTATAGAAGTGCAGCTCATTATAAATTCAAGTTAACTAATGTAGTTAACAAATGAAACCTTATTGTAAAGTGTTACCGAAAAATGTATTTTGTAAAACCTCTCTTCCTTATTTTCACATTTTTATTTTTGTGTAGGTTAATTTAAAATTTTGTGTCAAGCATACACCTTTTTATATACATTGCAAATAAAAAACCTGGGTCCATAGAAATGCATTGTTTCTAAGTGAAATGTGAACTTGTGGTCTGTGTGAAGCTCAAGCACTGACCTGTCTGCGGAGCACCATGAACTCGACAGCAGTGCCAGTGTCCTCTTCAGGACTGAGCCAGAACTCCTGCGAGGCACTGTGGGACGGAAAGTGCCGTTAACAAAGACACTTCAACATCTTTCCACCGAAACATACTGAACGCCCTCCCTTCCATCACTGGTTTAACTAATTCAATGGGCTTTCTCAACACTATCCGATATGACAAAAGACCCCGTTAACAACTAAACAAGAAATGTTGGCTTGCTCTAAGGTCGACATACAGCAGGGTTCCACTATTGAATATATGGAAACTGCATGAGCCACTGTCACCTTGTCCTGCTCTGATCAGGTTGAACCTCCACAGCCTGAGAGGGATGGTTTTCTGGATAACCAAACCTTAAAACACAAGAGAGACACCAGGAACCACAGCATTCCACATTGAACATGATTTTCTGAATAAAATCCATTCGAAATTATTAGAAAGGGGAACTAAAAGCTCAAAGCTTTGTTAGTTGCTCAGGTAAAGCAAAAGAAGTGAATCCAATCAAAGCCCAAAGCTCTGATGCAAATCTGCAGGCATGAAAGTGCACCAACTCTAAAAGCCAGACGGGAAACCGAATTGATGCAGTTCCAACAGAAACAACTAGGCAACATGGGATCAAAGGTCAAAGCTGAAGGCTGAATATCGCAGGTTAGCAGGAAGGGGAAAGGCAGGGCGTGCAGGATGAGAATCCGTGCGTCACCTTGAGGAGTACTTTTTGGTGACCGTCTGGAGGAGTTTCTGAGACGCCTGCTGGCCCAGCTCCTTGGCGGCCTGCAGCATGCTCTGTGGGGACAGCAGGTTGGGTGGGATGGAGGATAGCCCCGGGGGCTTTGGCGGGGACGGGTCTGTGCGCATGATAGATGGATGTCCAACACTGCGGCTATTGCGGACAGGGCAGGAGAGGTACGGAGAGGTGCACCGCTGTTATTTAAAGCCTGATACTAGAACAGCTGTAATACACAAACCTGATTTGTACAAGTTTGTGTCTCATCAGGTAAATGAGCATCTCCTTCAGAGTAGAAGGTGATGCGAACTGACCAAATGTAACAACCAATCTCTCCTGCCCTCTAGTGGATGTTAAGTGGTAGTGAGGCGTGTATATAAAGGCTATGAAATGAACACATACTCTAGTACTTATCTGAATATTTTGTAGTAGGGTAGCCGACAACGAAATACATTTAGTCCTGGTTTCACAGACAAGCCTTAGATTAAGCCAGGATTAGGCCTAAGTAAATGTGCCTTAGACAAAAAACAGTACGGGTGTGCATCTTGAGACAAAACAATAACACTGACTTATTTTAAGAGATGCCAGTGCAAGTTGCTTTCAGTTAAAACAGCTCAAACATGCATTTTAGTCTAGGACTATCTTAAGGCTTGTGATAGCAATCTTTCCTTTGAAAGCCACGTTTCTGGCATCTGTAAAACCGCATTCTTCCATCTTAAAAATATATTTAAATTATGACATATGCTCTCTATGCAAAATGCAGAACCGATAGTTTGCACGTTCATTCAAGGCTAGAAATTATTGTAATGCTCTGCTGGGTGGTTGCCATGCACGCTTAATAAATAAACTGCAGCTGGTCCAAAACACAGCAGCTCGAGTTCTTCGTAGAAACAGGAAGTATGACCATTTTAGCCCGGTTAAACATCACATACGTACATACATATTCAAATCTTGCTAATGGTTTAGCTCCCCTGTACCTGAGTGAGCTCTTACCGCATTATACTCCTTCACGTCTATTGCGATCTCAAAATTCTGGCCAGTTGATAATACCTAGAATATCAAAATCAACTGCAGGTGGTCGATCCTTTTTCCCATTTAGCACCTAAACTCTGGAACGGTCTAGCATTGTTCGGGAAGCAGACACACTCTCATCAGTTTAAATCTATACTAAAAACACATCTGTTTAACCAGGCATACACATAGAACATTATCAATTTCTATTACTCAAATTAATTAAATGATTGTTATGCTGCATTAACTAGGTCAGCCGGAACCAGGGAACACTTCCCATAACAGCTGATGTACTCGTTACATCATAAGAAGAATGGCATCTACGCTAATATTCATCTCTCTGTTTATCCCGAGGTTTACAGTAGTCTGTCGGATCCAGGCCGTATCCAGATCAGATGGTGGACCTGCGCCTAGACACGACCAATCTCTTCCATTCATTTCCTATTATCACTGTAAAGCTGCTTTGAAACAATCTGTATTGTAAAAAGCACTATACAAATGAAGATGACTTGACTGTGAAACCAGGGGCTCTACTTTAAAAAAAATCACTGTAGGACCATTTAAAAAGAACTAGCAAAGGTAAAAGTGGTGAACAAAACAGTGAAATGCGTGTGCGTGCGTGCGTGTAGTATGTACAGTGAGGAAAATAAGTATTTGAACACCCTGCTATTTTGCAAGTTCTCCCACTTAGAAATCATGGAGGGGTCTGAAATTGTCATCATAGGTGCATGTCCACTTTGAGAGACATAATCTAAAAATTAAAAAAAATCCAGAAATCACAATGTATGATTTTTTAACTATTTATTTGTATGAGACAGCTGCAAATAAGTATTTGAACACCTGAGAAAATCAATGTTAATATTTGGTACAGTAGCCTTTGTTTGTAATTACAGAGGTCAAACGTTTCCTGTAGTTTTTCCACCAGGTTTGCACACACTGCAGGAGGGATTTTGTCCCACTCCTCCACACAGATCTTCTCTAGATCAGTCAGGTTTCTGGCCTGTCGCTGAGAAACACGGAGTGGAGCGCCCTCCAAAGATTCTCTATTGGGTTAAGGTCTGGAGACTGGCTGGGCCACGCCAGAACCTTGATATGCTTCTTACAGAGCCACTCCTTGGTTATCCTGGCTGTGTGCTTCGGGTCATTGTCATGTTGGAAGACCCAGCCTCGACCCATCTTCAAAGCTCTAACTGAGGGAAGGAGGATGTTCCCCAAAATCTCGCAATACATGGCCCCGGTCATCCTCTCCTTAATACAGTGCAGTCGCCTTGTCCCATGTGCAGAAAAACACCCCCAAAGCATGATGCTACCACCCCCATGCTTCACAGTAGGGATGGTGTTCTTGGGATGATACTCATCATTCTTCTTCCTCCAAACACGTTTAGTGGAATTATGACCAAAAAAATTCTATTTTGGTCTCATCTGACCACATGACTTTCTCCCATGACTCCTCTGGATCATCCAAAAGGTCATTGGCAAACTTAAGACGGGCCTGGACATGTGCTGGTTTAAGCAGGGGGACCTTCCGTGCCATGCATGATTTCAAACCATGACGTCTTAGTGTATTACCAACAGTAACCTTGGAAACGGTGGTCCCAGCTCTTTTCAGGTCATTGACCAGCTCCTCCCGTGTAGTTCTGGGCTGATTTCTCACCTTTCTAAGGATCATTGAGACCCCACGAGGTGAGATCTTGCATGGAGCCCCAGTCTGAGGGAGATTGACAGTCATGTTTAGCTTCTTCCATTTTCTAATGATTGCTCCAACAGTGGACCTTTTTTCACCAAGCTGCTTGGCAATTTCCCCGTAGCCCTTTCCAGCCTTGTGGAGTTGTACAATTTTGTCTCTAGTGTCTTTGGACAGCTCTTTGGTCTTGGCCATGTTAGTAGTTGGATTCTTACTGATTGTATGGGGTGGACAGGTGTCTTTATGCAGCTAACGACCTCAAACAGGTGCATCTAATTTAGGATAATAAATGGAGTGGTCATTTTATAAAGGTCATCAAATAAAGGTCATTTTAAAGGAAAACTAACAGGTCTTTGAGGGTCAGAATTCTAGCTGATAGACAGGTGTTCAAATACTTATCATTACACTAATCATACATTGTGATTTCTGGATTTTTTTTTTAGATTATGTCTCTCACAGTGGACATGCACCTACGATGACAATTTCAGACCCCTCCATGATTTCTAAGTGGGAGAACTTGCAAAATAGCAGGGTGTTCAAATACTTATTTTCCTCACTGTATGTATGCATATATATATATATATATATATATATATATATTAGTGCTGTCAGTTAAACGCGTTATTAACGACGTTAACGCAAACCTATTTTAACGGCGTCAATTTTTTTATCGCGAGATTAACGTTCTTTTTGGTCTAACAAACTTTGTAGTTTTTTCACATGCTGTTGCAGCAACTAGTAACGTTAGAAAAACTACAACACCACTCCGGATGTAGCTAGACCGGAAACAAAACATCAGGCACGCTGCGGCTGCCCACACTTGTTTGGGCCATTAAAAGAGTAGACGTGGATGGCAAGCGTGAGACGCCGAAATGAGAAACGTATTATGCCATGGTTTAACTCAGGGGTCTTCAACTAAAAGTGCTTGTCTTGAGCGCTGCTTTCTGCTCTGATGGTGCATTCACACCGGACGCGAATGAAGCGTTTTGCGCGAGTGATTTAAGTCAATGCAAAGACGCAAATAGACATTCTGCGGCGCGAATTAAGCGGCTTGCATGTCGCGTCATTCGCGTCCGGTGCACCTGCATGCTTGACCGCGCGTCTGGGTCTGAACGCAACAGTGAGCATTGCAACGTTAACTGTTTCATTAGCCTACGTCAAAAGGCTTCGCGGTCCGGATTTGGACCGGAGTCCGCTAGTTGGCGACCCCTGGTTTAACTGCACTATAGGCGGAGTCCTAGTTTACCTTGCATGTGCACTTTGTAATTTTATTTTGTATCACCCTGTTTTGATCCCTTAGAAAGGGCTGTTGAAGGGGCTGTTTGTGCAACAAAGTATTTTTTTCACCCTTTTATTGATGGACAGTGTTACATTGTGTGAGCGATTATTTGCTCCAAGTGTGAATGACTGCTTCAAGTGAGAATGTTGGTGTGAAATCGAACACTACAGTATGCCAATGTTGTTTTCAATAAAACAAACATTTGAACAAAGCAAGCCGATCCACTTTTCTATGTTGATAAGAGCATTAAAATAAGAAAAAATAATGGGACAAAAAGAAATCAAGGGACATTTAGAATAAATAAAAATGTGCGATTAATTGTGATTAATTGTGAGTTAACTATGGCATTAATGCGATTAATCGCGATTAAATATTTTAATCGTTTGACAGCACTAATATATATATATATATATATATATATATATATATATATATATATATATATATATATATATATATATATATATATATATATATATATATATATATATATATATATATATATATATATATATATATATATATATATATATATATATATATATATATATATATATATACACATACATACATACATATACACACACACACACACACACACACACACTATATTGCCATATATTGGGACACTTATATAGCCAGTAATGGGACACAGGTGTTCCAATCACTTCCATGGCCACAGGTGTATAAAATCAAGCACCGAGGCATGCAGGCGCTTCTACAAACATTTGTGAAAGAATGAGTCGCTCTGAGGAGCTCAGTGAATTCAAGCGTGGTACCATGATAAATTGCCACCTGTGCAATAATTTCCTCACTACTAAATATTCCACAGTCAACTGTTAGTGGTATTATAACAAAGTGGAAGCAATTGGGAACAACAGCAACTCAGCCACAAAGTGGTAGGCCACGTAAAATCACAGAGCGGGGTCAGCGCATGCTGAGGCACACAGTGCGCAGAAGTCGGCAACTTTCTGCAGAGTCAATAGCTACAGACCTCCAAACTTCATGTGTGCTTCAGATTAGCTCAAGTACAGTGCATAGAGAGAGAGCTTTATGAAATGGGTTTCCATGGCCGAGCAGCTGCATCCAAGCCTTACATCATCAAGTGCAATGCAAAGCGTCGGATGCAGTGGTGTAAAGCACACCGCCACTGGACTCTAGAGCAGTGGAGACATGTTCTCTGGAGTGACCAATCATGCTTCTCTGTCTAGCAATCCGAGAACGGTACTTGCCTGACTGCATTGCACCAAGTGTAAAGTTTGGATTATGATGTGGGGCTGTTTTTCAGGGGTTGGGCTTGGCCCCTTAGTTCCAGTGAAAGGAACTCTTAATGCTTCAGCATACCAAGACATTTTGGACAATTTCATGCTCCAAACTTTGTGGGAACAGTTTGGGGATGGCCCCTTCCTGTTCCAACATGACTGCGCACCAGTGCAAAAAGCAAGTCCATAAAGACATGGATGAGCGAGTTTGGTGTGGAGGAACTTGACTGGCCTGAACAAAGTCCTGACACCAACCCGATAGAATACATTTGGGATGAATTAGAGCAGAGACTGTGAACCAGGCCTTCTCGTCCAACATCAGTGCCTGACCTCACAAATGCGCTTCTAGAAGGATTGTCAAAAACTCCAATAAACACACTCCTAAACCTTGTGGAAAGCCTTCCCAGTAGAGTTGAAGCTGTTGTAGCTGCAAAGGGTGGGCCAACCCCCAAATCCATATTAAACCTTATGGATTATTAAAGTCATTAAAGTCCCTGTGCATGTAAAGGCAGGTGTCCCAAAACTTTTGGCAATATAGTGTTGTACATACATACACACACACACACACACACACACATACACCAATGCACTTTGATTCTGGTCAATCGTATTTGTCAGCTTCTTTGTAAAAGACAGATCACTATAACTCTATAATGATTATTTTAATATTTGATTCACACTAAGAGCTTAAACAATGAACTGGACTTACGAAGACTGGGAGTGGGGTGTTTGTCTGGAGTGTGTGGGGGTTCCAGGCGGGGTTCGACCGAAGGCCTGGTCACTATAAGACCTTCGCAGTGGACTCTGTGAGACATGACAAGAAATATCATGGAATGGAATGGAATGAATCCCTTCATGGTCCTCATTGGCATTTATATACTATATTTTGTTAAATGGCTCAAAAGTTATCCTGGAACCTTTAAATAATTTTTACACCTAACATTACATAAAAATACAAAAAACTGTGATTGTTCAGTTTCCGTGTTTGTCAAACGAGCATGCTCTTCTGTCGAAGTGAGAAGATCTTGGCCAGAATAAACTGAAATTTATGAACCTTTTGGAATTTAGTCAAAGGTCTGGCTGCGAGGCTACGTGAGACTACCTGGACAGGCTCTCTCATGAACGCCTCCCTGTCCCAGGACCCGTGCTGCAGGTCCCACATTGATGATTTGTTTTTGGAGAAGAGAGGTCGTGGACTCATATCAGGAGCATCTGTTAAAAAAAAGTGAAAGATTTAAGTTTAAAGTTTGGAATAATTAAGATTTTATGTTTTTGGAAGTCTCTTATGCTCAGCATTTATTTAATTAAAAATACAGTAAAATCTGTAATATTGAGAAATTAATACATATTAAAGGGGTCATGAATTGAGAAAGCAAGTTTTCCTTGATTTTCTGACATGTAAGAGGTGATTGTACTATTAAATATCCTGCAAGTTTCAGAACTCAAAACTTCCTCGTTAATCTAAAAACAGCTTTTATTGAAACCAAGCTGCCAGAATGACTAGTTTCGGATTTCATCAGATTATGACGCAATAGTGCGACAAAAGACCCGAACAAGATCAATGCCTACTTCTACATCATTGCTTCTTTAGCCCTGCCAACCAATTTACACATCATGCAGTATTAAATGCAAGATGAATGCAAAACAGCATATATATATATATATATCATATAACATTAAGAAAGCGTGGATGGAGTTCCAGTCAGATCGCACCAGTAAAACGTTTCATTTTACTGCGGATCCGTTTTTAAACAAGACAGTTTGGTGCAGACTTTTCAGAGAGACTGAAAATAAAGGATGATGCAGTGCCGACTACAATGGATTCGACAGTAATATCACAACACACAAGTGTGAGTAACAGTAGCCCCATTTACATGCACACTTATGTCATTCCGATTAAAATCATTCTGATTGAACGATTCTGTGGACAGTTTACACCAGACGTTATCTAAACCGATCTGGTGTTGCTGTAAGAAACACCTCAGAAAAATGAATTCTTCTGTCAGGCGCAGTTGAAGTAGAAAGTGCCTGGGACAAACGCTGTCAGATGAGATGGCGTAGCAAGGCTATGTCTGTGTCATTATTCTAACGTTATCTTCATAACTTGATACGAAATAAAAAGTTTAACACTTCAGAAAAATATACTTTTCCTCTCGTCAACATTATAGCCTCACAGAAGGACGTACACACAAAGTAATCGGATCAGGTCGTTTACATGGTGGAATTTTTCATTTGATTGGTTCACGGAAAGTTTATCCCACCCCTCTCAAACCGGTTACATTTTCATTCGGTTTGGACTTTTAAACCGATTACAGTGCTCCATGTAAATGCACCTAATGTTTTTACCATGAGTCTGATATAAAAAATTTGTATACAGTAGCGTCACAGTCAAACTGTTCTTTCCTTTGCTTCTGATTTTTGGGGTTAATGCAAGGATTATCAGATACGGAAAAAATCAGCGTTGTTCCGTATCTAATAATCCAACACATTAACCCCATAAATGGCAATAAAGGCTTTTGTTATAGGTTTGAGAACAACAGTGTGACAAACTATGGTACATTCATTCACAATTCTGTTTACACAAAACACTAAATAATTTGTCAATTATAACTGTAACTCAGTACTTAAAACTTTATTTGGTGCTAAAAGCTGATTTGGTATTCAATTATTATTATTGGTGCTCAAATATTAACAATGGTTCTTATTATAATAAATGTTGAAAACAGTTTTTTTTCTGCTTACATTTGTTGTGGAAACGGTAAAAAAAAATTTTACAGTTGAATTAACATTTCAATATTTCTTTGTTAAATCTTGCCAAACTTTTGAATGGTAGTGTATCACGGTTACAAAAAGAAAAAAAGTTGACACACCACAGCTCCATAAATTAAAAAAATATTGTTGTGGCGTGCCAATTTTTTTATTCTTTTTTTGTGACGGAGTACCCTTTGTTGAGCTTTTTGCCTGCTGGATATGCACATACTTTTCATCTAATTCTTCTTAGTACATCACCGTTTCAACAAAAATATTAAGCAGCAAAAACTGTTAATATGATGATTACAAGAAACGTTTCTTGTGCACCAAATCAGCATATTAGAATAATTTCTGAAGGATCATGTGACACTGTAGCTGAACATTTGCCATCACATGAATAAATCAAATGAAAAATATTTTTAGTCATTTTAAAATGTAATAATATTTGACAACACAACTGTTTTACTGCATTTTGATCACATAAATGCAGCCTTTGGGGAGCATAAGATACAACATTTTGTTTTTAAAAGAGTTCAAAACTTATTTCAAACTTTTAACAAAGTGTATGTGTGCAACACTCATATATCTGACATGTGAATCATTACTGATCATAGTTTAAAAACTATGATCAATTTGAAAAATACCTGTTAAGGCCAGTCTGTCAGGTATGTGCATGCTGTAGGAAGCAGACAGATCTTCAGGTCTTTGGTCTGCAGGTTCGTGCGCGTGACGCGCTGGCCCGACCCTCAGCCGCTCGGGCACGCGCATCCTCTGGCTGATGGCCTCAGTGAAGTACGGGTCACGCTCGCGCATCGGCTGACCGTCACCAAAGTATCCCGTAGATGTCATAACTACCTTAATTCCAGTAAAGAGAATTAGACTAGCCGCATTGCTCAACATCAAATGTTAAGCTGCGTTACGTGAGCAAAACAAACACACGGACTAAAATACAAATATAAAGTCGTGGTAAGTAGCAAATATTCAAAATAGGGGCAGCTTGCTGGTTGTTATCTATTAAAAGTGAGCGGTCTGTGACCCATGTATGTTCAGATAAAGGTCAGCCATCAAAATCACTCACTCATGACCTACAGTCTCCTATAGACGAGGCTAGGTAGTTTAAACAGTTCAGGTAACTTATTTCTATATACCAACACGCCGGTCCGAATATAAAAAGACACTTGTTGATTAAGTTACAGCTCGTGGGGCTAAATTTGTCAACTCATACATGGTAATAATGTGTCCACTCGGTCTAAACGGTTTGGTTTCGGTTTTCCAGCCAGATCTTTGAACAGCTAATTACCAGTAATACATTTAAAGGCAGACCGTTCAAGTCTTTGTGGCTTAATATAAACACTTCTTTAAACTTTAAACAAACTGTTCAACCCACCTTCATGCAGCTCACGACGACTGACGTAAGTGACGTCTTATTACTGCGTGCAAAAGTGGGCGGTGCTTTCCTTTTTCAATACTTCGACCGCGGACCGCGGTGTTAGCCAATTAGAAATCTGTGTGTGTTTGGAGGCGGGACTACCGGTTGTGTCCAGCTCTTGTCAAAAACAAACCTGTTCGGAAACAAATCGCTGATAGGGACATTTGCTTTGCATTACAGTAAATTAGTATATTCATTTTCTTAGTCAAATAACAAACATACATATAATTACAGCGTTTTCGTTCTTTAATAGACTATTCTCCAAAAACATCAGTGCTTACAAAAAGGAAATTGGCACTTGGACCATTCAATTAACAGTGTGATCTCGGGGAATGAAAAACAGTTCTCAGAAGTAACATAATACATGTACAATGTAGTTTTATCTATTTTTAGTTAACAATTAGAGATGTTTTGGCCATAAATCCACAGTTCTGAGCCAAATGTAAACATGGAGCGTTTCTCTAACAGTTACAGTTAACTAAAACTAGAAATTTTAAAGAAATTTTTGTTTCTTGAAATAAAATAAACAGTACGTATGTAATAAAGTATACTTTTATTTCAGGTAATTTTTATTAGTTTTAGTTTTTTAAGACAGTTATTTTTCTTTATATATATATATATATATATATATATATATATATATATATATAAAGGGAAAAAACTGTTTTATCACTAAAAATTACTAGAGAGCAAGAAATTGCAATGTTCTTTGGGTGATAGTTCATTGATTAATAAATGCTTTAAACAACCCTGTGTGTCAAAACACTCAAGAATAAAAGTGAGCTCACAGAGCTGTATTCTCAATTTGTCCTAATTAAATTCGAGCTTAAATATGAACAAATACTTCCAGAGCAAAATAATAATAATAATGAATGATATAAAACTAGATTCATGCATCGGTTTACAATTTAGGACTTTTGTGCGCAACAGATCTGATTATATTTATGGTATATTCAGACAAATGGATATTCAAGTATATTATATCCATTTGGTTGAGAAATTGCCATGATGCCAAAGATGAAGGACATTTGACACAACACATACACAAATGTACAATTTTATCATATAATTATGAATTACAATACCAGTAGTGTTTATGGTTATTCAATGTGTTTCAATTTAAATGCAAAATGGGTGTAACTAGCACAAACAGATCTAAGATAATCAGAGCCACAGTGGAAAAATATACATAAATGATCAAATGGGGAGAGAAAAAAAATGCATATATGAATAGAAAACCATGCAGTTTGGCTTTAAGAACAACAATGATGTTTTGGTTTTGGATATAACATATATATTTAGCATATATACCAAAGCCTGTGGCTGCTGTGGCCCATTCTTACTAGCGCAAACGCTAGACAGGAACATGACTGCTGGCAACAGGCATAGATACGAACACATATACACACACATATTCCCTGACACATTTCTTCACGCGTACAGTTGTCTCTTCGTCTAAAATAAACACAAAGATAAACCACACTTGACATTATCTTCAGTTCTTGCTACCTCTGACATAGTGTTGTTACATTAGAAACTTGTTGCTTCATAACGTTCAGCTTACAACTCATTGAGGCTACCAGCAGTCCCGCCCATCTCTCAATGCTTGTCATCCACTGTAGTGAGTTGTCTATGCTATTCTCTTATCGCTCTTTCAACAGCAACCAAGCCTGAAACTGATCTGCAGTCTGTGCCAGCCATTATCAAAGCCGCCTACTGAGCTGGGTGCTCCATCAGCACAAAAGACAGCCTGTCAGGGCATCGTGGGATTGATTGTTGCGGCTGGAGTAAGAGACCCAGGAGACATGAGCGGAGTAAGCAGTTTGCAATTCCTCCATTTTCAATGAGGAGAAGCAAGGTCAAACCCCACTTCCCCAGTGCATCCTTCCAATACTGTGCTTGTTTATATATTCAATCCATTCTGTCTAGTGTTTGGATGAAAGCGTTTGGTCATGTTAAAGTGTTAACCCTTTTTGAAATTAGCATTTTATAATAATACACTGTTTTCAGCACAATTATATTAAGGCTCCATTAGTTTTAGTGCTTCGCCCAACAACCCACTGACCCACTTGTAATGTCACTTTTGCATTTATATTGGATTGATACAGCGATATTCCCATCACAACACAAAAGGTGCGGTCACATTAGCGAAATTTGACAGGCAAAATTTATTTTATTGTTTGTTTACACCTGGTTGAGAAGTGTTTTCGTCAATCAGATCACAAGTGGACAACGTTAAATACAGATGTAAACGGGGGCTAAAACATTTGGGGGTTTTGACCATTTCCAGAGGAAGTCGAAAAAAACACTCATGTGGTCGAACAGCCACAAAAGACCATCTGCTCTCCACTAGTCTCAGCCTCAGACATCATGCCCATGGAGCACTGGCTGAACGTCTGATGAATATGGCACATTATTTCTGGAAACACTTTAGGAGTTTCAAAGTCGTCACGTGTGTCTCACGTGTGTTCTTTAACGGTCCACCTGGAAACAAATGCCCTGACGCTAAACTCCCTCGTGGAAGAAGAGCGCTGTTGTGACAATGTGACAATAAACGCTTACCAGAATCAACTACACGCTGTATTTTCAAATAGTATGAGGAAATCGAGACTGCATTGTTGCTGTAAATTTGCACAACGTTCTTGAATGAATAATTCATTGATGCATGCCAGTCTGTTATTGCAGGGACATCGACTTTACAAATTTGACACACCCCTAAACATGACGCGGAACAAAACGAACTGTGGTTGATTGAGTTACATGTCAGTCAGACAGCATTTGGGCAGTCCTTGGCCAATGAAAGCTGCTATGAAGTCCAGACGGTCTGAAGGTCTGGCTACGAGAGACTAAGGCCCTGTCCCAAAATGGCACCCTAAACCCTCACGGTCTTCCTCTGAGTCCGCACTTTCACGACGTAACGCCGCTTTGACTGCCGGGAAGAAGTCCGCTGTGTAGCTCGCACCGGTGCGGGCTCGGCAGAAGTGCGCATCAAGGGTGCATATCGACCTCAAAGGGGGGCGCTCGCGAGCACCCTTCTGAGACCTAAAATGACAACTGCACGCACGCAGCGGCCATTGTAAGTCCACAAGACTGAAAGTGCACATGAAGTGTGCCATTTGGGACAGGGCCTAATTCTCCATCTACTGATCTAATGCGTAAACATTATGTGAAGCGCGCTAGCCAGACGGGATTTAGACTTTGTCGGCTGAAGTCTCAAGTTTGGTTTTAATACAAAAAAAGTAACAAGCCAAGCACAATGTTCTCTCATCATTCCTGTCATTTTTAACACACACTCTTTTGGCGTGGTCCTACGGCTATCAGAGCAGCCATATATTTTCTCGTCGTCTCCTGTCGCGTTCATAAGTAAATTACGCGAGCTTACTTTGTCCATTAGATTGAAAGATCTGAAAAGGCCATACATTTACCTGCCCTTGGACCCCGCCACTCAAAGAAATCAGGACAGAAGTGGTTAAAAGTGGTTGAAAGTGGACAAAAGAGACCAGGTGTAAACGGGAACGTGTTTCCCTCATCTACTTGTGATCCGATCGAAAAAAAATCTTAATACCAGGTGTTAATGTGGATTACTATTGAAATACTCGGTAAATGTGACTGCACCTTAAGCCGAATACTCCAGTCACTCAAAGGTTGGCAGTGTGAGAGATTATTTACAAAATTACTGCAACAGCAGTAAATTTCATTGGCTTAAACCTGAGCTGGAAAACATGATTCAGCTGCATGTTTGGTTGACTAGGTAGAGCACAAGCCGTATATACAGAGAGATAGTGATGAGGAGGGAAACAAGCAGTGAGAACAAGCAGCATTATGGTACAGTATAGCACCTGGTGATGTCAAAAGCCACAGAAAGCTTTGTACAAAGTCACACAGTTTTTACGCTGTTATAAAAAAAGGGTAATAAAACACATTGTAAACAGTCTGAGAATGACGGGGAGAACAACAAAACATTTGTAGGGCCTGGAATGTTGTACTGTATTATCCAATGATTGTGCCCCAAACACAGGTTTCTTTGTTTGAGTTTTTGTGCATTTGTGTCTTGAGAGAGGGTGATTGTGTGAGCACAGCGTTTGAGGTAAAATCTCTCAATAACCATAAAATCACAAGCAGCCGAGCAGACGATTTGATTGACTATTCTTCTTGTTTCTAAGGCCTAGTTCCACACAGGTTCTATGTAGATCTCTGTGTATGTGTCTGTAAACAATCAAAGTGTGTGCATACGTGTGAGTGCATTTTCCACAAGACGGTGTGATCGGCACATATATATATATATGATTTGATTTTGGATGTTGTATTTTGCATTTGTTTTCTTCCCGTCAGTGTTACAAATTACACGTGAGAGTGTATAACTAATTCTGACGTCGGTATAGATCAGAGATACTGCTGGTATAAGATTTCACAGGGCTTAGTATACTTAGTAGTGTAAGGGAATCTATGAAATCACGACTTTATAAACACAAGAAGACGCACACTCTAAATATTCGGTGTCTGAACATTCCTAAGATACACCAATTTGATTTGGCACATCATATTGTTTTGCCTCATGAACAATCCTTTCGTTTCCGATCAGGCTCTGAAGCTTGGTGCCCAACGCGATTACGATGAGGGATATATCTCTTCTTGTGAGAGTGTGAGAGGTTGAAGGAGATGCGTGAGAAGGCAGGATCCTTTGAGACTTGAAAAACAACCACGTTTACCAGTGCAGTCCACGAACCGATCAACGACACAAGGCAACCGTCAAATACATAGCCTGCACACTCTGTTCGGAGTGAGAGCCGCATTGGGATAAGTGCTTGGGAACCAGTGCATCCCTAAGGTTTGGTTACCGCTATATACGTGTCCTTGTTTATAAAAGCTCTCACTTTTCTAGCACAATCTCCTCATATTTGGGCGGAGGATCGCTATAGGGGGCTGTTGTCTCATCGCTGCTGCTCTCTAAGTGGCCGGTAACTTCCTCGTAGGATGGCGGCGGGGTCGCCCCGGACAGATGGGAAGCCACGGACAAGGACGAATCTTGTACGTACAGGGAGCGATTGTTCTGCGAATGGCCGGCGTGATGATGGGCGTCTTGGGTGGTGACTGAAGCCCCGCCTCTCTCGGCGCCGCTGACCACCACGCTGGGCCTGTCATGGGCGTGAGAGTTCTCTGAATGTGAGGGAGGTTCGCGGTGCACCAGGATGCGCGGGAGGCTGCGGGCGTTCCGGTTGGCCAGATAGCGGTTCTGGGTGTAAGCTGGACGCCGACGCGTGGCCTTCTGCAGTTGACAGCGCCAGATGAGGAAGAGCGCGATGATGATGAGAAGGGCCACGCCCAGAAGGGGCACCACCATGTACACAGTGTCCGGGCGCTCCGAATCAGCATTGCTGTTCACTGTGAAGATGCTGCGGTTTTTCCAGAACTCCATCTATGAATGAAGGGATAGCCACTTTCACACATTGTTAAATTGCACTGGCCTTCTGTGTTTTATACATATAAGGGGTTTTTGCACCGGCTACTTCTAAGGAACTTAGTTCTAGGAACTAGCCACCAGGGTGGTTTACTAATAGTTCCCCTAGGGCAATTTACCTGGTTGCATTCGCACCGCCAGTAACTCTGAAGTGACGTAAGCTACGCTTGTTGTTGTGACTTTTATTTTGACAGCGCGGCAGACTTTTATTTTGATGGAGCTGAGAACACCAGAGTCTGACCACACAGCGCTCCAATTCTCCATTAGTTTATGATCTGTCTAATACATTATTAGATAGAACTGTTACACAAAGAAAGTAGACAGTATGTGAAAGTATTTGCGTTTATTGTGTGGTTGATGCCCAATGCTGAGCAGAAATACATAATCATGTTTTTCTTGCTCCAAAGTTGCGCTGGATTTTCTCCTTAGTGTAAAGGTTAAGAGATCCATCTATCGCTGTTTTCCATGTTCGTATAGTTAAGTTTGTGGAGTAAATATATAGGCTATAATCTGTGTGTGAAGACGCTTTTTTTTTTTAAAAATGGAGTGCCGATGTTTTGCGTGCGTTCAGCTAATCAGCGTACATTTACATCACTGGTAATCCCTATTCTGCTGGGTTAGACCCTACTCTGAAGTAGGAGCTAAATTAGTTCCCCCAAAAGGAGCTCCTAGAACTAAAATCGTTCCTAGTTCCTGCGGTACGAACATGTAAAAAAAGCGGGTTCTTCCGCCATCAGATCTAGGAAATATGAAATGGTTCCTCCGGTGCAAAAGCCCCTATATAGCATTCACACACCATCACCAGGACGCCATTAAAGCTCAATCGGATGCCCTTTGCTTTAATCAAATGTGCCCCTGAGAAGTTTGTCTTCTATGAGTGCACTTTTATGGACTTCAAAACAGAAACAGCCATTCACTGCCATTATAAAGCTTGGAAGAGCCAGGACTTTTTTAATATAACTCTGATTTTATTTGTCTGAAAGAAGAACGTCATATACACCTAGGATGACTTGAGGGTGTGTAAATCATGGGCTAATTTTAATTTTGGGTGAACTATTGATTTAAGTGAGTTTACTTTTAAAATGAACAAATTCCACAGGGCCAAAAGTGCCAATAGTAATACCTAATAAAAACACACACTTATAATAGATATGCATGTCATGTTGGCCTTAAGTAAACATTGTGACATAATTGCAAAACTTTGCGACAGGCTCAAATTCTATGACAGCAGATTTCTTATGTAAAATCCTTTGCAAGTGCTTGTTCACATATAACCATAATACAGCGCATTGGGAAAGTATTCACAGCGCTTCACTTTTTCCACATTTTGTTATGTTACAGCCTTATTACAAAATGGATTAAATTAATTATTTTTTCCCCTCAATTCTACAAACAATACCCCATAATGACAACATGAAAGAAGTTTGTTTGAAATTTTTGCAAATGTATTAAAAATAAAATACACAAAAATCACATGTACATAAGTATTCACAGCATTTGCTCAATACTTTGTTGAAGCACCTTTGGCACCAATTACAGCCTCAAGTCTTTTTGAGTATGATGATATGAGCTTGGCACACCTATTTTTGGCCAGTTTCTCCCATTCTTCTTTGCAGGACCTCTCAAGCTCCATCAGGTTGCATGGGGAGCATCTGTGCACAGCCATTTTCAGATCTCTCCAGAGATGTTCAAACGGGTTCAAGTCTGGGCTCTGGCTGGGCCACTCAAGGACATTCACAGAGTTGTTCCATAGCTGCTCCTTTGTTATCTTGGCTGTGTGCTTAGGGGCGTTGCCCTATTGGAAGATGAACATTTGCCCCAGTCTGAGGTCCAGAGCGCTCTGGAGCAGGTTTTCATCAAGGATGTCTCTGTACATTGCTGCATTCATCTTTCCCTCGATCCTGACTGGTCTCCCAGTTCCTGCCGCTGAAAAACATCCCCACAGCATGATGCTGCCACCACCATGCTTCACTGTAGGGATGGTATTGGCCAGGTGATGAGCGGTGCCTGGGTTCCTCCAGCCATTCAGGCCAAAGAGTTCAATCTTTGTTTCATCATACCAGAGAATTTTGTTTCTCGTGGTCTGAGAGTCCTTCAGGTGCCTTTTGGCAAACTCCAGATGGCTTTTTACTGAGGAGTGGCTTCCGTCTGGCCACTCTACTATGCAGGCCTGATTGGTGGAGTGCTGCAGAGATGGTTCTTCTTCTGGAAGTTTCTCCTCTCTCCAGAGAAACGCTGGAGCTCTGTCAGATTGACCATCGGGTTCTTGGTCACCTCCCTGACTAAGGCCCTTCTCCCCCAATCGCTCAGTTTGGCTGGGCGGCCAGCTCTAGGAAGAGTCCTGGTGGTTTCAAACTTCTTCCATTTACGGATGATGGAGGCCACTGTGCTCATTGGGACCTTCAATGCTGCAGAAATATTACTGTAGCCTTCCCCAGATCTGTGCCTCAATACAATCCTGTCTCGGAGGTCTACAGACAATTCCTTGGACTTCATGGCTTGGTTTGTGCTCTGACATGCACTGTTAACTGTGGGACCTTATATAGACAGGTGTGTGCCTTTCCAAATCATGTCCAATCAACTGAATTTACCACAGGTGGACTCCAATCAAGTTATAGAAACATCTCAGGGAGGATCAGTGGAAACAGGATGCACCTGAGATCAATTTTGAGTGCCATGGCAAAGGCTGTGAATACTCTTGTACATGTGATTTTTTTTGTAATTGTAACTATAATTGGTGCCAAAGGTGCTTCAACAAAGTATTGAGCAAATGCTGTGAATACTTATGTAATGTGATTTTTGTGTTTTTTAATAAATTTGCTAAGATTTCAAACAAACTTCTTTCATGTTGTCATTATGGGGTATTGTTTGTAGAATTGAGGAAAACAATTATGAATTTAATCCATTTTGGAATAAGGCTGTAACATAACAAAATGTGGAAAAAGTGAAGCGCTGTGAATACTTTCCGGATGCACTGTATATCAGCCACCAAATTGGCAGAACTGAATTGCTGGCATTTCGACAACAGGCCTCTGAAAGGAACAATCTGTATGTGTGAAAGCACCTTTTATCAGAATAATAGTACAACAGACTTGCTTAACTTAACTTGCACGGCACACTAAAAAACAACAACGCAGGAAATAGAACTGTTAACAGCTTTTGCTAATGAAGACAGGATTTACCGTTCGCTCCTTATTTTCGAACACTTCATTGGCCTCCTCAAAGCTGCAGCTCTCCTCGGAACACTCCCTCTCAATGTTGCCTGGCCGGAACTCCTCCAGGAAGCCATTATCCCGTGGAAAACGTTTGAGGAGAGAGTTTGCATCCTTGCCATCTAGAAACGCTGAGAGATTAAAAGAAATCTGTATGTTTTACTGAGAGCAAATTTGTTTCTCTGTTTGTTCATATGTGCGTGTAGTTTACGTACATTTTCCAGTTCATGCCTTTATTGATGGATAAGGCTAGTCAAATACATAAAATCAAAATGGTTTTATGCCGTTCCCATAACATGAGCAATTAATGTGCAAATAAATACATTTTTTGTCAATATTCTGAGAATCATTTTCCATGCATTAATCATTCCATTTATTTTCCATCAATCAATCAATCACCAGAGAGAAGACTGGTGTTTTTACCAGTAGATTAAACATTATGTTTTTCATAATGCACAGATTATTTGTTCACAATTAGGGTTACAAAATGCTGGACACTTTCCATGGGCATTAACTGGAATATATGAGAATTAATGGGAATAAACTGGGAATTTGCAAAATTGCAGGTTAGCCTATAACAGGGAACTTAAATATAGTGGAAAAAAAATATTGCAGTATAATCTTGGTTAAAACAACCAGATTTAATGCAATTTTAGTATAATTTCCACACTATTTCTGTGATGCAAAGCTGAATTTTGCGGGGGGGTTTTAGTCACACGATCCTTTAGGATGATTTGTTGCTCGCGAAACATTTCTTATTATTATGTGTTGAAAACAGTTGTGCTGCTTAATATATTTTTATAACCTGTAATACTTTTCAGGATTCTTTGATGAATAAAGTTTAAAAAAAGAAAAGAATAAAGAGGGGGAAAAAATGCATTTATTTAAAATAGTCATCTTTTGTAACAATATACACTACCATTCAAAAGTTTGAATTCATTCAAAGTCATTTTTCTTTCTTTTTTTGAAAGAAATTAATCATTTTATTTAGCAAGGATGTGTTAAATTGATAACAAGTGATGGTAAAGACTTATATTGTTAGAAAAGATTTCTATTTTGAATAAATGCTGTTCTTTTTAACTTTTTATTCATCAATGAATCCTGAAAAAAAGGATCAGATTCCAAAAAAAATATTAAGCAGCACAACTGTTTCCAACATTGATAATAACTAAGTATCAAAACAGCATATTAAAATGATTTCTGAATGTGACACTGAAATAAATCACACATGTATAACAATTGCTGCAATAAAAATATATTTATTTGACATATTTACTTAATTAGAAGTATTTAATTGGAAAATATATCAATATGCAAAAAAAGTAACTAACATGTCCACTTATGACCAAACAAAATGTTTGTATATGATAATATTTATATAAATTTCCCCAAATTTCATATTAATTCCCATAAATTCCTGTTAAGTTTCCAATTTGGAATACTGTTTTTCCAAAATTCCCCAGATTAAGTTCTCATGGAAAGTTTCCACCTCTTTGCAACCCTATTCACAATACAATATGATCAATAACATGCATCTAGAAAACAGAATTTTCATTTTATGGCGACTTTAAAAATCCATGTGACCCTGGACCATAAAACCAGTCATAAGTCTCACGGGTATATTTGTGGCAATAGCCAACGTATGGGTCAAAATGATCGAATTTTCTTTTATGCCAAAAATCAGTAGGATATTAAGTAACGGTCATGTTCCATTAAGATATTTTGTGAATTTCCTACCGTAAATATATAAAAAATGTATTATTAGTAGTAATGTGCATTGCTAAGGACTTAATTTAGACAACTTTAAAGGTGATTTTCTCAATATTTAGATTTTTTTGCACCCTCAGATTCCAGATGTTCAAATCATTGTATCTCGGCCAAATATTGTCCTATCCTAACAAACCATACATCAATGGAAATCTTATTTATTCAGCTTTCAGATGATGTATAAATCTCAATTTCAACCCCAAAAGAGCTTCGACACATCATATTATATCAAGGTTTTATGTAATTTACCGAGGCGTGTCAAGAATTGCACATCCTGATTTTACCGAGTTAGACGTGTTCCTGGGTCAGCATATTTTGTTGATCCTGGAACAACATTCCAGCCCAAAAATTTTGTCATAACCCTTTACCTACCCCAAAACATAACCCTACCCATAAGTTATCCCTAAAATCAGAGGGAAATAATAACACTGATGTAGAAGCACCAAACCCTGATTGTAAGGCTAAACTTGACATAAACTGTAAACTTGTATCTCAAATCTGATTGGTTGATTAGAATGTTGTTCCAGGATCAAAGATGGTGATCCAGAAACATGTTGCACTTGGTGAAATCAGGTTCTGCTCAATGGCTAGTTGGCTACTAAACCATATCAGCGGTTTAAGATGAAGTGGTTGAAATCTGGTCCTTACCTGCTGCCATACTACCACAAAAGAACTCAATCTGAAGTATTTTGACCTGGGCAGAAGAAAAGAAAGCGTTGAAAAAAGTTATCTCATGTGCATACCTGTTGTTATTCATCATAATTATGGCGTTGACTTTGCTCACAATATTCTAAAATATCAGCTGCAAGCTAGCTTATTTAACTGATATCTTACTATTTAAATCTATATTGCACGTCTAAAGATATGCTGATGGGGGAGGGAGAAGGGGCGGGGGAGGAGGTTCCCATAGTAACGGAGCGGATAGATAGAGCGATGCGAGCTAAATTTATATCACTCGTGCTCGAGCTCACTCCTTAACGAATTGATTTAATTCGCGAGTTACTATCGCTTTGAAAAATATCAGCCCAACGTGATTTCACTTTCATCAATATCTTGAAACCACGTCAAATAAACACATAATAACACGAGTACGAAAAAATAAGACATGCAAAGCATACTTAAAATGCTAAATGCAAAATAGATTTTCTTCTTTTTATAAGTGCAAAGGTTTTTTTGTTTGTTTTTTTAGAAAATATTGACAAAACAGTTCACTGTAATTACATTTTCTAAGGTCATTCTTAAAAGCAAATAGCTTTCTTAAAAGCAAATAAAATATTAATAAGAGACATTGACAGCAGCTCACTATAGTCCTTAGAGGGGCTTTCCGTGTGCTTAAAGAGATATATTTATTAACGCAGCGATATTTTTAGTTGCCATTGGAACACAAGAAAATAACGTGTACATTTGTAACTTATGGGGAGACGCAAAAGAATAATAAAGCCTACCTTCCAGGCTGTAGCAATTGCTAGTCCATTCCATCCCTGTTTCCAACGAGGGAGCACACACATGAGTCATGGATGCCCTTTGATTGACATGCAGATGGGCCAATAGGAGTCACGGATTCCCCCTGATTGTCCAATGAAATTCCACTGTTGATTTCGTACACGCAAAGTCATACTTCTTGGGGAATGGGGAAAATAAACTGGGTAGTGTAGTCTGTGCACACGTATACAGTTCTCTGAAATAGTTTCAAGAAACCGTTGCGTATTTTTGACCAGACATTAATGTTTTATTCTAATCGTCATCGACGCGGAGTGCAAACAAGCGATATTTTAATTAGAGAAAGAGCATGATATCGGGACAGAGTCAGGGGTCCCGTTCGATGCCACGCCTTGTATTAAAAGACAGCATTACCCATAATGCCGACCCTTTAATTCAGCCGTTTGTGATGGAGCCGTGTATGGCAGGCTGAATTGGCATGCAAAATTATGGTTTGACTATCCATAAATATTTTACATAGAACATAGAATTGTATTTCGACTAGTCATAATTATAATTTAACTAGTCAGAATGATAATTATAGCCTAGATCTCTGGATTTATAATTGGGCTAGGAAGAAATCTTATTCGCTAAATATGTTTTGACTAGTCTGTTTAAGATATTTCTAGAGACATCATAGATATCTTCGATTGACAGGCCACACATAAGCAAACGTAATTAGATGTTTTCTAATTCAATTTAGACTAAGCAAAATTATATTTTCATAGGCCTATCTAAATTGCACCCGGTCCATGTCGAATCTGCTGTTGTGTGACGTGAGACTGAATTTACTCAGCTTTTCCCTTACACCAGTGTTCAGTGCTAACTGCTAACAACATACAAACTTTATGTAAGACACAAGGATGTTTTTATGCTCTATAATATAAAACAGTATGATATAAAAGTGTTTACAATGATAAATATTAGAATGTTTAGACCAGGTTTTACTGTGAAATATGGTGTTTATGAATATCTGCTCAAATGTAGGCCTAGATGTTTATAAAGTGCTAAACAATACTATTTTTAATAGTGAGGAGTGGTAGTGTGATCAGATAGTCTGCTTTTGTTCTACTGGATCTACTGGATATATTACTTCCGGGGTTATTAAATAATATCTGAACGCATTCATATGGTAAAGGTCTCTAGAATGCATGTATGTATATGCTGTGATTTTTATTGAATCATGTTGCAAAACGGACCAACTGGAGTGTAATGTTCAATAAAGATAGAGAAACGCAAACTGCTCGTCTGATTTTATTTATCGTTATTATACATTTTGAAAAGACAAAAGTGAAGATCAATGGAATCATACACCAAAAACATGAAATAGCACAAATAGATGCGTGACAGACAATTATAATGCTTCAGAATCAAGGCAGACCCTGTCAAAAAATGTGAGGGCTCATTTAAAAAAGATTATTGCAAGTTAAAAAAGTTAACATGTACCAATGACATTAATTAGTACAGTACGTTGTATGTGGATTTTGCTTTCTGTATCAGTGCAGGTTCTCTCGTGTCATTAAGGTAATAGCCCACAAGGTGGGAGTGTTGTATTGTATTGCAGCAAGAAATCAGTCATGGCGATTATTCTGCTGTTTTCAGTGATTTTATTTATTTATTCATGAGATGTGTTCAAATCCTGTGTTCATTTGGTAATAAATGCTAGCACAATTTAATCCACAGGCAGCATGCAACTGCAACATCATACTTTACAATAATAGTAAAAAAAAACCTTTCTGATTAATTTCTGCATACCATATGTCACTTTTACACGTGCCCCAGCTAGATTTTTATTTTCACACTTTTGAATTACTTCTGTATAAAGCAGTTTAAAATTACCCAAACACACAGGACCTTTATTATAAAATTCTTAGACAAAATTGCAAATGACAAGTTTCCACAATAGGATTGGTTAATGTTTAAGGTGGGGCTTAGCAAAACATTTCAGATAAAGTAATTTTGACCAGTAAGAATGTTAATTCAGGAGATGGGTAACACAAAAATTACCCAAATACTGGAAAAATAACCCCAAAAACTCAACCCAGGATTTACATAACACAAGATTTTTTAGAGTGTGGAATTGGAATTTTGACTAGTCAAAACTAAATTATGACTAGTATAGCCAGGGGTATTAAATGCTAAAACGGCTTGCCATATTAGTGTGAATTTTGTAATATCAGTATGTCACAAGGTTACAAAATCCAACCCTTTAAACTCTCTTTTAAATGTAATTACCAAATTGGGTTGACCATCCTAAATGTCCAGCAACCTTCTGAAGTTTTCAGTAACTAAATGATGTATATTAAACCCAGCTACTTTTGTACTGAATATTAATTATGTTAAACCGCTTTCCTTATAGTGAAGATAAAGTGAAGATAGTGAAGCCTTTTAAAAAAAAACTGTACTTGAAGATAAAACAATATTAAGCGAGTACACTTTCTTGACTATGTTTCTTAACGCACAATGTCAGTACATTTTAAATCATTATGTTTTAATAAACTTCTGTGAAAGAAGTACTTATTTTGACGCGTTGACTAACATAAAAAAGCACTTGATTATAATGTCTCATTTGAAAGTTATATGGTATTTTATTTTATTTATTTAAAGGTATTTTAAATGTAGTAAATTGCAACTTCATCATTACAAATGTGTAATTATACAAATATATTTTACATTAAATATGTTTAGTTTACCATAAATGCTGAAGTACACTTTAGCACTTTTTAAGACAATAAACGTAATTATAAAAGACGTACTCAAGTCTTAAGGGTCAAAGCTCTCTTAAGTTCAATAACTTTAAATTTGAATTAAGCTACATTTTCATTTAATTGTAAATAGCATAAGTGTCCGAAAACATTACATTCAGTTTGCACTTATGTATTCCTTTAAAGTACATTATTTCTGTAATTAATACTCATTTTAAAGTATTCTAAAGTGCACTTCTTTTTCACAAAGGGTTTGCATATACTTTTACAGTGCCATTCTATTTTTATGGAATTTTTATTATTATTCAAGACGCATTTTTTGGTAGGTTTTGAAAATGTCCTAATAAGGTCAAATGAAGGCAAGAAAACGAATGTTTCATTTATGTAGGAAACAAATATGTTACACCTTTATATGAAAAGCAGCTTTTTCCGTTGCCAAAATATTCCGAAAATACAGCCACTTCAGTGTCCTCCTAAGAAACAGTTTTTTCCTCTATGTCTGTTCATAGATAAAGCAAAGCCATCAAGTCAGGCCTCTGTTGACTTCACAGGAAGAGCCAATCTTGAACATCAGACATTCTTAGGGGGACATTGTCATTGCGTACAGTGCCCTTTATCAAACCTCTTTTGTTTGAAACACGGACAAACAGCAGAGCCACTTCTAGTCAGCAGATAGTGTCAGAGAACATCAAAGGACGCGAGCCAGTTCAAAAAAAGAGTCCTATCTGAAGCACAGATCCCAAACAGACAAGGTTTGCACTCATTTAAATAGATTTTATTTGAAATCAAAAGTACAAAAGTAGAAAAATATGCCATAAATACATATATACATACAATGTACATAAATCATAAGTTAGGGATGGGCAATAGAATAAAAATTGCATTTTATATACAAAAGAACGTTGGAATCCTGAGATCGCTCTGAAACAACAATTCCCAATGTGGGAGTGCATTTTCGCTGTTCCCAACAGGAAATACATTTATGCAAGCCCTCTGCATTAGCGTAACTAGTGTTTCCTGCATAAAACAATCAGTAAAGTCATTCTGGTCGTGCTTTAGATGCTCACGAGACAGACCATGTCCGTGCACTGAATTATTGATGGCACGACTTCTCTAATAGAGCGCGATGTGGCATTATCCAGTGTCTATGTTAAATTGATGAACTTTTCCTCAGAGTGGTCGCATTCGCAGAGACGGCGGCGGGTGAGGGAGGACGCTCAGTTGTAACTGGTGAAGTGACTGTTAAGTTTAAGACACTCCTCGTCGTCGCTGTCGTCATCTTCGTCGCAGCTGTCCTCCTCCTCCTCCTCCTCGCTGTCTGACTCATCGTAGAAGTTAATGGTGGCCTGCACTGGGAAATTTCTGAGCAGGGCCTGGCCGTCGCTGAAGAGGTAGTCGTAGGATTTCGATCTTGGCCAGTACAGCCTAAAAGTGTGAAGTAATAAATGGGTAAATACACTGGTGTAGAAACACTTTTACATTACAAAGCTGTTTTATTATAACTTGGCAAAATAAGCCTTATTCGGAACAGATTAGGGTTTTAGTGCTAGAAGAAAATCACGTTGCAAAACAAAACCATTGCTCAAGCGAAAACGAAATGTGCACTGACCTGACAGGGTGCTGGAAAGATTGCATCTTGCCATCTGTTGTAGTGTTACTGGGCACTTCTGGCCTGGAGTAAGGCTGGAAAGAGTGAGAAAAGACGTGTAAGACCACATGCGCAAAAACCCAACTCAAACAATGCTTCCTGTCCAGTGTTTATGAGGTGCCAGCTTTGTGGGTGTATAACACCCTGGGCAGGATGCGAAAGCTGTGACATGGAGGGTGTCAGGCTAAAGTGTTTGTGGGAAACTGCCTCCAACTCCCTTTCCCAAACCTAGAGGTGTCTGCTTAAATCTTGGCAAGCGAGCTAGCTGTTTTCCCCTACACCTCGTCTCTGGGCACAGACTCAGTGTTCACACTCAGACAGTGGTGCCATATGGCTGAGCGTCTCAGTGCTAAAACTGCTCTCAGTTTGCCTTTGCAATGGCTCGGTGTCAATGAAACAGCTCAACAGTCGCACCTTCTGCTGCCTAATGCTCACCACATGCCTGTCTGTCACCTTAAAACTACCTGCTGCTGCTGCTTTAAAAAAATAATTTACAAGTCCCATGCAAAAATATATATATATGCATAGCCTAATAAATAGCACTGTGGTGCCGTTGGTAGAGGTGCAGGGGTTCATTACGGTACCATGTGTTTTCTGAGCTTAATAACATTCCTAAACAGATGGAAATTCCGTTGAAATATCAGGATTGCAGTGGTGGAAAAACTTACACAAGCCAGCTTGGTTTTCCGGTATTCAGTTTGTGCATCTTTTCTGGTCGCGAGCCACGGTCTCCACAGGGAAGCTGGGCTGTGGATCGAATGATAGTAATATTTTAGCTGTGCATTTAACAGTCAACATTTCAATATAGCATAGAATAGAATAGAATAGAATAGAATAGAATAGAATAGAATAGAATAGAATAGAATAGAATAGAATAGAATGCTCACCTGCTGGACTGCTGGATCTTAGTGTTCATGGTATTGGAAATAGGAGCGGCAAAACACACCGAATTCATCTTTCTCTCTCTCTCTCTTTCTTTCTTAGTCCCAAATAGTCCTGTTTTGGAAGATCTCCGAGCGGTGGACGCTGTGGATGAGTCGGGAAGCGAATGAATGAAGGAGATTCGCTCTCGGGGTTTATATGGAGCTGGTGCTGCAGGGGCGGGGCTGGGCGAGGGTGCCGATGCCAAATGATCCGAGGTTGTTTTGAGAGGGGGTTTACCGGTGTTTGCCAAATGATTTGGGATAGAGACTGCTATGGACATTTTGGTGTGAAGACTTCTCCAGTTGTATAAACAGTGCGCCCCAGCGTGAGGGTGAGAAATGTGGTACCGTGAGGTTATTGCAACAACACCGAGGGGCAAACTTGCACACCATCTGCGAGAAAGACGACGGGGGGCGACACAGGAGGATTGGGACCATATATAATTCAGTTAGTTAGGTTTCGAGGCTACATTAATTCAAGGAGTATTTTTTTTTTAAAAGTGTCTAACATCTCCTTGCTGTTCCATAGACTATATTGTTATGGAAATACAACATATTATTTTCTATCAATTCCCCATATATAGGCATAGCCTATATGCAAATCATCTTTTTTATTTTTTATTTTATTTTTTTTATTTACAGTTTTTGTTGACATAACATTTTACAAAAAAAAAATGTTCCGTGTGTTAGGATATTATCTAGAAGTGATGCAGGCCTGCAATTCCATCAAAAAAAGAATAGCCTACTCACTCCGTTATTGAACATTGTATTATTTTGTTAGGTAACCCTAATACCATTTTGATTTGTACAGCAACCGTTTGATTAATATATAGCCTAAACTGAACGAAAAGAAGCGTTAAATTCTCCATACACCATGTAGTTTCATGAGCTAAAATGCCTAACCCGTTTCGTTTTTTTTAATAGCCTAAATTGGCTATTTTTATTGAGCTAGTTAAGGTTACACATCAATTTGTTAACACGCAAATTAATTCTTTAAAAATCATAGAATGTTAAAAATCTTTATTTTAAAATAAACTTTAGGCGTAGGTTATCTAATGACCCGTCTCTGCTGCCTGTTGATTCTTTAATTAGGCCTACAGCCCAACAGCTGATCTGAAAACAGCTCTTAACTTAAACACTTGCAAGGATTCCTCAAAAGCTGAAGAACTAAAGCCGATCCGCGGTCAGTCCGAGCGCGTCTGGCGCTGTTTGTCTAAAAGCACGCGTTCACACTTCAGCCCGTTAAGAAGGGTGCAAAATATCTCACTAAGCGAATTTAATGAGGTCCTAATAGGGGCTTGATGGACTTCGTCGCTCCATTTGGAGGAGCAAATTTGCGAGCCTGCGTCACTCCGACCTCCTATAGAGCCAGCAAACTGACCCGCGTCAGGCAAACGGCACAAATGGACGACGCTAGATAGCGACGACGAGCTATCGCTAAAACATACAGATGAGATAACAGATAATACGATTCAATCAATTAACGCTTGTGTTTTCATTCACTTTACTAATCTAATTAGTAAAAGAGGCGAAGGACAAACGCCGTCTTGCAAATATATGGTAAAAGGTTAATTCCCTCAGTCATTTTGAAGGCCTAGGCCTATATTGTAACTTTATAGGCCTATTTGTCAAATGACTGAGTGCAATAGCTACATTAGATTAGCTACACAAATCAAAGTAATTAAAGGGTCAAATGATAGATAGATAGATAGATAGATAGATAGATAGATAGATAGATAGATAGATAGATAGATAGATAGATAGATAGATAGATAGATAAGGTTAGGTTAACTCAGTGGTTGTTGGTGCTATAGCCTATCTCCCAGAATGTTATACACATTTGTCTTCTACAAATATAACTTAGGCCTAATTGGATGTGTATACTACACAATTACAGATTATGTGAGTTCATGTCTAACACAAAGAGTTCTGTTACAAACCCACTACTCGGGTGAGTTGTAGACTGGATAGATGTAACAATGAGAGGTAATTTGCTGAAATAAGATCCACACAATCTAAATGTATACAAAGAATGATCAGTTTTGAATAAAGTGAACAATTTAAAGTGACAAAAACATTGTATTATATTACTTCTATTAGGCTACTTCAAATTTAGTTTGTGTGAGTGTGTATAACATTATGTTGCCATCCACCAATTTTTATGTAAATTTTGGGATATAACATAAAAAATTCTGGATGGAAATTCCAAGCATAAATTCTAAAAATGTGCACACACACACAAAACTGTATGTGCTCAGTTGATGCGGATATTGTTTTTAATCAATGCATAAACAATGGTGGAAACACATTTACCACATAAATCCCTCAATTTGCAACAAAAAACTGCAGATAACTGGATTTATAGGATATTATTCATCATAATTTTTAATGAACAAAACCCACCCTAAACAGCCATAACTTAGCTAACTGTTTAAGCATGTGGGTTTGAAGTTAGCATATAGAGAAAAAGCTACTTTAGATAATATAAGTCAAATCTACGATGCAATGATTACTAGGCAAAAAAATAATCTTAATACAGATTTGTACTTTCTGTCCTGAAAATCAGTTTGTAGTCATAAAATCCCCAGTGTTGCTCACAGTCACATGCCAGATAATGCGAGTGTATGATATTGATGGTCAAACTGACAGTGTTACAAAACTCCCCGGTCTCCCCTACCACCAACCTGCAAGTTGATCAATTCTCTCTAATTCCATTATCAATTAAATTACTGAACAATAAGTAATTATTAGTTCGTGAGGGAGGGAGGGGGCGGGTAGATGTGTAATGTGTTGGGTATAGATAGATAGATAGATAGATAGATAGATAGATAGATAGATAGATAGATAGATAGATAGATAGATAGATAGATAGATAGATAGATAGATAGATAGATAGATAGATAGATAGATAGAAGCACAGAGCAGAAGACAGTGAGGGTGGCAATAAGAGGTATATGTTGTTTATTCTGTTCATTTGGGAGTGTTCTGGCGTATGGGGGTCTGTCTAGTCCCAGTCTGTTTTAACATTTGCTGATCTCAGAGCCTTGGAAACCCCCTGCCACTAACGGCTCTTAAAAATCTTCTCCCCCATGGTCAGGAATGTCAGTAATCACCAGCCTGCTGCTCCCCAAGCCTGACCAATGTGTTTTCTTTAAAGCAAGTCAACACAAATCTTTAATTTAAAATAACAAGTAATGGATTAGTTAGAGCACGCATGCAGTGTATATGAAGATGTGATTTGTTCTTGTAATTAATATAGAGTCAAATTATAATTTTTTCTGTCTTTTCTTTTTTTTTATGAAAGATGTGAACTAATATCAGACTGACACTGAAGTGTCAGTTTAAACTGTTTAGTTTAAAGAAATGTCTTGCTCGCTAACATTGATTAATTGGTCCGATTAAGTTATGTTTTCAAAATATTTTAATAATGCGGTGGCCGGCCCATAACCTTTCCCTCAAGCCAAGATTGACTTAATCATTTAGATCACTGTGTATAAATTCCAAAATACACGTAATGGATTATTTCTGAGGAAATTCCATGGCTTATTTCAATGTTCACCAATTTCTCACATCTCAGCTTTAGCCTACTTTTTAAAACACGCACGTCTGCTGTTAGAAATTGAGGAAATAATGGTGAAACTGAACTTAAACTATGAGCAAATAAGAGGAAAATATACTTGTATGAATACAGTATGTAGCCTATATTATACTTTTTAAATCTGTCTTTTAAAGTGTGTATTCTGACATTGTGAATGTAAAAATAGAAAATTAGATAAATTCTACAATGCCTCCTTTTATAATATTCACTTACAATGTTAAAAGTGATATAATGATTGACAGTATAATATGAATGTTAACAACTTTGTTAAGTTCAATCAAACAACACTCTTTACATTAAACTATGGCATTAAATAGAGCTTGAGCAATTTGGGTTGAATGCTTTTCATAAAGCCACAGGAGACCCTCATTGACCCGGAACAATGTTTCTCAACTGCCTCCCTCATTGTTAACGAGTCAAAAGACAATACTAGCATTATTATCACAGAAGATTATAAACCCTTTTATTACACTAAAATTGCATTTCTACTGCAACTATAAGCATTTCAGATAAGTTTAGTTGCCTTTAAGTTAAATGATCTATGACTCTTGAACTAGAGCTGGAGTGATGCACATCTCCTGTCATCTGACTAGTGAAGTGGAAAAGTGCAATTTAGAATGTCTCACAAATGTTGCCATCATCCTGTGAATAAGATTAGGAAAATGGTCTCTTCATTAAAGGTAGGGTAGGTAGGATTTGGTTAAAAAACTTTTTTTCCAAATTTGTTTAAACTTTCTTTGTATATCAATACATAATTAAAATGTAAGTACTCAGAAAAAGAAAGTATAAAAATTGAGTGTCTGTAGACCTCTCACGACTGTTTTAAAGACAGCTCATTATTTCCATTCACTCCACCTTCTCCCTTCTGGGCTCTTTCCAAAACCACGCCCCCAAATCACATGAACGCGCTACGCCGACCACGATCAGCTCAGCTGGAAGACGCATTATTTACCTGAGGCGAGCGGAGAAGAAGTGCATGTAGTGACATCATGTCAGAATCACATGTAATAAAAAATCTAACTTTATCATTATGAATATAAACAAATAAGATGTCTTTTAGTAGCTACTCACTATCAAGCTAGAATAACGATACTGGTAAAGTTTAAAATACACAAACAACACAGTGTCTACGACACACACAGATACAAGATAAAAACATCAACATAAACATTGGTAGAGTATATAAAAACAAACCAAGGGCCGAAATAAACGTGCAGGTAAAGTTCCCGGTGAACATGGTAAAAGAGTTTAGACAGAGGGTAGTAGCTAAAGCTAACTTAGTTCTAAAAAAAGTTCCTGGATGCGGTGTACTAGCTTTTACACATGCATTTTGTTATCTAAAGTTACATTTTGCGAAATTCAACACGACAGCGATCAACTTGAGCTAAGCATATTGAGTATTTATCATCTCTACTAATGGTTCGCTAAGTGTATAACATTGTAACTTTATGCTAAGTAATGTTATGTTAGCTATATTAGGCAGCTACGTGTGCTAGTGAGACATGCTTCATGAAAACATAAACCAAAAAAATGAATAATCAAAATGAAAGATTACCTGTCCAGCAGAAATACTGCCTCTTGAACTCAAATCAAACGGGTGCGCCAGGGTTGCCAGGTTTTCACAACAAAATCCGCCCAATTGCTACTCAAAACTAGCCCAAAACAAGCCCAATCGTGTTTCTCCGGTAAAAATCGCGTTTGGGGGGTAAAATTTGTGTCTTTTTGGTAGGGCTGCCTGCTAAAATTCGCAAATCCCGGGGCAAAATATCACATAATTGGGGTCGCTTCAACCCGCGGACATGAAAAACAGCCCGCGGCAACAGTGTTTGAAGTAGCCCGACTTGGCAACAGTGGGGCACGCGCATGTGGGCAGATCCTGAGCAAAAGCGGCGGTAGCCATGGTAGCGAGAGAGAGTGACAGTCGCCCAAGCCAATCACTTGTTTCGGCCCGAACGAAAATAATGAGCGGTGTTAATTGCAGATTAAAAAGTCTAGAGTCACTCGATTTGTATACTCTCTTTTTCAGAGTACTTAAATTTTAATTATGTATTGACATATAAAGAAAGTTTAAACAAATTTGGACAAAAGTGTTTTAGATCATTCTTACCTACCCCACCTTTAATGCCTATATTCACACTGTACTGTTTAACTGAATCCACATAAATGCATGCATCTAATTGAATAAATATACTACTACTCTTAAAAATGTTCTTTATTGACATTAAAAAGGTTCTTTATTGACATGGTTCCACAAAGAACCTTTAACTTTCCACCACGCAAAAGTTTCTTTATAGTGGAAAAGGGTTCTTTCTAAAATGTTCTTTACACTAAGAAAAATTGGTTATTTTAAGAACTGTTTACTGAAAGGTTCTTTTTTTCTTCTATGGCTTCGCTGCGAAAATCCCATTTCGGAACCTTTAATTTAAGAGTTTAATTTATGAGAAAACTAGTATTTTAGCCCTAAAATGGCCGACGTATCATGGGGGATACAAACATTGGAGAGGCTGTGGGAAGAGGCAGGGAAAGTAGGTTTCATGTTGAAAGGGCGTTTATTGTGAATATTTAGATACGGTGACTTTGTTCATACATTTTTTGTTTAGCTCACGGGCAGCATTTAAAAACAACATGACCACCTGTATTGGGAAATCATGATATATTTCACATATTTACAATATTTGGAGGGGCACTTACAGTGTACATGTTTAAAAAGTTGTTGTTAAGCATTAGCTTATTACGTTTATGATTACATTTTTCATAATCTATCTGTAAAAGTTTGTATCCCCCAGGATACGTTGCCCATTTGGGGGTATAAATTAATTGAAAAAAAAGAATGTGTATTACAACATTTTAGCCAAATCTTTAAAACATTTATTCTCTCATAACTTAAACCAAACATCCTTTGTAAAATTATGTTGACCAATAAGTATAATGCCTATTTATGAATAAGGTAAAACCTACTGTATCATATTTAATATGTACATTTCTAGGGCCTATAAATTGTCAATATGACCAACATTTTGCTGAAAAATGTGTTGTACACAATCTACTTCATGCCTTCTGTTCTGTCCTCTTATTGAGAGTTTATACTTTTTTATGTCTTTTTTGCTCAGGAATGAATGATTTTTATAAAGTAAATGTATAAGATAAACATTTGCTGGACTGAAGCAACTTGGGTTTACTTAACTATTCATATACCATTTTAAAGTCAAATTAAAATTGTAATGTGTGTGTGTATGTTTGTTTATATAAATGTCCCCACAAGGATAGTAAAACCTGAGATCACCCCATAATGTAAATGGATTCATAAACATACTAAATAATGTTTTTTTGAAAATGTGTTTGAAATATGATACTGCAATTCAATTTGAGAGATGGACAAATAAATGTTCCCCAAAAGCCTGTTGTGTCATATTTGACATTTACATTAACATGAAGAAATGTAAAAAGAAATTAAAATGTTTTTGATAAAAAATAGTATATGAATAATCAAGTAAACCCAAGTTGCTTCAGTCCAGTAAATATTTATCTTATACATTTACTTTATAAAAATCGCTACAGATTTATGAGCAAAAAATTACTTGATAAAAAAAAAAAAGTATAAACTATCAATCAGAGGACAGAAGGCATGTAGTAGATTGTGTACAAGAAGCAACGTTTTGGTCATTTTTAGGCACGCATTGCCAAACAAGCATTTCTTTTATCCTGGGTGATACACAAACACATTTTTTTTTTTTTAATCATGAAATTGTATTATTTGTGTCCAAATAAATTAATTTCTCTTTACGGTCTTGCACTTTTTAGGATTAAAATAATCCTATAAAATATTCCATGGTAAGGCTGACCTCCACTCAGGGTCAGTGTCCAGTAATGTTCATTCAGTGACCCAGTCATTCTCACTTCTACACAAGCATCACACCTCTACTCTCACACGCTCTGTGGCTCCATGTCCCAGGACCAGCATCAGTGTTCCCAGATCAGCACCAACATTCTCACTTCTCAAATCTGAAGCACCCTGATTCACATTCATCGTTCATTCATCAGTAGCATTCGGATAGAACCCGCAAACCGAATGAGATTAGCCAAGTTTCAAGTTTATTTGCCATTTGTACATGCACAGCCCATACGACCGCATGGGAATTTTTTTGAGCTGAGCTTAGAGTCAGCAGTAAAAAAAGATTAGAAAAAAATTAATGATAAAACGCTGTTAAGACTGTACACACAATGGATAAACACTAAGAAAGTACAATAAAATACACATGCTATAAAACACTGTTACTTTCATATAAGATTATTGCACATTTTGCAGTTAACTTTGTCCTGAGATGATAAAAAGTCAACAGATATATAATGAAACAAGCAAAAAGTAACCATAGAAGAAAGTATCTATATGTCAGAGATAAAACATTGTGAAGATTTATCTTACATATCTGATCTAGACATAGTTTTCCTTGTGTTATGGCATTCAAATGTCATATGACTCCAACAGGGGGCGCTCCTTCTGCTAAAACAAAAGATGAACCGAGTCTATTTAAGTCCTTTGTATTTAGAATTACTAAATGCAGCGTTTACCTGATCATCCATCATAAGGCTGACCTCCGCTCAGGGTCAGAGTGTCCAGTAATGTTCATTCAGTGACCCAGTCATTCTCACTTCTACACAAGCATCACACCTCTGCTCGCATCTGAGGAGGTGTGTGTGGACGACACCAGACCTCACACCTCAGTCAGCACACTTCTCTCACCCGCTCTGTTGCGCCGTCCGTGTCCCAGGACTGGCATCAGAGTTCCCAGATCAGCACCAACATTCTCACTTCTCAAATCTGAAGCACCCTGATTCACATTCTCAATCATCATAGCATTCTGATAGAACCCTGAAACTGAATGAAGATTAAACATAAGAAATATCTCCAACAGGGGGCGCTCCTTCTACTCAAAAAGATTTCCTGAGTCTATTTAAATCCTTTATATATTTTAGGATCACTTAAGAACACATTTATGAAAAATATGAACATTTCACAAATTTGCACTTCATTTTATTTTTGATTGGTTTAGTTTTTAGTTAGATTATGTTTTTTCTAACCATCTGCAGAAAGGCTCGAAATGGAATGGTTCATGATATTCATACTCCTAGTGGCATCATATAACACCAAAGATCAATGTTTTTTTGTGTGTGCTTTTATGTAGGCCTATAACAAACGCTTGTTTCTGCCACAGGGTAAAAACACAAAAGGTAATTGCGACTTTTTATCTCATAATTCTGACTTTTTTTTCTCGCAATTGCATGTTTACATCTCGCATTTCTAATTCAAACTGGACATGGACGCCCTCT
Source organism: Gobio gobio (assembly GCF_949357685.1). Lineage (NCBI taxonomy): Eukaryota > Metazoa > Chordata > Actinopteri > Cypriniformes > Gobionidae > Gobio > Gobio gobio. The sequence continues at coordinate 19,422,135 of NC_137107.1, read as the reverse complement.
CAAGTCAAAAATTTGATGCAACAAACTCGTAATCTCGATTTCAGAAGTGGGAAGTTTACGATAGTAGCCTACGTGAAGGCAGCATTAGACAAAAAGTCAGAATGGCGAGATGTGCTATAAACTTGCATTTGCGTGTTATAAAGTCCAATTCTGAAAAAGGTCTGTTCACAATTCTGATATTTTCATTCTTTTTACAGTTTAGAAAAAAAGTTTGCTATGGCCCGGTTTCACAAACAGGGTTTAGATTTAGCCAGGATTAGGCCTTAGTTCAATTAGGACATTAAGCTTTTATAAATATTTCTTAGAAAAAACATTACTGGTGTGTATCTTGAGGCAAAACAATGGCACTTACATATTTTAAGATACCTCAGTGCAAATTCCTCCAGTTAAAACAGTTCAAACATGCATTTGGGACTATAGCTTAAAGGGATAGTTCACCTAAAAATGAAAATTAGCCCATGATTTACTCACCCTCAAGTCATCCGAGGTGTATATATGACATTCTTCTTTCAGACGAATAAAATCTGAGTTATATAAAAAAAAATTCTGGCTAATCCAAGCCTTATAATAGCAGTAATAGTTGCTCTGTTTTTGAAGTCCATAAAAAATGCATCTGTCTGTCAAATAACATGCTCCACGCGGCTCCGGGGTGTTAATAAAGGCCTTCTGAAACGAATCGATGCGTTTGTGTAAGAAAAATATCAAAAATTTAAAAAATATTTCATTTTTTTCTATGGCTTTGCATCAGCCTTCCCTGCGCCATCACTTCCGGCGAATAAGGTCAAAATACATGCAAAATACCGGCTCGATCATAGACATATCGATAGATTCCTCATTAGTGCCTGCGCGGATCGGTCGAATGAGGCATCTACGTATATATATCTTTGATCGCGCTAGTATTTTGACCTTATTCGCCAGAAGTTATGGCGCTGATAAAACTAGAGGACATTCGTCTGATAAGAGGTAAAAAAAATAACATAAATACTGTTTGGTTTCTCGCAGAAACCGATCGCTTTGTGTCTTAAGACATCAATGTGTCGCCACGAGCCGCAGGGTTTAATATGGATTCGTATGTCTATGTGTTTTTACTCTCATTGTTCTCATACTCTAAAATATCCCCATTCGCATGCATTATACGACTATCACACTGCAACGGTTGGAGTTAAAAATCTTAATTTGTGTTCTACTGAAGAAACAAAGACACCTATATCTTGGATGCCCTGGGGGTAAGCAGATAAACATCAAAATTTCATTTTTGGGTGAACTATCCCTTTAAGCCTTGTCTGTGAAACCAGGGGTAAATCTCTCTATTCTGACTTTATTTCCCAGAATTGCGACTTTATTTCTCAGAATTGCGACTTTATATCTCGCAATTCGGACTTTATAACTCGCAATTGTGAATTTATATCTCACAATTCTGAGGAAAAAGTCAGAATTGTGAGATAAAAAGGCGCAGTTAACTTTTTTGTGGCGGAAACAAGCTTCCATACTGATCTTATAACAGATGTGGAAGCAAAACTTTGAACTTTAAAGCTACGTTTGAGGAGAAGAATTTAAGCGTAAAAGCGTAAATTCTGTTCCTCACCAAAAATATTGCCACAGAAGTCAAATGCTACTATGTAGGCCTATTTGACCCTGCTAGAAATTTTACGTTCTCAGAACGTCTCCGCTGGTGTCAAGGTTATCGCCTGGTAATGTTCCTAGAACGTTCCGAGACTGTCATGATGTGGAGTTTTTCAAAGGGTTGGGGTAGGCCTACATTATTTGGCAGACCTTCACAGAATATTCAGGACGATCTAATGTTTAGGGGACCCTTACTATAGGACGTTCCCTCTACACATTCCCATAATGTTTGCAGGAGGTTTAGTGGACCAACCTAGAATGTTATTTATCGGTCCTATTTAGACCCTTCCATCTTATTTACTGAATGTTTTCAGAACATATTTGTGTGAATCTATGTACACTGGGCTGCTTTGCAAATGAGGGTCAGTAAAACACAGGATTTGCACTAAATTTGTATACCAACCCTTTGTGATCCAACTTCATATCCAGGACACGCAAGTACTGCAGTCTGCACTTTATAATGTGTGTTCGCAAATCGCTTTTCTGAATGTGCTAATGTGGCTAAAGTTACCATTGTCTCTTACTGTATTCACAGAGACTTATTATTTTTAGCCCGAAAATGCACACCGCCTGTACAATTAAGAAGCACACTTTTATTACTTCTTAAAAATACAACTAATGACATCGCTCTTATCTCTGTGAATACAGTCAGAGGCAATGGTAACTTTAGCCATATTAGCCGTCAGCCAAGGAGAAGTTGGACAAATAGTTGGTATTGATCCATCTTTGAGAAGTAAATCCTGTTTTACTGACCCTCATTTGCAAAGCAGCCCAGTGTACAATGATTCACACAAACATGTTCTGAAAACATTCAGTAAATGTGATGGAAGGACCTAAATAGGACCAACAAACAGCATTCTAGGTTGGTCCCCTAAAGGTCCTGCAAACGTTTTGGGAATGTAGTGTAGAGACCAGTGCACTGAACAAGATATGTCGCAGCGTAGTCCCGAATAAAACGTCCCCTTCTGACTAACAACCGTATAGGAACGTTCTGTTAATGTCCTAAATGTCCTCTTTGTAACGTTGTTGTGTGACCAAAGAATAGCCAATATTGAACGTCCCCCTAAAGTCGTATAAGGAACGTTATTATATGACCAACAGAGGATCATGTGGGAACGTTCTAATAACATCCCAAATGTCCTCTTTGTAACGTTGCTATGGAACCATAGAATAACCAAAATGGAATGTCCCCCTAAAGTCATATAAGGAACCTTGAACTGCAGCACTTTCATAAACAAAAGAGGACATTTTAGGAACAACCCGTGTCACATTTAGAGAACTTTTAGGGAACATTGCGCAAGGTCACAAGAACGTCGCCTCCTACTGGGGACCCTCCTTGGTGATGATTTTTAAATTATTTTCGGAATGATCACGTAGACTATAAATGCTTTTATGGAATGAGAAAGAGCACAAGAACATTTACTTTTGTGTTCCACAGAAAGAAGAAAAAAAGTGACACAGGTTTGCTGAGTAAATGATGATGGCACCTGGATGGCATTTTTAGACTATCATTACATGTAGCCACAAAAAATGCTATATTTTCCTGATCATCCATCATAAGGCTGACCTCCGCTCAGGGTCAGAGTGTCCAGTAATGTTCATTCAGTGACCCAGTCATTCTCACTTCTACACAAGCATCACACCTCTGCTCGCATCTGAGGAGGTGTGTGTGGACGACACCAGACCTCACACCTCAGTCAGCACACTTCTCTCACCCGCTCTGCTCTCTCTACATGACACCCAGTTACACACTCAGAACCTGCATCACTGTTCCCACATCAGCACCTTCACTCGAATTAACACTGACCCCGCTTCAACCCACAACTATTTACTACAGACTGTCTCAAAATGACTTTATTATATTTATTATATATACACTGACAGTCAAAAGTTTGGAATTATTAAGATTCTTTTACTTTGAAAGAAGTCTCTTCTGCTCACCAAGGCTGCATTTATTTGGTCAAAAATACAGTAAAAACAGTAATAGTGAAATATTATTATGATGTAAAAGAAATGTTTTCAATTTTATTATATTTTTCTGTAAATATTCCTTTGATGGCAAAGCTGAATTTTCAACATCATTCCTACAGTCTTCAGTGTCACATGATCATTGAAATTATCCTGAAATCATTCTGATTTGCTGCTCATTAAACATTTCTTATTAAAATGATCAATGATGACAACCGTTGTGCTGCTAAACTTTTTGGGGCAAACCGTGATATACCACCATTCAAATGCAAATGAGATAAAAAAAAAGAAAAAAAGAAATTAATATCCCACTTTTATTCAACAAGGATGCAATACATTGATAGTAAAGTCATTAATGTTACAAAAGATTTCTACAACAATATGAAGTAGCAAAAACGGTTTTTAACATTTTACCATTATTAATCCAAATCAGTATATGATAATGATTTTTGAAGGATCATGTGACACTGAATACCGGAGTAATGGAAGTGTAAAAGCGTTTAAACAGTTCTTTAAATTGTAATAATACCTCACAATATGACTATTTTTTACTGTATTTTTATCAAATAAATGCAGCCTTGGTGAGCATAAGAGACTTTTTTCAAAAACATTAAAAAAAATCTTAATTATTCCAAAAATTTTGATGGTAGTGTGTGTGCATGAATGGAATCAGTTTGTCAACCCATATGTATTTGCCAGGAATATCAGTGTGTAAAATGTATATTTTCTGTGAATAAATTAGTGCATAGACGGCGGTATAAGAAGCCAGCAAAATTCTATTTATTCTTGAAGGTTATTTCTTCAATTAATCAATTAATAAAATAATTTAATAAAGCCAATTGCTGATGAAGATTATCTGTGCAATACATTATGTTAATACAAAATGTCAGTAACCAAACAGTTGATGGACCCCATTGATTTCCATAGCATGGAAAAAATACTATGAAAGTCAATGGGGCCCATCAACTGTTTGGTTACTGACATTCTTCAAAATATATTTGTTTGTGTTCAACAGAAGAAAGAAATTCATACTTATTTGGAACAACTTGAGGGTGAGTAAATGATGACAACATTTTCATTTCTGGGTGAACTATCACTTTAAGCAACGACCGTCTAGTGACCCTGTTCACTCATGCGCTCCTCGCACCTCTGGTCTTATCTGAGGAGGTGTTGAGCTGACACCAGCCCTCGCACTGCAGATCACCACCATTCTGCTCACTTTCTGCTCGGACACACATGCCCAGGTCAAGACCCGGAGCCAGAGCGGCCATTCCCACATCAGCACCTACAGTACTCTTGACCTGGACGCTGACCTCTCAGACGTACACATTCCAGCACCCTTGATTTCAACCATTTTGTCTGTTACACATAGCCAAAATATATATTTTTTCAAGGTACATAAGCCAAATGAGCCTCATTATACTAGCATCGCATTTTTTTTAAATATTTGTAAATAAAGCCACTATTTAATAATGTCTGTAAAGTCTTAATATATTATCTGGATATATATATATATATATATCACCGTCCAGCTAGGCTCATTAACAATAATTCCATCTTGACATGCCAAACGACTAAAGGTAATGTTTGAAGATCAGCTGACATTTAGAGAGCACATTACAAAGATAGCACGGTCATGAAGGTTTGCACTGCACAGCATCAGGAAGATCATGCCCTTCCTAACTGAGCATGTTACACAACTTCAGGCCCTTGTCATTTTTAGACTGGACTATTGCAATGCTCTTCTGCTTCCATTCTCTCTAACCCTATCCAGACAACCAACTCTCTGACAATATTCAAGAAACAGCTGGAAACTCATCTACCCTTAAAACCACAATGTGTAATTTTCGCCGCTAGAGGTCGCTTATTCAAAACAAAAGCGTAGCTTGATGACTCCTCGATTTTGCGGAGCTTTTATTATGCCACAGACGACCGCTTCAGGTCAAGCATATGTGTGGTAACGCATCACTGTTTTATCATATTAGATACATTATGTGTTTAAAGTTATGTTATAATGCACCTATGTTATAAAACACCTGTAAAAAAATAAATACGGAAAATTCCGTCCAATTAATACAGTACATTCACATTGTGTCCTATTTTGTACAGATTTCTTTTAGAGTGTATGCTTTCACTATTAAATCCCTCCCTGTTTCTGTCTCTTATTGCCTACTATTGAACAATGTTTGAATCTTTGTTTTTTTAGCACTTCTCTCCTTAAAGGGTTAGTTCACCCAAAAATGAAAATTCTGTCATTAATTACTTACCCTCATGTCGTTCGACACCCGTAAGACCTCCGTTCATCTTCGGAACAGAAATGAAGATATTTTAGTTGAAATCTGATGGCTCTGAAAGGCCTCCATTGGCACAATGGCACTTTACACTCTCAAGACCCTTAAAAGTTACTAAAGACGTCGTTACAAAGTCCATCTTACAAGGCATCATGAAGCTTCGAAGCGTTATGAATCAGTGAGTCGAATGAGCAGTTTGGATCGCCAAATTTCAGCAGTTTGGCGGTTTGACAAGCGATCCGAATCATGATTCGGCTCACTGATTCATAACGCTTCGAAGCTTCATGATGCCGTGTTTTGAAATCGTCATCACTATGTAAGTCGTTATTTAGTAGTTATTAGTAGTTTTTTTGCGCACAAAAACTATTCTCGCCGATTCATAAAGTTATTTTAGAACCACTGAAGTGAGATGGACTTTGTAATGACGTCTTTAGTACCTTTTAAGGGTCTTGAGAGTGAACCGTGCATTGTGCCAATGGAGGCCTTTCAGAGCCATCAGATTTCAACTAAAATATCTTCATTTGCTTCCGAAGATGAACGGAGGTCTTATGGGTGTCGAACGACATGAGGGTAAGTAATTAATGACAGAATTTTCATTTTTGGGTGAACTAACCCTTTAAGATGAATTGCTTGTTTTCCTTATTTGTAATAGCTTTGGATAAAAGTGTCTGCTAAATGAATAAATGTAAACATAAAATGTAGCTTGTTGTAAATATGGGTTAAATCATTTTTTCCCCCAAAATTTTAAATCCAATAACTCATTAACAAACAGCAAATGTTTATTTATCATATTGATCATTTTGACAGCTATTTGACTTTTTCCTTTTTTTTCTAACATTGTGGTTGTTTTACAGTAGAAATAACAGTTTTATGTCTGTTTTTGACTTTTAAATAAAAATATCTCAACCACGTTTTGCCTCTCTTGTCTCTGTAGGCAGAACAAAATTCAAAAGGATTTCTACCTAATGATTTATATCCAATTAAATGTTTTAGTTTAAGTTGGAAAAGCGTAAAAAATAAATGTATCCATTTATTTAAACTATATTTGATAAAATTAAGTTGGACCAACTGAATTACATTTCATTGCATGAATCTGTTGGGGCTACACATAGGCTATTTGTTGGATGGAAATCCTGCTCTCAATTAAATTGAGTTTGTCCAATGAGTTTTTTGAAGAAAGAAATACATTAATTGGATATAAATTATTTAATTATTAATATTATCCACACATTCTTCAAAGCTTCAGGGCTTTGCCGAATATTAATAAGTGTGAATTATTGTCTCTTAAAAACTGTAATCTTTTATTAATATGTAATATTCCAATTAAAGATAAAAATCACATATTTAAGTATAAAGATTGCAAAGAATGAAGAGGAAATGGATGAGCTTAATTTTTCCCCTATTATTGATGAGACAAAGTAAATGAAATCGATCTATCTTTGAGGTCAATCACACCTTCAAAGTTAATTGGATTAAAGCATTTCTTTAAAAAAATCTGGAAAGTCTGGCAGCAGAGTTTCAGACAGATTCCGTTAAATCACAGCAAATAATCATTTCACAAAATTGCATGCAAAAACTGTAAAAATACAGCATTGACTAAAGTAAAAATGTATTAAATATGATAAAAATGTATTAAACCGTGGAAAAACCTGATAAATTGTCTAACTTTTAAAAATAACTTACTATTTGAGTTATTTTATAAAGCTGCTCTGTCCAGCTACAGTCATTTACTTTTAAAATATAGATTTTCCATGTAAAATAACTATGAAATGATTTATAAAAATGCAATAAGCACATAAATTAAAAAACAAATGTTTGCATATTTACAGTATTAATCTTTTACAGAACCACTCACAACTTCATTCAATCTCTAAATTAAGTACTTAGAAATACATAAAAATAGCAACCTTTACAACCAATGTCTGTCAAATTAACAAAATATAGTAAAGAATACATTTAATCAAAGGTTGCAGTATACATTTGCAGTATAAGTCAAAGCTCTTCTTCTGCCATACCACATTAAAACATTGCTTTGCTGCCATCTTGTGGTCTGTAAGTATTCAACAAACTAATTCAAGTCCTTTTCAGACCAGTCAGTTTGAATGATTGAGCATGTTTTTGTGTTTAAAATATTTGTATTTATTAAATTGAGCATGTTTTTGCTGATTGTGTGTGTGTGTGTGTGCGTGCGTGCGTGCGTGCGTGTGTGTGTGTGTGTGTCAATTGACTCTATTTACTTTCTTCACTGACTAAAAATGAAAAAGACTGACAGAGTTTTAAAACAATTATCAAATTTCACCCTCTAGACAAGAATTTACAGCCCATTTTATCCACCCTGTCTGCTAAAGTTTCTTTTTAAAAAAGTAATGCGATACAATATTACGTTACTTCCTAAAAATGTGCATTACTTTTTTATGCAAAGCAATGCGTTTCGTCACTTTTGTGTTACTTTTTCTCAACTGGGCTGTGCTGGGCTTGCTTGTTTGTTTGTTTTTTAATAACAAAAAAATATATATATTTCACACCAAAAATGAAATGAATAAGCCTCAGGCTGTACAATAAAAATACACACATTTCTGTTACTTAAAAAAGTAAAAATTTTAAACGTAATGTGTTACTTTACTAGTTAAAAGTAATCTGATTACAGAACTTGTAATGCATGACTCTCAACACTGAAAAAGGGCCAGCAATTATTTCATCTTTTTATAAATCAGGGATCTAAACCAAAATCAATAAAACGGGATGGATGTTTGACGAGCAGTTGGTCAGTGAATCGACTGATTACTTGGTTGCTCACATAACACCATCCTGCAGGCAAAATGCCTCCATCAGTTTGATGTTTTGAATCATCAGATCACAAAACACTTTGGATACTGTTCACATGTTCTGACAGATACATGTGAAATAGACTAACTTTGCCTAATAGAGGAAAATTCTGTAGGTAGAGGTCCCCCATATTAACATTTTGATAACTTCTTTTCTGGTGAAAGACATACATAAATGAAGAAGAATGCTAAAATAATAAATATCAAGGATGAATATTTACTGGGTAACCAATATTTTGTAGAAGTAGTGTGAAAATGTTCACCTTAGATTTGGAGCCATATTACTGAGGACAAAAATGAATTTAGAAAGATGGCTGCATTATTGTTTTATATTTATACAGAGATTGGTAGGTCTAAGATTTGTTGCATTATATGCCAATGGTGACAGTTCAAAAATGTGAAAAAGCACTTCTTGTCCCAGAGCCAGATAAGGGGACTCACATGTACATCTGGGTCCAAATACCATGACTACTATTTTTTTTCTCTTTATCAAACTATGTATTGAAAAATGTAAGGCCATCCAGGCTTTTAATATCCTCAAGACAGTCCAAAAATGGTGCTATGGAGTTTGCATCTTTCAGTTTCAAAGGCAGATAAAGTTGTGTATCATCTGTATAACAATGAAATGATATACTATTTCCTAAAAATGGACCCTAAGGAAAGCATGTGTAAAGAGATCAGGATAGGCCAAAGAATGGAGCCCTGGAGGACTCCACATGACAGAGACGAAGAGTCCATGACACAGACTTGGTACTGGGCAACGAAACTTGGTATTGTCCAGCGAAGTAGACCGGAGACTTGACAGTCTCCGCTCTAATTGATCCCAAAGGTGTTCTATCGGGTTGAGATCAGGACTCTGTGCAGGCTAGTCAAGTTGCTCCACACCAAACTCACTCATCCATGTCTTTATGGACCTTGCTTTGTGCACTGGTGCGCAGTCATGTTGGAACAGAAAGGGGCCATCCCCAAACTGTTCCCATAAAGTTGGGAGCATGAAATTGTCCAAAATGTTTTGGTATGCTAAAGCATTAAGTGTTCCTTTCACTGGAACTAAGGGGCCAAGCCCAACCCCTGAAAAACAACCACACACCATAATCCCCCCTCCACCAAACTTTACACTTGGCACAATGCAGTCAGGCAAGTACCGTTTCTCCTGGCAACCGCCAAACCCAAACTCGTCCATCGGATTGACAGACAGAGAAGCGTCATTGGTCACTCTAGAGAACATGTCTCCACTGCTCTAGAGTCCAGTGGCGTTGTGCCTTACACCACTGCATCCGACGCTTTGCATTGCACTTGGTGATGTAAGGCTTGGATGCAGCTGCTCGGCCATGGAAACCCATTCCATGAAGCTCTCTACACACAGTTCTTGAGCTAATCTGAAGCACACATGAAGGCCACATGAAGGTCTGTAGCTATTGAGTCTGCAGAAAGTATGCGACTTCTGCACACTGTGCGCCTCAGCATGCGCTGACCCCGCTCTGTGATTTTACGTGGCCTACCACTTCATGGCTGAGTTGCTGTTGTTCCCAATTGCTTCCACTTTGTTATAATAACACTAACAGTTGACCGTGGAATATTTAGTACCGGTATATTCACAAATGGACTTATTGCACAGGTGGCAACCTATCATGGCACCACACTTGAATTCACTGAGCTCCTGAGAGAGACCCATTTTTTCATAAATGTTTGTAGAAGCGTCTGCATGCCTAGGTGCGTGATTTTATACACCTTTGGCCATGGAAGTGATTGGAACACCTGAATTCAATTATTTGGAGGGGTGTCCCAATACTTTTGGCAATATAGTGTATCACCTTGATCTTCTCATGAAGTGAAAGAGTTTTCTCTCTCAACGTACAGCAGACTTCTCACATAATTTTTTTTTTCAGTTAAACCTCGACCCTTTCGATTAACTGCAAGATTGCATTTAGATCTGCCTCCATCTAATCGACAACCCATGGTCATAGAATCAAGTCACCACTCTTTTTTTTTTTTCACAATAAATGTCTGACACTAGCCTACTTCCGTTACATTGCGACTTTTAACATAATGCAACATTTTCTATAACTTGTTTTTGTTTTCTAAATGATCAGTCTTTTTTTTACTTGGGCCTTTAAGCAACCACTTGTAAGCAGCTTGCATAGTGACATGATAAAAAACACTCAGACCAATTTAGCAACCACATACAACACACACACACACACACACACACACACACACACACACACACACACACACACACACACACACACACACACACACACACACACACACACACACACACACACACACACACACACACACACACACACACACACACACACACACACACACACACACACACACACACACACACACAAATGATCAATAATTGGCTGAGAAGAGAACACCCAGTTCACTTTCTTGCAGTCTTACAGCAGGGATATTATAGGAAACTAAAACTAAAACCATAAAAACTGAAATAAAGACAGCATTTCTCATTTTTACTTAATTTAATTGATATACTAAATAAGCAAACTAAAACTAAAATAAAAATAAAAAACTATATACAAAATAAAGACAAAAAAAGTAACTAAAATTCAAACGAAAAACAGAAAATATAAAAATAAGAACTGATTCAAAATATTAATAAATACTATAATAGAACTAATTCAATCTACTGTATCTAGAACATGCATCTTATATTTTCTACCACAGCTTATTTTCAGCTGTTTTCTCCTTCTCTCTAACACACACACACACACACATGCAAATGCGTTGTGGGTGTCCTGTGGAAAAATCAATGTGTGTGTTCAACTCATTATGCTGTGGTGGCACAGAGGGGAGGAACTGGCACTATGAGTGTTAGCCTTTTCATGCTTATCCATGAGAGGCACAGATGGCCCCTTTTTCTCATACCCAGGGACCCGCTATTGATTAAGCTTCTGCTATAAAAAAAGAAATAATTACACATGAGACGCTGAAGGAAACCGACAAAGAAACTCAGCTATATGCCTTCCTGTAAATGCCTCTGTCAATTAACATCAGCCAAATTTTCCGCTTGCATTTTAAGTTTACATGGCACCTACATTACATTCTGACACAAAGAGGAAAAAAGACAAGTATAAAATACTGTTTCCTGGCAATGACCTCATCAAAAGATCATGTTTACATTTCTCTTGTGCAGCAGAACAGTTTTGACATGCTCACAGAGATGTTTTTTTGTCAGAATACATACCAATAAACAGCCCTACTTTACTATTTTTAATCCAATGGCGTATATGACAAAATGGCAACTTGATGTGAACTTTTGCTTTTTTTATATAATAAGCAACAAGAACTGCTTTAGTCCAGTTAGACTGGGCTTTGGAGTATGCCACTGTATTACTACATACATTATTTAGAGATTGTAGGCAGTTAAAAAATCCATGGTACTGGTGGTAACCTACATATGATATATTATCATACTTTAATTTGGGTCACACTAGTGTTTTACAGTGTACGCATTAGTAATGAACAACATATAAAAAAGTATTTTGTGAAACTGCTTACCTATGACAACCAATTGTTGTCAAGGTGATTTTTAGAGTATATGCATGTCAGTTTTCCCCACACAGGTGTCATAGCAGAGTGACTTATATTACTGTTTTTGCATGTTTATTGACTTTAAAATGTTCCATTAATATTTGACATCCACAAACCAACACATAACTTTTTATTTTAATGTATCATTGTTTTATCATTTAAATGTAAATGTATTAATTAAAAAAATATCTTAAAAGTTTTTTATTTTAAATTAATGCCAATAAATGGATTGATATTTTGTTTATTTTGCATCTTTTTGGGTCCAATGTGCTATTAGTTAGATTATGTACGAGCATACAGATACCCAAATTAGCCTGATAGCTTAGTTTATACACACATTTGCACTTGCCCATTCACGATGTAATTACGCTTTAAATTAAGTGTTAAATGTCCAAATAATTCAGTTAAAAGAATAATATAATGATGTTCAATTATTCACTTAATAGGCTTATTATTATTATGCTAATTAATTAAGTTTATCAAGTGAAAGAAACGTCCATTTTGTTTTATTATGCACTATATAGTAAACTATTTTATATATATATATATATATATATATATATATATATATATATATATATATATATCGTTCGTATGTGCTTAGTATAATCATTAACTGATAGAGTACAGAGACCCGATTTGTTGAATCGCTGATAAAGTAATGGCGTCACTGCAGCTGTTTGTTAGAAGCTCCGGTTCCCAGAAAGCTGAGAGTTTAGTACTGCACAATCGCATTGGCTGGTCCAGCCTGAACAATAAGCTTTTCACCAAAACAACACCAGAATCTGAATGCATCCGTCAAATAGAAATATTTGTGTCAAATGCCAACACCAGGCTGAAAAGAACACAAAACAAACAAGGACACTGAATTTTTGAAAGCTTTGTTGATCGAGATCAAATATGATGGAGATATTCTACAAGATGTTTGTGAAAACTGACCAATATTAAAGAAATTTTAGTGAACTCACATTAAACTAATGAGAGTTTAACACAATGATATCACAGTGTTCTCACATGATGAGCTCGCAGTTTGAGCACACAGTGAGTGCGCTGTGAAGTTACAATTTTAGCTCACTGTGACCTAACATTGTGACCACATCATGAGTATCCTGAGAGCTCATGGTGAGATCACTGTGAGATCTGGGTAGGCTATTAATTAATTGATATAATTTTTGTTCTAATTACTTTATTTAAGTTCAGTGCTTAAAGGATTAGTTCACTTTAAATAAACTTTTGCTGATAATTTACTCACCCCCATGTCATCCAAGATGTCCATGTCTTTCTTTCTGCAGTCGAAAAGAAATTAAGGTTTTTGATGAAAACATTCCAGGATTGTTCTCCATATAGGCTAATGGACTTCAATGGGCTCCAAACGGTTCAAGGTCCAAATGACAGTTTCAGTGCAGGTTCAAAGGGCTTTAAACAATACCAAACGATACCAGATGATGAATAAGGGTCTTATCTAGCGAAACGATCAGTTTCTGCGAGAAACCGAGCAGTATTTATGCTATTATTTTACCTCTTATCAGACGAACGTGATCATCTCTGAGCTCCGCCATAACTTCCGCTAAGTGAGGTCAAAATACGAGCGTGCTCATAGACATTATTGATCGTAGATGCCTCATTCTACTGGTCCGTGCAGGAGCTAATGAGGCATCTACGTGTACATCTATGCACGCTCATATTGCGTTTTGCTAGATAAGACCCTTATTCATTGTCTGGTATCAAGCCCTTTGAAGCTGCACTGAAACTGTAATTTGGACCTTGAACCGTTTGGAGCCCATTGAAGTCCATGGAGAAAAATCCTGGAATGTTTTCATCAATTTCATATTTTTGACTGCAGAAAGAAAAACATGGACATCTTGGATGACATGGGGGTGAGTAAATTATCAGCAAAAGTTTATTTAAAAGTTAACTAATACTTTAACTTCATTAATGAGAGTGGAATATCTAAATGTGTATATATATATGTGTATATTTTTAATCCCGATATGTGTGTGGAAAATTGCCACACCTGTGCTCATATTCGGAATAACACACACGGGTCACATTTAAACATTATTCGTTATAATAATATAATGTATAAATAATGTTTATTTAATACAGCTTTAATACAGGGAGTGCAGAATTATTAGGCACGTTGATTTTCTGATCATATTTTTTTTCCAGGCACATTTGACCAATTCCAAACCACAGTAATCCTAATAACTACTATTGATTTAGTATTTAATAATGTATAAGTGATATATAATTGTTCATGAAGGCTGGAAATGAAAAACACCTTATATTCAGGTGTGCAGAATTATTAGGCATGTTTTCTTTTACAGATAAATTGAGCCAAAAAAGAGATTTAACTCAGACTGAAAAGTCAAAAAGTATTAAATGCCCATGAGAAGGATGCAATACTAATGCAATACTAGACATTGCAGTTAAGGCGTGACCATTGAACAGTGAAATGCTCGTTGGGTCAGCAGGGTCAGACAAAAACAGGTGGTGAAGAAAAGACACCTGTTAACTGCAAAAGAATTAAGAATTAAGGTGAAGAATTAAGGGTGAAACCATCAGGAACCCTTTAGTCTCCAGCGCCACCATTTTCCAAAGCTGCAACCTACCTGGAGTCTCCAGAAGTGCAAGGTGTCAGGATCTCAGAGACTTCAGTTAGGTAAAGAATCCTAAAAAATGACCCCCACTAGATAAGAATCACAAGCTGAAGTGTTGTAAAATACATGAAGAAGGTTTTTTTATAGGCTTTATGGACAGATAGGTTGAGAGTGACTCTTGAAGGACCAGCACCACATCCTCTAGTACCACTGTTTGAAGAATTCATCTTCCAGAATCTGGCAGTACGTTTTGGGAGTTCATTTTTAGTCCATCTCTGCAAAACGGACTTCAGGATGGACTAAAATGAACTCCCAAAACGTACTGCCAGATTCTGGAAGATGAATTCTTCAAACAGTGGTACTAGAGGATGTGGTGCTGGTCCTTCAAGAGTCATTCTCAACCTATAAAACCTATAAAGCCTATAAAAAACCTTCTTCATGTATTTTACAACACTTCAGCTTGTGATTCTTATTTAGTGGGGGTCATTTTTTAGGATTCTTTACCTAACTGAAGTCTCTGAGATCCTGACACCTTGCACTTCTGGAGACTCCAGGTAGGTTGCAGCTCTGGAAAATGGTGGCGCTGGAGACTAAAGGGTTCCTGATGGTTTCACCCTTAATTCTTCACCTTAATTCTTAATTCTTTTGCGGTTAACAGGTGTCTTTTCTCCGCCACATGTTTTTGTCAGATCCTGCTGACCCAACGAGCATTTCACTGTCCAATGGTCATGCCTTAACTGCAATGTCTAGTATTGCATTAGTATTGCATCCTTCTCATGGGCATTTAATACTTTTTGACTTTTCAGTCTGAGTTAAATCTCTTTTTTGGCTCAATTTATCTGTAAAAGAAAACATGCCTAATAATTCTGCACACCTGAATATAAGGTGTTTTTCATTTCCAGCCTTCATGAACAATTATATATCACTTATACATTATTAAATACTAAATTAATAGTAGTTATTAGGATTACTGTGGTTTGGAATTGGTCAAATGTGCCTGGAAAAAAAATATGATCAGAAAATCAACGTGCCTAATAATTCTGCACTCCCTGTATGTAGTTCCAATTTATTGCAGCATAATTTACGACATAGCCTACAGTAGCCTAGTATGACCTCATTAGTCCAACTGTTCAGGGAGTTACACCAGATGACGCGGTAAATTCGAAGTCGGCCAGTAGGCGGACAGACGCAGAGCTGCTTTCAACAAACACCCCTCCCACCATGGGGCAAAACAAGCCATCCTCCAGCAGACGACGGGAGCAAGGAGAAGCATGGACAGCCGGAGTAACACAGGCGTCTTCCCATCGACCGAGACAGTGAGCGTGAGATTGCTCCATCGAATATTCCCCTACTTCACGAGTCCGTGAGCGGCACGAGGACAGTATAAAGTAATGCGCATACTAAATCCAGTCAAAAGATGAAATGCTTCTCCCGGTACCTGCCTTACATCTTCAGACCGCCGACTAGCCTCCTCTCCTCCAGCTGTCACACTGAGGGTAAGTGACTGTTCTCGCTGACAGTACGTGAGTGGAGATGATGCTTCACTGTGTTAAAGTGCAATCAATAGAGCGTTCTCTGTACATAACAAGATGTTTGTTGATATTGGATCGTTTGAGGTTTGGAACGCGGGCTGTGTCTAAAAACGCATCGGGCAATCAACATAGACAACATTTTGGGTCACAGGCGCGTTCGCGTCTACATGTATGATGCCCCAGCCACAGGGCTGTCTAGGTAGGCAGTCATGTAGATTTTGGAACACACACTGTAAGTACTGAGTAAAACTAATGAAGAAGGCATACAATACAGGGCAAAATGTTTTGCGTTTTTTATTGTAGTTTTCGTGGTAGAAAAAAATGTGCATGTTACCACTTTCTACTTTGTATGATTACTAGGCACTAGGCAGGTTACTAGCCTATAATTTGACACGCAACCATTGCCACAGGTCACACTTTACATTGCAGTTCCAATGTTATTGTGTGTTAAATACTAATTTATGCACTGCAAAATATTCGTGACATTTACATTTATGCATTTGGAAGACGTTTTTATTCAAAGAAACTTCCATTTAATTCAAGGATATATTTGATCAGTTCTTGTCTTTCTTGGTGATTGAACCCATGACCTTGGCATTGCTAGTGAACAGATATAATGCAGTGCAATACAATGAGGATTGAGAAATGTATCATATTTGATCTTTTTTTTCTTTCTAAAAAAATGATGTATGGATAACCAAGCTGTTCCAGTTCAGTAAATGGTCATCTTGAAATATTTCTAAAAATATTTACTTCATAAAAATCATCAAAGCTTTCACAGCAAAAAGACACATGTACCACGACCTGAAGGTGGACTATTTTAGAATTATACTAAAAGGCCTTTTACCTACTAAAAAGTATAAACTATTAATCAGACGGCACAGTGTGTAGTAGATTGTGTGCAACAGGTTTTTCAGTTTTGGTCATGTTGATAGTCTTAGGTCATGTATCAAATATGATATAGTAGGCTTTACATCTAAATGGAATATATTTCAGAACTATTATTTAGTATGGAATATGGTGAATCAGTCTGTTTATTGCAGCTTACGTCTACCCTGTAGCAATTTAGCAGTTTCACAGGCTTTTTTACTCGATAGTGTCTCAATGGATATGCGGTAGTGGTGTGCGGTGGTGTTTTAAAAAAGTGTATAAATTGAATCAAGTTAGCATATTTACATTTATTCCAAAATAATAACTAAAGGCAGGAACAATTTTAACAATATATATATTATTTGTGAACTATTTTGTTCATCTTTTCTTTTTAATAGTGAGCTTATTTTCATCAGTCATCAAGCTTGTACACACTGCTCACAACCACAGGCAGGAAGATGTACCTTTAATTTCCCCAAGCTGATTGCTCACTAAAAAACCCCACAGTCATCATGTTTTCAGCCCAAGTTTGATTTTGATGTGACATAAAGCGGTGATATCTAAGTGGCTTTCTAAGTTGTTTAATTAATTTTTAATCAGTCTTCCCATTAACATCATCGCCATCATTGTCTTCATTCAGGCCAATTCCAGAATGCACACGAAAACAAGAGGCAGGATTTATCGCGTGAAACAATCATATCCAATCATAGCGCGATGGAAGCATTGCCTCCTCTCACGTGACTTTCTCCCATTCATTCTCAATTACCCCCCACTAAACTCACTGTACGCTTTGGGGTGTCTGTTAAAAGTCAATGTGATCAGAGGAGGCACAAGAGACACTGACTTGCAGTGTTACTTTATAAAAACGAGTGACTTTTACACTTTTTAATGTCACATTTTGTAATATTTGCCTTGTTTTATTTTTGAATATCGATTATTTTGAGGAGACACTGCCTCCCTTGCCTCCTCCTCGGAAACACCCCTGATATGCGGATATGTTTACTCCATCTCAATGGATATGTCACACTCTAAGGTTTTTTTATTTTCTAAGGTCATACAGTAAGCATGTGAGACTGTGGTATATTGAGGCACAAAAAACAAACCGTGTGTGTGCGCACTCTCGCTCACTGATCGCACACTAGCATTCATGTACAGACACACAATACATTTGCATTGTTCCCACACACACTCGGGAAGGATAATGTTTGATTTGTCATGTGTACGTTGTTGTGTTTAGTAATCGTAGGTTTATGCAGTCAAAGCGGTTGATTCAGGAGGTTTTCTTGGCACCTCTGTGTGGTCCTGTTCTGTATCGCAGCTTGACTCATCTAAAATGACATCTCATTGTTGTAGCTCTGTACACACTATACTGTGAATTCTGTAACGTTTTTTTCATGGGTGCTTGGGTGTGTATACATTTATTATATAATATAATTATATGGACTCCAATGATCCTTGCAGCTTGCAGAAAGTACAGTTTTCTGATTGTTTACTTTGCTGGATATAGCAAATGATGACAAAAATAATGTGTTTAATGAGATGAATGGCATATGCTTAATTTTACGATAAGTGTGCGATTAATCACGATTAATCATACAACACGAGTGCGATTAATCACGATAAAAAATGTAATCGTTTGACAGCCCTAATATATATATATATATATATATATATATATATGTTCATTTAAAAGAAAAATGTCAGAAGTAGAGGTTAGAGGTTTTTGCATCCGACGTCTTCATAGAATTTACCAATATATTTGCATACAGGCATGGTTAGATTTATTTCCGTTTAAATTCAGCAATGTACAGTACAGTGTTTAAACAGACACCTAATGTTTACCTTTATAGAAGCACAAAATTGCATTTGCAAGGATGCAGTCCGGATCATATTACCTTTATACCTCTTCTGTTACCTATATATAGGACAGAATGAACCTAAGGGGGAAATGCATCTTTTCAAACCTTGCTGGTGCAGTAGTAGAGGTACTAATAGATAAAAATAGCTCTATAGGGCCCTGTAACAATAAGTGTTGAGTTTCTGCCCGGAAAGAGATATTTCATTTCAAACCCAGCTCCAATAACAACCTCCTGTAGCCAACATATTGGTCATGCAATACTATTCAACACCTGCAGCTACACATCTTTTTCTCCCATCCCTTTCACTTTCTGTCTTTCATTTCCCTTTGATTCCTCTTTCGTCCAGAAGATGTAAACACTGGGTTATCATGACTTGCTGTACTGTGGAGTCTTGTCAAAGATTTCCTTTGGCTGTCTGTCTTCATGCATGATTCTGTGCTCTCATCTCCCGCTGTCTCCATCTGTGTCTGCTGCCCAGGCCGGATCAATTGGATCTTAAAAGGTTACAGTTCCATTGCTGGCAGTGATGTATTACAATACTGTATTATGCAATCCTGTTATACCAGTGCCTGGGAGTTTTACAGTAAAGTTATACACTGTACTTGTGCAATTAGAAATAAATCCATGTATATGTCAACCTTAAAATACTTCTGCCGATAACATGCTTGACTACAATACTGCATAGATAGTGAACTGATACATTTTCAGTGGCTGAACTTTTTGTTTACGCCTATTCAATCGTATTGTCAATTTTTTTGTTAATAAATGCTAAACAAAAATAAAATGTCAAAACTATGGCTTTCAAATAATATTAAAGAATTAACATTTTATCCTACAGTGGGGAGAACAATTATTTGACACACTGCCGATTTTGCATTTTGCCCACTTACAAAGCATGTAGAAGTCTGTAATTTTTATCATAGGTACTCTTCAACTGTGAGTAATTAATTAGCATTTTATCGCATTACATAAGTATTTGATACATCAGAAAAGCAGAACTTAATATTTGGTACAGAAACCGT
Source organism: Gobio gobio (assembly GCF_949357685.1). Classification (NCBI taxonomy): domain Eukaryota; kingdom Metazoa; phylum Chordata; class Actinopteri; order Cypriniformes; family Gobionidae; genus Gobio; species Gobio gobio. Next base: position 19,401,981 of record NC_137107.1, on the reverse strand, counting down.
TTTTTTTTTGCAATTACAGAGATCATACGTTTTCTGTAGTTTTTGACCAGGTTTGCACACACTGCAGCAGGGATTTCGGCCCTCTCCTCCATACAGACCTTCTCCAGATCCTTCAGGTTTCGGGGCTGTCGCTGGGCAATACGGACTTTCAGCTCCCTCCAAAGATTTTCTATTAGGTTCAGGTCTGGAGACTGGCTAGGCCACTCCAGGACCTTGAGCCTTGAGATTCTTCTTACGGAGCCACTCCTTGTTGTCCTGGCTGTGTGTTTCGGGTCGTTGTCATGCTGGAAGACCCAGCCACCATCTTCAATGCTCTTACTTAGGGAAGAAGGTTGTTGGCCAAGATCTTGCGACACATGGCCCCATCCATCCTCCCCTCAATACGGTGCAGTCGTCCTGTCCCCTTTGCAGAAAAGCATCTCCAAAGAATGATGTTTCCACCTCCATGCTTCACGGTTGGGATGGTGTTCTTGGGGTTGTACTCATCCTTCTTCCTCCAAACACCGCAAATGGAGTTTAGACCAAAAAGCTCTATTTTTGTCTGATCAGACCACATGACCTTCTCCCATTCCTCCTTTGGATCATCCAGATGGTCATTGCCAAACTTCAGACGGGCCTGGACATGCGCTGGCTTGAGCAGGGGACCTTGCGTGCGCTGCAGGATTTTAATCCATGATGGCGTAGTGTGTTACTAATGGTTTTCTTTGAGACTGTGGTCCGAGCTCTCTTCAGGTCATTGACCAGGTCCTGCCGTGTAGTTCTAGGCTGATCCCTCACCTTCCTCATGATCATTGATGCCCCACGAGGTCAGATATTGCATGGTGCCCCAGACCGAGGGAGATTGACCATCATCTTGAACTTCTTCCATTTTCTAATAATTGCGCCAACAGTTGTTGCCTTCTCAACAAGCTGCTTGCCTATTGTCCTGTAGCCCATCCCAGCCTTGTTCAGGTCTACAATTTTATCCCTGATGTCCTTACACAGCTCTCTGGTCTTGGCCATTGTGGAGAGGTTGGAGTCTGTGTGATTGAGTGTGTGGACAGGTGTCTTTTATACAGGTAATGAGTTCAAAAAGGTGCAGTTAATACAGGTAATGAGTGGAGAACAGGAGGGCTTCTTAAAGAAAAAGTGAACAGGTCTTTGAGAGCCGTAATTCTTACTGGTTGGTAGGTGATCAAATACTTATGTCATGCAATAAAATGCAAATTAATTATTTAAAAATCATACAATGTGATTTTCTGGATTTTTGTTTTAGATTTCGTCTCTCACAGTTGAAGTGTACCTATGATAAAAATTACAGACTTCTACATGGTTTGTAAGTGGGAAAACCTGCAAAATCTGCAGTGTATCAAATACTTGTTCTCCCCACTGTATATTGTTACACCCCTAGCATCATCCTATACATTGCCACCAAGTGGCAAGCCGTGTATGTTGATTTTTTCCGCCTCCAAAGTCCAAACCAAGATGGCCAGTCAGAAATGCCAAGTTTCTCCAGAATATCCATCCATTCCTTCTATCCCAGGAGACTCTTGCAGGTAAAACATTTTTGTAACATCAAGCAATATTTAGTTATAATTGGATAACTTAAGCCTAGTTTATTTTTTATGCATGTCTTCACTATGGAATTGCTTGTTACATCACTTTTATAGGAAATGTATTGGAGTATTTTTCCACAACTCTCAAAGAAAACCCTTTAATTTGATGATTTTATCAAATGAAAAAGAAATTAAAGTCACATTTAGTCGCTGTAGTAAACGCACTGCGATAAAGATAAACAGTCTTTAATAATAAATCCAAAGGGAAAACACGCAGGAGAATCTAGCACAATCACATAAAAGGGTACGCGGATGTACAAAAAACAGGAACGTTTTTCCTTTGTTTTTCACATACAGACGACAACATTGACAATATGATCCCTGCCAAAATTATTAAAAACAGTCTAATGCTTGCCAAGCCAGAAGTTGGCGGTCACTTTTTAAAGAAATATTACAAAACTTTCACTTTGAGCCCAGGCAGCCAAAACGCTGTTGTCGTGTAAAGGAATGGCCAAAATGCATAAAAAGTTTACTACACAGCTACTTACTTACTACCTAGCACTGTATATAACCAACTACACAGAACCATGAACAGAGGAAACTAAGGGCTAAGTTGTGGTTTCTTGCTTTTTCAGCTGATATTTTCTCACGGCTGTGTGATGGTTCTCAGAATAATGCGAATTGACATTTGTCAAGTAGGACTTGTTAATGGATCAAAACCGTCTTTGTTCCTGAAACAATACACCTATCAGATTTTAGAGATATAGGAATTGTTAGTGTTGAGTTTCAAACAACACTTATTGTCTGATTTCAGAGGTACTGTAGTTGGGAAAGTGTTTAGTAAGTGCTCCGTAAGTTGCTTTGAATAAAAGCATCTGCTAATTGCCACTTACTGCTTTAGATAACATCACACAGTGGTCACTAAGTAGCATCCTACTTTTCATGTATAGAAGCACAGTAGAGGTTATCGCATTGATCCAGCCCGCAGTGAATGCAAAGTATGTATGTTACCAGCAACTGCTGATCACAGATGCCTGGAATTACACTTGTGTGTTTACCGAGCATATCACAGATGCACTGTTCTATTGTAGCATGTTAACACTTTCCTAACTGGCCTTATGAGAGTGGATGTAACTGGAGTGCAGAGATATAAGGGAGAACAGGTTAAAGAAAATCAGATAGGTCAAACTGCACCAACTCTGGTAACTGGAAGAGTAAGCACAGGTCTGGAAGAATTGAGGAAAGAGGGAAGGATGCAAGATAGGCCATTCTGAATGCATGGCAAGCATGAAGTTGTGTTGTACATACCTGATGCACTTAAAGCGATAGTTTACCCCAAAAATTTACAAAAGAAGATATTTTAAGAAATGTGTCAGTATAGAGCTGCAAGATTAATCGTTAAAAGTTCGCAATGTCAATTCAGATCAGATTATTCCTAAATGACAATGATTCTCCTATGTCTATTAAACCTTTTGACGAGTCTGATCACAGTGGAACATTAAAATCTGCACTGCCGTTGCCACTGAGAGAGCAGTTGTATAGGTATCAAACAGCTTCATAAACAGTTTTTTCAACACATAGCATCATTATTTCTGTATAACAATATTTCATATGAGCACAGAATAGAATAGTTCGGATATAAACATTGATGTGTTCAACATGGGGGAGCATTAATGCCTGATATAGTGGACCTTGCGGAAGTGAAATATTTAGAGTCAATTCTGACATAGTAGGCCATTACTATGAAAAAAAAATACCAGAATTCATGTTCTCTGCATTAAAATGTAAAAAAGAAAAGATCATTATGTTACTGCATTACTGTGATACAATTAATTTTACACGTCACAGAAGTGTATTACGTTTTAAACTTGATTTCTTTTTATAAGTTGAATAACAACCATGTAAATTAAGAGTGGCTGGATTAAGTGGAAATACTTTAAGGTATAGTTCAACCAAAAATGAAAATTACCGCATGATTTACTCACCCTCAAGCCATCCTAGGTGAATATGACATTCTTCTTTCGGATCAACACAATCAGAGTTATATTAAAACATGTCCTGGCTCTTCCAAGCTTTATAATGGCAGTAAATGGCAGCCCAAAATTTGAAGCCCAAAAAGGTGCATCCATCCATTATAAAAGTGCTCCACATGGCTCCGGAAGGTTAATAAAGGCCTTCTGAAGCGAATCGATGGGTTTGTGTAAGAAAAATATACATATTTAACATGTTATTAAGTGAAATAGCTTCTGGCAGACCGCCTTCTGTATTCAACTTATGAAAAAATTGTAACTGGCACGACGATGACGTTGGACGTCGCGTAAAAAAGCAAATTACTGTTTGTTTTTGCTGCTTTTTATGTTGTTTTGTTCTTGTTTTTGTGCTTGTTGTTGCTCTGATATTTGTCATGTAGTGATTATACTGAGATCCAATCACGTTTTTACTTTCCTCCACCAATAATTTCCTCTGTCCAAAAATGTCCAAATAATAAAAACTTTTTGAGAAGTTCTTTTGGCAGCAAATGGAAATGGTTTAAAGTTTTTAGTGTTCCGTATGAGTTGCATTCTGACATTTTGTAATGTAACAATGTATGAAATTGAGTTTGCATTTACCTAATTGTGTAGAGCAGTGGTTCTCAAACCTTTTATACCAAGTACCACCTCAGAAAATATTTGGCACTCCAAGTACCACCATAATGACCAACATTAAAATACAGTAGCGTAGTAGGCCTAACTATTCAGCTACAGCTCCGCACAGTTCGAAAACGAGGCAGTTTACTCCTAATAGGAATATTTGTTGTTGTCAGCCAATTTAACATTGTAAATACACAGATTGTAGATTAACAATGCGTGCTTACATACAGGTAAATAAAATAATAACATAATGATTAAATTAAAATGTGTTGTACCGAAAAGTTAAATTAAAACTGTACTGTACGTAAATGTAAAACAAACTTTACTCAAATAAAGATTAAATTAAAATGTATTGTTTTAACATTAATTCATATTTAAAGTCCCTGTAAAGTCAAAATTAAATATTTGTTCTGAGTTTGTCACACGACAGAAAAGTGTGTTATTAACCACCCAGCCAAATTTGAATCATAAAAAAAAGCCAAGCAAAATCTTGAAAAAAGAACTCAAACGCTGGCGGCGGGTCCGTGGTCTGCGCTGAAACCACGCCCACTAGCTGGAAAGCTGCAGTAAGTGGCACGTACTGCAACGATGGCACCAAATGTTGGCGGGACGGGCGGATTAAGGTTCGGCCCCATTCTGCAGTGTATCCCAGTTCTCTCTTACCCCTTTTCCACCAAGGCAGTGCTAGAGCTAGTTCAGAGCCAGAGCTAGTCCCAGTTCACAGTTGGTTCGACTGAGGAGCCTTCTAAGAACCGTTTGCTTTTCCACATGCTGAGAGCCACCACAGAGCCAGGTCTTACATCACTGTATACGTCTCATCTTTCTCAGCAACGCTATCGAGGCAGCGGCAGTGTTGCCAAGTCAGTGGTTTTGCCGCAGGCTGTTTTTTCATGTGCGGGTTGAAGCGACCCCAATTATGTGATATTTAGCCCCGGGAATGCGAATTTTAGTAGGCAACCATGCCAAAAAAAAAAACATATTTTTACTCCCAAATGTGATTTTTACCTGGGAAGCCCCCATGAAACGCGATTGGGCTTGTTTTGAGTAGCACTTGGGCGGGTTTTGTTGTAAAAACCTGGCAACCCTGGACACACCAGGCTTGTTCGAGATGCATCGGCGCTGTGCAGACCGATCCACGTATGATATATAAAAAAACGCACAAGTGAATCAAAAGCATAAGGAGTCATATGCTCTCGCTGGACTCGTTATACGGCGATCGGTCTCTGCACAGCACCGCTGCGAACAAGCCTTCCATCAACAAAGCAAGCGTTGCGTTACTATTGATTCACATGGCTTTACGATCCTACATCGGCATCAAAACACAAAGAAAACACTGCGAATCTAACGCATTCATGCAGTTCGCCGTAATTTGTATAGACGGAGATTACAAACGAGCAGCAGCTGTTAGCTCCATTAGCTGCTATTTAAAAATGGCGGATCTCAAGTTTGTGTTGGTCTTGTTGACCCCGCCCCCAGCGCCTGACGTAATCGGTTCTTACTTCTAGCCCTGTTCTAGCCCAGCAATGTTTTGGTGCTACTTAAGAACCACTTTTCCTGGCTCGGAGCTGGGGCTTTGGGTGTGGAAACACAAAGAACCGATTTGAAACTAGGCTCTGGCTCCGATCTAGCTCTAGCACTGCCTTGGTGGAAAAGGGGTATCTGATGAACGTTTGTAAAACTATCCAGTGTAAAACGATCACTGCAGAGGCAGGTGTTGGTGGTGATCAAGGTAGCTGTTCACAAAATTAATCCACCTCTTCTTGATATCATCGATTTTGTTTTTATAAGCTTTTTATAAGTTTTACAACTAGGTAATATGCATTAACATGATGAAGGCATAACTAGCTAGCTAACTGTAGGCTGTAGTAGGCTAACTAACGGTAGTGGCATTAACTCTCGACTGAACGAGCAAACTGATGCCAATGTGGTCTAACGTTAGTTGTTATAGTGTTAGGAGAGGGGCCAGGCTCAGTGGCTCCAGTGCGTCATCTAGCCACCGTTTTAGTACAACGTGTTTCAGCAATACATTTCTAACATTTATAATGTGTTTAGAAACATATTTTAGAATCGCCCTTACAGCGACTTTAATTTAGTGATTCCTCTGCGTACCACACTTTGAGAACCACTGGTGTAGAGTATGAAAAAGGGCAACAAGCATAGTGTGGAAGTTTTTAGACTGTATGTGAGACGTGAAGTAAAAAACAGACTCGACTTGACAAGATGAGAGGATGAAAAGCATCAATCAGAATGATGGAACAAGATTGAGATAGTAAGACTTTGGAAACAGGTAACAGGCACAAACGTTGAAGGTAGGAAAAACAAATGATGTACAACCTGGATCACAAATGATTGATGTCCAACTCAGACTTGTTTACATTTTATATGTTTTGTTTCCAGCGCCTTTTGTCAAATTCAGCTGCTTTTTCCTTTCATAGATACTGACATCTCATTTCATTTCCACCTCATCCCACCTTCTTCTTTTTCTCCTCAAGAGCTGAGCTATTTTCACAGAACATTCTGGAGTAATAGAATCAATCACACACAGGTGCTCTCTTCCCGGGATCTGTCAGAGAAATCTGGGGCCTTTGTGTGTGTGTGTGTGTGTGTGTGTGTGTATATATGTATTCAAAATGGTTCCTAAGCCTTGTCCTGGAGTACCCCTAACATGCACATTTTTGATGTCTCGCTTATCTGAAACATTTGAAAAAGCGATACAGCTAACTTGGATCACATGTGCCTTGATAACCAATCACCTTGTTGACGGCATTGAATTTAGTTCAGAGTCAATAACTGTTTTTGAACCTCTCTCGCTGTACGACATAGGACCACCGTTTAGGAGCCACGACTACAGAAATTGCCACAATTGGTCATCTTTCACCTGGGACAGTAGCCTGACGTCGTCATACTCAGATTCTATAGAATATGAGTCTGATACTGCTCAATTGGGCTGTGATTATAGAGACAGAGCGACACGCGTCATAATCTGAAGACCACGCCCACCGGGGGGGGAGAAACTAATCGAACGCTCTCCATTGACTTTGCATTGCGTGAGGCTGCATCCTTGTAATTTCGGACTTATTACAAAAAACTGAACAATGTATTAAAGCTGATATGTGACAAAGTGAACTGCAAACAAGCTAAACAAAACCCAGAAGCAAAAACCCAGACGTTTTTATAAGCTGTTGACCCAAAAAACGAGCGTTTAAGGACAAAAAAAGTGTATTCAGGCCATTGAGACAGAGCGCTACAGGTCATATTACACTGATAACTACGGCGACTAGAGGGGAATGTAATCAACGACAGGAAATATCATATATAAAACGGACATTTGGATATTTGACTTAACAGTGACAAAATGTTTACTGCACACATACACATACTGAGACATACTGAGTGTCAGGATCCCAAAATTTACCCATTCATCCTGCTGAAGCGTCACTTCGTATTGCCTTTATCCACTTTTATCTTAAACGCTCGTTTTTTTGGGTCGACAGCTTATAAAAACTTATTTCTGTGTTTTTTAGCTTGTTTGCTGTACACCTTGTCACATCTCAGCTTTTAGACATTGTTCTGTTTTTTGTTATAAGTCCGAAATGACAATGAGGCAGCCTCCCGCAATGCAAAGTCAATGGAGAGCGTTGGATTGTTTTCCCCCCCGGTGGGCGTGGTCTTCAGATTATGACGTGTGTCGCTCTGTCCCCGGTGTGGGCGTGGCCTAAATACGCTCTGTCTCTATGGGGTGAAAATGCCTCTGCACTCGATTGGATAGACCTACAACCAATCAGAGCGACGCATAGTTGCCAACAGAGCTCAACTGCACGCACACTGGAAGAAGTAGAAGAAGAAGATGAGTGTAAACGATCTTTGCTGGTGTTCTGTTGTAAAAAGAATTTAAGGATACATGGAGTACTTACCAACACGATCATCAATTTTGAGAGAAATAGTAAAGGTGAATGCATATACGAACAAGTTCTCTGTTTAGTAAACAAATTCAACCCAAGCGCTCTTGACGTGATGATTACTTTACTGTTCATCTGTCCATCATCGTATAAAGCCCGCCCTGACAATTTGATTGGTCCGAGAAGCTCTGGTTCGAGCATAGTTGCTCCACAACGGATCAAGTCCAGACCGAACTTCCCGACCTCAAATGTTGTGGGCGGGGCTAAGTTCAGGGCTAAGTTTACACAGTGTGTACCGGGCATTAGGGGACATCTTTGACAGCTACTGTTTGACCTGCTGAATGCTTGATTCCTCACTATGCTGTATAAGTCTTGATTTTGAAAGTTTCGCAGTCACAGAAACTGAGAAACATATTTCTGACACACACAATGTTAGTCATGTGCATTTATGAGAAGCATAAGAGGTTTTTTTTTTGTTGTTGTTATCACAGAATGTATTATGTTGGGTTGGGTTATGGACGATTTTTAATGCAAAACGCATTTCTCCCACAATTCTAAAAAAAGTAAAAAGTAATAAAAAAAAAGCAATAAAAAAAAGTAACAAAAAAGTAAAAAAATAACGAATCTAATTTAAAATTATAATGCAGTATTTCTTGCAATTATTTCCTTTTTTCCCTTCTGTTAATTTGTTCAGAAAACTATTCAGCAGAAATACCATTAAAAAAAAACAATACAACTTTTATTATGAGGAGATTGTGAACCTACTTAAGTCGTGAATCTACTTGAAAATAATAATAATTTCAGCCGTGAGTTTGAGTTTTGATCATATGTATAAAATGGTACTCGGTAGTGAATTTGACCCAGTGTGCACCATTCAAGTCACAGTAAACAGGTCAGCAAAAAGTCATTATGTGAGCTCTAGATTCAGCTGAGCTGTAAAAGAACAGCTAGGTTATTTAATAAAGAAACACATTTCCCTCAGGGCAGTATCAGGAACATTGAACTTTCACAACCAAGTATATCCTTTATTACTTTATAAGCCTTTTTGTGTCAATGCTGGCTTTGAGAGAGAAAGAGGCAGAGAGAGAGAGAGAGAGAGAGAGAGAGAGAGAGAGAGACAAGTAGAAAAAGAATATAATATAATAACACAATGTGGATTAAATAAGCTAATAATCAAAAGTAAATTGAACTTTTAATGAAATTGAAATTCTTACTATATATAGTTGAAGTCTCGGTCTCAACGCCTAAAAGTCTTGATCTTGTCTAGATCTCAACAGCTAAAAACTCTTGATTTCACCTTTTTTTCTTTTTTACTCCAGACAATTACACCACTTAGACATTTTCCAATATTACTTGCGTATTGAGGTGTGTTAAAGTTTGTATGGATTGCATTTTAATGTAGGCTACTTTATAATAAACTTAATAGATCTGAACAAGTATAAAATGAGTATCAGATCATTACAGTATAAAGAGTCATACAAGTATTATACAGTCAAAATAAAGCTGAACAAAGAGTTTCGAAAATAAACTCCCCTTTCCTGTGTTCTTCTCCTAATTGGAAATGTGCGGAAGTATTTTTTTTTAACAACACATTAAATGCATTCAAGAATGTGGAGAACTGTGTAAAGCTTCTGAACAGAATTCCGGAGTTCAGACACCTTGATTTCACCCATCAAAGGTGCTTTTGTATTGGTAGTATCTGTATCTGTTAGCTCAGCTATCTTAGCCTCATGGGGCTTTCAATGGCCCAATAAAAGCAGAAAAGTCTAGACAGCCCCATTGGCTCTAAGGTTGTTGCACACTCTGAGAGGTTTGACTGCAGTCCCTCATGATGGTATAAGACCGTCAGCAGTACTTGCCTGAATATGGCCTCCAAAGGATGCTGTTGTTGCTATCGAGGCACACTTTTAAAGGGGGTTTCATATACACAGAGACCGAAAGTTGCAGTTTGATTGAGCATACTTGATTGATTTGATTGAGCCACACACCTGCCACATGATGCACACTACTTTCACAGCTGTGTTACACAATTGTGCCATTCCATCAGTTCCAGTGTTTGTGCATTCATGCTAATAGGATTCATGTTCAAATTACAACGGTTGACAGTGAACTGTTGACATAAATATTTATAAAGCAGTGAGAAAAAGTAATATGGGTGTAAATTTGGGTCAGGAGAAGTGGGCATGAGTGAATCAAGGGATTTGGCCTGCATGTAGATGTGCATCTGGCTTGTATTATATATGCATGAGGAAGTGGCAACAGATGTGTTGAAAACAGATACAGTTTTACCCTTGCCATAGAGAGTTATTTGTATACTGTAGCTCGTCAGGCAATTATTTTGTACCACTTTATAACAAGGTCTATTTATGCTGCCTTTAAGCTGGGAATATCATATATAAAACTAGGTCAGTACTGGTGGCTGTGTCCAGTTCCTGCCAATATCCAGCAACTTCGTACAGCCAATAAAGTGGAGTGGACCAACATTCCACAGGCCACAATCAACCACCTGAACAACTCTATGCGAAGGAGATGTGTTGCACTGCGTGAGGCAAATGGTGGTCACACCAGATACTGACTGGTTTCCGGACCCAGGTTACTGAACCAGGGGCAATACTAATAATTTTAAATAATTATAATAATAATAATATAAAAATGTTATATTGTATATGTATATGAGAATGTATAATGTTGTGTAATACTATAGACACAACCACTTGATTGAGCGATTTATTTGTGATGGAATAATTACTTTATATAATTTTATTTTGGTTTGGTTCATTTTTATTGGTTTACACACATGTTGTACAGTAAATCTGAGCCGTGCATTAATTTAAGTGATCACGGATATTATGGGAGTGGCTTGATGCAGCGCAAGAGATGCAGATAATTTCATCTTGACCCTTAAGAAACTTTAAAACTGTCACGTTACAAATCTGCTTCAAATTGAATTAAATATTAAATTACAACATTGAAATAAAAATGTAAAGGGTGTACAAAAACTGTATAAAATCGTGAATATAAATAATTGTTAATCATGTAAAAAAAAAAAAAAAAACATTTATCTTTGATCTATTATAACTTTTATGTTGGTTTGGTCGTTTAGCTGTTTCCTTCTAAAGATCCAGAAATTCGTGGGGTTTTTTTGTGTAATTTGTCAAGTTTTTTGTCAGGTGGCTTTTTAATTATATGATGTCATTACGTTGCTGTCTTGACGCAAGCCAATCGCTGCATTACTGATCGTGGTTTCGAGAATCGATGCATCTGCCCTCTTCAGTGAACACAAGAACGCGCAGCAATCTTAGATCATTTAATCCAGATATTTTAATCCAATCTTCAAATTTGTTTGAAGAACCAAATTAGCCAGAGATCAGTTAAGATCTGGGATCTGTCAAATCATCTTAGATGTATTAAGCGAGGTACGAAGAACGGACCCCAGCTCATGAAAAATGGAGGCAAAAACAAAAGAGTTGCGTTTATAATTTTGTTCAGTGTATATTGACATTATCACTTTTAATTCGCCACTAAACTTTTATAGATACAATTTTTTAAAAACTCGGTATCTTTAGAAAAGTCTGCATTTGTAAATTATTACAGTTCCAGAAGGGTTGAATAATTTGCATATATATGCATATACACACACTCACTGCCGGCGACTTTATTTGGTACATTTGTTCACCTATCACACGGCAGCAACTCGATATTGTCATGATGAAATAAAGATGTTAGGCTCCGAATTTTACGTAAACAAAAAAAGCATGCATCCATCTGCCTTGTATCAACGGTTCAGACTGTTGCTGGTTGTGTAATGGTGTGGGGGATATTTTCTTGGCCCCTTAGTACCAACTGAGCATCGATTAAAACCCACAGATTACCTGAGGATTGTTGCTGATGATGGCCATCTCTTAATGACCACAGTGTTCTCATCTTCTGATACTTCAGCGGGATAACATACCATGTCTCAAAGCTCTAATCATCTCAAACGGGTTTATTGAACATGAGATCACTAAACTCAAATGGCCTCCACACCACAGTCACCAGATCTCAATAATAGAGCACCTTTGGGATGTGCTGGGATGGAAGATTTGCATCATGGATGTACAGTACATTCGACAAGTCTATATGACATGTCAATATGGACCAAAATCTTTGAGGAATCTATGCCACAAGGAATTAGGGCAGTTCTGAAGACAAAATAGGGTCCAATCTGGTACTAGCAAGTATAAAGTGGCCAGTGAGTGTATATTGTATTGTGCAAGATCCACACTTTGAATCTGACACTATTAAAGAACACCTATTATGGATTTGTGCAGCGTACATAAAGTTATTGTCTAAACTAAACTGATGCTGATGGTGAGGAACAGTTGAAACATCTCATAATGTACCTCAAACTGAGTGGCATTACTGAGAAACCTCCTGCTCAAGGTTCGGGTTGAATAACTAGTTCTTCCAATGTTTTCGTCATCGATTCGGACTCGTGCTGGGATTTATGTAAAATCAACGTCATCCTTACTGTGTTTAGAGTTTGTACAAACGCTGAGCTAACAGGAAGCCTCCGGACGGAGCTGAAGATCAGTTATGTAATGGGCGGAGATGGTGCTCTAGTGGGTTAAACCACTGAACTGAGAAGCAGAAGGTTGCTGGTTCAATCAGTCGTCACCATCAGTGTGTCCTTGAGCAAGGCACTTTACTTGGGGATTGTCCCTGTTATAAGTGCGCTGTAAGTCGCTTTGGATAAAAGCGTCTGCCAAATGCATAAAAAATGTAAATGTAAAATGCGGTTGTTTCTGAAATACGCGCTGGACGCGGTAGACCAATCACAACAGACTGGGCCATCTGACCAATCAGGCTTCGTGGAAAGGAGGGATTTAGAGAGACTGATTCATCCGTCGAGTCGTTTGAGAATCATTGAACAGTGATGAAAATCATTGTAGTGATATGCAATGCATATTATGAGAAAATGAAACAGTTTTTTGACCTTTGATGCATGTAAACCTGTGGTAGGAGACCTCCAAAACTAAATTAGGAAACTTTAAAATAGCATAATAGGGGCACTTTAAACTCCATCATAAAATTAATAATCATTACATAAACAGTGGTAAGCTAAACAAGTTGTATAAAACTAAACGCATAAAGAGGCAACAGTGTTGGTAAAGGGCCTGAGATGAAATGTGAAACGTGATGTGTGAAGAAAACAATGAAAAATCAAATATCACTTTTTCACATGTACAGTACATCATTTCCAAATGTACTACATTATAATTTTATTCCAACAATTAAAAATGTTTAATTTCCATTAGAGTTTGAGATGTGGTGGAAATTACACTAAAAAAACTCCCAAGATAAAAAAGATGAAAACTAATTGTAGAGTCAACATTCACAATTAAAACTTAAATATAACAAATTTCCACTGTGTTTTTTTTAATAAGCCCCTAACACAAAGTTTAGTAAGATTCAGTTAGCACAGTGTGTGGTCTTTCACAAATTAAAAAGTACTCGCGTGTTCCCTCAGTTAAGACTACATTATAGTGATGTTTTATTCAGATATACCATAAAGCTAAGTGCTTCGGTGAATGCAAGAGCAATGTACAGAACATTGTTACAGGCAGTGCATTCGCTAAAATCCATAAAGAGAACTTTGCTCCCATCCCACAGTAACTCACTGCATGCAAGTATGCAGGTAATTGCTGTAAATGGGCTCTTTTATACTTTCATTGTTGGTTGCTGTGCATAATTGTCTCTCCAGTAGGGAGGTGGCATTTAGTGTTTCTAAGTATAAATGTGCCTCGCAAGTTTCCCTCATTTCCCTCAATCCCCATTTCTTTTTCTTATTCAAATGCTTCAAAGCTCATGCATCAGTTCATGCATTCCCTTGGAACTGAACCCATGATGTCTTCTGTCTGAGCTACAGGAATGCACTGAACAAATGTTGTTCAAATGTTGTTCCATTACTTGTCCGAAATAACAATCGTTGACACAAATACATTAGTTATGCTGTCAGCTACCAAAAAATTAGCCCTCTATTTATTGCGAGCTATATTATATTTTCTCTCTGTATAATGTTTCATGCAATTATTACAACATGCATTACTACAATTTAAAATAGCCTATATCATATTTTCTCTCTGTATAATGTTTCATGCAATTATTACAACATGCATTACTACAATTTAAAATAGCAGTTTTCTATTTGAATATTTTTTTTAAAATATGATTTATTCCTGTGAAAAAATCAGCATTTGTTCCAGTCTTCAGTGTCACATGATCCTTCAGAAATCATTCTAATATGCAGATTTGTTACGCAAGAAACATTTCTGATTATTATCAACGATACTTTGATGAATAGGAGGTTCCAAAGAACATTTATTTGGAATAGATTTTTTAAGTAACAATGTCGAACTCTTTACTTGATCAATTTTATGCGTCCTTGCTGATTAAATGTATTCATTGTCTAACTGTAGTGTACTATGCAAGGAAGAACGATATTTATTATTTTGATGTATATGCATAAATACATTTACCAATGCACATTTGTGTTAGAAAGACCACACGTCGCTGAATCACTTTTGAATCCATTAAACTGATTCATACTTGTTACAAATATCATGTATGTTTTATAACTCTAAACAAAAGAATGCATTTGTCTTTTTTGCCATTTTCATTTGACTGTAATCTACCTCAGTTATTATACTCTGCATTAAATGAGATCCATCAATACCTGAACCTCACAGCTACAGTCCGCCTTACTGGCTCATTTTAGATGCCCATTTCCTCCTCAGCTCTTTCATGAAAACCATATCTGTGAGTCATTTATGTAACACATTAGAATGTCTTTGCTAGATAGCTAGAGATCAGTAAATATCACAAGCATTAGCGCATCTACAATATAATCAGCCTGTACGTCATATCAATAAACAAATGTAATGTTTAAAGTTGGTCAGAAGGGGGCGCTAGTTGAAAAGTGTTGTAATTGTTGAGAAGGCTGCCGGCGCAGCACAAAAGTGATGGACAGCAGTGTGTGAAGCCAGGTGGTCTTGTTTCCGCATCACTGCCTCTGTCCTGTACTCCCATCATTTTAGGCCTGAATAAACATTTGGACTGCCAGATCTGTGACACTCTAGAAGATGTCAATGAGACGTTGTGCATATGTGTGTGTGTTCATGTGCATTGTGTGTATGTGGCATCCTTTCCTCTGTATCTCGCTGCACATATGGTCATTGTTATTCTTACTAAATGAGAAAATCAGAACAGCGCCCGCTGAAGCAATGCTATCAGCTCAGCCCAAAATGCTGCTATCAGCCAAACTATTCCCAGTCACCCATAGACACATTCATGGTGTGTATAGTCATAATCAATGGGAATAAGCCCCCAAACATCTAGACCTGAAGATTGAAAAGGTCACCTTTTTACTATTTAGAGGAATATTGACCCGGAAATTTGTGTTTGTTTCTTGGTGGAACAGAAAAGGAGATGTTTAATGTTAACACATCTCTTTTCCATACAATGAAAGTGGATCGGGACCATCTGTGAGTAAATGATGACAAAATAATTATATATTTGTGTGTGTGTGTGTGTGTGTGTGTGTGTGTGAAAACTGTCTATTTGCGGTCCGTTTGTGACCTGTATACAATTTATAATTTCTGTATACAATACTAACATAAACCCTATAAACCATATTAAGGACCATCAAATCATGAAATTATATTAACTAAAAATGGAAATATCATTGGGTAACTGGTATTTTCATATATATTTTTAAAATATATGCAGCATGTTGCATATGATGCATATATATGCATAACAATGTTCTTACTACCACAATTTTTAATTGTCAAAATTATCGATTTTTCTTTTATGCCAAAAATCATTAGGATATTAAGTAAAGATGAAAGATAAAGTAATGTTCCATTAAGATATTTTGTAAATTTTCTACTGTAAATATATACAAAAAGGTATTATTAGTAGTAATATGCATTGCTAAGGACTTCATTTGGACAACTTTAAAGGTGATTTTCTCAATATTTAGATTTTTTTTGCACCCTCAGATTCCAGATTTTCAAATAGATGTATCTCGGCCAAATATTGTCCTATCCTAACAACCCATACATCAATGGAAAGCTTATTTAATCTCAATTTAAAGAAAAGGATCCTTTGTGGTCCAGGGTCACATACACACGCGTGTGTGTGTGTGTATGTATAAATAAATGCGGTCTTGGTGGGTATAAGAGACCCCACACTTTTGAAAAATACACTGCGTGCAGAATTATTAGGCACGTTGATTTTCTGATCATATATTTTTTTTCCAGGCACATTTTACCAATTCAAAACCACATCAATCTTAATAACTACTATTAATTTTGTATTTAATCATTTATAAGTGATACATAATTGTTCATGAACGCTGGAAATGAAAAACACCTTATATTCAGGTGTACATAATTATTAGGCACGTTTTCTTTCACAGATAAAATTATCCAAAAAAGAGATTTAACCCAGACTGAAAAGTCAAAATGTATTAAATGCCCATGAGAAGGATACAATACTAATGCAATACTAGAAATTGCAGTTAAGGCATGACCACCGGACAGTGAAATGCTCATTGGGTCAGCAGGATCTGACAAAAACAGGTGGTGAAGAAAAGACACATGTTAACTGCAAAAGAATTAAGGTGAAGAATTAAGTGTGAACCCATCAGGAACCCTTTAGTCTCCAGCGGACACACACACACACACACACACACACACACACACACACACACACACACACACATGTTTGGTTTTCATCTTTTATGGGGACTTTCCATAGGCGTAATGGTTTTTATACCGTACATACCGTATATTCTATCCCCGTACACTGCCCCTGCCCCTAAACCTAACCCTCACAGGAGACATTCTGCAATTTTACATTTTCAAAAAACATCACTTAGTCTGATTTATAAGATGTTTTCCTCATGGGGACCTAAAAATGTCCCCACAAGGATGAGGATTTCGGATATTGCTATCTTTGTGGGGACATTTTGTCCCCATAACGTGATGATTACCAGTCCACACACACACACACACACACACACACACACACACACACACACACACACACACACACACACACACACACACACACACACACACACACACACACACACACACACACACACACACACACACACACACACACAAACATTTTCCAGAACTGCAACCTACATTGGAGTCTCTTGAAGTGCAAGGTGTCAGGATCTCAGAGACTTACGTAAAGAATCTAATCTATGTGGGGGTAATTTTTTAGATTCTTTACCTAAGATAAAAAAAAATATGAACAGAAAATCAACGTGCCTAATAATTCTGCATGCACTGTAGTGTATAATAAATATATTTTTTTAAACATACACTATCAAAAGTTTGGGGTCAGTAAGATTTTATAATGTTTTTTAAAGAAGTCTCTTATGCTCACCAAGGCAGCATTTATTTGATAAAAATAAAGAAAAAATTTGTAATATAATTTAAAATAACTTTTCTATTTTGATAGATTTTAAAATGTAATTTATTTCTGTGATGGCAAAGCAAAATTTTATCCAGTATCAGTACTTCAGTCTTCAGTGTCACATGATCCTTTAGAAATCATTCTGATATGCTGATATGGTGATGTTGAAAACAGTTGTGCTGCTTAATATTTTTGTGGATAAACAGCATTTAGAATTAGAATTACTTTAAAATATATCAGGAAGATACCATAAAAGCCTGATGTTTCAAATATGATTATTTTTGTTGGCAGTTTGAAGTGAAATTTTTGCATATTATTTCATATGTCAGCCTTAATGGGTAAGAACTCTGATATCATATTCTCAACAAACCAATGAATATTGAGGATATTGTGCACTGTAATGAATGCTTAATGATGGAGAGATGTGTGTCCTCATTGTCATGGTTACACATGGCTCAGACACAGTGGGGCCGGCAGGGGTGCGGAGTTTCCCGCTATGAACCGTCTGCCTGATTCAGGGAAAAGCCTTCTCCTGTAAATCGGGACTGATGTTATGGGCAACAGTTCAACGTTTAGGAGCAATGGCTCAGTGGAGAGGAAGCCATATGGTGTTGCTGGTTGGTAGAAAGGCCGTCTGATTCAGTTTCATTCAAAAAAACGTTTCCTGTAGCTCAACTGGTAGAGCACATCAAGCCTTGGGTCATGGGTTCAATACCCAGGAATTGTGTACTGTACCTTGAATGCACTGTGAGCTGATTTGGATAAAAGTGAAAAATGAGTGGAAATTTAAGACCAGGCACTTACCCCTAACATGTTAAAGCAGGAATAGCAGAGGTTATCAAGGCCTTTTCAAGCTGGCCAACCAATAATAGCTTGTTTCCACCGAGCGGTACGGTTCATTACAGTACAGTTCAGTATGATTCGGTAACCCTGATCCGGGTTTGAGCAAAGGCTGCAAGGAAAAAAACAGACGAAAAAGCATGTGCAAGTGACGATTCTCTGTCAACCATTCAATGTTCTGCAGTGAGTCTAGCTTCACCCTTTAGTACCGGACTACTGTGCTAGGTATTCCAATGGAAGGGTGCCAAAAAAATGGTACGGTTCGGAATTAGGGTACCATTCACAACTTCTGACAATGGAAACGGCCAAACTTCCGTATCGAACTGTACCGAACTGTACTGAACCGTACCGCTTAGTGGAAACGAGCCATACATTTCACGTTTTTGTTAGTTACATGCCTGGAGCCGATGCCATAACATAAAACTACAGCTTGGTGGCGCTCACGAACATACTATTTTGGTAAGCGAAAGTGAATAGTGAAGATGTCACCGCCGTCGGTGTGTGAATGGGTGAATGTGAGGCAAAATGTACAGCGCTTTGTATGGCCGTAGGTCTGTTAAAAGCGCTATATAAATGCAGTCCATTTTACCAATTTTTTTTACCATAGCAAAGCAAGAAACCAAATCTGTTTTCTCTGTACTATTGTATTTGGTGTTGTTTGATAAATATAAAATGTGAATACTAAAATTGGATGGCTGTAGTAGATGGCCTTGTGGGCATTGCTTCGACATGTAGCGACCCGAGTTTGAGTCCTGGCTTGTAGTCGTTTCCCAACCATCCTACTTTGGTTCCTGACATTTCTCAAGCTATATAACTAAATAAAGGCAAAAACGCCCTCCAAAAATGTACGAAAGCACATGTTTTACTAACTTTCTTCTTTGTGTCAAGCGGGTGTCAGATACAACTTTGTGTAACGGAATAATGGCATGTTAACTCAAGAACGATAACTATTAAAGGGTTAGTTCACCCAAAAATGAAAATTATGTCATTAATTACTCACCCTCATGTCGTTCGACACCCGTAAGACCTCCGTTCATCTTCGGAACACAAATAAAGATATTTTAGTTGAAAGCTGATGGCTGAGAAAGGCCTCAGATAGGCCTCCATTGGCATTCACATTTACACTCACAAGACCCATAAAAGGCACTTAAAATGTCGTTACAAAGTCCATCTCACCACAGTGGCTCTACAATAATTTTACGAAGCGACGACAATAGTTTTTGTGCGCAAAAAAAAATCAAAATAACGACTTTATTCAACCTCTTCTTGTCTTCCGTGTGTGCCTCCACGACGCATGCGCGAGAATATGACGTAGCTCCGGCGTTCGAGAATCCATGAAATGCACACTTTAGCCCCATTTGAGAACTACGCCGAGACCTAAAGCACGATCAATGTAGAATTCAACAGCTTAGATACGCGCGTCTTCCTCTGCTTGTAAACAAATCGCTTCTGGGTCATGTGTCCGAATGCCGGATCTGCGTAATATTCTCGCGCATGCGTCGTGGAGGCATACACGGAAGTCGAGAACAAGTTGGATAAAGTCGTTATTTCGATTTTTTTTTTTCGCACAAAAACTATTGTCGTCGCATCGTAAAATTATTGTAGAGTCACTGTGGTGAGATGGACTTTGTAACGACATTTTAAGTGCCTTTTATGGGTCTTGGGAGTGTAAATGTACTGAATGCCAATGGAGGCCTATCTGAAGCCTTTCTCAGCCATCAGCTTTCACCAAAAATATCTTCATTTGTGTTCCGAAGATGAACGGAGGTCTTACGGATGTCGAACGACATGAGTAATTAATGACAGAATTTTCATTTTTGGGTGAACTAACCCTTTAACTATAATAATCTCTAACGATAAATATAGTAATGTCCACACCAAAGCACTATAATATAGTTTATTATAGCCGCGCACTGCAGTTATGGCATCTGCCATTTTAAATGTTTGATCTCTTTAAAGTTGTGTGGATTCTGATTGGCTGTCAGCGTTTTATTGTTTATCAACTGTAAAAAAAAAAATCTGAAAGTGATTCCATCGATATTAATGCCGTTATCGTTGTAGTTGTGGTGTGGACTAGGGAATTATGGGTTTTTCTGCTTTTCTGTAAGTGGCACCTAGTTTTTAGAGAGTAAAAATTGTGTCTGTTCTTTCTGTACAAATGGGAAACGTCTGCTGATGAATACGATTTCTGATTGCTATTTTTTGTTGTTTTACGTGTAAGAACCAGGCTAGCATTATTGAAGGACAATTGCGGGCAAATGGCAATGTCACAGTGTACATGAGTCTAAAAAGAAATCTGTCCAATCAATTTGTGTGGCAGTGACGTCTGTGGTGGAACAGAACATGGGTGATTCTCACGAAAACTTGGTTTTAAAAATGTCAAACATGAAAATGTAAAAGATGCTTAAATTAACTTTTTTCACCCCCAGACATTAGAAACAAAGTCTGGAGTATTTTTGGAAATTAATTTTAAAACTTTTACTTAACATTTAACACTTTTTTTTTACATAATTTCGAAAATAAGTCCTAAAAAATCTCATTACCGCAACAGTCTGAAAACATCAACACTGTTAGAAAAGCTAATATATTTTCACATTTTTAAAAATGGATTATTAATACGCATGCACAGTTACTTAAAATTCAGAAATAATATTTATTTTTAATTTAACAGTTTTTTTTTTATTGATTAATTTCTCTCATTACCGCAACACCTTCCACAATTTACAACCATTTTTTTCATATATTTTCATGAAAGCTGACATATTTTCAAAATGACATGACAAACCTGAAAGAACATAATTTGTAGATACTGCGCATGCATTTAAAATCAAATTACCATGTTTCTATTAATTCAATTAACATTTAATGAACATCTGTTGCGGTAATGATACATAGGTTTCGGAAATGAGGTTAATTATTTCGGTAATGATAATACATATACTAGTGTGAGATTTTGTTAAAAAACGAATTGTAAAGTAGAAAAAACAGATAATATTTGCACAACCATTCATTCAAGTTCAAAACAGTTTTATTGTGTAGTGTTTGAAAAATACATACGGCAAAAAAAAAAACGAAAGAAAGAAAAACATTAGAACAGGAATAAACAGGGCAACATATCAACGTGTGCCTTAAAACATTTTTCTTCCAATGTAGATTAGTGAAAGTATTTAGTATTCATTAAAACAAATATTAATTAATTACATTGGCATGGTATTTAATTAACTGCACACAGGAACGTTTAATAGAAGACAATCAGTTAAAGGGTTAGTTGAAAAATGAAAATTCTGTCATTAATGACTGACCCTCATGTCGTTCGACACCCGTCAGACCTCTGTTCATCTTCGGAACAGAAATGAAGAGATTTTAGTTGAAATCTGATGGCTCTGAAAGGCCTCCATTGACACAATGGCACTTTACACCCTCAAGACCCTTAAAAGGTACTAAAGACGTCGTTACAAAGTCCATCTCACTACAGTGGTTCTAAAATAACTTTATGAATCGCGACAATAGTTTTTGTGCGCAAAAAACCCCTAAATAACGACTTACATAGTGATGATGATTTCAAAACAAGGCATCATGAAGCTTCGAAGCGTTATGAATCACTGAGCCGAATCAAAACCGCGTGTCAAACCGCCAAACTGCTGAATCGACTCACTGATTTTTGGCCCTTTGGCCCTAACCTGGCCCCTTTTTTGGATTTCACCAGATTTGCCATTAATTACAGTAGAAACTTAATCTTGGTGAAAGAAGCGGCTAACAATTCTGCGCATTAATCTTCTCTGGCTGTTGGGTAATATTCTCTGATCTCTCTGTCTAGCTTTTTGTTTGGCCTCTCTGCCTACCAAGTTAATAAGTCCCTGCTTTCTCTCTCTTTTCTCAAGTCTTCTCAGTCTTTTCCTTAGGTTTAACATCTCTTTAGTCCTGTCTAAAAGCTTCTCTTCTGTGTTACGCAACTTTGCCCTCAATTTTGATAGTGTTTTTTTTCTTTTCTTCGTTTTGGGTGATTCTTTTGGGGTCGATGTTTTTATATCTCTTGCTGTCTGTATCTCATTTTTGGGGGGAATTAAGTTGATGTAATTTTGCTGTAAAAAAAAAAAAAGATATTTATACAAGTTGGAAACAAAAACAAAACAAAAAAAGAGCTTTAGAACTTTTGAGAATAGTGTATGTTGTGTTTGTTGAACATAATTACATTAAAACAACCCTCTACAATGAGAGTAAAACACTTGCATATGCGAGTATATTTCACTCTGGGCGACTAAATAATATCTATCATCAGCCATTGGCTAATAAATGCTTAGATTTTACTCGCCAGTGTGTGTTAGAGGTTAAGAATAAGTTTAGCATAGATATATTTTCACTCGCTGAACACTCAGAAAAACAGTTTCGCTCTCCGTCAAGCGATATGTCTATTTCTGTTCAGCTCAACGGATACGAGCATACCTGTATCTGACATACCGTAAACTTTAGTGTGAAGGCGCACAACTCGACGTCGCTTTGCAGAGAGCGCTGTTTCTCTCGCTCACACACACACACACACACACACACACACACGCACACACACACACACACACACACACACACACACACACACACACACACACACACGTTGGTGCAACAGCATTATGAGGACTCTCCATAGGCGTAATGGTTTTTATACTGTACAAACCGTATATTCTATCCCCTTACACTGCCCCTGCCCCTAAACCTACCCATCACACACACACACACACACACACTGCCCCTGCCCCTAAACCTACCCATCACACACACACACACACACACACACACACACTGCCCCTGCCCCTAAACCTACCCGTCACTGGAGACATGCTGCATTTTTACATTTTCAATAAAACATTGTTTAGTATGTTTTTAAAGCTATTTGATTTACGGGGACAAATTAAATGTCCTCATAAACCACTTTTATGTTGTAATACCAGTGTAATACCCATGTCATTATACAAATTTGTGTCCTCATAAATCACGTAAACAAGCACACACACACACACACATGCACGCAAAGAGAGAGAGTCTTAAATACTACGCAGAATTGACGCGCTAATGTAAATAATAATCTTTGTTGTGCTTAGAGGGTTGTAAAATTATAATTATACAGTTATTTTATCTTTTAACTGTTGTTTGGCTTTAAAAATAATGTTTAAATTCAGTAATCTTACATTAATACATACATTTACCTGCTGAGACAAGAATGGCTGTTCTTTTGGGGCAGCTTCTTGAAGATTCTCTTGAACTTCATTTGCTTCTTCAATAACTTGGATAAGCTGAAGTGAATCATCTTCCTCACTAGATGGTTTTGTGTCTAGTACAGCTTTAAGCTGTTTCTTTCTTTTATAATAACGTTTTGAGCTTTCCCGCCACTGTCTTTTTTTTGTTTCATGTTGCTTCTTAGTCAGCTCTTCAGTTTTATTTATTTTGCTAGTTTGTTTTCGTTTTTGATACCTGGAAGAGGAAAGAAAGCATAGCATTAAATTAGCATGTCTCACAACATGGGGGGGGGGGGGGGGGAATGTATGTACACATCTTCATATAGTATAGACTTATACTATATGAAATTAATTTAAATTGATTGAAAAAAATAAGTAAACAAGAAAATAAAAAAATAAAACAAATTACAAACAGAAGCACAAATTACTATTTATTATTTATTTAAATTATAACTAAGTTATAACAAAATTGTTAACAATTTACTGAAGTTTGTTTTTAAATAATATTAATGACAGAGTGCTGTAAAATGATAAGGTTGCTGTCACTTTAAGAGTCACACAACCTGCAAGTGTGGTGGGAATTTCCTACAGTATGAACAGTACACTCAATCCAGCACCTGTTATAGGCTAAAGGTGTGTGTGTACTCTCATGTACATTTCCTAACACTTTTGGGTGTTTTTTGCTAATTACACTTGCTGAAACATCTCCAAACCTAACCTCTCTCTCTCCTTCCTTCTGTACTCTTCGAGCAGTTCTGGGTTGCTGTATAATTTCTCCCTGAACTTTGTCAACCTGGCCTTTGCTAAAGCTTTTTTTTTCTCACTTGCAGACTGTATACAAAGAAACATCATAAAGCAAAATATCAACAGTTATTACATTTTAAAATGATATTAAATTCATAAAAGATATTTAAAAGTAATAAACAATATGCTTGAATTCTCATTTCCGAAACAGAAGTTCTCTTTACCGCAACTGCCATTAAATGGTTGCGGTATATGAGAATGGTGTTGCGGAGGATGAGGTACCTCGGTATGTTTTGCTAATAATAGAGAAGTTATGAAGGCTTTGCTAATTTTTTACTCAGTGAATATAATTAGACTTTAATAAAGCACATTTTCATAAAAAATTGTAAATCTAACAATTTAAAAAATGTAGAAAACTACCTGTTTCGGTAATGATAATCAAAATGTCGTGTAAACATTCAGACAAGACAATATTGAACATTTTAACTGGAGAGATATAAAGATATGATCTTACCTGGTAGACATCTTGAAGTAACTGCTCCATGTGCTCGGTCACTCAAAATCAAACTTTATTTAAATTCTGTATGTGCGCTTAAACAGTCCTCAAAATGTGTTGCGGAGGATGAGAACATTTGGCATGGACACATCATTTTCCTAATTTTTTTTCATTATTATTATACATGAATATTCAGCAAATTATTTTTCTGTCATCTGAAATAATCTAGTAAAACATCTATTTATTTTTTTCGAAATATTTTTATGTTAATTTGTTTAAATTACAACATAACACACATTCAAACACAGTCGGACACATTGCGGTAATGAGAATTTCAGCAGAAAATGCAATAAAATTTAAAAATAATAAATTCTTATGTTGAAATCACACATTGTGCAAGGTAGAGAAAGGTATTGTCTTTATTCTGATGCTTTTTAATATTACTATATTACACATTTTATATTTAAAATCATTAGTGCCGTGGTGTTTTAATGGTTTCGTGAGAATCACCCACATATTGACAGCGTATATCTGGCACATATGGTTGAGGGGTTATCTATGGAGGCTGGATAGAGGCAGGTCATCCTTTGTGTTTGTCCTTCATTCTCGAAATAGTCAGTACCCATATGTACAAAAGTGACCTTAATGAAACTTCTTTTCTGATGCTGCTGACTCAACTGCAGTTGACTTTTGCTTTGCACAATCTCAGTTTCACTACTGGCATTGCTTTTTTGGCATGAGACAGAAATTTGTCGCATCACAGTTTTAAAAGAAATATCAAATTCAGAGACAATCTTAGGTAATATTTTGTTGTTTTTTGATGGCAGCCATCATGGACCAGTGTCATTTTAGTATTGAGATACCACTTGCGTTTTTAAAAAAAAGTTGCCAGCCACCGCCAGCATTAGTAATCATTTTCACAAAAAGTTTCATGGCCCCCAGAATGTGTTTTGTATGAATATCTGAACATGCAATATATCAAAATATAGAGCAGACCCTTTAAGCCTTTAAGTTTTATTCTAGCTTCATGCATTCATTTTTTGATCAACACTTGAATATGGTTAAGTTTCATAAAAAAGACAACATTTTGAGAAAATCGTGTTTTTGTCAAAGACTACGTCTGGATCAGATTCAGTAAGATGATCAAAACACAGATGGAGTAGATCAAGTTCATCAACACCCCTAATGCTTGCACAGTCCTATAGCTCGTCATGGGTCGACATTTAATTAGTGTTGGGGAAAGTTACTTAAAAAAAGTAATGCATTACAATATTGCGTAACTCCCTTAAAAAGTAACGAATTGCGTTACTTAGTTACTTTTTAAGAAAACATATTTAATCATGGGAGGTTTGCATAGTATTCTGATTTTGCATTTGACTGATTTTATTAATTTTGAGGAATTCAGATTTTTTTCTCTCAATTTTTGTGGAAGTAAATGCATGCTCACGTTTATTCTAAAACTAAAATAACCCTCATGTTTACACACAACGCCTCTGAGTCTGCACTTTTTTCTCAACATTGGCACACGAGAGCTGTCAGTCAATAAATGGGAAAACAAAGTAACTTGCGTATTTGAAAAAGTAACTCAGATATTTTGTTGTAAATTTGAAAAGTAATGCATTGCTTTACTAGTTACTTGAAAAAGTAATCTGATTATGTAACTCAAGTTACTTGTAATGGTTTCCCCCAGCACTGCATTTCATTCAGAAACATTAGGCAGTTTTGATTTATTTGCTGTTTAATGTTGATGATCACGTTATTTTACATATGCATCTGCTTACATAATGGCTGTGTCTGAAAACCTAGGCAGCTGACTCGTTGCCTCGCTGCCTTATCAGACAATGGCTTGTAAGGCAGCGTTGGTGCAGGAAGGCACCTCACAAAACTAATTTCGGACAGACTTCTTAGGCAATGTATCCGTTTAATGATCTACAGCAAAATAGAGGGAGCTTTGGTGAGAACTAAACAAATATTTAATTACTACAGTTGTAATTTCTCGCTAGAAATTACATCAGAAGTGGAAAATGTTGGTTTAAAACTTACATTTACACACCCATTTAAGGGGGTGATGAATTGAGAAATCAACTTTCCTTTGAGCCTTTGATATATAAAAGTTAAATGTGATATACGAATATCCTGTAAGTTTCGGAGCTGAAAACTTCCTTGTTAGTCAAAGAAAAGCTTTTATTGACACCAGGCCCAGAAAACGAGAGATCTCAGAATATGTCGACCCTTGACGTCATCGAATGCTGAAGCGCCGCCTCAAGCCTGCCCACCGACTCGTGAAGCTAAATGGGTTGCGCTACCGAGCAATGAACATGCCGATTCCAGCTCACGTGCATAAGACATTGTGCATTTGTTTGCTTCATTTGACCGCGGAATTGATTGTAAACAAGATACTGGTCGAGACTGGATTTGCAGACATATTGAGATTAAAACATAATGCTGTGCCTTCTATATTGGATCCGACAGGAATGGTGCAACACACCTGTTCACACCGGGACGATTTTCGCGCGCGTTTATCGCCGACTTTTAATGCCTCGTGACTAAACAAAGGGCGCCAATGTGAGTGTGCACACCGACGCGCAAAACGCCAGGCGTAAAAGCGTCATTTAAAAAAAACCGCCTCGGGTTAGTTTTTTTTATTTTGATGCGGCGCGTTAAAAACTGGCCGACCAATGAGATCGGCGCTTTTGTTCACGTGCCTGGAGCTGTTGAAGTGACAGTAAAACACGACTTGGTGGCGCTCAAGCACAAAACGGTCTTGCCGAGCACACATTGATACGACGAAGAGGAAGTAAGTAGACAAAGAAGATGAACTGCTAATGCTGCTTGCCAGTTAGCAAAAAGTGTGTGAATGGTTTTGGCCATAAACATAATATATCTGTGGTTTTGGCAAGCACATAAATACTGTCTCTCTTATTCTTCTGTGTGACAAGCAAGTGTCAGAAGTGCAAAGTGCCGCAGCACCACCTTGTGTACCGGGAGCGCATCTACTGAATGTGCACGTTCACTCGGCGCATCGCCAGTGGATATCACTTGAGTGTGAACACTCAAGACGCGCCGAAAGACGTCACGAAAAACGCTGGCGATAAGCGCACGTGATATTCGTCCTGGTGTGTACAGGCCTTTATGTGAGTAAAACATGTTTTTTTGTATGTGATAGTATTGCATTGTTACAGATCGTGTTGATTATGTGCACATGTCTAACTGAACATACCTTAGCACGCTGTCAGGCTGGAGAATCCTTTATTTGAGGTGTTATTGGTTCATTCTATGTGTTTTTCAGACGGGCTACCAAAACGTAAGCCTGGCCTGCCAACGGGCTATCTTAAATAGTGAAATAACATTCCTTTCTTGTGCGCGTGTGTGTGTGTACGGTTCGCGGTTATATTCACTGATCGGGCTGGTCAAGTAATAAAAAAATAACATTCCAATCAATCGCGGGTGGATGAGAGATGAATCATTGTGTTTGTTTGATAAAGACATTTTGCGAGTCCTGTGAGCTTTCCCCAGACGCTGTCAAAACAATTCTCACATGTACTGAGAGAAGCTGAACCTCATTAAATTTGCAAATCTTATCTAATCTTAGCCGTGGACGTTTACTTCCAAGTCTTCAGTGCGGCACGGCCAAAGAAACCGAGCGTTTCTTCAGAGAGCCTCAAAACCAGGGCAAAAAATAGTCTATTACTTATTCATTATGATGTTTTTGAATGTAAAAAACACGTTAACATCATAAGTTGACCTCAGACAACAGTATAAAATGACAATTTTTGACCCTTTTAAGACCATTCTCATCCTTTTCAGCATCTTGTTCATATACACCCACTCATTTACACAATCATTTCTAATCCCTCCCTTGCTTAGAATTTCTTGCCCTCAGTTCTTTTTTCATCCTCACAGTCTCTATTTTAGTCTCCCATTGATTTATCAGTATTAATTATCCTCTTGCCCTGTCTCTGCATCCAAAGCGTCCTGTATTTTTATAGCTGTGACTTTCGGAATAGCTTCTCACACAATCCAGTTGACTAAAAATGCAAATATGCCATGTGCCATCTTCTTTTTATCAATATACTTCCACATTGTCCACTGTCTTAAAGGGAAAAATACATGCTAAACAAGTATTTGTTACTGTGAAATGTTCATCAAGCATCATATAATTATCATATAGTGACCCAGATATCGAGATAATATTGTATCACCAGGTCCCAGCTGATTCCCACCCTACTTAACACTGTCAAATTTAGTTTAACAGTCATTTCTCATTTTCCATCTCGCACACGCTCACACATTATGAGGGTGCAGTAGGCGGGTGGGTGGAGGATGGAGGAGGGTCAGATCAATAGTCTTCCTGCTTTAATTAACACTCCTCCATTCAGGGCACACACTAAACCAGCAGCAGTCTGCCAGCTCTACCATGAATCTGTGTCTGCATGTGTGGGGGGAGGATTTTTTTGGCATCAGTTCCTCACTTATCAGTTCATAAAATGTGTGTATGTGTCTGTCTGTTTAATCTTTCTTCTCTAAAATGGCATAAATTACTTTTATGTAGTGTTTTTCTCACATTTTAAGTTGGACCCTCCTGATTTTTCTGCATTTTCTGTGTTTGTGTGAATAGCCGCCACATATCTTCATGACAAAACGTTAAAATAAAAGTTTAACGTGAAGAAATAATCACAGAAATATGTTATTATTATTATGAAGAAATATTATTTTGGTATTTTGCTTTCAGACTAGTGGAAAGAAATCATCCAAATTACACATTTAAATGTTTATTTTATTAAACTTTATCTATTTGTTTTTGTGTATTTCAATTGGGTTTCATGGGTTTGGAACAACAAAGGAACTGTTATATATATCGTAGTCCCAAGGAGATGCATGATGCAGAATTACGAAAAACAGATATACTTTTAATTCAAAGGAGAATATTCAGGAGAAATAACACAAACCATATTCACAAAAGATGAGAACTGAGTATCTTGAAACACCAACTGGTGCTCCTTGGCCACATCCCCAGTGAAGGTACTGGCACAAGGTACGTCCAAACATCATGCCTAAAGGCCAATTTATACTTCTGCGTCGAGTGCACGCAGAGGGTACGGCGTACCCTACGCATAGACGCGTTGGATACGCCGTACCCTACGCCGTACCCTGACGCGCACCTCTCCAAAAATGTAACAACGCGTCAATTCTACGCGGACCGCAAGCGCTGTGATTGGTCTGCCAGAACCCTTCCCTCAGGTCAATAAATAAATAAAAAATCTGCGATAGGAGTGTGTGTGTGTGTGTGTCCAGAAATTGGATGATAGTTCCTTACGTCTGCTATAACACACTATTTTGCAGTCCAGCAATTCTTTATGGTAGTAAACAAATACATAGATCCGCTGAATATAGTTTATTTATTTTCTCATTAAAACCAAAGATGTTAATCAGTAATTGTATATCAAGAACAGGGACACATTAGGGTATATTTCGTGAATGAAGTCTCCGCAACAACAATCGATTGCTGAGCCACCGCTGCTGAAAACAGCGGCCACGAGCTCCGCATGGTTTCACAAACACATTCCAGCGCCAGATCGCCTTATTTAACTTTACTAATCAACTAGAGATGCTTAATTTGTATTAGATACAACAACTCAAGCTGCAAGAAAAGCCGCTCTCTCACTGCTGCTGATATTCCGACATGAATGTACAGATTCTACACATCAAGCTGCTTCTTCTTCGGCTGTTGTCTTGATTACACCAACATGCCGGAGGACACTGCCTTCTAGCGTCTGCATGTGGAATTGCACATTGACGCAGACAACAGCGCAGAAGTATAAATGCTCACGACGGCGTCGGCTACGCGCGTAGCCTACGGCGTACACTACGGCGTACACTACGGCGTACACTCGACGCAGAAGTATAAATGGGCCTTAACAGTCAATTAGTGTAGTGAGGAGAGGAGGGATGGAAGGTGGGTTTTTTGGAGGAGTCAGCGCTGGAGAAGGACAGGAAACAGGAGTAGCTGGTGGAAGGGGAACACCACTGCAGAGCTGATGGAGTGAGGAGCCAAGGTGGAGCCCTGATGGGTCTTGTTGCCAGAGCCTGAGGTCCGACTGGAGCTGGGTGAGATGGAGACCCCAGAGTAATCGAAGGACCAAAGGAACAGGGCGACTTTGCAGGTCCAGAAGTCCAAGGCGATGCCACTGACTTAAGGGATCGAGGTGAAGACGGGGGCCTGGCAGAACAGGGCAAGACTGGAGTGAGTGAGGACCGCTGACAACTTAAGGGACCAAGGTGAAGATGGGGGCCAGGCAGAACAGGGTGAGACCAGAGTGAGTGAGGAGCTAGAGAGAAAGAGGAACCTGATGGGGCTAAAGGGATTGAGAGCCAAGGCGCAGCCAGAGGCCTGGAGGTCCACTGGGAGCCTGGTGAAGTCTGAGTTTTGTCGGACCATGGCGTAGCTGAGGGAGTGCAGAGCCAAATGAGCTGACAAGCCAAGGTGGAGTCATGGTTCTGGAGGCCCGAGGTGAAGCCAGGGGATCTGTCTCGCAGAGCTGAGCTGGTGGAGAGGAGACCCGAGGCAGAGCCAGGGAGCTGGAGGGAGTCCGTGGCAAGGACAGAGCCAAGGAGCTGCGGGGCACCAGAGGAGCAGGTGAGTCCTGGTGAATGAACAGAGCCAGCAGTGATGATGGAGACAACGAGGTGGGCAGGTGACAGGGTGGGAGTGGAATGTCTAATGGATTCAGGGGACTAGACGGAGCCAGTGGTGATGATGGAAACAGTGGGGTGAGCAGGTGACAGGGTGGTAGTGGATCATCTGTCAGATTCCTAGGAGTAAGTTCAGGGGCAGTGACAAGGGTGGGAGCTGGCGCCACTGTGAAGTTAATGGGCAAGAGCACTTCGACTGGCTCATTAGATGACTGCCCCCACAGCGCGGACTCTAGGATGGACCTGGCAGTAGGCTTCAGTCTTGGGACGGAAGTGGGTTCTGGCTCTAGCTCCATTATGACAAGCTCTGGCTCTGTGGTTGGAGACGGCTCTCGCATATGGTCTGTGGCGGTGACAATGACTCAGGCTCTATTTCTGTGGCGGGCTCGGGCGTTGAGGTCAGGTCTGCGGCGGAAGATCTCTCGTGCCTTCCGGGACACTCTGGGCTGGAACGGTGGATCTTGTCTGGAGCATGCAGAGAGATGGCTGCTGGAGATTATGGATAACTCAGGGAGTCTGAGTTGGTGGCTTCCATGGTGAGGGAGGATCCGCACAGGTGTAATCCACAAACTTGGCGAAGGGGCAGTGACAGCAACCTTCCCAAACAGCAGCATCTGGCCTTTTCTTTATGGTTTAATCTGCTGTAAAAGTGTGAGATGTTTAAGTCCAGTGTATCAAATGCTTGAATGTGGACATGTCCATATTTAAGTATTACTGTCTGCATGGGGTATGTAGATTTTAAGTAAAAACTGAACATAACGTTAACATAATGCAAATGAATACCCATCTTCCCCGCTGCTGTAGCAGCTAGTGCATATATTATATAGCTCATTCTATATGCTATATGATATATTTTTACACTTGTTTTCACCCTTAAATTATCAGTTGTTATCAGTGTATGACAAATTTTGACAAAAAAAAAAAAAAAAAAATCTTTCTTCCAGATACATTTTAAGTGTTTGCATAATCTTCCTTATTGACTAATGCTGGCTACTTGAAAATTCATATTAATTCATAACAATGTCAGACTAAGCTGTAATCTATTTTAGCTCTTTATGTGTGTCTAGTACATTCCACCTATTTTAAGAAGTAGGATGGAATATATAAAATTGCTAAATAAATAAACATTCACTAATTTTTACTTTAAATACTGAAGTACATGAAAAAAATCAAGTACATTTGTACTTTTATTCAAGTAAAATTGATGAGTAATACCTACTTGATTTGTGTACTTCATCCACCACTTGTTAACATTAGTTAATGCATAGTGAACTATAATGAACATGAACATTTGTATTATTTAACATTAAGATTATTTAATAATGTTAATGTTAAATAATAAATACAATTATTTAACAAAATTGTATTATTTAACATTAACAAAGGTTAGTAAATGCTGTAAAAATATATTGCTCATTGTTAGTTTGTTAGTTTATACATTAACTAATGTTAACAAATGAGAACTTTATTCTTTACCATAAAGCAC
This sequence comes from Gobio gobio, assembly GCF_949357685.1. NCBI lineage: Eukaryota > Metazoa > Chordata > Actinopteri > Cypriniformes > Gobionidae > Gobio > Gobio gobio. Next base: position 19,368,956 of record NC_137107.1, on the reverse strand, counting down.
TCACTATCATTAATGTGCAACTGAAAAGAACATGATATCTATCTATATTTTAGTCCGTAGATGATGTCATGTATGTGTGTGTGTGTGTGTGTGTGTGTGTGTGTGTGTATGTGTGTGTGTGTGTGTGTTGTGTGTGTGTGTGTGTGAGCGAGAGAGAGAGAGAGGGTGCTGGTGTACGTGTCTGTCTGCCACTTATATCTCACCATATGCTCTGCTGCTGACACTATTGAGCTGACCTCCATTGCTCCCATTACTAGAACACCAGTGATATCCGCTGGGATTAAGCTTGGTTGTCACTGCAATTCATACCTTAAAACCCAGCAGCCTCTCAGCTGCCAGAAAGGTGCTCAAACTCAACAAATCTTTTTCATAAAAACAATATTCATTAAGTTTTACCAGACTGTAGGTATATTAATCAAACAATGTAACGGACTACATGCTTAAATTATGCCGAACGCCTTGTTATTTATAGTACAAATATTTTTTTATATTATCCTAAATAAAGTTGTTGCTCCCTAAAGACTAATTAAGTTAACTGATTCACAGATCTACATGCGCCAGTTTCACACCGCCACACATCTACATATGAGGCCAGGGAGGAAGTTAAAGCATGAAATGAAAAATCGCTACTCACCTTCCTATAACCACCTATATATTTATGTTATATATTATAGCCTATGCTATTGATATTATTGATAACCTTACAAAAAATAAGTATGCTTCAAGTTCATTTTATTAAGTATACTTAAGTAAAGTTCAAGTATATTTTAAGCATACTTTATATAGTAATTATTCTAATATCGATGTGCTAGAAGTATACTTGTAAGTGTAATTTTTCAATACTACTTGGGACTAAATTGGCTCACTTTTTAGTGTATAAAAGTATACTTTTAAGTAGTGGTGGGCCGTTATCGGCGTTAACGTGCTGCGTTAACGTGAGACTCTTATCGAGCGATAAAAAAAATATTGCTGTTAATCTATTCTCAAAGTTGGGTTGGGAGCTGGGTCTATACGCAAGCTGATGACTTTCACCTTGATATTTTAGTGCGGATGTATACCAAGCCGAATTGCACTGTAGGGGCGAGAGAACGAGTCTTCGAACCTATGTGTATGCCAACTAGTGTTGTCAAAAATATCCATATTTCGATATGTATCGATACTGAAATATCTGAAACGATACGATACTAATTTTCTACAGTATCGATATCACTTATACTGATACTTGTACATGTGTAATGACAATAAACTTGAATCTCATCTCATCTCATCAGCTGCGCTCTCCTCTCCTCTCCGACAGCGAGTTGACACGCACCGCCTCCTCTCATTCAGTCCAGTTAACTCTCTGAACATGGCGAACGGGTGTTCTGCTGGACTTTTCCTCATGACAGCGTGTTAGTATTGGTGTGACCGGTCTGAATTTCGTGCGGGGTTGCACATTACGTTAATACTACTAATTCCCGCAGATTTCGAGCTCGCATCTGAAGCACACACACACACACATACCGTCTCTGACATACAAGGGCAAAAATGAGCTCCTGTTTCCAGCTTATTAATGGTCAAATACAGTCAAAAATGTCTCAATGCCCATCTTGGTGAGTTTTAACGTAAACACAATCATAACCAGCTCACAGGAACAGTGAGATCCATGCGTGCGTCAGGTCTTAAAGGGACAGAAGTTATTTATTATTCAAACTACAAAAAGACAAACGATCACTTACGAGCACACAAATATACCTTTAAATGTACTTTAACATTTTATTCTAGCTTCATGCATCCTTTTTTTATAAGTGTACTACTGTCAAAATAATTGTCTGTGCTAATCAACAACAGATTCCATAATTAGAGTTTAAATTCTATTCAACCTAGAATATTCTTTTAAGTACACTCCTTATCCTCAGCTTTCTATGTTAAGAATATGGCTATGACTGAGTTTAAACCACCATTGACTGAGCGGAAATAATCTTCTGTAATTCCACCTGAACTAGTATCAAGATTACTCGAGAGGTTTGGCGTTCCCTGTTATCTTCTAACTAAAGGGATTTGAGGCAGAGAGGATTTAATTCGCCACAATGTGACACACAATAGGATGGGGATATGAAGATTTTGAAGTGGTCAACGGTAAGAGAAGATTTGAGGTCCATGCTTCACTGCTCTGTATTATGGAGGTATAGAGATAATACATTTGACTCATTTTGTGTGCAGTTCAAGAGCAGTGATGTGTCAAATAACCTGCGCAGGTTTTAGCGTTGTCAAAAATGAGACAGGTTTTATTGCAAATGAAATATGAAGAAATCACAGGCTGTTTTTAGATGTGCATTGGCCGGAAAAGTACATCATAAATGCTACTCTCTTGTCTTTGAAGGAGTCTAAAATAATAAAAATGTGCCATGTAATAGCATGTTTTTGACATGTATACATTGAAATACTTTACAGCATTATACAAATACTTTGTCATGTTTTGATGTAAATAATAAGGATTGAATAAAGCAATCGTTCAGTACTTAAAAAAACATCACAATGCAGGATGGCATAAAGGGATATTTCACCCACAAATTAAAATGAATCTTTTTTTTTGCAACATGTTGTTTTCACTCATTTTGTTTTAACCACACAAATCTTTTGTGACAAACATGTTCAAGTACCATCAAGGTTTTAAGAATAAAACAATTATAAATTGCATTTTGTGGTAGACCATTGCTTTGGTTGTGCTTTGGGCTCTGAGAGAGAGAGAGAGAGAGAGAGAGAGAGAGAGAGAGAGAGAGAGATTATCTTACTGCTCATAGAACATTCACTAGGCTTAAGAGATATAATCAGTTTAGATGGAAAGGATCTGAAGCTGATTAGCTGAAGACATTACTGTAGCTATACACTATATTGCCAAACGTTTTTGGACGCCTGCCTTTTCATGCACATAAACTTTAATGACATCCCATTCTTAATCCATAGGGTTTAATATGGAGTTGGCCCACCCTTTGCAGCTATAACAGCTTCAACTTTTCTGGGAAGGCTTTCCACAAGGTTAGGAGGGAGTTTATGGGAATTCTTCTAGAAGCGCATTTGTGAGGTCAGGCACTGATGTTGGAACGAGAAGACCTGGCTCGCAGTCTCCGCTCTAATTCTTCCCAAAGGTGTTCTATCGGCTTGAGGTCAGGACTCTGTGCTAGCCAGTCAAGTTCCTCCACACCAAACTCGCTCATCCATGTCTTTATGGACCTTGCTTTGTGCACTGGTGCGCAGTCATGTTGGAACAGGAAGGGGCCATCCCCAAATTTTCCCCACAAAGTTGGGAGCATGAAATTGTCCAAAAAGTCTTGGTATGCTGAAGCATTAAGAGTTCCTTTCACTGGAACTAAGGGGCCAAGCCCAACGCCTGAAAAACAACCCACACCGTAATCCCCCCTCCACCAAACTTTACACTTGGCACAATGCAGTCAGGCAAGTACCGTTCTCCTGGCAACTGCTAAAGCCAGACTCGTCCATCGGATTGCCAGACAGTTCAAAATCTTTATTATGGGTCTTGTCTGAATGTATCCAAGTAAGGTTTTATCTTGTTCACATAAATAATTGACACAAAATATTTAGAATATGTTTCAAGGAAAGAATTCCCAAAAAGGGGTTTGAAACATACACAACATACAAAATAGCCCCAGTCTCCCTTACACAAATTTTACCCCAAAATCTTTAAAAAATGTGCACCTGTCAACTATGCCAATGACATTGCTTTATTATAAGCAGGAGCTTCATCATCACCATAGTTATGAGCAGTGTTGGGGAAAGTTACTTTGAAAAGTAATGCATTACAATATTGCGTTACTCCCTTAAAAAGTAACTAATTGAGTTACTTAGTTACTTTTTAAGAAAAGTAATGCGTAACGTTACTTTTGCGTTACTTTTTCTCACCTGGGCTGGGCTTGTTTTTGTTTTTGTTTATAACAAAAAGGTTGTATTTTTGTGCAACGGTAAAGACCTCTTCATACCAAAATTTAAATAATAAGCCACAGGCTGAGGTAAAAATGCAAATTCACGCATGAACAGTAGAGGGCGCAGCTCTGGATAATGGGAGAATAGGATGCAGGAGAAAAAAGTTTTACCAATAAAAACAAAAAATCTAGTAATTTTCATCATCAAAGCAAGGTCAGCAGCAAGACATTAGTAAATTAAATATAAAGGTAGATTTTGCATAAAAATAGTTGTTTTATTTAACATTTAATTATTGGAGGTTTGCATAGTACTCTGATTTTGCATTTGACTGATTTTATTCATTTTGAGGAGTACAGAATCTTTATTGTGCAAGTGAGATAAATGCTCACATTTAGTCTGGAACTACAATAACCATCATGTTTACACACACCTCTGCACTTATTTTTCTCAACATGGGGACAGGAGAGCTGTCAGTCAAATTAATGTGTAACTTGCATTACTTTTTTGAAAAAGTAAGATATTTTGTTGTAAATTTGAAAAGAAATGCGTTACTTTACTAGTTACTTGGAAAAAGTAATATTACTACGTAACTCAAGTTACTTGTAATGCGTTACCCCCAACACTGGTTATGAGGCTATAAAAGTGATGCAGATGGGCATAACTCAACAAGTGCTGAAACACCATCGCGCATAACATCATCATCTGCGCACAGACTGGAGTGATGCTGCTGACGCAGGTGGACAGAGGGGGCGGAGTCACCGTTGCAGCGCCAGTCTCTCACTTCTCCACGGCAGCGTCACGTCAGCACTTCAGCGCGCTCATACGGAGCGACAGAGAGGAAAGCGAGCTCTCTACGCCCGGAGTCTGAGGCAGAACCGCCGGTCACATCTGAAACTCGTCAAACTGTGCATGACAACTCATTTCAAGGCATGGATTTGGACGCGGATTGTTGTCCTCGTGGAACTTTACATTAAATCACGGTTTGCTGCAGACAGCCCCGCCTTGTGACACCTTGCGAACCGACACCGGCTTTCTACCTCATCGCGCTCATTTATTGACGGATTTCAGTGCGACTGCTGTAAGCTTAATGGTGCGTCCGTGTGTTGCGCGCCGGGCTCTGGGCTGAACGCACGCACAAGCGCGGATCATGGATAGATAGCGCGATTCTCTCTCTGTTTGTCAGTGTTAATATCAGCGCCTTTCTCAATGGATGAGGAAATAGACACCCGCAAGATCAACAACAGCTTCCTCCGAGACCACAACTATGCAACTGAAGGTATATCTCATCACATGCTCTCCTTCTCTCAGGTGCACATTGAGTCAGAAATTCAATATTTGGAATCAGCCTTAAAGGTTCCTGGTTTGATTTCAGAAAGACTGACTGGATAAGCTGATTTTTATTGCATTACTTATTTATTGAGAAAAGTGAATAATATTTTCATTTAAGATCCTTAATTCTAACATAACAGAATTTTTTTAAAGAACATGCATAGAGCTCAATAAAAAATACATTAAAAATCTTTTAGGAGTTACAGTTTATGAGGTAGGATTTTATTTGATCCCATTAGGACCGGTGCCAGATTATGATGGAAATCCTTTTAGCAACTCTGTGTCCTTTCTTTTAAGTGCAGATGAATATTTCTCTGATCATAAGTGTGTCAGTCATGCTGGCCGTGTAACACAAATATAATAATGCGAAATACTGATAGTGTTTTATTCAAGCTAAAAATAGCTGAGCAGTCTGACTAACACTTTAAGAAGATTTTCTGGTGGTTTAGTCCGCCCATGCTCCATCATTGTAAGAGCTGACAGTGTAGATCTCTGCAATATTTGAATGTGGTCGAAAATAATGTAGAATCTGTTTCTGACAAACTGCGGTGGAATTCCACTTCAATCCATTTGAATGGGAATATTAATTATACAACACAAAAGAAAAACTAGCTCTTTTAGAATACACATTATGTAGGAAATAATACCACCACCTCTTTATGAGTTCATACAGTAGGGTCATAAATGACGCCTTTAGCATCCTTTAGGATTGGTTCCAATCCAAATGATAATGGAAGTTCCAAATGGAATCTTGTACACATTCCCAGGAAAACTGCATATTGACAAATAAATACCTCCTTGTCATTTCTCTAGAATCATCGACTGAAATGCGTACAGTGGAAACCTACTATATAAATTGGCATGTTTTCCATTGTAAATTGTTGCAGTTCTTTCACTTGTCTTCCAAGGCAAGTGCAGCCAGTGCAAACTCTAGATTATATTGACAGTATAAAGGCATTCTTCTTCTCTGACAATAGACAGCTGAAGAGTTTCACTGTGCCAAACCCTCCTCTCATGCACAGACAAGAAGCCTTCAACAGGACTGGTGCGATGCATCAGTGAATGGGGGGGTTGGTTGGAGACAGAGACGGAGAGAGAAAGGGAGGGCGGGAGAAGGGAATAAATCAGAGATTAAAGCCAGAGAACACATAGACAGATGTGATGTCATTCCAGCTGCGAAAATCCACATCTCAGGCAGGCTATGCTCAAATCCAGTCTTTAAGAGTATTTATTCTTAATGAAATCAAAATGGACCCTTCTTAATTCACATGGCTGGTGTAATTCACTAGCCTTTGTGTTTAAATGTGTGTAGCCAAAATGTTGTGGGAAATGTATTTATTGTATTCTGGGGTAAAATGAGTCAAAATGCTGATGGTTAGTCTGGTAATAGGAGCCATTGTACATGACGTGTTGATGTCAAAACTGCGTGGTTTGGCAACTGTCTTCAGTTTTGGAGCATTGATCGCATCTGTGTGTGCTTCACCCACTGACCTTAGATGCGCTCCTGTCGTCTGGAGAATAGAATCTACTACATGCCACTTCTCATCTTCCCTTGTTAATTCTCTGTGAATTATGCAAGCGCTCCCCTCTCATCCATCACTTGCAGCCCTTGTAGAACATGCTGTCTGTGTGTCTGATGGCCAAACTTACCCCTACTTTAAAAGAGAGTCACGTTATTAAATCATGGACTATTTATAGCATAGTGTTCAGAAAAAAATGTACATCTTATTTTAGTACCTGTAACTCTAAGAATAACATTTTCACACTTAAAGAAACAGTTCATCCAGAAATGAAAATTTCTAGTTTATTTCAAACTCATATGACTGCACTGATTTTTTTCCCCATTCATTTTCCATTCCATTTATTTTCAAGCTTTAAAAATGAATCAAAAGCACCATATTAAGTATCGTTAAAATTCATATGACTTGTGCACCATATTCGAAGTCTTCTGAAGCCGTACAATTGCTTTGTGTGAGGAACAGACTGAAATGTACGTTAATCTTCTGATAATCTTCCCTGGCAGTGAGCTGCTAACCACTAGATCATTGAGTCAAGTGAGTTGAAGTAAACAGAGTTAAATTTGTTTACCAAGCATTCAGACTTTTGTTTTTGTGAACTGGATCAACCGATTCATTGAAAAGATGTGCTTCATTTACGAATTGGACATTGCTACTTCTATCATAAGCTCTTGTGAATGCATCAAGGAAAGTTAGGATGGATGTCATATGTCAAATAGTGAAAGGTGTCGATTGCAGCTTCCATTTAGGTTTACTCCTTTTGCTTCAAAGAATATAACTTGCTTGTTTTAATGTAAAATCTAATAATCAATAAACGTGACTACAATATAGAGGAAAATATCAACAATCATGATTGTTGTAATCATTCAGGCCTATAATATAACAACTTCAGAAGACTGAAATATACTTGGATGCCTGGTTTTTTACATCCTTTTTGAAGATTTATACCATAAACATTTATAGATTTATTTTGACAGGAGTGAAAATGAAGCTGCAATGTAAACTGCACTTTGTTTAATGGATTATATTGTTGTTAAACAACATACTGAAGCTGATGAAACACCTTTTCGGGGAAACAATTTTTTTTGTAGACTAAAATTACGAGTGGACATGTGACGGTATTAAATTTTCATGTTGCGATAATTGCTGAAGCTTTTATCACGGTATTCGGTATTATCACGGTATTCAAATTAGTTGCAAAAAGTGTTGTGATTTATAACCGGTTTAATAACTTTTTCTTATAACAAAAATAACTTGCAATAAAGCAATACACAAAAAAATTATAAAGTAAACACATTTTTCAAACAGATAAAAGTGCAAAAGAATTATAACGACACTTTACAATAAGGTCCCATTAGTTGATGTTAGTTCATGCATTAACTAACATTAACAATGAGCAGTAGCTACATTTGTTACAGAAGTTATTATTCTTTGTTAACGATAATTACAAAAATACAACTGATTATTGTTGGTTCATGTTAGCTTAGGTTCATTAAATAATACAGTTATTACTTTTGATTTCAATCATGTATTATTAAATGAAATTAATACATTTTTTAAAGTTTTACAGAACAATAATAAAGAATCAAAACATTTTCAATAATTTTTAAGGGCATTTTGTAGTCCAGATTAAAATATAAAAATGTTTACGTTTGGAAATAAATAGCCTATTAAGTCTTTAAAGGTCCCGTTTTTCGTGTTTTTTTTGAAGCTTTGATTGTGTTTACAGTGTGCAATATAACATGTGTTCATGTTTCATGTGTAAAAAAACACAGTATTTTTCACACAATTTACTTATCTGTATACCGCTGTTTTCACTGTCCTCAAAACGGCCTAAGAATTTCCTCGTTCTATGAAGTCCCTCCTTCAGAAATACGTAACGAGTTCTGATTGTGCCAGCGGTTCCCGTGTTGTGATTCGACAGCAGCTTAGCTCACGTTGCCCGGAAAGGTCACGCCTCTTACCATAACGGGGAGATGAACGCGCTCAAACTACAGCCCCTGAAGGCAAAACAAAGGTGATTTGACTCCGGGATGAAAATAACAGCGTCTGAACGACATGGCGACAAACACAACCGAACCGAACCGAACGCAACGCTTCCTCTTCTCCACGAGGGAGCAACAAGACCACGCCCCCTTTTTCGTGTATTCTTGTGGGCGGAGGTGAGTCGACAAACTGTTCTACTGACATCATTAAAGCAGGATATACCAGGATGTAGTCCAAACCGGCCGTTCACTGTAGGCTTTGAAAGGAAACTTCTGTCAAATAATATATCTCGCTTGGCATTGAACTTTGAGCTTTATAATTTTACAGGTATTATTTATGCTCTAATAGCAACATTACACACTAACTAAAGTTTGAAAAATGGGATCACGAAGAACAGGACCTTTAAGTATACAAGTATTTGGTGCTGCGATGCACACACACAATGGGAATACAAAAATTCAAATAGCAGTTAAAAACATTTAAATACTGTTCAGAAACAGAAAGTAGCGCAGCTACTTTGTTTTTGTAATTAATAATTTGTCACCGTATTTTGGAGTGCCCATGATAACAATATTGTGCATGTTTATTATCGTGATATTACTGTATACCAGCACATCTAATTGCGAGTTGTGAAAATGACATGATCTAGGACCTTTATACAGTGCGTGCCATTGTAAAGACTATAAGTCTATCTCGCAGCCTCGTTTTTATCCTCGTAAAGTTCTAACATAAATAAGGTCTATTGCATGGTAAAAAGCATCCAGGACAGTATTTCAAAATTTCTTCGTTTGTGTGTGGAAGAAAGAAAAAAATTATAGATCCTTGGAATTACGTTATGTTAAGGGTGCAATAGGTGATTACAGAAATATTCTTTGTTATTCTGGTTGAAAGTAATCACTATGTTAAGTGGTCTAAATGTATTTTAAATGTATGTTGTCTGTGGAAGGCGTAGGACCATAACATATTAGTTCAATCATTGCAGTTGGTCCGAATGAAATTATATCCTGTGTTCCCTGTCAGTCAACGTGTGTTTGCATTCCACTGCGCAGCCTGTTCACGTAGACATCATACGTCATCAGCGCGTTCACGTACGCTGTGCAGGCACAGTGAGAATGGCAGGCAAACAGTTGTTTACATTGGCTATTTTAGTAGTGTTACTCACTGTACTGTAAAGTTTTCTCACCTGTGAACGACACATGTAATCCAATAACGTCTCTGGTCGTCTCGTTTCTGGTCTTTGCATGTGTTTTGGAGGAGGAGTGGCTTTGGACTGTGATTTACAGGGAGGGTGGGATCATATGCTTTCAATGCTAGCATGTTAAAGTTAACATTTTCCAGACCACCTTTTTCCCCATTTTATGGACATGAGGGATGTGACGTGTTATGTAGAAATGTGCTCTTACATTTCTTGACAAACTAGAATATCATAAACACTTGGGTTTGGCTTTTGACTCGGTTCAGTAAACACAACCTAGCTACTACCGCACATATAAACACCCTAGAAACAATGTAAACATCCAGTTGTTAATTGTCTTGAGCAATGCGTCAACAAGCTAAGATTCTGAAGCACTCTTGCCTAGAATTATAATAGCATTTACAACTGACTCTGGGTAATGGGGCAGTAGGGAAAACATTCAGAAGCCTCTGAATGTTGCCTTTTTTAAGCACAGAGCATTGTCATTTGCAGAAAACCGAAAAACAGTCATTACCAGAAAGCTTTGAGGAGCTTACAGCTTGAGCAGTTAACTACCGTCGTACAAATGCCTCTGCGGTTTTGACAATCAGATAAATAAATGATGACCTATGCATTTTTAAAGCAGTTTTAATGCTACCATGTATTCCTGCTACGCTCTGGTCCACAAGGTTCTGTCAGCATCTTTGTGCAGGGTAGACAACAACTCAGTATATATACACCACGAAATGAAAGCCTTCACAATAAAAGCAAAGGTGAAACTTATACATGGGCTGACAAACAAGTGGCGTTGAAGACCTTTTGACCTCAGTCACATAGAAAGATCAAAGGTAATGTTATTTAAATCACAGCTGAGCAGACAAAACGACCCAGTGAATGTTTAGTCTGCAGTCAAATAATCATGCACCATTCAAAGACATTGCCTTCAGCTCAGACATTTTATTTTTCTCAAAGTTTAAAGAAGTTGTAGTATCAGTGTAGTATCATGAGGTGAACTACAGTAGATGCAGGTCAGAAGGAAACTCCTTGAAAATCAGCGGTGATCTGTAGAATTTGGCCTGGTCAGGTGCACTCAAGGGGTGATTGCGAAGGCAGGGTCACTTGATGAGCGATCCTTCTCTAATCTGATCTCAGCGTATTATCTGGCTCATCTCCTTCCCTCCAGATGCCTCCTCTGAATTTTCTGGAAAGCAGATTTTCTCTAGAACAGTATATTTAGGAAGACTGAGCAAGTACTACAGTTTAGCACGATTAATCGTATTTTAATTCTAACATTTTCTTCTCTCGATTAATTAAAAATAATCATTGTGATATTTGCTGTTTATTTGTCCTGAAAGCACTTTATTTGACATTTCCGTTATCTTGCATGGGTAACAAGCCTCCACTATCTTTCCTGCTTGGGGTTGCCAGAGTTTTTCTCTTAAAAGATTGTCTGAGAAGGTTTTACCTATTCTTTTCAATCTGGCAACAATGTGCACATGCTCTCTCTGGGCTGCAAAAAGGCTAATGATCTGACAAAACGGACAAACGTGTGTTGTTTAGTGATGAAAGTGTCATACAGCAAGTTTGTTAATTCATTTGCTGCTATTAAATCTGCGAGTGAACCTTTTCTGATGAACTGTAATAAATCCAAACATGAATCTCGATTGTGATTTGGTTGTGGTTGGTGAATAAATGCATGTATGCACTCTGTAATGAAAATGTATTCCTAATATTAGAATTTCACTGTTTTAGTTTTTGAGAGAAGCTTGTTAAGGTTTTACCAGTTTTAATGTAACGCAGTTGAAAATAGCCACTGACCGTTTGCATTGCTTAGGCATTTCAAAGTAAAAAATTGCTAAGAGAAAAAAAAAAAGACAAGTAGGCTATGATTCTCTGCAGTCTGTTTGTACAAATTTGCATTTGTGGAGCAAACTGGATGTTTGGTTTATCTCATTTGCAACTGAATTGCTTATCTTAAAATATCTAATGTGAAATGCATTACCAGAAGTTTTATTAATGGAAACTAGTGTTCAGTTTACTCTTATCAATATAATTGTAATCTATATTTTGTTTTGGTATGGATTTTCAATTTGATGAAGCTATCATAGTTGGTTAAATGAAGCCCATGTGGCACCTACAGGTGAAGTGTAGTCTGTTAGTGAAGAACACGTGAAATGTGAAATAACTAGTTGCTTATTAGCTTATTAGCATGCATATTACTTGAATATTGGATTTTTATTAGTACTTATAAAACATATAAATGGCTTATTCTGCATGACCGTATTCTACAAGCCATAATACCCAATACCAATACCTAAATTTAACAACTACCTTACTAACTATCAATAAGCAGTAAGTAGGAGTTTGAGGCAAAAGTCGTAGTTAATAGTGAGAATTGGACCCTAATCTAAAGTGTGGCCACATCTTAACACTAGAACTACCAATGAGGTCATTTTGACCGTTTTTAAATTTTGCAATGTAATAACTTTGTTGAAATTAAACCCATATAGCTATAGCACCCTGACTTTTCCTAAATATGTGTATATTTTCTTCTAATATAGTTATTTTATTACAATTTTAAAACACAAAAGCGTTCTGAGTAGTAACTTTGGGCGAGGTCTAGTAGCTTTTACACAATTATATATTACAAAAAAGATCGTAATACGTAGACCTATTTGTGTTCGCTTGGTGCTCGGTTCTCCATTTAATCCATATTGTTCGATTTGATTCAAATTGAGGATTTTGACACTTTTTTTAGGGTGATGCCGTCATAAAATATGATGACAGACATGTAAAGCTTCATTCTAAAACCTCAATAGAAGCTTCAAAATGTAAATATGACATGAAAAAAATGACATTCGGTGCAGTCTTGTACGAGTGACTGCTATGGCCATTCTAGTAGTTATAGAATTCCGGTATAGTTCTAGTGTTAATGTTTAGATTGACAGGATGTAGAGGTACATTCATTCCTTTTGATGAAATATTTTAACCCTATATTACATATTTTTGATATAATATATTAACCAAATCATGGTCACCATTGAAAGGTCTTAAGATGTACAGTGTGTTGCTTGTACAGTCATTTGTTCGAACAGGAATGATACAGTAGTCCATTAAATGGTAGTTGTAACCAAGTCCCTTTTCTGCTCCCAACAGTCCCTATTGTTATTACACCATTAGTTGATGGAGTGGACCAGGGACACATTAACAGTTTGTAGGGGGTGGCGTCTCTGGACACAGGCAGTTCATTACCTTACAGGCACAGGGTAGTGACGTGCCCTTCAGACCTCCTGACCCTGCGTTAGTGTAGCGGCTGTGTCGCTCTGCTGGAGAGTTTGGGGAGGGGGGTGGGGTCTATCCAGAGATCCCTTTGGCTCCATTGTGAGCCTCTTGTGTTGGCTCATTAAAATCAGATTGCTGATGCTTCCCGTTTTGGCGCCTCTCTCGCACTTTTTATCAAATGCCCCACGGCACTGTAGCACAAGCTACCAAATTTTTTGACATTGTTTGCACCGCAGTTGCCTCTCTCTGTCACCTCCTGTGTCTTCTCGTTATGTTTACCCAATTTGTTCGACAAAAACCTGTACCTCCTCTTCCTCTCCTCATTACTGCACCGTCAGCATCATGGTTCCCTCCTTTCATGCTGGTTGACGGACAAATGGATGTGCCCCGGTGCATATTGACAACCGTTTAACAGGAGCAGTCAGATAAACGATTTTTCCAGAGCTGAACTAGATTGGTAGTCATCTGTGTGGAACGGCCACCCTATTACCGACCACAGCGTTCTCAAAGAAAATAGCTTGGAAACCTGTATGAAAACATGTCAAATTACCACAGATGCTTCTTCATTTAATGTCCACAGCCATCATCTCTAGAAAGCTGATGCGATGGTAGTGGCTATTAGAGGTCGATAAGATTGAATTTTGCCCTCTCGAGATTTAATTTAGAGTTGTTTGAGCCAGGAAAGGTGGAAAATAAAACATGCACAGTTATGTTTTAGAGAGGATTTGCATATTTAATGGGAAAAATCTTTATATTCTAAAGATGTACGGTGATTGCATTGAAAAAAAAAACATTCCAGATACTCTTAAACCGATTCAATGTGGATCATTGGCTTATGATGAAGAAAGCCCCAACACTTTGTAAACAAATCTTGTTGTTTGAACATTTTATTTGCCATTCCAAATTTTAAAAAATGAGTCAATTAATGGACAATTACCATCGCACACCTGTTGGTAATAGATAGGTGTGTAAAAAATCTCAAAAATAAAAGGAAATCCCGCACACTATCGACAATTGCTGAAAATAGACACGTTGCTGATAAAACGTTTTTGATATTTTCTGCAAGTGTTAATAGTGTGCAGGAAAATTTATTCAAGAAAGAGATCGTTTGTGAGTGTTCTTTTGTTATATATTGTGCAATTTGGCAATCGTAATACTGCAGAAATAGTAATAGTATCAGAATATAGGCAGTTTAAACTGTTGTTAATTTGGTATCTTGGGTAATTTAAAGAACATCATAATTGTGATGAAGCCTTTTTAATTCCATGATGACTTTCTCAGCTGTTCTGCTCTGTCGGTGGAGTAAAGCCATCATCCTTTCAGCCAGGAGGGTTGATGATTATTTAATTTCACATGCTAATGTTCCCAGTCAAGGATAGCACATTAGCATGTGTGGTCACAGTGAAAACACTAGAGACCGCTAAATGAAAACCAAGAGAACCCTGGCAGAATATATTTCATATAAATTCACAAAGCAGAACATTAGTGTTCCAAATTCACAGAAGAATGAAAATTTTGACATCATTTACACACCCTTGATTATTATTATTCTTTTCTTTTAGTGTGGAACACAAAAGCAGTTTAGCGTGTACAGTTTGAACATTTATACAATGAAATACTATTTGTGTAGGGGTATTGTAATATACCTGTATTGACGATAACTGTGATATTTTAAAAAGTGAAACATTGATATAATGTTATACTACTCATTGTAATATCGTAAGGCAGCGGCTATTTGCACTAAGTGAAAATAGCATATTTTCTTAGCGATAGCTGATAGCTTTACACTGTTACACTGCCACGCTAAATCGTGTCAGAGGAGGTGACAGACGAAAGTGAGAGACTCTAACCACACTTGAAAAAAGTTAGCTCGCTAGTCTGGGAGTTTTTTGGATTCCGTAAAAAAGACTTCCCTACTGTCATATAATATGTAAAAAATAGTGTGCTAAAATGAGAAGTATGTCCGAATTCATAGTATTCGAAAAACATTAGGCGAAAAGTTTGTCTGGCTATCACCAGACCAAGCTCAATTTAAGATCGAACATTGGTCTGGGGAGTCTGCTATGTATTTTCTACTGCACAAGAGGCTTGATAAACGAGCATAAATTAAATGACTCTGTACGCAATTGGATAGTCCTTCAACCAATCAGACCACAAGAGGTGTGATCAACGAGCATAATTCAAATGACTCTGTATGCAATTGGATAGTCCTTCAACCAATCAGACCACAAGAGGCGTGATCAACGGGCAACGACCCATTGCTTCTCTATCCATCATCGTGTTAAACCCGCCAATAGCACGCCAGGTGGATAAGCCAGTCTGTGATTGGTTCCCGCAAAAGTGTAACAGAAGCAGTAGAAATGAATGTACAGGTTTCCAGACTGAGTTGCAGGGCGAAATCAAATCGCAGGCAGATCAGGCTGGGTTTACCCAGTCTAGCGAAAAGTACTACTACTGCTGAACTTCTGGAGTGCGCCTCTGGCTGCGTTCACACTGCAGGCTGAAACGACCCAATTCCGATTTTTTTGCCCTTATGCGACCTGTATCTGATCTTTTCATGACAGTCTGAACGACACAGATCCGATCTTTTCAAATGCGACCCAGGCCACTTGGGTATGTGGTCCAAATCCGATACATATCCGATCTTTTGAAATGCGTCTTCAGTCTGAACTGCCAGGTCACATGTATCCGACCCGCACGTCGTTCATACAAGACAAACTTCATCATTGTAACTCCCGTTCCTTACTCCAGTCCAGTGGTGGCGGTAATGCACAAGAAATAGTTGCTAACCGCCAATAAAAGAAGAAGTACGCACCTGTTGCTAGCCAATACACTCCAACTCCAACGCGTTTCTGCACTGTTATGGGCCGCCGCAGACGTGTCTCTTCCCGTGACAAAGTTAGTTGAAGGCGCTCGCAAACATAATTGAAGGTGGATCTGGTCATTCTGAAGTTACTGACGAATTCGGTATCAGTAAAGCCACTCACATCAGTATCCCACCACTCCTGGCTGCGACTCCGCACACGCACGTTTCTCTGTACCGACGTTGCTACCACTGCTCCACAAAACGCCATGGCCAAAAACCTTGCTCTCCTCCTCTTTTTTAATTTTCTTCTTAACATGAGAAGGTTGTAATGGTGCTGGCTCCGTTGCGAAAATAACTTTAATAAAGCTAAACGAACTCCAATGCTGACACCCATATTTGGCTACTTCCATAAACAACAAGTGACGTCGTTGACCGTTGAGTACTCTTCTGCGCATGCGGGTCACTTCTGGGTCATTTCACGTTCACACAGGAGATCACAAAAGGTCGCATTTAATTGGAAATGTGAACGGCCTTGCAAAAAAATCGCATTTTTTCAAAAACTCGGAATTGAGCATTAAGCCCTGCAGTGTGAACACAGCCTCTGATTGACACTTTACCATGAGGCCACAGGAAAGGATTTGTGAATGGCAGTTCACAACTGACACTGGTAGGTCACATGACAGTGACAGCATGGCGGATATAGTACGTCCACATTTCATGCATACTACTCATATTCATAATATATAGAACACTTTTTTTGTGATGGTCATGAAGTTAGTTTCATACCAAAGTTGAAACTAGCAGAGTTAACCTCCAACTTGCCTCAACACCTGTCTGGAAGTTTCTAGTATGCCTAATAAGACCTTGATTAGCTGGTACAGGTGTGTTTAATTGGGGTTGGAGCTAAACTTTGCAGGACAGTGGCCCTCCAGGAGCAGGATTGGACACCCCTGACCTAGACAATATGCGATTTCGGACACAGCAAGAGTGTTAGACACCCCAATCTGCTGGAAGTGCGAACAATAGTAAGTTATATATGTTTTTATATATGTTTTTTGGGTCAAAAAAAAGAATAAACAAAAAACAAAATAAAGTTAAATATGAATTTGACTTAATAGCATTATTATTATATATTATTTTATTGATATTGCCAATTAAAGTTAGTCACCGTTATTTAAATAGTGGTTTATACAGATACAGTCAAATCAATAATATTGCTGAATATTAAGTGTCCTGAACTAAGCACGCCAAAGATGACCATGACAAGGAACCTTAACTCCATCAGGTGACCCAAATGGAGAAACAAACATTGGGTGATACCAGGCTCCGTCAGGGGGCCAGTTCTCCTCTGGCCAAACAAACAAACATGCTGTGAATATGATTTCAGGCTACAACACAAGTCAGATTGTGGATTGATATCAAAATATTTCATCTAACTCTTGCTTGATGTTTGGGATAAGTCACGATGGCAGTTGGAGGGAAGAGGAGTTGTAGTCTGTCTAGCAGAGCTGCCGTTTAGCCAGTAGTGTACGAATGGGTTATCGATGACTGATGAAACTGCGTTGTGGTCCTAGTATGGCGCATTTTTAGCTGGCCATAGATGTCAGTGCAGAGTCTGGTTCTCTTGGTCTTCGCTGAGGATCTGTGCCAATGGCTGTCTAGACGATGAGGTCTTCACAGGGGATCTGCTCCTAGTTCCTGCCTAATTGTCGTGGTCTTCGCTGACATTCGGGGATGTGTTGTGTTCGTCTCAGGGTGCAGGTCCACTATCTGATCCTGATACGCACCGGATTCTGAGCTTACCTGGCTACGGTAACCTCAGGATAAGGACGAGGCAAACAAACTAATATAAGTGTAGATGCCTCTTTCGATGTAAGAAGTTTACCTAATAAATGCAGCCTATCAACTGCAATAATATCATTAACCTAAATTATTTTGGCCATGAATGATAATCATGTAGTGAAAATCTGATATTGTGACAGCCCTTGTTTGTGGTCTTCTTTTGTTGTATGGTAAGGAGTAGCTTGGACATTCTGAGACTGGTGCGACGTCAAGTGGGCAGCACAGCTGCCACAAATTTGGCAGTGTAAATAGAGAAAATGTGTCACAGTGATGTGTGTGAGACGTCTTGTTTCTCCCATACTCCCAATACAAAAACATTCTATTTGGTCTCCGTTTACAGCATATGGGCACAATAAACCTGTATTAGAGATGCAGATGGTCGCAGACATTGCCTGTAATAGAGACAAATAGTGCCAGTGTGCACAGGGTGACCATGAATGCTGATGTTCAGGATTCGTAAGCTACTGCAGGAGTGATAACAACCAGACCCATTAATGTGGACCAGATGTCACATTCACAGTCATGCGCTCTCTCTCTCTCTCTCTCTCTCTCTCTCTCTCTCTCTCTCTCTCTCTCTCTCTCTCTCTCTCTCTCTCTCTCTTTCACAACTGCTTAGTCACACTGTGAACTGCAGATATTTACAATCGACATGGATCAATCACTATGCATCAGAAGAACTGTAAGCCCCAGTCCAGTAATGCTATTTAGCCAATGTTGGGGAAACTACTATGAAACTTGCCAAGATGCCATCTACTCATAAATGAAACTGCAGTCACGCTACTTTTTTAGATAGCTAGTTAGGTTCACCAGACATATCGGATAGTATGATATTTTTTTTCTGGCACAAAAACTGTCATGGTTCTTGAATCAATAAAATCTTAAATCTGATGACATTACACTTGTTAAACAGACACATTTACCATAAATACAACAATACAATAACAACAACAAATACACCAAATGTTAAAATGATGACGAACAGGACCTATTATGCCCTTTTTTAAAGTTTTGATTTAGTTTTTGGGGTTTACTAGAACAGGTTTTCATGCTTAAATGTTCTAAAAACACCTTATTTTTCACATATTACATTGACTACGTTTACATGTGCACCAATAATGCACATTTATTTCTAATAATCAGAGTAAGGTCTTAATCGCAGTAAGATGTTTACATGACATGAGCACAACTCTTCACTCCAGTTTACATGCAATTTTCATTATTCTGATTAAGAAGTATGGTTATACCACACTCAGATAGGCATACAGTATGCATGTTACCGGCCATTGTTTTAATCTACTCGCATCAAATTCATAATACAGGATACTGGATGTTATCCGGTGCCGTGATGAACATCGCAATGCCGGGTTTGCCTGCTGCTGTCGTGTTTTTTCGCGGCGTCTAGATGAAGACGGAGCAGAGACTGCGCAGCGAGTTGTGTTGACAGAGTTTAGTGATTTGGAGAAGAGAAAACTTCAGAATAATGTCACGTAGTTCATTCATGAAGTTGTGTGAGCAACACACTAATCTGACCACACTTTGGTCAGAATGGTAATAATGCGATTAAGGTGTTTACATGCCTATTTATTGGCGTAAAATCAGCGTACGCCACCTAGTTTAATGTGACTATGGTTACTACGTTTACTAGCTTAATCGCATTAGTTTGATCAAAGTATTGCGTTTACATGAGGTACAGTTTAATCGCAGTATAGTCAAAATCCCATCATAATCGCATTATGAGGGAGCATGTAAATGTAGTCATTGTTGCAGCAGCTTTCTTACCAGTCTGTAACGCTTTTTCTTTATGAAGCCATTCCTTCCGAAAAGCGCAATGTGCTCCGATTGGTCGGCTTGACTAGTGTATTGTGATTGGTCAATAACTTTGCACATGTTTCGGAAATGACACGCCCCTTACCATAACAACACACTACTAATGCAACCCAACCAGGCCTCGCCCCTTTATTATGCATATGCCTTGGGCGGGAATTATAAGGGATATTGTGATGTATACATTCCCGGAAAAAAACTTAAGAGTCCAATCGAGGCATTTCAGGTGTGCTTACTGATATAGAGAACAACTTCGTTTGGAATGACTTTGTGCTTTGTAACTTTGCAGACCTTTGTCATGCTCAAACAGTAACATTACACACTAAAGAAAGTTGAAAATGTAAGAAAAGCATAATAGGACCCCTATAATGAATATATTTTAAACTGGACAGATGAACTACTGTCACACCGCTGAAAAATGTAGTGAAGTTAGTAGCGCTGCTTCTTTGATTGATTCCCCAACATTGTATTTAACCTATAAGATCCTGTGCTGCTCCGCTGTCGATCCTCTTTGCATTTGCGTCTTTGTTTACTGCTACTGCATGCCCATAAATCAAGACCGATTTATTTCCTCCAAGCCCGCCGATTCCTGTGTGGTTATTTATGTATCCATATGGAGTAGGCCTTTCTCCACCACTGCTGTGAAGAGTTGTGCTGCTTCAGTACCTGAACTCAGCAAAACGCCTCTTTATATTTACTGCAATCCCCCCAGTCAGCATCAAGCCACCCAATACCAGCCAGACAAAAGCTTCTGTGGCCCCTAACAGCTAACAATGGAGGGCCAACTCTGCAGGGAATTACAGTCTATGGGTAAAAGCCTTTATTGAGGTATAGGGGGACCAAGAGGCAGTTTATCTCTGTATGTGTTTAAAGAAATAGTTTGTCAAAAAATTTCATTCGAGTCGTACTCTGCCTTCTGTGGAACACAAAAAAGAGATTCAGGTAGACTGTAAAAAAGCACGTACCCCAAATCATTCATGCTCTTTAGAATGAGCCGCTTATCCAGTCACCGCCAAACACTGCTTTGATTTAGAGATCAGTTCATTTTTTTAATCAAGGAAAAAAAAGATCTCTATTTTAAGCAGATTTCCATAAGAAGAAAATTTTGAAATGATTACAAAAGGTCCTAATTTTTTGACAAAAGTCCAAATCAACTTTTTATGTAATAATACATCATTATTATTATATCAAAATGATTTCTCATAATTTGGATATTTATCTCATAGTTATTATGACTTCATACGTCATAATATAGACTTTTTTATCACAATTATGAATTAGGATGTCAATAGCAACTTTTTATTTCATAATTATGACTGTCATAATTTTGTTATTTTTAACTAATTTATCTAATTGTATCTAATAGTTATGACTTAGTATGAGTATGTCAATGTAGACTTTTTATCACAATGTCATAATTTCGACTTTCTCAGTTTTGGCTTATTATGTCACAATTTCAACTTTATCACGTAATTATGACTGTATTTCATAATGTAGACTTTTTTGTCACGATGATGACTTGTATGTCACAATTTAGACTTTATCAAAATGATGACTTCAATTAAATTTTTTATGACTCAAAATTTCGACATTTTATCTAATAGTTATGACTTAATAAATCAATGTAGACTATTTATCATACAGTGGGGCAACAAAGTATTTAGTCAGCCACAAATTGTGCAAGTTCTCCCACTTAAAAAGATGAGAGAGGCCTGTAATTTTCATCATAGGTACACTTTAACTATGAGAGACAGAATGAGAAAATAAATCCAGAAAATCGCATTGTGTGATTTTTAAAGAATTTATTTGCAAATTATGGTGGAAAATAAGTATTTGGTCACCTACAAAAAGCAAGATTTCTGGCTCTCACAGACCTGTAACTTCTTCTTTAAGAGGCTCCTCTGTCCTCCACTCATTACCTGTATTAATGGCACCTGTTTGAAGTTATCAGTATAAAAGACACCTGTCCACAACCTCAAACTGTCAGACTCCAAAACTCCGGGCGTGACCGTTGACGCGTCACATCGTGCCGCAACAGCTAGAAGCTGTCTACACTGGACGTGACAAAGTGACCGTTGCAGAGCATTTATCCTTCATGGCAGTACATCATAAATAGAACGAGGCATCAGTTTTCTGTCGGGATTTGTTGTGTCGCGTCTCACCACGTCGCATCCAGTGTAGACAACATCACTGATTACAATGGGTTATATTGTCTTTTGTCGCGCCGCTCGCGTCCGGTGTAGACACAGTGTTAGTATGTCAAAATGTAGACTTTTATCTCATACTTATGATTTACCAAAGCATGATTTTTTTTTCTCTCAAATGGGCTTCAATAGTATTGTGTTACCATCATAAGTTCATTTCATTTTTAATGAATCAAAGAAAAATTTGACTATTTATTTATTTATCTGTGGGGTTTTTTTCCAGCTTATTTATGGTCCTGTCTCTATCAAAAGCTCTCAGAAACTGTCATTATATGTTACTGGTGATGCGATGAAACAATTTGGTATAGCAATTTTTTTTTTTTATTCCCAAGCCATAACCCAGAATCTTGAATTTCTATTTTTAGCATCTCTATTTCTTTGCCCTGAACGCTAAATGATTGTTCTCTTAGCTCTCTGACCTCTCTAACAGAGAGGTGCGTTGCGGGTAAAGAGAAAGCAAACTCCAGCAGTCTGCTTCTCTATCACAGTTTGCATGTAATCTCTCTGGATCATTAGATGCAGAGCGGGTCCCGTTTGTTATTGACTGGTTCCCGGTAAGCATTGCTGCCAAACCAAACACCCCCTGGCTACTCCATTCAATTTATTCATGAAACGAAATATTTTAGCTTTAGCCCCTGGAGGCATATTCATTATTCCCAAAGTAAATCTGCTCACAGTACAGTTCAAGAAAAAGAGTGAAAGGCAGGAGATTGTAGGCAGACAGGAGCCAGCTTGGTTAATCTAGATTTTTAGTTTTTATTCTTTGCTTTAGAATTTAACTACATTATTCATCACCATTATTAATCGGGTGGTTTTAGGTTTTTGTCAACAAATGTTTTAGGGCATACTGTAGTTATTACATCTTGTCCAATTCCTGTTTTTTTTAGTGTGAGTTTTTTCATGAAGTGCATTTTTTTTTATGTTTCCTGAGGAGCACTTATAATGTTAGTCAGATTTTGAAATCAAAGGGTCAATTTAGAAATAAAAGGCCATTTCCCCCCTGATTTTAAATGCTCTGTTTGAAAGGGGTGTGCCTGCTGTGAGACTTCAATGTAAAGACCGTGGCTGTGATTGGCTGACATCTTTGCATGAAATAAGCATTACATGTGAAACTCTCTCAAAACTTTTAATGTTTTTACTATGACAGCTGTCGAAATTAACTAGGCCTCATTGTGAAAGGTGTTGATTATAGCATTATATTTAAATCTATTCCTTTCGCATGAAAGGTTGCAGTGATGAGCATTGTAGCCAATGACAGACATGTTGAGCGCATGAATGCAGTGATCTCGTCAATGCAACTAGATTTCTGCACGCTTACAAATGCTCTCATCATATCTAACAGTGCAAACACGATGTTGTGCAGTGTAGACAGCGTATTACGGGAGTTTTTTTTTTAGTCCAGAACTTAGTCTCTGATAAACTAATGAAGGAAGCAGTCATTGAAATCTTTCTGTATATAATTTAATCACAATTTAAACAACAGATTATTTTCATACTATTGAGAGAAACAATGTGAAGTTGACCATAGGGCTGGACGACTAATCGGTAAGTAATTGAAACCGAAGTTCAGACCCTCTAACCGACGTAATGTCGGTTATTTCGTTTTTTTAATACTTACCCCTTAAAAACATACTACCGGGCGTGTAGTCATGTGACTCTGCAACATGGAGGCGAACTCAAACACCGAGTCAACACACACGCCCCAAAATCAGATCACTTTAGCTGATCAATTGTGTTACCACAGACTGAATCCACAGTGAAATATACCAAACAAACAAATAATGCTCTACTGCGACATTCACATAGTTGAAAATAAATACCAACTTTACTAACTTTAGGATCCTTTGGAGGGTAATGTTATTTTTAGTCCAGTGATCATGTATCTGTCTTCTCGCCCTCTCAGAGAAGACACGATGATGTAGAAGTAGGCGTTGATCTGATTCTGCAGAGGCGGTCTTTTGACATACTATTACGTCATAATATGACAAAATCCGAAGCGTTTGGTTTCAACAAAAGCTGTCAATGACCTTTTACAATGTCAAAAGATCAAGGAAAATTTTATTTCTCATTGATTTTGTAAAAATGCAGTGTTCCTTATCTCATTTCACTACAGTAAGCCTATAATATTAAGTTAAATTTTGAGCTGTCGGGTTGGATTTCGCAGAAAATGCCACTCCTACATTCCTTTTAAAAAACAAAGAAACCTTGAAATGACATGCATTTTCAACCACAGCTTTCATAACGCCACTTTAATTATTGATGCTTCCCAAGGCATTTTACGAATGCTCATTTTAAGTAATAAACTTGCAACAGAGGATGAGGATCCTTTTTTCTTTTAAGGGCCATTCAAAGGGAGTTACACTTGCCATAATTTCAATTTTACTTGGAATGATTTAACACTTGATACTAGTGAGTTAAAGATAGGGTAGGCAAATGCGATGAGGCAAGCAATAGCAAGTTAGATTGAGTGTCTCTCAGAGCGTCTTTAAAGCCACGCCTCCTTTAAAACAAATGAACGCACACAGCTGATTCTGCAAAACGTCACGAGAGAAGGCACACACATTACAATATTAATGAACGTAAACAACTTACAGAGCACTTACTTGTACCATCTGACTGCTGCAGATTAATTTCGGCGATTCAGAACGTCACAGGTTGTCATCTCGTAATTTCGATATTTATGGTGAGAATGCAACACAGGCTCATTGTCTTGGTCAGTTAGGACATTGTATCAGACCGAATGCAATGATTGGACAAATTTTTTTGGACCCAAGATATATGTACATATTTTGACCACTTCTATTATTGATTGCTATCAGGATGGGAAGAGAGTTTCAACCAGTGTAAGAATTTTTTTTAATAAAACAACTTGCCTACCCTACCTCTGATAAATTGATCTGGATATTTGAAAAGGTACTTCAATTCATGAAGACCTATTTACTTTTTCCAAGCCCTGCGTTTTTTATGAACCCATGAATTTATAAACTCAGTTAATAAAACCTCATCACCATGGCTTATCGATAGCACTTCGGAATGGTACACCAGATCTCTGATTCATGAAATAGTTTGGCACAAAAATGTCAAGAATTTATTTTTCTCTTATATTCCTTCCTCGAAAGCCACAATAGTGAAGAAAAGTCGGTCGCAATTTTCGTTTCATGGTGACTTTTCACATGGCAGCTCCAGTTTTCCATGGAGGAAATGAGTTTCACGAACCAGAGTTATCATAGTTAACTAAAACTGGAACTATTTTAATTTGGGTTTTGCTTGTCACGTTTTGAAAATGCTACCTTTGATTAAGATCTCAGCTTCTTACCAGTTAACTCGCTCACTACATAAGTTGCTTGAACAACATTGTTGTTGAGAGACTTTGTACAATTATTTTTGGGCTGGGCACACAAAAACCATTGAAGGGCATTTAATGACTCCCTGGATTGGCCTTATTAATTACACTTGGTACAAAAAAGGGACTTTCATTACATTTTTCATTGATATTGTTTAAAAATATTTTAGTTTAATGTATAATTTAGTTTTTACTATATTACTTTTAAAATGTAATTAAAAAACAATTGCATTCTCATTACCCACCCTCATGTTCGACATAGGATCACTAACTAGTGAGATTCTGCAATCCTCTTGATCAGACATATACGTGCCTCTGGTGATCTGTGGCATGGCCGCGGGCTAGTGCGGGTCAGTTATTTATATCTCCAGAGAGAAATTTGGATGGCTGTTTGTTGCTCACAGTACGCAAGATTAGAAAAAGTTTGTCTTAGTAAAAGCTACTTAGTGTAGCATAACAACACAACAGGAAACAAGGGTAACTTCTGTGATGGCCTGTTTGTGACTCATGCAGGATATCATCTATCTGTGAAGGAAGTGACTTCAAATGAGTTGAATTAGTCTGTAAGCATATATTTCAAGATGTTTTATATTAAGCATGGTTCATAACTTTTCCACTAGTGTCTTTGAAACAGGGTCAGGGCGCACCCGGTACGATTATCTCCGAGTCAATCCCTCTGACGCACATAATTCAGATACCTCACAGCACTAATCTCTTTCCCATGCAGTTGTTTTGCATTGCATTAAACTCTACAAGCTGTCATCCCTATGTCTATGTCTGTTATATACCTAGAAATCAACTTATTCAATTAGCTTATATACTTTGAGTTAAAAGCACTTTATTGAGTTTCCTGTCATTTATGTTATGTTACCAGCACATGTAAAAATGCATTTACATGTAATATTACATGGTATTTGGGTGGGTGATTATGACCAAAATCTTATACAGTATCACAATATGAGTCATTTTATTTCACGATAACGATGTATATATCGTGATATAGTTATTGTTGCCATTTTGCTCAAATAAAGTAATACTAGCCTAACTAACATCAGTAAAAAAACCTCGCAAGCTTGCTGAAGACAAGTAAACAGTCAAGACAAAGAAACGAATTAAAAGCAATAGGACAAAAAAACTACAACAGAACAAAGACACAAATGAAATAGACCTACATGAAAAATGTCAAGCCCTAGAAATAGTTGCAACAACGTTCAAGTGTGTGAATAGCAGTTGCCACTCTGCCTTTATAAAGTGGCACTGAACTCAAATTCCACTGAATGTTTTTGATTTCTCACCATCTGAACAAGCCCGGCATAGATGTTCCTCGCCATAGAAAAGCACCTCTTCAGCATTACAAAGTGAAACTATTGCATGTTTTTTATCATTTTTAGTGAAATGATTTGGTAGTCAGAGATGGGTTGGGTGACCAAAAAAGTTTGAGAACCACCTCATTAATGACACAGACGGCAGCATGTATATATTGGGCTGCTGTCACTTTTAAGACCTAATGCACTGATCTGATATACCGTTACACATGCATTTTCTATCACAACTGTTTGCTTTCACGCCGGAACACGCCGACTTTTGGGGACTTAAACGTATTCACTGTATCCCCCAGAGTTAGATAAGTCCATACATACCATTCTCATCTCTGTGCCATAACTCTGTCTGACGCACCCACCGCTAGCCTAGCTTAGCACAAAGACTGGAGGTAAATGGCTCCAGCTAGCCTACTGCTCAATAAGTGACAAAATAACGCCAAACAGACGGAAAATTAAAAGTTGCGATTTTGTAGGCCGATATAATAATTTGTTACATTTATATAGCGCTTTTCTAGGCACTCAAAGCGCTTTACATAGAAGGGGGGATTCTCCTCAACCACCACCAATGTGCAGCATCCACCTGGATAATGCGACGGCAGCCATATTGCGCCAGAACGCCCACCAGACACCAGCTTATTGGTGGAGAGGAGACAGAGTGATTATACCAATCGTATATATATATATGGGGATGATTAGGAGGCAATGATGGACAGGGGCCAATGGGCAAATTTGGCCACGATGCCGGGGTTACACCCCTACTCTTTATCGAAGGACATCCTGGGTTTTTTAATGACCACAGAGAGTCAGGACCTCGGTCTAACATCTCATCCGAAGGACGGCTATGGCTAGGAACTATTCTATCATTCCTGTGTAATGATCAAGGAACTTTTCTGCCGTACCATGGATGCAGCGGCACAATGATATTATGCAGTGCCTGAAAATAGTCCCTTGCACGCTCTCTCTTATGTTGACGGTAGTTAGCATATTTTCAGGCGTTGTTGTGTAATATGAATGAAATTCAGATGTACTACATTGGCCATGTCGTCACTGTCGTGTGACCTACCATGGGATTGTAAGGTGTTCATCAGATGCACACTTCAGAATCTCGGTGGAAATAGTTGGTCATCCAGGTATTTTTCGCCTACTGTTTTATGAATACCATGAATCCGGAAATACTACTGTTTTTCTCTTACTATATTGTAGGGAAGTAGTCATATTCAGAGATAGGGAGACTTCCTTTTAATCAACAGTCGTAACATTATATTTCTTCTAGGGCTGTGTGATTGATAATAAAAAAAAATCATGACTGTTGATATTTTAATAGCAATAACAGTAAATTTAATGCACATTCTGGTCTCTTGCAAACACATTTGTATTAGTTTATCCATCTAAACTGCAGAAAAAATAGAAATGTAAGAATAAGAAATGTTTTTACACTGCGCCTTTGCTTTGTTGGTTATAATGGAATTGTTGTAGTTCTGTATGATTGGCCACTGCATTAATTTGCTCAAGGATGATAGGTTACAATGCTCAACCACTCCACATACAGTTGTGAGCAGAAACCAATGGAATTAAATAAACATGGAATGCTGTAATCAACGCTGTAACCATATTCATATTCAAATTCACTTTTAGCTCTTACCAACCAGATAAGAAAGCACATTTCATTCACATGGCATTCATTACATAAAACCGGAGGAATTCATGCAATGTTTGTTCTTCACTAGATATTTTTTCCTTTTAAGTATCCACAGAAACTATATGCATGCTAACAATTCTAAGCTGGAGAAATGTGGGTGTGCAAGCTGAACCCATGTATCTTTTTTGAAAATAATAATCTGACACTTTGAAGCAGGTTAAAAAAAAAAAATCACTTGATCTCTTTTTTTCATACTGAAACCTGTTCTACATTTGTCCTGGTCACCCATTGCATTTCGGTTGTGAGTCCAGCACTATCTGCATCCTCTCTATGCTAATTTTAGCCTTTCATCTTCTGAGTATAGTAGGCATCAAGGGATCCAATCTCGCCACAATCAGGGAGTCATAGACGGCCACATAGCCAATCTCCTGCGTTCATGTTTAATCATATGAGAGAGGACAGTGTCTGCTATATGGGTTTGCTTGTATTATTGCAGCCCTGGAGTCGTCTGTGTGTTATTAGAAAAAAGGGTTTCATTTGAGGGCAGTCTGCTTCTGCACATCATTGTGACCTTTGACCCAGCTGCATTTGCCGGCTTCACTGGCTTTTTGATTTATTTTTTTCACTCTGATCCACCAGGCAAGATAGAGTTGGTCTGGAATTGATAGATACATACTTCAATAACAAAAGCAAAATGAAATCTCGATGCAACATATGGCATAAGAATATATTGTTGGGTGGGGGCACATGCCTTAGCAAACCAATCTCAGAGAAGACCAAACCTTGAGAGAATGCTGAAATACAGGCTCTGTTCCAAAACTTAGTCTACTGCCTTGCTATATACCGCCTACATAGAAAGTTGCCTTTTAAAGTAGCCTCTTAACCCAAGTGACCAATTTCAATTGACCATAAGCACAAACTTGAGACATTCAATTGATTTCAAGAGTTTAGAGTTAGCTACCAGTCCATATTTTTTGTGCTTCGAAGCTTCGGTAGTAATCAACACCGAATATTGAAAGCTTCAGAGGGAGGGGGCTGAACATATTGTTCTCTCTAATAAAGGCAGGAATTTCGAGATTCCTTCCAGAGCCGGAAGCGGCGCGCCTCATGCGGGCAGGGTTTATATGCTCAGAGAACGGACACTGCACTAGTGATACAAAACACACAGGTCTCTTACGTCCCAGTAAAATCTCATGTTTGAGTTTTAACAAGCAGTTGCAGGGAACAATTTAGTAGGCTAAGAAGCAGCAAATATATTTATTAAGTATAACAAGGTTGGGTTCCTTCAACTGTCCATCCAAAAAAACAGCTTGGCTATAGAGACAGAGCATATTTAGGCCACGCCCACACCGGGGGGAAAACAATCCAACGCTCTCCATTGATTTAGCATTGCGTGAGGCTGCATCCTTGTCATTTCGGACTTATAAAAAAACCCAGAACAATGTCTAAAAGCTGATATGTGACTAAGTGTACAGCAAACAAGCTAAAAAACACAGAAATAAGTTTTTATAAGCTGTCGACCCAAAAAAATGAGAGTTTAAGGAGAAAAAAGTGGATAAAGGCAGTAAAACGTGACGCTTCAGCAGGAAGAATGGGTACATTTTGGTATCCTGACACTCAGTATGCCTCAGTATACCTATATGTACAGTAAATATGTTGTCACTGTTAAGTCAAATATCCAAATGTCAGTTTTATATATGATATTTCCTGTCGCTGATTACGTTCCCCTCTAGTGTGTGTAGTTCTCAGTGTAATATAATGTGTCGCGCTCTGTCTCAATGGCCTGTATCCACTTTTTTGTCTTTAAACGCTCGTTTTTTGGGTCAATAGCTTATAAAAACGTCTGGGTTTTTGGTTGTAGGTTTTGCTTAGCTTGTTTGCTGTACACTTTGTCACATATCAGCTTTTAGACATTGTTCTGTTTTTTGTTATAAGTCCGAAATGACAAGGATTGTAATTCAAGCGCGAATGAGAACCGTTTCGAGGGGGATGCCAGGTGTGCGAAGAAAAAACGAAAGAAAGAAAGAAAAAAACTAATATTCGAATCCCAAATTTGAAAATCGAATACCAACCAACCGAACGAATATTCAAATATTCGGGTCCAGCCCTAGAGTTAGCACGTCGAAGGACATTGAATTTTTTTAAAGTTCAAGTGGAAGTGAAAAGGCAGTAATAATTGATTAGAATGTCCGCGTTCGCCTCAACACCACATGCATGTGTTTCGGTTAGTAAACACATGTCTGAGACCTGTGCGGAAGCGTGTTCGTAAATAATATTTTGTTTTTGTTTGCATTTCTGCATAAAATTGGGATTAAACTACTTGTGACGCGTGGATTACAATTTTGATGCCATTATGACCAGGGTTTGAGATTAACTTTTTTGCTCACCAGCCACTGTGGCTAGTGGTTTTCCAAAGTTACTAGCCACTCAGCATTTTCACTGGCCACAATTTTGCTGTTTAGAAATTACATTTTATATGATTAAAGTTGACTTTGCCATGCTTAAATTGCTTGATTTTGAGTCATTTTACTTTTAGAAGATTTAGAAGATTTAAAACCCTTTCAAACTTTCAAATGCAGAGTGACCACCCAAATCAAGACTGCACTCTAAAAAATGCTGGGTTAAAAATAACCCAAGTTGGGTTGAAAATGGACTAACCCAGCAATTGGGTTGTTTTAAGCAAACATTTAACCCAACCGCTGGGTTAAAACAACCCAATTGGTTGGTCCATTTTCAACCCAACTTGGGTTATTTTTAACCCAGCATTTTTTAGAGTGTATATTGTATACATATGGTATATGCGGTTGGTCAATATGATTTGATTTGATTTGATATGATATGAGTTATTTTTGTTAAGCTATATAAAAGAAATTACATTTTATATGATTAAAGTTGACTTTGGCATGCTGAAATTACTTGATTTAGATTTTAGAAGATTTAAAACCCTTTCAAACTTTCAAATGCAGAGTGACCACCCAAATCAAGACTACATTGTATATGAACTGGTATGTGCGGGTGGACAATATGATTTAATTTAATATGATGGGAGTTGTTTTTGTTAAGCTATATAAAAGAACAAAGAAGCAAATTAGCAAATTATATAAACAATAGTAAATTAAAAAATACAGTAGGTTTATTTAATATGTATACATTTATTTAAAATCTGTAGTTGTTTGATTAACATTAATGACAGACAGGTATTTATTTGGGCTGCTGAATGCATGGACATAATATTCACAATACCCACCTGTTTACGTACACTTAAGCCTTAACCGACTGTGTTCATGCGAGACACTCCACACGATGGACATTTTGACATCTGTGTGCAGGTGTATTTGACCATTCAGGCGCAATGAGAACTGATCACGCGTGCGACAGAGAGAGAGCGCTTCTGTTGTGTGTCATTCAGCACGATTCCGCCTATCCCACCTTCACTAACGGCACGTTAATCGATAAAGAATTGTAATTGAATTGTAATTTTGTTAAACGACGGTAAAAAAGTCTTCATTTGTGTTTCAATTTTATGGGTTTGGAACGGCATGAGGGTAAGTAACTGATGGCAGTATTTTCATTTTTGGGTGAAATATCCTCTTAAATATTGGAAATGTTATATTTCGCAAGTATTGCAGTAGTATATTAGCCTCCGATTTAATTTACTAAAAAAATCCTCTGTTACAAGATTTTTCTTTCTTGAGGAACTGACGGTACTCATTGACAGTGCACAGGCATAATCACATGAACAAAGCCGTCAGCTCACACACTCACTTGAGTTGCTCCATTAATTAGCCTTCCTATTCAGTTCCTCACATTCCTAATGTGTTAATAATGGCTGGATCCGGCTTCCAATAACACTTTGGCTGCCAAGCCGCTACCCGCGAATACACGCCAGTGCTCTGTGATTCTGTCCGTCTCAGCCCTTCCAAAACCTCCTCCACTATTATTACACACATTATACATTACTGTCTTTCTCACATCATCCCTCCATCATATTTGATACTTCTTCCTTCCGAAAACAAATACACATACAACACTATCCTTACCATATTCCCTGCTGATAAGCAAAAAGAATGCAGAGATAAGTAGTCAAAAAATTGTTTTCTCCAGGGGCCTAATTAGGTCAGCGTGTTTTGCGTCTTTGAGAACTCATTTAGAATTCTGCTTCCGCAAGGAATCGGAATATGATTTTGATGTAATTATTCCATCCCCCAACCCCACCACCCCCTTAATGCTCAACCCCATGATGCTTTGTGTGCTCTGAAATGCTTCACATTTGCTGTTGTTTTACCAGTGTGGGTAAGTGAGGTTGTTCTGTGTGTGTGTGTGTGTGTGTGTGTGTGTGTGTGTGTGTGTGTGTGTGTGTGTGTGTGTGTGTGTGTGTGTGTGTGTGTGTGTGTGTGTGTGTGTGTGTGTGTGTGTGTGTGTGTGTGTGTGATAAGAAGCGTTCTAATTAGGGATGCACCGTATCCAGATTTTTGGGGTTCGGCCGAATACCGAATCCACTGGTTAAGATTCGGGCGAAACCGAATACCGAATCCTACTCCCATCCGCAGTCCATTATCACAGTAAACACATTAATGAAGTTAACAACGTCCACAGCAGTGTAGGGATGCCATTAACTGTTTTGGTCAAGTTTACTAAAGTAAACATTGTCGTGTATGTTCTTCTCGACGCTATTTCATGATGGTTTATAGAAAAATTACCGCGAGTCGTCCTCTGTCGTTTCAAAGAACAACCCAACGGAGAGCGCAGGAGGCGCGCGCTAGGGTTGTGCCGACATCAAGATGGAGCGCCACCATCGTGATGCCACGCCCCCGTTGCGAGTCTGTTGTGTGCGACACACACTTATCCTCTTCTATAGTATTAGTTAAACTAAAAACTTAGCAGGGATTGCTCAGTAAATTAAATTGAGAATGTAACTAATGCATATATGCTATTTTAAATACTGTAGTCTATGCCAGATATATATAGCCTACATTTTGAAATCATTTGAGGCTGAAACATCCATATGCGTGTTTATTTTAGCACTTCCGTCAGTGAAACAACACACTACAGCCTATAAAACAAAACGATTTTCAGTAAATAATGGTAACCTCAAGAATATATGAAAATTAAATATTAGCTAGAAAAATATTTGATTCATACTATTTCCCCGCAAAGATGCGTCATATAGGACTACCGCTCTGCGCTTTGAGAGGAATGGGACACTGAATAGACACCTTCTTGATTATCTTCGTCTTCATATATTCTACTGATGTTGTAAAGCAACACTTGTTGTAATAGGTCTGAAGAGTTGATTTTATTTTCCACAGGGTCAAGACATTTAGGCAATGTTTGATTATTCACTGCCAGAGAAAACGAAACTAAAATCACCGGCGTGTGTGAAATGCGCTATTCAAATAAACCAAACTTGATGCGCCTTACCAAGTTTAAAAACAAGAACAAACTGTGTTAAATAAAATTAAAAGTAAAAAGGTATTCGTCTTACAGTGTTTTTTATAATTTCCCACAGTAAAGGATGTGAATAGTTATAATAGACTTAATTATAAGCAAACGAAAGGAAGAAACGTTTATAATCCCCTGCGAACATGGGTGAGACGTGAGTGAAGATTTGGGAAAAGAAACGAGATGTCCATGTCCATTGGGATAAAATGGACTAGGCCTATTGTTCAAATTCACGGAAAATCGAGTGACCAGATCCAGATCACAAAGCAGAATGAAAAAGAGCTATCTGACCATTATTTCCTTTCTAGGCTAAACAAAGCTTTGTGCTTCACTCCTGTGGTAATATTCACGTGAAACAGCTTCACATACAAAACACTGGGTTAGTAAAATAACGAAGTTATTTTTTTTTAAAAGTAGAAAATAGTATTTATGTAAAGAGATATATTAAAATAAAAAGAGCTCAACTCTTAAGTGGAAGGAACCTATTTTCCCCCCTCACGTGCAACCTAGCGGATGAATCATTATTTGGGTTAGTAAAAATAACGAAATGATGGTTTTAAGAGAATAGTATATGTAAAGATATATAGTATATTATCTACCTATTTACCTAATTCCGGTTCTTCAAAGCTTACGGATTCAGTGTATTTTCGTTTTGTCATCTTAATTTGGTAATTATTTAAGTGAAAAATATTTAGTGTAGGCCTAACGTTATATATTTTATTAATTTTATTTATATTTTATCTGATCTATAGATATATAGGCTGTTTGCAAGGTAAAATAAAATACATTTTGGCTGCTGTCTGTAGATTCCTTCATGCACAACTCGTATTCTCTCGGATGTTTCATATGCAAATGTTATAACAGCGGCTGTTGTTAAGGGTCCTTGTCATCACGAGACAAATCGGCATTGCAAATTGAACGCGTAGCTCAACTTGAATCGCCTTCTTTTGACTTAAAGTATACTGCCACGTTTTCTGTTCATGAGTTCCATTTTCACTTTCAACAGCGGCGTCATTACGTTCGACCAGCAGGGCGCGCATAGTGCAAGCCTAGTGTTCGGGTTCGGTGGAAAAAAATTCTGAGGTTCGGCAGAAACCGAACCCAGTCAAAAGGCCCAATATTCGGCCGAATCCGAACCCGAACCCTGGATTCGGTGCATCCCTAGTTCTAATAGAGCACTGTATCTCTGTATTGTTTGGTGTGCTTCTACAGAAAACTGTTGTGTTGCACTTTCTTTAGATGTGCTTTCCAAAAAACATATTGTCCAAAGACCTAGAAGGTGGTCAGCCAAGACTCAAAGAGTGCTGGCGTAAATGTTCGCTGACAGTTTGAAAGAACACCCATTAACTCTCAGCACAATGGCTCCGCAGTGTTTGCCAAGCTTTACCACTGTTAGTGCAGCAGCATAAACTCTGCTTTTTCATGCAAACAAGTTGTGATGTTTAATGCAACTCACAAAGGAGTGAGCGCTCTTTAATCTGTAATACAGATGTTGCTTACTTGCAAAACTAAACTAACTCATTAACAAACTTAACTTAACATAACTATTTAATTCATTAAGTAAACTAACACCCCCTCCCCCAGAACGCTTTCACGAGGGGACACAAACTCCTATCGAACGCTATCGGACTGATGGGGTGGGTCCGCTTCTGCTACCTCGCACCGGGCCCCACCCCGATGGGCACCTGGGATGGCCCTGGCAGTAGATCTCATGCAACATCAAAGACCACAGACATGCAAACACACATTATTTGTAGAGCATATTGGATGTTTGCTCACAGGATAATACCTACCTAAAGTCAAGAAGAAACTGAAATAGCGACAGATCTTTTCTTCCAGTTTGTGCATCAGATTAAACAGATTATTGACAGGCAAAAAATGTAGGATGGGGACTTGGTTCTGCATCAGTTGTTGATTGGATTTTGAGATGGCACTCAATAGTGGAGGCGGATGAACGTGAGCTTGCAGAGGCAATTTTAAAATGATTGGAAGAGTCCTGAATGCATCACCAGAGAGAAGTCTGTCGTTTTCACCAGAAGGTTCAATTATTTTGATTGAACATTATGACATGAGGTCAAACCATTTTTATAGGTCCCATGTTGTGGATTTTTATTTTATTTTATAATGTTTCCTGAGGGGTACTTATATTGTTAGTGTGATTTTTACATCATAAAATGTCATAATTGAATCCTGATTTTAGCCCTCTGGCTTGAATGCTTTGTTTGAAGGGGCGTGTCTGCTGTGAGATTTCAGTGTAAACGCCCACTGTTGTGATTGGCTTTGCATTTGAAATGCGTATTACATGTGGAACCCGTCTCGAATACTTTTACTACGTTTTTTTTTCTTCTATTACAGCTGTCGAGATTAACGAATCGTGAAAGTGTTGATTAAAGCATTATTTTTTAGATCTTTTCCCATCACATGAAAGGCTGCAGTGATGAGCATTGAGTGGACAGACAGTCTGTGATCGCGTGAATGCAGTGATCTCGTCATTGCAACACGATTTCTCTCACAAAATGCTTCCCCCACAACTAACAGCAAACACAATATTGATATGAATACAGTAAGAGCTTTGTTGTGCAGCGTAACAGCAGATACACTCGCGATACACTCGCGATGTGTGATTGACAGCTCTGAACATTATAAAGAGAGTGTTCTTTGATCGCTTTCTGTAGTTTAATCACAATTTAAACAACAGATTTGTTTCATGCCACATAGTCACTGGCTTGATTCACTGATGCATAAAGTGTATTAAACAATTTAGAAAGAAAGTCTGTGTGAACTTGAATGATTAGCTACACATCAGAAATCACTGATCACAGATCAGGCATTAATGAACACTGTTACTCACTGTTTGCGGCGGTGCTGTCGAATCCATATCGTAAAAGTCTGTTTGTAAAGCCTGTGCTGACATTGCGACTGAATTAAATGTAAAAAATAAACTAAATCCATTTTCTCCAAATTCTCTGGGCGGGCAAAGAAGAGAAAGGGGAGGTAACCTTTTCCCCCGTATGATGACATATAGGGAATATTCTAGATTGGCCCATCTGGGCATTCTTTTTCTCAAAGGTAGAGCAGGATACTCAGGGCTTGGTTTACACCAATCGCCATTTCTAGCCACTGGGGGACCATAGACGGGCTAGGGGAACTCATGTTAATGTTCAAAAACAATGACATTTTCATGCCATGGGACCTTTAAGAATGAATTATGCACAGATGAATTGTTCAAAGATCTATAATATGCATTTAGAAAATTGGTGAATTTTCATTTCATGCCGACTTTAAAACAGCAGGGAACACATTTCATGAAAAATGAATATAAAACCAATAGAAAATGTCAAAATGAATACAAATATTTTGCATATAGATTATGAAGCCTTTTTTGTGACACTTTTTCCTTCCCAATTCTATTTATTCTGATTCTATTTATTACTTCTATTACTTATTTCTAACTTTTTTATCACGTTAACGCATGCAATTTTTTTTTCTTCAGTTTAATGTGTTAAAAATATTCAAAATATTCGTCTTTATGTTGTTTCTACATTAATTTGGAGATTAAATATGAAATTATTACAATATATCTCTTTCTGACCTAGCTAGCACACGTAAACAGTTTTAAGATTGTAATCACACTCCCTTGTAGCCACATCATTGTAGCCTAAGAAATTCTTGAATTGTAAAAGACGTTACAGTAAAATATATATATAATACATATGTACAATATATATTATTCAAACTGTAGGAATAAAAATTAGACGGGGTGCTTAGTTGCCATTAAAATAATGTCACGTTGCAAAAAATCTCAGTGGTCCTAAATATAGGCTTTATTTTTATTAAGAAAAAAATAAAATTATGTATTTCTTTGTTCTGACCCAGACATTCCATAAGATTTATCCGACTACTCTAAATTCTGTCAGTGCGATGCCAGTTCACACCACATGAACAAAGTCTTTGCAAGAATCGCACACAGTGCTTGTTTTAGTCCAAAGAAAGGTTGTCATGGAAACGCTGCACTTAAATTCACCATCCAGACAATATAAAAGCCCAGAGAGGTGTATCGGGGTGAAAAAACAAGCCTTTTCAATCCCTTTTTCTTGTCTTGGTGTCAGTCTCTCTCTCTCTCTCTCTCTCTCTCCATCACTCTATGTCTAGCTTCTCCTTCTCGTCTTTCTCTCCTTGAAATGGATAAAAGCAAACATTTAGAAGTAATTCCTTCAGTGTTTGATAGCGATTTATGCAAATGAATCGAGACAGATTATTTTGGGAGCGCTGGGCTTATTTTGAGATTGTGTGGGGAGAGCTGACGAAATGTGAGATGATACGCGCCATGAAATAGAGTTACCTGCATGATAGAGAGACAGAGAGAGGGAGAGAGAGCAAAAACTGCGGTTATCGCAGCAGAAAACAACCCTTTCTTTTCGCTGTCAGGATTGCATAGCAACAGTACATCTCAAAGCCAGAGAAACAGATGCATCTCCTTGAGGAAGACCAAGGAAGATGTGTCAAAGGTAGGAATCGATCAGGACTCGCACAACAGAGGGAGTCAGAGCCGTGTTTGCTAATGAACTCTGAACTGTAACGTCTTTTACCATTCGAGAATTTCTTAGGCTACAATGATGTGGCTGCAAGGGAGTGCGATTACTATCTTAAAACTGTTTTCGTGTGCTAGCTAGGTCAGAAAGAGCTCGAATTTGCAGGTTATTTTGGGACCTTGGCTTCTGGGTAAGATCAGGATACCTAGAAATTTCCAGAAAACCAAGATAGCTGGAGGTAAACATCTGTCTCCTACAAGAATTGCATGTACACAATGCTAAACAATTGTGAAGCTCTGAATTGAATGATGTAATGTTTAGCATAAAAGTATTTTGTCTGCTCCGCGAAACATTTTAAGACAGCGCATACACGTCAAATAATGTGCTTAAATGTTTAAGGTAATACAGACAACACCGACAATACAAAATGGAAATGGATTTGCTGCTTCTTGTCTGGGTTGTCTGTCTTTAGTGGGGCTGCCTTAATTAAGCATCCCACCCCGGCCCACTTTCTTCTGGTGGTGGGCTTGCGATTAGACACAGTGTCATCCCACAATGGGAACCATCCAGCTATGCAGCTCTTTGAAGTGTCAAGAATCTTTGCAGGTTTGGATCCAGGTCACTTGCAGTTCAGAGCAAGTTGTGTATTGAGAGAGAGCGCTGCTGCGGACTGCTTTAATAATCTAAGTAGAGATCATTTAGTAGATGATTTCATTTAATAATTGCTTATTGAATGTGTTAGGGATGTTTACTAAGGACAAACCCTGTATTTAAACTGCAGGGGTCAACTCATCTTGCAACATTTGTGTTACATTACCTCTTTTTGTGCAACTCTTTGTGGAGAGGCTCGTTATAAATACGTGCCTGTTAGAGATGCACAATTAATCTGTAAAAGAATGCGATCTCGAGTCAAACACCCACTTGATCTTATTCCCAAATGACAACGACTCGCCTGTGTCTGTTAAACCTTTGACAAAATCACACTGGGTGGAACAAAAGTAGCCCAATGTGTTTTTCTCCATCGGACGGCCGAATTCTCCCCTGAATTTGTACGTCTGGGGTTGTTTTGGGAGTGTTGGAACACCGAAATTGTACTTATAGGGGTGGAAATCAACCCGCTGAAAAATTTTTTTACCCGCAGCAACTTTAAAGTAGCCCAATTCCACGGAAAAACTGACTTGGCAACACTGATTCAGATCTGTGTTGGCGCCAAAGCCTTTTGTTCGTGCTGCCGCTGAGCCAGAGAGAGCAGTTGTCATGTTTAGGTATGAAACAGCTTAACAAACAGACTTTTCAACCACACAGTATCATTATTTCTGTCTTACAGTTATTCAAATGATCACAGAAGTACTGGAATAAGAGTTTATAGTTTATATATAAACACTGTTGTCTACGGAAGCAAATCATGCCAAAGTAACTCTGCACTTCACATAACGATTGTATCGATTACATTGTTACGCCAATAGTTGCCGACAAGTGACATTGAATCAATCATTGAAGAGATTTGTTCAAAAACACTGATTCATCCAGTAATAAAACAAGTGAAGTATTTATGAGTAATTGAATCAATCATTCAAAAAAATTTAAATAGCAGTCAGTATGTTTACATGTACAACAATACTCCGATATTAATCTGATTAAGACAATACTCTGATTAAGAAGAAATCGTCATTAATCAAAGCTATTATTCGAAATGTTGGCTGTCAAGAAGGAGGCAAGATGGGCACTGTCTCTTCAAAAAAACTGAAAGACAATATATAATTTATATATATAAAGTACATTAAAAAGTATAAAAATCACTCGTTTTTATAAAGTAACACTGTCCAACAGCGACACCCGCAGGTAAAGTTACAGCGGGTTGCCTGAGCCCATTGATTTGAACAGACCCACGAAAGTTGCGCTATGATTGGACCTCGGACAGCTTAGCGTGGCATGGGGATGTAATGACTAACCATTAATCGAGCTATGTTCTGTAACATGTAAAACGGGAACATGAACGGAATATTCTTAAAGCAACTCATGTAAACACCTTAATCAGAATATTGCCTTATTCAGAATAAGGTCAATAATTAGATTACTGCTGTCCATGTAAACGTAGTCAGTCAGTACGTTTACATGGACAACAATACTCCGATATTAATCTGATTAAGACCATACTCTGATTAAGAAACTACCATGTAAACAGCGATTTCTAATTACCTTAATCCGGTTAAAGCCATACTCGAATTAAAGGTCCCCTTCTTCGCGATTCCATTGTTCAAACTATAGTTAGTGTGTAATGTTGCTGTTAGAGCATAAATAATACCTGTAAAATTATAAAGCTCAAAGTTCAATGCCAAGCGAGATATTTTATTTAACAGAAGTTCCCTTTCCAAGCCTACAGCGAACGGCTGGCTTGGACTACATCCTGGTACTTCCTTCTTTAATTACGTCAGTAGAGCAGTAGAACAGACTCACCTCCGCCCACAAAGAAACGCGAAAAAGGGGGCGCGGTCTTGTTGCTGTCCCACGTGGAGAAGCGGACGGTCGCGTGGAGAAAAGGAACTGTTGCGTTGAGTGTGTTTATCGCCATGTCATCGAGACGCTGTTATTTTCATCCAGGAGTCAAATCACCTTTGTTTGGCTTTCCCAGGGACGCTGTAGAGATTATTGAACGCATACATCTCTCCGTTAAGAGGCGTGACCTTTCCAACGTGCGCTAAGCTGCTGTCAAATTACAACACAGGAACCGCTTTCACGTGCGCTAAGCTGTGGTCGAATCACAGCACAGGAACCGCTTGCACAATCAGAACTCGTTACGTGTTTCTGAAGGAGGGACTTTATAGAACAAGGAAATCACCAGCCGTTTTTAGGACAGTGGAAACAGCGGTATACAGATAAGTAAATAGTGTGAAAAATACTGTGTTTTTTTACACGCGAAACATGAACACGTTATATTGCACACTGTAAACACAATCAAAGCTTCAAAAAAACACGAAGAACGGGACCTTTAAACAAAAATTGAATTAAGACATGTGGAGTATGCCTATTTTAGTCGCATTATCCAAGTGCATTGTAGACATGTACACACCTTAATCTAACTATTAACGTTGTGTATGAGTTTTCGCCGCATTTTGTGACAGGACACACACACCAGGCACACACACCAGGCAAGTGCAGAGGGGAGGGCTTTGGGGGCTCGTATCAAAAGTATATAAAGTGCCCCTCTAAACAATCATCAATAATATTGTGACAAATAAAACAGAATTTGGATTATAATTAATATAACTGCGCGTACAAAACAGTAACAATGCGCTCAAATTCCCGTTTATCTTTTACGTATCTTTCAGTCTGAAATGTCGTTGCCATGACGTGTTGCTATGGTGCGTGACTGCGTGTCTTGCTTGACTGCTCACTCGGACACTGCCTCCTCTATATTTTTTTTCTTTGTGTTGTAATAATTCTGCTCATTGTAAAAGTAAAATACAATACGTTTGTATCTGTAATCCCAGATTCATAATTGTCTGCTTACAACAGCGGTCGGGAACCTCTAGGCTCGCGATCCATATGGCCATTCAGTGAGCGCTTGTGGCTCGATGGCAGAAAAAAACAATCCAAACAATCACGATTTTGAAACCTTAATTTTCATCATTAATCAAAGCTATTATTAATCGAAATGTTGGCTGTCAAGAAGGAGGCAAGATGGGCAGTGTCTCTTAAAAAAAACTGAGAAACAATATATACAAAAAATAAAACTATATATATATATATAAAGTCACTCGTTTTTATAAAGTCACACTGTCCAACAGCGACACCCGCAGGTAAAGTTACAGCGGGTTGCCTGAGCCCATTGATTTGAACAGACCTACGAAAGTCGCGCTATGATTGGACGCCGGACAGCGTAGCGTGGCATGGGTACGTAATGACGTACTATTAATCGAGCTATGTTCTGTAACATGTAAAATGGGAACATGAACGTAATATTCTAAAAGCAACTCATGTAAACGCCTTAATCAGATTATTGTCTTATTCAGAGTAAGGTCAATAATTAGATTACTGCTGTCCATGTAAACGTAGTCAGTGTTGTAAACCTTTACTTAAACCTTTGACATAAAAAGGTTTTTGCTAAAGCATCCATGCCATTTTAGCTTGTGTCTAAAAGTGTTTGAACTGAACTCGAACCCAAGCAGTGATGTACCAGGTGAGCAAACGAGCAAGTTTACCAAGCCATGCATATGAAGCTTGTTATGTGATGCAAACGTCAAAATGTATTAATTTACAAATACACTATGGTAAAAGTGTTTTGAGATCATTGTGCAGGGAACCGCACAAAAAATTGTGTTTAATAATCAATAACCTGAAAAGGATAATTTGTGTAAAAAAGAACAAAAGTTGAAGTTTTATTGCATTTAGTGTTCATTTCAGCTGGAAGGTTTGCAAAAAATGTAGTTGGAGGCACATTTTTCCAATAAACTGAGATCGACTTTTCAGTGATTGGACAGTTTTACCAAACACCCCA
This sequence comes from Gobio gobio, assembly GCF_949357685.1. NCBI lineage: Eukaryota > Metazoa > Chordata > Actinopteri > Cypriniformes > Gobionidae > Gobio > Gobio gobio. The sequence goes on along the minus strand of NC_137107.1, from coordinate 19,326,295 downwards.
GCAACCGCATTGCAACGTATTAATATTATAAATATAACATATTATTATTGTTTTAAATTAAGAATTTTTGTTTTTGTTTCTAAACATTTTGTCTGCATAATATAATTTGTAATATTTTTAAATGAAAAAAAAATTATATAGTCTTTGTTCTCTTGTGTCTTTAATGTGTTCCAATGAACCTAACACAGATCTAAATGCAGTATAGTCTTTCTAAAAGCAATCAGTCCACTGCATGTCACCGTTATCTTATCTGTGTTTTTTGTATGCAGCCTGGAGTGAGTTTCTGATCTTTAATAGTGTCCTTCAATAACATGCACAGGGGATTTTTACATAGAAGTGCATCTTGGATTGATGTTGATGCTCATGACCTGAATTCTCTTTTAGTATCCGATGTCATTCACCCCAGGGAGAGCGTTACACTTCTTGTCCAGTACAATCTTTTTGTCAACCTAGAATTTCTCGCTGTTTGCTTCACATTTTAAAGGTCTCTGGATATTTCTGACTTTAGAAGATGATATTTGGTCGGATAATGGTGGCGGGTGATATTTGGTGAGATTTACATATCAATGAAATGGTGATGGAGCATTTCAAGAGAGCAGGGTGAGCGTTTCATCACATTTGACAGGAGATGGACTGGCTGGTATCAGAACTGGTCTTTTTGATTTATTCATCCAGTTTTTCCAAATTCTGTGACCTTCTGCATTATACTGTAAATTCCACTTTATGACTGGATTCTGCAATTTCCATCCATGTTTTCTACATCACGGAAATCACAGGATTTCGTTTAAAATGCATGTTCCAAGTTCATATAAATGTAATCTTTGTATTCATTTTGGTTTCATATGAAAAACTTTCATTCTATTCTAATGATTCTAAAAGTAATACCATATTTACCTTTTATGATATAGTTTCCTATTTATATTTTTTGAGACATATGTTTTATTTGAACAAAACTGTTTAACTACTGTAAAAATAGTAATGCAAACATGTTATTCAAACTACTTAAACCGGTTTTCTTTTCAGGAATTTCATCTTTATGATATCAGGACAGTTGTACCACCCTGGCATTTTGGAATTCATGCCCCCCACCCATAAATACTAATAATAACAATAATTTTAATAATAATACAATCAGGTATATATACAGCTCTGGAAAAAATTAAGAGACCACTTAACATTCATTTCTCAATGTTAAATGGTAAATGGTATTTTAGAGCTGTATATATTATTATTTTTAAAATAAATGAATAGATTTAGACCAAAAAAAAAGTTTTACCCTGACATATTCAAGTCCAAAAGTTTTCAGAGATATAAATAAATTAACATTTTTATATTTACAATATCTCAATATAGAATATTAAATGGAAACTCTTGAAGCTCTAATATATCATCTTCTATTATAATATATTTTCCTCTTTCTCCCTTACAGCTGACATCATATCCACGGTTGAGTTCAATCCGACAGGAGAGCTCCTGGCCACTGGGGACAAAGGTGGACGAGTGGTGGTCTTCCAGAGAGAACAGGAGGTAATTCGGGGTAGACGTTATATTCACCAAAATCTAGTAGAGTATTACTACTAGACTCGGCAAACTCACCAATCATTATTATGAATATTAAAACCGCTGTTTATAAAACAGATCTGAAGTCTGAATGGATGAGCCATGTTGTAAAATGGTGTATACAGTATGTACACACCCAATATCTCGTATCACTGTGCCCAAACCACAAAATATAAGGACTGAATACAGTAGTCTTGTAAAAATGGTAGTCCTAATCTTCTATTGACTGCATTTGTGTGTTGGTTACAAACCTTCAAAGATCTAATAACCCCTCAATGTTTTGTCTAGCATCACAAACCCCGCTGTCTGCCCCTCCTCGTCTCACACTCGCATCATCTTTAAAGAGATTTCATGGTGTCTGTTAATCCTCACACCATGATTCATGCCGCACTCTGTTCCAGACCCCCTTTAACCCCCTCCCTCCCACCGAGGGCAAATCTGTTTCCATTAATACCCTCGTCTTCTCTCGGCCTGTCTGAGTTCTGCTTATTGATTTAGACGCTTCCCAAGGTGAGAACTGACCCTGAAGGTTTCCACGCTCTGATCGGTATTCAGATATTCCTCTAACCCGGACCACCTTTGTGCCTTGAGACACTTATATTACACGGCCTTCAGCAACAAAGAAAAAAAATCCACACGCATTCCACATGTGACTGTAAAAGAGCTACACAGAGTGGGCTGGTTTACACTGAGAGACTTAATATAAGCCTAAATATAGACTAGAGACTAAATATAATATAAATGTTTAGGCTGAAATTTCCAATTATTGTTTGCTGCCGCTAATTATGTCCTAAATGTATAATTGGTTCAGGCGTTTTAAATGTAGAGCGCTGTATGAATTGTAAATGCGATCGTCTGATAATGTTGTTATATAGGCAGTGAAAAAACTGTCAAAATAGTGGGTGAATGCACCAAATACACATAAAACGTCCTATTTGATTTGTAGGATTTACAGACTTGGCTATTTTTTTTAATCTTGGTTTGAACCATAAACAACTTCTATCATTACAGAGTAAGAACCACCCTCACCGTCGGGGGGAGTACAATGTTTACAGCACCTTTCAGAGCCACGAGCCCGAATTTGACTACTTAAAAAGCCTAGAGATTGAGGAGAAAATCAACAAGATCCGCTGGCTGCCTCAACAGAACGCCGCCTATTTCCTCCTGTCCACTAATGGTGAGCAAAGCCAATGTGTTTTCTTCATATGATCTGATCTGATGCTTCTCATTTTTCTGTTGAAAAGAAAATGCATACGTGTGTTTTGAATGTTAATGTGCTGTTTTCTTTACTAAACATCTGTGTTGTTGCATATAACTGTCCTTAACTAATAACGTGCTACTTTAAGCTATGTTATTTTTCACTTGTGGTAGTTTGTGAAATTTGGGGAAAATATCGTAGAGAATCATTTGTCAAAATATTTCCTTTAAAAAGTTGTTCTTGTACACTACCAAAGGGCAAACTTTTGGGGTGTAAAGGCCTGTTTACACTGGGATGATTTTTGCACGCGTTTATCGCCAAAGTTTAACGCCTCGTGACTAAACAAAGGGCGCCAATGTGAGTGTGCACACCGACGCGCAAAACGGCAGACGTAAAAGCGGAATTTAAAAAAAAAACGGCTCGGGTTCGTTTTTTTATTTTGACGTGACGCGTTAAAAACTGGCCAACCAATGAGATCGGCGCTTTTGTTCACGTGCCTGGAGCTGCTGAAGTGACAGTAAAACACGACTTAGTGGCGCTCAAGGACAAAACGGTCTTGCCGAGCACACATTGATACGACGAAGAAGTAGTAAGTAGACTAAGAAGAAGATGAACAGCTAATGCTGCTTGCCAGTTAGCAAAAAGTGCTTGAATGGTTTTGGCCATAGACATAATATATCTGTGGTTTTGGCAAGCACGTAAATACTGTCTCTCTTCTTCTTCTGTGTGACAAGCGAGTGTCAGAAGCGTAAAGTGCCGTAGCACCACCTTCTGTACCGGGAGCGCATCTACTGAATGTGCACGTTCACTCGGCGCATCGCCAGTGAAATTTGCTCGTCTGTGAACACTCAAGACGCGCCGAAAAATGTCACAAAAAACGCTGGCGTTAAGCACGCGCGATATTCGTCCCGGTGTGTACAGGCCTTAATGTTATTATTATTATTTATGTAAAGATTTTTCATTTTTAGAAGAAAATTCAGCAAGGCTGCATCAAATTGTTCACAACTAACAGTAAAGACATTTATAATGTTACAAAACATTTTTTTTTTACAAGCTTCTTTTGCTAAATCCTAAAATCCTAAAAAAAAATTATGACAGTTTCCACAAAAACAAAACCGTTTTCAACTTTGATGATAATAATAAGAAATGTTTCTGGTGCACCATAGAATGTTTTCTGAAGGATCATGTGACACTGAGACTAGAGTTATGAAAATTCAGCTTTTCCATCACAGTAAAAAATTACATGTTAAAATATATTCAAATAGAAAACAGTTACTTTTAAATTGTAACAGTTTACAACATTACAGTTTTACTGTATTTTACATCAAACAAATGCAAAGATAAATGTATGCCTACATAATAACTAGTAGAACTGAAGTGACACATTGATTAATTAATTTAATTATTATATTGTTTACAGTGCCGGTTTGAGCAGTTAAGCCGGGTGCACACTGCGATTTATAATAGCCCTTTACGATTGTTCCTGGTCAGACTGTACGAAAATGATCCCCGCTGTAAGCCATGTCCCACTGTAAGATCTAAGTTGTCATTAAAGGGTTAGTTCACCCAAAAATGAAAATTAGCCCATGATTTACTCACCCTCAAGTCATCCTAGGTGTATATGACATTCAGAGTTAAAATCAGAGTTATATTAAAAATGTCCTGGCTCTTCCAAGCTTTATAATGGAAGTGACTTGTTGGTTAATTTTTGAAGTGCATCTATCCATCATATAACTGCTCCACACGGCTCCGGAGGGTTAATAACGGCCTTCTGAAGTGAAGTGGCATGTTTGTGTAAGAAAAATATCTATATTTAAAACTTTATAGTCTAAAATAACTAGCTTCCGGCGGTCAGTGGTACGTCGACTTAGGCAAAAGAGCAACACCTGACGTGATGTACAGGAGCATCACAAGCTTTGACACCTCTTGCGGATAGGGCTGGGCAACAAACTCAAGCCCCTCTTCTCTTGTATCGAAATCCTCCGCCATTTCTCTTTAAAAATTCTCGTTTTAGAGTAGACTTCTAATTCATGACCGGTGTTTTGTTTTGCTCTATCCTCTGGCACTTCAGCGTTTGTCAATACACAAGGGTCAAAGGTTACTCTTTTTGCGCAAGTCGACTTGCGTTCCACTGACCGCCGGAAGCTAGTTATTTTAGTCTATAAAGTTTTTAAATATGGATATTTTTCTTACACAGACGCGCCACTTCGCTTTAGAAGGCCTTTATTAACCCCCCGGAGCCGTGTGGTGCAGTTATATGATGGACAGATGCACTTTTATGGACTTCAAAAATTAACCAACAAGTCACTGCCATTATAAAGCTTGGAAGAGCCAGGACATTTTTAATATAACTCTGATTTTATTGGTCTGAAAAAAGAATGTCATGTTTTTGGGTGAACTAACCCTTTAATGTCAGACTGTACGATAGTCAAGGCGCATTAAAAAACGGGCACACGGTCAATTAAAATGAGCTCACATTCATCAGTTTTCCAGAGATTGATGGCTCTCATGAAGCTGTAGTTCTGATTTGGACACATCAGAACAGTTAGGTATACAGGTAATAGCAAGGTCCAGTCAGGTTAATAGGGAGATCTGTCTGTTTTGTCATGCCAGGCTGCCAGCTAAGTTCACTCTCTTTGCTGGTCCACTGTAAAAGGGCCAGTACAGTTTTTCTATGCTACTGACATCACAAACACTGCTTACACATCATTGCTCATATCATCTCTCTTCCCAGATAAAACTGTGAAACTATGGAAAATCAGTGAGCGAGACAAACGACCAGAGGGCTACAATCTGAAGGATGAAGATGGCAGGATACGGGACCCCACCACCATCACAGCTCTGAGGGTAAGCAAAGGCCCTTTAAATCAAGTTCACTCGCCGGTCTTTTTGCCATGCCCAGCGGCAATAGACAGGCAAATACAACACTTCCCACATGTCCAATCCTGCTCTTGCAGGGCCACTTTCCTACAGAGTCTATCTACAATAATAGTACTGTATGTAAAATACAGTAAGTCAAAAGTACCTGGATTTCTGTAAAAATTCTGAAGTGCACATCCAATGACCAATATACTGTCGGATAAGGGGATTTGGGAATGGAGTGACGCAACTGACAACATAGCAAGTGTAGTGCGTACAAATTTGTTCAACGGTAAGCCCTGCCTTCTTTGAGCTGATTGGCCATCATTTTGACATTGATGAGTGCTGTTAGGCAGAGTTGCCTAAAAATGTAACTTTTTAAACTGTTTGTCACCCTAACAACAAACAAGGCCGTGCACAATGGGGAGCAGCATTAAGAATATCAAATATTGGGGGGGACTTGTCCACCTCAATGCCTATGGTGGTTACGGCCCTGCTAAAAGTGATGAGATTTTTAATTTTTTTTCATTCTCCTAGCCATGCTGTCTCCCCAAGCATAAGGAGAAAGGGAGTCTTAATCTGTTGGCTCTAGTATGTGAAGAGAAAAAAATAAGGTCAAGCTCTGTTGTAATTTGGCAGCCATAGCTTCCCCAGTGGAAGTGGGCACTCTTAGCGCAACAGAGGAGGATTATGGGTTGGAAGAAGGAGTTTCATATCTCGCCAAATACAGCTGACAAGGTAGTGGGTTTGGGTAGTTTTTTGGAGACTTGGTCTCATTTAATTTTTGATGGAGCTGTTGTTTGAGCTGTGAGAGTGGAGGAAGGCCTGTGCATTTGCCAGTGTGGACCCACAGGAATATACCCTCTTACATACGTGGATTCACACCGTGTAAGAGGAACGTGTCCAGGGGTGACCTGCTGCTACAGCTGGGGGCAGCTGATAAATGTCAAATGTTAATGCAGTTAATGCTATGGTATTCTCTCCTGAGAATCATTAGATTGATGCCAGGCAGGATCTTTTTGTCATTTCTTCCTCTTTCAGAGTACACGGGGCTTTTTTTCTCCAATGGATTTTTTTGTTTTGCTGCCTAGAAGACATTGAGTAATTGACAATAGTTTTTTATTTAATTTATTTTTTTACATTTTCTATGATTTTATGAGGTTTGAGAGAGGACTGCAGGAAAAACTCAAGACTTCCAAGTTTATCCCTGATGTGGGGCATTTGAGGAAACTTTGTGTAATTGAACCGTTTTAATTATACATTGCCTTCTCGGACCCTGTGGCTCTCATTAGGACAACGCAAGTTTAAAGCCGTCGATATTCATAAATAACAATTGTTGAATATTTATTAATTGCAGTTAATTAAAATGCCTTTTTGACACAAGTGTATATATAGTAGTATACTATACTTTTGCCTTCATCCAACTGCTTGGCTGTACTAAAGGATTTTTCCCTGTTTGAGAATTTCTCCGTAATTATGATATTGATTTATCCAGCAGTCATCCACTCAGAAAGATGTCAATATTCAACCCCAGTTGTACTTTAATCCCGTCATCGAGAATGATGCTTTATTTTCATCACTGGGCTTGGATTGACCCTAACGTAATGGGTGACTAAGGAGGTCGATTTAAAATCACATTATGGGAGCAGAAGATGTAATTCTTAGACTTCACTAAAACGTAATAAACTATCCAAAGCTTTATAGTAACTGTTGATTCCCTGTGGGTTCTCATACAATTATTGCCAAAAGAACAGATGTCCAGGATCAGTCTTAAATGCTGGACGATAAGTAGTCTCAGCCTCGGACCGTTGGCTGAATGTCTGATGCATATGGCACACTTAACTGGAAACACTTCAGGATTTTCGAAGTTGACATCTGATAGGTTGAATTCTACAGGATGTCTGGGAGACGTGTGTGTTGCCTTCTTTAAAGGAACACACCAACTTTTTGAGACTTTAGCTTATTCACCGTATCACCATATTAGAAATGTAGTAATCAAGGAACTTTGCCATGGGTACAGCGGCGCAATGATATTACGCAGCACCTGAAAATAGTCCCCGGCACGCTGTCTGTGCAAGCAGTTTGTCACGTTGGTTATGTTGACGGAAGTTAGCCTATTTTCAGGCGCTGCGTTATATCATTGCGCCGCTGCACCCATGGTACGGCAGCAAAGTTCCTTGATTATGACGTAGGAATGAGATTATAGTTCCTAGCCATATCGACCTAGAAAATCAACTTTTCATTTTCCGTCTGTCTTAGTACACGATCACAACATGTAAATAGGAAAATGTTGGCATTATTTTGTCACTTATTGAGCAGTAGGCTAGCTGGAGCCAGGTACCTCCAGTCTTTGTGCTAAGCTAGGCTAGCGGTGGGTGCGTCAGACAAAGTTATGGCACGCACAGAGATGAGAATGGTATGTATGGACTTCTCTAACTCTGGGGGATACGGTGAATAAGCTAAAGTCCCAAAAAGTTGCCGTGTTCCTTTAGCAGTCCGCCAGGAAACAAAGCCGTTGTGGTGGCCCAGTAGTGCACAACACAACAGCATTTTTAAAAGCATGTATAAGTGCACAACACAACCAAATAAAGCGACAACACAACAAAATCAAGCCATAACATAACGGAAAAGCCACAACACAACAGAAACAAGCCACAACACAACGAAAAAGCCACAACACAACGAAAAAGCCACAACACAACGAAAAGGCCACAACACAACGTAATCAAGCCAAAACACAATGGAATCAAGCCAAAACACAACGAAAAGGCCACAACACAACGAAAACAAGCCACAACACAACGAAAAGGCCACAACACAATGTAATCAAGCCAAAACACAACGGAATCAAGCCAAAACACAACGGAATCAAGCCACAACACAACGAAAAGGCCACAACACAATGTAATCAAGCCAAAACACAATGGAATCAAGCCAAAACACAACGAAAAGGCCACAACACAACGAAAACAAGCCACAACACAACGTAATCAAGCCACAACACAACGTAATCAAGCCACAACACAACGTAATCAAGCCACAACACAACGAAAAGGCCACAACACAATGTAATCAAGCCAAAACACAACGGAATCAAGCCAAAACACAACGTAATCAAGCCACAACACAACGGAATTAAGCCAAAACACAACGTAATCAAGCCACAACACAACGTAATCAAGCCACAACACAACGAAAAGGCCACAACACAACGAAAACAAGCCACAACACAACGTAATCAAGCCACAACACAACGTAATCAAGCCACAACACAACGAAAAGGCCACAACACAATGTAATCAAGCCAAAACACAACGGAATCAAGCCAAAACACAACGTAATCAAGCCACAACACAACGGAATTAAGCCAAAACACAACGTAATCAAGCCACAACACAACGTAATCAAGCCACAACACAACGGAAACAAGCCGACACACAACAGAATCAAGCCACAACACAATGAAAAAGTCACAACACAACGAAATCAAGCCTCAACACAACGGAAATGCTCCTGACCACTACGGAGCTATCGGAGTGCATTAAAGTTAGTTTTCCTTGCCATTGTTCTATAGATTCGCCAATTTTACAAATATATAAACACTACGATCAGTTTTAAGTGTGGTATTGTATATCGACAGGAAATATCAATTCAAAATCACCTACGTGCATTATAGCTGCATATTTATACTCGAAAATGCTTTGACATGCTACCACTGTGCTTGATGCCTAAGGGAACGCTTGCTAATTCCACCAAGTGGTTGAAACCATAGACCGTAAAAAAATATAGACGACGCGACTTCATTGACTTCCGCTGACCAGAGTTGAAGCTTTGAAGCTGCGGGACCGAGTCTGCGTAGTAGCGATCTCGGGACCGGATTTGCGCAGTAGAGAGCAGAAAGTAGAGGCGCGATTATCAAAAACCCGCCCACACTCTCGCAGATGAAGAACAATTCATTATGTTGGTGTGAAATAAACAGTTATAGAAGTGTAGAAATTAAACCTAAAGATCCAACCGAAAATCCTGAAAAAAGTCTGTTAGTGCCTCAGTGACAACTTCACTCAGAGAAGCCGTCAATCTCAGCTGTCAATCATGACTTCACACCCCCCGTTTTTATAGCATCAAATAACTAACTAAAACTAGACTTATTTAAAAAACAAACACTTGAAATGAAATCATCGTAATAAAAACTGCCTAAAATGACAGAAACCATCTTTAGGAAACAATTATTTGAAGTGTAATTGAATTGTTTAGTGTGTCTCGCGTCCATTCTAATACATGGAGAGGTGGGGTTTAGGAGCTATACTGGGACCAACCACCTGGGGGCGATCGAGGCGCGGAGGCTTTAGTTTCTGACAGGAGCACTACAGGCTTGGTTGAAATGTATAATTTGTACTAATTAAAATTACTTTTTTATGTTCACATTCCAATGTTGTGTTTTGCATTACTGAGTCAGTTTTACCAATACAATCAAGCTATGGAATTTTAACGTGTCTGTTTTTAAATGTTAAAAGTAATTAATACAAATTATAACTTTGAACCACTCGGTGGGATAGGTAGACGTTCCCTTGGCCGTCATCCAGCGTGTCAAAGCATTTTCGAGTATAAATATGCAGCTATAATGCACGTAGGTGATTTTTTAATTGATATTTCATGTCGATATACAGTTGCACACTTAAAACTGATCCTAGTGTTTATATATTTGTAAGAATCTATAGAACAATGGCAAGGAAAAAAAACTAACTTTACCACACTTGACCCCTAGTGGTCGGGAGCATTTCCGTTGTGTTGTGGCTTTTTCGTTGTGTTGTGGCTTGTTTCCATTGTGTTGTGGCTTGATTCCGTTGTATTATGGCTTTTTCTTTATGTTGTGGTTTTATTTCGTTGTGTTGTGAACTTTATGTATGCTTTTTCAACTTCATTGTGTTGTGTACTACTGGGCCACCGTACAAACCCCCTCATGGAAGAAGAATGCCGTTGTATTTGCAGCTGTGACAATGAGCGCTTACCAGGATCAACTAAACGCTGGAGTTTCAAAAATATGTGAAGTTTGCGGCTCCATTGTTGCAGTAGACTTGCACAATGTTCTTGAATGAATAATTTATGCACCCCGGTCTGTTATTGTAGGGACATCGACTTTACATTTTCACACCCATAAACATGACACGGAACAAAACGAACTGTGATTGGTTACATTAAATGTAAGTTAAACATTCTTTTAGGCTGTCCTTGACCAATGAAAGCTCCAGATCGTCTGCCCTCAGTCTTGGCTACGTGAGACTAGATGATAAGATACTTAAAGCAACACAAAATCAAAGCCGTTCACAGGTTGTTGACAATCGGACTGACATATCAACTTCTGGTTTAACAGTATTGCGAGTTTCAGGGCAGGACTAGGGATTTGACTTTTGTCCAAACTGTGACATTAGAGGTGGAGCAAGTTATTACTTTTTGATGAAAGATTAAGTTTTTTTCTTTCATTAGAATAACATGCACTTATGAATCATTCACACACTCAAAAATATTTCAGTTTGTTTTTATGAATTTCATTTGTACGACACATTTTCATTGAGTGATCTCTGAATGGTGTGTGTAATTAAAAATAAAAACTACAGCACTACAGTTGATAAATGGTAAAACAGCTGCATTTGTTTTGGCACTAAAAAAAGTATATTTCAATTTTGAATTCACATTGACTTGAAGTTGATTAAGATTGTACATGTAAATATCATGGGTTACCAAATCTGGGACAGTTCCAGGTATTTCGACCTGCATCCATTATTCATTTAGCATGAATTTACACCTCTCTTTCTCTTGAGGGTGCAGCAGACTGGTGTCTCTGGATAGGGGATATATTTAGGAGAGTGTTCTTGAGACAGCTGTAATGTGTTCAGGACAGCAGTTCCATCAGCTCCTCCTTAACTAACACTGCAGCCCACTGGAGACCAGAGCAAGGAGAGCTGAAATCCTCTCCCAAATGTGTGTGTGTGTGTGTGTGTGTGTGTGTACAAAATCAGGGCATTTATCACTTTGCACAGACCGAGCAGAGAGGAGTAGGAGATAAAGGGGGAGGTGAGGGTGGATCCCTCGCAGGGACTCCACAGGGTACATCTGCCCCTACTGTTATTCAGAGCGATGAGGGGCTACCGAGTGTTTACTGCCTTCATCTGTGTCTGCACTCCAAACATGAGGGGATTCACCCAGCAAAATTGTTTCTGCTGGGGGGAGGGGGTTGTCTCTGTCAATAAAACAGTGAATCTGAGACATCTTTAGGAAGAAATGTACGCTTTGTGTTTGACTCAAAGACAAAGAAACATGTCGGCTGAAAGGATATTTGGTTTTGTTAGGCTAAGAAAAGCAACCTAGTGGAAAAACTATACTTCCCAGGGACCAACAGTAAGGATGGCGCAATGGCCCAGTGCCAAGGTGAAAGGGTTTCAGGAGAACCGTTCGTTGATCTCATACATGTTTTTATGTTTCGCAAAACAAAAACATTTGGATTTTTGTTATTACACTGAACCCCATACAGTTAAATCTGCTCCTTTTTGTATCACTTCATTTTGTTTTCTTATTTCAGACAGTCAGTCTATGCGTTATTTGTGGTGTTTCCCAACCCGATATCACGGCAATTCATACGTATTTTACGAGGTGGCTAATTTGTATGACCTCCTTGTACAAATTCATAAAATTTTTGCTAAATCGTACGCATTTGACGAGTTGCCAAATTCGTATGAATTTGTACGAATGGCCTACCTCAAACCCCGCCCCTAAACCTACCCGTCACTGGGGTTTAGACAAAACTTACAAATTCGTACGAGTGAGTTCGTACAAATTAGCCACCTTTAGCCAACCTAAAATACATACCAATTTTTTTGTGAGATAGCGTTTGGTTTCCAGTGACGCTTTCTGCAGGTTACATTGTTACACCAGTAGGTGACTGTCATTTCATCATTAACTCAACTGATTCGTTCAAAGACGCTGATTCATTTATGGATGAAACAAATTACTATCTTTGAATTAATCGCTTAAAGGGTTAGTTCACCCAAAAATGAAAATTCTGTCATTAATTACTTACCCTCATGTCATTCGACACCCGTCAGACCTCCGTTCATCTTCGGAACAGAAATGAAGATATTTTAGTTGAAATCTGATGGCTCTGAAAGGCCTCCATTGACACAATGGCACCGTTCACTCTCAAGACCCTTAAAAGGTACTAAAGACGTCGTTACAAAGTCCATCTCACTACAGTGGTTCTACAATAACTTTATGAATCGGCGAGAATAGTTTTTGTGCGCAAAAAAACCCTAAATAACGACTTACATAGTGATGACGATTTCAAAACACGGCCTCATGAAGCTTCGAAGCGTTATGAATCAATGAGCGGAATCATGATTCGGTTCACGTGTCAAACCGCCAAACTGCTGAAATTTGGCGATTCAAACTGCTGATTCGACTCACTGATTCATAACGCTTCGAAGCTTCACGATGCCTTGTTTTGAAATCGTCATCACTATGTAAGTCGTTATTTAGGGTTTTTTTGCGCACAAAAACTATTATCGCCGATTCATAAAGTTATTTTAGAACCACTGTAGTGAGATGGACTTTGTAACGACGTCTTTAGTACCTTTTAAGGGTCTTGAGAGTGAACCGTGCCATTGTGCCAATGGAGGCCTTTCAGAGCCATCAGATTTCAACTAAAATATCTTTTCTGTTCCGAAGATGAACGGAGGTCTTATGGGTGTCAAACGGCATGAGGGTAAGTAATTAATGACAGAATTTTCATTTTTGGGTGAACTAACCCTTTAACCAGTTCATTCAAAGACACATTCATTCAGGAATAAAAAAAGGACTGGCTGCATCTGAATATGCATAATTTCCTATAGTAGGCAAACATCAGTATGGCTACGTTTACACTCAGTTTTTGGGATTGATAACTGCATTTACTTGCACAGGTGTGAGTTTTGAAATGTCCCGTTCACACAGCAACTTACAGTATCATCTCGAATACTGTCTGTATGAACGTGCAACGGGAGTCAAGCCTGGATTCCCAGTAACCATGAATCAGCACTTTTGAACAAATCAGCTGAGTTAATGATTAAATGACTAATTCACGGTGACCAAAGTAATATTTAGGATGGCGACATCCTTAAAACTCCAATTTCATTCAATTCCAAACACCGCACTCGTTTTCAGAGAATTCGGTTGTGAGTCCTGAAAATGTAGGTGTTATAGAAAGCGGTTTTTCCACTCCTGTAAATAACTGAACTCTGTGTGAACGCAACTGTATTAAGGACGGGACTGGCAACCGTATTCCGCTTCTGTGTGAATGTGGCCAATGTGAATTAAGAAGACCATCAGTGGACTGTGCTGAAAGGAAAATACATATTTATTTTCCTACTCTACATACGCTCTCAGAATCCATGCTGATTTATGATTTCCATATGAACATTAAATCTGCAATGCTAAAGATATGAATTATGTATAATGTGTTAATAAAGTGTACCCACATATTCAACCCCCTCTTATCATTAGTGACTGAATATCCCAGCAGTCAAACTTAATTAACGCTTGATTGAGAGATAATAGCTTCAATCAGTCTCGATTGGTCCTGTCAACTGAATTCATGACGCTATGCTCCTAATTTTATTATCGAAAGCACAAGTAGGGTGGAAGTGAACGGAAATCTGAAAGACCAAATTAGTCTCAACGCAACAAATCTGAATTCTCCTAAAATATGCTATTTTCTTAATGAAAGGTATCGTTTATTTGTTCTATTTAGAGTGAAATATGACATGAAAATTACATTTGTCAATAGTTGAGTGGAATGTTTTTTTGTGAAAGACCTGCTTTCACATATTTTATGTAAAATGTATTATTAAAGTGGTAAAGGCTATAGAAAATGTATTTCAAATGTATGCATCAACAATAGGACATCCCTCACCCCACCCCCATTCTCTAACAGAAATGACAAGATGGAGTTCCCATGTGTTAGGTGATAATGACCTGGCTTGGTAGCATGTGCCCCTCCTCCACCTCCCACTGCTCGGTGATGAGCGTTCCTCATCACTGTAGTGAGTAGGACATGTCTGCCATGCCGCTTCTGTCATTAATGGAGGGCTGCGTGCATAAAAAACCTCAAGGGGAGTCAGACACTGACTGCGACGCAACACCCCTCCCATGAAGCACATGTTGGAGCATCAGCCCTTAGATTAGTCATCATTAAAGAGATGGTAGACCTGTGTTTCCTATTATCACACTGCATTGTGGGAGCTAGACTTCACACGCCTTCAGATCTTGACAGTGTAGCTCTAGGAGTTGGTCGAATCCAGGTGTGGGCAACTCATTTGACAACAAAAGACCATCTCTGTTATTCGAGCTGCAGGTGCTGTAAGGTATCTGTGTTTTTTCCAGAGCAAATAACAATAACATATGTTGAAGAGCAAAAAGTGTTTTTCAGTGGTCAATTGACAGTAGATACCAATATTTGGAGGATAAGGTAACTAATTCTAATTTATCAAATGGATAGGTTTGGTTCTGTTTAACACAGGCCAGTAAGAGCTGTGCATGTAAACCTCACTCCCCTGGCCTCAAGAGGCAAAAAATATTTAGCCTGCTTCCCACGACGGAGACCACGGTTCGAATCCTGCTCGGAGAGGGTCGAGTAGGACCGGTAACATTTGTTTCCATGACCTGGGTGGCTGTCAGGTTTAGGGGGGATGAGTGTAACGTAGGCCAGTAAGAGCTGTGCATGTAAACCTCACTCCCCTGGCCTCAAGAGGCGCGCTAGAGGCTGTGGTTGTTAGCGTCCTTGCGCACACCTCCCACGCTGGAGACCCCGGTTCGAATCCCGCTCCGAGTGAGTCAAGTAGGACAGATTACATTTGGTGTCATGACCCAGATGGGAGGGAGTGTGAGTGTAACAGCCTTTAGCATCCTTGTTAGCGCACACGCCTCCCACACTGGAGACCCTGGTTCGAATCCCGCTCGGAGCGGGTCAAGTAGGACTGGTTACACCTGCATGATGATTGGCCAATAGGGTTCCAGCAGAGCTAGAGTACAAAATATAATAACAGATTTGATGCAAACATCTGTTTCTACTGCATCTGGAGAATGCATAGATGCCAACTAATACTCTTGACAGTATTATATAATTAATATTATTTATCACAATATAACGAGGCCTCTTATGCTGCATTCACACCCAACGTGAATAGAGCGTCAGGAGCGAGTGATTTCAATGTTAAGTAAATGGAAAGACTCGCGTCTGGAGGTCCTGCGGCGTGTTATACGCGTTTTGCGCGGGGCGATGGACGCGGTTCCGCCTCATTGACGCGAATTGGACGTCTCGCGCGATACGCACGTTATGCGTGAGTGGTGCTTTTTTGTGCATTCACGCGTTTTAAGCGAATTCGCGTCTGACGCCGTGTTGAAAAATCAGAACTTTGGCGTCAATTCGCGGCGCGTTAACCAATCAGGAGCCTGCTTGCTGCTGTCACGTGGTAAAGTTACGTGATTAGAAACCCTGCATTATTAAAAAATACTTCTATTGTGTCACAAAATTAGGTTTTAAGACTTTTTCAGGTGGGAATGTAGTTGTTTAAAGCTCAAATCTGTGGTTTATTTATAAAGAGAGCGCCTATTTAAAAAAAAAAATCTTGTGTTTGTGGAGTTGTGAGATCCAGGCGATCACCGGGCACTCCGCACTCATTAACCCCGGCGAGAGCAGCCTTTCCTCGGCTAGTCCTTCTGATGTTTGTCGCTGGCTCTGATGTCCTGTAGTGGTCCAACTAGATGCGGTAGACACGATTTTGATGCTCTATTCGCGTTTGGTGTGAACGCAGCATGACACCACATTACTTTATAAGAAATACACAGAATTGCTGAAATTAAACCACTTATTTTAGATAGTATTTACTCAAGATTTGTTATAATATATTTTAAAGCAGATATTGAGCAGGCTCTATTTGGCCAGATTAATCAGTCTGACTGATATAGGAATTCAGCCATATCCAGCCATTTTCTAAACCCTATGTAGGGTCACAAGGATGCTGGAGCTTATCCCAGCGTCTCAGACTGCCCATCCCTCCAGGGTGTTTCCCTGCATTTGGCCTATCACAGGGCTAACACACATACACATTCACTCTCACACAGTCTATTCTCCAATTCACTTATCCTGTATGTCTATGGATTGTGTCGTTCAGTGGGTCTCGAACAAGGGACCTTCCTGCTTCCCCTATCTTAGTATTTGCTGCAAATATTGACCTTTCCTTTCATTGTCTGTCTCTTTTCCTAACCATGTCTTCCTCCTCTCAGGTGCCTGTGCTGAGACCCATGGACTTGATGGTGGAGGCAACACCTCGTCGCATTTTCTCTAATGCTCACACCTATCACATCAACTCCATCTCGGTCAACAGCGACTATGAAACATACATGTCCACAGATGACCTGAGGATCAACCTGTGGAACTTGGAGATCACAAACCGAAGCTTTAGTATCCTTTCAAGGTTTAACAACAAATTAGAATAGTGTTTCTCTCCATTGTCTAAACCACTTGGGTAACACTTTATTTTGATGGTCCCTTTTAAACATTCTGTTGACTATAAGTAACTTTGCTACTACATGTCAACTAACTCTCATTAGAGTATTAGTAGACGGACTGCTTGATATCTGCTAACTCTTTATTGTGATGTCCTCCAACAGACATTCTACTGACTATAAGTAGCTTTGCAAGTAGTGTTGTCAAAGTACCACACAAAATGCGACTCTTTGAGCGCTGTTGAGCTGGAATCATAAACACCTCTGACTGGCCATTGTGCTCACGCGCTCATCGGATGTGTCTGTGATTGGCTACAATGATCAACGCACGGCAGCGTTTGAAAGCACACGGAAGTGTTTGAAAGCGGGAGCGTTTGAAAGCACAAGTAGGCGTCGACCAGTGGACCGGTAGTAGGGCTGTAACGATTTGACCAAAAATAAAAACCTCGATTAATTGAACATTTGACCTCGATTACGATTAATGAACGATTTTGCTTTTTTTTTTTTTTTTTTGCCCTCATAAGGTTTTTGAGTAAGTTCACTGATAAGGTTTGTACTGTAAATATTTTCTACTATTAAAGATGGAATTTTTTTCTCTAATGAAAAAGTGCACTGTGATTTTAAAATACTTGAAGGAAACGGTTCACTGTCAGCAGTTATTGTCTATGGAGCAGATTTCTGTTTGTTGTACATCAGATACAGATAAATTAACACTGTAGGCCTAAATTACATTTATTTGAATGCATTAATGAGAGAGTGATTGTGTGTGTGAATTACTCTTACTGTCTCTATTCATTATGAAGCTGTGGTTTGTACTTACTTCAAAGGTATTAAAATAACAGTTGAGTTTCTAAGCTACTTTAGTGACTTTACTTTAGTCACAGCTTCTGTCTGAGTGTTCGTTTGTCAAAATATATCAGGCATTAGTTCAACATAATACACATCTGATGGTCGAAACTCGCTTTAATGTTCAAACTGGCAGGGCTTAAACTACATACAAATGACAAAGCTTTGCGAGGACGCAGGTGAAAGAGGTCTGCCTTCAGGGCGCGCGCGTTTTCAGAGACGCGACACGGCTCGGCTCTCTGTGTCACTGAAAAAAGCTGATTACTGAACGGAGAAGTTTTCCGTATTGTTGTTTTTGAATAGTTCACAATCGCTTTAAATGTTGAAACTGGCAAGCCTTTAAACGCATTTACTTGACAAACTTTATGAGCACGAAAGTGAAAGCGGCTTCGGGGCTTGCGCGTGCCGTCTGTGTGTGCGTGTGTGTGTGTGTCAGCGCGTAGGCTATAAGAACAGCAATTAACTGACCTGTATAAACTGTGTAAAACATGCAGTTACTATAGTGATTCTGGGTATCTATAAACACAGATTACTGCTCCTGCATCTCTGTGTGCCTTCAAACTGCACTTGATTTGACTGACGGGGCGGAGTCACGTGAAAAACGAAATAACCGACATTGGAAAAATACGTCGGTTCGAGGTTCTGAATGTCGGTTTCGGTTATTTTTCGATTAATCGTACAGCCCTAACCGGTAGGCTGATATGCGCCTGCATTCAAACGCTCCCGTGTGTATCTGTGTAAGCACTCAGTGAAAAGCATCACTGATGCATGTTTTTGAAGCGCTGGTCATTGTAGCCAGTCTACTAATACTCTACTAACACTCTAATGAGAGTTAGTAAACATGCAAGTGCAACGTTACTTATAGTCAACAGAATGTTCAAAAGGGACCATCAAAATAAAGTGAAACCACCATTTGTTCTATGTGGGGTCACAGGGTTGCTGGAGCCTATCCCAGAACCTCGGGGCGAAGACAGGGACCCTGGGCGGATGGCCAGTCCATTACATACAGACTCCAGACCGAAAGGCCTCCTTGCTCAGCCAGGCTTTGAACTGGAGACCTATTAGAAGTAATAAAATATAAGTAACGTGCCAAGTAAACAGCTAGGATAACACTTTCAGTTTACCAATGAACTATAGGCCTGTTTGTTTGCAAACCACAATATTATAAAAGGTAAGCTTTTTTGCATCACAAATTCACGGTAATGCCCTACCTCTTGTGGCTTATTGCTGTATTTTCCCAGAAGTCACAATCCAGACAATAAATACTGACAGGCTTTTGTTACTGAATTAAGAACAAAAGGATTCAGCTAAACCAGCAATCAAACAAACCCAATAAACCACCTGCAGACCGTCTCTGCTGTCACTTAATTCAGACAGATAACACCTCTGTGATGCACATTACGCCCATTACCCTTTATCAAGTGTCTGCCACTAATCCTGACCCCTGCTTCGCCCTCCCAAAGGTAAATAGTGTCCATCTTACCCAGGCACGCATCCCTATCGATCATTATTGATTACTGTTCTCAAGGACCCTGCAGAGCTGAAATGAGGAGTCTGGACAGTCGGTATGGGTGATTCTGTGGCGTCGCTCAAGGGAGATAGAGAGATGATAAAGCCTGTTATTTGCCAAAGGTCACACTGTGAATGTATGTTCCTCGCAGAATGCCGTGATGGATAACCTGTCACTACCCAACACCAACAGATGGATGTAATGCTATATTTATGGCTCCTGGAGGTCTTTTATTGGACGTTTTTGATATAAGCCAATTTTGAAAGCACCCAGATTCTCCGGAGAGAAATTTAGCACAAGAGTTTTTCTCAGTTGCGGATTTACCTTTGTGTCAGACGATTCATCCAGTAATTTGGGAAATGTAGATCTGAAGCAATCCACTATATATAGGGCCAGACACAAATCAAGCAGGACATTTATTGAAAGGGATTTGATGGGGGATATTCTTTTGAGTGTGTGAAATTGGATTGTGGATCCTTCACTCTGCCTACTCAGATATTGTGGACATAAAGCCAGCCAACATGGAAGAATTGACAGAGGTGATCACAGCGGCTGAGTTTCACCCTAACCAATGCAACACATTTGTCTACAGTAGCAGCAAGGGCTCCATAAGATTGTGCGACATGAGAACCTCCGCACTTTGTGACAACCACTCTAAATGTGAGTTCAATTAGTCTTTGGTTCTTTGTGAACAAGGTTAGGTTAACTTCAAAATGAAAATGTCATATTTTACTCACCCCCATCTCATCCAAGATGTTCATATCTTTCTTTCTTCAGTCGAAAAGTTATTACATTTTTTGAGGAAAACATTTCAGGATTTTTTCTTCAATGGCAACCAAAATGTTGAAGGTCCAAATCAATGCAGTTTAAAAGGGCTTCGAAGGGCTTCAGAGGCTCTGCACGATCCCAGATGAGGAATATGGTCTTATCTAGAGAAACCATCGGTCATTTAAAAAAAAAAATTAAATAAAATTGCTCATCGTGCACTGATCTGTGCGCGCCAGTGATTGCGTAATCACATCGGAAAGGCAGAAGTACCGCCCCCGTGTGTACAAACGTCCTTTAGCAAAAAAAGGTCAAACAACGATGTCGGATGATTTTGAAGTTGAAGTTGGAGAGTTTTTGGTAAGGGGCGTTTGTATTAGTCCTCGCTCGTTTGCTTGGGGCAGTACTTCCGCCTACGTCTAGCATGACTTACGCACGTTGCAGAGCAGCGCAAGATGAGCAATTTAGGTTAAAAAGTAAATACATTTTTATAAATTTTTTGAAAATGACCGATGGTTTCTCTAGATAAGACCATATTCCTCGTCTGGGATCGCGCAGAGCCTCTGAAGCCCTTCGAAGCACTTTGAAACTGCATTGATTTGGACCTTCATTATTTTGGTTGCCATGGAAGTCTATGATGGGATGTAATCCTGGAATGTTTTCCTCAAAAAACGGAATTTCTTTTCGACCAAAGAAGAAAGACATGAACACCTTGGATGAGATGGGGATGAGTAAAATATCAGGAAATTTTCATTTTGAAGTGAACTAATCCTTTAAATATTTTGACTCCGATATGCTGTTCATTTAGTCTGCCAACGTATTGCAGCCATTAGATATTTTTCTCAAGATCTTGGTTTAAACTAAAATGGTTTGAGTTGGGGTCACGGATCAGACCTTCTGGATGTCTCACTCATCTGAAACACCCATTTCAGAGTCTCTATTAACAAGCTGATGAGTTGATACAGGCGTGTCTGATTAGGGAAACATAGGAGGCCTTCAAGGAACAGGATTAGCAGAAGTCATTTTCAAACACTGGGACACTTTATACTGTGGCTAGGCGACTATGTGGATTCTTGCAATTTATCGGTGAAAATGCCATGCTGGCGTGTGGTTGAGGTAATTATCGCCTTTAAGAAACTGGAAGTGACTGCAGTCTTATCTTAAGCGGCATTTCCACCGAAATTATCGGGAACAATTTGTCCCAGGAACTCTTTTCCCCCAGACCTGTTGCCGTCTGTGTTTCCATCACGGTCTAAAGTACCGTGAAGATTAGGCAAATTAATCCGGCGACGTAGGACTGCGCGCACTTTCAAACAACTCTTACTGCACGCACTGCAACAGACTTTTAAAAATGGTGGTTGAAATAAAATGCTGCGTGGAGTTCACCAATCAAAATGCTGCGTGAACTCAACCAAACAGCATGTTCACCGCCCAAGTCCCACCCCCGAAAGTTCTCACGAGCAGGGACTTTCTGATGGGTACATTTTTACCCGGAACTTCATTTAAGCCCCGTTTCCACCGAAATTACCTGGAACAATTTGTACCAGGAACTTTTTTTCCCCCAGACCTGCTACTGTCTGCGTTTCCACTGCGGTATAAAGTACCGTGAAGATTAAAAGCAAATTAGGGGGGAAATAAGGGGGAAATATTTAGCCGGAACTTCATTTAGACCCTGGTTCCTGCGGTCGAAACACACCGAGTACCACCCCAAAGTTCCTAGTTCCTGGGGAAAGTTCCTGTGGTGGAAACGCGGCTTAAGACCCTGGTCCCTGCAGTCTGAGTACTACCCCAAAGTCCCTAGTTCCTGGGGAAAGTTCCTGCGTTGAAATTTTAGACCCTTAAACCAGAGGTGTCAAAGGAGGGCCTCAGCTTCAACCTAAATTAAATGTACCTGATACAGCTAATCAAGTCCTTCAGGCTTATTTGAAAACTACATGTGTGTTGGAGCAGGGTTGGAACTAAACTCTGTAGGACTGTGGCCATTCAATGAACTTGAAGAACTCCAAGAAGTTTAGCACCCCTGCCCTAAACGTACACCAAGATCCAGACAAGAGGGGTTTCTCAATGTCAAGGATACTTCCTCTGCAGGACTGGTCCTTCCAAGTCACTTCCTTCAGAGGCTAGGCGAGGCTCCTCTTTAGCATTTGGAGAACACGTAAATGGAACAGGCTAGCAAGTGCACGTCTTTGCGTCATTAAACTGGCATAATACGTTAAACTTTACTTATATTTACTACGGTTATAACAAATGTTTGGTAACGTAAATACTTACACTTGAAAGCATATTGCCCCGTTAACGCTCCGACTCCGCCAACGTCCGATATTTTGTATTTTTCTAACAAGATAGCAAAGCTGCGCGCATAGGATTGTGGGTGATTTGAGAACGCTAAGAGCGTGAAGCCTACTCGTATGCATCCTTTCCTGTATATGGCATAATTTTCGAACGAAGGACTCAGACCTTGGTTGAAATTCTGAGGATCCTCGACATTGAGAAACAGTCCTTTCTATGACGTAGCATCCTTGGAATTCTGGCTTCCAAGGATCCTTCCTTGACATTGAGAAACGCCTAAGGTCTCAAGACTAAGACCCCAACTCTGCTCCTGAAATATTTACATGCATCTTCTTGTTTCTCCCTATCAGTATTCGAGGAACCAGAAGACCCCAGCAATCGCTCCTTCTTCTCAGAGATCATCTCCTCAATCTCAGACGTGAAATTCAGCCACAGCGGACGCTACTTGATGACTCGTGACTATCTCACAGTGAAGGTGTGGGACGTAAACATGGAGAGCAAGCCTTTGGAAACTTACCAGGTACTGGCTTTGCAGATTAGATCATGACTACAGTCATTATGGGTTTATGACAACATCATGAACAAGTTTTATTGATGTTTTCGGTCAAATACTCCTCAAGGTATTGATCATCTATGCTTTCTGTTCTTTCTTTGACAGGTTCATGATTACCTTAGGAGTAAGCTCTGCTCACTGTACGAAAACGACTGCATCTTCGACAAGTTTGAATGTGTCTGGAACGGAACGGACAGGTCTGTCAAAAGCAGGTGTCCAGTCCTTCTCCTGGAGGTCCACATTCCAGCGTTAAGCTCTAACTTTGATCAGTGGTTCAGATGCGTTTCATTAGGGTTGGAGCGAAACTACTGGAAGGTGACCCTCCAGGAGCAGGATTGGACACCCCTGATCAAAAGCAATCAGTCACAGCAAGTTTTGCAAATTGATTTTTGGGCTGTACGGTGCAATAAGAACTAATAATGGTCTTTTCCCTTTCCCATTAGTGTCCTAATGACAGGCTCCTACAACAATTTCTTCCGCATGTTCGATCGGAACACGAAGCGTGATGTGACTCTCGAGGCCTCGCGGGAGAACAGCAAACCCAGAGCCATCCTCAAGCCGCGCAAAGTTTGCGTCGGCGGCAAGCGTCGGAAAGACGAAATCAGTGTAGACAGTCTGGACTTCAGTAAGAAGATCCTACACACTGCATGGCACCCCCACGAGAACATCATTGCCGTGGCTGCCACCAACAACCTTTACATATTTCAGGACAAGATCAACTAGCATGTAGCTCTGACGTCTCCAGTTATCACAGCGAGAAAAGGCGCCATTTCCCTAGTGGACTCACTAGCATTGAACTTGTGAGGAACATCTAGACGAGCTTTGCCTTTCCAGCAGATTTGATACTACACTGAATCTAACAAAACACTTGAAGGTGCGCTGCACACCACGGACAATGACACTGGCTGTTGGACTGCTTTTGTTTTGAATTACTTCAAATCTTCTAACTCTCTGTCGGTTTATTGGTTATGCACAGCAATACAGAGAGGATTCTTTTACTTTTAACGTAGCTGACGGCCCTTTCACACGACTCGGGAGAAGAAGCGTTGTAGATGTCGCCATGGATGTTGCTAGGTGGCAAGAATGAAAACAGCCAAAATTTATTTTTGCTTAGCGCAGAAAGAAAAAGAACTTGAATGTGTTCCTCTGAATGCCATGATGTGTGTTTGAAGTTTGAGCAGAGGGCTCAGCCTCTTCCATCTTGCTTTGATTTTCTTTCTGGCGTCATTCATGTAATGTCATGCAAACATGGTAACCATTGGATGTACTTTCAGTTCAAGCCAAGTCAAATTTGCGTGAAATATTTTAGCTCATACCATGCAGTGGCTGGCGAGTCATGTGACAGGGCCTTAAGATAATGAGGAAATGTTTCGACCGAGTCAGTATTCAGCCTACATCCGATTCTCGCCTCTTGGCAGGACAGAGGACGCAGAAGGCTTTGATAATTGAATATGTTATGGCTTCTGAGGTATCCAGCTTATTTCCGTTTCTCAGTTTACTTCATGAAGGTGCATGCATCATCAAACCCCGGCTTTAGGGTTGATCGATGCAACAAAGAGGAATTGTGTAAACAATGTAGCAAATGTACTAATGTTCTGCTTTTTGTTCTAATTTTATAAAGAAAAGGGAGAGAAAATTTAATAAAAAAAAATCAAGAGGAACATTCTGCTTTCTTTGATTTCATCATGGACAAGATCAGACACAACAGCTAAAAAAACAAAACAAAAAGGTTGCATTTATTTCCAGTCAACACAGAAATATAGCAACAAGCCCAAATCAAACCACTTTAAGAAACTTTTCACATACACATGTACTGAAGGGTACATGACTTTTTTTTTCTTTTCCACACACTTTCTGACCAGTCATATTAGCCTGCTACAATTGATGCTCACAAGAGGCTGCGGTGTGACGTACAGACGCATTCCTTGCCTGACGATTGAAGTTCAGAGATTGACAATTTGCCTTGTGCTAGCCTACAACTAGTGGCCGTACAGAGCATCATCTCGCACAGTTTGAGAAGATAACACCGACATTTCAAAAATACATGACGTCTTTAACACTGTGCTGTGATGAGTGTGGGGCTGGCTCATGCTCAGTCCATTGAAGGCCACTACGGCTTCACTTTGTGGAGCGGCGGCTGGGTTCAGAGGCGGTTGGGGGAGGCGGGGGTCCCCGGCGGTCCAGGTCCTCGATGTAGAACATGATGAGTTTGCGGCGCTCTTCTGGGACGCAGTCTAGGACCAGGTAACGTTTATCATTCTGAAGGACTTTCTCGACATCGTTCAGGTGCTGGTCCGACTCCTGGATCAGCTTCCGTGATCTACAGAGAATACAAGCTCAACCGCTTTAGAAGTGATCGGTTCAAATTCTAGATGATTATGGGCTAGTTACATTTTGACTTTAAACAAATTAATATTTTATCATCTTGTATACACACTCATGTCATTCCACAAAAGCAAGTCAGTCATACAGGTTTAAGAGTAAGAGTTTTTGTTGAAATGACATTTTTTTTTAAAGTAACATGCATACCTATACGTAATGAATTTAGTTTCTTTCAAGAGGGTTCGGAAGTCAGCTTTGGCTGTGATGTATTTGTCCTTTATGTAATCTTCAAATTCCCGTTGTTTCTTCTAAAGTTGAGGGAAAGAAGAACGTTTCAAAAAGTTGCCAAGGCGAAAAAAGTCAATGTGAATATGACAACCAAATAATTCAACTCACTCGATCACTGCTGGAGAACTTGATGCAGCGCGGGTCATCTTTGATGATCTTCTTCACCTCTTTCCATGTGGTGGTTAAGGTGATCTATGATTAGAGAATTAAAAAAGCAGCGTGAACACATGGACAACCCACACGTTTAAGGTTCTAATAATCCACTTGATATTTAATAACTCAAATTTGGCATTCATTGGATGGGATATCAAAACACATGGTCCGTAACATGATTGCTCTGTGAATAAAATATATGCTTGGTATGATAAGAATAAATGCTGCTGTAAATAACGGCCCAATTCAAATGTTTACGTGCTTTTCTTTTTATTTTTTTGAGCGGTGATTAAATATGTTGCTCTTGTAAATACTTGCCAGCATTTAAAGAAATACAAGTCTAGAAATGCATTCAAATTACAGCACAACCGTACGTTGACCTGCAGTGGCCAAAAAGGATATAAACTGTGAATTTTGAAGTGATATATTCTTGAAAACGACCTTGGTGTTAGTCTAAAACAGTAAGTAATTCGGCCTGGGATTTTTACGCGGGTGGTGGGTAGGGTTGGATACCGACCTCGGTACTTTTAAGGCCACCGACTGAATTACAGCGGTACTACCGAGTACCGATTCACATTAAATCAACCGGTACCAAATTTCGGTACCTGAGAACGCATATTGTGATATAGACGAGTGTCTGTGAATATTAAACCGCGAAAAGACCATTTAAATACGAATCATGCGTGTCTCTGTGCGAATGAATGCGTAGACGTGCGGTTTACAGTCTATGGATTTACCTCACACACACACTCTCACTCAGAATTGCGCGTGACGGTCGCATGTTTCCATCTCTGCCTCTCATATGAAGACATGAAGACATGACGACATGAACATGAACGTCATCTCCAGAGCCACTGAGTCACTTAATGAGCATTTTACCGTTACATTTGAGAAAAAAGACCGGCGTCATATTATAAACACACAATCACGGCAACCCATCAAAATAAAAGTTTGGCTAACTTGACAAATAAATTACTGTTGTACAGAATTTAGATACGTCTTGATGTAATAATAATACTAGCACTAATGTAATAATAAGAATCAATTATCAAAACTTTATTTTTTTTAAATAAATGAATTCATGTTTTAATTTTGACCATATAAAATCTCAGTTGTGCAGCACTTTGTTTGACAAAAAAAAGTTTAATTAAAATAAAATAAATTAAATGAATGTCTTTTCTGGTAATCAAATGAAGACCTAAACACCTAATTTGTGGGAAATATTTTCATAGAAATGAAATTAAAAAGAAAACAATAATAATATGGTTGTTTTTATGAATTAAATTAAGTACCTAGTAGCCTACTATTTACTAGTAAATATTACAGTAATCAAACATCACAGACAACAGACAGCGACCGGGGCAGCTCTGGCATAATGACAATAACACTTTTATAAATGACTTACAGGTTCTTTACAGTTATTTATGTAAACATCCTAAAAGTACAGAAAAAGGTACCATTGGGTTCCGGTACCGAATTTCAGGTACCGGTAAA
Organism: Gobio gobio; assembly: GCF_949357685.1. Taxonomy (NCBI): domain Eukaryota; kingdom Metazoa; phylum Chordata; class Actinopteri; order Cypriniformes; family Gobionidae; genus Gobio; species Gobio gobio. Next base: position 19,298,923 of record NC_137107.1, on the reverse strand, counting down.
ATTGTGAACGGTACCCATCCTTAGTGGTGGGAGACGGATGGCAGTAAAATCACTGACTACATTTACATTTATGCATTTGGCAGACGCTTTTATCCAAAGCGACTTACATTGCATTCAAGGTACACATTTTACATTTGGTCAGTTCTTGCTTTCCCTGGGAATCGAACCCATGACCTTGGCGTTGCTAGCGCCATGCTCTACTGTTTGAGCTAGAGGACTAGCCCCTGTAAATGATGACAATGCCTTCCGACCCCACGAGAAACAATTAGCGTCCGAATAGGGCTTCAGCCAACTCCTTCACCACTAACAGAGCGAGCTGGAAAGGCTTTAACTTCTGGATATTCGGCAGCGGTGCCACAACGGAATGAATGGCTTCGCTCGCATCTTTTTTCCGCCGCCATTACTGAACTACAACTCAAACTAGCGCAAAACGTCAACGTCATCGTTCTCAGCCACTCCCTCTGTTCGCTGATTGGACCGCTAAACATTTGTAATTCGAAAATTGAGCGGAAGTACGTAGGAGGGCGGAGCCAGGCTAATCAAAACATCCATCTCTGGTCCTTTATTTGTACAGATACAAACCATCTATTTGAAACGCAGTAAGGTATATTTATTCATTTAGCAGACCCTTTAATGCAAATCATTTTGGTAGATTTACATGTAGTGAACATTACTCTAGTATTAATTTTGTTCTCAACAACAATATACTGTATAGACAGTACATGATAAAAATAATATGTATAGATAATTTATACTATGTAATATTATTATTGTTATGATTAATAATAAAAACATCTAGCCATCACAATTTGGCCCTTGTCAAACTCGCTCAAATCCTTACACTTGCCCATTTTTCCAGCTTCTAACACATCAACTTTGAGGACAAAATGTTCACTTGCTGCCTAATATATCCCACCCACTAACAGGTGATGAAGAAATAATCAGTTATTCACTTCACCGGTCATAACGTTATGCCTGATCGGTGTACATTATATAGGTTTACTATGATTATTATTTGTATATAACAACAATAACAGTATATTGATATGATTATTATTTACACATTATATAAATATTAATGATGTTGTGATCCGGCTTGTCTCACCATAGCGGTCTCATCCAACAGCTGCCTGAAATGTTCTTTCTTCCTCTTGGTAAGAGCCTCCACATGTTCTTCAAACAGTTTCTCCTTCTCATGTCGCTCCAGCAGAGATGAGGACTCCCACCGGTGGTCTTTACGCAGGTTGCGCCTCGTGTCAGACCAGGAAGCATCCGTTGATCTTACCTATATGTGAATGCACAAGAGAGGGAAGAAAAACGAGGATAATGTATATTAATACAATGTAAAATTACAAATAGAATCCTTAAGAGCGAGCCAGCACTGACCATATCTGACATGAGAGCTTTGAAGTGCTGGACAGCCTCCTCCCGTTTATGCTGCTCTCTCTCTCTGTCGATCTCTTTGGTCTGTTCAGATCGAGCTCTCTGCACTTCCCGCTCTCTCTCCCTCAGACTGGCCTCGATGCGAGCCTGCCGTTCCAGTTCTTTCTCCTTCTCCGCATCCACGTTCTACACAACACAAAGGAACTCATAAAGCTTTCTAGCACCACAATTTTCAGCAGCATGTACGATGTGATGGAAACGCATTATGCTACGACAGGGGATGGCCCTCGAGGTCCAGAGTGCAGAGTTTTGCTCCAACCCTAATCAAACACACAAGAATAAGCTAAAGTTACAGGCAGGGGAGCTTGATTTGATCACGGTTGGAGCCAAACTCAGCAGGAAAGTGGATCTCAAGGGCCAGAGTTGTGGTTCCTATTTTTCCATGTCCAAGTTGCCTTGGTTGTGGTTTTTGCCCTGTCCTGATGAATCGTACGCAATGAGACCATCCTTCTAACCTTCGCCTGCTTCTCCACATACTGTTTGTACAGCTCTTCTCTAGCAGCTGAGCTCTCCACGGCTTTGTAGCGCTGGTCCGTCTCCAGCTTGTCCTTAACTTTGCTCCACCGCTGAGAGACGTCCACATGGTGGTCTGACAGCAAATCGAAGAAATCCTGTTTCACCTGCAGCCAGAAACAAGAATTTGGCTTCAGTTGTCAGAGCTTAACAGAATAGTTCAATTCAACTTCAGTTCTTTCAACAGCACTTTTGACTTCCTGTCAATGCAAGTGGGCATTTCGGGGTGGATGTGTGGGAGGCTGCTGACAGACCTTTTCTACTTTGTTTTTGGAGTCTTCTTTGTCCTTCTTTCTCAAGGCTGTCATGAACTCTGTGAACATGGTTTCTCTGTCCTTCATCTTCTCGATGGCCTTGAAACGAGGATCCTTGGAGTGTTTTGCTGCAAACTCACTGAATGTGGTCCTAAAAGAGGAAAGGGAAACGACAATTGTTTGTATCTTTTAGTCAATCTAATCGATTTACACTTGGTATCAAGATACATTTCAGGAGGTCAAACACTCTAAATGTAGAGAAGGCCTTATTAAAACAGACCTAATGTGAAATCTGGCATCTTCCATCATCTTTCGGAAGTCGTCTTTTGCCTGCATGAGTTTGTTCTTCTTCTCCTTCCGCTCTTCTTCAGCACGAGTCTTCACATACTGATCAAACACCTGCACAGTGAATGGAGACAAATTCACAAAGCTGCTCGCTTCTGCTCATTCAGCAAGCCAGCAAACACCAAATCACTCTCACCTGTAGGGCTGCAACGACACGCGTCGACGGAAATACGTCGACATGTGTGAAATGCGTCGACGCATCACATTATTTACGTTCTAGAATAGAACAGATCTAGAATAATGGCGGCTTCTACTCCCGGGCATAGGGAAAATGATCATTTATCATATAAAGCCAGACCGCAACGTTCAAAAGTGTGGGAGTACTTTAAACAGAAGCTGAATAAAACTGTGCTTTGTTCGCTCTGTAACGGCGGTTTCACACTGCACGCGGTGGCAGAGCAGAAGCTGTGCGCGTGGAGAGCGGGAGCCGCGCGCCCCCTTTTGACACCTTCACACTGCCAGTGTTTGTCTCGCGCAGCTGAACCGTGGCGTGTGTATTGCAAATACAGACGAATATTGTCCATTCGGTCACATTTTCCGGTGTTCTTCTCCGACCCCAGTACGTCTCGTGCTTTTATTTATGATGGGGAGCATATATCTGCTGCAAATGCGACCGGGTTCCCCTCTGTCCCAAACACATATGCATAATAACTAGAGATGCTCCGATCAGCATTTTTGGGGCCGATCACCGATTACCAAGATCTACCGATTGCCGATCTGCCGATCACAGAATGGCAGGGGAATGGCAATCTTTTATCTATAATCTTGCAGAGTTTGCACCATTTGTAGAAATGAAACTAACTCTAAATTAACAGAGTCAAGATCTTGAAGAACCACCAAGTGTTTATTTTAGAAAATGAGATAACTTAAGACTATTGTAGGCCATCTTTCCCAAATAAATGTATATAATAAATGTATATAATTATCTCACCTAAATATTTGATCATGCAGTGCATTTTTGTTTTTAAACATTAGTATTGAGGTAAGAAATACTAAAGACATTTAATAAGAAATCAAATGTAAATTAATATTGGTCTTCCCTGAATAAATTAAATTACATTAATCCTTACACTTAAGGTTGCAAAAGTTAGTCATTCAAGAGCAGCGAGTGTCATAAAGGTTCATCAAATAACACAAGACAAAGAGAAACTCAGAGACAGCAGCAGTTTATTCGACAGCTGTCACTTTAAGAGCGAACACGGTTCCAGTTACATGCAGTTGCACAAATGTTCACTCGCGAGTCACGACGGGGTTTACGTGCATACTCGTCAAGACTGTAATTTAGTACATACATTTGTGTGTATCTGACCATTTCAGCGCAATTTGTACTCGCAAGCTTTTTGTGAGATGGCCTGTGTGTGTGGGTGTGTGTGTCTCTCCAGACCGTGCGCGCAAGTGCTGAGCGGTTTGAACACTGGCAAAACTTAAAATTAAATGCAAATGATAAACTTTAGTGACGATGCGACACTGCCTCGATTGTGCAAAGTGGCAAATCCTGTGTCAACTGTGCAGCTCGATTTTAGTGCAGATGCGATGCGCTGATGTGAAGCCATTTGAGCATTTTGAAAGGGAGAGAGAGCGCGCGCACACGGTGATTCACGCGCGCTGTTTGTGAACTTACGTCTCACAGAAAGTTTTCAAATGACTGCGTAAGTTATTTAATATAGAAATATGAATTGTACCTCACCTTCAGCATTATAATTGTTTTACCCGCGCTGGAAAGAGAATGAGACGTGTCGCTGCAGATCATGCCCCTCGCTCTCACGGCAGGTGCGGGTTTTATGTGTCGTCAGCATGCGATCGGTTCATGAGATCGGCCTTTTTGGAGACCGCCGATCAATCATCCCAAAGCGATTATCGACCGATCGAGATCGGTTGCCGATCAATCGGAGCACCCCTAATAATAACATGCTGCATATAGGTAGTTTACATGATTAAAATAACTTTAAAGTAAAGATATGCCTCTAGTTTTAATCATTTAAATGTGTCTTTGAAGTCTGGGCATGCATCTGCGCGCATCCGTGGTGTAGTATACTTTGAAAGATGTGCGGACAGGGCTGTGCGCGTGATGCGTCCGGGCGCGGAAAGTGAAGTATACCCCGGGCTTTAGTCGTTGTTTATCCACATGTAGGCTATATCTTCAAAATAGACTACTAGTTATATATTAAAACTATGCTGAAAGCTCCTGTATGTGAACCTTTTGCAGATAAATACAAGTGCATTTTCGTTTACTATTGACACAAATCAATAAGTAAATCATACTCAACTATTATAGTAAACAACTTTTCCTAATTAGGCCTACTCTGTATACATTTTATGATGAATATGTATCATTATACATAATGTTTAAAAAGCTTGTTGTGTTCATATATTTCATTATAAAATGGCTTAAGAACACTACCCTTCTTGAAATACAATTCATATTGTCATCATTCATTGATTTCATGGTAAAATAATATACAAATTCACTACCCTCTTTGAAATACAATAATCATCATATTAATCCGGAAAAATAATCGTTAGATTAGTCGACAGAAAAAATTATCGTTAGTTGCAGCCCACTCACCTGTTTCCTCTCTTTGGGGTTGAGCAGCAAATATCGAGGGTCAAACACAATCTTGTGCAGCTCTTTGTCCCAAGTGGAAAACGCTGAAACCTGCAGGTATGAAGTGGGCAGGAAGTTGGCTTACCAACGAACAGATCATCCATAAATGTTAAAACAACACTTCATTCAAGTTAATCCACAGAATCAACATATGTGACATACATACAAACTTCACTTGTGTTGAACCCACAACATTCCTTTAACAACATACAAAATTACAATGACACACAACTGAAATCTACATGGAATCACAGTACTGCAAAACACTGATAGACATGGATGTTGAAATAAATAGCTTTCAAATATATTATTTTGTCATTAAATAAAATCTTTCAACACAAAGTACAAAGAAACGTATCCATTACTCAATGCAACATCACATTCTCCTGTGGTAACAGTAATTATTTGGCATTGCAAGCAACAATGTAGGGCCAAAGTTCTTAGTTTTTTGTCTGACAGGTTCTAGAATGAACAGTGACAAGAGAGTGTACGAACACTACTGTCAAGTAGGACTGGGCGGTATGACTACTTATTTGATTCCTCTGCTTCTTTCATATCTCTGGTATCACACTGTGTTGCGTTCTCTCGTTTGATTCAAACTCAACTAGTGCCACCTCGAGTCTCACTAATCGACAATTGGAGGACTTTAGTATTAATAGCACTGTAATATTGTTGTAGAGTTTGCCAATACAATTTGTTTTTATTATAATATAATTAACAGGTATGATTTTAAAATAGTTTCAACTCATTTCAATATTTTGTATTTTAGTAATTTTGTATTTGGTGAAAAGCCTTATAATATGAATAAGTGTACATTGTACAAAAAAACCCAGCATTTTGAGCAAAAAGCTGAGAAAAATGCATTTTAGTCAAAGATGTCCAGATGGGATTCAGAGCGATGATCAAAACACAGATGGAGTAGATCAAGTCCATCAACACCCCTAATGCCTGCACAGTCCTATAGCTCGTCCTGGGTCGACATTTCCTTCAGTAATATCAGACAACTTTGATTTATGTGCTGTTTAAATGTTGGTGATTGCGTTATTTTACATATGCATATGATTGATTACATATGATATGACTTGTTTTTACTTCTTCGCCTGTGTTTTGATCAGGAGATTCAGTACTCTTTCAGAAGATGTGCAATAGCTCCCCCTACCGTATAACAGTGAAAAAATCTAGAAAGCCTGGAAATTCTGTCAATGGCGGAGAAGCATTCTCACATATGATGGAAATTTCCGCCAATGGCGGGAAAAGAGTTAAGCTCCAATTGTAAAATGCTGTTTTTTTTTAAATATTAACTTGTAGCATAGTTTTTTTTTAATTAAGTATAGCATTGCCATAATGCCATTCCTACACTTTCCAATGAGAAAACATGACTAATCTAATATCTGAAATCTCCCTGTATATTTTCCCTGTAAAAAGTAGTTTAAAAAGCGTACTGAAGGCTCTACTCTATTGACAACACATAAACTATGCTAAAGTGGCAGTTCCAATGCACTCGTCCAAATTCACTCACTTTTATTCACTACATCAACTGGACTAAATTAGTGGACAAATTGGGAATGAGCATACATAGGCCAAATCAGACTTTGAAAGAAAAAAAAAAAAAAAAAAAAGTGTCATTGCTTTGAATTTCCAGAATAACTCTAACGAAGCATAGAGTTCTCACAAAATAATCCCTGCGATTTAAAATTTTGGTCATACCGCCCATCCCTATAGTCACAAGCACAAATCATCTAACACGTCCTGAGAGCAATTCAGAAATAACAGGTAAGAAAACGGGAGTGACAGAATGAGCAGAGAATAATTTAAGACTCTATATTACATAATATTAAAGAATAATAGTAACAAGAATGAACTTAAGATTGTACCTTGATGGGCTTCCATTCAGATTTATGTGTCTAACATTACAGAGCTGGTTAGAGTATTGCGTTGGATTGAAGTGTTTTACCCCTCTCTCCAGCAGCATGTCCCTGAACTGGTTCATGCGGGCCTCCAGGGGCACCAGGGCCCGATCACGAGCGGCCTTCAGTTCGGCCTCCATGGCCACATCTTTCTCTGCATCGGCCTCCTTCACATCGTCCTTCCTGTCAGAGAGAAGAGGACGAGTGTAAGAAAGAACATTTCAGAATTTTGTTACACTTTTTTGTTTTGCTTGTATGCTTGTAAAAAAGTGTGAAGTGCTTCTTTTTTTTACATTTGAAATGGAAGATATTACCCTTAAATTTTTGAGAGAATTGACGTTTCAATTGAACTGAAATCTATTTACTAGATCTGTCAATCGATTAAAATATTTCAATCTCATCTAAACTTTTTGTAGTTAACACAGATGCATTTGGTTCCTTTTAAGAAAAGAAAATATACTTCTAGAAATTGCTCAAAACAGATTGTAACCAACAAACAAACTTACAGTGTAACCATGTTTAATTAACAGAATGTGTTAACAGGTTAACTTTGATAGCCATACTAAACAAATTTGAAATAGCTTGTTCAAAGTCTGTATAATCCTCGCATCAAGTTATTTTGCAGTTTGGAAGGTAGAATACATTGTCAAGTACAAATATATTGGTGTTTTTGTTTTCGGTTCTTGAAAACAAATCCCAAAACCTTTATTACATCAATACACATCACTGAAGGGCTGAAGTTTTGATTGGTTCACTGGGGTTTGCCTAATGGAGGCTAGAGAGAGGTCAAACAAGGTGGGTTACCTTGGAGGCCCACGTTGGCATCGCCAGAGCTTAGAAGCGTTCCCTGAAAAATAGTCCCCAGTGCAACAGGACCACTGTTTGGGGTCAGGGGGAGGCAGGCGTGAAGGGCACTGATGGGAAACAGTGACTGATTTGATTTGGTAAACGTTATGGAGTCACCACTTTTCACAGACCCAACTAAAGATTACCACTGCTAAGACAAGTCAGCATTGGGTGCACAAAAAAAAAGCGCCGAAAATATTTTAACTGTGACATAAAATAGTCCATTCAACATGTTTTTGCTCAGGGCTTAAACGGAAGCAGCCCCATTTCCTTTTCTCGTCATATGATTAGAAATAAAGTTTTCGTGATGCTTCTAGTTTCTTCTGTATAATACAAAAGTTAGGTGTTCTGCAGGGGTGAATGTTTGGCACCTTATAGTTCCTGCTGAGTGTCGATGGTACTTACTTCCTCTTCTTAGCCTTCGAAGGCTCATCGTCCAGTGTCTCCTCTATGGCGGTTTCAATCTCCTCTTTGTTGAAACCTGCAGTGAAAAAAAAGAATTAAAAAAAGTGTGGCTTTTTTTTTACTACGTTACTGTACTCTGGACCAAGAATCAAAGTTTAAAAGGACGCAGAAAATTTAAGGAGTTTTACCTATTTTCTTGTTGTCATCTAGGCCCCTTTTGTGGTGGGGCTCTTGAATGTATTTGTCCACATCAGCACGGCCCACCAGCTCCTCAGGTCGGTCCCACATGGACAGTCGTGTGGTGGGGTTGTAGTAAAAGACGCGGTCATCTCCAGTCCAGACCACACACCTAAAGGACACAAATATGAATAATCTTTACTGTAACTATACATAAAAATGGTACTTTAAAGACTTTAAAAGGCTCACCAGGGAGTACCGGGAATTGGGTTTGTGGCTACAGGTTTGGCCTTCTGTGCTGCTTTTTCCTCCTCTGTCATCTCTTCTTCCCTGGGCAACTACATCAAAACATTATCAATAGTGTTTCCTAAATCTTCAAAACAAGTCTAAATTACTCACAAACTTCACACTTACCTCTTTAGAATGACCAAAGTCAGCTTTGGCTTCCATGTCTATATCCTTTAAAATGGAATCATCATGGTTATGGCCGTGTTTAGCCTTGTCATTGTCCTTATCTGCTCAGAGAAATAAAGTAACGTTTCTGAAAATAACATTGACTCACTGTGCCTGACATGTTGAACTGACAAATGTTAATTGTCAAGTGTTAGTATAAAAAATAATAAAAAAGCTTACCTCTCTCTTTTAGCTCAGCAGGTTTTTCCCAGGTGGACTCCAGAGTGCGATTGTTGTAATAATAGATCTTCCCATCACCCGTCTTGTACTCAGACCATTCAGGAAGTGAAAGAGCCCCCGCCAGAGGTCCAGGAGTGGCAGTGAGAGCTAGATGGGGATGCATCATGGGTACAAGAGGAGGGGCCATCCCTGACAACACACCTTAAAAAATGTATACGGCAGATAAGAATCCTTGGAATTATGTTTCTTTGTTGTTTTTTTGTGGCATTTCTTTTACTACAAATTTTTCAAGGCAATATTTCTTTAATTAAAAAATATTTGAAGGCAAGAAGCTAATGCTTTAATATATTATTTTGCAATAGTAAAACTATATCATTAATAATTAACTTACATTTACATTTAGTCATTTAGCAGACGCTTTTATCCAAAGCGACTTACAAATGAGGGCAATAGAATCAGCTAGAGCAGTCCAAGGGCAACAATATCAACAATATGCAAGTGCTGTAACAAGTCTCAGTTAATCTAGCACAGACTTAATTCTATCTATCTATCTATCTATCTATCTATCTATCTATCTATCTATCTATCTATCTATCTATCTATCTATCTATCTATCTATCTATCTATCTATCTATCTATCTATCTATCTATCTATCTATCTATCTATCTATCTATCTATCTATCTATCTATCTATCTATCTATCCATCTATCTATCCATCTATCTATCCATCTATCTATCCATCTATCCATCCATCTATCTATCCATCCATCCATCCATCCATCCATCCATCCATCCATCCATCCATCCATCCATCCATCCATCCATCCATCATTATATTTTAGAGCAGAACATTTTATTCATCTATGATTTAAGATTATAAATCTCCATGACTTTTCCATGCTTGTAAATCAGTTTTAAATGTCCTGATATTTGTTGTGTGCAACAGTCAGTGTAAATGTATTCAGCCTATTCACATCACTATGCAAGAAGAGGGCGCCATCTACTGGTTATTGAGTTATTCAAGTCTACTAGAAGAGTTTGGTTGCTTTTGCAGTCTACACCAACTCAAAAACCAATAAGCATCAAATACATACTATATATACACTTATAGTAGGATATATTGCACATATTTTAGCCTTTTTAAAAATGGCCCTCTCTCACCTCTACATTTGCTGGATTGTTTGGCTAAACAAACTAGGCAACTCGACAAGATGAAACTCATTTCTACGTACCAGGCAGTGGGATGTGCATGCCTGGGAGAGGCACTCTGAATGGTGGAACCATGACCGGGGGGAATGCTGGCTGGCCCACAGGCAGGCCAGGAGGGAGACTCTGATGCAACAGCGGCATTGTCTGGACTGCAGTGACTGTAGCGGTTACTGTAGGAACACTGACCACAGCAACAGGGGTCACGCCTACACTAGCAGGAGGTGTAGAGGCCACTGGAGGCATCTCAGAAACAACAGACGCTACAAGAAGAACAGAGCAAAGAGAAAGAATGGATGTGTGGTTAAAAGCACCAATACAAAACATAGATTTATCATATTGGCCATGAGTACTACCAATCTATTAAATCAGGGGTTCCCAAACTTTTTTTTGTCAGCCAAACTCCTTAGATATGAGAAAGGGTTTTATTAGGATTGTTTTTATTCCAAAATTATTTAATATAATAGGGCTGCACTAACAAAGGGCTTAATTATTAATATTGTAGACTTGGAATTAAGCTTTTATTGCTGTTGTTGTTGCATAATGGAAGCGAACATCAGTTATTTTACCAAGAGATCACTCATTTATCTTCATGTGAGCATTTGAAATGGAAAGCCTTCTGTCAGTGAGTTACTTATTTTTTAATATACAAGCACACTGCATTCCTAACGACATGAATGAAGCCTTCGTTGAGCATTTGTAAGGAAAATACCGGCGGGCGAGAACACACACTGTATAACACTCACAGCGCATATCCTGTGCAAAGAAGCCTGCGAATGTCATTGCGATTTGCGCCGTCAACCTTTCCGGACGTTACGAAATATTATTTTATGGTTCGTGTGTGATTGTGTGTGTGTGAGAGAGAGAGAGAGAAAGAGAGAGATAATGGAAGCAATCAGAATACGGGTGTTTCTAAAACACACGCAGCGCCACCGCGCACCTGCAGTTAAAATCTAAGCTCAGAATCGATCCAGAATCATTGGAGAGAGAATCTTTTCTCCCACCTCTATTGTAGCCTATAGTATGAACAACACAATATTAGATAGATCAAACACAAACAGTTTTTTTCCCTTTTAGGCCAGGCATTTATGTGTAACGTGCCAAGTTGCTTTACTCTCGCGTGTCACGTGACCAGACTGTAATCGCACCCTTTGCGGTTAGGAAATCGTGTTTTATCATATCGCGATATTATCGCAAATGCAATTAATTGTTCAGCCCTAATTCAAATCCTCAATGTTTTTGGCAGAACACTGGTGAAATGCTGTAAACTTCAATCCACAGAAATGTTTGAAATCATGCAAATGTTTACAAAAAAATGAACCTAGTGCACATTGCATTCCCAAGAAGAACTTTAAACTTGTGAGAAGCAGCATTTACTGTGATGTGTACCGCTCTGAGACGGTAAAAACACTGTAAGCTGCATGAGTGGAACGGTGCCACCCTTCACTCTGAAACACACAGCGCGATAACCTATATGTGACCCTCTCTGTGAAAACCCAGCTGAAGTCATTTTTTTTTGTCATTCGCTGTTTTATACATAAAATCAACCTACATAATGTAAAGAACATTCTGTGAAAATATAACCTTGATATCTTTAATATTGACTGAGTAAGATCATGTCAAAAGTTAGCGGAATTTCGGCCTCAGAAAATCATGATTTTGAGAAATTCCAATTTTAAAATCAGCTTATTTTTGAAATTGTAAATCATTTTAACCATTATTATTCTGATAATGTGCCATATACCACATTAAAGCTAAGATTCTCCCATTTTCAGTGATATAGGACACATTTATGGGAAAATTCTTAGTTTTGTAAAACAAGTCTATTTATTATGATGTGCATGTCCAAAAAGCGTGAAACATTGAAATGAATGGGGGTACCAGAGCTTGATTTACCAAGTCAGTTCACTCTAATGATTTGTAGGCTATAACTTTATTAGTAAAATGAAATCTCAGTAGAAAATGTCATTAATAGGCCTATATATATCCATTAATATATAAAACATCCATAGAAAATCTCACTGTGTAACATTTGGAGTAAATCCAGGACTAGGCCTAATGCCCTAACAAGTTAACAGGTCAGTCTCAAACTTTGTACAGATAGTTAGTCATAACTGTGAATCTTCACTTGTCTCACAATTTGATTAGATTATGATTCATTAGGATTTTTTCATGGTTCATTGTGCTTAACAACTCTTTTAACCTACATAAAGCACGTCCTGCACTTTATGTTCTCATTCATGCATGTTCTATTCGTATAGGTTTACAAACCGAAACCAAAACATCAGACGCAAGAGCTTTGCTTCCGAAGGACACACGCAACTTTTTTATATTAATATATAATACGGGTTCTTTATTTAGCCTACAAAAAAACAGTAGGCCTATATTAATCATTATTAATTAAACTATCAGCTGTTCTGTTCCTTGCACTTCACTTGCCGCGGCCGCCCTGTCAGAGAGCAAATTCATAAACCCAGCGCATCAGCATCAAAAGACCAAATTATTTAGACACTTAGCAGCCATTAAATGTCTTTAAAATAAGATGGATGTATAGGCAGAATGTGGAGTTTGGAAACAAATAAACTGTTCCTGAAATGTCGGTGATGACGCAAAGAAATCCACACAGAAATCGGAACCCGGCTTAAGTCGCCGTTTTCTTGCCTTTCCCGACACTGATCTGACCCTTGGTCGTGCGGATTGATATTATGGTCTGTTTTCACTTTGTAATTGTAAAAAATACGTTTCTGAACCAAATGATATAAGAATCAGGAGTTGTTTCTGCGTCGAAAGTAAACAAAGAGATGATTCAAATCAATATTTAAGAAGCCCACGTCCGGTATTTTTTGGTGCAAAATAAAACGTAGCGTCAATAAAATCCATTTATTTCAGTATTTATAATATTATAAATGAAAAACTGAGTACTGCATCTCACAGCCCTTGGTATAATCTATCATTTACAGCAATAAACACAAATTGCCTGTTTTGGTCATTTTTATGGCTATGACTACTTTGATGCTCTATATCTCCTAATTAGATTATGCGACTTTAGCCGGGGTTTCACAGACGGGGTCACACATACTGAATTAGATCGCAGCCTTTGATTTGATAATCACATTGAGCTACACAACTTATTTTGCAATGTGGACGTTAGCTATTTTCTATAAATGTGCGAGACTTCCAATTCATTAGCCACTATAGGAAAATAACTAGAAGAATAATAGTGCAGTAAATTATCAAACTTTTTGCGATACAAACCATTGTGTTAATTACGACAATACATTTAAGTAACATAAGAAAAACAAGGTTGCAATATTAAGCAGCATAAGCCGTTTTGTACAGCTAAAAATGACTGGAAGTGGATGACACCGGAAGCCTCACACATTCACGATACAAATGAACGTGCCTACGTTAAACTTAACTGCTTATGTTAAAAATAGGATGGTAATACAAGTTTTAATTTGGTTAATTATACAGCTGCATTACATTTTATATTCAATTTAATTAAAACCCCCTCAGTTCCCTAACAAACCCCCAGTTGGGAACAAAAGGCCGCTTCATGATCTATTCCTCATCCTCTGTGTGTAATACTCACTAGTGGAGGTTTGGGAGGCAGTGGGGGCCGGACTGGTGCTGGGGTCGGGGCTGGAGTTGAGGGTGTGCGAGGGGGACAGGCTCTGGGTGGAGACCGGGTCGGCCACAACTGTAGCAGCGCTGCTAACCGCAGTAGATGAAGCGCTGTTAGGAGCAGCTGCAGCTCCTCCAGACTGAGCTGCCATTAGAGGATTGAGCTCTGACTGCTGGATGATCTTTACTCCCTCTGGTTTGGTCCAGGCCGACTCGCGTGTTCGGGCATTATAGTAATATACCTGGAAGCATAACAGAAAGGTTTTAAAAGTCCTAGGACACTAATGCTAGGACTGGATCAGGATGGTTGACTAGTAGTCCAAGATTCAGATTGACTAGCAAGTGCAATAAACCATATTTTCCGGAATACAGGTAGATTTTTTTAATAATCTGAGACGTGCTGCAACTTATATAATGTAATTAAAGTCAAGCACGCAAAACATGCACAAAGCACACGTGTTTGGATTCGTGCTGAATGAGAGAGGTAAAAAAAAAAAACAAGTTTAGGCTTGGCATCTATAATATAAATGTTATTTGATGAAAATATTTTTAATTAAAATAATGAAGGACGTGTTTTGGAGTGAGGTGAAGTAAAATACATGTTTATAATGTTTGTAAATGTTTTATTTACTGGTATTTTACATTATTTCTAAATGTAATACAATGTGACTGATGCAACGTATCTGTTTTTTTTCTCTCAACAAGACAATTTTGACCCAGTCCAACTTCATTTCGGCCAAAATACAGTACTGTTTATAATGCAATATATATTAGGGTTGCACTGGTACCAGTATTAATGAAAATGCTCTGATACCAAATACTGATACCACGCAGTGTGTGTACAGTACAGTGGTCTGTGTCCAGACAAACAGACAACAGAATAAACAGATGTGGAGATTCAAGATGTCTGTGAAGTCAATTTATGTAATTAATAGAACATTAAGCATACATGCAATATTTACACCTGTGTAGCTACTAAGTAGGATTGGGTACTGTTCACATTTTAACCAGTACCTGAAATTGAAAGCGCACATTCTTTTTTCAAAGACATCGCTTGGAATGTTTATAGTTCAGTCAGACATTTCAATAGCAAAGAAAGTGAAATTATGAACATATTACTAACGTTACTTGGTGGGGTAAAGAGAGAGAGAGAGAGAGAGAGAGAGAGACAGAGACTTCTGTTGCATGCTTTTGATTTCTGATCGCTTACTCAGAACACACACGTCTGTTGGATTAAAACTAAATTGCAGCCTAAAAACATCAACTGTTATGTGACTTTTGTATAACAAGTGGTTCCCTACATTATCACAGGAAAATGTCATGTGATTACTGTGCCACTGCACTGGAGCGGCTCTAAATGTACGCTGTAGATGAAATATAGAACAGAACAGAAACTTGTACAATACATTTTAACAGTCATAATTAAGCATGAAAATAACTGAAGGAAATATCTATTTGCTCAACGAATTAAGCCAAATAATATGATTCATATTCTGTTGGTTTTCCTACCCAATATTAAATAAAATATTACATTTATAATAATTATGTAAATGATTATATTTACATATTATAATAATATGCAATGAAAATACAGCTACCGGTACTCTTTCAGGGAGTACGGTTCAGTACCTTTCCTTCTGGGGTGGTGTTCTCTACCCAGAGGTCATCACTAGTCAAAGTGGAAGTCACTCCTGGGGATGGAGGCATTCCAGGCGGAAAGATCAAACCGGGAGGAGGAGGCATGTTTCCCATCGGTGGGGGCATGAACGGTGGCCTCTGTGAAAAAGACAAAACTTAGACTATTAGGGACAGAGAGAGATCAGAGACATTAAGCGCACACTATTGTATTTTTGTAATCATTCCTACCTGCAGGTGTGGGGGTCCAATGGGTGGGGGCATAGCTCCGGGTGGGGGTATAGGTGGCATACTGGTGTCAAACGGTGGTCTGCCAAAAGGGGGTCTAGGGGGTGGTGGGGGTCCTCTCATCATGCCGAAGGGCGGAGGTGGGGGTCGTAGTAATGGAGGAGGTCCTCGCAACACTGCGCTGGGTGGTGGAGCAGGGCTACGGAAACGTAACACCATACTGAGGAGAGACAAATGACAAAAAACATTACCAATATTTTATTTATTTACACCATGTCAGCAACAAGGCTATTTTCATGGCAAAAACTGAATAAACAACATAATTCATACAATAACACAAAAACTACATAAGGCATTTCAGGTTAATACAAGATAGAAAATCTAAAATACATTCAGGTGATTGAATTACCAATATCATTGGTATGCAAAACCACCACTAAAAGCTGAACAACAAAATTGTTGTCTAGGGAAATTTTATAAATAATTTTCTACATCCGTCCCTGGTCAGACCCTAATGGCATGGTATTTTAATATAGATTACATTAAAGTCTGTAATGTAAAAGATTCAGATTTATTGCATTTCTTCATTGTACTAATTATTCTTCTGGTGCAATAGAGGTGAGCTTCACTGGCCTCATGATTCAATTTAATTATGGTTCAAAGTTATATTAACAATTTAATTGCAAACAGGGTCTAAAATGGTCTGCGGTGGTGGTGGACGAAAACGGCCATCCACACAAACCAAGTTTGTATTAACCTCTTAACCGGATTGAGGGCGCATTCGTCCTCAAGCTTTATTTGTTTAAATTAGCTCAAATGACTGACAGATGTAAGTAATTACAAGTGACAAACTTTATATCATTTAAAAGAGTCACGCTTCCATTTTTTTACCTCTGTTTTATTCTCAAAGTCTTATAGTGACAGTAATTTGTTAATATGTGTCAGGAGTTATGAATATGAAAACCACGTCGGTACCGTTTGATTGTAATATGAGCCTCAGCTGATCTCATTCTTAAAAAACTCCTCTATTCTCCTCACGAAGACTCGCGACAAATCAACATCCCTCAGGGCTTTTAGTTCAAAAGTGTGCAGATGAGGAGAAATATTGATAGATTCTCATATGTCTGTGTCAAATTTCTAAACAGAGGAGTATTTTTTATTCAATACTTCCTCAAAATGCGCAGATGTAGCCTAATCATGAGCGATTGAGTCTCTTATGTGTTGTTTTCAATTCATACTGGCAGCCGGAGGGCGCTCTGTGCACATGTAGTCCATATATGATACAGACAGACGAAGAAGATACCATGTGCCATAATAGAAGTCCATAATAAAAGCTTCCTGAGATCGCTAAAGATGCAAATAGAGACATTTGAAGACTAATAAACACACAATCGCGACAATGTATGGTTTGTCTGTGTTCTTTATACCATGTTAGGTGTATTCATAATAGATTATATTTATAATGCAATGCTATTCGACATAGCTTTTATCAAAATGCAGATTTTTTGATCCAAAGCCAAATGAGACCACAGAAGGTGAATGGTAGCTCAGAAGAGAAGGCAATAAACATCAGTTAACATTTTAGAGAAATCTCAAAATAAAATCATGACATGATCTTGAAAAACATTTAATAAAATTCAGAGTTTTAGACTTATCATCTTCAGATTTGAAATATAACATGGTCAGACATGTGGCTTCAGCTGTAGTGCACTTCTAGATTGCTAAAATGCCAACTTCAATTTTATTTTCATAAAGATATTTCATACAAATATATTTCTAATAACTTTACAAAACTTTGAAGCTTATTATAGCTATTTTTGATTATGAAAATAATTATAATTTTGAATTTACAGTAAACTGCCAAGTGTCTGCTTTCAAATGACGCCCTACTTATGATTTTAATGTAAAGGAATCATTAACTGTAACAGTTTTAGTCTGATTATGCCATTTCTTAGGATTTTTTCAAAAGCGGGGGTGCAGGCTTACAGGTTAACGTATCCAATTTATTCATGATTCAATTAATAATATTACCATCATTTAATTCAGTTTGAGAGCTGTGTGTTTTGTTGTCGTTGTTGTTTATTTAATTATTCTGGATGTACAGCACTTTGGTCAACTTCTGTTGTGGGTTAGGGTTAGGTTAAGCGATAAACTTGACTTTAATTTTATAGTATTTTCCCACAAATAGTTTTTCATGAATGCATTTTCTAAAGTATAAAAATAGTAATTTGTTTTTTTAATTCAGTAATTCGTATTTAGTACTACACACTTATTTTTTTTACTCATTTAAATGTTTAGATTATGATTATATATATTTTTATATATATTTTTCTTCCACTATTTTTTATTAAATGTGTAAAAAAACAAAAAGAAAAAAAATTATAAAATAAGTGCAAAATCAATTTTTTGTTGTGGTTGGCTAAAGGTATACGTCACAAAGTTTTCCATTAAATGACATTATATTTGTCCCAATTCATTCTTGAAGTGAACTTTTGGCTGTATGGCGATAAGACTGACTTGAAGTGTTGCATATGAGAAACAATATAGGGCTGTTAAATCAAATTCAAATTTGAATTTCAAATATTTGTTGAATTTAACATAAAAAAATCCACATTCTAATGTAAAAACGGTGCATTTGAATTTTAGGTGTGTGTCAGGCAGCCTTATCAGTGGCGAACGAGATGCGATGATGATGATTTTGTGTGTTTTAATGTTTTTCTTAGCCTATCCAACTGAACCCAGTTGAGACACTGCTGCGTTGTTCATTCAAATTAAAACATAGCAGAAATAGAGAAGCTCAATGTGGAGAAGATCTTGGTTACGTCAAAACTGCGACCAGGCCATAGGGTTGTGCCGACGTACGATGGCTGACCGTCATCACGATGGAGAGAACACCATCGTGATGCCACGCCCCCCGTTGCGAGTCTTGCGAGTGCGACACACACTAATCCTAGTCTCTTCTATAGTTAACCTAAAAACTTTGCAGGAATTTCTCGGTAAATTAAATTGAGAATATAACTAATGCATATGCTATTTTTAAATACTGTAGTCTATGCCAGACGTGACATGTTAGTCTGTGTAAAATACCGTGTCAAACAGGCTACACAAATATTGATCTTGACATTGTTAGCCTCTTCTCTTTTTTTACATGTCTTACACTGTGCACTGAACTTAAAATATTTAAATCTGTACAAGAAAACAGCCCTTATTAATGAATTAGCCTCTTGCTCACTGTCACGTAGCTCTTCTGTGGCGGCAGTTTAAGATAAACCCAGACTTCAGCCAACGTCAAATAACTTATGTCTGGTTAATACTTTTAAAGACAATTTGCCTTGGCCATAATGTCAAATCAACTGAAAGAACGAAGGTGACTCTGATTACACACATTTATTAAAACACAGAAGAACAACACATCAAGAACAAGAAAACGGGAACAACACGGAACTCTGGATATAATTTGCAGCACAATTAACTTTTTGTTTTGCAAAGCATATCATAGGCTACAAAATAAATTATGTTATTGAAATATTGTAAAGTGGTCATTTGAACTACACAAATCAAAATTAAATAGCTCTGTAACGGATTGCGAAAAGTGCGTGCAACCTATTGGAAAGCCATTAGTTGGGTTAGTAAAATAAAATTATAGCTTTTAAGTAGAAAAATAATATTTCTGTAAATAGATACAGTAAAATAAAAATTGCTTAAAAGTGCACAAATCTTCTTAAGTGGAAGAAAGCTACGTTTTTTCCCCCTCACGTGCAAACTATTGGAAAGCCCAGATGAGTCATTAGTTGGGTTCGCACAAGTGCTTTGACTGTTGCACTTGCGTCTTGCAACAGAGCCACATGTTTAGAAATCTATGTAAAGTTAAAAGTAGTTCAATGTAAAACTATTTTTTTTTTTTTTTTTTTAAAGTTGAGACTTTGTGGTTTTTTCCATTCCAAAAAGTAAGCCGATCTGCACTTCGGCTCTTCGCATTAAACGATGCATAAATAATTACATGACGCAGTTTTGTTCATAATTGTTTAACCCTAAAACAGGCAATGTGAACCAGGAGTTACATACTCTTTAGTGTCTTGTTTGGGGCATAAGAAAGATGTTGTTTTCATCTAATCTTTTTATCATTTATCATAGCCTGGTCTTGAGTGTGCTGGTCAAATTATTTGTTTCAAGTTTCCTGTGATCAATTAGTCAGTCTGACCTAAACCCAACATGGGTGCCGTTGGTGCAGGACATTAAGATTTTGTGATAAGTAAATATATATTAATCTTACTTTTTTTCAGAAAAAATATTAATTGTGAACATAGTCTTAAGATGTTGAAAAGGAAAATTAAGTTATATGTTGCTCATGCTGTTATTTACCGCATTTTGAAAAGTATGTAACTCCCAGTTCACGTTGCCTGTTTAAGGTATAAAAAAAAAAGGATTTTCCACAGTGGGCCCAGAGGCCTGGAGGGCCTATAAGGGTCTTCCCCAAGGGCCCCGGTCCTGGAACGAGATTTCTACTGGCCCTCCCACCACCGACTCACTTGTCACCCTGGAATTCACAATAATGCAATGACCAGTACTGGGAGCCCAGTTTACCTTGAAACACCTATTGTGATAATTATCAATATCATGTGTTGCCTAGCCCTTTACTCTTGTGCTCCAAACATGAACCAGCACTGTGTAACTATGCACACATTTTTCATCATGTCTTCTTGAAATGAAACATATGATGACACGATGGATGATTTGTAAGCTGAAAATTCAAAGGGCAAAAAATTTACTATGCCTTTATTCTTCCAGAGTAAAACTGATGTGGGTCATTTGTTCAGAGACTGTAGAAAAGAAAATAATAGATTGGTTCTTCTTATTTTTCATATAGACCAATAAATAGCCATGGATCAGTTACAATGCTGATTTGTTGATATTAAAGGGTTAGTTACTATTACTGCTATTATACAGCTTGGATTAGCCAGGACTTTTTTAATATAACTCTGATTGTATTCGTCTGAAAGTCAATGAAGAATGTCTAATACACCTAGGATGACTTGAGGGCGAGTAAATCATGGGCTATTTTTCATTTTTGGGTAAACCATCCCATTAATAAGAATGATTTATCAAAACGCATTTGATTTGTTCATGATAGTTGTTAGTAGTCTCTAATTATAAGATTCTAGGGAGTTTGTTGTCATAGGGTTTTTTTTTTAAGGAGACCACAACTCTTTTTTTTTCTCCGCCCATATTTTAATAATCATGTGTCTGTATAATGACTGTGTTTTATTGGTTGTTTTCAGCCCTCTTCCCACCCTCTACAATGACATTTTCCACAGCTTTACATGATCATTGCTTGAGTCCTTTTCAAATATGATGTTTGAATGACCAGTTCATGACACTTTAAAGCACAACTGACTGAGTAGTGTTGCATTTTTTGTATACATTTTATGATATATTGTTTTTATGATTATTTTCTATTTTTGGGGAATATGCTAGGGTGAGGGGCACTTCTCTCTTTAGTTTTATTGTTTTTTGTTAAAAGTATTAGCAGGACTTGAGACTGGGCATCACATATTTGATCACATAGCCAACCCATAAGAACATTAAACTAAATCTCATATGTTTTCTCCATTCAGTGCTAATTTAAACTTAAACATAACCTCAAAAACACAAAAATATGGGATGAAAAAAAAAACTTATCTTCGTCGTAACGTTACACAAATAAGCAAGTGAGCTAAATTCGGCAAGCAAAGCAGACATTGCTAACACGTCAGCTGCAAACAAACCATTAGTTGGTTGCTAACAGGAAATATTCTCGTTTTGTTTAGTACGTTGTTCTAACGCGTACAGTTTTGCTTAGCTAGCGTTTTCAATCGTGAACTATTAAATAATATAAATAAACAGTGAATGTTTACGAAGCTAGCAAAAATGCTAACTGCGCTAAAACTGCGCCAGTGGACTTTTCCACCACTCGCAGTCTCACACTGTAACACAGGCAGGCTATATAGCTGAGATATAGATAAGCAACGAATTTCTGCTTCAATATACATCTAGCGTTGTCATACTGGCTCTTGTAGCGCAGTTTTCTGACCTGTTCTCGGCGAGTCCAGCGCTCTCTGCTTCCATGTTCTCCGCCATCGCTCCAGAAACTAAACAATCTCACTACAGCTAAACTTCCTGTCGGTGAAGCACTTCCTCACACTCTCCTTTACATCATTGGCTGAATATACTGGTTATTAAACCCATTCAATAAAGGCTTATAAAAAAAAGCATTATCTCAGAACACCACATGATCAAACAAACAAATAAATAAAGACATCACAGACACACTCACACATTGGGTTTTCATGTTTTAGGGGGACTTTCGATAGACATAATGTTTTTTATGCTGTACATATTCTATCCCCTTACACTAACCCTTATGCTGCGTTCACACCAAACGCGAATTGAGCGTCAGGCGCGAGTGATTTCAATGTTAAGTCAATGGAAAGGCGCGTTGACGCGCGTCTGGAGGTCCCGCGGCGCGGAAGGCGCGTTACGCGCGGCGCGAAGGACGCGAATCCGCTTCATTCGCGCGTCCAGTTCGCGCGAATGGCGCGAATTGGACGCGAATTGAGCGTCTTGCGCGATACGCGCGTTACACGCGAATGGTGCTTTTGTGCATTCACGCGTTTGAAGCGAATTCGCGTCTGACGCCCGAGTTGAAAAATTTGAACTTTGGCGTCAATTCGCGCCGCGTTAACCAATCAGGAGCCTGCTTGCTGCTGTCACGTGGTAAAGTGACGTGTATGAGAAACCCTGCATAAATTAAAAATAGTAGTATTGTGTCACAAAATGTAGTTTTAAGACTCTTTCAGGTGGGAATGTAATTGTTTAAAGCTCAAGTCTGTGGTTTATTTATAAAGAGAGCGCCTATTTAAAAAAAATAATCTTGTGTTTTTGGAGTTGTGAGATTCAGGCGATCACCGCGGGCAATCACTGCTCATAACCCCGGCGAAGGCAGCCTTTCCTCGGCCAGTCCTTCTGGCGTCTGCCGCTGGCTCTGATGTCCTGTAGTGGTTCGTTTTGTGTAGATCTAACGGCCGATCTTTGCTCTCATGAATCTATAATTTGTTGCCTGCCAAATCGTTTTGACTGAGGGCAAAGAGAAGTTTCATAACTTTATATTTTAAGGATATTTAAATATACATGTAGTGAAGATAATGTAGGAGTTGCCTGGACCACATTTGTGTGGCTATTAATGCTTAATATATATGTTTAATGAAAATGAAAAGAGGCAGAGTGGTGTTTTATGACATATTTCTCCTGGAGTGCCTTGAACGCGCGTCAATTTCGCTTCAAACGCTCGATTTCTACGCGCGTCCAATTCTCTGCGGACGCGCGAATGCATTCAAAATGTACGCGCGTGAAACTAGACGCGGTAGACGCGATTTTGACGCTCAATTCGCGTTTGGTGTGAACGCAGCATTACCCTACCCACCAAAGAAAACTTTCAGAATTTTTACATTTTCAAAAAACATCACTTTTTAGTATGATTTAGAAGCTGTTTTCTTCATGGGGACCAAAATATGTCCTCACAGGACAAGGATCTCGTATATTTGTGCTTCTGAGTGTTTGAGCACTTTGGACCTGTACAGAAATTAAACTTTAAAACATCTACTAACAACAACAAAAAAAGTTACTTTACTAAATAAATAACTTTATTTTGAACCTCATTAGAGGCAAAATTGTTCACAATAATGCAACAGCTTTGTGGACTGTGGAATTTGTTTAAAAATGTATATAATTTTACTCAATAAATATTCAAAAGGTTTATGTTTATTTCAATGTTTTTTTTTTTTTTTAGATCAGCACATGAAGCAATACATATTTTCATAATAGACTTTCATATTAAAAGTGTGTAATTCAATATGTGATACACCGCTTGAGTGGCATTTGTAAATATTGGCAATCACCATGCGATAAAGAACCATGAAATGTTGAATTGGCTAAAAATTGCTTCTTATTCAGTAATGACAATTGACTGAAAAAAAAGTGGAAATTCCTGGATGTGAACACGGCTCATCCAATCAGAATTCAGAACCTGAACCTAACATACACTGCATGTGTTTCATTCCCTTCTATTGTTCAGGACGTTTTTAAAGCTCAGACTCTGTTGGGTAAGACAGCGGTCCAGTCATGTGGAGGTTTGCAGAGAAGATACAGTGAGGAGCAGAGAGAAGACTGTTAGATTATTTATTTTAAACATTTCTTAATTCAAAACTATAAATACAATTTTTAAATAAAGGGGCACCAAAGAAAATAAATAAAAATCACAACTCAAAGGCTTGATTTGAATATCTCTGCAGCTCCAGCTCAGCAGACATCCATCAAAAAATACATAGCACACAAATATTGCATAAAATATTTTATTTGTTAATATTATATTTTGAAAATAATAGAATTTATTTCCCTTTCAGTGCATTCTGGGATTGTCTTAAAAGTGCAATTGACATGTGATGCTGCCTCCAATTTAAGCCAAATAATTTTACTACCTGCTGACAACCTTCACTACTGGATTGTGTTTAATAGGGGAAACTGCGAAAAATGGAAGTAAAACAAATGATTATCTTCTTAAATTATCAACAGTGATCCTCACAACTCACCAGTGGTCTATAGACATTAACACGTGGCCAGGAATCACATTTATGTGCAGCTGGTGAGAATGATTACATGTAATCTGGATTATGTAATATTTTTAGTGTTCAATTGTTTTAATCATTTTAATCTTGCATTTTTATGATTTAATTAATCAATTAGCTTTTCACCAACTCACAATCCCCCTTCAGTTTTTTCATTAACCCCAGTCTGGGAAACTCTGTAAT
The DNA here is from genome assembly GCF_949357685.1 of Gobio gobio. Lineage (NCBI taxonomy): Eukaryota > Metazoa > Chordata > Actinopteri > Cypriniformes > Gobionidae > Gobio > Gobio gobio. The sequence goes on along the minus strand of NC_137107.1, from coordinate 19,274,257 downwards.
AATGTAATGCTTAATGCATTTTGTGTTGTTGATAACAAGAATGGAACATTTTCTTTCTCTTTGGTTTTTTATTGTATTATTCAATATGATACACAATAATACCATTCATTTTAACAATCTGAGTGCATGGTCTGAAGCGCATGGCGCAGGTGCACTTAGGGCATGTCCGAATCCACTTTTGCTAGTTTAAAGGAACACGGTGACTTTTTGGGACTTTAGCTTATTCACCATATCCCCCAGAGTTAGAGAAGTCCATACATATAATTCTCATCTCCGTGCGTTCCATAACTCTGTCTGACACAACCACCGCTAGCACAAAGACTGGAGTTAAACCACTCCAGCTAGCCTACTGCTCAATAAGTGACAATATATATATATATATATATTACGGTGGCGCATTGCTGCCACATACATATTTTTTCCACTCAATTATGTCGTACTAATAAGATCTTATGTCGTTAAAACGGCATATTTTTCTCGTTAAAACAACATATTTTCTCCTAATAAGGACATGTGTTGTATAGTGATGTGTAGGCCTGTCGCGATAGTCAATAAATCAATTAATCGCACCATCAAAAAAATGCGGCCGTGATAATTTCCAGCGTCTGTTTTATATCCATTTTTGCCGAGCATTACATTATATGATCATGCTCTTATACATGTAAATGCTTCTAAGTGCGACAAGACAAGAGAATGCACCGTATGTCAATGTCCTGTCTGTGTGTGTGTGTGTGTGTGTTTCAGTGTCCTGTCTGTGTGGCTGTGTCTCATGTCAGCTAATGGAGGGACACTCTGACACACACACACACACACACACACACTCTCCTGCTCACATCAAGTTCTCTTTTGCTCATGTACAAACAATAACAACAACACAGATCATTTTAAAGAAATATTAGGAGTCTTAAATTGATTAAATAACGTCTTAAATGAACTTAGAGTTGTGAGGAAATGAGACGCGCGACAGCGCGTGAGAGCCGCGGCCGATCTTAAAGTGACAGTAGCACTGATGATGCCTGTCATTAATGTTCATCAAAGAACAACGGGAACAGAGAAAATTGTAGCTTTAATGATGATTAATCTATATTTCATGTATTATTTATGCCGTTAAGAAAGGTGTTTGATAACTATTACATTTCTGTATATGTCTAACAGGGAAGGCACAGGTAAAATAAGATTTATTATAATGGGGTTATGTAAAGATTGTTTTAAGTTCACTTAAATTAAAAGTTGTTTTTTTTTAAAGCCTAATAAATGTTGAAATTGGTAGCTTTCAGTTATACTGCAATGTAACGTCATTAATGTTTCATAGAGACATTAGTATCAGTGATACTGGCCTTCATTCATAAAAACAACATATTGACAATACAACACATTTAAAATATGCTGTCAATAAATTGTTTCTACATTAATTTGGAGAGCAACTGAAATTATTACAATATCAAAACATTAAAAACGTATTAATCGTGATTAATTACAGAAAAAAAGCGATTAATTCGTTTTTTTTTTTTTTATTGATTCCCAGCACTACCTAAAACACAATCATCCGTTGCAGTTTTCCAGCTGTTTATTCAAGTGCATTTGTTTGTTAACAGACTGAGAGTCCATTGCTTTTTTTGATTTGGTTGTTTTGTTCATTTATTGTGGATATTTAAAATGCTTTCCGTTTTCAGTATTAAATAGTCTTTAGAAATAAAAGTGTTTTGATCTTTGACAAGGTGTACCTGCATTATTATGCCATTATCATTATTTTAGATGAAAATGGTCTCAGAACGACAATATTATCATTTATCGCAATCATTTCTTGGCCAATTTATCGTCCAGCAAAATTTGTTATCGTGACAGGCCTAGTGATGTATGTGTATATGTATCCACATTAGAGAATTCATATAGCCTATGTGCCTTTGTCACACTTACATGTTTGAAAAGCAGAAGCAAGCTCAGCGTAAAATAGGCTCTTCCACTGCCGTGAAAATTAAAAACACTTGCGTTGCATGTGTATGATAGGGCCCTATGTCTGGTAGTAGGGTAAAACAATTCAATCTGTGACACACCACTCGAGTGGCATTTTTAAATTATTGGCAAATACAATTCAGAGCCTGATCGAATTCATAACAGATGCATTTCCCTAGTTTCTCATTCCCTAGCATTGTTCATGAACATGCAAACACTCAAATTTCAAAAAGTTTTTATTTTTTTAATAGAACCTCAAAAAAAACGAATGAACTATAAAAGACAATTCGTTACTAAGACAGTGGGTATATTGAAATGGCAACCCTCTCTAGTGCCGTCCAGTCAAGAGAATAAACAGGAGCCAAGAGGTCTAAAATTAATGAAAAGACTTTCCTTTTAGTTATCGCCAGAGCGGGAATATTCACGATTCAAGACAGACAGCGCATCATGCCTCTGGTCTTCATAGTGGCTCATGAAGTCAGCGCGATCGCTAAAATAGCTTGAATATGGGATGGATCTGTGAGAAAAATACAATTTTGGTTTCATCATATGAAAAAAAGCATTACAAATCTATTATAAAATGTTAATTTGAGAATTTATAGACATTACAAAAACAAAACATTACAATATAGGAAGGGGTTTTCAAAGCTCACTCTGGTGATGTCTGCGGTCCAGTCATGTGGAGGTTTGCAGAGAACATACAGTGAGGAGGAGCGGAGTGAAGACTGTTTGTAACACCTTGTTGCAACTCCATGGCTTGGTTTGTGTTGGCTGAAAAAAAGTATTGCAAATTTTTAGGGTGAAAAGTAATTTGGGTTCATATAAATGTTTAACCACCCAAACCAGGGTTTTGAAAAACCTTTAAAATACACATGAGCTTAATTAATTAGTGTTTGTGTATTTAAAGTGTTCACCCAAAGATGAAAATTCTGCCATTAAATACTCATCCTCATGTTCTTCCAAACCCGTAAAAACCTTTGTTCATCTTCGCAACACAAATACATTTTTTTTATTAAATCTGAGGTTTCTGAACCAGCCACAGACAGCAACGTCATCGCAACTTTCAAGGCCCAGAAAGGTAGTAAAGGCATCATTAAAATCATCCATCTTGTGACTCCAGTGGTGCAGCGCTGAGAATACTTTTTGTGCGCAAAAACAAAGAAAAATAACGACTTTATTCAACTATTTCTGCTCTTCAACGTCCTTCTCCTACGCTGTTGACGTTGTAAACAGTTTCCGGGTTCTATGTCAGAATGCCGGCTCAGTATTGGCTAGCTTTTGTGTCAGCATCACACGCATGTGTCATGGTGTTCACTTGAACAGTCGGACAATGAATGACGTTGAAGGGAAGACATTGTTGAATAAAGTTGTTATTTTTGTTTGTTTTTTCCACACAAAGATTATTCTCGTCGCGTCATAACATTAAGGTTGAACCACTGGAATCCCATGGATGATTTTAACAATGACTTTACTACCTTTCTGGGCCTTGAAAGTGGTTGTTGTGTTGCTGTTTATTCAAAGACAAGGACACAAAGAGAAGTAGCAGAACCTGGAGAAATTAGACTGTGATGTCTGATGTCTCTGACGGATGTCAGGGGCTCTGGGTAAGGGTTAGATCTCAGAGTGGAGAGTGAGGAGATTTGGGTCGCAGGGATGGCCGGCGGCCCTCTGGATGCGGGACGCTTCTTTGGTTGATAGACCCAATCTGTGTTGATGCAGAAAAATAATAATTAAAAAAAAATCAGAAGCCGTTTCAATGCCCTTAAAAGTGCCCCTATTATGCTTTTTCGGACAAAACCTGTCATGTAGTGTGATGTATAGCTGTTTGTGAATGTAAAAGGTCTGAAAAGTCCCAAAGATCAAAGTACACAATATGAGAAAGTCACTTTGGATAAAAGCATCTGTTAAATGATTAAATGTAAATTAAGTCCTCGGGACCCCACACACACTGCACATTTTGCACGTCTCTCTCATCTGACACACTTATGGAACTCTGGAGCTGATGATCTGAATCAGGTGTGTTAAAGGGGTCCTACGATGCTTTTCCACTTTTTCAAATTTAGTTAGTGTAATCTTGCTGTTTGAGCATGAAAAAAAGATCTGCAAGATTACAAAGCTCAAAGTCCAATCCAAAAGGAGATATTTTAATATTTTATTTAACAGAATCCACTTTCAAACTACAACGAACGACTCGTTTGGACTGAGTTTTTCCGGATCATACGAACTCACACAATGTTACTCATTTAAATAATCTCCACCCACAGAATACGCAAAAAAGGGGCGAGGCCTGGTTGAGCTGCATTAGAGAAGGTCGCTATGTAAGAGACAGTGTTTTTTCCACTACGTTTCCAAAGCTCATTTGTTTGACCTTAAGGCTGACGAGAGTGGTTAAAATGTATATAACATTATAACCCCAATGCTTATCTGTGTGCTGCACATTTTATGGAGAACAGCTTGTTAACTGTTAACTTTTGTAAGAAGTTCACCCAAAATGAACCATGGTTTTGTGATCGATTACTGTTTGTATTACCCAAGTTTTCCGACAAATATCACGATTAAATGTTGGATAACATATCTACAATGTACAATGACAAAAACCATACCACTCTGAAGCATCCTGTGAAATCCATGCTTGAAATCGGTTCTGCACGATCCTCTTGTTCGTTACCATTATCAAGGTCTGAATCAGGCTTGAACTGGTTTGAAATTGACGCCATCCTTAATATTTATACGAGATGAGAACTCAGTTATGGAGGGGTGGGACATTTCCCGAACACACACTAAGCGGTGCCAATCACAAGAGGTGAGCCAGACTGGGAAGAGATGTACTGTAATAATGTAAAATATGTGAAAAATAATGCGTTTTTTGAACAATCAAGCATGAAAACATATTCTAGTACAACCTAAAACTAAATCAATACTTCTTAAAAGGTCATAATATGACCCCTTTAAATAAGGGAGAAATACAAAATATGCAGATCAAATCAGTGGGTCACTAGGACCAAGATTGGAAACCACTGCTTTATCAATTAATCCATTTCAGACACTGTGAGAAAGGAGGTGATGCTGCCATGTAGATTATGAGAAAATGGGCCCCATTTTAACGATCTGAAGCGCATAGAGCAGGTGCACTCAGGGCGTGTCCAGATCCACTTTTACTAGTTTAACGGCGTAAAAATTGGTAGGTGGTCCAAAAGGGTTGTACCTAGTCTCTTAATGAGTCATGGGTGTGTTTTGGGCGTAACATGCAATAAACCAATCAGAGTCTTATCTCCCTTTCCCTTTAAAAGCCAGTTGCGCTTGCTCCATGGGGGATTCGCTGTCTAAATGGAGGAATTTGCAAGCGGAAAGACTGAACGCTTCTCCAGAGAGGAATCCTTTTATTTTTAAAGGTCCCATGGCATGAACGTTTCATTTTATGAGGTTTTTCAACATTAATATGAGTTCCCCTAGCCTGAATATTGTCCCCAAGTGGCTAGAAATTGTGATCGGTGTAAACTGAGTTCTGGCTGTCTTTCTCTGCCTTTGTTGCCTCTGTTATGACGTCATAACAGGAACGGTTACCTCCCTTTCCTCCGCCCAGAGAATTTGGCACGCCCATGCGAGCGCCATATTTATCCTCGAGAGATCATGGCTTGTGAACGAGTGAACGCTGGCAGTTTCTCAGTGTTTGGATGTACAAATGAAAACAGAAGTCTTTTTTCAGTTCCTTCTGATCTGTGATCAGTGATTTCTGATGTGTAGCTAATTATTCAAGTTCTCATAGAACTTTATTATTCGTGCACACGCTGCGGCTTCTCTCTCTCCCGACAGAACGGTGTTTTCGTGTTTTCTATCTTGTGAGTCAGTGTTTTTGTATGTCCTCGTCGCGTCTATCTGTTCTAAAATGTGCATGCAGTCGTGAGTTTCTGCTCAACATCAGCAGACTCACATTTTCGAGATAAACCTCACACACGCCGAAGCTCGGGCTGCACTGGCCGGTCGGCCTTCAACACCCCCGACCCCCAGTACTGCATCTGGCCCACAGCGGTGGCACCATACGCGGAGCGAGATTAAGCAGAAGGGGGGTAAGCGTGAGAGTATCCGGCTAGGCTAGCCAGCTTTCCCCACAATAAACTGGATTACATTCGATTACTGCTGTTGTGTCTATGTTTGCGCTGTGTACTTAATGCGCATCACTGACGCTTTTCATATGATAGGAAAATATCTAAAAATAATGCTATAATCAACACTTACTCGTAACTCGTTCATCTCGCTGTAATGGTACATTGCATGTGTTACAAAGTTGGTAGAATAAGGAGGAAGACGGGCTCGGCGTGACTGGGACTCGTGTTTATTCAGAACTCTCAGATACAAACAAAATAAACTCGCGCTGACTGACAGCGCTCTCACAACTCTGTAGTTACTATAAATAACTTTGTTAGCAATCGCTGAGCTCCGTCTCTGGTACATTAGTGATGTCCGGTTCGCGAACGAATCATTCTTTTGAACCGGTTCTTTTTAGTGAACCGGTCGAACCAGTTCACCAAATCGGACTGAATCGTTCTAAACGATTCACGTCTCGAGTCAGCGCTGATCCATCATTTCCTAAAGTTACTAACTTTCTGACATGAGTGATAGTCCCTCCAACTAGAAATAAAATAATAACCTGAAGTATATTCTAGTAACTACAACAGTTCACCCTGAACTGAGACATGCTGAGAGAACTGATGTGAAGTGAACTCAGGTCCATCCGTCTCTCTGGCAGCAGCTCGTGCTTCGTAGACCTCGCTAAACCACGCCCCCTCCACTACAAGATCTGATACTCATTTAAAATGCAAAGATGTCAGCCAATCACAACAGTGGGCATTTTTACTGAAGTCTCACAGCAGACACGCCCCTTGAAACAGGGCCTTCAGCCAGAGGGCAAACATCAGTATAGAAAAATGCCTTTTTTTTCTAAATTATGACATTTTATGATGTTTAAATCATACTAACATAAGTACACCTCAGGAAACATTATAAAATAATAGAAAAATGCCATGCCATGGGACGTTTAATATTAAAAAATATTTTGTGTGCTGCTGCCCTGTGTGTGTGTGTAATAAGCAGAGTGTATGCGCGTTGTGTATCCGCTTATAAGCACACATTACTAACCCACCCTTTAAATAACAAAAAATACTGGAATTTTCTATTTCAGTTGCCTCAAAATAGCAACGCGCCAACAATGCGCCTGAACACACCTCGTTTTCAGACCAGCACGCCCATGGGCGAACCGATTTTTTTGCCTTAGATGCATGTAAACCTATTGTAGGAGACCTCCCAAAAAAATTATGAAATAGCATAATAGGGACACTTTAATGTCTTTGAATCTTTCCCCATAGCTTACCTGGGTACTTCCGCCTGTGTTCTGCCTTGATTATTTGTGCTTCTGCGTAGTATGGCTTCCTCTGCTCTTCAGACAGTTTGCTCCACTCTAACCCCAGCTGGACACTGATGTCGCAGTTGGTGGCATTAGGGTTGGCCTTAGACCAGGCGGATCGGTGAATCTTTGACCATAATATGAAGGCATTCATGGGCCTTTTGATAGACACTTTTTTGTTTGCAGATCTTGCCACGTTAATTTCTGCTCGCAAAAACAATTCAAATATATGCTGGATTAGCATGCACATAAATATTTGACATACTCATAAAAAAGTGCTTAGGACAGAAAGACATGTCATTTGTGTCAGTGAACCAATGATTTTCCTTTTTACCCTAAAGCGCTAAAAACACTAATCTTAATCACATGAACCATAAAACGTATAAGTAAATGTACCATTTATCTTCATAGTTAAACTTTTGAAATGAATGCTTCAAATAGTTTGAATAGTTAAAAATTGCTTACTTGCTCCTGAAGTCGTCGGATTGAAGTTCAGCCCTTGAGTATCGTCTTGCACAGAAGCCTCTCTGATTGGCTCACGGTTCATTACAGACGCCTTGCTGATTGGCTGATGGTATTGCATTTGAAAAGGCGCTACGATAATTGGCTGATGGTTTACTGTCGGAAATTGCGCATGGCTGATTTGCTGATTGTTTACCATCTGAAAAGGTGACATGCCGATTAGCTGATGGGTTACTGCAGGAAAAGGCGCCACGCTGATTGGCTGAGGGTTTGTTTCTGGAAAAGGCAACTCACCGGGCAAATTACAATTAAATGACTGATAATTAAATGACTGATAATTAAATGACTGATAATTAAATGACTGCGGCGTGAAATCTTTTAACGAGGCATTTGAGTGATCTCCATTCGCAAGTGAATCTTGAACAGAGGGATGAAGTGGAAATATAATCCTGTCAGCGTTGACCTGTTTAATCCCAACGTCTCTTGATAATGACATGTTGACCGAGTTGAAATCTTCGTGTGGTGGTTGATCTCGTCTGTGAGTCGTCAAGCTGTTAACTTTAGTTGGGTCACCGACTCCTTGAGCTTTGTCAGGATTATCAGGTTTAAAAACACAATTTTCTTCAGTTTCATCAGTTGTTGAATCTTCTTCAGCTTTTCTGAACATCAGCCTAGCTCTTATTTTGGGGTGTCTATCCATTAACGTTAGTTTGTCAGCCTGTCGTAAGTAACTCAACAGTAACGGTCGTGTAATGTTACAAATTACAATCCTGCATTTAAAAAAAAAAAAAAAACAGACAACAGCATTCCTAACCGCCGTTTAACGGCCGTTTCACACTGCAAGCGTGAGCGGCGCGTATTTTTTTCGGCGCCCATGTTAGAGTGCATTCACACCGGGAGCAGGAGCAGCGCGTGAGCGTCAAGCAGGAGCGTCGCGTGAGCAGCACTGAAGCGGGGGTTTCGGCGCCGAGCCTATTTTTGCTGCTCTGCTGACGCTCAATTAAAGTGAAAGCACACTTTTGTGATGACAAAATAAATACGATTTCACACAAAAATGCACACAAGAAGCACCTGTAGTGTGTTTTAACAAGAACTGGAGTATGTCAGAAAAGAAAATGAAGAATAAAATATATTTGTTGAACATTTACCCCTTTTAAACGGTTTTAATTATTCAGTTTGTGTGAAAGTATAGTGTGTGTACTGTATGTATATTAAAACGAAATTGGAATTGAGAGGAACAGAAACGAATATTCACTGGATGGTCATATACATTTTCACCGCTAGATGGGGGAAAATATCACACAGTGTAGCTTTAAAGGTGCTGTATGTAAGTTTTTGGACCCACTTTATATTAAGTGTCCTTAACTACTATGTAGTAACATTTAAACTAATCATGTGATACAATGCACTTAATGTGTACATACATGTTTTTACATTGCACTTCCATTTTAAAAATTCCCTGCATGTAATTGCATCTATAATTAATTTTTGTAGTTATATTTATAATTACACTGTTGGCACTTCCCTTACACCTAACCCTACCCTTAAATTTACCCATACCCCCACACCTGTCCCTAACTCTACCCGTATCCCACCTCAATATCAGCAAAAGTGTACAGCTATACAACATGGACACAGTAAGTACATTGTACTTATTTTTTGGATTTAAGTACATAGTAGATAAGGCCACCTTTTATAAAGTGGGACCAAGTTTTTCACTTTACTAAAGCATAAAAATACCATCATATGCTTGCAGAGATTTATAAAAACATGGTAAATTCACCTACTTGTTTCTCAGAAAAACAAACGCTACGGCCAGTTATTCTACTTTGAAATGTGTGTTCCATGTCGGAATGTCTGTTTTTGTTTTGGTCTGTGTGATACCGCACGCCGCCAGTTTACCCAATAGTATTTCGACACCACAGGTCGCCAGTTGGTGGAAAACACATTGTATTGCAACCATATATAGCCAGCAAACAAACTGGGTCAGAGATCGCAGATTCTTCCTGACCTAAAAAGCGTCAGCGTCCATCTAAAAATCTTTATAAACAGGAGCACATCAAAACACAGATGAATCAACTCATCAACTTATAGTGTGGCTTTCATTGTCAATTGCGCTTGCTCCTGTTTCATGTATTCAAGGTGGCAACCCGCCACATGAGGGTCGAGTCTGAGGGGGCGGGGGAAACAACACTCTCCAATATTTTGAATTTGGACCGCAGTACCCAGTTCAGCCACTAGGTCAATCAAGCATACCGCACCTTTACCACTGTGTCCTAACCAGCCGCGGCGGCGATACGCGATGATTCTATTTTAGAAACGGTTTCTATTTCTGCAACGTCGCGGCTGGAACAACAACACAAAACATAATCTCAGGTAGTGTTTATGTGCTTTATTTAATGTTAAAAGCGTGCAATGTGCCTTTGAATATCAATTAGTGCTTCCAGCTTTGTCGTACGAAAAGCAACAATGGATAATTCACCTCAGATCTTGAAATATTTAACAAATGAAAACAGGAACGTTCGAACTGTGAACAAACAAGTATATTCGATGACAAAGATTGTTTTAGTAACTCATGATGACATCATCGCAGACTTCACCTTCTCATCAGATCTTCTGTCCAATCAAATGCGCTCTAGAATCTGAAGTCCTGCCCCCTGCATTATAAATAGACCCTGAACTGCGTCTGAAAAGGGTCGGTTGTTCACGCATTTACTATTTTCTAGATGGTGAATGGCACATAGCGCACTATACATGCGATAGGAAACGATTCAGACAGTGTGAATATGTTTTCAATTTAAGTGAATGATGTCTGGGTTCACAATAGTTTCATGCACCGCAGCAGCGCACACACATAGTCTAGACCAGAGCCGTTGACTACATACACGAGAGCGCAGCACGGATCATATGCACGAGTCGGCGCAGACAACAAAACATATCGGACCCATTTAAATTCTGCACAGAATGCTGTATTTCAAAGAGATATGGAGGAGATAATGATGATAAACGGTTAGATTCGGAGGAAACTGGCTTTAACAAACAGAAAGGCTCTAGACAAACTGTGGTAATAACGAAACGCTATTGGCTGTTTCAAAAAAGGGGAGGAGCTGCTTACAGCTTGAGCCGTTTCAGGGGAAATTACGTCAACACATTGAATAATGCTGCACGTTCCAAGGCACTTCAGTGGACCTTTAAATGGTGTAATATTTGTGAATTTGATTATTATCAATTTCCTTGCGAGTGCCATCAAGATTAATCTCTTGTGCTGTACACTTGCCGCGAGAGCCCACCCACATGCTGTTCTGATTGGCTGTGGTTTTTAATTGATTTGTCGCATCTCGTAATCGCGTCGCCTCTGGTGTGGACAGACAAGTTGCCTGTCGCTGGAATCTTATCGCGTCGCGTGTAGTTAGGACACGGTGTAACTGTCACCATGCCGCTAGCAGGACGCTTGGTGCTCTTTTAATTTATTGCTTTTTTCCCAAATCAGATATTTTAGTAATCATAAATTAGATATCATTCGAAAGTTTACAAACTCAAAATCCATCTTGTGAAAACAATTTTGAAATTGGACATTGTGTTACCATGGAAATGTTACTTTAAATTATTTTAGCGGGCTCCTCCCCTAGTAGGTGGTTTCATATTACAAAATGTATTTTAAAGGTGTACTGTGTAATATTTAGGATCTATTGATAGAAATGCAATATGATATACATAACTATGTTGTCAGTGGTGTATAAAGAACCGTCATGTTTTTATTACCTTATGATGCGTTCACACCGGATGCGAATGACGCAAATAAATCGCGCTATTCGTGTGAAGTTGGACGCTTGAACATTTTGAGTTTACTCACTACATTCACTTCACAACAGATGTAAATTTGCATAATGGGAGGGGCTTCTGCCAGGCGGTTCGTCTCGTTGAGAAATGGCTGACATGGGCTGTGTTTATACGTCTTTTTTGTTAAAATCTACTGTTAATTGTGACAAAACGTAGCTTTAAGACTTTTTCAGGTGATAATGTAGGTTGTTTAAAGCTCAAATCTGTGGTTTATTTATAAAAAGAGTGCCTATTTGAACATTTTATCTGGCGTTTTCGGAGTTGTGAGATCTAGGCGATCAGCCGCGCTCGTTAACCCCGGCGAGAGTAGCCTTTCCTCGGCCAGTCCTTCTGCCGTTGGCTCTGATTTCTCTGTGGTGTCTCGAGCTACAATTCGTCTTGTGTATTTGTAACAGGCGATCTTTGGTCTCATGGTTCTATAATTTGTTTTCTGGCAAATCGTTTAGGCTGAGGGCAAAGTGAAATTTCATATTTTTTTTTATTTTTAGTCTATAACTTTACAGTTATAGCCGACTAGCACTAACTTTGAATGTTTGACTGAATTGTTTGCTTTATTTCATGTATAGCTCATTATACCTTTTACTTATACTTTTGTATTATTGATCATACATAAACTTGCATTTAACAAAAAGAGACTGGGTTGTGTTTCATGTAATTTAATGTTATTACAGTGATAATCATATGCACACTTGTCTGAACCAGATTTTAATATATGATTAATATAAACCAGATTTTCTCCTCATTGTTGTCACTACTAGAGCAAGCTCCTGATTGGTTAACGCGGCGCAAATATCCGCCAAATTTCAGATTTTTCAACTCTTGCATTCGTGCCGTCTCATTCACGCCACAATGTCTATTCGCGTCTTTGCATTGACTTGACATGTAAATCACTTTGTGCAAAACGCTTAATTCGTGTCCGGTGTGAACGCACCATCAGAATGAGTCATTTACACTTAGTCTACATACACCGAGGGTCCCCTTACAGTGAAGTCACCATTTTGCGCCCCCATGTTTCTACAGTAGCCCTAAACAGACTACTCTCTGCGGTCTCAGACGTCGGCATCTTTGTCCTGTTTCTCCATGTGCTTCGAAAGGGAGGGGCGTTTGCAATTCGCAACCTTACCGCTAGATGCCGCTAAAATTTACAGTGCACCTTTAACTACTTTATATCAAAACCTTTTCTAATCTTGATAAAACATATCGTCGGAAAGGTCTGAGTCTCAAGGTTCTATACATTTTGTGATAGAAGTGATATTTGGACAGAAATGTATTAATTTGTTACAGGAGAGTGGATTGTGGATGACACCCGGTGGATATTTTTGGTACAGTGCCTAAACAAAATCTCATAGGAACTTCACTTTTTGGGACATCGCCTTCAAATTTGGCACACCACTTGGTTAGATATATTGCGTTTTTATTTGATAAAAACTAATAATTTTAGAGTAATTTTTCATACATTAATTTTTTGAAGTGCAATGATCTGCTGAGTGTCATCTTTAAAACAACTATATTGCAAAGCATTCTTCAATTACAACCATTTTGGATAGTGCGCTTTCACATCTATTCTCACAGTCAATGGGTTAACTCACACTAAAGTTAAGTGCATATGCATTTCATGTTTTTATACTTGATAAATCCGGCTTTATGGCTCATATATACTACGATATAGGAGCTCATACTTGGGAAGGAAAGAACTCAATTATTTACGATTGAGAGAATAAATAAACGTTCCTCGGAAGCCAGATGGATCATTGATGCATGCATTTTAGCATTCTTTTTCTAATAATCAAGTAAACCTAAGGTGCTTCAGTCAAGTAAATGTTCATCTTGAAATATTAATAACAATGTAAATGACCATCTATCAGAGGGCAGAAGGCATGTAGAAGATTCTGTACAAGTTTTTCAGCAGTTTTGTTAATTTAGAGAGCTTAAAAATGCATGCATCAAATATGATACATATTTGTGACTTACATATAAGTGACTCACCCTGGTGTCGACACTGGAGGGAGCCACAGGACAAGACATTTGAGAGATTCCCTACGGTGCCAAATCAGAGACCATCATAGAAAAGCACTTTTTTTTGGTTCATTATAACATTTTGAAACACATTTGGTTTCAATATAGAGGCACTAATCACCTCTTTGAAGTGTAGTATTACCAATTCATTAAAATTATAGGGTCTTATCCATCTACGTTTAAAGACAGATGAACCAAGAATCCTAATTTCATGAATATCATATAACATAACTATCCACTAATAAAAGTGAGGCCTTCTCTCCTACTGACCGCTAAAAGGCTGGACACCTACAACACCATTAAAAAGTCACAAAGACAGTTTTTTGATGAAATCGTTTAATGTTAAACAAAATCTGAGTACAATAAAATCAAAAAAATTAAATCTGAAAAGAAACTATAATGAAAGAGGCGCTCGATCTTCTGTTTCTCTTTACATTTGCATAAACTAAGAAGTGTTTACTGAATTCACACGTCTAGAACAATGCATTTAAGCACATGATCTCTCTGTATAATGTTAAGAATTAAAATAAGACACTAAACCCCTATGGAATAAATCTAAATAGTAATAAAATAAAGATTTGGTCATTTGGAACATAATGCCTCAGTGTCTGATGGAGGACCTCTTGTTTGTTTATGTGTAAAGCAGCATATGGGAAAATGGACAAAACCAAAAAAAAAAAAAAAAGGGACAAGTAAACTTCATTTGGGATTCACAATGCCTTCATCAATTCCATAAATGTAACACTGACCCGCAACAATGCTTGAAACTGTAAAATCGACATGCATAAAAAAGGATAATGGATATGACTGTTATTATGAGGCATTACAAATACCAATTCAAGTAGTTACTAGAAATGTGTAACACCACTCCTGCTACCACCAAAGCACTTGTATGTGCGGCTTCAGACGACAAATGTTTCTCGAACTCGGCTGGAAGAGACCCCTAAAAATCATTCAAGAATGTAATGGCTTACGCTTTTCATGTAACAGTTTATGATTCATCAAGTACAGTTAATATCCTTCATACAAATTTGTATTATTTAAAAAGGTGGCCATTTTCACCGGCAGGCACACTTCAAATTTCGCTCAGGCAGCTTGCTACACGAAAAAGTACTGAAACTATATCTACAGATATAGTCTGTAACAAAAACAAAAAACATGTTGACTGTGTTCATCTAAATAACAGATGTTGGAGTGATAACGGAATATAAGGAGTGACGGTATACCAGACAAACTGTAACAATTCAAATTCGGAAACAAAAACGATAGTAAATATTAAGGACCTGTGGTAATTTGTCCCGTCTTATACCATCTGAGAAGTGAGTAAAATAAATTATTTTTTGCACACCGAGATATTTACAAAGTCAACCCTTTTACGGCCTTTAAATCACAGCATGAGTGATGCAAAATATGAGGTAATTTCTGAAATCAGATGGATTTGAAATGGTGAACAGGGCGAAAAAATGAGTGAGGTTTCTTTTATGAAAGTGGAAAAATGTACCAAACTGCACACAGCCATCTTTTTTTTTCCTTTTAAAAGTGCACATTATTATATCCACTCTTTGATGATCAACCTCACATGAAAGAAAAGCAGATTTGTGTGTGTGTTTTATTTCTCTGTATCTGTTGATGTATCGGGGCAAATGATTGAAAAGTTGTGACACTGGCTAGTTTTGTCAGTTTTGTCCATTTTACTGGATGCAGCTCCTTCTTTTGAGAAGGTGTATTTGGACCGTTAACCCTCTTGTAGTGGATCACCCTTCATTTCCCAAAGTTGCCAAAGTTTGCAAAGGCATCTTGTTTCGGCTGCACCATGGCGGGGCTCATGCCCTGGCCAATACTCATGCTGGGCATGCCAAGGGCACCTTGTAGGCCTACTCCAGCGGGCACCATATTCATGCCCATTAGTCCTTGATTGACAGGAATTCCTCCAATACCTACAGAGCCCATTCCCATGGTGCCTGTTGCCATAGTGGGAGGCATTCCCATGCCCATGGTCCCTCCAGCCATCATGGGGTTCACTCCTGCGGGCTGGGCATTGAGTGCCATTCCGGCAAAATTCTGGGTGACCATGTTCAAGGGTGGCTGAACACCTAAAAAAGAGAAACATTATAAATTACAGTCCTTGTCAAATAAAAAATGCATGCAAATGCTAAAGAATGTGAAGTATTTCTACTTCGTTACTATACTTTCTGAGCTTCTGCAAGAACCAATGAGGTTCATTTTTGTGTTATGCAGCACATTTGAGCTTCTGCAAGAACCAATGAGGTTCATTCTTGTGTTTTATGCAGCACATTTGAGCTTCAGCAAGAACCAATGAGGTTCATTCTTGTGTGTTACGCAGCACATTTGAGCTTCAGCAAGAACCAATGAGGTTCATTCTCGTGTGTTATGCAGCACGTTTGAGCTTCTGCAAGAACCAATGAGGTTCATTCTTGTGTTTTATGCAGCACATTTGAGCTTCTGCAAGAACCAATGAGGTTCATTCTTGTGTTACGCAGCACATTTGAGCTTCTGCAAGAACCAATGAGGTTCATTCTCGTGTGTTATGCAGCACGTTTGAGCTTCTGCCAGAACCAATGAGGTTCATTCTCGTGTGTTATGCAGCACGTTTGAGCTTCTGCCAGAACCAATGAGGTTCATTCTCGTGTGTTATGCAGCACGTTTGAGCTTCTGCCAGAACCAATGAGGTTCATTCTCGTGTGTTATGCAGCACGTTTGAGCTTCTGCAAGAACCAATGAGGTTCATTCTCGTGTGTTATGCAGCACATTTGAGCTTCTGCAAGAACCAATGAGGTTCATTCTCGTGTGTTATGCAGCACATTTGAGCTTCTGCAAGAACCAATGAGGTTCATTCTCGTGTGTTATGCAGCACATTTGAGCTTCTGCAAGAACCAATGAGGTTCATTTTTGTGTTATGCAGCACGTTTGAGCTTCTGCAAGAACCAATGAGGTTCATTTTTTGTGTTATGCAGCACGTTTGAGCTTCTGCCAGAACCAATGAGGTTCATTCTCGTGTGTTATGCAGCACGTTTGAGCTTCTGCAAGAACCAATGAGGTTCATTTTTGTGTTATGCAGCACATTTGAGCTTCTGCAAGAACCAATGAGGTTCATTTTTGTGTTATGCAGCACGTTTGAGCTTCTGCAAGAACCAATGAGGTTCATTCTCGTGTGTTATGCAGCACGTTTGAGCTTCAGTAAGAACCAATGAGGTTCATTCTCGTGTGTTATGCAGCACGTTTGAGCTTCTGCAAGAACCAATGAGGTTCATTCTCGTGTGTTATGCAGCACATTTGAGCTTCTGCAAGAACCAATGAGGTTCATTTTTGTGTTATGCAGCACGTTTGAGCTTCTGCAAGAACCAATGAGGTTCATTTTTGTGTTATGCAGCACGTTTGAGCTTCTGCCAGAACCAATGAGGTTCATTCTCGTGTGTTATGCAGCACGTTTGAGCTTCTGCAAGAACCAATGAGGTTCATTCTCGTGTGTTATGCAGCACATTTGAGCTTCTGCAAGAACCAATGAGGTTCATTCTCGTGTGTTATGCAGCACGTTTGAGCTTCTGCAAGAACCAATGAGGTTCATTCTCGTGTGTTATGCAGCACATTTGAGCTTCTGCAAGAACCAATGAGGTTCATTTTTGTGTTATGCAGCACATTTGAGCTTCTGCAAGAACCAATGAGGTTCATTCTTGTGTTTTATGCAGCACATTTGAGCTTCAGTAAGAACCAATGAGGTTCATTCTCGTGTGTTATGCAGCACGTTTGAGCTTCTGCAAGAACCAATGAGGTTCATTCTTGTGTTTTATGCAGCACATTTGAGCTTCAGTAAGAACCAATGAGGTTCATTCTCGTGTGTTATGCAGCACGTTTGAGCTTCAGTAAGAACCAATGAGGTTCATTCTTGTGTTATGCAGCACATTTGAGCTTCAGCAAGAACCAATGAGGTTCATTCTCGTGTGTTATGCAGCACGTTTGAGCTTTAGTAAGAACCAATGAGGTTCATTCTTGTGTTATGCAGCACATTTGAGCTTCTGCAAGAACCAATGAGGTTCATTCTCGTGTGTTATGCAGCACGTTTGAGCTTCTGCAAGAACCAATGAGGTTCATTTTTGTGTTACGCAGCACATTTGAGCTTCTGCAAGAACCAATGAGGTTCATTCTCGTGTGTTATGCAGCACGTTTGAGCTTCTGCAAGAACCAATGAGGTTCATTTTTGTGTTATGCAGCACATTTGAGCTTCTGCAAGAACCAATGAGTTTCATTCTCGTGTGTTATGCAGCACGTTTGAGCTTCAGCAAGAACCAATGAGGTTCATTCTCGTGTTATGCAGCACATTTGAGCTTCTGCAAGAACCAATGAGGTTCATTCTCGTGTGTTATGCAGCACGTTTGAGCTTCAGTAAGAACCAATGAGGTTCATTCTTGTGTTATGCAGCACATTTGAGCTTCAGCAAGAACCAATGAGGTTCATTCTCGTGTGTTATGCAGCACGTTTGAGCTTTAGTAAGAACCAATGAGGTTCATTCTTGTGTTATGCAGCACATTTGAGCTTCTGCAAGAACCAATGAGGTTCATTCTCGTGTGTTATGCAGCACGTTTGAGCTTCTGCAAGAACCAATGAGGTTCATTTTTGTGTTACGCAGCACATTTGAGCTTCTGCAAGAACCAATGAGGTTCATTCTCGTGTGTTATGCAGCACGTTTGAGCTTCTGCAAGAACCAATGAGGTTCATTTTTGTGTTATGCAGCACATTTGAGCTTCTGCAAGAACCAATGAGGTTCATTCTCGTGTGTTATGCAGCACGTTTGAGCTTCAGCAAGAACCAATGAGGTTCATTCTTGTGTTATGCAGCACATTTGAGCTTCTGCAAGAACCAATGAGGTTCATTCTCGTGTGTTACGCAGCACATTTGAGCTTCTGCAAGAACCAATGAGGTTCATTTTTGTGTTATGCAGCACGTTTGAGCTTCTGCAAGAACCAATGAGGTTCATTTTTGTGTTACGCAGCACATTTGAGCTTCTGCAAGAACCAATGAGGTTCATTCTCGTGTGTTATGCAGCACGTTTGAGCTTCTGCAAGAACCAATGAGGTTAATTTTTGTGTTATGCAGCACATTTGAGCTTCTGCAAGAACCAATGAGGTTCATTCTCGTGTGTTATGCAGCACGTTTGAGCTTCAGCAAGAACCAATGAGGTTCATTCTTGTGTTATGCAGCACATTTGAGCTTCTGCAAGAACCAATGAGGTTCATTCTCGTGTGTTACGCAGCACGTTTGAGCTTCTGCAAGAACCAATGAGGTTCATTCTCGTGTGTTATGCAGCACGTTTGAGCTTCTGCAAGAACCAATGAGGTTCATTCTTGTGTTTTATGCAGCACATTTGAGCTTCTGCAAGAACCAATGAGGTTCATTCTCGTGTGTTATGCAGCACATTTGAGCTTCTGCAAGAACCAATGAGGTTCATTCTCGTGTGTTATGCAGCACGTTTGAGCTTCTGCAAGAACCAATGAGGTTCATTCTTGTGTTACGCAGCACATTTGAGCTTCAGCAAGAACCAATGAGGTTCATTCTTGTGTGTTATGCAGCACGTTTGCGCTTCAGCAAGAACCAATGAGGTTCATTCTCGTACGTTAGCCTGCACAAAAGGTTTGTTCTTGCGCGTCAAGCAGGTTCGGTTGAGCTTCTGTTTATGTTCGCTGAACAATGTTTATATGTGAATAAAAGACTAAATTCAATCATTTCGCCCCATGTGACATCTGTATGTTGCATCTTTATACAATTTGTTGCCTCATTTATTCACATTTAGTTTTGTCCCATTTTTTAAATATATGAAAAGAAATGAAAAGGATATTATTCCACTTGTTTGAATACACTGGAATTATCAGTTAAATTGATATTTTAGTATATTAAAGATTAATGTTTTGATAGAGTACAATAAGTGTTGGTATTAAAATTAAAAAAGTTTGTCTATTTGCAATACATACTAAATGTATGCACTAATCTTAGTGCTCACTAGTGACTAGTGCTGGCTAGAATAAATACTTGGTTAATCAATCAGTACTTTTTACTTTTAATACTCAAGTACAACTGAAAACTTACACTTACACTTTTACGAGAGTAATATATTAATAGGGTATATGTACTTTTACAAGTGCTTAATTTGTGCACTTCGTCCACTACTGCAATTAGCAGGATTATTGATGATTGCCTCAAAGAACAAGCTACTATCAACTCAAAGCAAGACTATCTGATTTGAGTCAAAGATATTTGTCAACGTAGGGTCAAGTATATATATATATATATAAAAAAAAAATGTCAATAGGATTTCTCACCTTGCTGTATCATGGTATTGAGTGTGGGCTGTGTGGGCTTGGGAGGATTCAGGCCTGCAGACAGGAAATCCAGGCTGATGTTGACACTTGGGTCTGACCAGGTGGCAGGCATTGATACATTCCCCCCAGACTTCTGTAGTCCCATCTGCTGGGCCAATAACGAACCCCCTATTGTCTGACAAAGAAAGAGCAGCAAGTAAATTACAGTAATTTATAGCTTTTGATTACAGTGGAATATTTTTTTCCTGATACACTGAGCATTAAACTATTTAAACTAATATCACAGCAGTTTTTAAATTATTATTTTATATGTTGATTTACAAAGATTTAGTTTGATAAATAATATTTATATTGACTATTGCAGCATTTTATTTATATAAACATTTCAGGTGATATCTTTTCTTATACAACGTTAATCCACTGTGGGAAGATAATGACTACAAAGCTCAATGAAGGAAAAAATTGGATCAGCATCATGTATCCATTTAACTCAACCCAGGTCTGAACGCCAAACTGATTCACCATGTTTTACTCTGTTCCAGACCTGCCAACATTGGGAATATATTTTGTTCCGTTCACTTCACTTTTGCTCAAGGTCATTTTCCCAACTCACCACCATATCTTTAAGTTATTCAACATATAAATCAGCTGTGAAGAAAATCATATATTCTTGAGACAGGCATGTGAAGTCACCAGGTTTGAAAAAAAGAGACAAATTTGTGAAGAAAAATGTTAAATGTCAGCTTTAAAATGCAGATTTACAGTTGATTTTAGCATGAGGATATACAGAAAACTTACCCTCTATTATAGATTTAACTATTATATATATAAGAATTTAATGATGATAATATTAATAATCAGGGCTCGACATTGAGCCTGTTCACATGCTTGTCCTTCGGACAAGTAAATCTGTCATACACTTGTCTGAGTAAAAAATTAGCTTGTCCGGATATATATATATATATTTTTGTAAATATAATCTATTCTGAAGCAATATTCTCACCAGTGTTCAATCAGCTTTGACATATTTGAATATGCATATTTGTGATATTTTTACCTTTTTATAAAAGGCATTTTTCCATAATCGTATTAAATATAGGCTATGCTTCAGCTTTCATTTTATATTTTTAAATTTGATCTATAAATTAAATTAGAATAAGACAAATTATTTACACTGAAAAATTACAACTGCATTAAATGATGTTATGAGATTATTTTAAATATTTTTGAATATACAAATAAGAAATGTTGAAAAGATGAAATTAAACCACCAGTAGTTATTGTACAGTATGTTATTGTACAGAACAACAGTAAAATGGCTGTTAAAACCACAGAGCTTTTATTTTAGCAGAAAACTAGAGGGATAATTAATAATTAACTATTTTTAACCGTGTATATTAACTGAGTTTCTTTGTATGAGCAGCGCTCATTTGTTTTCGATTTTCGAGAGGCTGCGCTTTGGTGATTCCCTAGTTAGTTTTTGTTTTGTCGTTTTAACCAGGATACTTGTCCGTCGGGCAAGTAAAATTATTTTTCACTTACCCCTTCAAAAAATCCACTTGTCCCGGACAAGCGGACAAGCGTTAATGTCGAGCCCTGATAATGTAATATTAAAGACTCTGGAATAGTCTCCCACTCCATGTGAGGTCAGCTCCTTCAATTGCCGTTTTTAATTCTAACGTATTTATTTTCTTTAGCATTTGAATAAGTAGTGTTTGCTTGGGTGTATGCAACATTAAATGTTGATTTTAATGTTTTCATTTTCTGTAGAGCACTTTGGGGCAACGGCTGTTGTTTGAAAATGTGCTATATAAATAAAGTTGCGTGCTTGCTTGTAATAATGTTATTGTACAGAACAACAGTAAAATGGCTGTTAAAACCACAGAGCTTTTATTTTAGCAGAAAACTAGAGGGAGACCTTAAAGACACAAAGCAGAAGTAGTGACAGATCTTCCGCTTTGTGCATGTAAAAAATGTACTTTTAAATTTACAACAAAATATCGGAGTTACTTTTTAACTAAGTTACTATAAAGTTACTTTATTTCCCCTATGTATTGACTGACAGCTCTCCTGTCCCCATGTTGAGGGAAAAAGTGATTAAGGTGCAGAGGTGTTGTGTGCGCTGTGTGAACATGATGGTTCTTAAAGTTCTAGACTAAATGTGAGCAGGCATTTACTCCAAAAACAGATTCACTATTCCTCAAAACGAATAAAAACTGAAAATGCAAACCTGCAATAATTAATGTTACACAAATATACTTTATGCATTTCATCTCAGTTTATTAACCAATGTTTTTGCTGTTGACCTTCGATGATCTAATTCAACCACTCTAATGAGCAAAAATCACTTGAGATAAATATCACATTTGTGTTTCATTTTTATGTTTTTATTGCCTAAGTAAGAATGTTCTCCTGTGTCCTATTCTTCTGCCATTTAGAATCAAGGGGGTAATCCAGCACCCGGAAAGCGTACCTTCCATAGGGGCAGCCATTGCTAACCAAGCCAGCACCAGCTGTTAGCATTCCATTGACTCCCATTCATTTTGGCGTCACTTTGACAGCGAATAACTTTACATCTGAGGCATTTAAAGACTCCATTTGACCATTGTTTATTTCTAAAGAAACACAACAATGTATTAAAGGCTCCATTACCTTGTATCTGACACTATCACCCCGTAGAAGCCATTTTTATAACAAAAAAATAGGCTAACGATTGCGTCATAACCATGCGACTCTCTGTCGCACAGTAGAGAAATTACCGTATAGACCCAAGGAGAAGCTCACCAAAATCTTTTACTGTCTATGAGGCAATCGGGGGGACGTGGAGGCATAAAGTCCGATAAAGTCAAGGGAGAAGCATGAGGAGAAGCCCATAGAGAGCCAAAAGCAACGGGACAAAATATTTCAACAATGTGAATCAGATTTCACTTTGCACAACTACTAGAAGACTTGCCACTGTCAGACAGGTTGCTCACATCACATCTACGTCGTCAAGCTCCGTCTGAGGCTGCGCAGTACGCTCAGCCATCAGGAAGTGAGTGCTTCAACTTGACTTCACTTTTCCCCGTCAAAGCCTATGGGGTCGCTTTGTCCATTTCTTTTACTGTCTATGTTTAGAATGGGTCAGCAGCACAACTGAAAGGTTTGTTTGAGCTGCGCCCTCAACTGTACAGGCGTGAATTTGCATTTCCTTCAGTCTGAGGCTTGTTCATTTCACTTTTGGTGTGAAAGGGTCTTTACATTTGACAAAAATATAACTTTTTGGGGATATTTTATTTTAAAACAAACATGCAAGCCCAGCCCAGGTGAGGAAAAGTTACGCAAAAGTAATTAACATTAAAAGTAACTAAGTAATGCAATAGACCCTTTTTGCGCCAACATCACAATTACATCACAGCGTTAGCTGGAGGCAAAACAAAGGAAAAACTGGAGGCGGCCAATACAAACCAGCACAGAGTCAGAGCTCAAAATGTCATCATCTTGTGTTTTTGGGTGCCAGAATCGACGGAGTACAGGCTCCAAATTGAAATTTTACCGCATGCCTGCTGCTACTGCCAGACAAAAAAACGATGACAGCTGTGGTTAAACGCAATAAAACGAGCGGACTGGAGTGAGTGTGCCAAGAACATCGAATCGTACGACACAAAACTCATCTGTTAAATCTTTGTATTTTAAGTCTTATACGTGTCCATTTAGCACATAGTTATAGGCATCTAACGATCTAAACTATGTGCATTCATGTTTTCATAATGAAGTAAACTGAGAAATTTAGATTTTTAATGTGATTTTTACAATTTCTTTTGCTATTTTAAACAAACCTGTATATAATAACATTACTAATTTCGGCAAATACATTTTAAAAATGCCCTATATCCCCTTAAAACTGCAAAACTGTAGCATAAAAACATTAGGCTATTAAAAAAGCAGTATGTGTTTATAAAAAACTGACATGATTTTTTTTATAAAATCACACAGGGTACCCAGAACAGCTGCTTGCATAAAGTTTAAGGTAAAAATAAGCATTTGCCTATTCCGCCTATGGCGCAGGCCGGCCCTGGATGCCAGGCCACTCAACCGGAGGTGACCTTACATATTCAGATAAAATTACTCCAGTCATTATTTATAAACAAGCTCACCTTAAAGAAAACTTGCTGGCTAGCGTTAGTGAAGCGATCAGGGAAATCGTTCTGCCTCCAGCTAAGCTCCACCCACAAAAAAAACGTCACAATGTTTACTAACTGAAAAAGGGTCTAGAAGTTACTTTTTAGGGAGTAACAATATTGTAATGCATTAATTTTTATTAGTAACTTTCCCCAACACTGTGCATGTGTCATCAGAGGGAAGTCTGTCGTTTTCACTAGAAGGTCTAAAGACATTTGGATTAAATTTTATCAGGTCAAAAAATAAATAAATAAAAATAAAATTAATTAAAAATTTAAAAAAAATTATTTTGTTCAAAGTAAAGCACGGTGCGATTTATAATAATAATACGATTATACTCAGTACGATTTATAATAGTACTTTACAGTTGTTGCTTGTCATTCTGTACGAACATGATCCCCGCTGTAAGCCATGTCACACTATAGGGTCTCAGTTGTCATTAAAGTCAGACACACAAAATGGTGAGCTGCATTTACATGTGGGATTGAAATGGTGGCTAGAAAACTTTTTTTCTTGATCGTTTACACTCATCTTCTTCTTCTACTTCTTCCAGCGTCCGTGCAGTTGAGTTCTGTTGACAACTATGCCTCGCTCTGATTGGTTGTAGGTCTATCCAATTGAGTGCAGAGGCATTTTCGCCCCATAATCACAGCCCAATCGAGCAGTATCAGACTCATATTCTGACTAGAATCGGAGTATGACGACGTCAGGCTATAGGATCAGAGGATTCCTATAGGATTTGACGACCAAATATCATACAGTGTGCACCTGGCTTAAGATCTATAATACGCATTTAGAAAATAGATAGTGTGAATTTGCTGAGGCTGAGAAGTCTTTCTGATAAAGTGAACTGGCACTTCGGGTCTCTCTGTTTACCTGTGATCTGGACAGAGGTGTGGTTGCATTCTGCGGGGACATGTTGAAGGTCATGCTTTGGGATGCGCTGAGGCTGCTGTTGTTGGTGGCCATCAGGTCAAAGAGGTCAGCGGAAGGTGGTTGAGCGGATGTGGCCACGGGGGCGGCCGGAGCAGGTACGTCACTGAACAGGTCTGGGATGACAGATTGAGCAGTGGCAGCAGGAGGACTGGTGGAGGAGAAGGCGTTCCAGTCACCAAACTCACCGTTACCAGTAGACAGCGAACCTGAGGAGACAGTGAACCATTAAACACACACACACATAGAAACAAGTCTTCAAATGTTTGGGGTCAGTAAGATTTTTTTCTACAAAGAAATTAATACTTTTATTCAGCAAGGATGCAATAATCAGAAGTGACTTTTCAAAAGACAAAAAAAAAAAAAAAAAAAAAGCTTTTCTCTGAACTTTCTAACCAAAGAATTAAAAGAAAAACGATTTAAGCTAAAATATTAGGAAGCACCCACTTTCAACTGTGATTATAAAGAAATGTTTCTTGAACAACAAATCAGAATGATTTATGTACGATCCTGTGACACTGAAGACTACTGCAAATTCATTACATTACATTTTAAAATATTGTAAAATAGAAAAGTTATTTTAAATTGTAATATAATCTATTTTATATATATTTTTTAATAAATGAAGCCGTGTGTGTATATATGTTTTACATACACAGTGTACACACACACACACACACACACACACATATTTATGTAAAACATATACATTTATACAGGGAGTGCAGAATTATTAGGCACGTTGATTTTCGGATCATATTTTTTTTCCAGGCACATTTGACCAATTCCAAACCACAGTAATCCTAATAACTACTATTGATTTAGTATTTAATAATGTATAAGTGATATATAATTGTTCATGAAGGCTGGAAATGAAAATCACCTTATATTCAGGTGTGCAGAATTATTAGGCATGTTTTCTTTTACAGATAAATTGAGCCAAAAAAGAGATTTAACTCAGACTGAAAAGTCAAAAAGTATTAAATGCCCATGAGAAGGATGCAATACTAATGCAATACTAGACATTGCAGTTAAGGCGTGACCATTGGACAGTGAAATGCTCGTTGGGTCAGCAGGATCTGACAAAAACATGTGGCGGAGAAAAGACACCTGTTAACTGCAAAAGAATTAAGAATTAAGGTGAAGAATTAAGGGTGAAACCATCAGGAACCCTTTAGTCTCCAGCGCCACCATTTTCCAAAGCTGCAACCTACCTGGAGTCTCCAGAAGTGCAAGGTGTCAGGATCTCAGAGACTTCAGTTAGGTAAAGAATCCTAAAAAATGACCCCCAATAGATAAGAATCACAAGCTGAAGTGTTGTAAAATACATGAAGAAGGTTTTTTTATAGGCTTTATGGACAGATAGGTTGAGAGTGACTCTTGAAGGACCAGCACCACATCCTCTAGTACCACTGTTTGAAGAATTCATCTTCCAGAATCTGGCAGTACGTTTTGGGAGTTCATTTTTAGTCCATCTCTGCAAAACAGACTTCAGGATGGACTAAAATGAACTCCCAAAACGTACTGCCAGATTCTGCCTTTAAAACTGCCTTTAAAAAAGCAGGCTTCATGTATTTTACAACACTTCAGCTTATGATTCTTATCTAGTGGGGGTAATTTTTTAGGATTCTTTACCTAACTGAAGTCTCTGAGATCCTGACACCTTGCACTTCTGGAGACTCCAGGTAGGTTGCAGCTTTGGAAAATGGTGGCGCTGGAGACTAAAGGGTTCCTGATGGTTTCACCCTTAATTCTTCACCTTAATTCTTAATTCTTTTGCAGTTAACAGGTGTCTTTTCTTCACCACCTGTTTTTGTCAGATCCTGCTGACCCAACGAGCATTTCACTGTCCAATGGTCATGCCTTAACTGCAATGTCTAGTATTGCATTAGTATTGCATCCTTCTCATGGGCATTTAATACTTTTTGACTTTTCAGTCTGAGTTAAATCTCTTTTTTGGCTCAATTTATCTGTAAAAGAAAACATGCCTAATAATTCTGCACACCTGAATATAAGGTGATTTTCATTTCCAGCCTTCATGAACAATTATATATCACTTATACATTATTAAATACTAAATCAATAGTAGTTATTAGGATTACTGTGGTTTGGAATTGGTCAAATGTGCCTGGAAAAAAAATATGATCCGAAAATCAACGTGCCTAATAATTCTGCACTCCCTGTATATATATATATATAACACACATATATATATATATATATATATATATATATATATTATATTATACATATGTGTTTTACATATATACTGTATATATGTATTTTAATTAGTTAAAATTATAAAATGCCACTAAAATTCAATATATGAGGGCAAATGGGTTGTTGTCTTATATTTATATCATATCATATAGTTTAGCAATATCACACAAACAAGAGTGCTGTTTTCCCGGCCCATATATGCAGGACTGCAAATGTGATATCGATTTTATACAACAGTCCAATAAACAAGTTAATATTGTGTTACATTTGAGTCACAATATTGCCTGTTTTTACTCAATTTCACCAATAAAAATAGTTCCAATCAAAGTCACAGCCGAACCATCTCCGAGCAACACTAATCAGGGTTACCAAATCAGCTGTTTGAATGAATCGTTTGAATGCCACCACCTACTGGTGATTTTGGTTTCATATTTAGAGTATAATTTAATTTTTCATTCATATTCATGCCACCTCTGAGCTGCATTAAAACTGTCTGTGTAAATATACCTAAATGCAGTGTTCTGTGTAACGCATTACAAGCAATGCGAGTTACGTAACACATTACTTTTTTTTTTTTTTTTTTACAAGTAACTAGTAAAGTAACGCAATACTTTTAAATTTCCAAAATATCCAAGTTACTTTTTCAAATAAGAAATGCAATTTACTTTGTTTTTCCATTTATTGAATGACAGCTCTCCTGTCTCCATGTTGAGATAAAACAAGTCCAGATGTGTTTTGTTCGCGTTGTTAACTCATCTCACTTGCACAAAAACAGATTCAGTATTCCTCAAGATGAATAAAAACAGTTAAATGCGAACTCAGAATATTACACAAACCTGCAATAATGAAATAATGTTAAATAACACAAATATACTTTATGCATTTAATCTCAATTTATGAGCCAATGTCTTTTCTGCTGACCTTCGATGATCCAATTCAACCACAATAATTCACAAAAACGACAACTGTTTTTATTGCTGAAGAAAGAGTGTTGAACTTTCTTCTCCTGCATCCTATTCTTCTGCGGTCCAGAACCGCAGCACTTTTAATAGAACAAACAAGCAAGCCCAGCCCAGATTAGAAAAAGTACCGCAAAATTGACAAAGCATCACTTTCCATAAAAGGTAAGTAAATAATGCAATTAGTTACTTTTTTAGGGAGTAACCCAATATTGTAATCCATTATTTTCTATTTTAAGTAACTGGGAAAACCGTAGTCATCTTGAATTGAATTAAACTGTTCCTGCCATTTGAAATCATATCAGAACAGAACACCATATTTATGCTCACATAAACGTTTATTATTGATTTGTGTTAATTCTCCTACTTGCATGGTTATTGGTTCACTGTTGTGTGGCATGAGACTTATAACTGGATCCTCACACATGCACACACTGCTCTTAAGGAGTGAGTCTCTGTCAGGGGAGATGGGGCATGGATGATGGGAGCTGACGTGTGTCTGTGCTCATAATACTCAGCAGGTAGCTGCTCCATCTGGACCCCTCAGTCATTCATCAATATTTCACTGCGTCGTGTGTTGCTACTCCAATCATATTTCAGACAAGCCAACAGAATTGTCATTCTACTGCCCACCAGCAAAGTGCCACTCGCTCTGCATTGAGGCGAGGCCCAGAGAGGGAAGAGAATGATGGGAAAAGTCAACCCAAGCCCACCTATCTCTCTCTCTCTCTGTAAAGTGGGACACGTTGATCTGCTATAATAACTTGCTAAATGCTCAAATTGTGCGGATATTAGATTCAAAATCTTTTTATCTAAGCACACCTGTACCTGTGACTGGTTTGAGTGTTCAGATTACGCAGTTTTTTTCCATGAAAACTTGACATTAACAGATCATCTATTGTCATCAGATGAGGCCAAAAGATCATTTTGGTCCCCGTGCAGGTGTGCATGTGATCTTATACGATGTGCAGTTGGATCAAAAATACCAGCAGGTGAGGAAAAGTCGGCAAAGCCACCAATGAGATCTGAGCTTCCAACTGTAAACAATCAAGGTGACGCATAGTCTATAGAAAGCAATTATATACAATATTAGTGAGAACAAAAACAGAATACCTACACTCCCGTTTCAAAAGTTGGGGGTCAGCAAGATTTATTAAATGTTTTTGAAAGATGTTATTTGATTTTAAAAAATACAGTAAAAACTGCACTAGTGATTTTTTTTGTTTGTTTTAATTAGGGCAGTTTAAATTAATGCGTTAACGCAAGCAATACATTTTTTCAGTTTAGCGTGTTCATATTTAACGCAGCATCCATTTTTTCCATCATCCTTTGGCTAGCGTTACATTATATAAATCACACTCTTATTCATGCAAATGCATTTAAAGCATTCAAACGCGATAAGACACAAAAGAGAATTCAGTGCGGTACTGGCGCGCATCTGTAAATCTCCTGTCTGTGCGAAACACACTCGTGCGCACAGAAAGCTGCTTCAGACAGCGATTGAACCAAGGCTGCCGCACTCGTGTTAACCCCTAGGAGTCTGAGCTGTTTTGGGGCCCTTTAGAAGTTGACATGCTCTTACATGTGTGCTTTTTTCAGTTGCTTATAAACATATTACTGGCAAATTCCTGATCACGGTCTTCAGCACAAACTGGGCTACCATAATATGTGAGCAACATGTATGTACATGCTTGTATTTTTGAGAGAAAAATGTTCATGCATGATTTTTGAAAAAACAAAAATTGCTTTAAAATGAAGGCCTCAAAACATACAATAGATATGTGTCCACAAGACTTTTGAATAATGGGTGTTGTTGCCAAGAGTTTTTGCTTCAAACTGATGTGAGAATCATTGAGCCTACTCATTCACATAAAACAATACACTGATTTAAAATGTGTAAGACAGTTTTTCTTCACAAAGCCAGTATGCGAGGAGGCGTGATAGCTGATGAATAATGATGGTTATCACCTGAGAGGTCAAAAGAACATACTAGCTTGCATAATGAGCTGCATAATGAATGAGCTTCATACCTGACTGAGAGCAAAAAAATGCTCTTCTTATTTACAGGGTATCTGCAGGTTTCACCAAGTCAAATTTAAGACTTTTTAAGACCTTTTTAAGACCATTATGAATTAAATTTAAGACCTATATAACGCAATAAAAAAAAAACGTACAATAGGAAATGCAGAATCACAAAATGACTTGCAAAGCAAATTCATTTATTAAAATTGAACAAAGTATTAGTAAACTTGCGCTTCCTCATAGCTCAATCCCATCAGGATTAATATACAAACACACTAGCAGTCAAAAGTTTGACAACGGTAAGACTTTTTAATGTTTTTACAGAAGTCTCTTCTGCTCACCAATGCTGCATTTATGTTATTAAAAATACAAAAAATCTGTAATATTGTGACAGTTCTGTTGTGACTTTTCTCTATGTGAATATATAATAAAGTGTCATTTATTCATGTGATCAAAGCTGAATTTATCATCATTACTCCAGTCTTCAGTGTCACACGACCCTTTACTAATCATTCTCATATGAGGATTTGATGATCAACAAACATTTATGATTATTATCAGTGTTGAAAACAGTTGTGTAAAACTTTTTTTTGGGTTCTTTGATGAATAGAAAGTTCTAAATAACAGCATTTATCTGAAATAGAAAGTAAAAAAAAAGGTTTTTGAAGGACTATGTGACTCTAAAGTCTGGAGTAATGATGCTAAAAATTCAGCTTTGAATCACAGAAATAAACTGCATATTCAAATATAAAAAAAAAAGAGTGAGAGTGTGAGTGTGTGTGTGTCTGCATATATATATATCTCTTTGATGTGTCTGTGGTACAATCCAAAAGAGCCTCGCGCCAATAACATGAAAGCTGATTGGCTGCAATATAAGATGCATGCTGGTCTCATTTGTAGTTGTAAAACAGCGAACTATAGTTGGACTAGCGAAAGAACGAACTACAACACACACACACACACACACACACACACACACACACACTAAAGCGCTGCCGGAGCATTTCAATGAGCAAGAGGTAGCGTTACATGGACGTAGGAAAATTAAGACCCGTTTAAAATTATTTAAGACCTAGAACTCAATACTTCAGCGAATTTAAGACTTTTTAAGGCCTAAAATTTTGATTTTGAAATGTAAAGACATTTAAGACTTTTTAAGATCCCGCGGGTACCCTGTATTTAGTTGAAATTGAACTTATCTAGTAAATGCATCTTGATTTAATAATGTTTAAATATTTAGACTAGAAACAAGACAAATTACTAAGAAGAGCATTTAAAAAAAAAAAAAGTACTATTTTTTATGTTTTTGAAAGTAGTTTCATGCTAAAAAAATAAATAATAAATGATTAAAATTAAGATACAATTTATACAAAACGAAATGCACTTTAAAGAAAGCAATTCACTTTCTACAAAACAAAAAAATTTACTTTCTACAAAACCAAACTCCAGAATCAATCATCGCCGGCGCGACCACTGACTCGAGGGGGTTAAAAACTACGCGCCTCGAACGATCGCCCCCAGGTGGTTGGTCCCAGTATAGCTCATAACCCCGCCCCTCCGTGTATTCTAATGGACGCGAGATAAACTAAACAATCAAATTACACTTCATATAATTTAATTGACACATTGGTTTCTGTCATTTTATGCAGTTTTTTAAATAAGTTTGTTTTTAGTTAGTTATTTGATGCTATAAAAACGGGGGGTGTGATGTCATGATTGACAGTGGAGATTGACGGCTTCTCAGAGTGAAGTTGTCACTGAGGCACTAACCGACTCTTTTCGGGATTTTTATTTCACACCGACAATGATTTGTTCTGCATCTGCGAGAGTGTGGGGGGGCTTTTGATATCGCGGCTCTACTTTCTGCTCTCTACTGTGCAGACTCTGTCCCAAATCTGCGCAAGATGCCAGCGCCATATTTGGACCTCCGGAGGCTTCACTTTTCTTCAGCGGAAGAGAATGAATTCGCATCGCCCATATTTTTTTTACGGTTTATGGTTTGAAAGGACAAAAACACAATTATGCCAAAATAGGGCTGGGCCGATAAACGATATCACATCGAATCGCGATTTTACCATGGTAGTGAAGAGCTATATGCATGGTTTTAACTGTGGTTATCATAATCTAAATGTATGATACTATGGAAGACCAATGGTTAATTTTAACCCTCTCGAGTCGGCCGTCGCGCCGGCGTGATTGGCTTGCTTTTTTTCTTATCAGTGCCAAAGAGACTCAAATAACTCTGTCGTTTTTTTATCATTCAGGCAAGTGTTATACATCATTATAATCTGTTATGTTTCTATTTTTTTTGTGTACAGTCACAATAAAAACAAATTGTTGTGCTTTTTGCAAAATAAAGAAATCAAACATGATGCGCAATCTGCAGCCTCTCTGTCAAAGACGTTCATTCAGATAGTCTTCAGAAAATGACCTCTAGCTTAGTGAATAATTGTCTCACAAACATGAGACATATGTCTAAAGAAACGCTGAAATCGCGCTGAAGCTTTCTTTGTTTAAATAAGCTCAAAATTACTGTCAGATGTAAGTAATTACCTTGACAAACTATACATCATTTAAAAGATCTACGACTCAAGCTTCCATTTTTGAACTAACTAACTAACTAGCTAACTAACTAACTAACTAACTAACTAACTAACTAACTAACTAACTAACTAACTAACTAACTAACTAACTAACTAACTAACTAACTAACTAACTAACTAACTAACTTCACAAAATCAAAAAAATGTTTTGCAGCGTAGTCAAATCTTTTGATGATTTAAAATATAATAGGCCTTTGTTGACTAAATTCCAAATAAAATAATATATTTCCTTTGCTCTGTTGCTCTCTTTCACAGGCCTACCTGAAGCTCATTCATTATGCAGCTCATTAATGCGGGCTATTAGGTCCTTTGTTATCTCAGGTGCCATCTCATCATTATTCATTAGATATCACGCCTCCTCGCATATTGGCTTCGTGAAGAGAAACTGTCTTACACATTTTAAATCAGTGTATAGTTTTATGTGAATGAGTAGGCTCAATGATTCTCACATCAGAATAAAGAAAAAACTCTATGGAAATACAAGATGGAGTCAAAAGTCTTGTGAAAAGTTTTTTGTTTTTTCAAAAACCGTCCATAAAAATTCTTCTCTCAAAAATACAAGCATGTACATACATGTTGCTCACATATTATGGTGGCCCAGTTTGTGCTGAATACAGTGTAATTACACTTTTGCCATTAATGTGATTATAAGCAACTGAAAAAAACAAATGTAAGAGCATGTCAAAACGTCTAAAGGGCCCCAAAAGAGCGGAGACTCCAGAGGGTTAATAAAACTCCGAATATTTAAATTTTACCATATAAAAATGAGGTGGTCACAATTTTGTACAGTTGTTGGTGTTTTTGTTAATGAACATACATTTACATCTGCACCCTCCTAACTCAAGCTACAACTACTGTCAACTCACTGTCAAATGTGCATTTCTAAGACAAAACATGTAATATTATTAATATTGCAGCCTGCATTGCAAACTGTGCCGGAGATATATGCCAAAGTCAGGCAATACAAACCTGTTTCATGACTAGAAACAATATCACCTGTTAGAACATGCAGAAACTACTAAATAATTTCTTCTATTAAGATGTTTAATTTGTTAAGGAAAAATGACTGGAAAAGTGTAAGAAATTGAAAAACGTGAAATGTTTGTCATGTTCTGACAATAAAGAGTAGTTTAAAACCACAATTAACAGTCTGGTTTTTACAACTTTCACTTAAATTTGAAATATATAAATATTTGACATTTATTGGAATAATTATCGATATTGACTGATATGATTTTTTTTTATCGAGATCACTTTTTGGCCATATTGCCCAGCCCTATGCCAAAATGCCCATTTTGTCGAGCCTCCTCACAAGCACAGTCTTAAATTAGTTTAATTAAGTCTTAAATGAACATAAAGAGTTGTGAGAAAATGGGATGAGTGTCAGATCCGCATCATGTGCATCAGGTCTTAAAGTGACAGCAGCCTAATAAACCTACTGCTGTCTGTAATTAAGGATAATTAAAGAACAGAAGAAAATCACTCACTGCTCTTGACTGAATAACTTTTGTAGGATTTAACTTTTGTAACTTTTGATAAGGATTAATCTATATTTGATTTACGCAGTGAAGTCTGAAGTGTTTGATAACTAAGATTTTTCAGGTAGGTCAGGTAGAAAACGGATACAGAAATTAAATAAAGCACAGTTTACACGGTTACATGGGTAAAAACAACAGAAACAATAACTTTTTGCCCATTTTGCCAGAATAAGTACAAATCTGAACTGGTCTGACGGGGCCAATAGAAATAATTGAGCCCTGATATGAAGTGCACAGGTAAATGTGACACTTATTATAATGTTTTATGTGAAGTTTATGTGGTTTATATTATATTTTTTAAATCCTAATATGTTAAAATTGATAGCTTTAAATTCTACTGTAGCCTTCATTCTTTCTTGTTGATGTGTTTCGGGCAACAAGTTCATACGCTCAATGGATTTTAGCGGTAACTTATATTGTTCTGCCCATTGCTGTCACATCGTTTCGTTTTTTGTGCTGCCAATAATCTAAGACATTTCTTACATTAAATGATTTGTTAAACACATTCGAATTAATTATAAATAAAACGTAATATAATGTGGTAACCTCCTACCGTAATGCTTGAACATCTCAACACTAAATTAAAGGCCTGTCTCTTATAGACGCCTGTTTCAAATACAAGCCGGTGCAGTTCGGCGATTTGGGTAAATAGAAGCCCGGGCTATTATTTGAAGTTTTACGGTATGATTAATTACAGAAAAATGTGTGATTAATTAGTCAAACATTTTAATATAATTGTTTTAATATATTTAAAAAAAAATGTATTCTTGTGATGCAAAGCTACATTTTCAGCATCACTACTCCACTCTTCAGTGTCACATGATCCTTCAGAAATCATTCTAATATTCTGATTTGTTGCTCAAGAAAGATTTCTTATTATTAGCAATGTTGAAAACGGTTGTGCTGCTTATTGTTTTTGTGTGAACCAGGAATTTTTTTTCATGATTTATATATATTTTTTACGTAGAATAAGAGTATATGGGGTAGAAGAGAAAGTAATGTATCCGTTTTATCAGGCTGTAATTGAAAGTGTAATACACTATGGATATACTGTATGGTTTGGTAACAGTACAGTTCCGTCCAAAGCTAAAGTTGCTCGCCTGGTAAAGATGGCTATGAGAATTATGGGAAAAAGGGAATATCAATCATTGGAGTATTCATACGAGCAGTCGGTCATCAGGGAAGCGACCAAGATTGTATCTGATTCTTCGCATAATTTAAATTCAGAATACGAGTTGCTGCCTTCTGGCAGACGATACAGGTTGCCTATGTGCAAATACAATCTTTTTAAGAAATCCTTTGTAGCAATGTCGATTAGACTTTTAAATAAGTAGTATGTATTTATATACTTTTTTTTTTTTGTATGTATATGGTTTGTGTGTAGTATGTCTTTGACTCTGGTGCCCACATACACATACATTGATCAAAGACAAATTTCCCCATTGGGGGTCATTGCATTGAATTGAATTGAATGATTCTTTGAAGAAGAGAGTTCAAAAGGACAGCATTTGTTTTAAGATTATTTCTGTTACATTATAAATGTCTTTACTGTCACTATTCATCAATTCAGAGTATCTGAAAGGTATCAGTGATTCCAATTTTAAAATAAATAAATAATATTTTTGAAAAGGTCTTGAAAATGGTAAGACCTCCACATCACTTCCATCGTCTTCAATGCAAACGAACTAAATCACCCTGCTCAACAGAGATATACTGTAAAAATAAAGAATGGATTTTTTAAAGAACAACATAAAAAATATATATATATTTTGTTATATTTAATACTGGACTGAATATATATAATACATTTTTTTATATATTTGGGGATACAAATAATAATTAAGGCTTTATTTTTACATTAAGGAACTAATGAATCCTTGCTGAATAAAAGTCATATTTTTTAATGCAAAATATATTCTTCACGATAGAAAAGAAATCTCAGATTTATATCAAAATAAAGAACTCTGTTTTTTCTATCATCATGACCATGCAAAATAGTAACAACCGGTCTGGATGTGTGACAAACTTAGATGCACAGGCAAACACACGCGTCCATTCACATTCAAGACAGTTAGGTTGTCACAACCTGGTTGCAAAAGCTCGTGACCTCCTGACTGATGCCAACGGACACAGCACAGCTGTTGGGCTGGTGACAGGATACGGAGGGACAGCAGCATCTGTGCACCCATCTCCTATTCGTTCTTTCTCTCCCACACACACACAACTCACACCCATCTGGGGCACTTAGATGCATCTCACTGCATCTCTGAAGAACTTCTTCCATGAGTATGGCTACGTCAACTTTTTGGAAAAAAAATTCTCTTTGAGATTTAAGTCTCTGTATGGAGGAAATTGGGCTTCAAAACAATGACCAAGCAGTAAAAGTATATGCTCCAAACACACGGTACAAACAGAGGCACAGGCAATAGTAATAGTGAAGCTTATAGAAAAAAACATTTTAAGTGTGAAAAATTACCTGAAGACACTGGTTGGCCAGAGCCAGAGTCCACCATCAACAGGTCTGCAAGCCCTATGCTGGATGACCGACTCACTGATGCCTGAAAGGAAATGAAAGAATGCCATATTTCACTTCAACCACATGAAGGCAGCACAGGATTCCTTTTGCAACCATAACCAGTATCACAGAGAGGACTCTATAGGTGCATTCATGTGTTTTTGTTTAGACTTTTGTTTAGAGTTATTATTATTATAGCCAATACAAATAAATATTTACTAAATAAGATGGCCATGATAACACCAATATATAACAAAAAAAATTCAATTTCAATCATTTGAACATTTAGGAAGTTATTACAGCAATTCTTTATAATTATTATTATTAATAATTATTATTGCTAATGCAAATAAAGTTATAACAGCAATATAATATAAATAATTCAACCTTAGGGAAAAGATACAGTCTTAAAATTATAGAAATTAAATGAATGCTTATTTCACAATATTTGAAGATTATTATTATTATTATTATTATTATGGCCAATAAAAATAAATATTTACTAAATAAGATGGCCATGATAACACCAATATATTACAAAAAAATTCAATTTCACTCATTTGAACATTTAGGAAGTTATTACAGCAATTCTTTATAGTTATTATAATTATTATAATTATTATTATTAATATTATTATTGCTAATGCAAATAAAGTTATAACAGCAATATAATATCAATAATTCAACCTATGTGAAAAGATGCATGCTTAAAATGATGGAAATTAAATTAATGACTATTTCACAATATTTGAACATTATTATTATTATGGCCAATAAAAATAAATATTTATAAAATAAGATGGCCAAAATAAATAAAAAATAAATAAATCTCTCTTTGAGCATTTAGAAAGTTATTAAAGCGATTATTATTATTATTATTGTTGTTAATGCAAATAAAGTTAATAACAGCAATATAATATAAATTATTCAACCTTAGGGAAAAGATACAGTCTTAAAATGATAGAAATTAAATTAATGTTTATAAATTATTTTATAAATAATTTATAAACTATTTATAAAATAAGATTCCCAATGGCCAATATAACACCAACAAACTACAAATAATTTAATACATTTAAATAATTTCTCTTATTTGAACATTTAGGAAATTATTACAGCAATTTTTCATTATTATTATTATTGCTACTGCAAGTAAATATTTTTAAAAGTCAATAACAGCAATATATTATAAATAATTCAACATATAGGAAATTATACATGTTTAAAATTATGGAAAATAAATGAATGTTTATTTCACAATATTTAAACTATTATTATTATTAATGAGAAGAAGAAATGGTTAAAGACCCCCTGCAGTCAATCATTTTATCCCTTAAAACTCATCTTTGATAGTCCATGGATCCATGAAAATGCAAATTAGTCGCCACCTCCACTCAATTACACAAACTCAGAATACCTGATCTATTCGGTCAACTTCACTGTAGTAAACTAAACGCTACACAATGGCAAGTGGAAATACTAGTTTAATTCAGCCATATATGTTTGAAGTAGAACCAGAAACTTGATTCAGAAGAAGAAGCAGCGTAAGAGTGAATTATACAGGGTCATCTACAAGTCGATGTCTCAAAATGGTAATGCATTTGACATTTCATAAAATATTTCTATGTCGGACACAATGTTAATTGATATGATTAGCCTTTTGCTTGACTACGTATCAAACAGCTAATAATGTGTTGCTAACGTTACACAAACCATGCTTCCGTTTCGCCATCTCAGGAGTCAGACAGCTGCCTTCTAACAATCAGTATCCTTAGAAACGCTTTGAACATCATAGAACGTCAGTGGAGAAAGACATATAGTTCATCAACATCGTAATACACATCATATACACTGAGTACATAATTCACCCACTATACTGCTATATGTACCCGATTTTTCCTATGCCTCCTACGCTTCTGACGCTGCCTCATAAAACTTAGTTCCAGTGACTACACATTGTCATGTTGTAAGACATCAATGGAACCTTCATGTTGATGTTGCTATTTTATGTAGGACTACCAACACATCAACACCACACAAACCAATACAGATATCTCGGAAAGGAGCACAATCTAAACAGTGTGGACAGTCAGTCTTTTTAGATCAGATTCCAATCTCATACAAAATAATTGGATTTGTATTGACAGTGTGAATGTAGCCTTAGATTGTGGAATTGGCTATTTTAAAACGGCTTTAAACAACTTAAAGATTTTAGCACCAGAACCTTCCGTTTCATTATGTATCATTTACAGAAGGATGAATTTGGAAGGCAGTATTTTACCTGGTTGTTGTCAGCATCGGGACTGCTTTTGCCGCCGGTGTAATGAGCAGCTGCGCCCAGGTCGACGGTTTTGGACGGGACTCCGCTGCGTTTGCGTGTGGAGGTGGTAGTGGTGGTGGAGGTGATTGAATCGGTGTTCTCGGTGATCTGGACGCTCTTTGTTGTTACAGTGTCTTCATCATCCTTGAACTCCGACTTTGCAGGGCGACCGTTCCGTGAAACTCTGTCTTCCTCATTGTCACTGCAGGAAGACGCAACAGTAAGACAAAAGACGAAGAAAGTAGCAAGTCAAAATGTATACTACGGGGCAGAACTGAAGGTGGTATTCAATTTACATTTTTCAAAAGTACATTTCAAAGCATTAAAATCAGCATGAAATGAAAATTCACCATTTTCTAAATGCATGTTAATGATCTTAATGTGAACAATTCACTTTGTAATTCTTAATCAAAATGTCATCACTTGATCCAGACATCTCTCAGGTGATGTACGCCAAGTCCTCCTAGCCCCGCCCCTTTCTTACAATTGACTGCAAGCTCACATTCAGATGATCTGACTTATCCAATCAACAAACGATGATAGAACCAAGTCTCCATCCTAAATTGTGTCTTTTTTTGATAATCAGTTTTTTACACTCAGTGCATCAATCAGCCTTTGCCGCCCATGACCCTGTCGCCGGTTCACCATTGTTCCTTCTAGGGGTGTAACGGATCGCAGTTGATCCGTGATCCGTACGGATCACGACCCACGGTTCGGCACGCACGTGACCCGTGGATTTATTGTGCATTTTTTTAAACTTGTGGACAGGGATGTCGTTAGGCCTATTTTAGGGGGGCTGAAGCTACCCCAAAATGTTCCTAAGCCCCCCTAAATGATAATAAGAACAACAATAACAATTTGATTTATCAATAACCGTATCCTCATTCATATTTAGACGCAACAAATGATATATATATCCAGCTACAAAAAAATGTCGAAAAGTCGGAAGTTGGACAGAAGTACAAAGAGTCGTTGTGCTATCAAGATGATGCACTGTCTTGTTGCATTGGTGTGAACTGTGGCAGCTTTCAGAGCATTTCAGACCGGAGCGCTACTGCAAATAACTGGAGGATTCATCTCGTCTCGTCGTTACCAAGGTTATAATCGTTAACGAAAACGAACGAGAAAACGAAAACTAGGTAGGTATTACGATATAATTAAGCAATACAAATGTGTGTTTGGCAAAACTAAACTAAAATACAATTATACATTAAATGTCCTTAGTTTTTGTCTTTATCAATGTCTTTCATAGAGCAAATAACGTTCAGCTGCATTTCCTTTCCCTGCGTCTCTCACTCTCTCTCTCACATACACGTGCGCCACACACACACACACACACACACACACACACACACACACACAGCCCCTCCCCCCGTCTCCAAGAGAACAAGTGTTCGACGTTGTTGAAAGCAAGTTCGCGAAAGGTTGGTATCTCGTGGACACCTTTACACAATCACACATTGAAAAGTGGTATACAAATATTTTTAATTCTGAAAATAATTTTGTCAGTGTGTTAATGTCGACCCTAGAAGCGATTGCTACTTTAGAAAGTTAACTAGTCGCAAGTTTGAGGTAAAATGCACTTGGGTTGACGATGTCAAAACACTATGATTCAAATATTAAATAATGTTATGTCATTTGTTTATTCTGAATGTTTGCTGCTTAAGTCCAGATGAGTTGGCTATTGTTTAGGGTAAATTTAGTAGGCCTATAGGGTGTGAAAATTGTACAGCTGTGGTATTTGTACAGGTTTAGCTGTATATTTGTATTTTAGCTAAAAAATGGGCTGCGTAATATTCTCGCGCATGCGTCTGTTGTGCAGTGAATGTCACGCGTGATTCGCGCGAGTAAACTCAAAATGTACACGCGTCCACCTTCGCGCGAATCGCGTCCGGTGTGAACGCCACATAACAGTATGTAGGCACTGTGGCTGGCACGAGAAAGCCGTATGAAAGTGGCGCATACATCGAGCATGGCACCTGCTGACGCGTAGCCATACAGCTGTGCTGCGATCGTTTCCGCACAGAGTCTATTTTTTGATGTGCTGGCGCTGAATTAAAGTGACAGCGCATCCGCATTAAAACAAACATGTATCGATGCGAAAATCTATTAATTCCACCACAGATGCATATAATGTAAAGTCCACTCGGTTTCAAAGTCATCACATGGCTTTTTGCCTCGAGTAAAGCAAGGAAAACGGCCTTTAAGTAAACAAAGAGAAATAATGGAGAGCACCTGTCCTTTCTTGGAGGTGGAAAAACATAGTTCTTTATGACCTGCAGGATTTCTTGTCATAATGTTACACCTGTTTCATAGCTTTTTACTCTATAGCTTTCAATTCTATGGACTGAAAAATTTAGTAAATGTACCTTATACGGTCTGGCGAGTCATCTCTCTCCTTCTTGCGGAATTTGTTGATGGTGTCATCAATGGTGCTTCCAATTTTGTCACTTATCTCCCCAAATTTTTCACTGAATGGGAAGCTGCTCTTGTTTTTGTCCCAGTCCTCTTCCCATTTACTTTTGGATTCGGGGTCAAATTGCTCTCCAGCTGAGAATGTTGATACAGAATTAGTTAGGTGCTGAATTTATTTAAGATATTTAATGATAGGAATCTTAAGATAGGAATTCACAGAGAATATACTTTGGAAGATAGCCATTTATTGCCTGTTTTCAAAGGACAATAAAAGCACAGCATTAACTGCAGCAGGTAAATAGTGCTGACATTCATGAATGAGGTGCAAAACCCCTGAAATACACGCATTTCCAATTTAGAAAAGTATGGAAAATACACCTGACTAAAAATCAAGCTGTACCCCCTCTGACCCTGTGCTATTTTTATCTTTCGTAACCAAAAACAAACCCATCATTAGAATGCCATCAATAATTGGAAATTTGAACCTGTAGTACAGCTATTAAAGGGAGAGATCTGAGCGGCAAATCAAAGCAGAAACCAGGCACAATCTTTTGACATTGCAGTAACATCACTAATGACATGACAAGGGACATGGCGCCTTGACTTGATTAGACGGCTCTAAGAGAAAACATGTAATACAAAAAGCAGATATCTGATTATTTCTTCTAACCTGATCATAAACATCCCCAAATGATGAAATGAGCAAAGTTGAAAAAGTGATAGCCCTGACATCAAAACAGCTCTAATCAAAAGATCAGTTGTGGGAAGAAGGGAATCCAGGGGGAATTTTTCCACACCATGCGAGAAAACTTCAGAGGGCCTAAAACAAATCCCTGTGGGATGCCTACAGTAGAGAGACAAAGCAGCTCACTTTTGGGGTCAATCACAGTTTCAACAGATAAAAATAATGCCTCAAAATGACCTGGGACCAAAGGAATTTCATGCTTTATTTGATCAACTAACCTAACCCCACTGGACCAAAAAAAAAATAGAGAAAAAAATGTCTATCTTGTGAACTCTTGCTAAAAGCACCAGCAACTTGAAGTCTTTTTTTGTGAACATCAAAATTGTATATGACGCATGTATTAGCTTTACTTTCTAGGAAATGTTTGCAGAACGTTAGTATACTGATATTATGTCAGAGGAGATTATCTTGGCATGCGTTTTAGGGTTGGGTATCGTTTGAATTTTAACCATTCCAATTACGATCCTGCTTATCGATTCTGATTCTAATCGATTCCTAATATTAATGTTATTATAGGCCCCGTCTACCCAAAGCCAGAGCTTTACCTATCCAATCTTTTTTTTTCCTCATTTCAAGAAATATCTGCGTACACACGAGAGCACTGAAACCGACTCAAAGCGATATAGTATATATGCCAGGCCAGTATGTGGCGCTGCCACAGAAACGCACAAAAAACGGAGAAGAAGAATTGTGGCTAGAAGGGGTACAGCAATGGTAGGAAGTGAGGCAAAATCTCACAATAAAATGAAAATAAATAAATTTGCTACTTACCAGATGTGTATTATTAACGCCTACACCCACCCCAACCCTAAACCTACCCTTACAATAATGCAAATACAGTAATTCAATTACGCAATATCGATCGCATGCCCAGTGCCCGTAGTTGTATCCCTTTCTAGTCTTTCCCGTGTGGGACGTGGTGTGATGACATCCTCATTTCACAAAATATACGGATTGGCTGTACACACACTAAGAGGCAAGGGTGTCGTTTTCAGATTTATCCACTCTGGGACCCGGTTTCAAAAAATATTGGTTTCATGCTCCCAAAATCTGTGTGGACAAAACGCAGATACGGTACAAATATTTTATGTATACAGCTAAACGAGTCTCCGTGTGGATGGGGCCATAGAGATGGCAGCAGGAATATTAGGCTGCTATCATGTATGATGTGTACATGTTGTATTGTAATAATGGAAAAGCCAGTTGAGTTCAACAGCTCAGGCGGCCGAATTCTCCACTGAATGTGTATTCACCCAATTCCGTAGGAAAACCGCAGACTTGGCAACACTGGATCTGAATCAGAAACCGTTGGGGTGTTGTCAGTCTACCCTCGTACTCCTCCACTCCACTCCGCAACTCAACACACCCACTTTTATAGCATTTTTGTGCTACTGTGGTGAGAACTGACTGCTGCTGAAACAGGGGGTTTCATGACCATTTAAAATCACATTAAAATCAGTTTTTGTGTGTGCACGCTTTGGATGTCTTCTTGCACTTGAATGCACACACAAGAAATGATCATGTTTCTCATCAAATCACTGGTTCTTGGAAAATTGGAAACGGTTCTGAAATGGAACTGGTTCTCGATACCCATCCCTAATGCATTTGCACCATGTATACTAGCGTTGTTGTCAGATTATTCATTCACAATGATGCAAGCATCAGCTTTTTGCCCATTTCCTCAGTGATGCCTCAAATAACATTTATTAAGTTTTTAGACACAAGTTTGGGGCACATCAAACTGTTTGTTCAACCAGCGGCAGACAGCAAGAATATTTCTCGAAAACCTTTTAATAAACAGTCTTCATATTGGCGGTTCCATTTAGGGGCATTAGTGGTTGTAGAAATTATGCACTTTCAAATTTAGCTACACTCAAATTTGCTACATTTGATCACTTACAGTTACTTTGTTTGAAGCCTCCCATGCTGTCAGAAGATACTCCGATGTACTTGTCTTTATTCTTCTTAGCCTTCTTCCTCTCCTCGCGTAACCGGTCATCATCCTGAACAAACTCGACCATTTCTTTCACCTTCTGCCGTACATTAATGCCCTGGTCCTTCCCATTCTCATCTAGCAAAACAGAAAAGAGCATGTCACATGGAACGGTTTGTTTTTGCAAACCTCCATTAGATACAGTAAGAAAGAAATGTTGATAAGAACCAAATGTCAGAACGTGACCCCACGCAAAAAAAGTTTAGTAGTTGAAATATCATTAAAGGGTTAGTTCACCCAAAAATGAAAATTCTGTCATTAATTACTTACCCTCATGTCGTTCGACACCCGTCAGAC
The DNA here is from genome assembly GCF_949357685.1 of Gobio gobio. Lineage (NCBI taxonomy): Eukaryota > Metazoa > Chordata > Actinopteri > Cypriniformes > Gobionidae > Gobio > Gobio gobio. The sequence goes on along the minus strand of NC_137107.1, from coordinate 19,229,532 downwards.
CTCCGTTCATCTTCGGAACAGAAATGAAGATATTTTAGTTGAAATCTGATGGCTCTGAAAGGCCTCCATTGGCTCAATGGCACGGTTCACTCTCAAGACCCTTAAAAGGTACTAAAGACGTCGTTACAAAGTCCATCTCACTACAGTGGTTCTAAAATAACTTTATGAATCGGCGACAATAGTTTTTGTGCGCAAAAAACCCCTAAATAACGACTTACATAGTGATGACGATTTCAAAACAAAGCATCATGAAGCTTCGAAGCGTTATGAATCACTGAGCCGAATGATGATTCGGATTGCGTGTCAAACCACCAAACTGCTGAAATTTGGCGATTCAAACCGCTGAATCGACTCAGTGATTCATAACGCTTTGAAGCTTCATGATGCTTTGTTTTGAAATCGTCATCACTATGCAAGTCGTTATTTAGGGGTTTTTTTGCGCACAAAAACTATTGTCGCCGATTCATAAAGTTATTTTAGAACCACTGTAGTGAGATGGACTTTGTAACGACGTCTTTAGTACCTTTTAAGGGTCTTGAGAGTGTAACGTGCCATTGAGCCAATGGAGGCCTTTCAGAGCCATCAGATTTCAACTAAAATATCTTAATTTCTGTTCCGAAGATGAACGGAGGTCTGACGGGTGTCGAACGACATGAGGGTAAGTAATTAATGACAGAATTTTCATTTTTGGGTGAACTAACCCTTTAAATAAGTAATAGTCAAGTTGTCTTTCAATGCCAGAAGAGCTGGAACACTTTGAACTTTGATATTTACTGCATGTATCTCCTACAAAATTCTTGGTAGGCTGCAAAATTATTTCTTCTTGTTTGCCTCATTAAATATGCACGGAATACAAATTCAGAAATAAAATGGTGTAAAAGCAAATCTTTTGGGTTGAATACCGAAATTAAATCAATGCTACTGATGTGCTAATGTTCATGAATAGTCTCAGTAGATGATTGAAAATGTGTGCAAAATGATGAACATTTTAAAAGAATAGCTTCTGAAAAGCCACAGATTGTTTGAAACATATTTAGAACAAGGCCGAGCTTTAAATAGCTACAAAAAAGGAAAAGAAACAGACACTAACAGCTCTGCAGGATCTGTCATTCATGTTACCTCTTTGTCATTCACTAATAAGACAAATGCAACTTAATAAAGATGTAGTGCCTTCAGAAAGAATTTAGCATTTTTTTTTTAGTTGAAAAAATGTAATAATTTTCACCTTTAATTCATTCATTTATCATTTCTCTACAATGAAATATTGACATTTCTCTTATACAAACAAGCTCTAAAGGTGTTCCTGTTGGAAAGCAAACCCCAGAGCACGAGGCTACTTCCAGCATTGCTTGACGTCTGGGATAGGGTTACCTGGGTGTTGAGCTATATTTGGGTTATGACAAACAATGCACTGTTTTCAGGCCAAAGAGCTCAAATTTAATTGCACATTACCCTCTGCAACAGCATCAACAGACCCGTTTGCTCATATATGCACATTTGCACACTGCTTGAACAAAGAATTTCACAAAGTAATTCCTTTTATGTGCCTCTATTATGCTTTTTTGAATATTACCTTTCATGTAGTGTTATATAGCGGTTTGTGAATGTAAAAGGTCTGCAAAGTTCCAAAGATCTAAGTGCATGATAAATGGAGTTATTGTCTCCCAAAAGAATGGTGAGCTCTCAGTAATTCCAGTCTTACTTCCTGCACGAACCTACGTAGCAACATCTACTTTGACCCGTCCTCAAATGCTGTAGTTGTAGCTCAGGCTTGCAAGAGTTCGGTTCGTGTTGTTGACAAGCCGAAAAGTGTTTTCTGCACCGCCAAAGGATGAGGATGAGGGCTCAAATTGATACAGTTCGTATCACTGTGTAATGTGTATACAACCGCTGAGGAAGCTTCTGGAGCTGAAATTCAGATATGGTAATGTGTGTTTTGTTTCCAACATGCGCTGTAAGTGGTAAACCAATCACAACAGACGGGGCCATCTGACCAATTAGAGCAGAGTAGGCTCCCGAACAGGAGGGGTTTAGTGAATGAATCCTTAATCGAACTGTTTCAGAAGGTTATGCTGCAATGTAAATTATGAGGAAATTAAAGTTGTTGTTTTTTTGTAAACCTATTGTAGGAGACCATTAAAACAAAATTAGGAACATATAAAAAAAGCATAATAGGGGCACTTTCACCTTTTAATCATCTCATCTATTTAAACCTACCTACAAAATGATAATTTTCCAAAGAACGCAGGTCGTAAATATGTTCTCTGGCGCTGGTGACCACCCGCTCTGACCCGTTTCTGATGAGGTACGCTAATAGCAATAAGGCCTGCACATATGGAAGAGGGAGTTATTAGGGATATTTCCAAATCAAGCAATTAAATGAGTTAAATGCAGGATTTGGGGTGTATAATTAGTAAAAAAAAAATCTAGTTTGTTTACACAATAAGAACAAATCAAAATTATTGTATGTGATCGAAAACACGTTTACAACATGTACACGCTACAGATGCAGCACAGACATTATGTTGATAACCTTAAATATTATTTTACACTCACTAAACTTGAAAAAGTTTAGCTGGACTATTTATAGTGAATCATGGGTTTTTATGAAGTGCAACCATAAATGGAACCAACATTTCTCTGTGTGAAGTGATGAATGAAGATTAGCAATAGACTGATACACTCACCTAAAGGATTATTTGGAACACCTGTTCAATTTCTCATTAATGCAATTATCTAATCAACCAATCACATGGCAGTTGCTTCAATGCATTTAGGGGTGTGGTCCTGGTCAAGACAATCTCCTGAACTCCAAACTGAATGTCAGAATGGGAAAGAAAGGTGATTTAAGCAATTTTGAGCGTGGCATGGTTGTTGGTGCCATATTTCACAATCTGCTCAGTTACTGGGATTTTCACGCACAACCATTTCTAGGGTTTACAAAGAATGGTGTGAAAAGGGAAAAACATCCAGTATGCGGCAGTCCTGTGGGCAAAAATGCCTTGTTGATGCTAGAGGTCAGAGGAGAATGGGCCGACTGATTCAAGCTGATAGAAGAGCAACTTTGACTGAAATAACCACTCGTTACAACCGAGGTATGCAGCAAAGCATTTGTGAAGCCACAACACGCACAACCTTGAGGCGGATGGGCTACAACAGCAGAAGACCCCACCGGGTATAGGCCCGCTCACGGCGCCGACATCTTGGGACCGAGTCTGCGCAGTAGCGATCTCGGGACCGGAGTTGTGCAGTAGAGAACAGGAAGTAGAGGCGCGATTATCAAAAGCCCGCCCACACTCTCGCAGATGCAGAACAATTAATTATGTTGGTGTGAAATAAACAGTTATGGAAGTGTAGAAATTAAAGCTAAAGCTCCAATCTCCTCCCAAAAATCCAGAAAAAAGTCTGTTAGTGCCTCAGTAACAAGTTCACTCAGAGAAGCCGTCAATCTCAGCTGTCAATCATGACGTCACACCCCCCGTTTTTATAGCATCAAATAACTCACTAAAACTAAACTTATTTAAAAAACGAACACTTGAAATGAAATTATTGTAATAAAAACTGCCTAAAATGACAGAAACCATCTTTAGGAAACAATTATTTGAAGTGTAATTAAATTGTTTAGTGTGTCTCGCGCCCATTCAAATACATGGAGAGGCGGGGTTTAGGAGCTATACTGGGACCGGCCACCGGGGGGCGATCGAGGCGCGAAAGCTTCAATTTCTGACTGGAGCACTACAGGCTTGGTCAAACACAGTATTAGTATGGTGTTCCTAATAATCCTTTAGGTGAGTGTATATTGGCACGTCCAGTGATTATCCAGCCGGTATTTGGATTTTTAACTATATACTAGTATACAAATGAATGTACACTTAATTTCAGTAATTGTGCCTCATTTAAAAGGTGAAAGTATGATTTAAGATAAAATATTTAAAAAAAAAAGATGAGCAGTGCACTCACCTTGTAAACTCTCCTCCAATTCTTCTTGTTGTCTTTCAGCATTCTAGTCCAAAGCATGTTCATAACTTCAGGGAACTGCTCGTACATAAATGTGGATCTGCAGCGTGAATAAGAAGGAATGCCAAGATACTAAATGAATTAAAAGTTCTTATACCTTGTATTATGTTAATTGATTAAGTATATATTAACGATCCTAGAACAGGAATTACTTCCAGCAGGAGACTCATCGGTGGAAACGGTACCATGCCAAATTGTTTCAATATAAAGCTTTCAGTGGAATCTCTACATAAAATGCAGTGGTTCTGAAACGGCCACGTTGATATGCAGAAGCAATTTTGCTTGGCTAATTAAAAGCTATTTGATCTGGCGTGTTTTTAACCTGTCAAAAGCAATATTCCTAGCAAATACGCTTGATAGTACTAAGACAGGGTTTTTGATTTTTATGTAGACTGCTTTTTCTCACTAACTTAATGGAAGACACTCAATTTCTAAGAAGAAAAAAAAACCTAGCTGAGGAGGTAATAAATCAACTTTCAGCAGAAGTCTACAACTTACACGTCTATGTCATGATGCAATGCAAATGAAATCATCAGCTATCAATGATGAGATCAATGTAATTCTGCAGTAATTGCCCTACACAATTGCCCTGTGGTAATTCAGCGAAGAGTCATTGAATGCCTGAAGACTGAGGGGAACATGTAGTCCCCCCACCACCCAGCAGACTGAGCACTTACTTGGCAATCTCACCCATGAGCTGACCCGATGGGCCCCAGGGGTCATCATTGGTGGCTTCTCGAACCTTGGACTCGATCTCGGAGTAGTTCATCACAACATTGGTGCTGGGAAACAGCGAAAAACAGAGAACCACAAATAAACACCAGACATTCACACGTCCATATATTGTTGCACATGGAGGTGTTAAAAAACTCTCAAGCCGGTCCATTTTGGTCGACTGATGTGTATTTTGGACCGATAGAAGAGAACAGGCTGCCAAGGTTTAAATGTGTTCAGATGAAGCCCGGTGTGAAAAAACTGTACAGAGAGGTCTGTTTAGCGTTAAATCTACTGAGCAATCACGTGACTAAACCATTTCGTTAACATTATCGTACATCAACCTGTCAGTCTATGGGGGAAAAAAATAGGAAAAAGCAAGATTGAATGGTGAAGTTATGCTGGCCAAAGATATATGAAAGCAACTAAATGCATACGTATCAAATATATTATAAAAATCTGCCTGGCAAAGTCTGTCTGTCATCCAAAAATACTACACTAAAACTATTTCAAACTTAATAATGCAATAGTGTGTTTAATTATCCACCATATTCCTTCCTAGAATTAACATCTGCACGGGACAAAATATTTAGCACTGCCTTTTATGCTTTACATGAATCAGAAAATAATTTGTCCTAGAATATGAAATAAATGTCATAGAAAGAATTACATTTAACTCTCATACATGTTCCAACACTAATTTTATGTTTTAAATGTTATTAATGTTTTGCAAGAGAGAACCTTATAATTCAAAGTGGAATTTTTTTTTTTTTAATTAGAATGTTCTATCTGCATTTTGCCCATTCCAAAAAAAACTATATACAAATTTGAGAGGATTTTGATATTGAACATTTAGAATACATTTAGTCTCTGTCATTTTTATGTATGAAAGAGACTTGTTCCCCATATAATTTTCCTCTATGCACACCTTGGCAATATAATCGCCATTGGCTAGTAAAGTTTATTCACACAATTAACCGCATCCAAAATAAAAGTTTGTTTACATAATATATGTGTGTGTACTGTGTGTAATTATTATGTGCATGTAAATACGTACACATGCATGTATATATTTAACTTTTTTTTTTTACATTTATATACATCTATATCGAGATCTACATCTATATTATGTATCGAGATTAATCGTTATATAACACACTCACACACACACACACACACACACACTCACACTCACACACTCACACACTCACACACTCACACACTCACACACTCACACACTCACACACTCACACACTCACACACTCACACACTCACACGTGTTTTTTTAACTGAACTTAGGACTGGTGGTGGTGCTTAAGATATTGTTGGTCATCCAATGTTTCTGTAAAAAAATGATAATAGTCATAGATAATAGTAATTATTAATAAGTACTAATTCTACTACTAATAACAATATACAACGCACTAAGGATTGATGAGCTGCTGGGTTCAGGAATATTAAATCACGTTGTCTGTGTTCAATCAAACTGATTTGCTGAAATCAAAACAGTGAAGATAATAGATGAGCACCAGCCAATGAGATTGTCGCTTGCGCATTAGTCCCGCCCACTACCGGAGAAACTGCATATCTTCTGCTTATTCTTAAAAGCTGAATAATTCCAAATGAACTTTTTGACAGGAAATTACAACAAAGATTCTGCGTGGTATTTAAGACTCTCTCTTTGTGTGCGTACATGTGTGTGAGAGAGAGAAACAGCGCTCTCTGCAAAGCGGCGAGTTGTGCGCCTTTACACTAGAGTTTACGGTACGTCAAATACAGGTACACTGCGCATCCGTTGAGCTGAACTGAAATAGGCAGATCGCTTGACGGAGAGTGAAACTGTTTCTCTGAGTGTTAAGCGAGTGAATATATATATATATATATATATATATATGCAAAACATATTCTTAGCCATATTCATATTCACGCACTGGCAAGTAAAATCGAAGCATTTATTAGCAAATGGCTAATGATACATATTTAGTCGCTCAGAGTGAAGATTTACTCGCATATGTGAGTGATTTACTCGCATTGTAGAGGGTTGTGCTTTATGGAATGCAAAATCTTTGAAGCTCAATATCTCAAAACTGCTCAGAATGCAGATAGAACCTTATGATCCCAAGGCTGTCTGGCCTAACGGAGAGAGTCCGACAGATCATTTTTCATCTCTCACCAACAGATACAAGCAATGGGCCAACTTGTGAACCAATCTTTGTGGTTTTAATAACTAGCTACGAGAAAGGTAGGTGACAAGGAAGAGGAAATTGGGAGTAGGGCACATCATTAACAGTTAATACTCGTGTCAACTTGTTTTGTGCAATGTTTTCCACAAAACTTTAGATGTGAGGAAGCGTAGGATGATGTGACAATGAAATGATGTGCCTTTATTTGGGATTGGAAATAAAAGTGCAGAACAGTTTCTCCTGTGTTCTGATTAATACACATTGTAATTCCTACTACAGACCTATTCCTATTCCTATAAGATCATTGCAAATCAATGCATGACATGGATCTAATAAACTTGGGTACGACATATGTAGACTGTACGATGATGACACCTATTAAATCGTAGCCTATATGGCGCAATTTAGTATATAATAAAACATCAGCGGTAGTGGTAAACAAATAGAGCAATATGAATCGGACTTTGGCAATTGTGAGTAAGCAAAAAAGGAGAATATGGACGTGGTCATTGCAAGGGAAAAGAGGCCAACTTGGCATGCCAATTTTGTAAATGGAGCTTGAGGTAAGTAGTTTTAAGTTTTAGCGCTGTGTTGCGTTGATCAATACGCCATTTCATGTTGCATTTTTTAGTCACTAGACATAGGTCGCAGCAGCAAACACACTGTGAGATGATCATGATAAGTTTTTGACACTGTCAGAAAATTACCGCAGGCTGTCTTTGGTCGAAAGACCATGACAACGGCCATCTTTGAACCTCTCTCACTGTATGATGTAAGACCACCATTTAGGAGCCATGACCAAAGAAATCGCCACGATTGGTCATCTTTCATCTGGGACAGCCCAAAATCATATCATGTACCTGGCATAAGTCAAATGGAGAAAGAAAGAAATGAAATGTAATTTAATCGGCAGATTTAACTCAAGACAATCATGGGGCAAAGACCAGATTGACAATTCACCTGACCTAGGAAGATAATACACCCACAAAAAAAACAGGGTTGGAAGAGGGTTTATAGACGGTTTAATGCAAAATCATTCCTCAACTTACAAAGTTTCCACAGCCTGGAAAAATGCTTGAACTACACTTATAAAATTCTCTCATAAAATTCACAAAAATGATCCTTCCAAAGTGATCCATCCTTTTCTCACCATAATGTCACTCCTAACCATATGAAGTATAGGAAATGTTTAACAAAATGTCTTTTAAAGTGGATGACGACTTAATAGCTCCAAAAAAGACCAAGAAAAGCACCGTGAAAAGTAACTGATGTCAAGTTTTCTGAATTATAAATCGCCTTCTTTGCCATAGCTCCCAAATGTCAATAAAACAAGGCTTCTCATGTGTGTCAGCCAGGCCAGGTTTGTCATCACTGACATCAAACATCATTGGTTCTCGCATTTGACTTTGAATAACTGAATAATGACTATCATATTACCTATCATATGACTTTAGATGCAGTCACAGTGCATTTCTTTTTTTCTGTACTTTTTTTTTACTCTGTAGTTTGTAGGAGTGTAACCAAAAACAAAACAGTCAATCTTTGTAACTTTGTTCGTTGCGAGTGTCGAATGCTCTAATATGACCTAGGGCTGTGTGCTATTGAAGAAAAATGGGATATCCTTGTCAAATAATGCGATATTCGATATGTGATATGATATTGCTTTAAGTGTGTAAAATCTATTTCTTTCCCCAATTGATGTCTTTCACTTAAAGCATAACCGACTGTATTTACATGAATACTCATCAAGACAGCCATTTTGTGTGTATTTGACAGTTTGAGTGTGTAACAAGACACGAAAAAAAGAACAGCTTGTGCGCACGTTTCGGTGCATGTCAGACAGCAGACAGCGCGAGACAGCAATGAGTTGTTTTTCGCAAGTTATTGCATTTAATAACTCTTTTTAACATCAAGCAAGTCACAAGTTACAGTTGTGTGCTCAGTCTATTCACTGCTATATGCATCAACCTAAAACGTACACTTTTCACAATGTTGAAGTAGCCTATTAAAATCCTTCAGACATTGTGTGCCCTTGCGATAATATGCATATTGCGATATGTACATTTGCGATATTTCAATAATTTCGATATATTGTGCAGCCCTAATGACCAGTATGGCAAGCTGTTTTGACTTGAAATTGAATTCTTCATATCAAGAATTCATATCCTGGGAATGAATAAAATTAAAAACAGCTTGCAGTTGGATATGTTGGATACGACTCTGGATATGAACTGTAATGCACGCTGTGAGTGTTGTTAAACTCACTGCGGTGTTCTGTGCAGAAAACACTCTCAGGTTTGTTTCATGTGTACATGTGAAATGCTTTTTACAGACTGAGACGTATGTGTTGGTAGTTGCAAGCGAGGGAACGCAAGCAACACACTCTTACTAACATGTTGCAACCGAATTACTACCAAAATGAATGAACAGAGCTGAAATAGACATTTAAATTCTCCGGTGTAATGCAATCTCATGCAGAATACAGCGCAGTGAACGATTTTCATCTCATTAATAATGCACACAGAGATGCTTAATAATGAACCAAGATGGCTCTGAGACCCTAAAAACAAATACAAGTCGCACATCTGGTTCAATTTGAAGCATATATATTTATATATAAATTAAAATCACAGCCTTTGGATTTCGGAAATTGCATTAAAGGGTTAGTTCACCCAAAAATGAAAATTCTGTCATTAATTACTCACCCTCATGTCGTTCGACACCCGTAAGACCTCAGTTCATCTTCGGAACACAAATGAAGATATTTTAGTTGAAAGCTGATGGCTGAGAAAGGCCTCAGAAAGGACTCCATTGTAGAGCTGCAACTAACGATTATTTTTTCTGTCGACTAATCTAACGATTATTTTTTCGATTAGTCGACTAATCTAACGATTCTTTTCCGGATTAATCTTATGATTCTTTTTTACTGATTATTGTATTTCAAAGAGGGTCAAGTTGGGAAAGTTAGGAAAAGTTGTTTACTATAGTAGTTGAGTATGATTTACTTATTGATTTGTGTCAATAGTAAACGAAAATACACTTAATACACAGTATTTATCTGCAAAAGGTTCACATACAGGAGCTTTCAGCATAGTTTTAATATAGTATAACTAGTCGTCTATTTTGAAGATACATGTGCATAAACAACGACTAAAGCTGCTAGAAGTTTTTGCCCAAACTTCAAAGACACATTTAAATGATTAAAGCTAGAGGCATATCTTAACTTTAATGTTACTTTAATCATGCAAACTACCTATATACAGCATGTTATTATGCATATGTGATTGGGACAGAGGGGAACCAGGTCGCATTAACAGGAGATTTATGCAGCCCATAATAAATAAAAGCACGAGAAGTACTGGGGTCGGAGAAGAACCCCGGAAAATGTGACCGTCTGTTGCAATACACGCGCCACGGTTCAGCTGCCCGAGAGAACCATGGAGAGAACACTGGCAGCAGGGTTGCCAGGTTTTCACAACAAAACCCACCCATTCGTTACTCAAAACTATCCCAAAACAAGCCCAATCGCGTTTCGGGGAGGTTCTCTGAGGCCCGTTGCACAAAAGTAGAATTAAGACATCCAGGATAAATGACTGAGCTGAGCTCAATGAAGCCAAAACAAGTGCATCCAGGCTTAATTGGTTGCACAAAGACCAAGCCAGGATGAGCAGACACGGATTCATCAAGCCAGGTTAAACCAATCTTGGATAGGTGCGCGCTCACGGCTCACTCAAATAGACCCGCCACCGATCACAGATTCACTGATTCACCATGGCAACTAGAGCGGCGTACTTTTCCCCGTTGGAGGCACAAATCCTCATGGAGGCATACGAGGAGGTAAAATACATAATTAAGAAGAAAGGCAACACCGCCACAGTGATAAAGCAAAGAGAAAAAGCATGGCAAAGTATTGCAGACCTCCTGAATGCGTAAGTAGTGCACAATTACACACTCACCGCTCCGCTGAAACATCACAATTACAATCCAAATAGTTAATTCACATCTCCAAAAATGCAGTTGTACACTGATTATGAAACAGTTTAACTTTTAATTGAAATGGACAACAGATACGAGTGAAATTGTGTAAAGTAACCCCATCACACTGTATAAGGCTTTGATAAATTATTAAAGGCTTACATAATTACTACGCTCAGTAGTAGGCTACAGTTTAATCTTAACCGTTGTACTCAGCTTCTTATGCTGTCCACCGATTTTTTTTGTTTTTTTTTGGCCTCTTATGATGTTTGTGCTGTATACTGTGTGTAATACAAGTTTGCAGGGAGGCTACTGCATCCATTCATTTGTCTGTTCAGTTGATGTGTGTGGATTTGTCCTGCATTTATTTCAGTGTGCAGACAAGCGGGGTGTGTTTTATATATATATATATATATATATATATATATATATATATATATATATATATATATATATATATATATATATATATATATATATATATATATATTTAATCTCTATCTTTGAATGTGTATTTATCCTTTTGTTGTATAATCCTTTTGTTGTATTGTTGAGTCACTGTGTGACTTCAGTTTCGAAAGGAGCTGATGGTTTACCTGCTTTGTTTTATCCTTATTCAATAAAGGAACCTAATGTTACACTTTGTGTTTTTATATTTATGTGGAATGTGTATTTTATACGGCCGAGTATTAGGGCCACACTGAGGAAGAAGGAAAAAGTCATACATTTATGAGGCTGGTTCTTTCTGCGGAAAAGATGCATATTCTTTTTACAGTCCTGATACTTATGACAATGTGACGCTGATGTGCCAAGAGATTAAGTATGTCCTTGTTTGTGAAACCATACTGAAGAACAATTCCACGAAATGCCCCACAGCTGTCATTTTAACAACCGTCTTCCTATAAAACAACGGGTTACAATATTATGACTTAATTTTTCGAAGTCTGTGACTTTTCTTTTTTTTCCTCTGTGGCCCTAATATTCTATCATTTTTATATATAGCCTTATAGTCTATGGGAAACCGTAAATTATCTAATGATAGCAACATCATCTAAAAATCATAATTTATCCAAAATGATTGAAATTATGATCACAAACGTTTAAATAATGACAGTGGGTCTAGTTATATGTGATAACAATGTATAGTGGGCAGTAGAATAACTATTGGTTTCCGTTTGTGGTGACTGCTGACTGACATAAGGGATGAGATTAAATAGATCCTGGAATTTAGCCTGGTCTGGAGCAGGCTAGCTCCACAGAATAAATCTCCATGGTAATTTATACCATAACATCCAACTGCCACCCTATCCAGCTTTAGTGCAACCGGATCACGGATAAATTGAGCCAGGATCACCAAGATATCCCGGCTTAATCCCTTATCCTAGTTTTGTGCAATAGGCCTCTGGTAAACATCGCGTTCGGGGGGTTAAATATGTGTGTTTGTTTTGCAGGGCTGCCTGCTAAAATTCTCATTCCCGGGGCTAAATATCACATAGTTGGGATCGCTTCAACCCGCGGACATGAGACACAGCCCGCGGCAACAGTGTAGAAGTAGTCCAATTCCGCGGAAAAAAAACGGGACTTGGCAACACTCACTGGCAGTGTGAAAGCTCCCGCTCTCCACGCGCATAGCTCCTGCTCTGCCACCGCGCGCAGTGTGAAACCGGCATTACAGAGCGAACAAAGCACAGTTTTTTCGGCTTCTGTTTAAAGTACTCCCACACTTTTGAATGTCGCGGTCTGGCTTTATATGATAAATGATCATTTTCACTATGCCCGGGAGCAGAAGCCGCCATTATTCTAGATCTTCTGTTCCATTCTAGAACGTAAATAATGTGCCGCCGACGCATCGACGCATTTCACGCACGCACACGTCGTTGCAGCCCTACTCCATTGGCATTCAGTACATTTACACTCACAAGACCCATAAAATGCACTTAAAATGTCGTTACAAAGTCCATCTCACCACAGTGGCTCTACAATAATTTTACGATGCGACGACAAGTTTTTGTGCGCAAAAAAAAAAATCGAAATAACGCCTTTATCCAACTTGTTCTTGTCTTCCGTGTGTGCCTCCACGACGCATGCGCGAGAATATTACGCTGATCCGGCGTTCGGACACATGATCCAGAAGCGATTTGTTTACAAGCAGAAGAAGACGCGCGTATCTAAGCTGTAGAATTCTACATTGATCGTGCTTTAGGTCTCGGCGTAGTGCTCAAAATGGGACTAAAGTGTGCATTTCATGGATTCCCGAACGCCGGCGCTACGTCATATTCTCGCGCATGCGTCATGGAGGCACACACGAAGACAAGAAGAGGTTGAATAAAGTCGTTATTTTGATTTTTTTTGCGCACAAAAACTATTGTCGTCGCTTCGTAAAATTATTGTAGAGTCACTGTGGTGAGATGGACTTTGTAACGACGTTTTAAGTGCCTTTTATGGGTCTTGTGAGTGTAAATGTACTGAATGCCAATAGAGGCCTGTCTGAAGCCTTTCTCAGCCATCAGTTTTCAACAAAAATATCTTCATTTGTGTTCCAAAGATGAACGGAGGTCTAACGGGTGTCGAACGACATGAGGGTGAGTAATTAATGACAGAATTTTCATTTTTGGGTGAACTAACCCTTTAGGTAATATCGCGATTTCGATGTGTGTGTGTGTGGGTCATTCATTCACTGAAACGTAAATTTGCAGCCAAATCCCTGTGCGACCCACCTTTTCCCACTCTACAACCCACAGTTTGAAAACGCAGTATAGTGTGTCAGTATATTGCTTGAACACAATGCAAAGACTAATGGCCAACTAGCACATACGTTCTAGACCTGCGTGAAAGAAAATAACTCCCCAGACCGGCGGGCGGCAGTAGTCTGTATTCGTCTTTCAAAAAGGAAAACCGGAAGAGCTAGCAAATGGCACTGGAATTTTCATTTCTTGTTTGCTTGCTTGCTTTCGTCCCCTTCTGTTTTTATTATTATTGTGCACTGGTTTCCTAGCTGAATAGCCAATCAGAGTGATCTCTTTCACCGACCGGCTCTGTCGCCGATTCAACAAGGTCAATCGGCCAAAAAGCCACAGATGGAGATCCGACTAGTTTCAACGGAGCAGAACAGCAAAAACTAGGCCCACAGGCACTGACTGGCCTGACTGTAAGCTTAGTGTGGCACGACCTTTAGATGAGACTATCCAGTGTCCTACTAATATAGACAATCAATATGGACACAGCCTATAAATCAAAGATCAATTCCACATAATTCGATAACAACATACTTGAAATCAGAACCACACAACCACTGCAGAGGTGGCACTCAGCGGAGGTTTAACGTGCAAACTCCTAAAACAGCTGCAAACACTTTCCATAATCATTGCTAATGCGAAAACGTGGCTTTTTCCGCCTCACTCTCAGTCCCAAAGGGTAAAGAGGGTGGGAGAGTGGAAGTGAACTTCTGGAAGTTATTAAAGACAGTCAAGTGGTGCTGGATGATGAGCAGGTGGGCAACATGCATCTCGCTGGAACGTGGAAGCAGGTGGTCTGGAAAGACAACGTAGCTGATTCACAATCATTTGAAGAGTCAAGAGAGCCGAAATCACGTCCGATCCAAATCAATGACTTCAGCAAAAACTGGCTACAAGGAAATCAATCCCCGCTCAGCTGCGTCACTTTCAGGATTTGTGGGTGGCGTGGACTTTCCAATGGATCAGTTTGACTTAATGGCAGAGCAAATTCAATCTGTAAACACTTTCAAAAACAAAACCGCTAAATTCCTCAAGTAATCCAGACTATTCAGATGGAGGCAAATGCCGCACACATATGGTCTCGATGACTGAAAGATGGATCTAATTGTGTGGCAGCTGGCAAGTAAGAATGTCAAGTTGCTTAACCAGCACTATTCCATAAAAAGCCACACTGACATTCTTCTTCCAGCTTCATTACATCATGTATTTGTACGTTAAGCAGGGCTGGATACAATCTTTGGGTCCTATTAATGAAAAGCAAGCAGAATGAATGAGTAAATTGTTCATGAATCCATTAACATGTCAAATGTTTTTATGTACGATTTACAAACTCTCTCTGCTCATATTTTATAAATAAGACAATCTTTATATTGTAATTCAATTTCTAATAAAATCCCATACATTGTATCCTTGTATACATTTTATGTATTTATTTATACCCTTTTCAAAAGCATCATTAATGAACAAGCAGTGCTTTTATATTGCTAGAGTTTTGACAACTACACATAATGCAACTTTGGTTCTTACGTCTTGTAACTGGCAACTTAATCCAGTGACGCATACACTATATTGCCAAAAGTATTGGGACACCCCTCCAAATCATTGAATGCAGGTGTCCCAAACACTTCCAAGGCCACAGGTGTATAAAATCAAGCACCTAGGCATGCAGACGCTTCTACAAACATTTTTTTTTGAAAGAATGAACATGTGCCAAAGTTAAAAAATGTGAATTTAATGCCATGTGTTGTAAATTCACAGGGGAAAAAATGCTCTGAATACATTAGAGTGATCATTAATTATATTTTCCAAGGAAAACAAAAGTTTTTTGGGTGTAGCACCATATGACATTTTACGACATGATATTTATGGTCATAAAGAGTCAAATGATCTGATATATTGAGACTTATTAACCATTTTAAAATAAATAAATTAAACAATTACAAAATACAACCTAATCAATGCAATTGTTTAAATCCGAATCACCAGTCACAAAAGAAGCAAATTTACTAGTGTGACTGTGACCACAAATAGGTTGCTTCAATGACAAGCAAGAGTTCACGACAGTGGGAATGGCAATCGATGCGACTCATACACGTAGAGAGAATGCTGCAAAGTTGGCGTAAGATTACAAGGAAAATCTCAGGCAACTGAATAATGAATGATGTCGGTTTATGCAAGCAAGCGGCCTGTAGAGCAGTCACACACACACACACATAAATACATTCCAGACACACGTACGGTGCTGTGTACTGTGCTGCACATATTTTACTGGAATATTCAATATGCAGGAAAGACAAAAGCAGAAGAGGCAGGCTTTCTTTCGCACAAAGAGAAGGGGGCAAAGACAGGCGTAGGGGCGTCTTGCCATTCTTTGCATCCGCAGCCTCTTTGTTCTATGGGCCTGCCGAGATTTACTCTCCACTTCTTTTATTCCGTTCTTTGCTGTTCTTCGCTAGGAATGAATGGGTGTACTTACACATTCACTGTGGAGCTATGGCCTGCAAAAAAAATCCACAACAAACTCAAGACGCCTAACATGAAAGCTCTCTGAGTGGTTTCAGCTTTCCTGCTCCGCCACCTCAGACTAAAAAGACTACCTCGAGCTTCAGAGGGAAGCAAAGGTCTGGATAAAGCTTTACGATGGAGATGAGGATGCTGGCGGTTTATAATAAGTATGATGGAGAGGGAACGAAAGCACCAGCTAAGAGATGAAAGGCGTGATACCTGGACAAGGGAAAGTTTGCTATGGAAAGAAGTCCCAAGAGATGTGAATTATGGAGATGGGTGATTCTGAGTTGAGGCTACCACTGGATTCTTCGCTCAACAGCAAACAAATAAATATATAAATAAGCCTGTTACAGGAAGCTAGTTGAACAAACTAAGTTTCAGAGTAGGTTTAGAGTCAACAAAACTAAAACAAATCCATCCCAGTTTCTGATCAGGTTCACAATGCTTGCTATGACTGTTCTTGATCAACATTAGTGTTTTTTTTTTAAATAGTTTTCAGTTTTCGTCCAAGTGCATCCAGAGGTTTCGGTTTCTGCCCAGAATCACAATACGGGTTTGCACTGTTGTTTTACGAAAAAAGCTAGCTATATGTGTAAATTAGGGCTGCACGATTTGGGGTAAATATCTAATTGCTTTTATTCTGGTTAAAATTGCAATATAACATGCGATATTTATTATTTTTACAAATGAAAAGTGTGTGTATATAACATTTTGTGTTTATGTATTAATATGACTAATAATATTTATTATGATTATTATTGCTAAATAAAAATATTTAACAAAAGATTACTATTACAATAACATTTTTCATTATTTAAAGTCAAAAAGTATTTAAGAATAAATATAACATAATAATATTAATTTATATTTTACAGAAAACTTATTTTACAAAAAAAACTGCTGGGTTAGCCGTTAATATGCAGATAGCCTATGACTAAAAATCATTAGAAAGGTCTAAGGATTCATTGTACAAAAAAAAAAAAAAAACATATTATAAAAAGTCTATGTCTTTAATATGAAATGTGAGCCTCTTATGCATCCTCTGTGGGGGAAAAAAATCCTGTACATTGAAGAAAAAACATATGGATTGTCATTTAAATTTATTAAGAGAGAGAAGTATTAATTTTCTTATTTTTTTTACCCAAAAGTTTCATTCATACTGGAAGCCAGAGGGTAATAAAAGTAATAGTTTTCAGGAAATCCCTCATGTGAAGCTAGCGCTGCAGGCAGAATAAAAAGAAGATAGAAACGTTTTGACTGATTAAACATGAAGACAATGAATCAAGATATTGGAGTTCTTCAATCCTTCTCGGGTATTTTCATAATAATAAAATAATGCAGTGCTAATAATCATCACTGAATTATTTAATTAAAATCATAGCCTTTACGTTTTCATAATCGCACATAACCCAAATCGCGACTGCAGTTCGATTTCAATTAATCATGCAGATCTAATGCAAATCAGCATAAAGATGATACATTGTGATTGGTCTCAGCATCCTTCCGTCAGCCCAGATTAATTGAGAGAGAGAGAGAGAGAGAGAGAGAGAGAGAGAGAGAGAGAGAGAGAGAGAGAGAGAGAGAGAGAGAGAGAGAGAGAGATTCGTACCTGTGTGACCAGGGCCGTTTGAAGAAATTTGGGGGCCCCAAGCAAAATGGACATGGAGGCCCCCCCAATACCCCCCCACCCGCACGCACGCAAAGCCTACAGGAACCGCAGCATAGCCATACAGTTTAAGTTCACCCACACTTTATATAAATAAAAAGGTTTACAGTGCAAATACTGTTGTTGCATATACTGTGCATAAAATATGAAAACATTTGCAAAAAACACCACTGTATCATTAAAAAAAAAATTGTAAACCTTTAAGTAACCATTTTTTAAACATCTATAAACATTAAATTTACATATATAGACGGACCAGATATTCCTAACACTTTGGGAATACTTAAGGGTTACTAGTTGGTTTGTAAACTGTCTATAAACATTATCTAGATGGTTATTATAAAGTTGCAACAGATGACTATAATACCTTGATAAATAGTTAATAAACAGTACCAGTAAAACATGTGGGTTGTCCTGATACTGTACTTCAAAATGTAACAGTGTAAAAATTGCCACAGAATAAAGTAATTGTTCAAGATCCATTGGTAACTTATAAAAATAATGTCATATTTGCAAACTGTCACTACCGTATATATCCCGACACTAGCACACTAAGATAAGCTATGAAAAAAATCATGTTCCTCTGCCTCTTTCTGGTTAAATAATGTTTATAATAATTGTTAATGTGTGCTATATTAACTATTCCAGGTTATTTATGCATAGCATAAATAATAGTTAGTATAGCATGCTATGCCACTTTCATCAAAACCTATTACAAAGCTATAGCAATCTCATGTAATTCCGTCTGTTCGAAAAAAAAGTTGCACTAACTGTTCGTTATAAGCAGCATTTGTCAGGCAGGTAAGTTAGCTAACATAAACATATTTTTGCTAGCCTACCTGCTGCAAACTTACACCATTTTTGTACAAGACAAGTAGAGCTATTTTATCCAGTGTAATTTATCACATACCACTATCTTGTTTTTTCTTATCCTCCTCTTCCTTTCTCTTTTTTCTTTTCTGGCTTCCTGAAGCATAAAATTCCGCTTCAAATCCGAAGAGGTTTTGTATTTTGCCGGCAGCAGAGAACGCGTGGTTGGCTGGCTGCTGTCAGCGACTACTGAGAGGGGCCCCTTAAGGGGGATCCCGATAACAGTGTCATTGCACTTTACTGCATTGATTATCAATAGGGCGCTCACACAGTTTGTCGTTTCATTTTTTTCTTAACCTGTCGTTGTCTTGGGGCCCCAGACCAGCTTGGGGCCCCAAGCAATTGCTTGGTTTGCCTGCCTTGTCGCGACGGGCCTGCAACACTTCTGTCGCGCCGCACTCCACTTTATTCCTATGGGTGACGTCAAGCGACTTTAACGCGCACGCAAAGCATTCCGGGAAGGCGGCGCTGCATTTGAACAAATGCCGCGCGTCAAAAAAGCTGGCAGAAGCTCAACTTTATGCAAATGAATCCGTTGAACGCAACGCGACTATCCAATAGAAGTAGAGCACATGGAGACGGAGGGAAGTCTCTTGCCGGTCCTTTGTTTTTCATTCCCCGCTGGCTCAAACACACACCCATAGCGGTTAACTTGAGGAACGCCCATCAACATACACATGAGGGGAAGCGTCACAACAATGCGCTTCAGTCGTGCCGCGAAAGAGGATCAGTTAGGTGTGTGTGACTGCGTCTGTTCAGCTTCTCTCTTAACGAAGATGTGGGTTTATTACTGAAAAATAGCGATGTAACCCCATCGTTGCTGAGAAATATAATGTAGTGATCCAGTAACTTAGCTATTTTATTGCTAAAAGTCACGGGGCGGTGTTAATAGTTTCTGTGCTCATGAATGAGCAGCGCGATCTCTGCTCTCTGAATGTGAGTGACGCGCGCGCGTCCCGTTTACATGCACACTTTTGTCATTCCGATTAAAATCATTCTGATTGAACGATTCTGTGGAGAGTTTACACAAGACGTTATCTAAACCGATCTGGTGTTGCTGTAAGAAACACCTCAGAAAAATGAATTCTTCTGTCAGGCGCAGTTGAAGTAGAATGTGCCTGGGACAAACGCTGTCAGATGAGATGGCGTAGCCAGGCTATGTCTGTGTCATTATTCCAACATTCATCTTCATAACTTGTTACAAAATAAAAAGTTTTACTCTTTAGAAATATTAGTGTATCCTTATGAAAGCAGCGTTTATATGCAGCATTTTCATTCGGACTTTCAGACTTTTAAACCGATTACAGTGCTCCGTCTAAACACACCTGAAATGAAAACAGCGCATTAATATAGAACAAGGATTCATCTGACTTGGAACTACCTGTGCATTAAACTATTTTATTGCACACCTTCCAGCCAATCAGAATCAAATATTCAGACAGACCATGGCATAAATTACATTATTGTTAAACTAAAATGTTATGTTATGGTTTTGTTTGCACTAATAAATGCTGCTGCCTACCAGCTGCAATAACCAATAAAACTTTGTTCCATCATTTTTTTTCTATATCGTCATAAATATCGTTATCGCAAATATTCTTGAAATGTCGTGATATAATTTTGAGGCTATATCGCCCACCCCTAGTGATCAAAGCTGAATTTTCAGCATCTTTATTCCAGTCTTAAGTGTCATGTGATCCTTCAAAAAAATCTTTCTAATTATGCTGTATTTTACATAAACAAGAACTTTTCCACTCTTTTCCGCAATTTGAGCTCTACTCCTGAAAGGACAAATACTATGATCACTAGAAAGGCCCCATAAAAGAGTCCACATTCTGCACTGCATTCCAAGTCTTCTAGACCATACCAGAGAATTGCGTTATATGGACTGATTTTATGGTAGGTATTGAACTTTAGTGATATTAAACTTCCCTGTATGGAAAAGAGATGTGTAAAAAAATTCTAAATTATTTCCCATTTTGCCATGTGCACCAGGACAGACAAATTATAACGTAAAGACTGCCAGTGAGTCACTCATTAATGTTAATGTGAGATGTGGTCCAGTGGGTTAAACCATGGAACTGATATGCAGAAGGTTACTGGTTCAATCCCAGCGGTCACCACCAGTGTGTCCTTGAGCAAGGCACCTTACTCCATGTTGCTCCAGGGGGATTGTCCCTGTAATAAGGGCACTGAGAGTCGCTTTGGATAAAAGCGTCTGCCAAATGTGTAAATGTAATGATAAGCATTTCAATAAATAGCATTCATATTTCTGTATATATAGCATTTATATTTGTATGTTAGTAAGTGGTGTTAAAAATTGCTCTGTGCATAATGAGCAGGTGAGGTGTGTGGACCAGGTGTGGTGGGCCGCTGTGTGTCAGAAAGTCCAGGGCCACTTTTTTGCCCCAGTCCACCCCTGCCTTATTTGACCAAATTGTATGGTTTACATAAAGGGAGACTATAAGTACTCAATCATACTTATAATTCCATGAAATTATCCAGCTGCTATTGATTTTGTAGTGTTTCCAGTGACAGTCACATCAATGACGAGTATTTTAGTATTCAGAACACATTTAAAGCAGACAAGCTGGGTCATTCACATTCTGACTCCAAAAAAGTAGCAAGAGTAAAAACAATGCAAGCATAACCTGATATCTACCTACAACAAGTTATTACAAAATCTAATTTAGTAGAATAGTACAGTAAAATTGCTATTAGAATACTCTACTATAACAAGAAGAAACAAAACCATATGTGACGATGAAATATACCATTTCAAATAAATGAAACCAATCTCACACCTTTGGCTCAACTTTAACTTTCCTGGAAGCACCGATGCTGACATATTAATTTTAAGCTAACTTCTGTAAACAATCTTGTTAAAATTCAACAGAGCAAATTAACTTCAAAATAGGGTTTGGACAAAGTCCTTTCTCAACAAGAAGAATGGTTTCCACTAGCGTGTGTGCCAGGCGCAAACCGCAAGCTTGCTGCCTGTTTTAAGTGTGTGTTACCCTACCTTCTTAGACAGCGCAGTGAATACAACATTTGGAATGATGAGAACTACGAAGTTGGAATGACCAGCTATTTTTAATTACTATATATAATCATGTGATGGACTGCAGTTATCATAATCAAGTCAATGCAGTTATGTCATGACTTGGCATATAAATGGAAAATTAACATGGCATTTCACTCTTTCTGTTGGAAATGTGCTGGACAATTTCGTTTGGGGTGGATTTAAGCCTAATTTATGATTCTCATCTGTAGGTTGTTGAAATGTTGGTGGATCACCAAAACAAGTCATTGTGGTTATGCATCCCTCCAAACCATCTCCAAGCAGCCAAACAACTGATCAACTCCACTTTGCCAAACATATTTAAAAACAAAGTTCAATCTCTGGAGTCCCATTACAGAGGGACACAAAGGGACTCCCTGAGCAACATGTTCGTACCATGCTGGAATACACTACATACAGTACATGACAGAAAATCTGAACAGATTTTAAATTATTAAGCATAACACTGGCCGACTTTGTAAATGTAAAAGTTACAGACGAGAAATGGGTTTCATACGCTAAAAGATTGAGCATCGCACTACCAGACTTTCAAGTCGTTCTGAACACAAACTCGCACCTCATTGCTAAGAAAGAGACGCTTTACAAATGAAAACAGTTTGAAAACATCTGATATCCTCCGCCTTAGTGGTGGTAGATATACCGGTAGACACGATTAACCGGTAGAAATTTGTCAACTGGAAGAGATTTTGGACTATCGTCTCTATCGTGGTTACTCTCACGTGACGTTGCTATGCTGCGCATTCACGAAAGCTTAGCGTTTGCATGCATTTTAAGCATTGCGGTTTAAAAACAGGTTATTGCGCTCTCTGAGAGACTGTTTCACGTGAAGCCGCTGCTCAGAGCGTGAGAACTGAATTGAGTGCTTTTTGCCACCTAATTCACCCTTCGCCGCAAGTTTGATTGACAGGCGATCTGACCAATCGCAATGCCGAATCTGCCGGTTTACCCGACAAAGCAGTCAGGCGAGTTAGTAGATTAACGTCGGTGGACTTGAACTTCGAAAAATTTGTGTACTGACGTCTTTCCGCGGTTGAAACAACATTTCTTTTAGTGTTCATTCATGTTTACTGTATATCATGCTTATCAATGAACTAGAAGGAAGAGATAATCGGTCCACGAGCAGCTTTAATTGAGGCGCTACAGCGATCACGACACATTAAAAAGCCACAAAACGCTATTTATTGTTTAAATTTGTTTTTAAAAAATGACAATTTCAAAGTTGAGACTGTTTCATATCAAAAGTAACTTGCTCTGTCCTGTCTGTCGGCGTGTTGTCAGTGTCCTCTTTGCTCTGCGATGTATTTTTTCTACGTGAGAACATGTGTGATGTGTGAGAGCGCTTGTCGGACATAGCAACAGTAACTAAAGGGGGCGGGTCTTTGTGAACGGTCAATTGAGCTTGAAAGGTTAACTACACATACCTGTGTCAAAGACACATGTATTTGTAAGTAAACAGTCATTTATGTCTTAAGTGAATGTAAACAGTTAAAGTGAATGCACAAGTATATTGGATCCGTGCAGTCGCTCTTAAAGTGACAGCATCCAAACAGGTAAAATACCTGCTGTCATTAATGCTAATCAAACAAGAAAAAGAGAGAAAATCTCTCACTGCTCTTTATTTTGTAACTTTTAATAAAATGTAAATTACTTTCATATACACAGTAAAGACTATGCATTTTTTATACATTTGATTACTTTATCATGGTTTACTTGTCTTCAATAAGCGCAAGTTTTTTTAAGGCTAATATTAGTTTTTTGATGTCAATTTTGATATCATAAAACCTTAAAGCAAAAATAATTATATTTGTGATATACAGTCAAACCAAAAAATATGTAGACACCAGATATAATTTTTTACTAGTGGGTGCAGGACACTATAGTTCATATATGTAAGTAGTATGCAAGTAGGCTGTATTATTTGTGTCCCCTTCAAAAATTGCCCTTGAGAAATGTTATGTTTATTGTCCCCCCCAACTGTTAGATGAAATGTACACCCATGGCTGGGCATATATTTATTTTATTAAGAATCGCAGCCTTAACGCTTTCATAATCGCACAAGCCAAATCACGATTGTGGTTCGATTTCGATTAACCATAGAGCCCTAAAAAGTATCCTGTCAAACTAAATCAAAACTTAGTCATTTCAACAAATGGCAACATTTATGATTGATTTATGAATTTTCACAATCCTTTTCCACCTAAATCTGGGACAGATGAAAGTCTAAGAGACTCAAACACAATTTTGAGCGGTCAATACAATTTGCCTTTGTGAAAAACTGACTGTAAAAAAAGTGCAGGGTTTGAAAGTAACACCGGCCAACCAACCGTGGTGGGTAACACATACCTGTATATTTGTTTTCCTGTTCCATCCCCCTCTTTCTTACATTAAAGTCCCTGTAAAGTCAAAACTAAACATGTGTTCTGAGTTTCTCACACCACAGATAAATGTGTTATTAACCACCCAGCCAAATTTGAATTATTAAAAAATCCGCCAAGTACATAAAATAGCTTATCAAAAACTTGAAAAAATGAGCAGCATTCTCTGCTCTCAAACGCTGGGGGTGTGTCCGCTGGCGGCGCCGAAACCACGCCCACTCGTGGGAAAGCTGGCGTAGCAAAACAAGACAACACTCACTGATCACGAACGTCTATGATCACGACGCACCAGATGTCGGCGGGACGGGAGGACTAAGGCCGGGGCGGGGGATAGTTGGTTCTGCAGCGGATTATCAGTGAATTCCAGTTGTCTCCGGTGAAAGTTTGTAAAACAATCCGGTGTATTGTCACTGCAGAGGCAGGTGTCGGTGATGATCCTCAGCTCTCCATCAAGATGGCTGTTCACAAAATTAATCCACCTCTTCTTGATCATCGTTTTTGTTTTGAAAGCTGTTTTGTAAGTTGTAGACTATAGTAACTAACAGTACTGACAGTAACTCGCGATCGAGCGGGCAAACTAATGCGAATGTGCTCTAGTTATTATGATCGTGTTACGGGAGGAGCCAGGCTCGGTGGCTCCAGTGTGTCATCAAGCCACCGTTTTAGCCCCGCCCAGAAAATCCTGAACACAGCAACGGTGAAAAACTGTTTAACGGTCTAACTTCTGAATTCAGTACTACATAGTTCACAGTCTTTGTAATTTGTTTCAGCAATACATTTCTAACATTTATAATGTGTTTAGAAAAAAATCTCAGAATTGCCTTTACAGGGACTTTAAGTAATTTTTATAGCATCTACAAGATCATAAACATTTATTTTGTAACCAATTCAAGTGTAGTGATTCTCTTAGTGATTCACCAAAATTATTTTTTGTAAATTGTATTAGACTTTTTAACTTTTCATGAATTTTTGCAGCAGTGCTGAGAATTAATTGGGTACTTGTGTCAGACTGTGATGGATAACAACACATTTAAGAATGAATTTCCTGTCCAGCGGAGTTAGTAAAAGTCAACTGTCGATTAGCTAGCAGCACATTCCATTTATCCAGGCCTGAATGAATAAATAGAAACATCACTAGTATGCTAAAACACAACATTTTAAGTTTCGCCACAAACAATTACACAAAATGTGACAAAAACTGACTGCACCAATTTATTTATCAACGTGGTAACACTGCAAGGACATACAAAGAAGCCAAACCCAACATTACACAATGAATGGCAATGAAAAGGCCAACTATATCAATATCCACCTCCTTTCAGCGGAATTCATGCATGCTTAAAAGAAGCCTTTAGCTCTGGCATCCATTACATATTACACTAACTTGACTGCAGGACTTGTTTGTGCAACAGACACCCAGAAAACAGGGAGTCAGAAAAATGCTGAGTAGGATAACGGCTTGAGAAGTTCTTACCAAAGCAGAAACATTAGAGATGCACAGATATTTATCAGCTGATGTTTGATAAATGGGGCAAACTGATCAAAAAGAAGTACAAAACATTTACATTTAGGAAATGTAATGTATTCTTAAACAAAAGGTAAAATGTAATTCCCATGGTTAGTTTTCACCAACTATTGCAGTTTGACCTTTAGACTTAATACAATCAAATCATTGTTTCTGAGTCGACCATGGGAATGTCACAACAAAGATTGAGAGAGACTTTCAGAGAACATTTTTGTCTGATTTATCAACCTTTCATATCCTGCACAGCAATTCACCAATAGGCAATGTGAAAGGGGTCCTATTGTGCTTTTTCACTTTTTCAACTTTAGAGTGTGTGATGTTGCTGTTTGAGAATAAAAAAGATCTGCAAGGTCACAAAGTCACTCTAAAGGGAGATATTTTATTTAACACAATCCACTTTCCAAGAACTTTTGGTGTTGAGGAACAGTGTTTAAAGGAGTGTTACTCACTCTCATGTCGTTCCAAACCTGTAAGACTGACAACCTTAAAGGAACACTCCACTTTTTTTGAAAATAGGCTCATTTTACAAGTCCCCTAGAGTTAAATAGTTGAGTTTTACCGTTTTTGAATCCATTCAGCCGATCTTTGTATCTGGCGGTAGCACTTTAAGCATAGCTTAGCATACATCATTGATTCTAAACAGTCCATTAGCATCTCAATCAAAAAATGACCAAAGAAACTTTCAATATTTTTCCTATTTAAAACTTGACTCTTCTCCAGTTAATTTGTGTGCTAATACCAACTGAAAATGAAAAGTTGCGATTTTCTTCACCTATATGGCTAGGAACTACTTTCTCATTCCTGCGTAATAGTCGCGGATCTTCGCGGCCGTATCATGGCTGCAGCAGCACAATGATTTGTTGGTATTCTGTGAAACATGGTGGTAGTTACACCTTCGACTTACTATAACAGCCCTTTCAGGGCTCTACGCTAACATTTTTCTTGAGGAGCACTTGTGCTCCTAATTAAAAAAAATTAGGAGCACAGTCAAAAGTTTAGGAGCACTTTCTGATCAATAACACGTATTCCAATTATAACTTTCCCATTACAGGATGATCTTTGTCCCTTTAAATTAATGTCCAGGGGCATTTTTACCATTGTAAGAGCAATGTTTTCTAATCTTGTTAAATGTATGCATCATCTTTTGTCAATTTCTTCATTTAAAATAGAAAAGTTTTTTTTAAAAATGTTAATTTAAACAATACATTCAGTTAGAGCAATAAGACACAACCAGACTGTTACCAATCAAATTAAATCAGCATCAAAAGTAGAAGTGGCACAGAAGCTCTATCTGAAATGGTGTTTAGATACATTTACATGCAGCTCATGGGTAAATAATGTTGTATAAATGTTTTAAATATAAGTTTTTGAATTTAGAAATAGGCTATGTACAAGTTAAACTTAAAAAAAGTTAAAATATTTATATTTTAAATAAAAAGTCCATGCAAAGTATAAATATGAAAATAAAACAGCCAGTAGGGGGCGTCAAGTCTATGTGGGAGTCATTCATTCATTCGTTCAAACGCAGATTCATTCGATCGAACCGCTTGGAGATGCACAACTGGTTGTTTTGATTTTCACGAAATAAACAGTTTTGTGGCTAAAACGTTGTTACTTAATATCAACTTGTCTATTGGACTTTTGTACAAGATCAGTATCACATTTGCAATCATGCCAATACTCGGAGCAATAGCTGTCCGTAACTTTAGGCGCTCTGGCGCTAATAAACAGAACTGCGTGCATCTCGCGGAAGAACACTGCAGCCGGAGCTACTTCTCTCTGTTTATGTCTATGGCGAGTCACGCAGGGACTGTGCTCCTCCGCAGCGCTGCGACCCGAACTGGAATGGTCAGAAAAGAAACACTTATTATATGTGTACCGTAGTGATTCAGGGTAAGATAAAAACACGGTTTGGAAAATGGATTCATGATGTACTCACTCATATGGATCTAGTCATTTTTAAACACAATAAATGTTATGGACTGCAGCTGATAATGATTCAATCAAGAACTCATACAGGAGTGTTTTTTAATTATTTTTTATTAATTCATTTTTGGTGGCATTTTTGGCCCAAACCCCTGTTAATTTCCGACCTTGTTTATGATAATCAAAATGTGGTATTTCTAGTTAAGTTTGGCTGCAAACATGGCTGCAAAGAAACATCAGCGCGAGGCGTCTGGTAAGTGCATGGCCGCGTCACACCCGTTTCACCCATAGACAGTGGTTTCACCTTTTAAACTATCTCCGTCGCACACGTTTTTTGCACATGCTCCGCTGACAGAAGGCATGAAAAGCAGTTGATTGCAGCACGAAACGTAACAGTTGCTCAGTCAGTCAGTGTTTGTAGTTTTTATTCCGATTGTATTATACATCTATTCATGAGAAGCGATCGGGTCACTCGCACCTGTGCGCCTAAATATTTTTTCGCAGTCGCACGCAGTAATTTTCAGGCGCAAATGCGCCCAAAATGGTCGCTATGTAGAGCCCTGCCTTTACAACACACAGAACCATGGCTAATCACACAGGTAAATCCACAACACAATTTGTCGGCTGCAAGCCTGAAACTTTCTCTGCAACTACACGAACTTAGTGCCGGTCACATTGAAAGTTACCTAGCTGGGGGCTACTTTCAGGCGCTGTAATATCATTGTGCCGCTGCAGCCATGGTACGGCCGCGAAGATCCGCGACTATTACGCAGGAATGAGAAAGTAGTTCCTAGCCATATAGGTGAAGAAAATCGCAACTTTTAATTTTCAGTTGGTCTTAGCACACGATGTAACTGTAGAAGAGTCAAGTTTTAAATAAGAAAAATATTGAAAGTGTCTTTGGTCATTTTTTGAATGAGATGCTAATGGGCTGATCAGAATCAATGATGTATGCTAAGCTATGCTAAAAGTGCTACCGCCAGATACAAAGATCGGCTGAATGGATTAAAAAACGGTAAAACTCAACTATTTAACTCTAGGGGACTTGTAAAATGAGCTTATTTTAAAAAAAAGTGGAGTGTTCCTTTAATTTTATAAAGTGACGAGAATACGTTTTGAGCACAAAAACAAAAAAAAATCGACTTTATTCAACAATTTCGTCTAGTCTGTTTCAGTCTCTCGGATTTAATCAAAAATATCTTAATTTGTATTCCGAAGATGAACGAAAGTCTTACAGGTTTGGAACGTGTGCTGCACATTTCACGGAGAACCGCTTCCGGAACCTAAGAGAGTATAATGCAGGCTACGCACAAAACCTTCTCTTGAAATGGAGCAGTTCTCACTTTGTCAGGACAATCTGTTGTTTATGAATAATAACTTGTCTTATTATTTCTAGTTGTGTTTTCTATGAACAGTTCCAATGATAAGTTTTATGTAGTTGCTATGATGTAACAAAGGGCAAAGCTGTTTGCCTCCGCTAGCCCGCTAACTAGCATTACAGTATTGATGTAGTGTTTACAGTAGCTTTTGTAAGCTCTCACTTTTTAAGACTGTTCACCGCTGCTTAGGAAAATTAACCTTGGTTTTGTGGTCGATTACTGTTTGTATTACCAGTTTTCTGACAAGTATCATGATTAAATGGTGTATATCTAAAATGTATAAGAAAATGACAAAAAAAACAAAAAAAACATACCACTGAAACATCCTAAAAAATCCGTACTTGCAAAGTCCATGCATTAAATCCGTTCAGCGCGATCCTCTTGTTTGTTAACATTCTTAAATTGGAACCATTGAATTGATGCCATCCTCAATATTTACATCTGAGAGGAGCCCAAGGTTATGGTAAGGGGCATGACATTTCCCGAACACGCTACACACTGGGCCAGCTAACCAATCACAGCACATTTCATATTTCATAAACTTCTTCATCGAAACAGGAAATAAACGCTGTGTTCGGGCCACGGGGCCAGACTAGGAAGAGAGGTGCTGTAATAATGTACAATATGTGAAAAATAATGTGTTTTTTTAACAAATCAAGCATGAAAGCATATTCTAGTACACCCTAAAAACAAAATCATAAAAGAGCATAATATGACCCTTTAATAAAAACAGTATGAAACTTTAAGATACAGCTGTTGGTTGATCTTTGGATGATATGATGAGGTTACCAGCAGATAAATAGAAATGTATGTTTAGTCATTTAGGAAACATTTACACCAGTGTTTTGAGATTATCACATTGGTAGCTGTTTTACAGAGTAAGTAAAGCATCTGTTTGCTGGTTGGTCAAGCAACAGGATGCTTTATATATAACTTATTGTTGGCAACTTTATATTATGTCATGCTGACAAACCATTTCTGTCCATCATCTAGTTTCAGTTGTGACCAGGAATAAAACACATACCAATGCTTTTTAACTAACCTTTTTGAGAAAAGCCACAGTTTGTTTCATTTGGGCTTTCCAAGAAATGCAATACACTGCTCACTTAGTTGGGCAAAAATCTACAATAAATAGATCACGTTTCGTTTCAAAATAAAAACTAATATTGAGGCTTCTCATAAATTTGCACCACAACGTGTGGCCATCGCTTGCAAAATAAATCATCTCAAGGATTGAATAGAAACTCGTTCATTTTCAGGTGAAGACCGAGCACTGGTGGGTCTAAACAAGGCCCTCAGGTACCACTAAGGTCATTCGGCGGGGTATTTTAGGGTTGACAGCTGAATCGTCAAGTTTGTTATTACCAACGTGTGTGTTGTGATGTTAAGGCAATACCGTTATCCATTCCCTCATATGAATATAGCATAGTGCCTTTAGCTAAGCTAATAGGCTAATTAGCTAGCATGTATAACGGGCCTGTGAACCGTCTAACTGTATGACATTTAAACAACACAAACTGCAACATTACACACACAAACAAAACATACATGACAGGATGAGAAATACCGTTCAAGCTAATTTGCTGCTGACAAAAGATATGTTTTAGCGATTTAACACTGTTGGCAATAGAACTGTAACAGATAAGAAGAACATATAAAAGATTAGTGGGCTGTCTAACATTACGTTACCTAGTCAATATTTTGAGAGCATTATATAAAAGTAAAATGCGCCTATTGTGCCCCAAAATGATGCAAGCTCCTGTCATGCCCAAAGATGCTACCTAAGTAGGCAGCTCACAAGGGTTTAAAACACAGCCCAGAGAAAAAATATAAATACGCGTGGAAAAAGTATAGGTTTAATAGAAGTGCACGCATGATCGGGAAAGGGTTATAAATAGGTTTAAAATAGTGAAATAAGAGAGATCATACTATTATATTAACCGTGAGGTGCTCATGATCAGCTGAGGGGTGTGACGTCACGGGATCCGCACCTTCATAAGTAACGGGCCTCTGCATCGACACACACGCTCTTTAGAAAGCAAAAGCCCGGGCATACTCACGCTTTATCCACCAACTCCCTGACTTTCCACATATTCAACATCTCGGCGCTTTAGCAGGGGCTCTCCGCCTCAATATCGCGTCGTCCAGTCCGCACTAAAACACAGGTGGACTCGGATATCTGTTACCGATAATAACAGAATCCCTCAGCCCCTTCCGCCTCTCCAGCGCTAATCTACACCGCACAGTGGATCGGCCCGTTACTACGGTGACGCGTATTGTGCGTCAAGAGGGAGCGGACGCGGGCATGACGTCGTAGGCGGTCATCATGGGAAATGTAGTTTTTCGAGAAAAGTAACGAGCCGAGAACAATGCAAAGCGCTCGATTAGTAGCCTAAATCATGGAGGTCATGAAACGCAGTTTTAGATTTGTATACTGTTTCTCGAAGTTAGTTTATACATTTTGCAAAAACAGAACAGGTGTAGGCCTATTGTTTATTTCTTAATGGTTATCCAAACCATTTTAAAGGCATTTTTGCTCTGAATGACTTCTCAGTTTGTACAAAGTTATGAGAAGTTATAAAGCGGACTAACCAGATTAGTGGCTACACTTTATAGGGCTAATCCAACTGAATTATAGGCTATAATTGCATATTTAATTTTTATTTCTATATCGTTCTTGTTATGCTGGCCTAAATTTTGAGCTGTACCTTAAAACATATCGCCTATTTGTCAGAAGACAGAAAGATGTACATTTTTCTTTCATTCATCAGTGTTTGTATTAGAAATCCTAGACTGAGCTATATGGTTATGAATTATTTATCATTGTCAAATAAATACAAGGTTTCTCCACGTTAGAATACATTAAATGTCTTTCTAAGTCAACAATACCATGTAATTATATACACGCAATAATACCTTTTCAATGTCAAATCATACCATTTTGCCAATACACTGTTGACAAACTCAAACATCAAAAAGAAAAGAAGATTAATAATAGTCACAAGCAGCAGCCATTGGGGTCCAAGCACCAATGGCCCATGTGAATGATTAGTGATCCAATAGAAAGTATGTGGTTTTATAGCAAAGTCCATATTGAAACTTCACTGAAAGATAGCGTTTGATCAAAATATGTGTGGTGTGGATTCATATTCAACATTTAAATTTAGATGAAATGCATGGACAGGACTTTTACATTTTTTGTTAATATTTGCAGCTCAAAACTTTATTTATCTGAAGCATTTATCTCATGGCCCTTTACATTTTTATAATGTATATATCTACTGTTTATGTATTGCTTTCTAACCTTATGCTTGCTGTTTAACACATGTAACAAGTGTTTATTTTATTATTCATACCACAACAAAAAATAATTGTCTTTATAGAATTAAAAATATATATATTATTGTGGGAAAAAACAAACATAAAATGGTCTCTTCCTTTTAAAGGGTTAGTTCACCCAAAAATGAAAATTCTGTCATTAATTACTCACCCTCATGTCGTTGGACACCCGTAAGACCTACATTCATATTCGGAACACAAATTAAGATATTTTAGTTGAAAGCTGATGGCTGAGAAAGGCTTCAGACAGACCTCCATTGGCATTCAGTACATTGACACTTCCAAGATCCATGAAAGGCACTTAAAACATCGTTACAAAGTCTATCTCACCACAGTGGCTCTACAATAAGTTTACGATGCGACGACAATAGTTTTTGTGCACAAAAAAAAATCAAAATAACACCTTTAACCAACTTGTTCTTGTCTTCTGTGTGTGCCTCCACGACGGATGCGCGAGAATATGACGCAGATCCGGCGTTCGGACATATGACCCAGAAGCGATTTGTTTACGAGCAGAGGAAGACTCGCGTGTCTAAGCTGTTGGATTCTACATTGATCGTGCTTTAGGTCTCGGCGTAGTTCTCAAAATGGGGTTAAAGTGTGTATTTCATGGATTCCCGAACGCCGGCGCTACGTCATATTCTCGCGCATGCGTCGTGGAGGCACACACGGAAGTCGAGAACAAGTTGGTTAAAGGTGTTATTTTGATTTTTTTTTGCGCACAAAAACTATTGTCGTCGCATCGTAAACTTATTGTAGAGCCACTGTGGTGAGATAGACTTTGTAACGATGTTTTAAGTGCCTTTCATGGATCTTGGAAGTGTCAATGTACTGAATGCCAATGGAGGCCTGTCTGAAGCCTTTCTCAGCCATCAGCTTTCAACTAAAATATCTTCATTTGTGTTCCGAATATGAACGGAGGTCTTACGGGTGTCGAACGAAATGAGGGTGAGTAATTAATGACAGAATTTTCATTTTTGGGTGAACTAACCCTTTAAGTGCACAGCAGCAGTATTTTAAATCATGTTTAAATCATCATCATGTTTTTTTGTCAAAAAAAAGTTAAACAAACATTTGATGATCTATAAGCATTTAACAGATTTCTATTTACACTAATTATATAAAACTACACTGTCAGTACACCATATTATACAAATTATCTATTTCCATTCAAAGGGATGAAAACTGATAGAAAAACATTAGGCTTAACGTTCCTTATCTTTTGGCTTCCTCTAGTGGACATCATTAATATCACATCCTTTATCTTTCAGTTGAAATGGCTGAATTTACTGTTAGCCTCCCAAGCATCATAAATTCATGAATCTAGGCTTTTTTGCTCAGAATGACTTCTCAGTATGTACAAAATTATGAGAAGTTATAAGACATATAGACATAAAATTGTGTTGGATGGAGGCAGGTTGGTGACGAAGTCTAAGGTGAGATCATGGTCGAAGGAATAGTTGGAGCTTACCTTCCAGTAGGTTTTAGGGCTGGGCGATATGACCAAAATCTCAAATCATGATGTAAGTCATCTCATATCCTGATAACGATATATATACAGTGAGGAAAATAAGTATTTGAACACCCTGCTATTTTGCAAGTTCTCCCACTTAGAAATCATGGAGGGGTCTGAAATTGTCATCGTAGGTGCATGTCCACTGTGAGAGACATGATCTAAAAAAAAAAAATCCAGAAATCACAATGTATGATTTTTAAACTATTTATTTGTATGATACAGCTGCAAATAAGCATTTGAACACCTGTCTATCAGCTAGAATTCTGACCCTCAAAGACCTGTTAGTCTGCCTTTAAAATGTCCACCTCCACTCCATTTATTATCCTAAATTAGATGCACCTGTTTGAGGTCGTTAGCTGCATAAAGACACCTGTCCACCCCATACAATCAGTAAGAATCCAGCTACCAACATGGCCAAGACCAAAGAGCTGTCCAAAGACACTAGAGACAAAATTGCACACCTCCACAAGGCTGGAAAGGGCTACGGGGAAATTGCCAAGCAGCTTGGTGAAAAAAGGTCCACTGTTGGAGCAATCATTAGAAAATGGAAGAAGCTAAACATGACTGTCAGTCTCCCTCGGACTGGGGCTCCATGCAAGATCTCACCTCGTGGGGTCTCAATGATCCTTAGAAAGGTGAGAAATCAGCCCAGAACTACACGGGAGGAGCTGGTCAATGACCTGAAAAGAGCTGGGACCACCGTTTCCAAGGTTACTGTTGGTAATACACTAAGACGTCATGGTGTGAAATCATGCATGGCACGGAAGGTTCCCCTGCTTAAACCAGCACATGTCCAGGCCCGTCTTAAGTTTGCCAATGACCATTTGGATGATCATGGGAGAAAGTCATGTGGTCAGATGAGACCAAAATAGAACTTTTTGGTCATAATTCCACTAAACGTGTTTGGTGGAAGAAGAATGATGAGTACCATCCCAAGAACACCATCCCTACTGTGAAGCATGGGGGTGGTAGCATCATGCTTTGGGGGTGTTTTTCTGCACATGGGACAGGGCGACTGCACTGTATTAAGGAGAGGATGACCGGGGCCATGTATTGCGAGATTTTGGGGAATAACCTCCTTCCCTCAGTTAGAGCATTGAAGATGGGTCGAGGCTGGGTCTTCCAACATTACAATGACCCGAAGCACACAGCCAGGATAACCAAGGAGTGGCTCTGTAAGAAGCATATCAAGGTTCTGGCGTGGCCCAGCCAGTCTCCAGACCTAAACCCAATAGAGAATCTTTGGAGGGCGCTCCACTCCGTGTTTCTCAGCGACAGGCCAGAAATCTGACTGATCTAGAGAAGATCTGTGTGGAGGAGTGGGCCAAAATCCCTCCTGCAGTGTGTGCAAACCTGGTGAAAAACTACAGGAAACGTTTGACCTCTGTAATTGCAAACAAAGGCTACTGTAAAAAATATTAACATTGATTTTCTCAGGTATTCAAATACTTATTTGCAGCTGTATCATACAAATAAATAGTTAAAAAATCATACATTGTGATTTCTGGATTTTTTTTTAGATTATGTCTCTCACAGTGGACATGCACCTACGATGACAATTTCAGACCCCTCCATGATTTCTAAGTGGGAGAACTTGCAAAATAGCAGGATGTTCAAATACTTATTTTCCTCACTGTATATATATATATATATATAATCACGATATAGTACCTTTTCTGTAAATTCAATCAATTAATAGATCACATGGAAAGGACTATTTCTTTTTGTACATTTTAAAGTATGTACTCTAAAATGTACTCATTCATATGTGATTATTTTTCTCCCTTTGTTTAGAGTGTTTGTCATTGAATCATTCATTTAAAAGATCTATTCACAAATGCTGATTCATCCAATAACGAAACGTGATGAATGAGATATTGACTCCATTCAAATTATTGGACATTATTGAGTGCACTCATTCAATCCCACATTGCATCGCAATAACGAGTGTACAGCCGATGTGCACTCAACTGCTGTCCGACTTCACGCACTCGTATTTATTTACTTCTTCAAGTGAACTATATTAGTGGACTAGCGTAGTGAATGAGAGTTTAGGGGGCGATTTCAGATTCTGCCCGAGTCAACAAATGCAGACAGCGTCCTCACGAAGGTTTGTCAATTGTATGTGTTTAAAGGGGTGGTTGATTGCCCCTTTTTACAAGATGTAAAATAAGTCTCTGATGTCTCTGAGTGTATATGTGAAGTTCTCAAAATACCCCAAAGATCATTTTTTTATATTAAAATGATCACTTTTTGAGGGTTGCAAAAACATACCGTTTTTGTGTGTCCCTTTAAATGCAAACGAGCTGCTGCTCACAGGGCAGAGCTTCAAGAACTCCAGGCCCCGTTTACACGTACATGATTATTTTGAAAAACTGAGACATTTCCCTTCGTTTGCGGCCTTCTTTTACACACAAACGGAGAATTTGCCTCTGAAAACAAGTCTTTCTAAAAACTCCGGCCAGAGATTTTGAAAATCTTCGTTTGCACGTTTGTATGTAAACTGAGACAAACGGGTGTTTAGGCTGCCAGCGTCACAATATGCGCCAGAGCTCGCACCAACGTCAAAAGTGCGACCTATGTTTACATGTGATCATGGAAGCGTTCAGAGTAGCAGTCGCATTTATGTTGGTGCAAACTCTTCTCATGTGTTTGCATTTGCAAATACAGCTACTCCATTTTGTTGAGGAGCAGAGACGAATGAGTGCTTGGAGGTCAGCAATTTTGCAACAACTTCTCCCTCCAACACGAAGAACCAGTCCGCGTCACCACCAGCGCCGCCGGTTT
This sequence comes from Gobio gobio, assembly GCF_949357685.1. Lineage (NCBI taxonomy): Eukaryota > Metazoa > Chordata > Actinopteri > Cypriniformes > Gobionidae > Gobio > Gobio gobio. The sequence goes on along the minus strand of NC_137107.1, from coordinate 19,192,935 downwards.
TGGGTCCGACCTGGGCAAACTGCTGCCTGGTGGGAGAACTTCGAAAATGAAGTGGTTGTCCCGGATGAGTGGCGTGAACATTTTATTTTCTGGATTCTGATTGGCTTACATGGGCTTGAGCTTCTCGTTACACCGCCACCTACAGGTTTGGCATGCTCTTGACGGCATATATACACAGGTACGTGTAAATGAACACTTTTCTGAAAACTGACATGTGTGCACAAGCACACGGAGAGGTTGAAATGTCCGTTTATGAAAATAGCCGCCCACGTGTAAACGTAGCCCCAGTTAGCAGCTCTGATTACCTCATGCAGACAGGCAATGGAACTGTTCAGCCTTTTATGTTCAAACTGGAGTGGGACAATGATGGGGAGACTCAAGAAGACGTGACAACATGTAGAATGCAACAAGATGTTCCTGAATCGTTAGTTGATGAATTTATGTAGCTGATGTGGAGTTAACTATCTTCAAGTCATTGATTAGCATATTCTGTCATGATAATCTCACCCCCTTTGTTGTGTGTTCCCGGGGTCATGATTTATGTAAATTTCAGGGTTAGTGATGTCACTAGTGATGAGCCATGTCATGTCTCTGACAACACACAAGCCCTGAAGCCAGATCACTTTCACTTGCTTCTTCACTAAACTGTGTCAATTCTATGTGTTTTTTTAGTAGGGCTGTCTAAAGATTAATCATGATTAATCGCATCCAAAAATAAAGTTTGTGTTTACATAATATATGTGTGTGTACTCTGTTAATTATTATTTATATATAAATACACACACATTCATGTATATATTTAAGAAATATTTGCATGTATATACTGTATATACATTTATATAATCTATAATATATATAAATATAAATGTTTTATATATAAAAATATAATTTTTTTCTTATATATATACATGCTTGTGTGTGTATTTATATATAAATAATAATTAACAGAGTACACACACATATATTATGTAAACACAAACTTTTATTTTGGATGCGATTAATCACGATTAATCTTTTGACAGCCCTAGTTTTAAGGCTTGCCAGATTGGACATTCAACCGATTTTAGACCATCGGATGTGTATCATGACTAGGGGTGTGCACGAATATTCCAATATTCGATCTGTAATTAATATTCGAAAAATAAAAATACTATTCGAATTTTACTATATTGCTTTGCTGGCCGTAAATGCAGTGAATCCATGATAAATCCACTAAAACTCTCAGTTATAACTAAATCCACTGGGTGGCGCTGTGGAGTGTGTTAAATTGAGTGGATTTGATCACATTATGTCGTCTGCCTCGCAATGTTTGGAATTACTTGGATGAAAATTGAAAAAGAGCTTACAAAATGGAGTTACTTTCAATAAAAAGGAATTAATGAAACTGAGTTATCATATTATCACGACCACAATGAGAAATCACATGAAATCCAAACACCAGGCGAATGAGAAAAGGCAGCTGTCCATCACTGCATTCACGAGTGCAGGTAAGCACAGAGCGAGATAACGTACTCGGTTACTTAACGTAACCTCGGTTCCCTGAGATAAGGGAAGGAGTACTGCGTCTTTAAGACGCTATGGGGATAGGTTCTCCTATTCTCGAATACTGAAGCATTTATAAAATCACGCAGTGCTACTGCACAGTCAAAACGGAGTCGAGACTACTCGCGCGCTATTGGCTGGCCAGTGGCAACTGCATGAACCAATGGCAGAACAGCGTATCTGAGCGAGCCTATGGGCGCTAAGCCCGAGACGCTGAACACAGAAGCCCGCGAACTGAGCGTAAAAGCCCGCGAAGGGCGCCCTTAAAATACGCTGTAATGCCCCAAAAACGTCAGGTTAATTCGACTGAAGCGAAGGTCACCCGTTGTTTTAGCGCCATTGCACGGCAGTCTACGCAGTACTCCTTCCCTTATCTCAGGGAACCGAGGTTACGTTAAGTAACCGAGTACGTTCCCTTTCGAACGGTCAGTTCGTACTGCGTCTTTAAGACGCTATGGGGGCCTATTTAATCCCGCCGTGCTATGAAGCGCAATGGTATGTACTCCCTCAGTTTGAGCACTATAAGGGGGCCCAAGACTAGAGTTATTGACATGTCATGATATATATTTATATATATATATCTCCCTTTTCATACTGGGCTCATAGAGGCCAGCAATTTAAGGGGAAAAATTTAAGTTATGCATTGAGCATATGAAGACCCAGATGCTTAACTAATAAGGACGGGTTACCCGTTAATACTTATTATTATACAGCAAGGATCTGTGCCTGCAGTGCAGGGACTTCTAGGCTGTAGAATCTGGTAAAAGTAGATGGTGAGGACCAGCCTGCCGATCTACAGATGTCACCAATAGACACTCCACTAGACCACGCCCAGGAGGAGGCCATGCCTCTAGTGGAGTGAGCTTTGACACCTATGGGACATTGAAGGCCCATAGTATCGTATGCTAGCGCTATTGCGTCAACTAGCCATCTGGCTAGACTTTGCTTGGTGACCGGCAGTCCCTTAGTGCGGCCACCAAAGCTTACAAAGAGCTGCTCCGACTGCCTAAAGTGGGAGGACCGCTCAATATATGCTCTGAGCGCCCTAACAGGGCAGAGCAGGTGTAACTGTCTCTCATCCTCGGAGGGTGGAAGAGCAGAAAGAGTGATTACCTGTGCTTTGAACGGTGTTGAAAGCACTTTAGGCACATAGCCATGTCTTGGTTTGAGTATGACTTTAGAATCACCTGGGCCAAATTCTAGACATGATGCGTTCACGGAGAGCGCTTGAATGTCACCAACACGCTTAACTGATGCCAATGCTAATAGCAGGGCGGTTTTCAGTGAAAGCGGTTTTAGTTCAGCCGTCTGCATTGGCTCGAAGGGAGGTCCTTTTAGTGCTCGTAGGACCAAAGAAAGATCCCAGGATGGCACCGTAGGAGGGCGAGGAGGGTTAAGCCTCCTAGCTCCCTTTAAGAATTTTATGACCATGTCGTGTCTGCCTACTGATTGGCCAGCTATAGGCATATGAGATGCGGCAATGGCTGCCGTGTAGACTTTGAGTGTGGATGGAGTGCGTCCTGCATCCAACATCTCTTGTAGAAAAACAAGTATCTGTGATATCTCACATGACACTGGGTTATGGTTCCTGGCTGAACACCAGTCAGAAAACACTGACCATTTAAGGGCATAGAGACGTCTAGTAGACGGGGCTCTAGCTTCACCGATAGTGTTCAGGACACTCACTGGGAGGTTCTCGAGCTCCCCTTGAGGGGCCAAACATGTAGCGCCCATAGTTTGGGACGGGGGTGCCATATTGTCCCGTTCGCCTGAGATAGGAGATCTTTTCTCAGCGGGACTGGCCAAGGGGATGCTGATAGCAGCTGAATCAGCTCGGGAAACCAGTGGTGGGTTCGCCAGAGTGGAGCCACTAGCAGGACTGTGTGCCCGCATTCCCTGATTCTTTTTAAGACCTGGGGAATAAGCGGTACTGGTGGAAAAGCATAAAGCAGGCAGCTGGGCCATTCGTGGGCCAGCGCATCCTTGCTCTTTGAAAAATAAATTGGGCAATGACAGTTGTCTTCGGAGGCGAAGAGGTCGACCTCTGCCCTCTCGAAAACATTCCATATCATTTGAACCGTTTGGGGATGAAGGGACCATTCCCCCGGGGACACGAGGCCCCTGGAGAGCATGTCTGCTCCCTGGTTCAGTCTGCCCGGCACGTGCACTGCTCTTAGCGAATGCATTCTGTCTTTTGCCCATAGGAGGAGATGTCTGACCTGTTGGTTGAGCCATCTCGACCTGAGCCCGCCTTGGCGATTTACGTAGGAGACCACTGTCGTGTTGTCCGTACGGACTAGGACGTGATGACCCAAAAGACGTGGTGAGAAAGTCTCGAGGGCTAGCACCACTGCCAGCATTTCTAGGCAGTTTATGTGCAACCGTGACTCCGCGTTCGACCATGAGCCGAAGGCAGGTTCGCCCTCGCACAGAGCACCCCAACCCGTGTTGGAGGCATCTGTGGTGACCACCATCCGTCTGGAAACTGTTCCCAAGCTCACCCCTGACTCGTAGAGGCGGGGATTCGACCACGGGGCCAAGGCTTTGACACAGCCGCGGCCCACTTTGATCCAAAGCTGGCCTGAATGCCACGCTTGGGGAGGAACCCGTGATTTCAGCCAGTACTGCAGGGGGCGCATTTGCATCATACCCAGCGGAAGTACTGGAGAAGCTGATGCCATAAGGCCTAGCATTCTCTGAAAAATTCTCAGGGGTCTGTTGGTTCCTGTTTTGAACGAGTGTGCAAGCTGCTGTGTAGTCAGCGCACGTTCGTTTGACAGCCACGCCCTCATTTGGGCTGAGTCTAAAATCGTTCCCAGAAAAGAGATCCTCTGTCTGGGAAGCAACGAGCTCTTGGCTGTATTTATTCTGAGACCCAGGCATTCTAGATGGCTGAGTAGCACAGATTTGTGAGATTGTAGCTCTTCCTCCGACTGGGCCAGTATGAGCCAGTCGTCGAGGTAGTTCAGAATGCGCATTCCCATTTGTCTTAAAGGGGAGAGAGCTGCATCCATACACTTTGTGAAAGTGCGGGGTGCTAGAGACAGGCCAAATGGCAGGACTGTGTACTGGTAGGCCTTCCCGTCGAACGCGAATCTCAGAAATGGTCTGTGACGTGGGATAATTTGGATATGAAAGTAGGCATCTTTCAGATCTACTGAGAAAAACCAATCCATCGGGCGGATTTGCGCAATGATTTGTTTTAATGTCAGCATTCTGAACGGCCGTTTGATAAGAGCCTTGTTCAGATGTCTGAGGTCTAAGATGGGCCTGAGGCCGCCATCTTTCTTGGGAACCAGGAAGTAACGGCTGTAAAACCCTGACTCGCTTTGAGCTGCAGGCACCGCCTCTATAGCTCCTTTCATCAATAGGCTTTCCACTTCGGTTTTGAGGACGTGGGTTACGTTGCTCTTCACTGAAGTGTAAGTTATGCCCGCGAATCGCGGTGGTTTGCGAGCAAATTGGAGCGAATAGCCTAGTTGAATTGTTTCTATAACCCACTGTGACACACCAGGGATTGCTTTCCAAGCCTCTGCCCAGTTGCACAGGGGTTTTATAGTGTCGAACGGCGGCGCGTTTTGCCGCGCGCCGACCGTCGTGTGGTGCGGAAGAGAAAGAAGACTCATTTGTTGAACATTCAAGTTCTTTATTGAACACGCAATAACAGCGGCAGAGTGCAGTGGAGCGCGCGCAAGCGCGGGCTCGCTGCTCACATTTTTTATAAACACAATATGTTTCTCCCGGGCCGGAACAAAAACGGGCCGCGGGGAGAGAATTCGGAGTCTTTTGGGGGGCGGACCAACTTGGGCGGAGCTCACCCCTCCTCTCTTCCTGAGCAGCCGGTCAGGACTGCTTCCTGTGATCAGGGTCCAGCGTGATCTTAGGTCTGGGGCCCTGACGCTTCGGTGGGAAACGCTTTGCCTGGTGATGACGCTGACGTTGACGTTGGTCATAAGGTGGGCGGGGCTGCACGGGAGCGAGCGCGGGTGTGGTCGCGGTCGCAGATCTGCGCTGCGGTTGCTGCTGCTGGTACGGAGCTCTCGGCCGAGTTGAAGAGGCGGCGCTGGCTCTTTTAGGCAGAAAATGGCTCATCGCCTGGGACGCTTTCTGCGCCGTGGTGAAACGTTCCGCGAAACCGTCCACCGCGGGACCGAACAGACCATTCGGAGAAATGGGAGCGTCGAGGAAGGCAGTTTTATCGGCCTCCTTGATCTCCGTGAGGTTTAACCACAAGTGCCGCTCTAACACCACGAGACTAGCCATCGACCTGCCGATGGCCTGGGCGGTGGCCTTCGTAGCTCGAAGGGCCAGATCTGTGGCGCTTCGGAGGTCACGAAACACCTCCTGGTCTGGACCGGACTCGTCCATAGCCCGAAGGAGCTTCGCCTGGAATACCTGCAGGACCGCCATCGTGTGGAGAGCGGAGCCTGCGTGGCCGGCGGAAGCATAGGCCCTATTCGCCAAGGCCGCCGTGGTACGGCAGGGCTTCGAAGGGTGCGCGATTTTGGGCTTCCAGCCTATCGCGGAGGGCGGGCAGAGGTGTGCAGCCACCGACTCCTCGAGCGGTGGGAGTTTCTCATAGCCCTTCTCGACTGCGCCGTCAATGGTGGAGAGCGCGTGCGAGGTGGATGGGCGGAGGCGAGCGGAGTAGGGAGCGCGCCATGACTTCGCCAGCTCCTGGTGCACCTCAGGGAAAAATGGGGCCGCTCTCTGCCGAGGGGCCTGCTGGCGCCCCGGGAGGTACCATTCATCGAGACGGCTAGGTGTGGGCTCTTCAGGGGCTGCCCAATCCAGGCCCAGCTCGCCAACGGCCTTATGGAGGACACGGATGAGCTCGGTGTCCGCACCAGCCTTAGCCGCGTCATTCCGCTGCTGAGATGTCGAGGGGGTGGGGTCGCCAACGGAGCCCGACCATTCCTCGGCATCGGAGGCGACGAGGGACACGGAGCCGTCGTGTGGATCGTCCTCATCATTGCCGCCGAATGAGACCAGGTCCTCGGCGTCGAGCGGAGGAAGCAGGTCTAAACGAGAGAACGTTACTGGGGAAACGTCTCTCTGAGGCGGGGACGAGGCACGCGGGCACTGGGCCGACGTGAGCTCGCCCGCCTCAGTATAGTCAGCCCTCTGGCTCCGCCGCTTTTTCCGCCGGGGTTCGGACGGGAAAGGGAGCGGGAGAGCGCGAGGGGCGGGGTCGCGCTCTGAGAAGAACGCGATCCGCGAACGGAGGGAGGAGATGGGCATGCTCTCGCAGTGGGAGCAGCCGGACCCAGAGAGAGCAGTGTCAGCGTGGGCCTTGCCCAGACAGGTAATGCACTGATCATGGGCATCCTCCTGATGCAGAGTTGTGCTGCACCTAATACAAAATTGTGACATGTGTATTCTTAATTGTACTCAAGGATACACCGAAGTGTTTTTCACCGGCGAGCGCAGGGGAGAAGGAGCGACAGCTCGCGGATGCTGGATGAGAGCGCTGAAGACAGACCGACTCTCAAGGTCCGGGCTGGCTGGCTCGATTCCGCTGACGGCTCGTCTTTCACGGTAAGCTTCAGAAAAAGGTATCAGCGAGGATTAGAAAACTTCGCTGAAGGAGAAAAATCTGACGTTTTTGGGGCATTACAGCGTATTTTAAGGGCGCCCTTCGCGGGCTTTTACGCTCAGTTCGCGGGCTTCTGTGTTCAGCGTCTCGGGCTTAGCGCCCATAGGCTCGCTCAGATACGCTGTTCTGCCATTGGTTCATGCAGTTGCCACTGGCCAGCCAATAGCGCGCGAGTAGTCTCGACTCCGTTTTGACTGTGCAGTAGCACTGCGTGATTTTATAAATGCTTCAGTATTCGAGAATAGGAGAACCTATCCCCATAGCGTCTTAAAGACGCAGTACGAACTGACCGTTCGAAAGGGAACATATGATAGCAAAATGATCTCGAGACAAATGCAAGTTTTGTCGAGGGTTTAAGAACAGAAAAGTGCTGTTAGAAACTTCTCTTAACACCGTTATCTTAGTGTCTCTGCAACGTCTGTCACCCGAGAATATCATCATCCACATGATATATTATTGTTTTTCTAAACAATGTGAAGCATGTTTCTCATAATGTGAAACAATATAAACACGATAACCATTTTCCGACTCAAGTGTATATGTACGTTCTGCACTAAAACATGGTGCGCTCTTATTAGTGTTTTTTCCTCTCGCGCTGCTTGAGCTTATAATGCTTTTGTTCTTTAGGCCTATTTTTTTTTGTGTACACATATCGTTTAATGTTTTGAACTGAATGAAAACCCAAAGATATAACATAAGCTTGTTGTGTATTTTACCTAATCATAAGTTTGTTCAGAAATGGTGACAACAACTAATTTTCTCAAAATAACGTCATTTAAACAAACGAATATTCGAATATTAGTGTTTTATGAGCCCAAATATTGAAATACAATATTTTGGAAAAATGCCCATCCCTAATCATCACACACGAACACAGACTTCTGCTCAGAACCACCCGCTTCTATCTCCCCTTTATTCGCCATGCTGTTATTCACGTTTCTGCCTGCATCCTCGTGGTGGCGTGTAAGATTGCAGTCATCCAAATGATGAAAAAGTATTGCCGTAAACAATGTATTTTGCGACACAACTAAATAAACGATAGAACATAATATGAAACTATAGACTTTTTATTTCGTCCATCGGATATATATCGTCATATCGGTGTTTTGGAGATGGCACAGACAGGACAACCCAGAATGAAGCATTGGACGCTCTGGGTCACCAGTAGCATTCACGAATGAGAGAGAGGGTTTGCTGGTTACCTGGATGTCCAGATCCCAGAGACGAGTGAACTGAGTCTATGAAGGTTATGCACAAACTGGATGGTACATAGGTGCGACCCTCAGGACCTCCGGGTTTAGCAGGTTTTTCTCTAGTGGCAGCTGTTATCTTTTCGTCCAGAGCCTACTGAATTGGGCACACAAAGAGGGCTGGAGGGAGAAGGATCTCAGGAGGTTGTTGAGGTACATCAGGAGAGTGAAGGCAGGACAGTGCATCCACCTCTGTGTTCTTTTCCCCTGAGTGAGCGGCCGGCTTGATACCAAATGGTTTATTATAGCCAATTTTGTCCTTTTCGGTTTGGAAACGGTGAGCCTTCATTTCAAACTGCAGTGAACATTGCAACAGGAATCCGCTGCAATCCTCAGCTGCTCCAGAGAAGGGCACTGGTTGGGCCATGGCACTGGCTGATGTGACTACCGCCGAAGGAGTGGAAGTGAGGCAGTAGTGACTGTCTGAGTTTTTGAACTGACAGCGAATGGATTGGGACTTCCTGCTTCCATTATGATTCTATTTTGTTTTGGTTCTGGTATTCTATCATTAAAGGAGGTGAGACAGCGATGAACTTAACAGGCCTTTATTCACAGATAGTTTAGATCGTTAAGGATCATTAAGCAGGTAAGTGATGAGCATAAATAGTTCAATGAGCAGTCACACTTAACTGAGGAGTCTTTGTTTCTTTGCAGGATGGTTAGATGAGCACACAGATGATGAGCAGTCTGACGGATCGATGGATGGCGGAAGATAAAGGAGGTAAGTAATCACAGGTAGGTAGTCGGGTAGGTACATTCTCACGCAGAGACTGACGAGACAGGACAACAGGTGAGTGTGTGCTGTTTGCTTTTGAAGGGTGTTTGATGAGGGTGTGACAGGTTAATATTCCGGTGATTGTGAATGAGTGTGTGGGGCTGAAGGACTTGGTGCTGATGGCATTCTGGCTGAATCTGTGACACGGTCACTTAGGGTGTTTTCACGCCTGAAAGTTTGTACCAAGATCCGAACTGAAGTTCATGTTTTGATACATTTTATACATTTTGTTAGTTTTGGTTTGGTTTCACATTGCAATTATGCGAGTGCACTAAAGAACTTTACATGACATACTTGTGTCCTGACGTCGTCATCTATGTGGGCTGCATCTTGACATTGATTGGTTTGAAAACGGATGTGTGTCTGACGTCAGCGTGTTGTCAATTCGCAGAGTAATTTTGACAAGAATGAATGAACAGATGCATGTCGTTGCCACTAGTGAACAGTGCGCATTGCTTGACTATTTCTTTTTGTTTCGAATTGTTTAGTTTAAAAGTGGACATTTCAAGCTTTCTATACATATATTTCTCATGTCTGTGAGGCAAGTAGCCTGCTGAGTTCCGGTTTATTTATGAGAGCAATGCAAGTGATCACTCCGGTGCCTCCATGTCTGCTATAGCCTATTTGCTTCTTATTTATTAAATCCAGGCAATTGGCTTATGAAACGTTGATTAAAATTAAGATACAATTTATACAAAACGAAATTCACTTTAAAGAAAGACTTTCTACAAAACAAAACTTGATGAAGTGGTCAAAATAATTTCTGACCTTCTGTCTTTTGATATATTGTGCATCTTTGGACTTTTCATAATCAATATAGCCTAGCCCTAGATTAAATTTAAAACTAACATTATAATTGTGGCGAGCAGCGAGGCTGAGGGGCCGTGAGAGCGGGACGAGGCCGCGGTCATTAGGGATGATGATCGCCAGCTGCGTACCGTCGGCCTCGTGTCTCACGGAGGAGTGACGGGAGTATAAAGGAGGAGCGACGACAGTGAAGGACGAGAGAGTACCAGGCCTGGACATTAAGTTGTGTTTTATTTATGTTTTGTTTATGTATGTGCGCGGCAGTCGTACGTGAGGGGCTGTCGCTTTTACTTTCACTTTGTGTTCATTTACTTTATTAAAGCTGTTGAATGTTCGCCGGTTCCCGCCTCCTTCTTCCCACACGAACACACTTTACTACAATAATATTTAAACATAAACAGGAACTTCCTGTAAATGGTCTGAAAGTCCGAACCATACAGAAAATGTTTTCACACTAGAAACGAACCGAACCTTTGTTCAGTTTGATCCGGACCGTGATCTGGTGGAAGTTTTACACCTGTAATTTTGATTCTGATCAAACTGAAAAGTCCTGAAATTCCAACTGAAATTCCGGGTTAAGAAAAAATTCAGTAACACTTTATTTTAAGGTTTAATTCTCGCTATATTAACTAGTTGCTTATTAGCATGCATATTGATATTAGCTGTTTATTAGTACTTATAAAGCACATATGAATGCCTTATTCTGCATGACCTTATTCTGCATCCCTTAATCCCAATATCTAAACTTAAACGCAACAAAACTTAATAAGCAGTAAATTAGGACTTTATTGAGGCAAAAGTCATAGTTAATAGCGAATGTGTTCCCCATACTAAAGTGTTACCAAAAATTCATATGCGACCGCACTTGTTGTGAATTAGGCAGAATTTAATTTTTTTGTGCGTAAACATACGAAATGATCTACGCAATTATTAGTGAATGAGAAACATTGACTTCAGGACTCATGTTACGTAAGTTATGCAAGTATTTTCATTTCGTATGAATTCAAAACAGAATTTACGAATGTATTTTTTGGAAAAAAGGTCCACCCCATCCCTAAACATAACCATTACTGGGGCATAAGCAGATCATACAAAATTCATGAAACCCTATAAATTCAAACAATTTAGTCACCAATTTTGCAACATAGTTACAAACTGCCATGAAAATGTGTTGGACTGTCTGTTTTTTTTTTTTTTTTTTTTTTTTTTTTACATATTTTTCCATTTTTGTCTTACAGCCTATTGTCTATGGACAAATCACAGACATCCACGCTTTTCCATATGTTATAAAGCTTTAATAGATATATTTGATATTTATCACAGAATTTGTGAATTGCAAGCATCGTGCCAAAATCAGGAATTGTGTTTGACAACAGGTTTTAAGTAGCCTGACGTCGTCATACTCAATTCTAATCAGAATACGAGTCTGATACTGTTCCATTGGGCTGTGATTATGAGGCGTGTTTCAACCCGAACCAGAAGGAGAAGATGGGTGTAAACGATTTTTGCCGGTGTTGTAAAAATAATTTAAGGATACACGTCAGTCGAGTACTTACTAACACAATCATCATTTCTTTTTCTTTTTTAAAATCTTTTTATTGATATTTAACGAAACAGTAAATAATGATACATTCAATAAAAAAATAAGAGATTACAAAGTTGTCTTATTAAGTTGTCTAATTTTAAACCCCTTCTGAAACCCTCCCACCCAGAAATTACACATACAATATAAAAAAAAATAAAAAATACAATCATCATTTCTGAGAGAAATAGTAAAGGTGAATGCATATACGAACAAGTTCTCAGTTTAGGATTAGAACGAATTCAACCCAAGCGCTCTTTGGTGACGTGCATGATTACCTTACTGTTGATCATCTGTCCATCATCGTATAAAGCCCGCCCTTACAATTTGATTGGTCCGAACAGCTCTGGTTCAAGCATAGTTGCTCCACAACGGATCAAGTTCAGACCGAACTTCCCGACCTCAAATGTTGTGGGCGGGGCTAAGTTCGGCTCAATAATACATGTTGCTCTGTCTTTCAACTTCTGGCTCTGGAAAGTGGGACAAAGCTCACCACATGTCTCTGTCAAAACTTAATGGACATTTCCAGTACCCTTCAACAAGAGGACACCAAGCCTATAACAACAGCAGCCCAAAACAACATCAACGCATTCAGAAAACACTGTGATCCTTCATAGCCCAAATATAAAATGGCAGAAAGGAGCTATCCTTGAAAGTCTGTAAATCCTACAGCACTTTGGCATCCTGATTCCATCATGCTCATCTTTGTGATGGACAGCGGACATCTGCGAAGGTTAGGCCACCCGTTTCCTGATGTCATCTCCAATTTAGGGTCCATTTCTCAAGAGTCTGCGTCATATTGCCTCCATGTGTGAATTCCAGTGAAATGTTGAGATTTTAAGATGGACTCAGATGGAGATAAAAAAGGCAACCTTTCACATAAACACATGGTATAAATAAATCATTAACCTGATGACAATCAAACAAGCAAGAAACATCGATTGTCTAGAGTGACAACAGACACAAGACGGCACTTAATGTCCTCAAAGTCTAGCACTCTAGGGAGCCGAGAGATCATTGTGGGCTGGCAGATTTGAAGTCTAGAGAAGGACGTCAGGACACTCAGGAACCATTTGATCAGATTAACTAAAAGGAGTGGCAGAGATTGACAGCTGAGGCTGTTTTGTGGCTACCGATAAACTATTCAGTAGTGATGTGGCCATCAGGAGGGGTAAAGTGGTAAACAATGTCCGTGGGAGGCACTTAGACGTGGGCCCACCGACTGAGAAAGTGCTGTGGCATGTTAAAACGTGCTGTGATGAGGTGCAAGATAGATGGCCTCTTGGTAATTTACTCGATCGTCGCTATGATCGTTAATCTCTAGGTCTTGAGTTTTAGCACATGCAAGTTCATTTCTCTGTTAGCAGGTTGGAATCTGTGGACTAGGTATTTACTGTGCTGATTTGAAATTAAATGGAATTAAAAATAGCATTTTAAATCTTAGCTTAAAACTATTATCAAAACTACATGGTGGGTGTCAAATTTTGTGGACATTTGCAACGCTTTTTGCAAAGCTCTCTCTCTCTCTCTCTCTCTCTCTCTCTCTCTCTCTCTCTCTCTGTAGGTCCCACTTTGCTGGATTGTTTTAATCCATGTTTGAGTCAAATATGGACAAACCCAACAGTTGGGTTGAAAAATTTGGGTTGTCCATATTTGACCCAAACATGGGTTAAAACATGTGCCTGGCTTTTTACAAATATAATTACACCTCTTTAAAAGGATCGTCCACCCAAAGATTTTAATTCTGTCATCATTTACTCACCCTCATTTGTGGAACAAAAAAAGAAGATTATGTTGAAGAAAGTTGGGACCCAAACAACAACAACAAAAATGATATACCTTCAGAGTATCGTCTTTTGTGTTGCACAGAAGAAAGAAAGTCATACAGTTTTAAACAACATGAGGGTGAGGAAATTACAGAAATGTTATCTTTGGATGAAATATCACTTTATAGATACACTCACCTAAAGGATTATTAGGAACACCATACTAATACTGTGTTTGACCCCCTTTCGCCTTCAGAACTGCCTTAATTCTATGTGGCATTGATTCAACAAGGTGCTGAAAGCATTCCTTAGAAATATTGGCCCATATTGATAGGATAGCATCTTACAGTTGATGGAGATTTGTGGGATGCACATCCAGGGCACGAAAGCTCCTGTTCCACCACATCCCAAAGATGCTCTATTGGGTTGAGATCTGGTGACTGTGGGGGCCATTTTAGTACAGTGAACTCATTGTCATGTTCAAGAAACCAATTTGAAATGATTCAAGCTTTGTGACATGGTGCATTATCCTGCTGGAAGTAGCCATCAGAGGATGGGTACATGGTGGTCATAAAGGGATGGACATGGTCAGAAACAATGCTCAGGTAGGCCGTGGCATTTAAACGATGCCCAATTGGCACTAAGGGGCCTAAAGTGTGCCAAGAAAACATCCCCCACACCATTACACCACCACCACCAGCCTGCACAGTAGTAACAAGGCATGATGGATCCATGTTCTCATTCTGTTTACGCCAAATTTTGACTCTACCATCTGAATGTCTCAACAGAAATCGAGACTCATCAGACCAGGCAAAATTTTTCCAGTCTTCAACTGTCCAATTTTGGTGAGCTTGTGCAAATTGTAGCCTCTTTTTCCTATTTGTAGTGGAGATGAGTGGTACCCGGTGGGGTCTTCTGCTGTTGTAGCCCATCCGCCTCAAGGTTGTGCGTGTTGTGGCTTCACAAATGCTTTGCTGCATACCTCGGTTGTAACGAGTGATTATTTCAGTCAAAGTTTCTCTTCTATCAGCTTGAATCAGTCGGCCCATTCTCCTCTGACCTCTAGCATCAACAAGGCATTTTCGCCCACAGGACTGCCGCATACTGGATGTTTTTCCTTTTTCACACCATTCTTTGTAAACCCTAGAAATGGTTGTGCGTGAAAATCCCAGTAACTGAGCAGATTGTGAAATACTCAGACCGGCCCGTCTGGCACCAACAACCATGCCACGCTCAAAATTGCTTAAATCACCTTTCTTTCCCATTCTGACATTCAGTTTGGAGTTCAGGAGATTGTCTTGACCAGGACCACACCCCTAAATGCATTGAAGCAACTGCCATGTGATTGGTTGATTAGATAATTGCATTAATGAAAAATTGAACAGGTGTTCCTAATAATCCTTTAGGTGAGTATATGTATCTGACCTTCATATATACATACACATACACATATACATATATAACACTTATACATATACATATATATACATACACGCACCGGCCATTATAGTATGTACACCTGTTCCTCTTTGTTAACGCAAATATCTAATCAACCAATCACATCATTGGAATGGGGAAGAAACGCAATTTAAGAGAGAGTTTTTTCAGAAACTGTTAATCTACTGGGATGACTCAAAACGATCTCTAGGATTTACAGAGAATGGTCCGAAAAACAGAAAATATCCAGTGAGGGTCAGTTCTGTGAGTGAAAATGCCTTGTTGATGCCAGAGGTCAGAGGAGAATGGCCAGACTGGTTCGAGCTGATAGAAAGTTAACAGTAACTCAAATAACCACTCCACTCAAAAACAAGGTCTGCAATAGAGCATCTCTGAACGCATCAAACCCCAAGTAGATGGGCTACAGCAGCAGAAGACACACCGGTTGCCACTCCTGTCAGCTAAGAACAGGAAACTGAGGCTTCAGTTCACACAGGATCACCAAAATTGAACAATTGAAGATTGGAAAAAGGTTGCCTGGTCTGAAGAGTTTTGATTTCTACTGCGACATCAGATGGTAGGGTCTGAATTTGGCATAAACAACATGAAAGCATGGATCCATCCTGCCTTGTATCAACGGTTCAGGTTGGTGCTGGTTGTGTAATGGTGTGGGGGATATTTTCTTGGCACACTTTTGGTACCTTAGTACCAATTCAGCCTCATTTAAACGCCACAGCCTACCTGAGTATTGTTGCTGACCATGTCCATCCCTTTATGACCACAGTGTACCCATCAGTGTATCTCACAATATCTTCTGATGGCTACTTCCAGCAAGAAAACACGCCATGTCACAAAGCTCAAATCATCTCAAACTGGTTTCTTGAATGTTAATGATTTCACTTTATTCAAATGGCCTCCACAGTCACAATACAATAATAGAGAAATGTAAAGGTTTTAACATCATGGTTTAGCTTAGTTTTAGTCTTAGGTTTTCCACTTGTATAAAAAAGCACAATAACTGTGAATCCCATCGTGAAACAGTGTGAAAGATGATCATCCATTTAAAGGACTGTTTCATGCTCTCAGTCAACTTGCTGAATGACTAAACCCCACATAATTACAAATTCCATTTCACTCAGTATGTTCATTTTATTTAATTGATTATTTATTTAATCAAATTCCCTTGATGGGATTTTTAATTTGTATACTCTTTCTCAGCTCTGGTTTGTGCTGCGAGGTCTGAAGTGTTCTGGCTGAGGGGTTATATTCTCCAACAGAGGGCACTATTACACCTCAAAATACACAATATAGGAGTCCTAGACTTCACATTCCTGTTATCAAGTTACACATAATAAAAATATGACTCATGACACAAAAATAATTGGCATCTGTATTTGGTCCCCAAACAAAAAATATACTATTGCAGTAGCATACAGTGATGGTGCTTTTTGATGCTCTAAGGAACACATTTAGTGCAATTTGATTTATATGTTTAATTGTAAAGTAATGGCATAATAAAACTGTATTAGTTTAGCTCCAACAGAGAGAAATAAATTACGAGCAATAAAACATATATTGAATAATAATGTGGATGTTATTGCAAATTATATACCACTTGGAAGAAAGAAAAAAAGGTTAATTTGTGGTCTGAAATGAGCCGAAGAGAAACATCTTTGAATAAAAGTGTAAAAGAACAATGACAAATCTGCAATGAAGGGCACAGCAGCAACATGGCATAGTTTCAAACTCTACAAGACAAAGATTTTTGCATTTGCATTGCATTTTTAATAAAACATGAACATGGACTAGCATTTTTTAAAGTGTGGGACCCCCCCCCCCCCACACACACACACACAGCTTCACAGTATTTAAGACAATTGTTTCCATATGGCACACACATACAAAGAACAATGAGAAAATTCTGCATTGTTTTATGTTTTTTTGTTTTTTTTTGGTCAGCTTTGTTTTGTTATAGTAGAGAGCAAAAGAAAATACAGCACCATATCCGTGACCATGCACAGTGATTTTGACTGCATTTGCCATGGGAAACTCAGCTGAATAAACAAGCTCTGTCCATTATCATTCATAAAACCTGACAAATAGTTCTGGATCGCCAATCTTATCCCAGCTTCAGGTCTGTAACCCTTTCAAACCCCACAGCCCAAGTCGTTTCCAACAAACAAGCACAGTTTCTCAAAATAAAGAAATGCATGGTTTGTCTATAACCAACAGTTTACTGTGTTCAACATCTATTCACGTAGGCGGGCCTGCCCAATTATAGAAGGGGAAACAGTACCATTTAAGCCAGAAATGTTATTTTATTTGCAAATATTTCATTTATTTATCATATAAAGCTTACATGTTATGGTACTTGCTCTGGAAAAGACCAGGACAAGTTTGTAGGCTTTTGTTACTACATTCATTTAACCCTGTTCCAGCAAGTTGTAAATTCGTATACTTACAATTTGAAAACGTAAATTATGGTGGTATAAGACAGTAAAATTGAAAAGAACAAGGAAAAACAAAAAACGAAGATAAAGAAGTGCCCTTAATGTGTTATTGAATGTGCATATATATATATATATATATATATATATATATATATATATATATATATATATATATATATATATATATATATATATATATATATATATATATATATATATATATATATATATATATATATATATATATATATATATATATATATATATATATATATATAAAAAACTATACTTGTAGATAATAGTAATAAAATAAAGGGCTGCTTAAGTGTAAAGTCAATACACTTTTATGGCTATTTTTCTTAACACATTTAAGTACATTTGGAAAATGGACTTTAAAAATGGTTTTATTAATCTTTTGTCATGCTTTAAAGAAACTTATTATTTTGATGAATGTGTTAATTATGTTAATTGGGTTAAGTAAATGTTTAAATTCATCATTACGAATGTATTTAAATACATGACATAGCCTACAAATTTCACTGGAAATAGCATTAAAATATATTTTACCATGAATGCTTGTCAGTATATTCAGCACTTACACCATATTCAAAGATAACATGCAGAAGTATGTTACATATAAAGATGTACAAGTCCTTCTTAATTCGGTCCAAAAAAGCTGTTGTATTTAATATAACTATATACATTTTCATTTGAACATGCAAAAATGTAAAATTTCACACAGAATATTATTTAAAATATATTATTTCCATAATAAGTACTCTTTTAAAAAGTATGCTAAAGTGTCTTTTCAAATTTTCATATTTTAACTTTTTTACATTCAAAATTTTTAAGGGTTGAATAAGGGGGGAAAAAAGCAGCTTTAGCAAATGTCACGCCAAACCACATTTTCATTATTATTTTTGTGTTTTGTGCAACAAACAATGTACTATATATAATGAAATACTGATAAAGTTATTTTATATTCCTGTTGTTTATATCAGTAGTAAATTTTTGCCTTACGTTTTTAAGTACACTCAACTTAGATGCATAAGCTATTTTAACTTAAATTACATGAAATTGGCTTTATAAATTAGTTCAGTCTTGTATAACTTATAAAAAATGAGTAATAGCAATGTAAAAACATATTTTGTCATGACTTATATCATTTTACAGTGTGTAGAAATATTGAACTGTTGCCTGAGAATGACCCTGACAAAAAAATTGAGCAAAGTGTGGAGTTTCTAAAACCATTTAAAACCGTCTGGTGAAATCAGAATCAGGAAATCAACCCGGTTGTGGTTCATTTCTACGGTTGTAAGTACATGTTTTGGCCCTCTAGGGCAAACTGCCCACTGGACCAGTGTGGCGGCCCCTGCGTGGCATCGTGCCAGAGTTTTGTTACAGTACCTACAAGCTGGAAACAATTGACACTGTTATGGACTGTTTATGCTGAATTACAATTGCTGTAATGTTCCTTAGCCTATACTCAGATCCTTTGTCTGAACAGCTGCCCGCAGTTTAGCCTGTCACATAAAAAAGCTGGCAGTGTTTTAGGGGCTGGGTGTTCTCTTTTACTTCTAATTTTCTCTTAACACTGCTCATTTCCAAGTTTGACTGATAAACAGACAAAGATAGAATACAAAATTGACCATAACCTGTGGTGTCTGAATATTTCGCCTTTCTCTTAAAGGTGCATCACCTTCACATTGTTCCAAACCTGCACAACTTTTTCTTCAGAGGAACACAAAACAAGATATTATGAAAAACAGTTTTTGTCCATACAATCAAAGTCAGTGGGGTCCAAAACAACACCTTATGTATGAGCAAACACTAAGACATTTTTCAAAATATCTTCTTTTGTGTTTTACAGAAGAACATTTTTTACAGGTTGGAACAAAATGAGGGTGAGTAAATGATGACAGCATTTACATTTTTTGGGTGAACTACCAGAAGGAGGTTATTTTTTGATTAAGTGTGGCAGCATTTACCAAGATACAAAAGAGTTTTTTTTTTTCAGGCACAACCAACAAGGGGGAATGCATTTCAGAGCTGTTACCAAAATAAACTGGCTAGTAATGCAAAAATGAGCACTTTTTAAGTCACATCGCTAATCTGGGGTGTACTGGGACCTGTGCCCATGGGATAAGAAAACTGTTTTGAATTTACAGACCTGGATTGCTCCTTTTATCAATCTTTTAAGGAGGTGTAAACTTTGCTTGTTCAAGGAGGTTTGTGAATAGAGAGGAATCTAATAATCTTTTGAGTTAGCTTGTTAGCTCATGTTTTTAAACCTTATCTTAACCTAAGCAAAACTGCTTGACTTCTGACTCGGGGCCTTTGTTGTCATTTCTCTAGATGTATGTGTCATGATTTGCTCAGGGAACAGCAGAAAAATATATTCCAAAAAAGCATTCACTGGTCTTTTCTGATCTTTTTTTTTTTTGGCCTGTCGTGTTGTGTTACGCAGCACGTTTGAGCTTCCGCAAGAACCAATGAGGTTCATTCTCATGTGTTACACAGCACATTTGAGCTTCAGCAAGAACCAATGAGGTTCATTATCGTGTGTTACGCAGCACGTTTGAGTTTCAGCAAGAACCAATGAGGTTCATTCTCGTGTGTTATGCAGCATGTTTAAGCTTCCACAGGAACCAATGAGGTTAATTCTCGTGTTACGCAGCACATTTGAGCTTCAGCAAGAACCAATGAGGTTCATTCTTGTGTTACGCAAGAACCAATGAGGTTCACTCTTGTGTGTTATGCAGCACATTTGAGCTTCAGCAAGAACCAATGAGGTTCATTCTCTTGTGTTACACAGCATGTTGGAGCTTCCACAGGAACCAATGAGGTTCATTATTGTGTGTTACACAGCGCGTTTGAGCTTCCTCAAGAACCAATGAGGTTCATTCTCGTGTTACGCAAGAACCAATTAGGTTTATTCTTGTGTGTTACGCAGCATATTTGAGCTTACACAAGAACAAATGAGGTTCATTCTCGTGTGTTATGCAGCACGTTTGAGCTTCAGCAAGAACCAATGAGGTTCATTCTTGTGTGTTACGCAGCACGTTTGAGCTTCAACAAGAACCAATGAGGTTCATTCTCTTGTGTTATGCAGCACGTTTGAGCTTCAGCAAGAACCAATGAGGTTCATTCTTGTGTTACACAGCGCGTTTGAGCTTCCTCAAGAACCAATGAGGTTCATTCTCGTGTTACGCAAGAACCAATTAGGTTTATTCTTGTGTGTTACGCAGCATATTTGAGCTTCCGCAGGAACCCATGAGGTTCATTCTCGTGTTACGCAACAACCAATGAGGATCATTCTCGTGTGTTCATGAGAACACACCTTCATTGCAGTGAAAATGGTGAATCATACGATCAAAATTTGGAAACAATTCGATGAAAGCTGTAGTTTTCAACCAAATAAAAAAATGGCAGCAGATCTAGTCCGACAGAGATTTTTCCTAACTACAGAATAAGAGGAAACCTCTCATTTTGTTCTATACCAAATGGTTCATAAGTAATTTGTTAAAATTTTGCAATTGTTTTTGCAATTTATTTAAAAGACTGACTCCAAATTTGGCACAAGGAATATTGTGACATTCTCCAATCAGGCTGCCAAATTTCACAACTTTTTGTTTTATTTGGTTCTATGAAGTGCCATAGACACCCACTGCGCAAGAAGAAACTTAAGAAAACCTACATACAATAGATGCCTGCCCACCATCAGTGCTTGGTTTATATAATACTGCTCATATATTGCCTGCTATGCAGATTGACTTCATAGGTCAAACTGTCAAAATAATGATATCATCGCTAATACATTTGACAGTTTACACCGGTCTAAGAGTGGCTTGTATTCTGAATTTCATCATGCAAAACTTCAGAGGTGCCAACATAAGCTCTTCAGACAGTGGACCTTAAAAACCCAATCCCTATCCGATCTAGTTGTAAAACGGTTCATTTGCTGCATAAATATTGACAGTTGGACATTTGTTTCACACAGGCTAATTCAAAGGCACTGACGGGAAACATTAAACTTGTTGCAAAACTTGTAAGGGTGAGGTCATTGCAAAAGTATTCCTCAATGTCATAAATATGTCAGTTTGAAAAGTCTGCCGTTTTTCTCCCCTACTAGATTAACATCAAAACATTGGGAGTGTAGGCGACACTGGACTAAAACTCTCATCCAAACTGGGCAGTTGGAGAGTTTAAGTTCTTAAAACAACACCAGACTGTCAAAGCTGTTTTCTCACTGTTCTTAAAGAGTGCTGAAATCTCTGTTTTAAAACGGTAAACTCTTAGTGGGCTGACGTGACCCATAGGCATAAACAAATATTATGCCTTCTCCAGCCGGAGGTGGAATCAGCTGTGTCTGAGAAAAGGTGTTAATTGTTTTCAGGCTGTCATCTTTAAGAGCTGTTGAGATCAATTAAAGTCATCACAGTGCAGCGAGCATGTGCGGGGTGAAACAACCCAGCTTGAGTATTCTGTGTGTCTGGAATGCAAGCAGCAGATATAGATTATCCGTGTGAAAATCAGCAGTGAGAGAACGCTTCAGGAGGAATGTACAACCCAATACGTTTCTCAGCTTGAGTGAGAGTCAATAAAAAAAGTTTATTGAAAATGTCAAGCAAAGCATGAAAGACTAATAATTTAACTTAAATACACCCCAAAAAGAAACTTCTCTCATCATTTACTCGCTCTTGTGATGTTACAAACCTATATGAATTTCTTTCTTCTGTGGAACAAAGAAGAGATGTTAAGCAGATTGTCCAGCGGATCTTTTCCATACAAGGTATATAGTGACTGGGAGCTATCAAGTTTCAAAAAGACAAAGAATTGGCACATAGGCCACATATTCAAACTTGAGTGAGTTACAAGTGATAAGACTTGCTGTGTGTGCACTAAACGCAAATTGAATTATTTGCGCGAGTAGATTGCATACAAAGTCAATGAAAAGATACGAATAGACGTAAATTCGCACCTGGCGACGCAAAGTGGGTATATTCTCGTGATATTCGCCTCAATCGCGTCTTCCGTGCAAGTTGAACATTTTTTATTTTAGTGAAAAATTAGCATGACGTGTTGCCTCGCTGCCACACAAACCAATCAGTGAAGAGTTTATTGACACGTCCAGTTTGACAGGCTATCAAACTGGGTAGGCCTATCCATCATCCTCAAGTAATGCTGGAAGCGGCTGTCATCCATGCGCAGTTTCTCCTCGAGAAGACAGTGAAATTCATAGAGTTGTGTGCGCTCTGGTGCTGTAAACCAAGCCACGTCGGCATTTGGCTTTCCGACGTATTTTGGGACTTCCACAACAGATACAGAGCAGCAAGAGTTGTTATCTACAACATGTTTGATGACGGAAAAAATGGCAGAAAGAAATGTTGTTGATGATGTGCGTGAAAACACTCCTCGTCGCGCAATGTTTTTATTCAGGAGTTCACACTTACAAATAATCAGATATAATGAAATGTATGTGTATTTGGCGTGCTGTCGTAGGGGAGGGCTCCGAGCTCAGAATTTTGGCCCGAACCAGTACTCTTGGTTCTTTTGGGCAGCAAAGCATTTGTGAAGCCACAACACGCACAACCTTGAGGCGGATGGGCTACAACAGCAGAAGACCCCACCGGGTACCACTCATCTCCACTACAAATAGGAAAAAGAGGCTACAATTTGCACGAGCTCACCAAAATTGGACAGTTGAAGACTGGAAAAATGTTGCCTGGTCTGATGAGTCTCGATTTCTGTTGAGACATTCAGATGGTAGAGTCAGAATTTGGCGTAAACAGAATGAGAACATGGATCCATCATGCCTTGTTACCACTGTGCAGGCTGGTGGTGGTGGTGTAATGGTGTGGGGGATGTTTTCTTGGCACACTTTAGGCCCCTTAGTGCCAATTGGGCATCGTTTAAATGCCTGGGCCTACCTGAGCATCGTTTCTGACCATGTCCATCCCTTTATGACCACAATGTACCCATCCTCTGATGGCTACTTCCAGCAGGATAATGCACCATGTCACAAAGCTTGAATCATTTCAAATTGGTTTTTTGAACATGACAATGAGTTCACTGTACTAAAATGGCCCCCACAGTCACCAGATCTCAACCCAATAGAGCATCTTTGGGATGTGGTGGAACGGGAGCTTCGTGCCCTGGATGTGCATCCCACAAATCTACATCAACTGCAAGATGCTATCCTATCAATGTGGGCCAACATTTCTAAAGAATGCTTTCAGCACCTTGTTGAATCAATGCCACGTAGAATTAAGGCAGTTCTGAAGGCGAAAGGGGGTCAAACACAGTATCAGTATGGTGTTCCTAATAATCCTTTAGGTGATTGTACATATGATGGCATTTTGACCAGCTAAGAACTCATGAAAAGTTTATAAATGTGTAAAGAAGTCAAAACAGTGGCAGGAATTAAATCCTTGGTTGCACACAAACAAAGATCTGCCGCAAGGAGATGGCGTTTCTGACGCCTGCTGTAATTTGGTAACATAGCTCCTATGATGAGGAAAATCAAGTATGCTTGAGCATTCTGTCCTTTTTAGGGTCGCATCTTGTGACATCACGTCCTGTATTTGGTTAGTTTACATGTGGTCTGTGTTGCGTTCATATTTCATTAGAACAGCACCAGAGTTTGTTTAAAAGCGGCCAGAGACACATCTTTTCAGGGGGCTCGGTCCGCTTGTTTGGTGCACATCAGGGTTCAGATGGCAGCGTTCACACTTATTCAAATGAACTTCACTAACAGAGCAATCACACCAGGGTTCGTTTCAATCGAACCAAACATGCCAAGAAACAATGGTGCTTAACACACCATGTTTGAATAGCTATGGTTTCTTCAGCTTGTCATATTAGTGATTCTCAAGGAGGTGGGCTTTAGCAAACTTTTTGTCTAGGTCAAGTTCTGTTTTGGTTTCGTTTTCATTGTCCCCTGTAACTGTTTCCCTGAGTTCTTGTTGTCTGTTCCCATGGTTTCCGATTGAGTTGCACACGTTTCTTGTTCCGTTGATTATCCGTGTGTATTTAAGGCCTCAGTTCTTTCTGTTCATTGTTCTGTGTCATCTTTTGATTGTGTGTGGAAAGCTGTAATATTTTTCCTGTAGTTTTCCTGAGATTTCGTTTAGTTTAATAAAGACAGCTTCTTTGTATTTTGGCTGTCGTGCATGTTGGAAAGCCATTTTGGACACTTTTAAAGTGGCCAGTCGAAATTATAAAGAGAAATAAGTTTAACATTTTTTATTATTTTATTTTTTTAACTTAAACCTTAAAATGCTAAAAATGAAGGTGTGTGCATTTCTTTTAATGTAATTTTTTATTTTTTACTTTATTTATTTTTTATCAAAGAGCGTACAGTTATTGAAACTGTAAAAATTAATCACAGTTAATTGCTTTCATTTATTGACACTCCTGGTGTCTTGATTAAAATTTTTGAAAACAATTATATACACAAATATCTTTTGCTCATTACAGCAAACAAATCAAGAAGATTATGTTTCATTGATATTAGCTACATTTATGTTATTATATTGATTTGGATAGACATGAGGGTAAATAAACTATGACAGAATTTTCATTGAGCACATGGTGCCACTTCATATTGTGTGTCTTTAAGTACTATATTCTTACATCAAAAATCTAATACAATTACCATTTTTGTGTGCATTTAAACATCTTGATGGAGAAAGTCCCTACAAAGCCAACATATTTCATCATAAAGCACCACTAACTAAAACACTAGAAACCCAGGAGAGAGGGTAATTGCTGGCAGTAGAGTCTGAAATCCCCTTCATACACACCCTTTTTTTCTGAGCAATGTCAGCAGACCCCCCAACTGTAGCTCTCCAGACCAAACTCAATGTTACTGATCCTGATCATTGTAGAGCTGGGAAAAGTGGTAAAGGAATTGACGAAAGCAATATGAAACAGTGAGACGTTGGATAAATGCCCCGAGGCCTACCCTTTTGGCTCGTCCAGGTGTCGGTCAGAATTAATGCTGGGATACTGTGTCTACAGGGTGGAGAAAAGGACATATTGTGGAGCTCATTGAAGATCTTTACAACGATTTAAATATATTTACAGTATGTGACTGGATTGACAAGAGTTTTGTGTTTTGTGATGTGCCGTTTAACTGTGTAACATAATATGAACGCGGGGTTAGTTGAAATGAGCTGGATAACATCACCGTTTTCTCCAGAGCGGCTGTACAGCCGAATCAAATTCTGCTGCATTATTTTCCTATCTAACACTGTGAAGCTGCTTTGAAACAATCGGCATTGTAAAAAGCGCTATATAAATAAAGGTGACTTGACTTGAATTAGTTGTAACACACATGGTTTAACACTTTCCACACATGCCAGGATAATGAAACTTAGTGTATTTACTAGTTGCCATATCAACACATATTAATTCTTTAATGCTGATCTAACCAGCAGAAGACATGAGCCGCGGTTTAAATCCTAATTGTGCAGACGGGTTGCCTTGTCACATACCCCTTTTCCACCAAGGCAGTGCTGATGCTGGTTCGGAGCCAGATCCTAGTTTCATATCAGTTCTTTTTCTTTCTACACCCAAAGCACCAGCTCCGAACCAGGAAAAGTGGTTCTTAAGTAGCACCAAAGCATTGCTGGTCTGCTGGTTACCGTGACCAACAAGATGAACACAAACTTGTGACCACCATTTTTGAAATAGCAGCTAATGGAGCTAATAGCGGTTCAATTGTAATCTCCATCTATGCAAATCACGACGAGCTGCATGAATGCGCTGGATTCGCTGTTTTTCACAAAGCCATGTGCATCAATAGTAACGTAACGTTCCCCATTGTTAATGGAAAGCTTGTTCGAGATGCATCGGTGCTGTGCAGACCAATCGCTGTATGACATACGACTCCTTATACTTTTGAATCGCTCATGCGGTAACGTTACTTTGATACCATACGCGGATCAGTCTGCGCAGCTTCAATGCATCTCGAACAAGCCTGGTGTGTTTGTGTTTCCCGCTGCCTCGCTAGCGTTGCTGAGAAAGATGAGATGTATACAGTGACGTAAGACTGGCTCTGTGGCGGCTCTCTAGCCTGTGGAAAGGCAAACCGGTTCTTAGAAGGCTCGTCAGTCGAACCAACTCCGAACTGGCACTAGCACTGGCTCTGAACTAGCACCCGGTTCATTACGGTGGAAAAAAGGTAACACTGCGTTACAATGAGCCCCTATTAGAACTATGCTATTATATTCTATACTTTTTAAAATTCTTTTGAGAAACCATGAGAAAAGGGTGAAAAATGACTGAGAGTCAATGTTCAGAAATTATTCATTATTATTATGTTTTTAGCTATCCTGCATAGCTGTGTTTTGAGGTGTATTTGTTGTCAAACTACATTTTTTGTTTTTTAATGATTAAAAAATGCCATTATTTTTATTCAAAAAATTTCATAATTGTATATTATTGACAAAATATTTTAGTTCCCTTTCGTTCAGTCACTACGACGTACGTTAGTGACTAACGAATGGGGGTTTCGCTTAGAAGCCAATCATCTTCGAGTATTCAACAGCGCCCAATGGCAGTGCCAATGCCATGGGCATGCGGAATTTGCATGCGTAACTCCGCCCCACCTCGTGGGTATATAAGGAAGTACGCTGGCAACATCGCATTATGTTTCTGCTTTGGAGCCAAGAGGATCTCTTCACTCATTCAAGCCTGATCTGAGTCTTCGACAGCTTTTCGAGACGAACAGCTTTCCAGAGGCGTTGGTGTTACGGCGCGTTCCAGTGATCATCATACTGCCTGCCTGCTGATCTGCGCAGTGGTCCGCTAGACAGCTGGTGTGTGGTCCCTGGGCGCTTCGGCGTTCTCTGCGAAGCTTCCTCTCCTAAAAGAGCTTACACGTGACGCGTCCTTTTCAGGATGTCTCGTCCGTGTACTTCTGGGTGTGGCCGGTCGTTATCTCCCTCTGATGGGCACAAACACTGTCTGATATGTTTGGGCTTTCAGCATGCTCAGACAGCGTTTGTGGATGAGTCATGTTCCCACTGCGGGAAGTTTCAAGTTTCAAGTTTGGTTTATTTATATAGCACATTTAAACACAGCAAACATGGCTGACCAAAGTGCTGAACAATACACAAGTTAAAGAAACAAGGACATAGCCCAACATTTAAAACATAAAATCACAGTGAATTAAAAGCTATAGAGAAAAAGTAGGTTTTAAGAGAGGATTTAAAAGTGGTTACAGACTGAGCCGATCTGATATAATCCGGAAGGCTATTCCATAGCCTAGGGCCGGCAATAGCAAAGGCTCTGTCTCCTCTGTGTTTTAATCGAGATCTGGGGACAGATAAAAGTCTCTTATCACCAGACCTCAAATTTCGTGTGGGATTATGTGGACAGAGTAGCTCAGACAAATAGCTCGGTGCCAGGTTATTTAATGATTTGAAGACAAAGAGTAGAATTTTAACCCTTAAAGGGGCAAGCATAAATAAATTTGATGGAAAAATGATTCATTGCTATTTTTGTATGTATCTAGACTAAAATGACACAGTTCATACATTTTTTCCAAAATATGACCTTTATTTTCAAAGTTACAGTCTGTATCTCCCAGGATACATTGCCCATTTAGGGTTACATTGTAACATGTATTCTTTTTTTATTATAGTTCATATGAAAACTTTTAAAACATTGAATGAACAATTATTTAGCTAAATTTTTTCATGTTATCCATGCAACATTAGAAAAATTGGAAAAAACTGAACTTTTTCTCCCAAGATGCCTATGCAGGGTATACATTTGTGTGTGTGTGTGTGTGTGTGTGTGTGTGTGTGTGTGTGTGTGTGTGTGTGTGTGTGTGTGTGTGTGTGTGTGTGTGTGTGTGTGTGTGTGTGTGTGCGTGTGTATGTGTGTGTGTGCGCGTCTGTGTGCGTGTGTATGTGTGTGTGTTCGCGCGTCTGTGTGCGCACGTGTGTGTGTGTGTGTGTGTGTGTGTGTGTGTGTGTGTGTGAAATAAAGTATTGGGAAGGGGGGTTCCTTCCCTCTTCCCTCCACTCATTTACTAACATTTAGGCCTCAAAACATAAGAATATCTGTGAGTGATCAGCCCTGTTAAATACCCTTATGTGGGCAATGTATCCCCCAGGATACAGACATTCAATGGCTGATAATCAAAGTTGTGAGACGATTATTTTAAAAATATGCACAAGAACATGTAAAACTATCCTTAAAAAACTATTTTCTAAAACAAAATCACTCTAAAATATCATAATTGTGAAAATATAAAAACACTTACCTCATGGCCAGTGTCTTTTTCCACGTATGCTGCCATTTTGGATTTTGATACAAATGTTTGGAATGTTGGCATAAAGTCACATGACCCTGATTACATGACCCATCCTCCCATTAGTGTTTCTCATCAACTGCAACCACATAATGCCCATCCCCCCATGGCCCTTCCCCCTACAGCCTGTTAAATGTCTGTATCCTCCAAGATACAGAAACTCTTTAAGGGTTAAAATCAATTCTGAGATGCACAGGTAACCAATGTAGTGATTTTAGAATTGGAGTTACGTGATCAAATTTGCGCTTTCTTTTGAGGAACTTTGCTGTGGCATTCTGTACTAATTGAAGGCGAGCAATAGAATTTTTGGACATACCAAAGTACAGAGAATTGCAGTAGTCCAAACGAGTTGTAATGAGCGCATGGATAGCAATCTCTAAGGTTTTCTCAGTAAGAGAAGATCTAATCTTAGATAGAAGACGTAGCTGGAAAAAACAGGAGCTGATCACAGCATTTATTTGTTTGTCAAATTTGAGGTTCTGATCCCAGAAAACACCTAGATTCTTAATGCAGGGTGAAGTAAATGGAGCAAGGTAGTCCAGGTCAATGCTTCTGTTTCCAGAGTCACCATGAGAGCCAAATACAATAACCTCTGTTTTTGATTCATTCAAAGATAAAAATTTTTGAGAAAACCACAGTTTCACTTCATCTAGGCATGCAAAAAGAGATTTCAGAGTAGCATGTTCGTTGCGTTTTAAAGGTAGATAAATTTGGGTATCATCCTCATAGCAGTGAAATGATACACCATGCTACAACATGGGAACATGACCATCGCGGTGTTGCGGTCAAGACTCCATGACCTTCGTACTGAAGTGAGAGTCCCCTCTACCACACCCCGATCTACTGAGTCCCAGAGGCCCAGTACTTCGGCTGGTGGTCAGGGTGACCTGACGGTTACGGTGTGGAACAAAGCCCCGACGCTCATGCCTCGGGCCACACCCCCGTCTTGCACACTGCAACCCGCGAGTGTTCAGACGCAGATCGCGGGGCCGGCTCCTGCCCCCCCGCGCATCTCGTTTGGCGCTCCGGAGGAAGATGCGATGTCGGTCACCGCATCACAAGGTGGGCTCGAGTCCTCAGAGGATGATGACTCGGCTGTGCTGCCGCCTTCGGGCGCGCCAGCATTGCCCGAGTCGGACCCGGAGCTGACAGCCATGTTGTCTCGGGCAGCCGCGAGCTTAGGGATAGAGTGGAACCCTCCGCCCTGTCCCGAACGCTCAAGGCTCGATGATTGGTTTTTGGGAGCGCGCGCTGACAACCGTCAGTCCCCGCCCCCAATACCTTTCTTTCCCGAGCTTCATGAGGAACTCGCGCGGTCCTGGAAGTCCCCGTTGTCTTCCCGTGACCGTTCGGCGACTTCCTCCGCCTTCTCCGTCCTCGATGGGGCGGCAGCTAAAGGGTACACTGGGGTCCCCCCAGTTGAACGTTCTGTTGCGATGCAACTGTGTCCTCAGAGCGCTTCAACCTGGCGCGGTGATCCTAAGCACCCCTCCAAAGCCTGTCGATTCACATCAACCTTGGTGACGAAATCGCACAGAGCCGCGGGGCAGGCTGCCGCTTCGTTGCATGCCATGGCGATCCTTCAGGTCTACCAGGCCAGGATCCTCAAGGACATGCACGAGGGTGGAGTTGATCCGGGGCTCTTAAATGAGCTGCGTGCCGCCACCGACCTCGCTCTCCGGGCGACGAAGGTGACCGCACGCTCCCTGGGTCAAGTGATGTCCACAAATGTGGTCCAGGAGCGTCACCTGTGGCTGAACCTGGCCGATATGCGGGACACCGAGCGGACCCGGTTCCTCGATGCCCCCATATCCCAGGCCGGCCTCTTCGGCGGGGCGGTTGAGGACTTTGCCCAACAGTTCTCAATCGCCCAGAAGCAGACTGAGGCTATCAAACATGTACTGCCCCGGCGGCCAGCTGCTGCCTCCACCCAGCCGCCGGCACAGTCGCCTCAGTCTGCTCCACGCCGAGGACGCCCTCCTAAGGCTCCCGCCCCTCCCACCCGGTCCAAGCAGCAGCCTTCACCCGGGCCGGGTCGCGGAGGAAGCCGTAGGAAGGCGTCCAAGTCCCCTCAGGCCGCCCCGCGCCCCGCTAAAAGCCAGGCCAAGCGGCGCTCCTGAGACGGACGGCTCAGGGATGGGAAATTCTTTCGAGGAGATGGTAGCAGGACCACTCCTTCCCCCGGTGGAGGGCCGGGGGAGAATCCTTTGTTCAGCTGCTGGCCCCCGGGTCAGCAGCACCCTATGTTGGTCAAAGAAAGAATTAACACTCCCATCCCTGAGCCCACAGAGTCCGGTGATGACGGTGCGCGCCACCCACGGGTCCCGCCACTCGCATCCCACTCTGTCGCCAGCCTCCTGGCAGAGCAGACCCCAGTGGAACGTGCGTCCTTCCCTGGTCTCCTCTGTCAGGACGCAGCAGTCAACCGTGCCCCCGCACCGGGACGCCCCTCAGCCTCCCATGTCCGGGCCGGTGACGCTGCATCGGTGCAAGCCCACACCGGGTACGTCTGTACTCCATATGACCCCGCTGGTGCAGTTTCTGGATGTCTGGCTTCAGCCTTCAGGGCTGTCCCGCTGGGTTGCGCGGACCGTCAGGCGCGGCTACGCGATTCAGTTCGCGCAGGTTCCTCCCTGCTTCCGGGGAGTCCGTTCCACTATGATCGGGGCCAACGCCCCCGTCATGCGAGCGGAGATTGCCACCCTACTGGCGAAGGGTGCGATCGAACCTGTCCCTCCAGCCGAGATGAATTACGGGTTTTACAGCCCGTACTTCATTGTACCCAAAAAGACCGGTGGGCTACGACCAATCCTGGACCTGCGCGTCTTGAACCGTTACCTTCACCGGTTTCCGTTCAAGATGATGACAGCGAAACGCCTTTTCGAATGCGTTCGTCCGGACGATTGGTTTGCAGCGATCGACCTGAAGGACGCCTACTTCCATGTCTCCATTCTACCTCGACACAGACCGTTCCTACGGTTTGCTTTCGAGGGGCGGGCATATCAGTACGCAGTTCTACCATTCGGGCTATCTCTGTCCCCTCGCGTCTTTACGAAGATTGCCGAGGCAGCCCTTGCGCCCCTTCGACAGCACGGGGTTCGCATCCTGAATTACCTCGACGACTGGCTCATACTGGGTCACTCTCGAGAGCAGGTTTGCGGACAAAGAGATTTGGTGCTCCATCACCTAGCCCGTCTGGGCCTTCGGGTCAACTGGGAGAAGAGCAAACTTTACCCCGCGCAGAGGATCTCTTTTCTCGGTATGGATATCGACTCGGTCGCCATGTGCGCGCAGCTTTCGAGCGAGCGCGCGCAGTCTCTGCTGACTTCCCTTCGTCAAATCGAGGGCAAGAGTGCGGTTCCACTGAAACTATTTCAGAGGCTCCTGGGGCATATGGCATCTGAAGCCGCGGTGACGCCGCTCGGATTGCTTCATATGAGACCGCTTCAGCACTGGCTACGCGATCGAGTCCCGAGATGGGCATGGCGGTCTGGCACGCTCCGGGTACAAGTGACTCGGGCCTGCTTACAGACACTCACCCCGTGGTCGAACCTCAGCTTTCTACGGACCGGAGTGTCCTTAGAACGAGTTTCCAGGCATGTTGTTGTATCAACAGATGCATCATCCACGGGCTGGGGTGCCATGTGCAATGGACAAGCAGCCGCGGGCTCCTGGATAGGACCCCTGCGCCTTCTGCATGTCAATTGCCTCGAGTTACTGGCAGTACGGTTCGCCCTGCACCGCTTCCGAGCGTTGCTGAGGGGTCAACATGTACTAGTCAGGACAGACAACACGGCCATAGTAGCGTACATCAACCACCAGGGTGGTCTACGCTCCCGCCGTATGTCTCAACTCGCCCGCCATCTCGTTTTGTGGAGTCAGAAGCACCTGAGGTCCCTTCGTGCTGTCCACATCCCGGGAGACCTGAACCGTGCAGCCGACAAGCTCTCACGGATTCAGCCTCTCCCCGGAGAGTGGAGACTCCACCCCCAGACGGTCCAGCTGATATGGGAACGGTTCGGCGACGCACAGGTAGATCTGTTTGCCTCCCAGGACTCTTCCCATTGCTCCCTGTATTATTCCCTGACCAAGGGCACCCTTGGCACGGATGCACTGGCGCACAGCTGGCCGCCAGGGCTACACAAGTATGCGTTTCCCCCAGTGAGCCTCCTTGCACGGGTACTGTGCAAGATCAGGGAGGACAAGGAGCAGGTCATGTTGGTCGCCCCGTATTGGCACGGCCAGACCTGGTTCCCAGAACTTCTACTCCTTGCGACAGCCCCTCCCTGGCCTATTCCTCTGAGACCGGACCTCCTCACTCAGAGACTGGGCACCTTTTGGCACCCGCGTCCAGCTTTCTGGAAGCTCCACGTGTGGCTTCTGGACGGGACGCGGCAGGTTTGAATAGTCTTCCACCTGCGGTGGTCGCTACCATCACTTCCGCTAGAGCTGAGTCTACGCGACGTCTCTATGCGTTGAAGTGGAACCTCTTCGTCACATGGTGTTCTTCCCGCCAAGAAGACCCCTGGAAATGCCCGATCGGGTCCGTGCTATCGTTTCTCCAGGAGGGGGTGGAGCGAAGGCTGTCTCCTTCCACCCTTAAAGTGTATGTGGCCGCAATATCTGCCTACCACGATCTCCTGGGCGACAAAAAGGTAAGTCAGCACGACCTGATCATCAGGTTCCTGAGGGGGGCGAGGAGACTGAATCCTCCTCGCTCTCCTCTCGTTCCCTCTTGGGACCTCTCAGTAGTCTTAAGTGCTCTGCAGAGGCCTCCCTTTGAGCCTTTGCGGTCGGCTGAGATTAAGTTCTTGTCTATGAAGACGGCTCTGCTGACCGCATTGGCCTCGCTTAAGAGGGTCGGGGACCTGCAAGCATTTTCGGTTGACGAAGCGTGCCTTGAGTTCAGGCCGGCTAACTCTCACGTGATCCTGAGACCCCGGCCCGGATATGTGCCCAAGGTTCCCACCACTCCGTTCCGAGATCAGGTGGTGAACCTGCAAGCGCTGCCTTTGGAGGAGGCAGACCCAGCCTTGGCATTGCTCTGTCCAGTACGCGCTCTCCGCGCCTATGTAGACAGTGCGCGATGTTTCAGGACCTCAGACCAGCTCTTTGTCTGTTATGGTGGAGAGCGGAAGGGAAGTGCTCTCTCAAAGCAGAGGTTGTCTCACTGGATAGTGGACACCATTGTTTTGGCTTACCAGCAGCAGGGTCGACCATGTCCCCTTGGTGTGAGGGCACACTCCACCCGGAGTGTGGCCTCCTCTTGGGCTCTAGCGCATGGCGCCTCGCTAACAGACATCTGCAGAGCTGCAGGCTGGGCGACACCTAACACATTCGCCAGATTCTACAATCTCCGAGTGGAGCCAGTGTCCGACTATGTACTCGCCCCTACGGGTGGCCGGTAATGGGCCAGGCTCAGGTGTCTTCGCTTGCTCGCCATTCCACTCCAAGGACTGGATACGTGCAATATTTTCCCTCAGGTGAGCTCCCCGAGAGCCCTGAGCTCCTCCAGCACTGCTTACGCCGACATCAGTTCTGTCTGCCCTTTCGAGCCCAGACCCTCATGTCCGGCCAGGTGCTCCGTGTGCATGGTTCCCCTCCGGCGACCCCCACACGAGTATTTCCACCGTAAGCCTCCTCAGCGAGCAGGTGTCTTTCCCTTGGCAAGTCCCTGCCGCCCCAAGGGTTAAAAATCCACCTTCGGCTGGTACCCTAGAGATCTTCCATATGCAGCCCTTAGCGGGTCATATGTGTATTCTCTAGGTCCTCCCCACGGGTAGGCATCTTGGCATTCCCTCACTGGGATATGCTTCCCAGTGTACCTTGGTAATCCTGTGATAAGTGGGAGTCCTTCGTCCGTACTAGTCTTACGACAGGGTACTCACACTTACGCAGGGCACTGGATGACATAGTGACTGAACGAAAGGGAACGTCTCGGTTACGTATGTAACCCTCATCCCCTGAGGAGGGAACGGAGACGTACGTTTCCTTTGCCACGTCAGCTGTGCTGCCTGGAACGCGGAGTTCAGTCTTGGCTCCTGCAGCAGTAACATAATGCGATGTTGCCAGCGTACTTCCTTATATACCCACGAGGTGGGGCGGAGTTACACATGCAAATTCCGCATGCCCATGGCATTGGCACTGCCATTGGGCGCTGTTGAATACTCGAAGATGATTGGCTTCTAAGCGAAACCCCCATTCGTTAGTCACTAACGTACGTCTCCGTTCCCTCCTCAGGGAACGAGGGTTACATACGTTACCGACACGTTTGTCATGGATATTTTTTGATTATATCAGGTAACATTTTAAGCTGTCATATGTTTATGTTACAATGTGTAACATGTTGTCACGTTTCACTTCCTTTCTTTTGGGGTAAATCAAGAAAAAAGTATACACTGTATTAATGAAACAAAACCCCATAATTGTACTAGACGTGTGAAATTAATGTGGGAAAAAATAAATTCTCTGAACCCCAAGTGGATTTACACAAACTGAGAAAGTCAAAAAGCGTTAGGTTGTGCCCCGCTCTCCCCTAATAAAAACAGACAGACAGCAACATTGTCAACGGATCCGCAATAACGACTAAAATGCTGTATTCTGCTGCCAGGCAAGTAGTTGGCGATGTCACTTTGTAAAGAAACACTACGTGCCTATAGACGGAACACGTAACACACTCATGCGCATGATGTCACCGTTTTCACAAATTCACATTTTGTTTTGTTTACAAGGGGATGACAGCGGCATCTTTTTCAAAAACATGCAATTTGAAACCCATTTTCAAAAGCTTGCGTTTCCAGGCCCCCAAAACACCATTGTCATGTAAATAAATGGCCAAAATGCATAAATTTTTTTTCAGTTTTTAGTTGAAAACAGTGTTGTGTCAGCGGCCATTGAGTCTCTTTTAATTATTTAACTATTACAGGTTGTACTTCTAAGTATATAGTAATATAAGTCTACATCCCTCACATGCGCTTGAATTGAAATGACTGATGGACTCAAACAAAGGGTTGCAATTATAGTCTAAGTAACAGCATCCTTTTTTTTTAAGCTAAATATTTTTATGAAATTAAATGATAAAAAGTTATTTCAATTCAAGTTTAAGTCAATTCTTCAAAACAGAAGTATGTCTGTAAACTGTCAAACTACGTATATATCACTTCACTCCACTCAATATTTTGTTATAGTTAATTGTGGGAACTTGAAACTTCAAGCCATCTCATGCCTTAACCCCTTAATTAAGAGCCAGAAGCCACATCTGCCTATATTTTCTGAGTTAAGTTATTAATAACTCCAGAGTTATTTTCTGTATTAAGAGTTCCTCTTAACTTAATTACTGAACAATATCCTGTCAATAATTGCACACTTATAGCAGAAATCTCTCTCTGACATTTACATTATTCATTTGGTTTTATGAGTTTGCTTCCTCCAGCTTATAGGCCAAAGATATAATGCCACTCTGAGGGACTTTAAAGTGCTTTTAAAGATTTTAAAACGCCTTAAAAAACATTAAAAACATTTTTCCAATGTACATCAATGAGGGATATTTACACCATTTATACTGTGTTAGGTTAGGTAGGGTATAGGGTAAATATTTACTAGGAGCCTATCGGTAGAAGTTTCAACACCCCAAACCAGAGCATCAATTTTTCATGTCATATTTGCATGTGCTGTCCTGACCAATCAGACTCCTCCTTCATTATGCCTCACGCCGGTGTTGAGCGTGGCTTTCTCACAGGAGGAGGAGGAGCCGCATCAACATTAATTGTCAGCAATCAGCTGAGAGAAAATTATTATCACTAATGCTCAGAGAAACCTGAGAAATCTGCGCAGATGGGTGTTTGCGCTCTCTCCACCTATCTGTGATGAATCCTGAGAGACTTTTCTACAGTAGATTAATGCTGTCAGTCGACAAACCAAGACAGCTTGTGCTCCTCCCCTTAAGTCTAGGTAGCAAGACTTAAGGCTCTGCAGTGGAGTCATATGTCACATCTGCCAGGATGATTCAGGTTCTATATGCTATTTAATATTTCATGGATGTATGAAGTCATGTACATGCCCACACATTTTCCAAAGTTTGACAACCAGAAAGTGTCCAAGACTTGTTTTAAACAATATATGTTTTTCTTATTTTTAAAACCTAACAATTTTAGAAACTTTTTGATTGAAAAGTGTGCTTGTGCTTTATTTATTTAAAATAAATGGCACTGGTTTTTTGTGTAAAAAGTGGGTTTTTAATTATTGAAATGCCCAAATAATTTTTGGGCCAACTGTGTGTTGATATTTCGTTGATGTTGTGTTGAAAATATTAGTTATATAACTACACACCACAAAACATCTATCTATCCTGACACCCCAACATACTAATGACTCATCATAGCTTATGGATATAAAAAAAACACTGCATCAGCAATTCACCTTTAATGATTTGCAATTACAAACTACTAATCTGAATATTGGGGTGATGTCCCCCCTAGGTGGTGCCCTAAAATCTTTGGTGGTTATGGCCCTGATAATTTGGGCCTGAGGTCCTAGTCATGAAGTCATGCATTTGATTCAGATGGGAATGCATGAACTGATCAAATCTTGAATACAAAGTAAGGTTAGATAAAAATGATTGGAAGTGCAAAAGAGAAAATATGGTTTATTGAAATTTCTTGAATTTATAAAAAATAAAACAACCCTCTAGCCCATGAAAATCTACAGAAGAACCTCTTATTGGTGTGTTAATCAACACTAGTTCAAAAGACTTTAATACACCAAAATGCAGAAGATTGCAGGAGAATACATAGGAGTATTCGGGAAAGTTTGCACAACACCGTTTCAACAAATAACTTTTTATATGTTTCGGCCTTTCATTTACACGACAATGGCGTTTTGGGGCCCTGAAAATGCAAGCTTTTGAAAACGATACCGGCATCGTCTCTGTGTAAACTGCAAAAAACATGAATTTGTGGAAACGGTGTTGTCATGTGCATGTGTATTACGTGTTCAGTCTATAGGCGCATAGTGTTTCTTTACTAAGTGACATTGCCAACTACTGTCCTGGCAGCAGAATACAGCGTTTAGATGTTTTCAGGGATCCTTGTGAACTGTGATTGTTTCATCTGTACGCAAAAAACATGAAGGAAAAATGTTTCAATTTTTAGCATCGTTGTTGTGCAAACGTGCGCTAAATAAGCATTAAAACACACAAGATAAAGACAATTGCTGCGTCCCAATTTGCATACTATCCATCCTAAATAGTATTCGAAAATTAGAGATTGGTGTGTCCTTGCCTGGATGCCAGCCGAACTTAGCCCCACCCACAACATTTGAGGTTGGGATGTTCAGTCTAGACTTGATCCGTTGTGGAGCAACTATGCGCGAACCAGAGCTGTTCGGTCCAATCAAATTGTCAGGGCGGGCTTTATACGATGATGGACAGATGATCAACAGTAACGTAATCATCCACGTCACCAAAGAGCGCTTGGGTTGAATTCGTTCTAATCCTAAACGGAGAACTTGTACGTATATGCATTCACCTTCACTATTTCTCTCAAAAATGATGATCGTGGTGGTAAGTACTCCGTGTATCCTTAAATTCTTTTTACTACACCGGCAAAAAACGTTTGCAGCATCTTCTCCTTCTGCTGCTTCTGGTTCGGGTTGAAACACGTCCTATAATCACAGCCCAAAGGAGTAGTATCAGACTCATATTCTGACTAGAATCTGAGTATGACGACGTCAGGTGTGTCCCAAATCGTATGTCGAAATGAATATTCCAAAGATACCCAGATGGTCTATTTTTTCCAGTCAGAATTCGAAGTGCAGATCGATGCACACTGTAACAGCTGATATTGCCCACAATCCATTGCGAGTTGGACGAGGATTCGATTAGAACTACAAACACGGATAAAAAGTGTTAAAAAACTACAAACTGACATTACGTTGAGAGGTTTAGATAAAGGAATGAATTATCAGTATCTGACCTGATGAAAAGATATTTATTCAATGTTATCCACATTATATTTCATCTGCAACAGCGCTGTGAATTTTGTAATGATACGTTTGGCCATTAATTTTTAAATGCATCATTATATTCAAATTGCTAACACAGGAGGAGAGTCTCTGCATGAAATGACTTCTTTTCTCTCTGATACGGTAGGAAATTAAATTGAATGTGGAGGATTTTAACTGTGACAAGATGATTGACAGGGCAGTTTAAAAGGTGACAGGGTGCACGTAACTAAGCGACAGAGCTGTCCATTAAAGATGACGAAGTAGTCCTAAAGATTGCCTACTCTTCTGCTACACACTCAAAAGTATGTATTTATTCGTCACAAAAAGAGTACATACTATAAGGGCGTTGTATAAGTAGGCGAATTGGGACGCAGCAAATAATTGACATGGGACTAGGCTACATATACTGGGGGCAAAGGCAACTAAACTAGACACAGGTAAAACTAACTAGTAACTAGGGCTAATCAAAATCTAAACTGAAAGGAAACACAAGACATAGGAATGAAAAGACAACTAAACTAAACATAACCCTGACAAAATTAAATTATTACGCTTTATTAAGAAAATTATTTTCATGACTGGATGAGTGGGTTTCTGACTTTGGAATAAAAAGGAGGTTGCATACTGGATGGTTGGTATTGTTATTGATATTGTTTAATATTCCATCTGCTAAATATCTTATTTTTTAACTTTTTTATTTTATTTTATTGATTTGTTTGTTAAATAAACTGCAAAATCTGTGTAGTCTTTTATCTGATGGTTGACTGTCAAATTTTAGAAGTTGATGATTTATGGCCTGATAAAACCATTAAATTGAACAAGGGTCTGTTTTCTTTTTCAACTGACTGTGTATATTTGTTTGCCTGCACTCAAAAGTCTGGCCCCGTGAGAACCCTGTCAGCTCTTGTATGTAGCGGAGACATGAATTGAGGCGGCACTCTTTCTATAGACTCTCTCTCCCTTTCTCTCTGTCTCACCCCAGGGGAAAGAGCAGCTGTCAGCCCTCAGCGCAAGAGGGACCCTCCAGGGCACCTGGGGACCACCGCCAAGGCCATCAGGGCCTGCTGAATCCGGTCTGTCAGTGAGTAGCCACCCTCAGGGAGCCCTGAAACAGCGGTTCCCTCCTCCCACTTTCCATGCCTTTTTTCTGAGTCTCTTTCTTCCCTCTGTGACAGATGAGCCAGGACAGTGTGAAGATGTGCACCTGTCTATACAGCGAATGTGCATTACTGTAAGAGCTGTCTGTCACACACAGGGTCTGATCTTCTGTCAGCCCAAAGAGCACGGTTCACGTTTACTGACACAGGACATATGTCTGGATGAATATGGGAGTGTGCTTGCATGTTTGTGACTATAATGGTACATGCAATTCAGAATGTGTCCCTTCTCTTTTCATGAGTTGGACTTTGAATTGACAAAGCTTTACAGTAATGTGCATTTCACAATTTGTCTTCGTTCTTCTATGGAACACAAAAGGGATTATTTTGAAGAATGCTATTTCCATGGAATCACAATGAACTGGGACAGAAACTTTAAAAGTTTAAAAAGGACACAAAATCATCATCGAAGTATCATAAAAGAAGTCCATTGAACTTGTACTCTATGTTGCTATATTCCACTTCCAGGCCGCTTGAAGCCATATAATAGCTTTGAGTGAAAAACAGATCAAAATATAAATAGTTTTTGGCAACTAAATGTTTTATGGCTCAATTTTGAAGACCTTTGGTTAAAACAAAGATCTTTTTAAATTTCTGTTCATTAAAAATTTCTGGAAAAAAAAAAAACATGTATCATGGCTTCCACAACAATGTTTTGAACATTGATAAAAATAAGAAATGTTTTTTGAGCAGCAAAATCAGTATTTGAATGGTTTCTGAAGGATCATGCGACACTAAAGACTGGAGTAATGATGCTGAAAATTCAGTTCCCTTTCGAAAGGGAACTCGCACTGCGTCCTGTTTGTTCAGACAGTTATAAGCTCATCTGCATGCTCATCATCCTCATTGGGGTCTTGACCTGACTGCAGTTCGTCGTTGTAACCGACTTGAGTGGGCAAATGCTCAAATTCGATGGCGTCTGGCACTTTGTTGAGGTGTTCTCTTCTAGGGTGAATCCCGGTTATCACTGTACAGGGCAGATGGCAGACAGCGTGTATGGCGTTGTGTGGGTGAGTGGTTTGCTGATGTCAACGTTGTGGATCGAGTGGCCCATGGTGGCGGTGGGGTTATAGTATGAGCAGGCGTATGTTATAGACAAAAAACACAGGTGCATTCTATTGGTGACATTTTGAAAGCACAGAGATACCGTGACGAGATCCTGAGGCCCATTGTTGTGCCATTCATCCACGACCATCACCTCATGTTGCAGCATGATAATGCACGACCCCATGTTGCAAGGATCTGTACACAATTCCTGGAAGCTGAAAACATCCCAGTTCTTGCATGGCCAGCATACTCACCGGACACATCACCCATTGAGCATGTTTGGGATTCTCTGGATCGGCGTATATACGACAGCGTGTTCCAGTTCCTGTCAATATCCAGCAACTTCGCATTGAAGAGAAGTGGACCAACATTCCACAGGCCACAATCAACAACCTGATTAACTCTATGCGAAGGAAATGTGTTGCACTTTGTGAGGCAAATGGTGGTCACACCAGATACTGACTGGTTTTCGAAATACCCCGGACCCCCACAATACAGTAAAACCTGTGAGGTGGATGGATTATCTCGGCAAAGGAGAAGTGCTCACTAACACATATTTAGACAGATTTGTGAACAATATTTGAGAGAAATGGGCCTTTTGTGTACATAGAAAAAGTCTTAGATCCTTGAGTTCAATATATATATATACAATTAACATTTAGGAATTTAATTTAAATTTAAAAGCCATTATGGAACACAACAGCTGTTAGGTCATTGGGATATCAGAATGTTTTGATCATATTTTATGATTTACTCTATAAATCATAGCACATCACTTCCAATGACCGCAACAGGGCTGAGAGAACATTGACCAGACCCACAAATCTCTACATATCAACACCAACATTTAGCATAACACATCCTGTCCCTATATTCTCTCATGGGAGCACAGAGAAAAAGATCTTCACTTCCTGTTCCAGCACCATGACCTCATAATGCCATTACGCCAACTCTTACAGGCTGGAAAACATGAGTGCGGCCTGTGGGAATACCAGCACTCTTAAGCGGGTGTGGTTGGAGAGATCTCTCTCTCTCTCTCTCTCTCTCTCTCTCTCTCTCTCTCTCTCTCTCTCTCTCTCTCTCTCTCTCTCTCTCTCTCTCTCTCTCTCTCTCTCTCTCTCTCTCTCTCTCTCTCTCTCTCTCTCTCTCTCTCTCTCTCTCTCTCTCTCTCTGTGTGTGTGTGTGTTTGTAAGAGTTCCCTAAAGTTTTGGCAGGTGAAAACATAATGTTTTTCAGGATATGGTACCAATTTGTTCTCACATCACACTATATCCTATTTAAAATCCCATTTAAATCTGACATCATCCAGTATTATTCTGCAAATCATGTGTTGAAGTTGAATTGCAAAAAATCTTCAGCACAACAGTTTTTATAGGCCAATTAATTTTTGCCCAATACTTACAATTGCAGAATTAAACATAAGTAGGAATATGTTTTTTCTTTTTCTTCCTTATGGGGGTTGTAATGAACTTCATATCTTCATAATTTGCCATTTAAAGTCTGTGAGAATTATTTCTTGCTGGCTTTGATGAAGGATCTGTTCATTACACAACATTTCAGTCTTCAACTTTTCACATTTAAAGGGATAGTTCACCCAAAAATGGTGGGTGTTATCATTTACTCACCCTCAAGCTGTACACAAAGGAAGATATTTGGAAGAATGTTTGTAACCAAGCAGATCTCTGCCCCCATTGACTACCATAATATTTTTTCCCACTATTGTAGTCAATGGGGCGCCAGATCTGCTAGGTAATTTAATGTTACTTGCCATTCTTTTTAATTATTTGTGGAATTTTCTTGCAATTTCTGAGTAAAAATGGTTTCAAAGTAAATCTTATCCTGCACCATTGTTTACAGTGTAAATCATAGCATAAATGCTAAATCCTACAATCATGTTTTAATGAATGACATTAAACATTTAGACCAAATTCAGCCCATTCTAACATTTAACGATAACATTAAGCATTAGATCTGAGTTTATTAAAATAACTCCCAAAGCCTTAGTGTATATTGGATTTCTTCTGGCTGTCAGTGATTTTATATATGTGTGTGTGTACGCGGGTGTATATGTGTATGTGTGTGTGTGAGCCAGTCTCAAGGTCAGGCAGGAAATGCCTGTACAGATGTTGCCTTCATGTAGATGGTTATGAGAATGTCCCAGCTCAGACAGGAAACGGGTGCGCTTTGTAGCTTATTGCAGTGTCAAGTTCTCTTTGCACTCGTATGAAATAAAACACTGAAAGAGTCGAGTTGTTGACAACAGACAAATTGTTTTGTATGGTCTTTGTATTGCTATGATGAATAACTGCCGT
This sequence comes from Gobio gobio, assembly GCF_949357685.1. NCBI lineage: Eukaryota > Metazoa > Chordata > Actinopteri > Cypriniformes > Gobionidae > Gobio > Gobio gobio. The sequence goes on along the minus strand of NC_137107.1, from coordinate 19,149,886 downwards.
TCAAAAAGCCATTTTAATTTATTATAAATATTATATATGTTTCTGATAGTAAAGGATATATACCTTAAGGCGATGTATAAGTGATGATTTTGACTTTCCACAATAATTTACAATTTCAATGCCAAGGGATATTTTGCACTGATACATGTAATATATCATGTAAGAGATCGCTAATATCAGATTTTGCTTCTTAAATACCATTTTAAAGAAAATTTTATCTTGAAAAAAAGCACACACAAAAAAGTTAATTTGCATAGATAAAAAAAATTCAGTATTGCATAATATTGTGAGCGTATAAAAAAAGAATGCCTAATTTGTATTTAAATGTTTAAATGAGTAAAGTCACAATACAACGTCTTATTGTTATGGGCATTTTATAATGAAAACATTCCTTTCGATTAAAGAAAAATAAATAAAAAAGGGCTTTTCACCTGTAGTACCTCAAATTAATGGATATGCTATTCCATTCATAATTTTATAGCTTGAATGCTTTTAGACTAATATGACTCTTATTAAAAATACAGCCACTGACTAGATGGCGCTCTTCAACCAAAAAAATAATTTGTGGAATATGGTTACTTACTTGACCTCTTACACCCTATCTCTTCTCCTTTCTCTGTCTCTCTCTCTCTCTGTCTCTCTCTCTCTCTCTCACACACACACACACACACACACACACACACACACACACACACACACACACACACACACACACACACACACACACACACACACACACACACACACACACACACACACACCACACACACACACACACACACACACACACACACACACACACACACACACACACACACACACACACACACACACACACACACACACACACACACACACACACGCACAAACACACTCCCTCACTCACTGTATGGGAAGCTCCTCAGGGAGTAGTATGTTTTTTTTCCCTTCCATTTGAGGCTCGGAGCTTCTTTTTGTGGACGTGTGATCGGTGCACATTTGGGAGTTCGAGAAAATCCCTGGCATCTTGCCACGCTTTCCATTCATTTAAACATGAACCTTTGCACATGTCAATGTACTTTCATATTTTGGAGTGAACAATCATAGAATTGCTCCATTATTGAAAACAAATCTATGATATAAGCCACAAATGAAAGTGAAATACAATCAGTGTGAGTTAATAGTCATGTTACTCATGAATTACATATTGTAAATACAAGTTTTGAAAATTTGATATAGCTAGATTACATTAAATAAAATAAAAGCAGCAGCACAATCTAAATCATTATATTAACCTGTGTGTGTTTTATTTCTGTGGAAAATTAACTTTATTAAAAGGGGAAACTAGATTATTTTAAGATGACAGATTTACTTGTTTTAAGCAAAAACAGACATAATTTTGATAAATCTTTCAGAAAACAAGACTTAATATCTTATGCCATTTTATTTCAATTTGATTTAAAGTACATGCATCTTGATTTAAGAATGTTTAGATATCTGTACTGGAAAACAAGGCAAAAATACTAAGTAATTAAATCATCTTTTGCAGTATAAATAATGGAAGGCCATTTTTTTTCTGCTTTTTGGAACACCATACACTTTATTTGTATGGAAAAGAACAGTTTTAACATTCTTCATAACATCTCCCTTTGTGTTCCGCAGAATGAATGATGAACAAACAAACAAGCAAATAAACAAATAAAAACCATTTACATTAATTTGTGTTCAAGGTGAACTATACCTTTAAAGAGGCTGAACATTTCAAGAATATTATTTGGTTTATTATATTTTACTTCAAAGTGTTTGTCTAGTTAAGAACGAAGGTAATACTGGAGAACATCCTAGTGAAGAAGCGGTAAAATGTTCAAATTAATTTCCTGTGGCAAACATAAACATTTAGATTATGAAACATATGCTTATGTTTAACATTATAATGTAAAACTATATTCACTAACATCCTCAAATTTCCATCCTTCAGTAGGAATAATAAAAACTATTTTACCCAGTTTTTTTTTTTTTCCAGAAGTGAGAATGAAGCCTAGAGATGCAAATTCAAGAGCATCAAAGGCATAATTTCTAAGAGAATATGGTTATCAAACCCAACATAAAAAACCCCTGGCAGTGCCACTGAATTCAGGTGGATGTGTGTGTGTGTGTGTGTGTGGAGAGAGAGAGAGAGAGAGAGAGAGAGGAGAGAGAGAGAGAGAGAGAGAGAGAGAGAGAGAGAGAGAGAGAGAGAGAGAGAGAGAGAGAGAGAGAGAGAGAGAGAGAGAGAGAGAGAGAGAGGGGGGAGGGAGAAAATGGTTTGAAACTAGATTGTGAGCGTGTTTCTGTCTTTGTGTTTCTGGAAGTTTGCATATTTTCCCATGAAGTGTGTATGTTGCAGTGATGTATGTCTTGTGTGTATGTGTGAAAGATTGTGGTTTTGTCAAAAGCCAGAGAAGACAAAGCAAACCGGTCTCCCCCTGTGGAAAGTTCTACAGATGACTAATTCATGAGTCCTGAACTCAGAGACCACCTAGAGAGAGACAAAGATCGAGACTGACCACCTTATGCCCTTCCAGCCAGAAAATACAGCTGATTAAAGTCTTATAAGACTGTTTTGTCATTAACAATGAACTATTTTATGTTGGTAGGACAAATTCATATAAATTTGTATAATCTCTTTCATATGTTTTCATATGATCTGCTCATGTCCCATTGAGGGTTATGGTTAGAGATGGGGGAAGCTTCATTCTTACTGTTTTTACATTGCCGTACCAATCAAAATGTATGGATTTGTGTGAAATGGATCAACTGATTAATTGACTTAATAGAAACAATTTGTTTACAAACCAGTTATCGGTAAATGACGATATACATTTCGGTCTTTTTCTCACACAAAGCTAGATCGTATGACTTCAGAAGACTTAACCCTCAAACGCGTACGTCGGTTCTTTAGTGAACCGGGACGTCATTCACTACCCTCCTCCTCATTCATTTTTTAAAGTTAGACATCAAACTTCTTGGTATTCCTCAATCAATTCATTATAAACAATATAACAAGAAAATAAAAATAAAAATGATAAAAGAATGCCAGTTTTCCCCAAAAATTTTTTGTAAAAATGTAATAGGGTCGCTAATGACCCGATAATAACACTGTAAGTATATTTTTCTGCACAACAATAATTGAATCTCTGATAACTGATTAAGAGCAATTCCCCTTTATTCCACAAGGTGGCGATGTCTGATACACAATGATGAAGTGACGTTTCACTCATAGTTAACGCAGGCAGAAAACAAAAGAATAGGAAGTATCATCAGCAAAACTTGAAATGGCTCAGCGATTTACTGCAAAACAAGTACTGAACGCAATCAAATATTAGCGTCACCGTCACTTGATGGTGCATCTGGTGAAGAAGCTGACAGCGATCAAAACATTGATCTTGAAGATCTGCAATCCGTAACTTTTTATTTGGTTAATATTGATACAAAATAAATTTTGAGCAAGTACATAACCAGCCATTGTTCAAAACAATCTCCTTACCTTAGCCTGATTCACAATAGTAAGCTTTTAATAATGTGTTCTAATTTGAGTGCTACTGCTACTGGTTGCTTTCCTCAGGAAATACAAGCTTGATAGTTACAAAATGATAGTTTTGAGAAAATGTTTGAGATTGCAAGAATGAACCAGATGCTGAATGTACTGGGCTCTGACGAGGACAGTAATGATGGTATAAACATCTGCTCAAACAGAACCCTTCCAAGCTCCAAAAGGTAACAAAATATGCTTTATTTTATTCTTCTATAACTGTTAGTCTAATATCAGGAGAGACACTATATTGCCAAACGTTTTGGGACGCCTGCCTTTACATGAATTTGAATGACATCCCATACTTAATCTGTAGGGTTTAATATGGAGTCGGCCCACCCTTTGCAGCTGTAACAGCGTCAACTCTTCTGGGAAGAAGAGGTTTAGGAGTGTGCTTATTGGAATTGTTGACCATTCTTCTAGAAGTGCATTTGTGAGGTCAGGCACTGATGTTGGACGAGAAGGCCTGGCTCGCTGTCTCCGCTCTAATTCATCCCAAAGGTGTTCTATCGGGTTGAGGTCAGGACTCTGTGCAGGCCAGACAAGTTCCTCCACACCAAACTCGCTCATCCATGTCTTTATGGACCTTGCTTTGTGCACTGGTGCACAGTCATGTTGGAACAGGAACATCCCCAAACTGTTCCCACAACGTTGGGAGCATGAAATTGTCCATAATGTCTTGGTTGCTGAAGCATTAAGAGTTCCTTTCACTGGAACTAAGGGGCCAAGCCCAACCCCTGAAAAACAGCCCACACCATAATAAACTTTACACTTGGCACAACGCAGTCAGGCAAGTACCGTTCTCCTGGCAAATGCCAAACCCAGTCTCATCCATTGGATTGCCAGACAGAGAATCGTGATTCGTCAACCTAGAGAACACGTCTCCACTGCTCAAGAGTCCGGAGGCTTTGCATTGCACTTGGTGAGGTAAGGCTTGGATGCAGCTGCTTGGCAATGGAAACCCATTCCATGAAGCTCTCTACGCACTGTTCTTGAACTAATCTGAAAGCCACACGAAGTTTGGAGGTCTATTGACTCTGCAGAAAGTTGGTGACTTCTGCGCACTGTGCGCCTCAGCATGCGCTGACCCCGCTCTGTGATTTTCCATCTGTGTTAGATATAGGTCTTGGTCGTTAAAGACCAAAATACGTAATAATGATTGGCGAAACATTCATGCATTTACGGGTTAAAATAGTGCATGTCTCGTGGACTACTAACATGCTGCTTTTATTGTGTTTTTTTTACATTATTGTTTTTCTGATAAAGAGCAGGCATGGTATTCTTCAAATTATCTTGACATTCTAAAATTATGTTTTGGGTTCAGAGGAAGAAAGAAAGTCATATGGGTTTGGAACAAAATGAGGAAGAGTAAAATTATGACAGATCTCATTAATCCTACATATGGCCCAAGTGTCAACGTAATAATTTCAATGAAACACATGCCCTCTTGTTCTTGTCCCCACCAGACTTGATATGGTTCTCATATGTTCTTGAAATATTTCAGTACATGGCAATCTTAGACAGTTCTAGAATGACTATTTAATGGCAATGAGAGAGCAGAAGAAGCTTTTGCCTGTGCTTCACCTTTGAGAAGTGAAGATTTGAAGAGTCAAGCACAAGACAGTTCGAGAAACCCATCAGACTCATACTGGCATATGTACACACACACACACACACACACACACACACACACACACACACACACACACACACACACACACACACACACACACACACACACACACACACACACACACACACACACACACACACACACACACACACACACTCACACACACACACACACACACACACACACACACACACACACACACACACACACACACACACACACACACACACACACACACACACACACACACACACACACACACACACACACACACACACACACACACTCACACACACACACACACACACACACACACACACACACACACACACACACACACACACACACACACACACACACACACACACACACACACACACACACACACACACACACACACACACACTATTAGTGCTATTAAACTGGATCTCATGTTCAGTTTAAAGGGATAGTTCACCCAAAAAGTGAATCAAAATATTCAAAATATCTTCTTTTGTGATTTGTGTGAGAATTTTCAGTTTTGAGTGGACTATCGGTGGACGATGTACAGACAAAAAAAGAAAAAAGAATAAAGAAATTCATGCACATATAGTTTTATGATTACCAACAGCATGCGGTCCAACTTCACAGCCAGTGAAACAAAACCAACGAAGAAAACATAAGCACGTTGTCCCATAAGCTCTGTCTGCTTTTTTTGATTGACAGGAAGACAGACAGGTTATCGGGACGTTTTGATAATGCCGACTTCATACCTATTCATTGTTTCGTGTGTGCCTCTGCTGCAAGTTGCATTCTCACCGTTGCACGCTCTTCGTCTTCTGGACCTCATATGCATGTGCAGGCCACGTGGGACGGCATTTGCATTAGAAAGCAGAATACAATCACTTTAATTTTTAACAAGACATTTGGAATGTGCCACAAAGGCAGATTCTCTGCAACTGACGGAGCCCACGAAAGGAAAGAAAAAAGGAATTATTATGCAGGGAATTAAAGGAAAGCTGGAGTTGATGCGGCACAGACATCAATCAAGTGTTGCGAGTGTCGGAGAGAGGGGGAAAATGCACTGCATCCATGTTTCCAATAAAAATAACATTAAAGTAAATCTGCCATTAATCTTGCATATTGATCAAGGTCGGTGTTAAGGAATTAATCATGAGTAGCACGCTATACATCAAACAGTCATAAATAAATAAGCAGCTCAAACAATGTAGTGCGTCTGGGCCGAGGTCAATACCTCATTAGCAGGGTTGTCTGCGCATACCATGCTTATTTTGAACAATGAAACTAGATGTGGACTAAAGGTTATTACTATTAGGATTATGTTCGATTGTCACAGGTTGAGGTGAAATATCTTCGCACTTTATGGGAAGTGAAATGAGGGGAGTTTCCTATAAAAGCACTGGAGCGTCATCAGTCCTAACTTGATGAAATGAAAATACCTAGTGCTGAATGACAGATGTAAGAGCTTTCAAACCTTGTTTTTGATAGCAAAACTTGATATAAAAAGACGGTGGGTAATATCTCTAAATTCAATCTTAAACAGACTAGCTTATACAGTGCAAAAATGGCTTATAAATGGAGTTCAAAGTAAATTCATCCTTTTGGAATCCTAAAAACAACATACATCTCTTTACGAAGCAAGATTGCATGAAATATTAAGACTTGTTTTCAGTGTAGAGTGTATCTTGAGTATAAATGTATTTTGTCTTACTGCCTTAATGTCTATACTTAAAACAAATGAAAAACATCTGCCAAAATATACTTTTATTCAAGATATTTTCTCTGAAAACAAGTGTTAGTTCATTTCGAATATTTTAAAATATTGTAACTGAAAGACAAAAATATTTGTTAATAATAATATAAACTGCAAAAAAAAAAAAAAAAAAAAATATATATATATATATTTATATATATACACCGACCAGGCATAACATTATGACCACCTTCCTAATATTGTGTGGGTCCCCCTTTTGCTGACCCGACGAGGCATGGACACTAGACCCCTGAAGGTGTGCTGTAGTATCTGGCACCAAGATGTTAGCAGCAGATGCTTTATGTCCTACATTAAAAAAAAATAAAAAAAAGGTGCTGTATGGAACTAAAAGTTGTTCTTGTCTCGATATCTTAACAGGTTCTGTATATGGTAGCGGTGCTATATAGCACCTCAGTCATCCCAAAGAACCGTTGAAGAACCACTGAAGCACCAAGACACTTAAAGTGGTTGCCCTATGATTACGAGCAAAGAACCATTTTTTTTTAGAGTAAGTTGTGAGGTGGGGTCTCCATGGATCGGACTTATTTGTTCAGCACATCCCACAGATGCTCAGTTGGATTGAGATCTAGGGAATTTGGAGGCCAAGTCAACACCTCAAACTCGTGCTCTTAAAACCATTCCTGAACCATTTTTGCATTGTGACAGGGCACATTATCTGCTGAAAGAGGCCACAGCCACCAGGGAATACTCACATGCCCACTGGACAGGGGTCAGCATGGGCACCCTGACTGTTCTGTGGCTATGTAGCCCCATATGTAACAAACTGCGATGCACTGTGTATTCCGACACCTTTCTATCAGAACCAGCATTAACTTCTTGAGCAATTTGAGCTACAGTAGCTCGTCTGTTTGATCGGACCATACGGGCCAGCCTGTTCCTTCCTTGGTACAAGAGCTGAACACTGCACACTGGCCCTTGTCAGACTCGCTCAAATCCTTACACTTGTCCATTTTTCCTGCTTCTAACACATCAACTTTGAGGACAAAATGTTCACTTGCTGCCTAATATATCCCACCCACTAACAGGTGCCGTGATGAAGAGATAATCAGTGTTATTCACTTCAACTGTCATTTCTAGGTAGCTTGATAGGATGTTCTGGATAGTTGGGGGTTGGTATCTGGCTCATGGCGAAAAAGCCCACCCCCCCTCTTATTGATATTCTACTCCCTAGATATGCTATGGGACCCTCTTTTAATCTCTATGGGTTTTTGCACCGATTTTTCATGAAAAATCATACATCCTAACAAGTGATTCTCAAAAGCAGAATGCCCAAGTTAAAATGTTTTTATCCACTGTAGGGAGATTTTGCTATGTTGTGTATATCGCGGTATGTAAATATATAGCACTATTGACACTTCTGAAAATGCATCAATGAGAATATAAAGAGCGGGACGCGCTTGATGTTAAAAATAATTCCTGTAAACACAGCCATTTATGTCTCAAGTGAAAGTAAACAGTTGGGTATAAACCGGATGTGTATCAGTATAATGGATCCGTGCGTTTGGTCTTAAAGTGACAGCAGCCTAATATACATAATGATCTCTGTGTCATTAATGTGAAACAAACAAAAGAGAAAATAACTTACTGGTTTTGACTGATTTTTTTTTTTTTTAGTTTTAATAAGAATATATTTGCATTTATACAGTGAAGACTATGCAATATTTTACTATTGATTATTACATTTCTGTACTAATTCTAACTACATATTAAATAAACCTATTGTACTTGAAAAACTTAATTTGTTTAATTCATATTTGTGTTATATTGTATTTGTCCTATTGTATATTGTGGTATATATCGTTATCGTGAAAAAAGAATTTGGTTATATCACCCTAATCCACTGTATGCGCTATAGACGTCATCACACAAATCTAGCGGCCTACAATAATTACATTTTGATAAGTGCTTGCATTTCACACTCCTGGAGCATGGGTAAAACAAGAGGACAGCCCCGTGGCAGGTCTCTGTGGGAAACTCTCAATTTTCGCTCTTAACATGGTGATCTAGAAACTTAATTGCTTCCATTTCCCTCGCTCTCCATCTTTTTCCTTTGCTGAGGGCACTCTGCCATTGTGTTTAGTGCCACTCGTGACTGGCATAGCTGATGCCCACTGGGCTTTAGAAGGGGCTTCTCTGAACCGCAAGTGCCTTGGGATCTGTCATATACTTTTGTCATGTTTTACACTTTTATCAGTGCCTCAAAAGTGGTACACTTTCTGTCGAATGTATGTGGACCTGAAGCTCTGTTAAAGCTCGGGCCTCCGGGTGAAGAGTTTAGTAGGGAAATTAATCAGGGCTAATTCTCCAGTGGTGAAATTAAGGTAAATTGAGGTAAATACTGTGCCATTGTTCGATTCAGAGCACTTTATTAGTCTGCAGAACAAGGTCTCATTAGGCAATAGGGAAAAGATAAAAGCTGTCTGTAATGTGGTGCCGCATTACCATTGACATCTGCCGCAGTCTTTGGAGATTATCTTTCTATGGTGATAATTTGTGAGCCAGGTGTCACCAACAATTACACCCACCTCATCCTGTCTCAACAGGCCTGTGTATCAAGCAATAGCTCCACCCTTCCCCTCATTTCTCCTCTTTTCATCCCCCATCCGGCTTTTGTCATCTCACCTTCAGAAACTCAATCAAGTTGCCCCTCTTTAGGGAGTTTATTAACACTTAGCATGTGAAAAACAGGTGATTGGCATCTCTGCATGACTAACCACTAAAATGAAGCTTTAATGAAGAGAATCTTCTGAATCTCTTCTTGTTAATTACTTTTGAGATCAATGGAAGTCTTAGAGTGTTTCGTTTATTAGTATAAGGAGCATGAGATGTCATACAGGAATATAACCATGGGCAGAAATCATCTGTATTTTTTTTCCCCTTCAAATAAAAATAAAAAAATTAATAGATTCCAAAAATGTAAATCGTTTATTTACTCTCATGTCAATGAGAGTCAAAATCAGTTTTCCCCGTACCACACATAAGATGGAATTTTGAAGAATATCCTGACTGTTTTTTTTTTTTTAATTCAATGATGTTAATGGTATTGTTATTGATATACTTTTATCATTTTTGTTAATATTTTGAATTAGATTTTATTTTTGTATTTCTATTTTCATGTTAACTTTAGTTCAGTTGTAGTAATTTGTATTAGTTCTTTTTGTATTTGAATATGTCATTTTGGTTTCTTTTCATTTATATTATTATATTTATTCATTGTATTATAGTACTTCAACTTAAACTAAAGAAAATGAAAAATGTTGCCTTGTTTTAAATTAAATTTTATTTAAGTTAACGTTATTTTGTTTCAAGTAATGAAAATGTGTTTTTTTTTAATGGTTTTGATTTTAGTTTTAGTTAATGATAATAACCCTGGTTCAACTCAGTAATTGCAGTAATAAACCACTAATGACGTGCCTGTACTCTCAATGCTGATTATACAGAAAATGCAATAAAAATAATAACAAATATAGCTGCAAGCAGCAATACCGGGGCCAAGCGCAAAGAAGACAAGACATGCCAAAATATGCTGGCAATGTCAGATCAACGGCAGCAATGAGCAATTAAAGACCTATTAAGGTGATTTTAGGCAAAATAGCTGTAAAATGATAAATACAGTCAATAATAATGATTTAATGATTTATCACTTTCAACCAATAGGTGGCACAGTTACGAAATTGATGTGGTGTGGTCAGAATAAGGGAACAATGACACATGCAAAGATTGGTGTCAATATATCAAAGCAGGGTGTCAATATAGTGTCAATATGTCATTGCAGAGATATAGCCTCAAGAGGTCTTTTCATTATAAGTATGGACCACATGCGGTGCTGTTTTGAAACCTTTTAAGTAGCTTAAAGGCATGGTGCTGATGGCACATACCAAGTTTCTTAATGATACACCAATTCATTTGTAAAGTATAGCATTTTATATCTTAATTCTGCATTGTAGTCAATGGAAATTTCATGTTTTGTTCTATTATAGCGCCACCAAGAGGCACAATTCTACCATTTTTTTAAGTGTCCTCGGAGTGAGCCCATACATGTCTGTGTCAATTTTGGTGAAAAATATCTTGTTTCGTTTTAGAGTTATAAACATTTATATGAAAAAACACATGAAAAATGACTGACACCTGACTTTGATTGGATTTTACACCCCCTAACTATCAATATTTTGACATTTGGGCATTTACAATTATCTATCGACCTATGTTTCCGAACTTCTGACGCTGGTTTCGTCTCGATCGGACTAGCGGTTTCGAAGATATCAGCTAATGTTTTTAAAGCGCTAAATTACAACGCTGCACAAACCATACGCCGAAACCTGGCAAGTCTGGTATCATTGGACTCTGCGAGGATTCAGGAGACAAAAATTCAAGCTCACCCAAAGTTATAAGCATTTGAAAAAAAAAATCTCCACTAGGTGGCGCTGTTTCGAAACTTCTTGTGCTCATTCAGGGCATCGAGCTGATGACCCATATCGAGTTTCGTAACAATCCGTTCATGTGTTCATAAAATACAGCATTTTAGCATATAATTCAAAATGGGCGACAGCCAAAATGGCCGATATGGTAAAATTGAATATCAGACGACTCGGCATATCGTCCTGATTCTAACGAGACCACTTTTATGATTTTTGGACAAAGTTATAAGAAGTTATAAGCAAAAATAGCCATTTTTCGTATCTCCGGACCAGTAGGTGGCGCTGCACCGAAACGCTGAATGTTGCCTCAAGTCATGCTTGTGATTACATGTACCAAGTTGGGTTTGAATACGATAAAGCGTTGCAGAGATATTGCCTTAAGTGTGTTTTGGCAAGCGTTACGTAAAATTTGTTTGCGCGTTTATCAAAAACGATTTGACGAATCAACTTGATTTGCAAGATTTTTTGTCAGCATGGTCTGAAGATGATCTGGTTCAATTTTCTTGCAAATCGGATGAACCGTCTAGGACGAGTTCGCAAAAGTAGGTTTTTCGGAAAATACAAAATGGCGGGAAAATTATTATGACGGAAAATGACGTCATATGGTGTAATCGAATTGTCAAGGAATCAGAGGAAAAAAGAATTTTGTTTCTAGCCCTTATGGTTCAAAAGTTATTAGCATAAACATGAATCCAATTTTGGACTGATGGTGGCGCTAGAGGGATTGAGTTAGAGACTCCAAATTTGCTATGGTGACATTTCAGACTGTCCTCTATGAGTGTGCCAAATTTCACAACTTTTTACCATACGGTTCTATGGGCTGCCATAGACTTTGTGGCGGAAGAAGAATCGGAGGAATAATAATAATAGGAACGGGAACGGTTTCAATAGGTGCCTTCGCACCTTCGGTGCTTGGCCCCTAATAAAAACAAAAACATAATGCTCAATAACTTCCATAATGATCTGATTGCAATTATTTCTCTGTTCATCTCTCAAATCAATAATATTACTTCAAAAGTCTTGGAATGTCATGTGAATCGTATTGTCCACTTTTATAATGCTTTTGATGGAGAGCGATAAGTGTTTTTTTTTTTTCATATTTAAATGAGAAATGTTTTTCTCCTAACCAGCTATGATCGTGCTGAGCAATAGGCCATTTTGCTGCCTTATAAGACATTAGTATTTCACCATACTCTCATGTAAAATACAAGTACAAATCAAGGTTGGGTTTGTTTCAATGGTTTCGGATTTCGCCATTTCGAAAAAATTTCTATGAAACCAGGCAGATGGAAAATATATAAACCGTGACCATTTTGGACTAACGGAAATGGCTTCTTGATGGTATGGGTATTAAGCAACTTTCTTTGCTGAAACAAAGTATGTACCCCCAAAACCTCAGATGGCTATTAAAGGATGATGTTGGCACACAATGAGGTTATAAGAAAGTGAGGTGGGGCACAGTTATACCCCTTTACGGTTTCTTACCTGTTTCACTTCCTCTATTCCATCTGGCCACACTTCCTTCATATAGCTTTCAAGTCATAGTAATATTAGAACTAGATTTTCACACCATTTTTAAAGGCACAGTATGTAAGTTTCGCTGCTAGAGGTCGCTTATTCAAAACACTAACAAAGGTGTAGCTTGATGACGCCGGGAATGAGCGTGGAATCATGGAAGTTGTCTTCCCCTCCACAGCCGATGGAGAGCAGAAATCATGTTCATGGACTAGCAAATGGATTAAAGTTTTATTCATGTTACGAAGCAGAGCCTGGACATTTTATGGTGCTGTATTTATTATGCTTATATGATGCAGTCGAATGCTGCTGCTCTTTTGGTTGTTTATACGATTAAAGTTCGGTTCTTCTTCCCTGAACTTTGTTATAGGTATGTTTGATCACTGAAAATCACATTATTTTATTTAATTCTAATGAAATATTATTTAAAGATCACTTTATTTGACAAATTAAAATTGTTGGGTAATGCAGCGCTTTTTTACTTGGGCAAAACAATCATACTAAAAATAAGCTTGAGTGTGTTATGTTAACGTTACTCTGTGCGTTCGCTAAGTGGCTGCTATGAGACACTTGTTGCACATTACAGTAATCTAGATCGATATTAGAATACCATTAATAAAAGCTGGATGACTTGTGTTGCTAAATGGCATGCAATTAATTTTAAAATAAACAGATCAGGCATAACATTATGACCAAGGGAATAACACTGATTATCTCTTCATCACGGCACCTGTTAGTGAGTGGGATATATTAGGGAGCAAGTGAACATTTTGTCCTCAAAGTTGATGTGTTAGAAGCAGGAAAAATGGGCAAGCGTAAGGATTTGAGCGAGTTTGACAAGGGCCAAATTGTGATGGCTAGACGACTGGGTCAGAGCATCTCCAAAACCGCAGCTCTTGTGGGGTGTTCCCGGTCTGCAGGGGTCAGTATCTATTAGCCCATGCTGACCCCTGTCCACCGCCAAAAGCACCAACAGTGGGCACGTGAGCATCAGAACTGGACCACTGAGCAATGGAAGAAGGTGGCCTGGTCTGATGAATCACATTTTCTTTTACATCACGTGGATGGCTGGGTGCGTGTGCGTCTCTTACCTGAGGAACACATGGCACCAGGATGCACTATGGGAAGAAGGCAAGCCGGCGGAGGCAGTGTGATGCTTTGGGCAATGTTCTGCCGGGAAACCTTGGGTCCTGCCATCCATGTGGATGTTACTTTGACACGTACCACCTACCTAAGCATTGTTGCAGACCATGTACACCCTTTCATGGAAACGAAATTCCCTGGTGTCTATTGCCTCTTTCAGCAGATAATGCGCCCCGCCACAAAGCAAAAATGGTTCAGGAATGGTTTGAGGAGCACAACGAGTTTGAGATATTGACTTGGCCTCCAAATTCCCCAGATCTCAATCCAATCGAGCAACTGTGGGATGTGCTGAACAAACAAGTCCGATCCATGGGGACCCCACCTTGCAACTTACAGGACTTAAAGGATCTGCTGCTAACATCTTGGTGCCAGATACCACAGCACACCTTCAGGGGTCTAGTGGAGTCCATGCCTCAACGGGTCAGGGCTGTTTTGGCAGTAAAAGGAGGACCAACACAGTATTAGGAAGGTGGTCATAATGTTAATCCTAATCGGTGTATATTGTATGGTGGAGAAAATGCTGTATTATTGTTACTACAAATAAAGCTCTTTCTGATTTTGTTATTTAACTTGACAAAGTAGTGTTATCTCTGAGGCATGGCACAAACATGTTACTTGCGGTAAAACAAGAAAACAAGAGATTCAAACAATACGTCTAACTGTGTTGAGCTATATAACAATGATTTGTTTTCTGTCGGTAAAGGTATCCAAACAGTTGCTAATTTTTTTATCATGTAATCATAATTATTTTTTAAAAATTTGATAACGCTTTACAATAAGGTTCCATTTGTTAAGATAGGTTAACTACATTAGTCAACGTGAACTAACAATTAAAAATAAAACATTTACAACTTAATTAAATGTTAATTTCAGCCTTCTATAATACATTGTTAAAATCAAAAGTTGTATCTGTTAATATAAATGGACCTGAGCAAACATGAAGGGATAGTTATATTTTTTCTTTTAATTAGTTAAAGGATAAGTTCACCCCAAAATGAAAATTTCCTGATAATTTACTCACCCCCATCTCATCCAAGATGCTCATGTCTTTCTTTCTTCAGTCGAAAATAAATTAAGTATTTTGAAGAAAACGTTCCAGGTTTTTTCATCACATACTAGGTTTCAGTTGCAACCAAAATGCTGAAGGTCCAAATCAATGCAGTTTCAAAACGATCCCAGATGAGGGGATACATTTAAAAAAAAAATGAATATACTTTTCAACCTAAATTGTTCATCTTGCGCCGCTCTGCGAGGTGCTAAGGATGACGTAATCACGTAGGAACGGTCACGCTAGACGTAGGCCGAAGTACCGCCCCCGTGTTTACAAAGTGCTTGTGTGAAGACTAAAACAAACGCTCTTTAGCAAAAAAAAGGTAAAACAACGATATATCCCTAATTTTGAAGTTGAAAATTTAGTGTTTTTGGTAAAGGGCATTTGACCGTTCTGACGTGATTGCGCAATCCTTAGCATCTCGCAGAGCTGCACAAGATGAACAATTAAGGTTAAAAAGTATATTAAAAAAAAATTACATTTATAAAATGTATAATGCTATTTCATGCATTCTGAGTTTTTTTTACACTGTTAAAGACTTGGATTCCCATGCTAAACATGGCCAAAGTTTCAAAAAATAAGTTGGGCGTTTGATGGAGTATTTCTGTGCCGTATTTCCTTGTTCGGGCACTTCTCCCGTAAGGGCGAACACACACACACACATCGACCAGAGCGAGAGCGCAAAAAACACGCCCATCAACGTGCTGTGCTCAGCTTTAGGGAAGTCATCGGATGCGCTGCACTGGTCACATGACTTCACAAAATCAACAATGTCACCAAAGACAACATGACATCATGACTTTGCGTAAACATACACGCCACTTTCTAAAGCCAAATGGCGTGTTATCTGTACGCATTTTGAGCTATCCGCGTGTATGTGTACGCCGAAACAAACCATAATCTCCGCGTGTATGTCTACACCGTGTGATTCCGCGTGTATGTCTACACCGTGTGATTCTGCGCGTATGTCTACGCCGTGTGATTCCGCGTGAATGTAAATGGATTTATAAACATACTAAATTATGTTTTTTTGAAAATGTAAAAATGCAGAATGTTTCTTGTGATGGGTAGGTTTAGGGGCAGGGGCAGTGTGTGTGTGTATGTGTGTGATGGGTAGGTTTAGGGGTAGGGGTAGTGTAGGGGGATAGAATGAAACGGCGTTGATAAACACACTAAAAAGCGATTATGCGTCTTGATAGCACGCCAAAATGCCATAGCGAATTGCCAAAGAAGTGTGTTTTTGGTTGTCAGGGCAAGACAACCCTGTTCAGCTTCCCAAAGAACCCACCGTTAATGGGACAGTGGACGGAGTTTGTTTTTCCGGAGCAGCAATGGAGTTGCGCAAGTGTTTTTGTTTGTTCCCTGCATTTCGGCGATGATTGTTTTATAAACAAGACCCGGTTCACCTCCGGATTTGCAGGTTGTCTAATGCCGAAAGAAGTAAAACTGCTTCAAATGTCTGTGTGTTGTTGGCTATCGCATTAATGAGAGTTAGCTGACATGTAGTTGCAGAGTTACTAGTAGAATGTCAAAAGTAGACTCGATTATATTAATATAATAGTTATTAGCAAAATGACTTTAATTCAGAAATCAAAAGCATATTCTTTATAGAAGAAGTCAGTTTTCGCATTAATACAATTTTCAATTTATGTTTGCATAATAAATGCAGGCAAGCTTCACATGAAGCAACACTCTTGTGCTCCATGGCTTGCAAATGAAATTTTGTGGACCATTTAATATTCAGTTTGTATCTCTAGGCAGCTAATACCCCTTTTGTTTTCTTTCATCACTAGACACTTGGGTTTTCGCTAAACGCTATCACTAGCAAACAACAGAGCAGGATTAGCAAGCATCCGCTCTGTCCGTCCTCCTAGGTGACTAGCACACTCCTGGTGGCATCAGAAAGATCCATAACGCTGAGCAGCTGTTAGGGACATCTGGACACAGGTGAGGATGATACTCACCCCACACCGCAGGGCTGACGGCTTCCAGTATCACTGCATTATGGAGGTCAAAAGATCATCTCCACTAGCAACAAAGGGCTGAGGATTAGTTTTGTAGCATAGGAGGCCCTTTTCGTCTGTGGTGCATGCAAATGATGCAAACAAAAGCAATTGGGAGGTGATGGTCTGTCAGATTAGGGTGTCTGGACGCACACTTTGGATGCTGCCAATGAATCGCTCCACTCTTCTGTAGAGCAGATGGTATTGTGACGTTTCACAGTTACTATTAAACTACATAATAGGTTCTTTTAGGCACTCTTAAGCTGCATCCCCCTTTTTTTTGGAATAGACAAGCTTGGACTACCTTGTTTTTTCTTTTCTTTTTCAAAATGACTTTTGACCCAAAGGTATGATTCTTCAGGACCAAAAGAGGGCAGCATAGTTCTGTTTGATTCATGTGCGGATTGAAGATTGGTCACATTTAAAAGAATGAGCCAAAACCATTTGTCAATGTTTGAGATATAATTAAAATAATAATGATAATATAATGCATTCAATAAAAGTCACAAGATTTTAATTTCATTATAA
Organism: Gobio gobio; assembly: GCF_949357685.1. Taxonomy (NCBI): domain Eukaryota; kingdom Metazoa; phylum Chordata; class Actinopteri; order Cypriniformes; family Gobionidae; genus Gobio; species Gobio gobio. The sequence continues at coordinate 19,132,271 of NC_137107.1, read as the reverse complement.
ATAAGAATGAGATTTTGAAAAAAACGAAACCGATTTTTAGACATTTACTTTATTTTCATGCACACGTGTTTATGGATGACAGATCTCCCAGCTGTCTTTTATCTTATTTATTTGTATGTCTGTTTTGTTGTTTTTCCCTGTGGAAGTTAGATTGATGCTAATGTTATTACAAAATAATATATATTTGTTTTTATAGTTGCAGTCATATTTGCTAAGCATTCTTGTGAATATTCCTGAGCTGACTGTAAATATGATGAAAGAAAATAGTCAGTTTTAATTCATTGAAAATGTGCTGTTTTTCAGCTGTGAAATTGCAGATTAGACAACCTTAAAATATATTGTGCTTTGTAATGAAAATATATAGGTGAAACGTCAAATATATATTTGATTAACCAACAAGCAGTCAAAAAATCATGACTATTTATATTCTGCTGCGTTATTGGTCTTTTATGTATTTTCAAACATAACGTTTCATGATCCATGTTGCATCAGAATTAAAAGTGTGAGTCTGCTGAACTGAGTATTGTAATTGATTAGTCAGATAATTAAAAACCTAATAGCCTATTTGACAAAGCTTAATTTATATCCTGCAATTTCTCATGCAATATATTATATTAAAGTTGTGTTGTCATTTAAAAGTTATTGATACATCACATCTGCCACAGCACAATACACTTTGAGCAGAGTTATTAGATGTTATATTACAGTACACACAGTGGCCTACAGCCCATTCAAAATTATAAAATAATAAAATTAAAAAAAGAGATCACAGTTGTTTCTTCTAAACAGAAATGTCAAATGGTCCTCAGACTTTTCTCCTGGAGAAAAAGACCCTTATCAACTGTGTCTTAAAGGGTTAGTTCACCCAAAAATGAACATTAGCCCATGATTTACTCACCCTCAAGTCATCCTATGTGTATGTGACTTTCTTCTTTCAGACGAATAAATAAATCAGAGTTATATTAAAAAAGATCCTGGCTCTTCCAATCATTATAATGGCAGTGACTTGTTGGTTCATTTTTGAAGTCCATAAAAGTGCATCCATCATATAACTGCACCACACGGCTCCCGGGGGTTAATAAAGGTCTTCTGAAGTGAAGTAGCACATTTGTGTTAGAAAAATATCCATATTTAAAACTTTATAGACTAAAATAACTAGCTTCCGGTGGTCAGCGGAAAGCAAGTTGACTTACGCAAAAGAGCAACACCTGACGGGATGTACAGGAGCATTGCTTACAGGAGCAAGCTTTGACACCTCTCGCGGATAGGGCTGGGCAACAAACTCAAGCCCCTCTTCTATTATGTCGGAATCCTCCCCCATTTCTCTTGTAAAATTCTCGTTTTAGACTTCTAATTCTTGACCGGTGTTTTGTTTTGCTCTCTGGCGCTTCTGCATTCGTCAATACGAGTCAAGGGTCCAAGGGTCAGGGGTTACTCTTTTAGCGCAAGTCGACTTGCGTACCGCTGACCGCCGGAAGCTAGTTATTTTAGTCTATAAAGTTTTAAATATGGATACTTTTCTTACACAAACGCACCGCTTCGCTTCAGAAGGCCTTTATTAACCCTCCGGAGCCGTGTGGAGCAGTTATATGATGGATAGATGCACTTTTATGGACTTCAAAAATTAACCAACAAGTCACTGCCAATATAAAGCTTGGAAGAGATTTTATTCATCTGAAACAAGAATGTCATATACACCTAGAATAACTTGCGGGTGAAAAAATCGTGGTCTAATTTTCATTTTTGGGTGAACTAACCCTTTAATGCCTGTTCACACCAACAACGATACATATAAAGATAACGATAACTATATTAGCGTCCACACCAGCGTCTCAAGCTCAGTACAGCAGGATGGATTCTGATTGGCAGTGTTTTTATCATTCTGAAAGTGATTCCAACTATATAATTTATCTGTGCCGTTATCATTATAGCTGTGGTGTGAACTCTGCTATTCTTTAATACTGAGAAGGATTTTTAGGGCCCAAGCACCGATGGTGTGAGGACCCTATTGGAATTGCTCCGTTTATTAGAACTATGTCTGTACTGTCGTATCTTTATGTATCTTTATAGTTATTGTCCTTGATGTGAACAGGCCTCTCATTTGTGCCTATTTTTTTGTATTATTATTAGTAGGCCTATAGTATTAATTATTCTTTTTGGAATTTGAATGTGTGTACCTGGATGTGGAGAAGTTATCTGATTAACATTAAAGGGATAGCTCACCCAAAAATGAAAATTCTGTCATCATTTACTCACCCTCAAGTTGTTCCAAACCTGTATGAGTTTCTTTGTTCTGCAGAACACAAATGAAGATATTTTGAAGAATGTTTGTAACCAAGCAGATAGAGCAACCATTGACTACCATAGTAGGGAAAAAAATACTATGGTAGTGAATGTTTGCTCTATCTGCTTGGTTACAAACATTCTTCAAAATATCTTCATTTGTGTTCTGCAGAACAAAGAAACTCATACAGGTTTGGAACAACTTGAGGGTGAGTAAATGATGATAGAATTTTAATTTTTGGGTGAACTATCCCAAAATAGCCTATACTATAGTGCAGGGGTGTCCAACCCTGGTTCTGGAGAGCTCCCACCCAGCAGATTTTAGCTCCAACCTCAATCAAACACACCTGAACTAGCTAATCATGGTGTTCAGGGTGCTAGATAATTACAGACAGGTGTGTTGGAGCAGGGTTGGAACTGAAATTTGCAGGATGGTAGCTCTCCAGGAACAGGGTTGGACACCCCTGCTATAGTGTCTTTCTACAACACACTTCGGTTTGCGAAAAGTGAACATAACCAAACGGTCTACGACAGCAGGCCTACTGAACCTACTCTCACAGGCCCTATTTTGTGACAAATTAAATCACTTTGACTGAAGGTAATAGCTCCTACCAAAATCTGAAATCAAAGGTTAGAAATCTTAATATGAACTCAAACATTTCTCAATAAATTCAGCCAAAAAATAAATTACCAGAACTATGATATCTCTTTTTATAGCTCTATATTCTTATTGTATTCCAACAATTGTCTAATTAGTGTCTATTTCGTTGAAGCAATTTCAATCGACAGTTAACTGATCAACAATAAATATTTGTCTTTTTACTGTTTTCCTTTGGACAAAACACTTCAGATATGAGTCCAAATTTGCTAAGCAGTGATAATGGAACAATAGGTTTCAAAAGTTTCAAAATGTAAACAGGATCTGCATTTTCATGGGTTTGAATAAAAGATTTTGGGTGCACTTTACAATAAGATTACATTAGCTAACATTAGTATTAGTTAACATGAATATACAGCATTTATTAATCTTTGTTAATGTTAATTTCAACATTTACTAATACATTATTAAAATCAAAAGTTGTATTTTGTTAATGCACTGTGGAGTAACATGAACAAACAATGAACAGCTGTATTTTTATAAACTAACGTTAACGAATATTAACAAATACAGTAATAAATGTACTGCATATTAGTTCATGTTAGTTAACACATTAAATGAAACGTGTTACCAGATTTTGGTTATAAGAGACAATTAAAGGAACACGGCAACTTTTTGGGACTTTAGCTTATTCACCGTATCCCCCAGAGTTAGAGAAGTCCATACATACCATTCTCATCTCCGTGCGTGCCATAACTCTGTCTGACACACCCACTGCTAGCCTAGCTTAGCACAAACACTGGAGGTAAACGGCTCCAGCTAGCCAACTGCTCAATAAGTGACAAAATAAAGCCAACATTTTCCTATTTACATGTTGTTATGTGTATAGTAACATCGTGTACTAAGACAGACGGAAAATGAAAAGTTGTGATTTTCTAGGCCGATATGGCTAGGAACTATTATCTCATTCCTGCGTAATAATCAAAGAACTTTGCTGCCGTACCAATATGCTATGATATCTTTTTTTATAGCTTCTAAATTGTATGCCAACAAATTTCCTTAATGATGGCCGTGTATCTATGTTGAGAAAACAGTAGCGAAAAGTAAACATGGCCTTATGATATACACGATGGCAGGCCTACGACATACTGAACGCCAGTCTCACAGGCCCATTTTGCAAAATGAAGTCAACTTTGACTGAAGTGAATAGCTATTAGCTAGACGTCTGACCAGTGTGCTGTTGTTTTCCATGTTCTCACACGTATCTCAGGCACGCCTCCATGTTGCCAGCGGGACAGCGCACCGATTCGGCACGCGGCAGATGTGGCACAGTGGCGTCTGCCGCTTCTGACTGCAGCTCCCTGTGTGATGTGACTGAAGAGATGAAAGGCGAGGTTGTTGCTGTGGCGGTAATTACCGCGGATACAAACGGGAACAAAAAGCTGCTTTGTTTGCCATTCTGTCACCCAATCAGTGGGGTGCGCAAGTCTTTCTGATACGTATGTCAGATTCATCTGAAACTTTTCTTTACCCTCTGTATTAATAAACAAATTGTAAGTAATAAGTTTGATGTTCCATACAGTAGATGTTCAATACGCACTCGGTGACTATATTCAACTTCATGCGCGTGAAATGAGATCCGGGGCGAATGTTTCTTCTGCTAACTCCTACTTGAGTTCTTTGTTGTCGTTTAATGAAAGTACGCAATTAAGCGGTGGGAACAACAGCAGTCAACAAACACCTTATTAGTTAGTTGGGACCAACCTCATCTAGTCAAGTATATGCTCAATAAATGAATCAAATCCCCTCATTTTTCCAGTTCTTAGCTGATTCCTCTGAAGTCTGGATGGAAGTGGCCTACACCCGATTTAATGAGAGTGAGAGGTGTCATGTAACATTGAATGATTGATTGACAGTGCTGCAGGATGAACTCATGAGATTCTGTCTTTTAAATAGCTACCTTATTTAGGATGATCATTAGCTGGTGTCAGTTTTGAGATGTTCAGAACCTGATGCAATCAGGAGCAACTACTAATTGCAAGCTGTCGTAAGTGGAAGCTTGCTAAAACGTCTGTTCGAGTAGTTTGGAAGTCATTTGTAATGAACTGGATTTTTTTTTATTAGGCTTCTCTTTTACTCTATAATGACTTCAGAAGTGGGTTGTACGGCCAAGATCTTATTTCATGGTGGAGTTTTTAGGTAACACTTTACAATTAGTTTCAGTTTGTTAACGATACTTTAACAGCATTTGTTCATCTACATTGACATTCATTTCTACATATAGGCATAGTATAGTTATACCCATATAGGTGTATACATTCACAGTAGTTCATTTACACAGAACAATATAATTTATATTTATTAATCAACATTAACCAAGATTAATAAACACCTTTGTTGTTTATTGTTAGTTCTACCAGAAAGACTCGGGAGGCCAGATGAAGTACAATGAAGTAACAAATTTATTAACAGACAGTCCATAGCTCCCGTCTCAGGGGTAACGGACTCTGTATTTCCTGCCTGGAGATGAAGGCAGGGGTGCAGCCGACCCCCTGGGAGGTATAGGCAGGGACCATCCTGGTGGTGGTGGGGAGGATGGAAGTAAATGTTGGCGTCAGCATCTGCGAACTCAGACATATGTAAGAACCGATCTTTTATACTCTGAGTATTGGGACATGATTGGTTAGGTATGATTGTAATGTGACATAACATTGAATCTTCCTGGCAGAACTTACGCTAGAGCTTAATTTCATGAGACCCAATGCATTAACTAATGTTAATGAATCGCACCTTATTGTAAAGTGTTACCAGTTATTTTACATAATAGAAATGCAGTATAAGCGATAGAGCAAATTCTTGCGATTTTTACCATATGTGATGTATACATAGTCATTCTACATCTCGGTCCCTCATTTAAATATTTGTAAAACAATGACCTATTCTGATGAAAACAAAATGTTTTGGGGGAAAAGTAGCACATTTTTTTACATTTTAGTTGACAACGCATTATTAGATACTGTAGATGGCATGCTTCAACCCTGTTACCATCATATTTTTGCTATTCGTTAGTACAAAAACACTTTTCACAGTGACATTATCATCATTTAAACATTAAACTCTTCATGGACAAGATAAAGTCTCTTTCAACTCTGTTCCCACGATTTTGTTCAGTAAACAACAACAACAACTAATTGAAATTTACAGTAGAAAAAGTCTCCACAATGAATTCTCTTTCTCTGGAGTAGTTTCAGGACTTTGAGCACAATACTTGTAAAGCCGAATTTAACTGTAAAAACCCTGTTACTGTAACAGTGAGCTGTGTAGTCAATCCAACAGATGCATAATGCAGAATGAACGAAATAACTTTAACGTTGGACAGTATGAACAGAAAGGTCAAATACACAGGGGAAGATCATTTACGGATCAGGGAACAGGGAACAGGGAACAGGTGAGAACTCAGAAAACCTAAGTTAAGATTAATTGATTGGTTTGAGTGCAATTTTGTCAAGCCAAAAAAAACAACAAAAACTCACCTGGTTGGCTACTTGGAACATTCATATTATATAACTCTCTTCCTAGATGCAGCGAAGCAACAAGAAACCACAGTTAAATGGTTTCAAAGGAAGCAAAGTAATAAATAAGTTGCTTTTAAAAGTTGACCTAGCTTCTGACTGAATAATTAACTATAGTAATATTTGTAATATTTCTCTTTATGTCGTATAATGATCGTCTATAATTGTATTGGTAACACTTACGTCATAAACACCTGTGAAACCTTTAATTGGGTTGTTATTATCTATTTGTAACAATAATCTTGCATTTGACCATGCTTGAGTCACACACAGACTTTAACATCCAGCATGCAAAACCCAACAATGGTAGCTATACTAAGTCAAGAGTAAATCTAAAGAAAAAGATCAAGTTCTTTTTTAGTGACTTACAACTCTTGTGTAAGTGAACTATACAAACTAAGCATTTGTTAGCACAACATACTATTCCTATTTCACTTTGCATGCTTTTTTTAAAGTATAAGTCTAACTAATCAGATTTTACAGTATGTAAGCATCTTATAGTATTTGTGACTTTGATTAGATTGATCAAACCTGTTACCATAATTTTTGTGCTATTCATTAGTTCAAAAGCACTTTTCATAGTGACATTATCATCCTTTAAAATTGAACTCTTCATATAGATAGTTTCTTTCAACTCTGTTACATGATTTTGTTCAGTAAACAACAATAAATAATTGAAAATTGTTTAAAATTCACATAAAAGCATACTTCAATCAAACAGAAACGGTCACCCGTTTCATAGAATGAACCAACTGAATAGTGTTATTCACAGTTTCATGACAGTTCCTGCTAGAAACAAAGATGTCCACTTTTCAAAAATAGCCTCCTGTGCAGCTGCCGCCCATTCTCTCTCAGTAACCCTTCAATCAAGAGTCCAGTCCTGGGTGGGCTGCCCTACTTCCAGCCCCCAGGAATCAGCACTGGAGGCAAGCCAGCTCTTCCCCCTCAACACAACCAGGCGTCCCTAAGGTTAATGCAGGCCCGGTCTCCACTCGATCAGCTCTCATTACTAATGTTCAGGGGTATGGGTTACCAAATTGCTCCCAATTGGGCTCACGGAGCGAGACTTTGTGCCCAAAGCAAGACATTCAGTGGAAATAATTATCAGCGGTTGGCCGGCAGGTCACTACCACATGTTCGCACATACTGAAGGACATGCAGGAACAAGGTCACGGCTATGGGTCCAAGACAGATGATAATGCTTTAAGTACTGGTAGGCTCTTTTTTTTATTGTTGCTCCAGACATTGTCAAAGCATGCCTTGTGCTTGCTAAATGCTGTGTGACAGCGATATTAGATATTTAGATTGGGATTGTTTAATGGTTCGCCAAGATAAGCTGACTACACATGCCGTGGAGCAGGGTGGGTTGGGTGATGAAAACAGGTTATGATTCAACAAAGTCCGAAGCAACAAGTAAACACACACAAAGGCACAAGCGCGAACGCAGCACACACTACACCCTACAGCATGTTCCAATTGGGTAATTTTGGTTGTTTAGAAGGGGGGGTGAAAATGGACTTATTGAAATGGGCTCTCATTACAAGCCTCATTATAATAGCAATAAAGTGACCTTAAGATAAGAAGTGAAAGTCTGAGGACCTGACATGGAAACCCAGATAAAGATCACATCTATTAGGAGCGTTCCCATTGATTGGAGCCAAAATACTTGTCATTAAACAACTACAGTATACGTCAAATTGCAGACTATTTGGGATTTTCTACACACGGGGGTCATGACAACACACTCTTTTTGTTTCTGTCCAAAGTGTGCATACTACCAGTCAAATGTTTGGAATAATTAAGATTTTTTTTTAAGTTTTCAAAGAAGTTCCAATGCTCACCAAGACTGCATTTCATAAAAATACAGTAAAAACAGTAATATTATGAAATATTATTTTATTTTAGTATATTTAAAAATGTCATTAATTTATTTATTGCGTCAAAAAGGTAATTCAGGGGACCTGTTACCACAACTTAAATAAATTCATGGTTGCAAGTTAAAAATTCAAATGTAATGTTTTAATTAAACCTTTTAAGTTGCAAACATTATTCTGTAGAGTTCTGTTGACACAATTATGTTGATCATTACATCAAGTTAATATTGTCTGTAATTTAAACAAAAAAATCTGCGTTCATTTACTTTTTTTTTTTTTTAAATCAGTTTGTAGTAACTAAATCTTCTTGAACTTCGGAAATTAGGCAGTGGATTTCTAGTTCCCCAGCATGCTTTGCATAGGACTGGATAAGGAACATAAATGTTGAAATTAAGTGTTAATTTATTTGTTTTTAGTGAAGGGAAAGACCTGTAGTTTGACATTTAAACAAGTTTCTATAATGTTGAAGTTTTTGTGGTTACCATTGTGCTGAAGAGTAGATTCATGAAGGTAAACACTACATTGACTCTATAAGCAATGACTGTGCTAATTCCAGTTAAATATATTCATTAAATATACATGTTAAATAATTTATGTTAGCATATGCTATATGATAGCTGTTGATTTGAACTGAAATAAGATTAATTGGTTCCAGGACTACAACTCTGGTAGTTGGAGCGACTTAATTTTTTTGAGTAATCAACTTAAAAATGTTTGTTTCTGCTCAAATTATTAAGTTCCTCTAACTTTGGTTGAACGTAAAGTCATTCAACGTCACTTAAATTTGTATTATGAATGTTTTTGCTGTGCGATACACTTGAAGACTTGAGCAATGGCTGCTGCAAATTCAGATTTATCATCGCAGGAATAAATTTCATTTTAAAACATATTCAAATAGAAAACTTAAATTTTATTTAAATTGTAATAACATTTTAATATTACTGTTTTTATTGTGTTTTAAACAAATAAATGCAGCCTTGGAAAAGACTTTCTTTCATAAACATAAAAAAAATCTGAATTATTCCAAACTTTTTACTGGTTGTGTAAATAGCTGTTTGAGGAACATATGTATGGCTTTTCTCATGAGCTGTGATTTAGTCTTCTGTAAATCAAAGACGAGCCTTTGTGTAATCATAAAAGAGAATGAGGTTCGGCATTATGATCTGCCTTCTGCTCTGTAGCCCACCTACCTAAAAGTTTTTCCATTAAATAGGACTTTGACACACATGATTTCAAACCCAAGGAGTGAAAAAAGGTGAAAATACACATCACATCCTTTTAACAAACCATCTTCACCTTGGAACGACAAAGCACTTCTCTAAAGCTGTTAAAAACACTTTTCATTTCCAGGTGAAATTGCATAAATTGGGCCCATGGGTTTTCGCAACACTACAGTGCTGTGCATACGTTTTTTATATCTACAAATTTGTATGTTTTATGTGCAGTCGTATCTGGAAAGCAAGAGTGAAAATTAATATTCAGAAAGTATTCATTTTCCCTTTGTTGAAAATGATAATCAGTTTTTTTTTTTTTAAATGCATTTTAAGACAAATCTTCAAACTATTCACCGTTTATAACACCTTTTAATCCTTTTAGAAGTGTTGACAATACTAGGGGTTGGTTGTAGCAAATATATAAGTGTAGTTTGGCCAAAATCATATATCATGAGATATCAGAAATGTTATATCATGTTAAAAGTACTGTTATTTTTATCTTTAAATTCAATGAAAATGTGTTTAAACCAATAATAATAATATTAAATAATATATTTTAATGCCTATTCTTTTTTAATTTTTAAAAAAAAATATTTTACTTATCTCATTTGATTATTTTCTCTTTAGAATATTCATAACAGATGGCATTAGTGCAAAAGCAGCTTCACATTGTGTAACACTTGAGTTAAAAGCTTAATAAAGAATTATAACAATAAAGAACAGACTCTAATTTCTTAGTGAATAAGCCCCATTTGCTATTGTAAAGATCATTTACCCAAGATTACACTGCTGTCATATCATCCAGTTTTACTAGCAACAATGAATAAGAACCAAAAATTGCAGTGTAGGCTACACTTGGCTTCAAGCCACAAATCTTTAGTGACTGTCCCCCAATTAGCCTTCCGCTCGGCTGCAGTTTAATCTTAGCTAGTTACGAATGACTCTATCTGGATAATTGAAACCTCATACTGTCCTCCCAGTTGCCGGAGCAGATGCCATGCTTTACTAAATTTCTCGGCATCGTTGCATTGTGCTCACCTGTCAGTCTCGTATTTAACAGCGTCCACCCGTTGTTAGCACCTGTCACACTGGTCCAGCTCAAGCCAAGAGAGATCCCTGTAAAACAGAATAATATAGGGAAAGATCTGTGCCACATGTGTCCTGGTGCTACTGAAAAGACTTAAGCAAGTGCTGACAGACACCCACAGCCACTGACAAGCCTATTAACCCGTCTGGATTGTCCATAGAGCTGACTGTATGACATAGACTAAAGGCCAACACACACATGTACTTCCTTCAGCTAATGCACAGGATGGAGTTTCACATGGAAGTTTGCTCTGTTGGGTACTTGGTAGTCGGTAGCCAATTCATGATAGCTTGTAGAATATAAAAAACAAGCACTATACAAAAATAAACACTGCAGAATATATAGAAACCCCCCAAAAAGTTACTTAAAAATAATTAGCTCAAAATAATTGTAATTTATTTAAAGGTGCACTATGTAATTTTTTTTTTTTCCAAAATTAACAAAATATACACCATCAATCCAACCAATGATTTTGTCTTACCCTGATTCACATGGTAAGCCCATGGTGTTTATATTTTAGACCTAGTGGGATGATTTTCACTGGAAATTGCGTACTTGCGTCACTTGTTCATGCATGTCTTGTCATATCCATAAATAGAGAAACGTTGAGTAATGTTGATATGGAGCAGCTAAATCTCGAACCTCTGGGGAATCATCTTTAAAAAAAAAAAAAAACGCTAAACAGAGGAGAATCTGCTGGCAAAAAGAGAATGCGACAGAGCTTGTAATAAAACAAGAATAAACATTGGCTTGTCTTTTTGAAGACAGCGAGAACAGGGATTTGAAATAGTGTTTTTATTACTCAAGAGGTCAGTAAGGTATTTTATTGAACAGATAAATTGCCATATGTAGCTCTCTAACAGAGTTCATTAAAGCATTATCTATTGTGAAGGGTCATTTCATTATGGTTTTTGTAGCTTGTGCTGAAATTTATTTTCAAGTAAGTACCATGTCTATTGATGTTTAAAAATACAGTAACATTTTCAGCTAGTCAACTTGAGATCCTTTCCATCTAAAGTGCTTATATCTCTTAAGCCTCATATTTTATGAGCAGAAGGATAACCATATTTAACCCGTTCTCACTCCCAAGGCGTCAAAATCCGAAGCACGGTGAAGTGCTTTCCGCGTCACAATAAAGATGCTAAAGGCACCCCTAGGCGTCACTATATCGACGCGCTGAGTGCTCCATTCATTTCAATGAGAAACCTTTGGCGTCATACAGAGACGTGTTGGGCATGGGAACGTTATCGTCATGATGATCATATATTGGGTTATGATTTTGCCATTATGACATGTTGGAGTGTGATTCTCAATTTAATCAGCCATCATAATTTTATTTACGCTATCTAGACACGTTTTAACATGTAACCCAACCCCATTCCATCCCTAAACCTACCCATTTGTGTGGTATATAAAACACAGATATAACAGGCAGATACGATTGCATGCAAAATTTATTCAAAAAGTACAAATAATCCAAGTGTTCCGAGGCCAAGCGATTGATTTGTGTGAAGGAAATCCCCAAAAGCGATCAGCGTCTCCATCTGCCGAAGATCATGAACACATTAAATTTCAAATATTGCAGCCTGTTACGTCAGTTTTCATAGTGAAACTGAATTGGCTCTCGTATGTCTCGTGACCAATTCCGTCATTACGTCAGCTTTGATTGTAAAATGTCCTTGGCTCTCGTGTGTCTTGTGACCGATTGCGTCATGCTAAAGAGTCGTGTGTATTATTTGAATGTTTACATAAAGACATCGTGTGACTTCAGAATACTTGGAATGCAACATGAGTTAATACTTTTATACTGCTTTGGTAAGTTTTTGCAATAAATACATGTGACTGTACTTGTATTTGCCTGTTACATGTTTTATGTTGTTTAGAAGTGGGTAGGTTTAGGGTAGGAGTTGGGTTAGCTGCTCCAAAATCTAAAAGTAACCTTTAAATATAAATAAAATCATGTCTGCTTTTCCAAATGCAAAGAATAAAATGCACCTTGGGAAAACAACTGAAATTAATCGAGCACCCAGCGCTTCGATATAGTGACACCTAGGGGTGCCTTTAACGTCTTCATTGTGACGCGGAAGGCACTTGACCATGCTTCGGATTTTGACGCCTTGGAAGGGAGAATGGGTTGCCATATTCCATCTGCACAGTCACGTAGAGCCAAAACAACGTTCTTCTGCAAAAATGCATGCAGTTTAATTTTTTTAACCACTAAAAAGTACAAAGTTACCTTTAATAAAACAAAACGAGACGAGATGAGACAAAACAAAACAAAAAATCATAAAAAGATGGTTCATTTATGCTGCGTGAGAAGAATGTGTCACTGCGTTTTCATTACCCTTCAAATTACTAATTGAAAATACACCCAATGGAAACACGTACATTTTGCAAAAACTCCCATATATCGCAAAAAAGTATGTATGCTCACATGAGGTGGTTTTTCAAGCAGTTTGAAAAAGGAACATTTTTCACAACTGCAATGGAAAATGTTTACTGGTCACTTGGCGTAGATGGAGGTATGGACAGAGGAGGAGACATTACATGAAGAATTACGGGAATACGGGATTCTAAACAACAAAGGAATTCCACAATTTATCAAGACTAAAAGCAATAGAGGGAGAACCACCCAGAAACTCATACATGGCCGCTCCCAATAAGGGGCTTTCCTTGCCATTGATGCTTGGATAACACGCGAAAATATAGGCTATTTGTAAACCTACCAACATCCATTGTCATGATTTTTGGAATCAAAAAATATGTTTTGGACGCATAACATTGGTTAATGGAAACGCTATTATTTCGCCATTTGAAGCCACAACACATTAAAATATCTTCTAATAATATCTAGCACACCTATATCATCTATACAGCATATTTTTTTCTGCCTACTGTTAGAGTAATGTTTTCAAGAGAAACATTTAATGTCAATTCCGATTTATTTGTCAAATGCTTTTCACAATACATTTTGTTACAAAGTATCTTGTTAGGGAATTTAATTTAATACATTTCAGGTTTACCATAATATTGTAAACATTAAACAACCTCATAAACAAATGTGTGTATGTAGATGGCAAAACATTTTTTTTGCTGATCTAACAAGTTATTTCCATTCTCCCTCATGAAGAAGTAACTTCAGCTAAATTGAGTCTCTCTGGATAAAGAATTGCTTCAGTAACCGCTATCTTCTGTCAGAGGACTGCTTTTGACTCAGTGTGCTGACAGACTGAAGGAGTTTGTCATATAACATCCCTAAACGCTTCCTGTGAAAAAGGAGAATTTGCAAACGTTTGCTTTATGAACCCAATTAGGTCTTGTGCATCACTGACTTTTTTTATTTCAGGTGTGCTGGGTGAATTGACGTTTAACATGTGATGATCCAGTGCGTGTGATATGTGCTTATATTACAGTCTCAAGGGACCATTGCTTTATAATGGCTACAAATTTGTGAAGATTCAAATCACATTTGACTTAGCATTCATTGAAAAGCAATGTTGAAAAAAAAAACTTAGAAGAAAAATGTAAAATCTCCACATTTTTATTTTTTCAAAGAACATCACTTGTTTATAAGCCGTTTTCCTCAAAGGGATCAAAAATAGTCCCCAGAAGAACAAGAATTTCAAATATTGCCATCTTTCTGGGGATATTTTATCTTCATAGGGTATACCAGGACCACAAACATGCAGAGCCAAGTAGAATCAGTAAATATAGAAAGACCTTCTTTACTGGTCATTTGTTTATAAATCCAACCCAGATGGGACATTTAAAGTAAAATCATTTGTAATCTTCGTTTGGTGAAATGTAATCATTATCAAACTCAATAAGTGAAATATCACACACAAGCCAAACACTGCTATTTACAGAAATGCAAACACCAGATGACCAGGCATCTTTGCACATGTAATATTATGTCGTAACACTTTACAATAAGTTTGTATTAGTTAACATGAACTAACCATGAACAACAACTCTGTTCAGCTGTTAACGTTAGTTAATAAAAATACAGCTGTTCATGATTTGTTCATGTTAGTTCACAGTGCATTAGCTAATGTTAACAAGATTTGAATAAAGCAAATGTTGAAATTAACATTAACAAAGATAAATAAATGCTTTATAAGTGCAGTTTATTATTAGATTAGATTAGATTCAACTTTATTGTCATTACACAAGTACAAGTACAAGGCAACGAAATGCAGTTTAGGTCTAACCAGAAGTGCAATAGCAGCAAGTGCAGGATATATACAATGGTTGCGTAAGTGCAGGACATAAAAATGTTCTGAATATATATAAATATGTATAAGTAGAGAGATGGTTATTACTATAAGTAGAACTGAATTTACAGATGAATATATACAGTGAATAAATATACAGATGGCTATTACTATAAACAGAATTTACAGGTGAATATGTACTATGAATAAATATACAGATGGCTATTACTATAAACAGAATTTACAGGTGACTATGTACTATGAATAAATATACAGACGGTTATTACTTGAACAGAATTTTACAGTTAGAGGTATACAATAATATGTTAGGCTAATATGAGGAATATAGCAGTGGATTAAGTTAGTACAATAAATTATGGACAGAGCTATCCGAAAGAAAGTGTAAAAGTGCAGTGGAAAGTGGTTGCATATTCCAGTTAGAAGTACGGTGCAAAATGCAAATGTAAACATTGTTACTGTAAATACAGTCGGCAGTGCAAATGAGCATAATCCAGTTACGGTATGGTGGTGCAGAATGCATAAGTAAACAGTTGTTACTGTAATAAACAGTCAGTAGTGCAAATAACAAAGTGAAGGCAGATGTGAGGTAGGAGAGTTATCAGTTTATGAGGGAAGTGGATCAACGGGGGTTTGAGTTCAATAAAGAGACAGCTCTGGGGAAAAAACTGTTCTTTAGTCTGCTGGTCCTGGTCCGGAGGATCCTGAAACGCCTGCCGGAGGGCAGGAGAGAAAACAGTCTGTGGGCTGGGTGAGAGGAGTCCTTGAGGATGCTGCGAGCTCGATGCGGGCAGCGTTTCCTCTGGATGTGCTCGATGGCAGGCAGTGGAGTCCCTGTGATACGCTGGGCAGTTTTCACCACCCGCTGCAGTGCCTTGCGCTCCGCAACAGAGCAGCTCCCATACCATACTGCCACACAGTTGGTCAGGATGCTCTCTATTGCGCAGCGGTAGAAGTTCACCAGGATAGCAGAGGAGAGCTGATTCTTCCTCAGTGTCCTCAGGAAGAAGAGGCGCTGGTGAGCCTTCTTGACCAGGCTGGAGGTGTTGGTCGTCCACGACATGTCCGCCGAGATGTGGATCCCCAGGAACTTGAAACTGGAGACACGTTCAACAGCCATTCCATTGATGTGGATGGTGTCGTGTGTGCCTCTTGACTCCTTCCTGAAGTCCACGATGAGCTCCTTCGTTTTGGTGGTGTTGAGGAGCAGGTTATTATCAGCGCACCATGTGGCCAGGTGCTGGATCTCTTCCCTGTAGGCAGTCTCATCGTTGTTGCTGATGAGACCAATCACCGTAGTGTCGTCCGCAAACTTGACGATGGAATTAGTTCCATACACAGGCTTGCAGTCGGAGGTGAAGAGGGAGTAGAGAAACGGACTTAGCACACAGCCCTGTGGTACACCAGTGTTGAGTGTGATGGATGTGGAGCAGGTGGATCCTGATCGAACATTCTGGGGTCTGTCAGTTAGGAAGTCCAAAATCCAGTTACACATTGAAGTGTTGATGCCCAGGTCTCCAAGTTTGGCAATTAACTTGGATGGGATGACAGTGTTGAATGCTGAGCTGAAGTCAACAAACAGCATGCGTGCATAAGTGTTTTTACTGTCCAGATGGGTGAGCACAGAGTGCAGTGCCATGGAAACGGCATCCTCTGTGCTCCTATTGCTGCGGTAGGCAAACTGGTGTGAGTCCAATGTGGATGGTATAGAGTCTTTTAGGTGTTCCAGGACCAGCCGCTCAAAGCACTTCATGACGATGGGTGTGAGTGCTACAGGGCGGTAGTCATTAGGGCACCTCGGGCTAGAGTGTTTTGGCACTGGCACAATGGAAGTGCGTTTAAAGCATGATGGTACAGCTGCTTGGGCGAGAGACAGGTTGAAAATGTCTGTAAAAACCCCAGCGAGCTGCTCCGCACATGCCCTGAGCACACGTCCAGGGATGTTGTCTGGTCCAGCAGCCTTGTGCGCGCTGATCCGGCTCAGTGCCTTGCAGACATCTGTGGTGGAGAGTGTGATTGGTGGGTGGTCAGCTGAGGGTTTGAGCTTGGTGGCAGTTTCTCTGTTGTCTCTTTCAAAACGAGCATAAAAGTAATTTAGCTCATTCAGGAAGTTGACATCAGTGGCTGCGGGGATGGAGTGGGGGGGTTTGTAGTCACTGATGGCCTGGATGCCCTGCCACATGCGTCGAGGGTCAGAGTTGGAAAAGTGACCCTCAATCTTAAGCTTGTAGCAGTGCTTGGCCTTTTTGATGCCCCTCTTCAGGTTTGCCCTGGATGCGCTGTAGGCTTGTGCATCTCCTGATCTGAAGGCAGTATTGCGTGACTTCAGCAGGAGTCGTACTTCCCTGTTCATCCAAGGCTTCTGATTTGGGTATGTGGTGATCTGTTTCTGGGTTGTAACACTGTCGATGGTGGTATTGATATGATCCAATACTGAGGAGGTGTAGGAGTCAATGTCCGTGTGAGCGCCACTGGTGGCTTGAGAAGCAAACATACTCCAGTCTGTGTTTAGAAACCTTTCCTGGAGTGTGGAGTCTGCCCCCGCAGGCCACACCTTGATGGTCTTTACTGATGGCTTCACGCGGTTGATGAGGGGTGAATATTTGGTTAGTTATTATTTTTTATATTAGTTCATGTTAACTAATTAACTAATGTTAACTAATGATTACCTTATTGTAAAGTGTTACCATTTTGTTCATAAAGTGTGAATGGGGAAAGTTATATTATTTAATTATTGCAGATTTGCATCGAGTTCCGTATTTATATTATAAATAGAGGTTTTCTGCAATGCAGATCCTTTAGGATTTGCCAAAACCTGTAGGATTTGCCATGCATTACTGCCTTCCAGTTCTTCTTGCCATCACATGTTCAGCTCCATGTGGAATGCTCAATCATTTCAATTTTAAATTCTGATCATTGCTTAAATGTCCCAGAGCCAAGCTCATCAGCGCTTAGAGATTTGTTGACAGGTGTCCAGTCTGTCTTTCTGCATCTAAATGGTGCCATTCCACTGGGAATGCCAAGTTTCCATAGCTGGAGAGTTTCAAAAGGTTGCCAGTTTAACATTAAGTCAAATGATCAGAGGCACTGATCAGAGTCAATGTAATTTGGAAGTAATGCAAATGTCAAGTGTGTCTAATTATGCTGCACTTAGAGCCAATTAGAGTTAAGCAATTGGCTTTCATGGCTGAGCGGACCGCGGTGCCACAACCCCTTGTTGATTTGACCTGAACTTGACCATGGCCTTGTTGGGCAGTTCCTGATAGCTGGAGGGTTACCAGTGCTTTGTGCATTGTTTGAATGACAGCATTATTTTCTGCCTTACATTTCTTCCATTTTCAAAGTGACTTCTTGAAGAATATTTGTGTAGGGAACAATAACTTTAGAGATTAAGGAATTCATATTTTATAACTATCACTCAAAAAACTTTTTGGCTGAACTTGATTCAGTGGTTCAACATGATGGAAACATGTTATTGCCACTCAAGTATTTTTTGTAGCATGAACTGGAATGAATCGATTCAGACAAGTCTAAGTTAAGTTTAGTTCATGCAACGGTTAGTTGTTTCCATCAAGTGGATCGACTTCCCATGACTGAATCAAGCTCAGCAAAACAGTTAAACAGAGCTTTTCTTTGCATCCATGGAATTTCCCTAACAGTTTATATCAGGGGTGTCCAAACTTTTTTTAAAGGGGGCCGGATTTGATGTTGTGGACATACCTGGGGGCCGGTCCCTTTTCTATTATATATATATATATATATATATATATATATATATATATATATATATATATATATATATATATATATATATATATATATATATATATATATATTTGACAAAAGCTTGAGCTGACAGTAGAGTAGCTTGAGATAGGACACAGGAAATGTATAGATATTTAACAATATCTGTAAAACTTTCATCAACCAACGAGTTTTAATGGGTGAAATTTTAATATTATTACGGAGTTAGAAGTTAGAACTCTATTCTAATTTAAATTTAATAAGTGCTCTATTTAGATCACCACAGGTAAAACCACACTACAA
This sequence comes from Gobio gobio, assembly GCF_949357685.1. Taxonomy (NCBI): domain Eukaryota; kingdom Metazoa; phylum Chordata; class Actinopteri; order Cypriniformes; family Gobionidae; genus Gobio; species Gobio gobio. The sequence continues at coordinate 19,113,364 of NC_137107.1, read as the reverse complement.
AACATGCTTTTCTGACTTGGTATTTCTGTCTTTTTTCCAGTCCAAATATCAAAAAATTCTTAAATCAAGATGCTTTTACTAAGGAAAATTACATATTTTTTCTTCATTCCTGGGGGAAAAAATCTAAATGAATTGAGTTTTTGCTTGAAACAAACTAAATTATCTGCCAATGGATTAGAAAAATAATCTTCCAAAATCTTCCTTAAAGATTCCAAACAGAAACATTATTTTTCTTACCCCATTGACAGATATATTTGCTTATTTTAAACAAAAACTCACTTCAATTAAATAGTGTTTTCCAGAAAACAAGAAAAAATATCTAATGTCATTTTACTTATCTCGTAACATCTTTTAGATATAATTTTTAGATATATTTAGACTAGAAACAGGACAAAAATACTAAATGACAGCATTTTTTGCAGGGCGCACAAGGCAAAAAGTAATACATATATATATTATATATATATATATATATATATATATATATATATATATATATATATATATATATATAGAATAGTATTAAAGTATTTAGTCTATAGACATATAAATACAAATGCACAAAACTGCAAGTTTATGACAAAAAATAGTCTGCAATTTGGCCTTTATTACTCATGTAATACATGTCTACATTACAAATTAAATAAAATTAGATATTAACCTACATTTCTGACAAATTACCAGGGTCACAGGTGTTACCACAGTAAACGCATGATGAATTCGAAATGCGAATTGTTGTTTGAAAATTATTTTGAATCGGCTCAGCTGATTTGCACGTTAGTGTTGTTTATTAAGTCAGCGCTGTTTAACTGGATTTAAATTAAATCAAATCACAGAGAGATTCGGTACCGGAGACCTCAGCGCTGAACTCGAACACTTCTCACGGGCTTCGGAAGGCTGTTTAGTGGGCGCGTGATCGAGACACTCAGCAGGTAAACACATTTGTTCAGAGTCAGAGCTCGCGAGTTGCGCAGAGCACAAGCAGCGCTGTTTCGTTCCGCTTTGGGCGCTGTTTCCCTGGCCTAAAGTCTAGTACTGCCACCTTGCGGTGACATCGTGAAACTGCATGACTTGTAAATGATCCGTGGCGGGCCACATATAATACATTTTAATAGACACGCCGCGGGCCGTTTGAAATTCATCCCCGGGCCGCATTTGGCCCGCGGGCCGGACTTTGGACACCCCTGGTTTATATTAAAGCAACTTGAATTCTTGTGATCAGGTCCTCAATCCAAGCACATTTTACTCTTTACTTTACCACAACGGTTGGGTACATACTACCTCGGTTTTGATGTTCCGGTAAGGTACGGGTTCAGTACAGCAGGGGAGAGAAAACTAAATAAAAACTTGCTTTTATTTATTTATTTTTAAACAGTGGTTTATTGAACAAACACTGTTTAATGAATTCAACTAAAATGTTCTTTAAGATAATGCTGTAAACTATATAGGAAGCCCTTACTTGCACATTACTATAATATTAAAGGTTAACAACAGAGCCCAAACTATTAGCCTAAATTCAGTTGCTATTTATTTTTAGATATAATAATCAACACTAGGGATGTAACGGTACACAAAACTGACGGTTCAGTACGTACCTCGGTTTTGAAGTCACGGTTTGGTACGGGTTCGGTACAGCAGTTTTACAAAATTACTTTTTATTTATTTTTATTAAACAATGGTTTACTGAAAAAAATGTGTCTGTCTTTAAATGAATTAAATTATAACTAAACTTTTCTTAAAGATAATGCTGTAAACTATATAGGGAGCCTACTTGCACATTGCTATTAAAGGTTAACAACAGAGCCCAAATTATTAGCCTAAATTCAGTTGCTATTTATTTTTAGATATAATAATCAACACTCAAATAACATATTTTATGCAAACATATAAACTTCACATAAGGCAGTTTTTGCACGAACTTCTAAATCTAATAATGAAAGTTTTTTTTTTCTCCAATTCGTTGTTGAAATATAATCATTTATACACATTGTCTGTCATTTTCATGACATATTTATTTAAACATACATTAAACAAGGCATCACTAACAAGTTAAGTAGAATAGAATAGGCTTATATAGTGCATATATTTAGCGAAAGAGTTGATTTCTCTAGTGAACTAACAGCTGTGGACACTGAATGACTTGCCTGAGGTAAATGTAATGCTAGTGACATTGTTTACAAGCTGTTGGGGTCTTTCCACCGCTGAAACACTGATTGAGCGATTACACGACATATGATACGTTTCAGTAAGTTGTAATGTACCATCAACATAGCTTCAGATGCTGATTCATGTTTATTTTTGACAAGGAAGAGATGATCGTGTTCACTTGCGCGCCCCGCTGCTGCTCGAACTGATGCGCCTATACAGTGATCTGACATTACAGAGCAGTAAAGAGCGTCAAAACGTCATTTATCGCTTGAATTTCATGATAAAATAGACAGAATACTTAAAGTCCCATGGCATGGATTTTTTTATTTTATTTTATAATGTATTTTGAGGTGTACTTATATTGTTAGTAAGATTTTTACATCATAAAATGTCATAATTTAGAAATAAAAGGCATTTTTTCTATACTGATGTTTGCCCTCTGGCTGAATGCCCTGTTTCAAGGGGCGTATAGCTGTGAGACTTCAGTAAAAACGCCCACTGTTGTGATTGGCTGACATCTTTGCATTTTAAATGAGTACTAGATCTTGTAGCGGAGGGAGCGTGGTTTAACGAGGTCTACGAGGCACGAGCCTGCCAGAGAGACGGAGTTCACTTCTCATCAGTTCTCAGCACGTCTCAGTTCAGTGAACTGTTGTAGTTACTAGCATATATTTCAGGTTATTAGTTTATTTCTAGTCGGAGGGACTGTCACTCATGTCAGAAAGTTTAGTAAATGATGGATCAGCGCTGACTGGAGACGCGAACCGTTTAGAATGATTCAGTCCGATTTGGTGAACTGGTTCGACCGGTTCACAAAAAAAAAAACGGTTCAAAAGAACGGTTCGTTCTCTGAACCGGACATCACCAGAGACGGAGCGATTGCTAACAAAGTTATATCGTAACTACTGAGTTGTGAGAGCGCTGTCAGCGTGAGTTTATTTTGTTTGTATCTGAGAGTTCTTAATAAACACGAGTCCCAGTCACGCCGAGCCATCTTCCTCCTTATTCTGGCAACTTTGTAACACATGTAATGTACCATTACAGCTGTAGAGATGAACGAGTTACGAGTAAGTGTTGATTATAGCATTATTTTTTAGATATTTTCCTATCATATGAAAAGCGTCAGTGACGAGCATTGAGGACACAGCGCAAACAAAGACACAACAGCGCAGTAATCAAATGTACTCCAGTTTATTGTGGGGATAGCTGGCTAGCCTAGCCCGGATACCCTCGCGCTTACCCCCCTTCTGCTTAATCTCGCACCGTGTATGGCGCCTCCGCTGTGGGCCAGATGCAGTACTGGGGGTCGGTGGTGTTGAAGGCCGACCGGCCAGTACAGCCCGAGCCTTGGCGTACGTGAGGTTTATCTCTAAAATGTGGCTCTGCCGATGTTGAGCAGAAACTCAACACTGTATGCACATTTTAGAACAGATAGACGCGATGAGGACGTACAAAAACACTGACTCAAGATAGAAAATACGAAAACACTGTTCTGTCGGGAGAGAGAGGAGCCGCAGCACGAATAATAAAGTTCTGTGTGAACTTGAATAATTAGCTACACATCAGAAATCACTGATCACAGATCATAAGGAACTGAAAAAAGACTTCTGTTTTCATTTGTACATCCAAACACTGAGAAACTGCCAGCATTGACTCATTCACAAGCCATGATCTCTCGAGGACAAACAAATATGGCGCTCAACGTGCCAAATTCTCTGGGCGTAGGAAAGGGAGGTTACCGTTCCTGGTATGACATCATAACAGGAAAATTCAAGATCAGCTCGTCTGGGCTGTCATTTTCTCAAAGGCAGAGAAAGACAGCCAGAACTCGGTTTACACCAACCAAAATTTCTAGCCACTTGGGAAAAATATACAGGCTAGGGGAACTCATATTAATGTTGAAAAACCTCATAAAATGAAAATTTGATGCCATGGTACCTTTAATATGTTTGTGTGGGAACTTGGATTGAAGTATGTTCTAGGCGTAAAACAGGCCTACTGTTAAAGCCTGCATTTGGTACCGTTCGGTACACACGTGCACCGTACCGGAAGTCCTGTACCAAAACGGTTCGGTACGTATACGTGTAACGTTACACCCCTAGTAAATGCTCATGTGGTCAAATGTGTTCAAACAGCCACAAAAGACTATATCTCTCCGCCTACTGACCTAATGCGTAAACATTATGGGAAGCCCAATAGCCAGACATGATTTAAAGGTGCCCTAGAATGAAAAATGTAATTAACCTTGGCATAGTTGAATAACAAGAGTTCAGTAAATGGACATCACATACAGTGGGTCTCAAACACCATTGCTTCCTCCTTCATATGTAAATCTCATGCGTGAAAAATACCACAGAAAAATAGGTGAATCTCAACATAACAACGACTGTTACGCAACAGTCTGGATCATTAATATGTACGGCCCCAACATTTGCATATGCCAGCACATGTTCAAGGCCAGGCGGAACTGCACAGCCGAATCATCGGAAGTTCTGCAGGTATTGTGAAGAAACAACCGTCAAGCGAGGATAACGAAAATGGCAGATCATGGAAATAAATGTCATGTTGCAGGCTGTGCTGGGGATCTGAGGACTTTTCATACTCTTCCCACAGAACAAAACTGTCAAGAGGCATGGTTGATGTTTATCCATAACCGGACACCGTAACAATTTAATTCAAAGTTGTTCGTTTGCTCTGCCCATTTCACCACGGACAGTTTTTCTAACCTGGCTGGGACAATATCAAACAGGCTTTACTCAGCGTCTGATACTGGAGAAGCGGCAATTCAAACTATATTTCCGCAAGCAGTAAGTAGTGATTTTATCCACTCATTGACTGTCTAAACAATTTCTGATTAAATTGAAAGTTTCTTAGTGAGACAACATCAACGATCTTATCCCCTGTTGTCTAGATCCAACGCAAGATGCTAGAACAGTAACACTAGGAAACTCCAAGTAGCATACATAACAGCATGACAAATGACAAAGGTTAATATTATTTCCTGCCAGTGTTGTCATATAAATCTACAAAATAAAACCTTAGATACATTTGGCAATCCCTTTTGTCGGATAGAATTATAATTTAGCGTATATTTCATCAACAACACACAACTCGGGAGCTAACTACGTTAGTTTAGATGCTTATAGCTCACTCGATCCTTCTAGCTAACGTCACCTTCTCCACCACTTAAGTTGAAACAATAGTCATTTGACAAGGCATCTAGTCAATTTGTTAAAAAAAACCTTTGCTGTACTGTACAAACAACATATTTACACGCTACCCAGTTCGCTGTTTAGAGTGCGTGATTCAAAGTGAAGAAGCTATCATTGTAAAATCATATGGTGACGCATTTCAATAATTAAAATAGTTTTACAATGCTAAAAACTAAATTGTGACTGCTGACGTTATGAGTTAAAGCTACACTGTGTGATATTTTCCCCCATCTAGCGGTGAAAAGGTATATGACCATACAGTGAATATTAGTTCCCTTTCGTTCAGTCACTACGACGTAACGTTAGTGACTAACGAATGGGGGTTTCGCTTAGAAGCCTATCATCTTCGAGCTTAGAGAAAACGCCAAATGGCGTGCCAATGCCAAGGGCATGCGGATTTTGCATACGTAACTCCGCCTCACCGCGTGAGTATATAAGGAAGTACGTGGCAATATCGCATTATGTTTCTGCTTTCGGAGCCAAGAGAACCTACCTCTTCACTCCTACAGCCTTCTGAGACTCTGTCAGCTTCTTCAAGACGAGCAGCTTTCCAGTCGGTGTTGGTGTAACGGCGCGTTCCAGTGATCGCATACTTCCTGCCTGCTGATCTGCGCAGTGGTCCGTTTGACAGCTGGTGTGTGTTTCCCTGGGCGCTTCGGCATCGACTGCGAGGCTTTCCTCTCACAAAAAGAGCTTGCGCGTGGCACGTCTTTTTTAAGACGGCTCGCCCGTGCACTTCCGGGTGCGATCGATTTCCGCTGCTGTCTATGGGCGCATTCACTGCTCGAGCGTGTTTGGGCTTCAGCACGTTCGGGCAGTGTTTGCGAATGTGTCACGTTTCCATTGCGGGAACGTGACCATCGCGATGTCGCGGTCGAGACTCAATGATCTCCGTGAGGAGAGAGAGTCCCCTCTGCCACACCCCAATCTACCGTCCCCGAGTGAGATGGTACTTTGGCTGGTGGCCAGGGTGACCTGAGGGCGGTGCTGTGGTATTAAAAACCCAGACGTTCATTCCTCGGGCCACGCCCCCCTCTTACACATCGCTGCCCGCGAGTGTTGGACTGAATCAACGGCCCGTCTCTGACACCCCGTTCGTTCAGTTCACGCTCCGGATAGCAGTGAGATGTCGATCGCCGCATCCCAAGGTGGGCTGGAGTCCTTTGGGGATGACGATTAGGTTGTGCTTCGCCTCCGGGTGTGTCAGCACTGCCTGATCCGACCTAAAGTTGACAGCCATGTTATCTCGGGCAGCCGCGAGTCTCGCGCTGGTGTGGAACTCCGCCCAGTCGCGGGTGCTCGTGGTTGCGCGATTGGTTTTTGGGGGCGGCACCCGACAGCTGTTGGGCCCCGCCCCCAATGCCTTTCGCTCCCGGGGTGCATGAGGAGATCACGCGGTCCCGGAAGTCCCCGTGCTTCCCGCGACCGTTTGGTGGCCTCCTCCGCCTTCTCTGCCCTTGATGGGGCCGCGGCCTAGGGTACACTGGGGCCCCCTCCCCCCCACTGTTGAACTCTCTGTTGCGCTCTACGGTGTCCACAGAGGGCTTTGACGTGGCGTGGTGTGGCTGTCCTAAGCACCCTCCCAAAGCCTGTGGGCTCGTCTACTTCGGTGGCGTGGTCCTTCAGAGCTACGGGCAGGCCGCTGCCCCTTTGCACATGCACAAGGGTGGAGCCGACCCAGGGCTCTTCATTGAGCTGCGTGCCGCAACTGATCCCGTCCCCGGGCGGTGAAGGTGGCCACATGCTCCCTGGGTCGGGCGATGTCCACAGCTGTGGTCCGGGAGAACACCTGGCCTTACCTGGTGATGTGGAGGACGTTGAGCGGGCCCGCCTCCTCAACTCACCCATATCCCAGGCTGGCCTCTTTGGCGGCGCGGCTGAGAACTGTGCCCAACGGTTCTCGGCCGCCCCAGAGCAGACTGAGGCTGTAACACGTACTGCCCCGGCGGCCAGCTGCTGCACCAGCCGCCGGCTCAGTCACCTCAGTCCGCTTGCCGCCAAGGGCGCCCTCCCTCTTCCCGCCCGGCCCCAGCAGCAGCCTTCACCTTGTTCCTGTCTCTGAGGACCCAGAGACCGGTGATGACGTTGTGCGCCACCCACGGGTCCCGCCACTCGCATCCCTCTCTGTCGCCAGCCTCCTGGCAGAGCAGACCCCAGTGGAACGTGCGTCCTTCCCTTGTCTCCTCTGTCAGGACGCAGCTGTTAACCGTGCCCCGACCCCGGGACGCCCAACAGCCTCCCCTGTCCGGGCCGGTAACGCTGCCTCGCTGCCCCACCCTGGGTACGTCTGCCGTCCGTATGACCCCGTTGGTGCAGTCTCTGGAAGCATGGCTTCAGCTTCCGGGGCTGTCCCGCTGGGTCGTGCGGACCGTCAGGCTTGGCTACGCGATTCAGTTCGCGCAGGCTCCTCCCCGCTACAGGGGAGTCCGCTATACCGTGACTGGGGCCCATGCCCCCGTCATGTGTGCGGAGATTGCCACCTTACCTACATAGGTTTCCGTTTGAGATGTTGACAGCCTACGCCTTTTCGAATGCGTTCGTCCGGTCGATTGGTTGCAGCGATTGACCTGAAGGACGCCTACTTCCATATCTCCTCCTTCCTCGACCCAGACCGTTCCTACGGTTTGCTTTCGAGGGGCGGGCATGTCAGTACGCGGTCCTCCCATTCGGGCTATCTCTGTCCCCTCGCGTCTTTACGAAGATTGCCGAGGCAGCCCTTGTGCCCCTTCGGCAGCACGGGGTTCGCATCCTGAACTATCTCGACGACTGGCTCATACTGGGCCACTCTCGGGAGCAGGTTTGCGGACACAGAGATCGGGTGCTCCAACACCTAGCCCGTCTGGGCCTTCGGGTCAACTGGGAGAAGAGCAAACTCTGCCCCGCGCAGAGGATCTCTTTTCTCGGTATGGACATCGACTCGGTCGCCATGTGCGCGCAGCTTTCGAGCGAGCATGCGCAGTCTCTGCTGACTTGCCTCCGTCAAATCGAGAGCAAGAATGCGGTTCCACTGAAACTGTTTCAGAGGCTCCTGGGGCATATGGCATCTGCAGCCGCGGTAACGCCGCTCGGATTGCTTCATATGAGACCGCTTCAGCACAGGCTTCGCGATCGATTCCCGAGATGGGCATGGCAGTCTGGCACGCTCCGGGTTCAAGTGACCCGGCCCTGCCTACAGACGCTCACCCCGTGGTCGAACCTCAGCTTTCTACGGGCAGGTGTCCCCTTAGAACGAGTTTCCAGGCATGTTGTCGTATCGACGGATGCCTCTGCCACGGGTTGGGGTGCCATGTGCAATGGACAAGCAGCCGCGGGCTCCTGGACAGGACCCCAGCGCCTACTGCATGTCAATTGCCTCGAGTTGCTGGCAGTACGGTTCGCCCTGCACCGCTTCCGAGCGTTGCTGAAGGGTCAACACGTGCTTGTCCGGACAGACAACACGGCCGTAGTAGCGTACATCAACCACCAGGGCGGTCTACGCTCCCGCCGTATGTCTCAACTCGCCCGCCATCTCGTCCTATGGAGTCAGAAGCGTCTGAGGTCCCTTCGTGCTGTCCATATTCCGGGAGTCCTGAACCGTGCAGCCGACGAGCTCTCGCGGTTTCAGCCTCTCCCGGGAGAATGGAGACTCCATCCCCAGACGGTCCAGCTGATTTGGGAACAGTTCGGCGACGCACAGGTAGATCTGTTTGCCTCCCACGACTCTTCCCACTGCAGCCTGTTTTATTCCCTGACCGAGGGCACGCTCGGCTCGGATGCACTGGTGCACAGCTGACCGCGGGGCCTACGCAAATATGCGTTCCCCCCAGTGAGCCTACTCGCACAACTCCTGTGCAAGATCAGGGAGGACAAGGAGCAGGTCCTTTTGGTCGCTCCATACTGGCACGGCCGGACCTGGTTCCCCGAACTCATACTCCTTGCGACAGCCCCTCCCTGGCCTATTCCTCTGAGACCGGACCTCCTTACTTAGAGACGGGGCACCCTATGGCACCCGCGTCCCGACCTCTGGAACCTCCACGTGTGGCTCCTAGACGGGACGCGGCAGGTTTGAGTGGCCTACCACCTGCGGTGGTCACCACCATCACTTCCGCTAGGGCAGAGTCCACTCGGCATGCCTATGCGTTGAAGTGGAAGCTCTTCGTCACCTGGTGCTCTTCCCGCCAAGAAGACCCCTGGAAATGCCCGATCGGGTCCGTGCTTGAGTTTCTCCAAGAGGGGCTGGAGCGAAGGCTGTCTCCCTCCACCCTCAAAGTTTATGTGGCCGCTATATCTGCCCACCACGATCTCTTGGAGAACAAAAAGGTAAGTCAGCACGACCTGATCATCAGGTTCCTGAGGGGAGCGAGGAGACTGAATCCTCCTCGCTCTCCTCTCGTACCCTCTTGGGACCTCTCAGTAGTTCTAAGTGCTCTGCAGAGGCCTCCCTTTGAGCCTTTGCGGTCGGTTGATATTAAGTTCCTGTCGATGAAGACGGCTCTGCTGACCTCATTGGCCTCTCTTAGAGGGTCGGGGAACTGCAGGCATTTTCGGTTGACGAAGCGTGCCTGGAATTCGGGCCGGCTAACTCTCACGTGATCCTGAGACCCCGGCCTGGATATGTGCCCAAGGTTCCTACCACTTCCTTCAGAGATCAGGTAGTGAACCTGCAAGCGCTGCCTTTGGAGGAGGCAGACCCAGCCTTGGCATTGCTCTGTCCAGTACGCGCGCTCCGCGCCTACGTAGACATGACGCAGTGTTTCAGGACCTCAGACCAGCTCTTTGTCTGTTATGGTGGAGAGCGGAAGGGAAGTGCTCTCTCAAAGCAAAGGCTGTCTCACTGGATAGTGGACACCATTGTTTTGGCTTACCAGCAGCAAGGTCGACCATGTCCCCTTGGTGTGAGGGCACACTCCACTCGGAGTGTGGCCTCCTCTTGGGCTCTAGCGCATGGCGCCTCGCTGACAGACATCTGCAGAGCTGCAGGCTGGGCTATACCCAACACATTCGCCAGATTCTACAATCTCCGAGTGGAGCCAGTGTCCGACTATGTACTCGCCCCCCCGAGGGGCCGGTATTGGACCAGGCTTTGGTGTCTTCGCTTGCTCGCCACTCCACTCCACGGACTGGATACGTGCGATATTTCCTCAGGTGAGCTCCCCGAGAGCCCTGAGCTCCTCCAGCACTGCTTACGCCGATACCTGTGTGTTTGCCCTGTAGCGAGCCCAGACCCTCGTCTCCGGCCAGGTGCCCCGTGTGCATGGTTCCCCTCCGGCGACCCCCACACGAGTATTTCACCGTAAGTCTCCGCAGTGAGCGGTTTTCTTCCCTTGGCGTGTCCCCCGCCAACCCTAGGTTTAAAAATCCACCTTCGGCTGGTACCCTAGAGATCTCCATATGCAGCCCCTAGCCGGGTCATATGTATCTCTTAAGTCCTCCCCACGGGTAGGCATCCTTGGCATTCCCTCACTGGGATATGCTTCCCAGTGTACCTTGGTAATCCTGTGATAAGTGGGAGTCCTTCGTCTGTACTAGTCTTACGACAGGGTACTCACACTTACGCAGGGCACTGGAAGACAGCTGAGTGGCGGGATTATATTGGGACCCCCATTTGTTAGTCACTAACGTTACGTCGTAGTGACTGAACGAAAGGGAACGTCTCGGTTACGGATGTAACCCTCGTTCCCTGAGGAGGGAACGGAGACGTAACGTCCCGTTGCCACATCAGCTGTGCTACCTGGAACGCAGGAGTTCAGTCTTGGCTCCTCAAGCAGGTAACATAATGCGATATTGCCACATACTTCCTTATATACTCACGCGGTGAGGCGGAGTTACGTATGCAAAATCCGCATGCCCTTGGCATTGGCACGCCATTGGGCGTTTTCTCTAAGCTCGAAGATGAAAGGCTTCTAAGCGAAACCCCCATTCGTTAGTCACTAACGTTACGTCTCCGTTCCCTCCTCAGGGAACGAGGGTTACATCCGTAACCGAGACGTTTCTGTTCCTCTCAATTCCGATTTCGTTTTAACTCCTACAGTGGCCGATTTAGTCCAAGATTAACATGGCTTCCAGTTCGACCTTGTCCACATTCAACACGGTGCAATCGAGTGTTAAAACGCGAAAGGCCAAATTTGAATTTACGGGTATGTCCCTCTTTGGCTAATGAACTTTCACGATGGAGGGGCAACATGGCGACCGGCATTCGAACCCCTCAGCCGTATGTATTTTCAATGGCATATTATAAACTTACGAGAATACTTTATTACTTGAAAGAAGTAAATATACATTAAGGAGCACATATATTTGTAGCTTTAAGTTGAAACGATAGTCATTTGACAATGCATCTAGTCAATTTGTTAAAAAAAAAAACGTTACTGTACTGTACAAACAACATATTTACGCGCTATCCAGTTCGCTGTTTAGACTTTGTGATTCAAAGTGAAGAAGCTATCATTGTAAAATCATACGGTGACGCATTACAATAATTAAAATATTTTTACAATGCTAAAAACAAAGTTGTGACTGCTGACGTTATGAGTTAAGGTGTAAAGTTAATGTTATATGCTGCAGGTTCTTACTGAAAATAAAGACTAAACTTACCACTCAGAAGTCCATTTCCAATCTCAAAACAATTGGTTGTTCCTCAAAATCTGCATCTTCGTCAGAAACAGGATCAAACATATAAGGTTGGATGCATAATCTCTCCATTGTCATGATGAGTTTGTTGGCACTGAAACTACTGAAATTGCGCATTGAAACAGCCAATCAGAGCAGAACTCTACATTAATATTCATGACCCTTCCAAATAACGCAAAAACAGACCATTTCATTCCAGGGACAATTTCTAAGGTTGTAAATGGACCTGTAAAACCGTATCTGACATTTTTTGCCCTTAAATAAGTACATAAACATATATAATATATGGAATTGTTCCAATTCAATTTCTAATAGGTTTCATATATGTTTTTACTTTATATGAGCATATATTGCATATATTGACATTTCATATATGCACATATATTACATTTCCGTATGGGACAATACAGATCAGTTCAAAGCAGCTTTACAGTGATAACAGGAAAAATATGCATTTTGGCTGAAGTCATTTCAGTGTTGATTCAGTTCTGTTATAAAGAACATCAATTATTAAATTAGTATTAAATTAAACAGCGTGAGTACAGTCAGATCATTAATAATGTTGAATATTAAGTGTCGTCAACTAAGCAAGCCAGAGGCGACAGAATGTCAGGTGACAGAATGTCATGCTCATATCCAGTCACGTTCATATGTATGTTCATATGTAAATTGTGCAAACTTATTTTCGTCCATTAGAAAGATCAGAAAAAGCCCATACATTTACAAATCCACAGACCCTCCCCTCGAAGAAATCAGGACAGAAGTGGTTGAAAGTGGGCAAAAGAGACGGATTAAAACACAAGGTGTAAAAGGGAACTTGTCTCTACTTGTTATCTGATCGACCAAAACGCATCTTAATACCAGATGTAAACAGGGCATGAAACATCCAGTTAAGCCAAAGAGTATTGTCTTAAGTCAGTTTAGCATGATGCAATTGTGTTTAAACGAGAAGCATGATACAATGGTGTTAAATTAAAAATAATTAATGAACAGCATCAATGAATCATTTTTGAGTGTATTTAGGATACAATTAAACACTGATGTAATAAGAGAGAAAATGTGCTGCAATAGTTAACGCATGTGCTCATGAGTGGTGCTCATATGGATGATGCAGGTTTAAATCCTGTGATGCGAATAGTTTAAAACAACACAAATGGCTAGTAGGCACCAGACGTGGCTTGTCTTATGCCAATCATGTAATTAGAAATAAAGAGCCATCTAAGAGAAGTGAATCTGACTTTACACTAGGCACATGGAGTTCTCCACACGACACAGGCCTCTGGGGAAGCATATGAGTCAAGTCTACACAATACAATAAGGAACAAAACAAACTAAACCTGTGGGATTTCTTATTTCCATCTCCAACTGGTGACAAATAAAGAGAAAACGGGTTATATTTTAGTTGTATTTAAACAGTACACTAGTATTCATATAATGTAAGTGAATCTCATATATTAAGTCAAAAGAGGGAAAAAAGGGCATGTTTTGAGACTTTTTTATCATGACATTAAACTATAATTAAAAACCCAAATTCCTCAGTTTAAAAATATAATAATAATATTTAAACAATGACAACTACAATGCCTAGGTCTATACAAACTCAATAATAATAATGAAAATGAAAATATTGTATCATGTTTGGATACATTTATCCAAATATATTTGGCATGTTTTTAATAAAATTAGTTGTGTATGTATACTTTACAAATGTGTAATTTGATTTATTTAATTGCATTGCAGAAATTATTTTTTATTTTTTAAATTTCACAATCCAAAAATGTTTAGTGGCCCTACTTCAAACAGCACGTTATATATACATATGAAGTGCTGTTTGAAGTACATTTCTGTTCTCATTGCATTTTTCTAGAAGCAACTGTATCTCTTTAAAAGTGTGTTTTGCCTGCAGGTATCAAAGTAATCCACTACAAAACAAGCGCACACACAAAAAAACAGTACTGTATACATCAGAAGAATAGGCAGGAAAGTCCAGGACCAGTGTGAGGAATCACCAGACAAACACAACCAGGGATTGTTTCATCTTCACACTGAACAAACGCAGTGCCCCACAATGATTGGCACCCCGAATCCGTTGCCCTGGTTCTCCACGGCTTGTTACCTCTGACAACTCAGTTTCAGGTGTGTTGTTGGGGGGTGTGGGGGTGGAGCGCTGTACCTAGAGCATGTTCCATTTGCAAGTGGGGGCCAGTAAGGCAAACACTACAACGTTTGTTAATAATGATGTGCCTTGCCATCGCAGCTAACTACATCCGCCTTTGTAACGCGAGACTCCGTGACAGCTTTTGCGTGGCAAACTAAAAGGCCATTTTACAGCTGTCAGGAGCTGACAGCCATTACCCCTGCTTACACACCACTCTCAGTATGCACTGTCAGGCACACGGGAGACGCCGCTACTCCCTACCTGTGTCAGTCGCACCAGCTATCATTTCGACTCTAATTAGCTACACTGCTCTCCGTCGCGCAAAACAAAGAGACTTTCTATTTTTGTCCTGATATATATTCTGATGTCTTTGTGTCTCCTCCGCATGTTTCTCCCTTTCTTCCTCCCCTCCTTTCGCTTTCATCCCTTTCTTCTCTCCCCCTTTCTCCTTGTTTGTTTGTCGGCGTATTTCATCACCTACATCCTTGGCAGAACGTGTGATTCGACAGTCGTTAAACGAGACTTAAATTAATACAGACAATGGGGAAACTTTTTTCCTGGCGCCCGGGTTCTTTTTCATTTGTGGCAATTGTTATGCAGAGCTACACGAGGGTGAATGTTTCCTCTGTCAATGAAGGCCCTCTTCATTAAGCAAAATGGCAAATAATAATGATTCGAGCCAACCTGGATTGCAATCTTGTCGGGTTAAAATCAAGAGCTCCTCTGCCTCCAAACCTTCCAAATTAGCATTTAAACCTGTGATTTTAACTGCAGCATGTTGCGTCAATGTAGCATCAACAATGCAATAACCTGTCACGGCTGCTTAGCATTAAATATCACCTGATGGAATGTAATGAAGGCAATATTCATCCATTCATTGGCTACAATAACTTGTAACGATCATAGCATCATTACTGGAACTACTTTTTGAAATGTCTACATTTGTCCCGTTATTTTTCAAAGCTCCAAATCTTAATATGTAGTTTTTGTTTCTATAGCCAACTCCACATTCTGAAATTTAAAAAAAATATTATTTATTATGGCCTAAAACAATTCTTAACACCTCATTCGTGGAATAGTTCAAGCAGCTCAGCCGTCTTATTACAGCATATGCAATATTTTATTATTATCCTTTTTGGCTTAAAAATGACATAATTGGGCTTGTTAAAGTCAGAGTAGGTGATTTGTTCCAGAAACATTTTCTGTGATGCTGATTGAAAGTCTCTTCACATCGTGATAGCAATCACTAAGTCTAAATGTATTCATATACAGTATATCGTCGGTAGAAGGTGTATGACTATACATTGTTCGTCCAATCCGAATGCACTTGTACAATGTCCTACCTGCCTGTCAACGTATGTATTCCCATAGCTCTGCACACCCTGCTTGAACAGTCATTACACGTAATCAGCGCATTTCATGCTATGCAGAGTTAGACAGGCGTCAGTCACTGAGCTCCGAAACCGAAACAGCAGCCACCATTTACAGTATCTCCTGCACTGAGCTTGTACTGCGTTCACGCCATATCATTTGTAAGAGATGTATGTGTATGTATGCGTTTCAATGGCAACACTATCAATGCCGAAATTAATCTGCAGGAGTAAGGTGGTAGAGGTCAGTGCTCTTTAAGTTGTTTATGTTCATTATTATTGTAATGTTATGTGCTTTGAGACATGAGGTAGTTTAGCATCGTCTCTCGTGGCGCTTTTGTTTGCTCCCTGCTGTGTGCGTTCATGTGTTTTGAAGGAGGTGTGGCTTTGGAGACGCTTTGAAGGAAGGAGAGAATCTTATGATTTCAAAGCTGGCTCACTATTGCTATCCATTCAGAAAATCGCCTACTCTATTTTAAATCTAAAAAAATATGCTTTCGTAGGTTCCATTTTTTATGGTCACTGGCGAAAAAAGTCTCTTCCCTTGCTAACTTCCCTCAGTCTCATTCACTCGGATATCATTGCTTACGTTGCATGAATGCCCAATACTGGCGGAACCCTTGAAATGTGTTTAACCCTGAGCCCTTGCTCACTTGGAATCAACAATAGAGCAGATTTATTATTTACAGTTTTTTTTTCTTATTAATTATAGACCTGTATTTATGCTTGGATTGTTGGAGAAAATATAAAAAAATACACAAACGAAAATAACAACAATACAATAAACTGTACTGTAACTGTGTAAAAAAACTGTAATCTTAAGGTAGCTATAGTATTATCAAAGTCCCTTTAAGACAAGTCTTTTAACTAGGTGGCCATCTTTAAAACACCTCTTGGGCATTCAAGTGCAGCTCCTATTTCTTTGAATGGGGAAACATCAAATTCTCCAAAACTAATTGCCAAACTTGCGATTCAATTTCATATTTGAAATCACCAATTAAATCTGACAACAACTTTGTAACAAAGCTAATGCGTAATCCTAAACGCGTGTCCAGAGGTGGACAGTAACTAAGTACATTTACTTGAGTACTGTACTTAAGTACACTTTTTGAGTATCTGTACTTTTACTTTACTACATTTGAAAGACAAATATCGTACTTTTTACTCCATTACATGTCTATCTAGGCCCTCGAAGTAGAAAGTCGTAGCTGCTTTGAAAGTCAGTGGATGATTTGTTTTCTTCTTTAAAACGTGATTTTTTTTTTTTTTTGCAGACTGCCTATCAGTAATCACTCTTGTAGGATCACATGAAGTTCAATGATTTCCAAGTATTTTTTGAACACCAATCAATTGATGGCAAAATAGAAGGCGGCAGTTCCCAGATGCAGTGCACACAACCATAGTCATACTTAAAAGTAAAAATTCAGAAGAGCAGACGTGGATAAGTCTGAAAAAGTGTGACGACACGAAAGTGCACACAGAAAGCTGCCTCTCAGACGCCAGACCACAAGTACTGAATTTTAGTCTATTGAAAACTAAAATCTTATTATAGTCAATTAAAACTAGACTAAAACTAAAACAATTCAGATGCCTAAAATGTTATAGTCAAAAGACTATGACTAAAATTAAATCCAAATTTGACGCTGGTAGGTCACATGATAAGGGCAACATGTCGAAGTATGTCCGGACTCATACTACACACACTCATACTATATAGAACTTTTTTTTTTTACCAGTCGTGAAATAATTACTTTTTCAAAACTCAGAGTATGCGAAGTGGTATGCGAGTATGCGGTCCCCTACTAAAAGTAGATAGAAAGCAGCCCATTGTCTGCGCATGTGCCTGGAAGTGACTGCACTAACCAGTGGAGCCACTCACAGGTCCATGGCTTCCAAGTCAAAGAAGTAATAAAACAGCAATAAAAATAAAAGAAAATGAAGGTGGAATCAACAAAATATGGATATGCGAAGGTCAGAAAGAACCTATATTTGTACAGCTCAAGTTAAAAAGACTATTAGGATTATAAATGGAGAAAACGAAGCATGCGCCAGGCTTTGGGGCTTGGATATTTACTTTGATAATGTCTTTCTGTCATTACCTCTGGCAAGTGCTGATCTGTCTCTTTGAATGAGTGCTGTGAGTGAAGGCAAACGCTCTCTCTTTGTCTTTCGGCATTTCTGCTTGTGTTCAGATGAGAAGGAGAAATAGTTCCTATCTCACATAACAATTAACACAGTCCCTCGCAAGGTAAGCATGAAAACCAAAGAGAGACACTTTTTGACGTGTTTTCTCAGACTAGGTTGCTTATTTTTCTAAAGAGATTTGGCAACATGGAGTTCAACCAAAAAGATCATTATTTGCTCAACACTTATGTTGTTCCAAACAGTATGAAAGGGTGTGTAGTAACAAACGTTACAAAAGGAAATAATGGCACTCGTTCCAGTTTGTGGTTCTTTAAGCATGGTGCACTGATACCATCCAAAACTCGACGTGACCATGGATTTGAGATTTGAGAGCTATGATGAAAGGGAAGTTTCAAAGGCCGCTCCTCACGACTGGTCAGAACATTCTGCTAAACTTCCTCCATTGTGTTCCACAGAATAAAGTAAGATGTGGGTCGACGATTAACCCTTAAATGGATACCTTGGGTCTTTAGTGACCCAGGACGTCATTCACTATCCTCCTCCTCATTAATTTTTAAAACTAGTCATCGACCTTCTTAGTATTCCTCAATCAATTCATTATAAACAATATAACAAGAAAAAAAAAAAAACAATAACATTATTAAAGAAGTTTTCCCTGTTTTCCCATTAATTTTTTTGTAAAAATTGTATTGGGTCGACCTGAGGTGTGTAACAGTGTAAGTATATTTTTTTTCTGCACAACAATAATTGAATCTTTGATGACTGAATAAGAGCAATTCCCTTTTATTCCCCTATTATGTCTGCTACACAATGATGAAGTGACGTTTCACTCGTAGTTACCTCAAGCAGAAAAATAAAATAAAATTGAAAGTATTAGTGTTGGGAAGGTTACTTTGTAAATGGGATAGTTTACATATTACAAGTTACCCTACTTTAAATGTAATAAGTATTGTAACTATTTCAATTACTTTATTAGAGTAATGTAATTACATTTTATTACTTTTTTCTATTTTCCAGCATTGGAACGCATTTTTATCACTCGCCGTGGTGGCAACTCTCAGACAGTTTGTGACCTAAAGCTTTGATGTAATTGGCAGACGTGATGTGCTGCAAATTAAAACAAGAACCAATTAAAAGCATCAGAATAGCGTCGCTTTACTAAACAGCCTTTAAATGGCAGGAGGCATCATGCACATCAAAAACAGGCAAAGCAACAAATTTATATTATTCAACATATAGCTTTTTACAAAAAAAAAAAAAACATTTGTAATCATTAACATTTTCTCAAGTAAGTGTAATTTAATTACACTTTAATTACTTAATCTAATTTAACATTAGAACATTTAATTTATTAAATAATTTAATCACTTTAACAAATTAATTTAATTTATTTTTTCTCAGTAACTGTAACTGATTACAGTTACATTTATTTTGTAATTAAATTATTTATTTTGCAATTAATTGCTTTACTGCAGAGCAAGTACTAAGTACTGAGAATATGTTTGAGATCGTGAATATGAGCCAGATGCTGTATGTACTGGCAAATGGACAGTGATGATGGTATAAAACATCTGCTCAAACTGAACCCTTCCAAGCTCCCAAGCATTTCCAACAAAATATGCTTTATTTTATTCTTCTGTAATTGTGGCTCTAATATCAGGAGTATAATATCAGTTTTATGCTATCGCAACAGGTAGAGATCCATCCATGTTAGATTATATTTCCAAATGTTTAGGGACACCCCTCCAAATCATTGAATTCAGGTGTTCCAATCACTTCCATGGCCAAAGGTGTATAAAATCATGCACCTAGGCATGCAGACGCTTCTACAAACATTTGTGAAAGAATGGGTCTCTCTCAGGTTGCTGAGGCACACAGTGTGCAGAAGTTGGCAACTTTCTGTTGAGTCAATAGCTACAGACCTCCAAACTTTGTGTGGCCTTCATATTAGCTCAAGAACAGTGTGTAGAGAGCTTCGTGGAATGGGTTTCCATGGCCGAGCAGCTGCATTCAAGCCTTACATCACCAAGTGCAATGCAAAGCCACTGGACTCTAGAGTAGTGGAGACGTGTTCTCTGGAGTCTGGCAGTCCAATGGATGAGTCTGGGTTTGGCGATTGCCAGGAGAACGGTACTTGCCTGACTGCATTGTGCCAAGTGTAAAATTTGGTGGAGGGGGGATTATGGTGTGGGGTTGTTTTTCAGGGGTTTGGCTTGGCCCCTTAGTTCCAGTGAAAGGAACTCTTAATGCTTCAAGACATTTTGGACAATTTCATGCTCCCAACTTTCTGGGAACCGTTTGGGGAGGGCCTCTTCCTGTTCCAACATGACTGTGCACCAGTACACAAAGCAAGGTCCATAAAGACATGGATGAGCAAGTTAAGTGTGGAAGAACTTGACTGGCCTGACCACAACCTGATAGAACACCTTTGGGATGAATTAGAGCAGAGACTGAGAGCCAGGCCTTCTCGTATAACATCAGTGCCTGACCTTACAAATGCGCTTCTAGAAGAATGGTCATAAACACACTCCTAAACCTTGTGGTAAGCCTTCCCAGAACAGTTGAAGCTGTTATAGCCGCAATTCCATATTAAACCCTACGGATTAAGAATGGGATGTCATTAAAGTCCATGTGCATGTAAAGGCAGTCGTCCCAAAACTTTTGGCAATATAGTGTATGTTACAATTGCTGATCAGCAATTAGAAGAGGATCTTGTCAGTTGAATAAAACACAATGCAACATTTCGTCAACATTGTGCCAGCAAGTCTCTATGGGAGAAAGATCGGCACGTCTGCTCTGACGGAGGGGGGGAATATAAACACATAAAAGTGGTGTTGCATTTTTTCACTTTACAATCACTGGCTTCCTTTGATCCAGACAAAAAAACTTTTCTCTGTCTCTCCCTCTTGTTTCGACGAGATAACAAGATTACAGTTCTCCCTAAATTCCTCCATTGCATAAACACTCTCGCGCAGGGAGGGAAAATAACACGCAGGCAACAAACCGCGGGCACTTGAACCAGACTGCTGTGAAAATAAACTGTGCTCCCCTGTTTGCTCTGCTTCGTGTGCCAGCTTCTAACACAGTCAGACGGCAGGGTTGCACTGTCATGGCAAGCTTGAGAAAGAAATAAACAAGACCCAGAAAGGCGATGAGTGTTTGTGGGTTGGCTGGACAGAAGTACAGAGGTTCTTTTTATTATTATTGTTCTGGGCCAGTACATGAGTGTTGATGGCAAGTGGTGTGAAGCAGCTATGATGTAACTGATATGCTGCTAGCATGATATCATGAGCTAATCTTGTAAAGATCTTCAAAACTATGATGAAAAGAAAACAAACTTCAAATTGGTTGAACAGCATCTATTCATGATGTGCACAATGGTGCTGTTGAGTTTAACATGCCACAAGAAAAATACTTACATTTTCAACAAAACTAAAACATTTAGGGCCAGATTTACTAACAGCTTGAGCCAGCGCAAACCCTTTTTTGGCGTTAAAAATTACTGTCAGGATTTACTAAAGACATACAGTGAAAAATTAGCGCTGAAAAGGCGTGGACACAGTTATTTTTGCGGCTGACCTTATTGCAAATGCATTTGTAGGAGTTTCCCTTTCAGGCGAAAAATGTATGGGAGGAGAGTATTTAAATGAATCATGCAAGGTGATTTACTAATATTTGCGCTCATCAATTTACTGGTGTTTCGCCATTATTTACCGCCCACAAAAAAACACGCCTTACACCAGACGCTAACTGATGGGCAATGTTGGTCATTATGGAAATGATCCGGCTGCGTCTGTGTTCATTAATTTGCGTGTCATCATCATGCGCAGAACTGTCCACTCATCTGATGCTAACTGATGCTCTTAGTCAGCAGGATGCTGAAATTCTTATACAGTGCATCCGGAAAGTATTCACAGCGCTTCACTTTTTCCACATTTTGTTATGTTACAGCCTTATTCCAAAATAGATTCAATTAATTTTTTCCCCCTTAATTCTACAAACAATACCCCATAATGACAACGTGAAAGAAGTTTGTTTGAAATCTTAGCAAATTTATTAAAAAATAAAAAACGAAAAAATATTGAAAAAGTATTCCTAGCCTTTGCCATGACACTCAAAATTGAGCTCAGGTGCATCCTGTTTCCACTGATCATCCTTGAGATGTTCAGAGATGTTCACCTGTGTTAAATTCAGTTCATTGGACATTATTTGGAAAGGCACACACCTGTCTATATAAGGTCCCACAGTTAACATGTCAGAGCACAAACCAAGCCATGAGGTCCAAGGAATTGACTGTGAGGGGACAGGATTGTATTGAGGCACAGATCTGGGGAAGGGTACAGAAAAATTTCTGCAGCATTGAAGGTCCCAATGAGCACAGTGGCCTCCATCATCCGTAAATAGAAGAAGCTTGGAACCACCAGAACTCTTCCTAGAGCTGCCCGGCAAAACGAGAAATTAAATTCTCTGTTCTGATGAAACAAAGATTGAACTCTTTGGCCTGAATGGCAGGAGAAAACCAGGCACCGCTCATTACCTGCCAATACCATCCCTACAGTGAAGCATGGTGGTGGCAGCATCATGCTGTGGGGATGTTTTTCAGCGGCAGGAACTGGGAGACCAGTCAGGATCGAGGGAAAGATGAATGCAGCAATGTACAGAGACATCCTTGATGAAAACCTGCTCCAGACCGCTCTGGACCTCAGACTGGGGCAAATGTTCATCTTCCAACAGGACAACGACCCTAAGTACACAGCCAAGATAACAAAGGAGCAGCTATGGGACAACTCTGTGAATGTCCTTGAGTGGCCCAGCCAGAGCCCAGACTTGAACCCGATTGAACATCTCTGGAGAGATCTGAAAATGGCTGTGCACAGACACTCCCCATCCAATCTGATGGAGCTTGAGAGGTCCTGCAAAGAAGAATGGGATAAACTGCCCAAAAATAGGTGTGCCAAGCTCATAGCATCATACTCAAAAAGACTTGAAGCTGTAATTGGTGCCAAAGGTGCTTCAACAAAGTATCGAGCAAAGGCTGTGAATACTTATGTACATGTGATTTTTTTGCATTTTTTATTTTTAATACATTTGCAAAGATTTCAAACAAACTTCTTTCACATTGTCTTTATGGGGTATTGTTTGTAGAATTGAGGAAAAAAATATGAATTTAATCCATTTTGGAATAAGGCTGTAAAATAAACATTGTGGAAAAAGTGAAGCGCTGTGAATACTTTCCGGATGCACTGTATGTGCCTTTGTCACATCTCACCTTGATTACTGTTACTCACTTCTTTATTGCCTTTCTAGGGGCGGCAGTGGTTCAGTGGTTCATGTAGGTTGTCTACAAACCGGAAGGTTGGTGGTTCGATCCCCGGTTCCACCTGACCAAGTGTCGAGGTGTCCATGAGCAAGACCCCTAACCCCAGCTGCTCCCGACGAGCTGGATGGCGCCTTGCATTGCTGACATGGCCGTCGGTGTGTGAATGGGTGAATGTGTGGCAATGTGTAAAGCGCTTTGGATGGCCATTGGTCTGTTAAAAGCGCTATATAAAATGCAGTCCATTTACCATTTCAGCTAAAAACATCAAACGATTATATTTACTATCATGGAAACGCAATTCCCTGGTGTCTATGGCCTCCTTCAGCAGGATAATTTGCCCTGCCACGAAGCAAAAATAGTTCAGGAATGGTTTTAAGAGCACGAGTTTGAGGTGTTGACTTGGCCTCCAAATTCCCTGGATCTCAATCCAATCAGGCATCAGTGGAATGTGCTGAACAAACAAGTCCAATCCATGGAGACCCCACCTCACAACTTACAGGACTCAAAGGATCTGCTGCTAACATGTTGATGCCTGAAAACACAGCACACCTTCAGGAGTCTAGTGGAGTCTATGCCTTGATGGGTCAGGGCTTTTTTGGCTGCACGTTGGGAACAACACAATATTATATCTGTCTATCTATCGTCTGCCTCTTTGTCTATCTATCTGTCCATCTAACTCCGTCTATCCACACAGCACCAACATCTTACCACCATCCATCTACCTGTTTACTCATCCATCCTCCACCCTGTAATTTCTCTCTCTGGTCGTCTCTGCGCTGGTGGGGCCCCTGAGGTCTGTGCGGAGCAGCTGTTTCGCTCTAACAGTATTATTCTGCCTGGGGCTCCTCGGGGACCCCGGCAGTCTCGTTAATCAAAGCCTCCGTGAGCTTTAGCCAGCGCTGGTGCATCTTCCCCTGCCCCATCCATCATAAACCCCGGCACCGCTACGCGTGTGCACACTCTTCCTGTTTTGAGAAATAAATTGAGACACTACAAGAAGAAAGCAATTAAGGGAGGTCTTTGGTCTATCATTCACAGGCTAATGGACCACCTATTCCTCTTATTTATTTATCTGTAGCTATAGTGGAAATGGCAATACTAGTGAGTATTGTGAAGTCTGATGTTCCTCATCTTTTAAGGTGTCTCTCAAAAGAAATAAATGAGGGTCCAAACTGGACACAAGGCCAGAGGGAATTCATCATGGCCAATGTGTGGAATTATGAGCAGAAGCGGATGGACGATCAGTGTGAAGGTAAGAGAGCCTGACCTGGGATCTGTTTGAGGTGTTTGCATTGAGCTCATGATAATGCCAGAAGCAGTCGTGGTCACTCATGACTGTACTCTGTGATTCACAGACACTCTTCCTTCACTCAACACCCATTTCTACTAGCTTTTTTAAAACAAACCTGGTTCCAAACCCTTTCCTATTGAACACAACGTAGAAGTCTTTATGTAGCTCTTTCCATTCAGCTTTCTGTAAAAAAAACAGAACAAAATTCAGTTTGTAGTCACTAAAATCTTACCCTCACTGCATATCTCAAATCTCATTCCTGCTGGTGTTTAATAAAAAAAAATAGTATTAAAGCAGATATGTTACACATTGGTCACTGTGATTTTGCCAAGCAAGACATGTTCCTGGATCAAGACAACATTCCTGCCCGAAAATTTTGACCTAATTGTATCCCTGCCCCTAAACCTAACACGACCCATAACTTAACCCTAAAATCAGAGGGAAATTAAAGGTGAATAACACTAATGTAGAAGCACCAAACCCCATTTGTAGGCCTAAACTTGACATAAACTGTAAACTTCTGATTGGTTGATTGGAATCCAGGATCAACAAAGATGTTGATCCAGAAACATGTTGTACTTTGTGAAATCACGTTCACCATAACACATTATACATTACATTTTTATCAATAAATAATAAATAAATATTGCTTTAGCTGATTGACTTTTCACAACAGTCAAATGTAAAATATAATAACATGCCAACACCAATCTACTTTGACCACTAATAGCTCTAATTGAACAAAATATATATTTTTCTAAATGTATGGAAATGTTTGAATGAACTCTAAAGCCCAAAGTCAGACGCCCAGTCCATGTGACATAATTGTCGTCATCGGGAGGTTGCAAGTGACTTGAGCACTTAAAAACAGTCCACTAGATAGGAGTCACGAACGCATCGTTCCATGCTCATGGCCAAATTACCTTACTTTGAAAGGCTCACGCACCCAACATGCGCGAGACGGAGCGGAATGCAGAAAATGAAGTACCCGGGCTGTTTTTAAGGGTTAGTTCAACCAAACATTCTAATTATCCCATGATTTACTCACCCTCAAGCCATCCTAGGTGTATATCTTCTTTCAGACGAACACAATCTGAGTTATATAAAAAAAGAAATGGTAGTGAAAGGTGGTCCTGATTTTGAAGTCCAAAAAAGTGCATCCATCCATCATAAAAATAATCCACGTCTCTGGGGGGGTTGATAAAGGCCTTCTGAAGCAAAGTGATGGGTTTTTGTAAGAAAAATATCAATATTTAAAACTTTATAAACTAAAATAACTAGCTTCAGGCAGCCTCTAGTCGACTAACACCAAAAGAGTAACCTCTGACGCAATGTATGACAATGTAGGGTCTAGGAGTAGTGCAAGCTTTGACGCCTCTCGCGGTTCAAACAAATAGGGCTGGGTAACAAACTCAAGCTCCTCTTCTATTATATCGAAATCCTCTGAAATTTCTCTTTAAAAATTCTCGTTTTTGACTTCTAATTTGTGACTGGTGTTTTGTTTTGCTCTATCCTCTGCGCTTCTGCGTTCATCAATACGTCATGCGCCAGGTCAGAGGTCACTCTTTCGCCGTAAATCGATGCGTACGGCCATCTGTCGGAAGCCAGTTATTTTAGTTTAAAAAGTTTTAAATATGGATATTTTTCTTACACAAATGTATATTGCTGCGCTTCAGAAGGCCTTTATTAACCCCCTTAGAGTCGTATGGATTACTTTTATCATGGATGGATGCACTTTTTTGGGCTTCAAAATCTCAATTCCCATTCACTGCCATAAAGAGCCAGGATATTTATTAATATAACTCAGATTATATTCGTCTGAAAGAAGAAAGTAATAATACACCTAGGATGGCTTGAGGGTAAGTAAATCATGCCGTAATTTTCATTTTTGTTTGAACTATCCCTTTAAGGTAGGGACACACCAAACCAATACCAAAGAACTTGCGCTGATGAAAGCCAACTGTGTTGTCGCATCGCGTCACCTACATCGGAGGGAAAGAAATCTGTGCTTGAACACACCGAAGGGACAACACACACACACACACATGGGTTTGTTGATGGACGTACACTTGTTAATGCTGACGGTGAGGAATTACAGTTGAAACATCACATAATGTACCTCAAACTGTGTAGCATCACGGAACGTCCTGCTCAAGGTTCGGGTTGAATAACTAGTTCTTTCAATGTTTCTTCATCGCGCTGGGATTTATGTAAAATTGATGTCATCGTTACTGTCTTTACAGTGTCTACTATCGCTGAGCATTAGGAATCCTCCGGACGGAGCTGGAGTTCAGTTATGGTAATGGGCGTTTGTTTCCGAAATACACACTGTACACAGTAGACCAATCACAACAGACTGGGCCATCTGACCAATCAGAGCAGAGTAGGCTCGTGGAAAGGAGGGATTTTGAGAGACTGATTCCTCCATCGAGTCGTTTGAGAATCATTGAACATATTGGTGATGTGCAATGTATATTATGAGAAAATTAAACCTTTGATGCATGTAAACATGTTGTAGGAGACCTCTAAAACTAAATTAGGAAACTTTAAAATAGCATAATAGGGGCACTTTAAGCAGATATATTCGTCTATATTCGTTATTTAAAAAGGGAACGCAAAACTAAGTCTGCAGGTATACAAACCATAAACAAAGCAGTGCTTGCTTACCATTTTGATTATCAATAGTGCTGATCACATTCTTTTTTCCACTCCACTCATGTTATTATGAAAATATTTGCGCAGTAGAATGCTCAGGTAAGATGAAGTAAAATTATTGCAACTTTCTGTCTGTGCCGTCATGACTTTTTTGCTCGCTTTCATTACTTTTGCTCTTATTCTCGTGCACTGACTCGTTCGCTAAGCTAAACAGCCAATCAGAGTTCTCTCGCTCACCGCCTCACCGTCGGCTGACGCCGATTTTACATGTTGAATCGGCCAAAAAAATCCTGACAGCATCCGACTAGATCCAACAGTGCGGAACCATAGACTGTAAAAAAAATGGACGACGCACCTTTACTCTCTTCCATTGTAGTAAGTGAAGCCGCCAGTGTGCAAATATGGCGCTGACATCTAGAGTCTGCACAGTAGCAACTTGGAGCCTGAGTCTGCGCAGTAGTGAACGTAAGTGGAGCCACGATATCAGGGTCCCGCCCACACTCCTGCCCATAAACTGCTCCCGCCTAATCAATCACACACCCCTCAACTTTTTGTGAAATAAACAGTTATGGAAATGTAGAAATTGAAGTTAAAGCTCCAATCTCTAACCTGAAGTTTCCGAAACCGAGAGAAGCTGTCAACCTCAGCTGTCAATCATAACGTCACACCCCCGTTTTCATAGCATCAAATAACTAACTCAAAAAATACTTACTTAAAGAATGAACACTTGAACTAATACCAGTGTGATAAAAACTGCCTAAAATGTAATTTGATTGTTTAGTTTGTCAACACTTTCAGAAAAAAAGTACAGTGGAGGTACAATTTTGTTCCTTGGGGAACAAAACGTATAACTGTACCTTTAAAGGTACACAATTGGTCCTTAGGGTACAATTAAACCATTGGCAGGCAAGTTCGGTCCTAGTGAGTGAGTCACTGTCCTGCAGAGTTTGGCTCCAACCCTGAAAGACATCTATAGAAGCTCTTATTGAGAATTATCAGAGGTTTAGATGTTGGTTTTATTGAAAATATGTGGTCACCATTATGGTGATCGGTGTTTTCTTTAGTTGGACAGTTTGACTCTTGGCTTTTTATGCGAGTTTGTGGTTTTTGTTACAGTGTTAACAAAGCACATAATCTGTTCAAATCAAAAGAAGCCATAAATAAAAATTGTCATGAAGAAAAATGTTTGACTAAAAATATGAATAAACAATATTCACCAACAATACTTTCTTGCCACAGATCGGGCATTCTGAATTTTGATTTTTTAAATACATTCTAGGGAGAAAAAAGTTTAGACGCACTCAGATATCAAGAATCAGCATATGAATCTCAACAATGGTGACACACTTAATGCTGCAATGCATACTGGGAGCCATGAGTTTTATGCTGTGGTAGCTTAGTAGGGTTGGAGCTAAACTCTTCTAGATTTCAGCTCTCTAGGACCGAACTTGCCTTCCCCTGACTTAGAGGTACAAAACCACCCCAGTGACGGCCACTTGTACCATAAAAGGTACAATTTTGTACTCTTTTTTTTTTGAGAGTGTATGTCCCATTACATTACATGGAGAGGGGGTGGGTTTATGAACTATACTGTATCCAGCCACCTGGGGGCGATCAAGGCGCTTTGGCTTCACTTTTCAGGACTCGTGTGGCACTCTTGTGCGGAACACACCCCAAAAAAACTGAGGCTTGGTGCATCCCTGGCTTTAAAGGATGCTTTCATCTATTTACAATAATCAACGTGATTACATGATTACATGAGCTACTTGAGAAAAATGCAATGAATTTATATCTGCAATGTGTTATTTTGGTACCACTGTTTAATTTAAACATTAAGGTTGAAATTAAACGGAATTATTTTGGACCCACTTTATATTAGGTGGCCTTAACTATGTACTAACATTTAAACTAATCATTTGATACAATACACGTATTGTGTACATACATGTTTTTACATTGTACTTACATTTTAAGAAATACTTGCATGTAATTACATCTGTCATTAATTTCTGTTGTTACATTTATAATTACACTGTTGACACTTCCCTTACACCTAACCCTACCCTTAAACCTACCCATACCACCACATCTGTCCATAACTTTACCCGTATCCCACCTCAATATCAGCAAAAGTGTACAGCAATACAATATGAACACAATAAGTACATTGTAAGTACATAGTAGTTAAGGCCACCTAATATAAAATAGGACCATTATTTTATTTTATTTGTACAGGATGCAATGAAAATGGAATATTTCAAAAGCACACATTTAACTTTCTGAACCACTTTAGATACCAGTTCCAGGTCCATACGCTTTGTTAATGTGGATCTGGCCATTGCATTTTAATCTAATAGATATTTGTGTGCCTATAACTTGATATGATACTGTGAGATTAACTAATCAAGCGACAGCGTTAGTTCTGGCAGGCCACGTAGTCAAGCTCCGCTATCAGCTGATTGGGAAATTCTAACTCTGTTTCAGCTGATCCTATGCTCTCAATTGGCTTCTCTCAAACAGGGCGGCTTACTTAAGCATAGCTTCACTTCAATCTGCCTGCTTGGACGCTTCTGCTGCACGCTGCTTTGCAACCCACCTCCTCCCCAGCTCCTCCTTAAATTGCTAACTTATTCATGTCATTCTGTTGTCATTGATGCATGCTCTGTTCTAAATGGGGGATTTGCTCTGCCCTCCCAGTTAAATGGGAGGTCGTCCCCAGAATCTGCTGCTGTTCCCTGTCTTGGCTTTTCATGGAGCTCATGAAAGGATGGGGAATTTAGAACAGAGCCATACCGCCAAATCTAAATCTTTACAAAATATGCAATTAAAAAATTGTACTAAATGTTTGTCTATTGTGTTTTTTGACTTTAGTGGACCTGACAGAAATATATTTATGTATAATGATAGATTACTTATTAAACCATAATTTTCATGTTGCATTCATTAAAAACTTATTCAAAAATTCCTTTCAGCAGTAAAGCACTTATAATTCAGGGCCTGAAATTCTGAACCTGAGAGAGATAAATTTCTCTTTAATAACCTGTACTACCAGGGACAGTAATGTTATTTTGACTGCAGCTCC
This sequence comes from Gobio gobio, assembly GCF_949357685.1. NCBI lineage: Eukaryota > Metazoa > Chordata > Actinopteri > Cypriniformes > Gobionidae > Gobio > Gobio gobio. Next base: position 19,083,374 of record NC_137107.1, on the reverse strand, counting down.
AGTAATGTATTCTGACTTCACATTGCACGGTTGAGGGGAGAGAGGAGAAAGAAATGGCTGCCATTGTAATGGAAACCCCATTATAGCCCAGTTTAAGGGTAGGAGTAAGTGGGTGGTATGGTATAATTACCTGTCTCCATTAAATCCCAGGTCAAAGGGTTATACTGCAATTGCATCAAATTGACCGCATTTGGGGGTACTTGGGCAATTGCAATGCAGATAGCTCTTCCTGGCAATCTGAAGGCCTGGATTTATATTTGAATAATAGAAATAAGACAGAGACTGCTTTGGTTGCCAGTGGAAAGTCATGAATTATGAGTTTCTTTTAAATATTTGCATTTATTTGGAATGCATTAATTATGTCTATTTCTTTGAAGTGAAGGCAGGTGTTTCCTGTACACTGAATTTGCAACAATCTCACCACACTGTAAACACATTTTTTTTTCTTCTAAGTTTTAAGTACTTTCATGTTTTTATTTCATGTTTAATTCAACATGTTTCTTGCTGTTTTCTAGCAATTTTTGAGTGAAAATAGCCATCCCTTAATTCATCCCCACTTAACTGAAAATCTGCATACAAGTAATATTTCTTAGCCTTACCAGCCAAAAAAAAAAAGAACTACGTATCTACGTATGTTGCTTATTGCAAATTGTGGTGTAACCTGAAATGCTTTGGTGGGTTCAGAGAAAGTACATCCATTGCATTTACATGAAAGCACGTTGCTCAATGTTTAATGTTCATTAAAACAGGAAATCTCCATCACACTATTTTGACAAACTTTTAATGGTCTTCCCATTGCATCAATTTGCATCACTTTGCTTCGAAACAGGCCCCTACGTGCCATGGTAACGGCACCGGTCAAGACGGCGGAGCAAATGGAAAGCAGGACTCTCTGGCAATACGGATACAATTACTGGAGATTACTGGTTAATGGTTACCACATGGACACAATGAGAACCTGATAAATCCCCCCACCCTCCTGTACATCTAGGTGCTTTCCTCTCACTTGCCACTGAGTCAAAGAGTAAGAAACAGTGTGTGACACTGAGAATGTGAAACAGCCCAGAAAGAAAATGAAGGCTGATGGATATTTGTATCCTTTCCCAGGTTTTCATTCCTTCTAATTTCCTGTTCAGCTTTTACATGGTGTCAGAGCAGGGGGGAGGCTGTCAAGCTTGGCTCCTTCACACGGTTGAGTCTCATTCGGCACTTGACTTTATCTGATAGGAATGGAGACAAGAATCCTACTGCCTGGAAGGTGACATTGCTTGGGGTCTGGATCAACTCCCTGGAAGCAAATCAATCTGCGGGGTGCCCCGTAAACACAGAGGTTGTTACAAGGGTTTGTCTGGTCTCTGTAGTTAGGTTAGCGATGCAAACCGCTGACATTAGCAATTAGATTACAGGTTTTTGAGAATAATCAGTGTATTAGGGTTGACTCTGCCCTCAAAAAGGCCAATCCGCTCGCATAAAGGAATTAATACAAATCTTATGTTTACCTCAAAGACGAAGTGTGCAATTTCTATGCTAGCAGCTAAAGCGCTAACGGAAAGCAAAATAATTAAATTGGAGAGGACATGTAAACGCTTGATCAGATTAAAAACCAAATGGGCTGTTGAATGAAGTCTTAAAATTCTCCTTCCACCTATCATCTGTGAAGTGGAGCAGGACAACATCCCATCAGTCCTTTTTTTCAGACTCTCATCAACAGACGCCTTGTTTTGGGCGCGGGTAGCACGGCACCGATTTATGTGCTCATCGTTTCCTAAATTAGGACCCGAAATAGAGAAACATTAAGCCTGCTCTCTAAAGTAAAGAAAAAAATACAGTGGGGGCGAGAAAGCTCAACACACTGCAACTGAAGAAAATACATGCAAATAGAAAAAAAACACTTGTATAGTAAGAAAACATCATCATTTTGACAATACGTGCTGCAAATACTCACAACGCAACCAAATACAGACTCAACCAAACCTGTATGAATTTCTTTGTTCTGCTGAACACAAAAGAAGAGTAATCAAACAGTTGATGGACCCCATTAACTTCCATAGTATTTTTTCCCCCTATTATGGAAGTCAATGGGGTTCATCAACCGTTAAGTTCCCCATGTTCTTCAAAATATACTTTTTTGTGTTCAGCAGAAGAAAGAAATCCATGGAAATTTGGAACAACTTGAGGGTGAGTAAACGTTTTGTAGGAATGTATTGTGTTGGAGAATGATTAGTATACACAAACCGCGGGAAACTATATTTGTGCAGTGTGTGCATGTCAAAAATCAATTGCGATTTCAAGCTTGTGACAAACACGCACATAAACCCGATCACTTTATTTAGGGATCATGTAAACACTGCGTTCGGATTCATCAATCGGAATGAATTAATTCCGACTGAAATCAAAGGTGTTCATGTAAATGTAGCTATCATGAACTGATCAATTTTGAGATGTTCCACCATTGTGGAAAGAAAACATCCAAAATACACAAGTGTTTATTTTATTACACCTTATCCCTTTGCATCTGTTTAATTACAATTCATGTATTTTTGTTTTCTCACGCACTGAGCCCAAAATCTCTTACATACACCAAACTTTACAGTTTTATTCCTATTCTTACGGATTTTACTGAGGGTTTGTTCATATATCATTCGCCTGGTTTAAATAACATTTTATTGTTGTTATATGTTGATATGTCAATAAAATGATGCAAGAATTGTCAGTTTTGCTGCTAGTATTCACATTTTTAAAATGAGTAGCTACTAATGTAAAAACAGGTTTGAACAACAAGAAAAGTAATATAATTTGTATACATTTGTATACAAATGTATACAACATAAAGATTCAGAGAGTGAGATTTGAGGCTTTTCAATTATTCACACTCTTTTTGTCTTTGTTTTTGTCTACTAAAATGACTTTTAGGTGGTTTGCTAAGTGGCCCAAGTCAAAAGAGTCCATTCCTTAAAACTGGACCAAATGGATGGACTAATTACGAAGTAAACAACTAAAATACCACCTCTTGTCGCATCTTCCAAATGTCCTGTGTTACTGTAGCTCAAACAGTCGAGCATGGTGTTGGCAACACCAAGGTCAAGGGGTCAGTTCCCAAGGGTGTTGACCTTTATTAAGCAAAATCAAGTATTTAAGTGCTGTAGATTGTTTAAATTCTAAATAATATAGCATTCATTCAGTTGGATAACAAAAACCCAAATGTATCTACTGAGAGAGACCCAGATGAGCATGAAATGGCATCCTGTGTTGTGTTGTTTCTCTTGAAAGCAGCTGTAGGGTAAGAGAGGGTCAGCAGCAGGCATCAGCTGAGCGTTAAGGTGCATATGGTCCTGCCCGATCCGCTCGCTGATTGATGAGCTCAAACACTGAAGGAAGGAACTGAGCCACGGGCTCTCAACACATCCATCCATCTCATGGTCACCAGCTCGCTGGGGTGTAGACAGATGAGCTGTCGAACCTTCAGAAAGTGAGAGGGTCTGCTGAACCCTGTGGTACATCCAGGGATGGAATTTCAAGATCAGTAGTTGGATGGATCGTGGTGGTATTTTGAGCTATTGAATGTGTCAACTGTTCTTATGTCGGCTGCAGATGTTTTGAAGAACTGATTATAGAATCAGAATGTCACTTTTTTGTGATTGCTGAAACTTATTTAAAACTGTTTTATATGGGACTATCTCTAAGACAAAAACGTCTGAGAAACTTTTCACAAGGAATCTTTTCTCAAATCATTCTGACCAGTAAAGTTCTGTGGGTCTTTCCCTCCAGGAAACAATTCCAACATGAAATTTCTCCAACATGTTCTCAAGGCAAAAAAGGCCTTTGCCAATGTTTTCAATGTACTAAAATATCACAGCAAACCAAAACAAATGCTGTGGTGGCAACCACAAGCAAAGGAAGGTTTAGGTTTATATTCGTTGTGGCATAATTCACCTCTATTACCCTCTTTTTTTTACAGATACACAATGGTAAATGTTATGATTTGCTTGTCAACAACCCAGTGGTGGCTAGACGAGATCTTGACTGCGAGTGGAATGGGAACGTCTTTTGCTGGCCTCAGCATCAGCTGGTTCTATTTATGGATGAAGAGCAAGCTAAAAGGACCATTATGTAGTGTTTTACACAATTTTGAGCTACGGTGAGGGAGCTGTTTTTAAAGGACCATAACATAGGGAGAAGCTTATGGGAATTCTGTGATGTGTGCCCTCTTTAATTATACAGATAAACAACTTTAAAATGGAATGAGAGGATGTACAGTGGTCTAAAAAAAGCTGGTCTATTTAGCATTTCTGCTAAAATGACTCACTTACCAGAATTAATTTCCACTAATGCCATAGACTGTAAAAAAAAAAAAAGTTTGGAACGTGTAAACCACCTCCACTGCCCATTTCAAGCATCAGCTCCCAAAATGTGGTAGCATACTCTAATATATATATTTTCTTTTGGTTCACCTTTTCGTAATCCCTATAACCCCTTAATTTGTCACATTTGTAATATATTAGTTACTTGGACTATCATGTTATGTACGTTGTTTGTTTTTTGGGATGGAAGGAATGACTTTGCTATCGAAGGAGTAGATGAGCTAAATAACAATTAGACACTCAACCTGAATTGTCATAGTAACGTAAACTGCTTTCACTTATTGATGACAACATACCCTCTGGCGGCAAGTACATTGGCAGATTCTGCCATCATCGTTGCCTATGTTGCAAATATCAACTGCATTTACCAGAAATCCCTTACTCCACATTTAAACTGCCCGTTATCGTAATGTATGTGAAAGATGCAAGTGGAAACTGCAGTTAAAGCCACAATATGTAATCTTTTGCCGCTAGAGGTCGCTTATTCAAAACAAAGGCGTAGCTTGATGATGCCTGGATTTCGCAAAGCTTTTATTATGCTGCAGACGGCCTCTTCCGCTTTTTTACACATCTGTTTTATCATATTAGATACATTATTTAAGTGTGTTGAAAGTTATATTATAATGCTTCTCTGTGCGTTCGCTCGGCGGCTACTATGAGACACTTGTTGCACACTGCAGTAAGCTATATCAATATTAGGCATGGTAAAACATGGTACTTGCGGTAAATCAAGAAAAAGAGATTTAAACAATAAGACTAACTGTGTTGAGCTATATAACAATAATTTGTTTTCTGTTTATGAATGGTGTCACAACACAGAAGGGAACAGACAGGCAGGTAAGTGTTATTGATGTTTATTAAAGCAGAGTGAAGGGGAAACAGCGGGAACCAGGCAATGGGAAGTGGATGGTGACTTGCTGGATGTAGATGGTGACTTAGCTGGTGATGACTCTGGTTGATATCTCTTGCAGGTGACGAAGGATACGAAGAGGGGAGATTGGGAGCCAGGCAGACAGACACTCACAGGTAGGTAGCTGGGTAAGGAGTCTGATACTGCAACGAGACCAGACAAGCAGTGAATGGTGAACGGTGAATATAAAGGGTGAGTCTATGATGAGGTGCAGGTGTAACGAGTCACTACTCTCCTGATTGTGAACGAGTGGGCGGATCCTGGTGATTCAGTGATGAGTGCTGTGACGGTGTGGCTGTGATTATAATAATAATAATAATAATAATATGTTTATTTTTTATAGCACCTTTCAAGAACCCAAGGTTGCTTCACTATGGAGTACAAGAGTACAATCAATTACAATCAGACAGTCAGCCTGCTCATTATAGCAAATAAACAAGCAGGTGTACAACAAATACTTCCAACAACAACAAAGAAGTTATAGAAAAAAAGAACAATTAACAGTAGCCAGTCATGTAGCATAACATAAAAAGGTGTGACTGTGAGATCACTTGAAGGCAGAGGCGGTGAGAGAAAAATAATGATTTACTGCACGGATAAAAAAGATGAGTTTTAAGTTGGGATTTAAAAATCTGGAGAGTAGGTGTGTTACGGATAGTCGAGGACAGCTTATTCCATAATTTAGGGCCAATAACACTAAAAGCCTTTCCTCCCACAGTAGATCGTTTAAACTTGGGGACGACAAGCAGGTTTTCATTGCTGGATCTAAGGGTCCGGGCAGGAACATATGGTTGAACTAAATCAGCAAGATATTGTGGTGCAGGGCCATGACTGGCTTTATAGACTAAAACTAACATTTTAAACTCGATGCGACTGGCCACAAGAAGCCAGTGAAGTTGGTTGAGGATGGGAGTGATGTGTACGGATTTTTTATTAAATGTTAGGGCTCGAGCAGCAGAGTTTTGCACTATTTGGAGGCGATGTATAGTCTTAGTCGGTAAGCCGCTGTGTAAGGCATTACAGTAGTCTAATCTGGAGGTTATAAAAGAGTGAATAACAGTTTCAGCATCGTTAAAGTTGAGGGATCGACGGATACGAATAATCTTTCGCAGGTGGAAAAAGCATGACTTAACTGTCTGACCAATAGGAGGTGTTGTTGGTTCATTGTCCTGCGATTCGGGATCAGACTCAGAACATGTATCGGCCAGGGCTCGCAAAGCCCAATGTCCCAGGGCTAACGTCAATGTGTTTTCCAGTCAGGCTACCAAAATGTATCACCGGCCTGCCCGACGGGCTATCTTAAATAGTGAAATAACATTCCTTTCTTGATGTGGGTTGTTCACTCTCTTGACCTGTAATTTGAAGGAAAAAGGCTGATTTGTCTGCAGTGAAGTGTTGCTGATGCACGTACTTGGCTTGTGTGTGTCCATGTGTGTGTGTGTGTGTTAGTGATTCAGGGTTCACAGTTATATCCACCCGGGCCAAAAAAAAATCCCTGTGGGCGAATCATTCCGGTGGCCGTTTTTCCCCACGTGTACTGACGGGGGAGTCGAAGCTCATTATGATATGCAAAACAGTTATCCAATCATAGCAGAGGGCGTTTACTTCCAAGTCTTCAATGCGGCATGCCCATAAAAACAGAGCGTTTCAGGAGCTAGGTTCAAAACCAGGGTAGAAAATAGCCTATTACTTATTGATTATGATGTTTTTGAATGTAAAAACCATGTGAATGTCCTCAGACAACAGTATACATTTTTTTTGAAGCCCCTTTGAGAAATATTTGCATGTATATACTGTATATTTATATAATTTATCTTGTATATAAATATAAATATTTTATATATAAATATAACATATTTTTCTTAAATATACATGCCTGTGTGTATTTATATATACATAATAATTATACATAATGCACACACTTATATTATTTAAACACAAACGTTTATTTTGGGGATGCGATTAATCGCGATTAATCGATTGTCCAGCACTAGTTTATATGGTATAATCACTAGTTAGTGCCGGTTTGATGTTGGTCTAGCTGATAAATGATGTGGATGATTTGCTGATGAAGCTGGTTGACCATCGTCTTAGTGATTAGTCAAGCAGTTTAGACAAGCATCCAAAAACAAATGACACATCTTTAACATATGCCAATGTCTTTTAAAAAACTGATAATACGTTTTTTCCCCTCACAAATAACCAACAGTTAGAAGCTTTACAATTTAAACAATTTCCATTATTTTGTAAGAAAACATGCCACAGATAAGATAGCGTTTTCTATCGTTTTATGACATGATATTGTGAAAGCTTTGAGGCCAGCTATCAAACTCTGGCCTGAAAACAAGATAAACCCACCCTTCAGCCATAATAAACAGAACTTACACAGCACACATCAAGAACACAGTTTAGACTGAACTTTGATCAGTTTTCAATGCAAAAAAATTATAGAGGAGAGTCGAGTAAGCTATGTCACTGGGTTAATGTTGTCACCTTTAATTTAGCAAACACTTATAAAACACAGATAATATACAGCTGCATATGAGAGATGCACATGAGAAAAGGGATAAGCATGTTTTGTTTTGGGTGTAAAAGGATTTTCTACATGGCAGATACAGTTCATTTTGTGTCAAAAATGTGTCTAAACCTAAACATACAAGACATACATTTATTACGATATAATATGTTGGTAAAACCATATCCATGATTTATTCAATTTAAAACCTGATAAAGTGTTATACTTTTCAGCATTGTTTAATATGGTTTGATGTTTATTTCTACATAGCATTTCATTTTGTTACAAGTTGTATAAAATAACTTTTGCGTGTGTGGAAAAATCCTATTTATATGACCTTAAGTTATATATGTGCCTAAAGATCAACAGAAGTCGAAAATTGGCACATCCCCCTTTGCTGTAACACAAGGTATAAAATATATATTTGTAATTTTCCTCAGTTTGTTTAGTGAGAATTATGCATCAACTGAAAGACCCTGTTTCCCCCCACCCACTCAATCCTGGATGATTGTTTCATTACAGCATTCTGGGTGCGATCAGTTGACGCCCCAGTAAAGCAGAAGACGCTGCACCCTTCTCTTCAACGTCCAATCACTCTCAGCTCTTGCATAACCAGTTGGCTGTACAGATTTTACTTTCTCTTGCCAGTCCACTCTGATGTCATATTTTGTTGTGACATTATGAAATGAATGATAAATTATAAATTGTAAAATGTGTATATGAGAGGAACTGGAAGGATGAATTGAAAGCAAACAGAGCTACAGTATTGTTCAACTGGTGTATGAGAAATTGTTGTAGCAACAAAAAAGTATGCATTTTAGAGTCAACAAACTTTACACAGTGCACTAAAGAACACAGTTACAAGATAATTGTAAAACAAATACACAACTGACCATAGTTCAGGCCGGCTTGCAGTTCCATTAATTCAGTTGTCAACCCAACAACCACGTCTTAAAGCGACTGTACCCAGAACAGAAAAACACACTAATGTTTACTCAGATTAGATGGTCATCTCTGATAATCACATTCCGGGATGGAGAAATCCTTGGCTGCTCTGCCAGTGTTTTGAAGACCTGTGTCAGTTTTCAGCAGTGAGTCTACGCAAGAAAGAGAGTTATTAAAGCCAATGCTGGACCTTACTCGGTGCACAATGTCCACATGAATGACCATAACTGAAATCTAGTTAGCAAAAGGCATTAAAGGATCATATCTTGTGCGAGGAAGTTCCACATGAGTGGTGAAGTAACCCCAGTGACAATGAATAGATTATCATTCCAATAGCAATTATACTGTTTTAATTACCGAGCTGCATGATCTTCAATGATTAACAAGAACTAAGACGCCCATATATACATATCAGCCAATCACATGGTAGAAACTCAATTTCATTTAGGCATGTAGACATGCTCAGGACGATCTGCTTAAGTTCAAATTAGAATGGGGAAGAAAGGTGATTAAAGTAACTTTGAACGTGACATGTTTGTTGGTTCCAGGCGGGGTGGTTTTCATGCACAACCACCGCTATGGTTTACAGAGAATGCGCAGAAAAAGAGAAAATATAAAATTTTATATATTTTTCATAATATATTATAAAATTACTATAAAGACGTTTCTTGTGGTGAAAAATTAAACAAACACTTGTGTCTTATACTGCAAGCATAAGGTTAGGAGGCAACACATATAGAAATAAATATTATATATATATTTATATTTTAGGGGTGTAACAATATTCAAACCGAACCGATCATTTTTAAATTTCTCATTAATGCAATTATATAATCAACCAATCACATGGCAGTTGCTTCAATGCATTTAGGGGTGTGGTCCTGGTCAAAACAAACAACTCCAAACTGAATGTCAGAATGGGAAAGAAAGGTGATTTTTAGCAATTTTGAGCGTGGCATGGTTGTTTACAAAGAATGGTGTGAAAAGGAAAAAACATGCAGTATGCGGCAGTCCTGTGGGCAAAAATGCCTTGTTGATGCTAGAGGTCAGAGGAGAATGGGCCGACTGATTCAAACTGATAGAAGAGCAACTTTGACTGAAATAACCACTTGTTACAATCGAAGTATGCAGCAAAGCATTTGTGAAGCCACAACACGCACAACCTTGAGGCGGATGGGCTACAACAGCAGAAGACCCCACCGGGTACCACTCATCTCCACTACAAATAGGAAAAAGAGGCTACAATTTGCACACGCTCACCAAAATTGGACAGTTGAAGACTGGAAAAATGTTGCCTGGTCTGATGAGTCCCGATTTCTGTTGAGACATTCAGATGGTAGAGTCAGAATTTGGCGTAAACAGAATGAGAACATGGATCCATCATGCCTTGTTACCACTGTGCAGGCTGGTGGTGGTGGTGTAATGGTGTGGGGGATGTTTTCTTGGCACACTTTAGGCCCCTTAGTGCCAATTGGGCATCGTTTAAATGCCACGGCCTACCTGAGCATTGTTTCTGACCATGTCCATCCCTTTATGACCACCATGTACCCATCCTCTGATGGCTACTTCCAGCAGGATAATGCACCATGTCACAAAGCTCGAATAATTTCAAATTGGTTTCTTGAACATGACAATGAGTTCACTGTACTAAAATGGCCCCCACAGTCACCAGATCTCAACCCAATAGAGCATCTTTGGGATGTGGTGGAACGGGAGCTTCGTGCCCTGGATGTGCATCCCACAAATCTTCATCAACTGCAAGATGCTATCCTATCAATATGGGCCAACATGTCTAAAGAATGCTTTCAGCACCTTGTTGAATCAATGCCACGTAGAATTAAGGCAGTTCTGAAGGCGAAAGGGGGTCAAACACAGTATCAGTATGGTGTTCCTAATAATCCTTTAGGTGAGTGTATACATATATATATATATATATATATATGGTTTATATGAAGTATATTGTGGATTGCAACAGGAAGCCTTGGTGAGATCACAATGTGAACACTACAGCAGGCCAAAAATCTTCTAATCAGTGTCAGCTTGCTGCATTGTAAAATTAAAAGATTGTCCAACACAGAGACCTGTGGCACTCCAGCCGTTAGTTTGCTGGATGTTTCAATTGATTTGTACTTGGCAACTGGATTCTGCTTACTAATCTTAATAACTTATACAAACCAAAAGAAGGAAAGGATAAGAACATAAGGAAAAAAAGCTAGTTCTGAGGGCTCCCATCAAAGCCAGAAGTGCTTCCTTGGTCAAATTAACGGCTTTGGAACCACAGCAATCCATACTTAGGTTCTAAAGCAGTAGAGCAGTGAGCCATCTTGAAATCAGACAGAATAAAATGACCCTCTTGTGAGCTAAACTCTCAAGGTCAAGGTCAAGCTCTCCTTCATTGGTTTTTCATGTCTGTTTGGGGTTCATGACTTTGACATTTCACAGAGTCAATTTTACACTTTTTACTTGAAGTAACTGTGGTTGCAGGGTACATATTTCTAGCGGTTTGGATGATGGTCAAATATGCAATATAGCAGCAATTGAAGTTCAGATCTTACGTATAGTTGCATAAAACTTACAGTGCATTTATTTATTTTCAGACCTATGTCTGTGTATTTTGGACTTAAATACTAAGGGTGAATGAAAGCTAAGGTGAACCACTTATGATTCACCAGTATGTACTCTTGTCTTTATGTTTCTTGGCTTTTGTCCCTTTTCTAATTTCATGGGGAAATGCAGAAAAAAAAATTCCTCTTTAAAGGTCCCATGGCATGAAATTTTCATTTTATGAGGTATTTCAACATTAATATGAGTTCCCCTAGCCTGAATATTGTCCCCAAGTGGATAGAAATGTTGATCGGTGTAAAACCGAGTTCTGGCTGTCTTTCTCTGCCTTTGAGAAAATGACAGGCCAGACTAGCCAATCCTGAAGTCTCCTGGTTTGACGTCCAAGCAGGAACGGTTACTTCCCTTTCCCCCGCCCAGAGAATCTGGCACGCCCATGCAAGCGCGAGAGATCATTAACGTTATTTGTGAACGAGTGAACGCTGGCAGTTTCTCAGTGTTTGGATGTACAAATGAAAACAGAAGTCTTTCTTCAGTTCCTTCTGATCTGTGATTATTGATTTCTTATGTGTAGCTTATTATTTATTATTTGTGGACACGCAGCGGCTTCTCTCTCTCCCGACAGAACAGTGTTTTCGTGTTTTCTATCTTGTGAGTCAGTGTTTTTGTACGTCATTGTCGCGTCTATCTGTTCTAAAATGTGCATACAGTCTTTTCTGTTTAACATCAGCAGTCACATCTTTAGAGATAAACTTCACACACGCCGAAGCTCGGCCTCCAACATCCCCGACCCCCAGTACTGCATCTGGCCCACAGCGGAGGCACCAAACGCGGCGTGAGATTAAGCAGAAGGGGGGTAAGCGTGAGGGTATCCGGCTAGGCTAGCCAGCTTTCCCCACAATAAACTGGATTACATTCGATTACTGCTGTTGTGTCTTTGTTTGCGCTGTGTAACGTTACTCAATGCGCGTCAATGACGCTATTCATATGATTGGAACATATCTAGAAATAAAGCTATACTCAACACTTACTAACTCGTTCATCTCGCTGTAATGGTACATTGCATGTGTTACAAAGTTGGTAGAATAATGATGAAGAGGACTCGGTGTGACTGGGACTCGTGTTTATTCAGAACTCTCAGATACAAACACAATAAACTCGCGCTGACTGACAGTGCTCTCATAACTCAGTAGTTACTATAAATAACTTTGTTAGCAATCGCTTCGTCTCCGTGATGTCCGGTTCGCGAACGAATCATTCTTTTGAATCGGTTCTTTTTAGTGAACCGAACCAGTTCACCAAATCGGACTGAATCGTTCTAAACGGTTCGCGTCTCGAGTCAGCGCTGATCCATAATTTACTAAAGTTACTAACTTTCTGACATGAGTGACAGCCCCTCCGACTAGAAATAAACTAATAACCTGAAGTATATGCTAGTAACTACAACAGTTCACCCTGAACTGAGACATGCTGAGAGAACTGATGAGAAGTGAACACAGGTCCATCCGTCTCTCTGGCAGACTCGTGCCTGCTCGTGCCTCGTTAAACCACGCCCCCTCCGCTCATTTAAAATGCAAAGATGTCAGCCAATCACAACAGTGGGCGTTTTTACTGAAGTCTCACAGCAGACACGCCTCTTGAAGCAGGGCATTCAGCCACAGGGCAAACAGCAGTATAGAAAAAATGCCTTTTATTTCTAAATTATGACATTTCATGATGTAAAAATCATACTAATAATATAAGTACACCTCAGAAAACACTATAAAATAATAGAAAAATGCCATGCCATGGGACCTTTAAGTACATGTGAAAATTGACTAGATCACAAAAAGGTGAAACTGTGACAAGATCCATCCAGCTCATAGTTTTAAGGATCATGGAAAAGTCGTTCAAACACAAAACATCCACAATAACTTTTATTCTAATATCCTTGTTAATAGTAAATATCACATGTTTCTGATAGGTTAATTGAGATATTGTTGTAAGGTTTCTGTTCCCCAACCTCCAGAATTAACTGCATGCTCTCATTGCTTTGACATGTTGTGTAATTTTTGTACCGTACAGCAGAAAGCAACAAATCACCCCAGTTCAGTGTTTTGAATCTGTGAAATTATGGAGAGAAAAAAAATTGAGTGGAGGCCAAGAAAAACACACCATACTTTTGGCCCTAAGGCGCTTTGAGATTTCCTTTCACATCCTGAGCTCAAATATGATCTCTGTGCCTCCTGTGAAGGGGGAGATCGGCAAAGGCACACTTATGAGCCATATCTGACCAACTATATGCTGTCTCAGAAAATTTGATTATAGTTTAAGCACAATAGTCTTACTGAGGATGTTTGTACATTTATATATGCTTTTTCTTTCTTACAAACTAGGGTTATCATTCATGTATATGAGAGTACTGTATTTGCTTTTGGAAAGATGACATCCTTTGCTGTAACTCCATCTAAAACTATTAACAATGTTCAAGTTATTTTAAAATTACTATGAATCCAGCTTTTAATCACCTTATACTACCTAAGAGACTATAAAGCAGTCTATCTATCTATCTGCTGTAAAGTTTTGTGATTATGTTTACATTTAGTGTTTTATTGGAGGTGACGAGACAATCTTTCAAATGAATGTAAGTGAGAGGTTCACCAGATGTTTATAAACCATAATTTTGAAAACCAGCACTAACACTTGCAGGATGTCACGTTTTACGCACACACACAGAAGAAAAGTGACTATAATAACAACCAGATGAGAATTTTGTACGGTATTTTTTTCTTTAATTTTCACTTAGACTAATCATTTTGGAATGTGAAGTCTTTCCAAGTTTCATCTTCAACATTCTTTTTAGTGCAAAAAGAAGTGAATGACAAAAACAAACTAATCCAGGTAAAACCAATAGATATTACCCGAGACATAAAATTCTTACATGAACCTATTAAATATGAGCTTTCAATGGAATATTACAGCTTGCATGATTTGTACATTTTATGATGGTTTGAATCATAGATTTCAAACAAATTTGAGATTGAATAATGCAGCATCTTTTTCTTTCCTGGACTGAAGTTTCTTTCAAAAAAAAAAAAGTTTTTATCATGTGAAAATCATCTCACAAAGCTGAAAAGTCACAGAAATATGTGAAGGAACTTGCATAATACTTCAGAAACAATGAAATAACAGGCGGCAAATGTGTAGCAATAGAGGACAACAGGGAAAAAAGAAAGTAGACCTTGAAATTAGGAAGCACTGAAGTGGAAATTCACATTTTTGAGGTGTTGACACTCTTGGGGAGTCGTTGGGTAGGAAAGAGAGTTTTAGGCTGGGGGGTGGAGGAGGTAATTCCATAATTCCCAGAGCTTGAGTTGATCCTGGAACATGTTACTCCCAATCTCCTGGTTTTGGCTACATCAAGACCAGCTGTACAAGGGCGGAGGGGAGGGGAATAAGTTAAATATCTTCAGATGTTAAAGATCCCCCCAAGTATCATGTCATATTTCAATTCTATTCAGTTGCCATTCTTGAAGTCATGCATTTAACTCAGCAAAACAAAGGCCAATCAAACTTTTGCGTATCATACTGTATATCTAAAATCATCATTAATCATGGTCTTAAATGACTGGATATGGTTGGATATGGCTTGCAGTCAGTAGTAATCACTACAACTTCCTCTTTACTTCCATTGATTGGAATGAAGTCATTCTCAAACCATTTTACTTCCTTATTGTGACATTTCTGGGATATGAAATGAGGAAAGATTGGTATTTGATTTTAGTGGGATACAAGAATGCTAGGAATGTGAATATTCAGAATATATACAAGTGGCCATCAATGGAAAAACATGCTTTTTGGGACTAATGGGTCTATGCTACCTAGCTAAACCATGACTATTTTTTTTCTAACAATAATATGCCCTAACAACTCATTCAAAATACATGTAAAGTAAGGTCAGTTTTGATTTGATATTGTCTTAAATCACATTTATAATTTTGTCTCATACTATAGCATATGAAAAGGGAGTGCACACAAACCCACACACCATCTTGACGCATGAATAACTCGATCCTTCAGAATGAGTACTCTGGTTCCAAACCAGACATGCTGCTGAAACTGTCTCCACTTGAGCTCAATCAATCTTGTTTATTATCTGATATGTGGATTCTGCAGTAAACATGTCAAATTAGTGCTAATGAATGGTTTGGTCGGCAATGGTGCGAGCCAAAAGCGTGAGTTCAACCAACTATTAAGAAGAATTATTTCTCTTCTCCAGCTTGGATGGATACTTGGTACCCTCAGCATCTGCCCTGAGGTCAGTTTTAAGAGTGCTGGTTTAGGTGGAGATCAGATCTTAGGATATGGTTTGTTTCACCATGGTAAAAAGGCATAAGATGACATGTTAGCTGTGAAGGGTCTAGGTGGAATTTGTTGTAGCGAACCCAATGAATATGTTGAATAATCAAATTCAAGAGCAGAAATTTAGTAACAATGTGAACAAAATAATAAAAAGAGAAATGTATGCAATGCATAATATAACAACCCAGGCTTATTGGAAAAATTCCTCAAAACAGTTCCTATTTCCAACATATTGCAGTGCTTCTTGCTGGTGTGAGTGGCGCTGAAAGCGATGAATGTAAATTGTGGCAACATTTTCTTGCAAAACTTTGAACTTTAAAGCTACGTTTGAGGAGAAGGATTTAAGTGTATAAAAGCATATATTTTGTTCATCACAAAAAAATATTGCAGCACAAGTAATATGCTACTTCTATGGTAGGCCTACATTTGACCCCACTAGAAATTTTATGTTACCAGGACGTTCTCAGAACGTCCCCACTGGTGTCAAGGATGTCACCGGGAAACGTTCCTAGAACGTGCAGAGACTTTAATGATGTGGATTTCTTCCCCTTAACTGTCACCGTCCCGCCTGCCGCACTTTTTTTGATCGCCTTTTTTTCGTATCATATATTTGAGTGATTATCATAAATTAGGTATCAATCGAAAGCTTACGAACTCAAAATTCATGAAATCGGACATTGCGTTACCACGGAAACGATACTCTAAATTATTCTAGCGGGCTCCTCCCCTAGTGGGCGGTGTCATGTTTGATATTATAACATTTATTTTAACTACTTTATAATCAAAATCTTTTCTAATCTTGACAAAACACATATCGCCGGAAAGGTCTGAGTCTCAAGGTTCTATACTCAAGGTGAATGTTTTGTGATGGAAGTGATATTTGAACAGAAATTTACAGAAAAGTGCATAAAAAAAACAAGAAAAAACATCAATGGAACTTGAATGACATCCGGTGGCTATTTTTGGTATAGCGCCTAAACAAGATCTCATGGGAACTTCAATTTTTGTGATATCAACTTCAAATTTGGATACATATGGCTTTGATTTTATAGTAATTTTAGAGTAAAAATTTTTTTGTAAAATATATATTTTATATAAAATATTTAGTACACTATTTTTAATATACAGTAAATTTTAACTTTTTCATACTTTCATATTTTGAATTGCTTTTTGAACAGCAATAATCTTGATGGTCTTCTTTAAAACAAGTCCAAACTTAAGTCTATATTCCAAAGCATTCTTGAATTACAGCCCTTTATTGGTCCTATTTAGATTCTTCCATCTCGTTTACTGAATGTTTCCAGAACATATTTGTGTGAATCTATGTACACTGGGCTGCTTTGCAAATGAGGGTCAGTAAAACACAGGATTTGCACTAAAGTTGCTTCTCAAAGATGGATCAATACCAACCCTTTGTGATCTTTTCTGAATGTGCTAATGTGGCTAAAGTTACCATTGTCTCTTACTGTATTCACAGAGACCAGAGCTTATTATTTTTATCCCAAAAATGCTCACCGACTGTACAATTAAGAAGCACACTTTTACTAGGCTACTTCTTAAAAATACAACTAATGACATAGCTCTGAAAAAATTAATGGAAAAACAGGCATTCTTTTATATATATATATTTTTTTCTTCATATTATTTATAATGAATTAATTGAGGAATACTAAGAAGGATGATGTCTAACTTAAATAATGAATGAGTAGGGTCAAGGGTAGCGAATGACGTCCCGGGTCACTAAAGACCCGAGGTATGCGTTTAAGGGGTGATGTAGTACTACTCATTGGTCCTGCATACAAGTGTTACTGGAGCTGGTTATGTGATGCAAACATGAAAGTGTATTAGTTTACAAATCATTCAGGGGTGTGTTTACCAAAAGCATCGTTAGTAACCAACTATGGTCACAAGTTTCGTCAAGTGTGGGTCTCTGCAGTTTGGAGTAATGGGCGTGACTAAAGGTAGGGGGGCCCGAAAGGTCTTTACAATTGGTTGCGAAAGCTGCCTGTTAGGGAATGGGGTAGGGATAGAGCTTAGTTTCTGTTGTAGCATTTCACGTTTCAGCACGCCTCTACCTTTCGCACGCCCATTACTCTGGCCTGCAGCTACCCCTGTCTCAGTTTCATTGATACCAATACAGTTGAATGATTCAGCATTTCCTGAAGTTCCAGCGTACATTCTCAAGCAGCGCCACAAACGTACATGGTTGGAACATGGTTCGACACAATGCTTGCAAGGCTAGGCCTTAATCAAACTCCTAATAACTTCAGATGCAGATGTTCTCAAATGAAAATTCAGTTGCTAAGCTAATACCTAGCGGGGATGCTACTGCACACATAGCTGTGGGTCTGAGATCAAATAGAGGATAACACTTTGTCCTATAACCTACAACATCATAAATCATATTCACTTGGTCTACATTTCTGTACCCCATCTCTAACTGTGCACATGCTGAACAAACAAATATGTTTTCAACAAGCTATTCAAAGCTTCTAATGACAAAAACATACTTTACACAAATGTGACCACAAACATCTGGTAAATTTGTAACCTTCACCAGCATTTGTCATGTGAGAGTTCTCAGACGACCAGCACAGGTTTGTAATAGTGAAACCAAGACAAATTTTCCAAAGCAAATTTGGGGTCAAGCCTGTTTATGGTTTTTGGTCAGATAGACAGACCTGATTATAGATAAAGCAATTGCATCCAGGACTCCAGCCAGCAACCATTTACAGTCACTTCTAATCATTCAGAGGAGATGGTGTACTTTGCAACTATTTTTGGAATTCTACTGAAAACTCAGCACTTTTCGGGCTTTTCCAATAGAGATTGTCACTTTTATGTCACAGGGGTTGATTTTTTGATCTTTTGTTATATAAAGTTCAAAAGAAAACTGGATTGGGAAATGTGTACTATGATTTCATCATTTATTTTTCTGCTTTAAAATGAAATGCCTTTAGATTGCCAACAGATTATAATATAATCTTTTATATAGCGATTATATAATAATATAACTGCATTTTTAGCCAGAACGTTAAACCCATTTAACTAGCTTGATACAGATGGATCGCTCAAATCAGAAAGAATGTAAAGGTTATGAAAATGGCGATGGACATGAGCGTGATGTTATAGTTCAAGGAATTGCTTTGTCCCTTCTACATACTGAATATGATCGGCTGAAAGCACATTTTAAACAGGAAGCACTTATTCACACTCACAATAGTTCTCTCTGAAGCATTCAAGCTAATTTGACAGTGCTTATCTGCTTACAGTTGTCTGTATCTGATTTTAAAATGAGCAGAAATCTGTAATGTATTGACCCGTAGATAAAATAACGTACTATTTCATCTTTCCAAACTAAATTTACACTGCAATAAACCACGTTGAAACAATCTCCTATTGTTTATTTCTTTTTTCATTTAATGTATGTTATAAATCAAACTTTTGTGATATTTCAGAGCTTAAATACTTTAGCCGCAAATTTCCTCAGAGCGAAGACGGAACGGTGTTTCTGATATCAGTGAGCGAGGAGTGGAGCGGGAAATGGTGAACCCGGAGCGGAGTGCATAAAACCAAGTCTCATCTCCCATTCCCTTTAAAAGCCAGTTGCGCTTGCACCATGGTGGATTCGCTATTTACATGGCGGAATTTGCAAGCGGAAAGACAGAACGCTTCTCCAAAGAGGAATCCTTTTATTTTTAATATTTAAAAATGTGTGTGTGCTGCTGTGCATCCCTGTGTGTGTAATAAGTAGAGTGTACGCGCGTTGTGCATCCGCCCTAGGATTACTAACGCGCCCTTTAAATAACACAAAAATACTGCACTGTTGACTTTAGACCAGGGTTCTGTTGGTCAATGGCGCACTCAATTTCATTTGCTTCAAAATTGCAATGCGCCGGAACACACCTCGCTTTCAGACCAGCACACCCATGGGTGAACAGATGGGCTCGCGCCAGTGCATTTGCTATTTAAACAACGTGGCACTGGACTAGAAAATCAAAGATGCGTCGGGTTGAAACTAGCAAAAAAACACTTGCGTCACCCATGGCGTCGCATTGTGTCGGGTGTATGATAGGGCCCATAAACTGCTAGCTATGAAATTAACACCTAAGTAAGATGATTGCCCTGCAAGAATTGTCCTTTCTTGCATGTATATCCATTGTTGGACATTGTTAGTGGACAAAATAAACAAGTGAGAGTGTAAAAAGAAACAGCGCCAGTTGAAGAAACAGTCTTATATTGACTCTATATTGAATCTGACATGCACAAGGTGAAGACGGGTCGCAGTCTCACTGTTAGCTCTGTGCACCCCTCATTGAGCCAGATGTTACTGGGCTGGAGCTGGGGGGCAGCCAAAAGAATGTTGAATGATTATGGGAGAGGGCCTTGCATGTGTTTTAAGTGTTTTCATTATGATGAATGGCTCATGAAATCTTTATGCTGATCCCAGACCCCTCTCAGAGAGAAAGAGAGAGAGAGAAACATGATGGATTACAAGAACCACCTTGCTTTCTTAAACGTGACATCTCACAACATTGAGGAGGTCATAATGATGTAACCAAGTTTACCAAGTTGGAATATGCACATGTGTAAATGAGATTTCAGAGCTACTTTGGGAAAAAATAAGTCTCATATGCTGTTAAAGGGATAGTTCACCCAAAAATAAAAATTAGCCCATAATTTACTCACCCTCAAGTCATCCTAGGTGTATATGACATTCTTCTTTCAGACGAATAAAATCGGTGGGATATTACAAAATTCCAGGCTAATCCAAGCATTAGAATTGCAGTAATAGTTGCTCTGTTTTGAAGTCCATAAAAAGTGCATCTGCCCATCAAATACGCGGCACTATTTAAAACTTTATAAACTAAACTGTCGGCCAACTGCCTTCCCTGTTCAATTTATGGAAAATTTGTTGAAAGTTCCCCTGCCAATCAAAAGACTAACGCGACCAGGTAGGCTCGTCATGACGTCACGTACGCATCTTGAGTTTCACTTTCAACATTCAACACTTTTCCACGGAAGGCGGTCGGCCGAAAGTTTACTTGATCAAGTTTTAAATATGGATATTTTTCTTACACAAACGCGTCGATTCACTTCAGAAGGCCTTTATTAACACCCCAGAGCCGCGTGGAGCAGTTATTTGACGGACAGATGCACTTTTTATGGACTTCAAAAACAGAGCCACTATTACTGCAATTCTAATGCTTGGATTATCCTGGACTTTTGTAATATAACCCCGATTTTATTCGTCTATAGAAGAATGCCATATACACCTAGGATGACTTGAGGGTGAGTAAATTATGGGCTAATTTTCATTTTTGGGTGAACTATCCCTTTAAGGACTGTGTAAGGATTCTTCAATCTACTCTGTTTTTCATAGAAAACTGGTTTGGAATGGCAGGACCAATAAATAAAGACCCTACAATTTTTTACTTTTGAAAACTATTGTGGATAGGGTGCTTTGTGTCCTTTTTGGAGCTTAAGATCCACTCCATGGTATGGAAAAGAGCAGCTTTGACTTTCTGCTAAATGTCTAAATTAAATGAATTTAAAATTAAATTTGGAACAAATCATAGGTAAATTGATTGAACAATTATTTTGAAAAATGAGCAGTTAATACTCTTAAAATATTATCCCATTGTTTGTCCTCTTTATATCCAATAGAATTGCATTAGATAAAGAGTTGTGTCTGTAATGATGAATCTTGCAAATATAGTTGTAAGTTCACTGATTTGGAAAACGCTATTTAAAAAAAGTCAATAAACACAGGACCACTCAACACTTGGTTAATGCCAGAACTTCATATTGAAGACATTATGACTTTGACCTCAGACATTTTTGAAACAGACTCAAATGTATTACTAATATTATCACAGGAGCTCCTGGACTGTAAACCTCTGCACAACTATCAAGGGTCAAATGTCACAACCGTCAGTAAATTGTGTTGGTCAACTGAATGTATTGTCTGTAGGAGAACATGAATGTTAAAAAGTGAGGAGTGGAGTAAAAGGCCTTTATACTTTCAGAATCATGCTCTGAATCAGCATTATATCTTGCACAACCATCAGCTTTCTCAACTTACCAACATTTACAGGCCAAAACCCCAGCTCATGTTACTGTTGGCTTGTGCTTGCTGAGAGTTTCCAAATATTGAGAAAGTGTGGTATTTTGCCTCTAGGAGAGGTATGTTGGCACTCTTTGTACTGGCGGATGGTCAGCGTTGGGCAACTTTAGTCTTTGACCCACTGGAGAGAAAGGACACAAAACAGATTTATAGATGAGAGGTGATGACTAGGAAAATCATGGAATCTTTGAAACACAAAACAGGACAGAGCTAAAATTCCCAAAAGATTTCAACAGTAAGATCACAGGGGAAAATATTGGGGTTTTCTAAACCACAATATATCACAAATCAAATTAAGAGGAGCCTTACTGTATAGAACTTGTTTAGCCCTTCCACAGTGTTAATCCCTCAAAACAATGACTTTGACAGTTACAATACAATCTTGGAAAGTCAAAAATTCAACACAGAATAGAGAATACAAAATATGGCCTAAAACTACTTGAAAAGGGAGTCTTACGTTAGCAAAAGCGAGTTAGCTTTTTAGCACTTCCGGTTCCATTGTCCTGAAGTCAATGGGTTTTTTAAATGTGATTTCAGTTAAACGGCTGAAATAAGGTCTGTGGTGAACACAAGCTCAAGATACTTTCACGTTTCATTCTACGACATAAAATACATCAGTATTACCCCACTCGAGATCTTTTAAGCTGTTATTTGTGTTGAAAAAGGTGGATGCTAACAAGTGGCTAAATGGGACTTCATAGGCTGTTGGGGACAATAAATATCACCACGCCGACAGGTAAACTCAGTCCGCTTTTACAGCCTCATTATGCTTATAAGTGTGCTCTTATAAACTAGTGAAACTCAAACATTCTGGGAGTTTGTCAGAAACTTAGTGATGGTGACGCTGAAGTCATGGGACCGTGGTGTAGTCTGTTTATAGCCTACCTTAAGTACTTATTGCAACTGCATTTAGGCTTCAAAATTAAAAAAAGTTGTGTTCTTGACAAAAAGTGTAAGTATCAGAAACGTTTGTTTCTGCTGCGCTTCCTTGTGTGTAACAAGCCGAGTGTACACGCATTGTGCACCCGCCTATAGGGGCATATTACTATCACGCCCTTTAACCCTTTGGGGCTCTTCGGTCATTTCTGACCCGAATTTTATTTATTTTTAAATAAAAAATGTTAAAAATCGTAGCTTCATCGGAATGGTCCGAAAATTGTTTACTTTATTGGTACTTGGTATATGGACACCCAAAAAAATTGGGGACAGGATTTGAAAAGTCTAAGTGGCCGTTAAAAACATAGTCACACTCAGGACCTTCGGGTCAAAAATGACCCCCATAGGAAATGAATAGG
Source organism: Gobio gobio (assembly GCF_949357685.1). Lineage (NCBI taxonomy): Eukaryota > Metazoa > Chordata > Actinopteri > Cypriniformes > Gobionidae > Gobio > Gobio gobio. Next base: position 19,060,318 of record NC_137107.1, on the reverse strand, counting down.
AAATTGGCAAAAATATGAAAATATAGATGTAGTAAAACTTGTTTGTACGGGAAGAAGGAGGCGGGAACCGGCGGACATTCAAAAGAACTTTTAATAAATAAACACAAAATAATAATGGCGGCGACAGCCCCTCGCGGTCGACTGCCGCCTACATACAAACAAACACCAAATGAAAATAATAAGCTGCAGCCCCTCACGGTCGACTGCAGCAACACATAACAAAACATAAATAAAATACAACATAAAATCCAGGCCTGGTCCTCTCTCGTCCCTCACTGTCGTCGCTCCTCCTTTATAGTCCCTCACTCCTCCGCGAGGGCCGAGATCGCTGCGGCGCGCAGCTGGCGCTCATCCTCCCTGATGAGCGCTGCCTCGTCCCGCCCTCACGGTCCCTCGGCCTCGCTGTTCGCCACATACCCCCAACGCCCTTCGCAGGCCGGGGGGTACTCCCGAGCCTGCGCTCTACTCCCCCCCCCCCCTCCCCGGGGGGGCCGATCACGGCGGCCGCAGGACCTGGGGGTAAGAACAGCAAGGTGAGAGAACGGAGCGAGGAACATGAGGAGCGACAGAGACGAGAGAGTGGAGAGAGGAGAAAAAAAAAATAAAAAATTCTGGTCCGGTTCCCAGACACACTGCCGCTCGGTCCTCAGCCAGCCGAGAGGCTCTTCCTCGCGGTGCCATGCGGTGGTACTGGACGGCCGGTGGACGGCTCGACACTCCTCCACCCCCTGGCGGCCGGCGGTGGCTCCTCCTTCTGAGGGCGGCCGGAAGCGAGTCCCCGTCCCGCGCTCCCTGCTCCTCCCCAACCTGGCGGACGGCAGCGCTCCGGCTCCTCCCCAATATGGCGGACGGCAGCAGGCTTCGGCTCCGGGCAAGCGCTGGGGACTCCTTCGCCCCCTCGCGGACGGCAGCCACCCAACCTCGACCCAGGGGCACGGCAGCGAGCTCTCCGTCCCACCGACCTTCATCCGCTCCAGCACCACCGCTTCGGGCAGCCGCTCGCGGACTTCTCTCCTCCGCGCTGCCCGAACTCCGCGGCACCGCGATCCCCCTCAGCTGCGAGGGCTCTTCGACAGCGTGTCCCTCCTTCCTCCCGGGCTTCGGCACCACTGTAGTAAAACTTGTTTGTACGGGAAGAAGGAGGCGGGAACCGGCGGACATTCAAAAGAACTTTTAATAAATAAACACAAAATAATAATGGCGGCGACAGCCCCTCGCGGTCGACTGCCGCCTACATACAAACAAACACAAAATGAAAACAAAAAGGCTGCAGCCCCTCGCGGACGACTGCAGTGTGCACATAACAAAAACGTCCAGGCCTGGTCCTCTCTCGTCCCTCACTGTCGTCGCTCCTCCTTTATAGTCCCTCACTCCTCCGCGAGGGCCGAGATCGCTGCGGCGCGCAGCTGGCGCTCATCCTCCCTGATGAGCGCCACCTCGTCCCGCCCTCACGGTCCCTCGGCCTCGCTGTTCGCCACAATAGAGTTTTTTTTGTGCATACAATCTACAAATCAACAATGAAGGGGTGAATCTCTAAAATATCAAGAGTGCAAAACAGACAAAAAAACTCACACACACACACAAACACAATTAGCTTTTGGAATGGCACGCGTTAATTTGTGTGTGCGTGTGTTTTTGTGTGTATAAGTGTGTGTGTGTGAGTTCCCATTCAGTCGGTCACGTTCGACGTACGTCGGACGTACCGACGAATTGGGATCACTTCTGGGAGCCCCTATTAGCTTCGAGCTATCTAGAACCGGTCAATGAACAATTGGCGTGCGAGATTTGTATCTCGCGCTCCGCCCCGCACTGCGGGTATAAACAGGAAGCGAGAGCGAATGCACGCTGTCATTCACTTCGGAGCCAAACGGCAATCGAAGACCACTCAATATTGAGTTACCTGCTATCAGCAAAGGCAAAGAGTTTAACAAAGAACCGGAGAAGAGGAGAAACGCGTGTTGGAGAGACGGCACATTCCAGCGGGACCGCGGAAGACTCATCTGCTGCCTCTGTGGTACAGAGAAAACTGCTGTTTTCACAGCAACAAATTTCTGTTGGTCTGGTTGGGCGTTTTCCCTGTTTGAGTACAGGCACGGGCTGCACTAAATCCCGTGCGCTGTCGCGTTTCCCCCTGAGTGCTTCAGCACAGAGCGTTTCCTCACAAAAGAGTTTCACAGGTGACGTGGCGTCTTTTTCAAGATGTCTTATCACCCGTGCGTTTCTGGATGCGGTCGTTCCCTGTCCCCTGCTGACGGTCACAATCGCTGTCTCACGTGTTTGGGCACACAGCACGCTGAGGCGGCGTTTGTGGATAGTTCATGTTCCCACTGCGGGAACTTGACTATCTCGGAGCTTAGATCGAGACTCTCCTACCTCCGGGCTGGGGGAGTCCCCTTACCCATCCCACGAACTAGGTCCACCCCTAACCCGGGTGGACCTGCTTCTTTGGATGGCCAGGGTGATCTGAGGATCACGTTTAGGGCAAACCCGCAGAGTGAACCTCCGCAGGCCCCTATTCCCTCTGCTCCGCAGCCGGTAGAGCCTCCAAGGGAACCCGCTGGATCCTCCCACGAGAGACCAGTGGTGACTTTTGGAGCTCCAGCAGACGAACAGATGTCAATCGCTGCATCGGAGGGGGAGTTTCAGTCCTCGGGGGATGAAGGGTCAGTTGTACTGCCTCCCTCTGGGAGAGTGGCAACGGCTGCCCCGGACCCTGAGATGGCTGCTATGCTTGCCCGGGCCGCCGAAAGGGTTGGGCTCGAGTGGAACCCTCCACCGTGTCCCGAACCCTCTAGGTTGGACGATTGGTTCCTCGGGGTGGGTCGCGCTGGTTCTCAGCGTCCCGCCCCGACACCTTTCTTCCCGGAGGTGCATGAGGAGCTCACGAGGTCGTGGACGGCACCTTTTTCTGCCAGAAACCGGCCGAGTGACTCCTCCCCCCTCACTACCCTCGACGGTGGGCCAGCCAAGGGTTACGCCAAGGGTTACGCTCCCATGCCTCGCCACCCTCAAGTACCTCTCCCTTCGCCAGCAGGGGACGCCGGCTGTCGGCCTCCCCACACTCGCACGTCCCCGCCGCGGATGCAGGTAAGTGTTGCACAGCACACTCAGATCCCGCTTCGGGCCGCTCCCATGCCGTCCGAGCCGGATCCCTGCGTTCCGCCTCGCTGCCCCGCTGCGGGTACGTCTGTGGTGCTGATGATCCCCCTTGCTCGGAGTCTGGGAGCCTGGCTAGCGCTTCCCAGCCTGTCTCGGTGGCTCCTCCGTACCATCAGACTCGGCTATGCGATTCAGTTCGCCCGGCGTCCCCCCAAGTTCAGGGGCGTTCACTTCACGACTGTAGTGGAGGCGAACGCCCCCGTGCTCAGGGCGGAGATCGCTGTCCTACTGGCGAAGGACGCGATAGAGCCGGTCCCTCAAGCCGATATGAGGTCCGGGTTCTACAGCCCGTACTTCATTGTACCCAAGAAAGGCGGCGGGTTACGACCGATCTTGGACCTGCGATTCCTGAACCGGTCCCTTCACAGGCTGCCGTTCACGATGTTAACGCAGAAGCGCATCTTCAGGTGCATCCGTCCCCGAGATTGGTTTGCAGCGATCGACCTGAAGGACGCGTACTTTCATGTCTCGATTCTCCCTCGACACCGGCCCTTTCTGCGCTTCGCGTTCGAGGGACGAGCATATTAGTACCGCGTTTTACCCTTCGGCCTGTCCCTGTTGCCCCGCGTCTTTACGAAGGTTGCGGAGGCGGCCATTGCTCCCATGAGAGAGCATGGTGTTCGCATCCTCAACTACCTCGACGACTGGCTGATTCTTTGCCAGTCGCGAGAGCAGTTGTGCGAACACAGGGACAAGGTGCTCAGTCACCTCAGCCAGTTGGGACTTCGGGTCAACTGGGAGAAGAGCAAACTCTGTCCCACACAGAGGATCTCTTTTCTCGGTATGGAGATAGACTCGGTCGCCATGACAGCGCGCCTCACCAAGGAGCGCGTCCAGTCAGTGTTGAACTGCTTGAATTCGTTCAAAGGCAGGACAGCGGTACCACTGAAACATTTTCAGAGGCTCCTGGGGCATATGGCATCCGCAGCCGCAGTTACGCCGCTCGGATTGCTTCATATGAGACCGCTTCAACGCTGGCTACACGATCGAGTCCCGAGATGGGCGTTGCACAACGGTTCCCTCCGCGTCCAGGTGACTCCGAGGTGCCGCCAAACCTTCGGCACGTGGTCGGACCCTCTGTTTCTCCGGGCGGGAGTTCCCCTAGAACAAGTGTCCAGGCACTCCGTTGTCTCCACGGATGCCTCATCCACGGGTTGGGGTGCCACGTACAACGGGCTTGCAGTTTCGGGTCTGTGGACGGGGCCTCAACTGCAATGGCAAATCAATTGCCTCGAGTTGTTAGCAGTTCGTCTTGCACTCAGCCGCTTCAAAGTGCCGCTCAGAGGCAAGCACGTTCTGGTCCGGACGGACAACACTGCGGCCGTAGCGTACATCAACAAACAGGGTGGTCTACGCTCCCGTCGCATGTCGCAACTCGTCCGCCATCTCCTCTTATGGAGTCAGAAGCATCTGAGGTTGCTTCGTGCCGTTCACATTCCGGGCCTGCTCAACCGTGCGGCCAACGAGCTGTCACGTCAGCAGGTGCTTCCGGGAGAATGGCGACTCCATCCCCAGGCGGTCCAGCTAATCTGGAGTCGTTTCGGGGCCGCACAGGTAGACCTGTTTGCCTCCCCAGAGACGACCCACTGTCAGTGGTTTTATTCCTTGACCGAGGGGACCCTCGGGTCGGATGCCCTGGCCCACAGCTGGCCCCGGGAAGAACGCAAGTATGCGTTTCCCCCAGTGAGCCTTCTTGCGCAGACTCTGTGCAAAGTCAGGGAGGACGAGGAGCAGGTCCTGTTGGTCGCTCCGTATTGGCCCAACCGGACTTGGTTCCCGGAACTAGTGCTCCTTGCGACAGCACCTCCCTGGCCCATTCCTCTGAGGCAGGACCTCCTGACTCAGAGACGGGGCACCCTATGGCACCCGCGTCCGGACCTCTGGAAACTCCATGTCTGGTCCCTGGACGGGACGCGGAGGTTCTAGGTGACCTACCGCAAGCGGTAGTTGACACCATCACTTCCGCTAGAGCCCCCTCTACGAGGCGCCTCTATGCGTTGAAGTGGAACCTGTTCGTCGATTGGTGCTGTTCTCGCCGAGAAGACCCCCGAAGATGTTCGATCGCATCTGTGCTTACCTTTCTACAAGATGGGTTTGAGCGAAGGCTGTCTCCCTCCACCCTCAAAGTCTATGTCGCCGCTATCGCCGCTAATCATGAGCTCGTAGATGGAAAATCTCTAGGTAAGCACGATCTGATCGTCAGGTTCCTTAGGGGAGCGAGGAGATTAAATCCGCCTCGTCCTCCCTCCATACCCTCTTGAGACTTAACTCTGGTGCTAACTGCACTACAGAGAGAACCTTTTGAGCCTCTGCAGTCAGCTGAGTTGAAAGTTCTGTCGTTAAAGACAATACTCCTGACTGCGTTGGCCTCCATCAAGAGGGTAGGGGACCTGCAGGCATTTTCGGTCGACGAATTGTGCCTGGAATTCGGGCCCGGTAACTCTCATGTGATCATGAGACCCCGGCCTGGATATGTGCCCAAGGTTCCCACTACTCCCTTCCGGGACCAAGTGGTGAGCCTGCAAGCGCTGCCTTCGGAGGAGGCAGACCCAGCCCTAGCTTTTCTCTGTCCCGTCCGTGCTCTCCGGACTTACGTGGACAGAACGCAAAGCTTCAGGACCTCAGAGCAGCTCTTCGTCTGTTACGGAGGACAGCAGAAGGGAATGGCTGTCTCCAAGCAGAGGATGGCCCACTGGATAGTGGATGCCATCGTCTTGGCTTATCAGTCCCAAGACGTGCCCTGCCCGCTCGGGTTAAGAGCCCACTCCACTAGGGGTGTTGCCTCTTCCTGGGCGCTGGCTCGTGGCGCCTTGCTGACAGATATTTGTAGAGCTGCGGGCTGGGCGACACCTAACACGTTCGCTAGATTCTATAGCCTCCGTGTAGAGCCGGTTTCTTCCTGTGTGCTCACTTCCCATAGTCAGTAACACCGAAGTACCCGTTCTAGTGTCGGCTTGCTGCGCCATTCCCTCCCCTATGGTAGACGGATGCGTGCGCTTATTTTGCTCCAGTCGAGTTCCCCGGAACGGCGAACCCTGTTGAGTCCTCCGCAACCCGCGGCAGTCGGACGTGGCGGAGCGTTCGACGCCAGGTCTAACACTCGTATGCATTGGTGGAATTTGTGTTAGGCTGGGTTCCATATGTAGTGACCCCCACGGCGGTCCCATATGTGTATTCTTCCACGGTACGGCTCCCTACGGCGAGCCCGTGTCTTTCCCTCGGCAGAGTTCCCTCTGCCGTCCCAGGTACGTGTTGTCTCCCTCCTAATTGGCCGGGGCCACCCCTGGGACTTCCGTATGTTGTGCTGCCCACGGCCAGCCCATACGTGTATTCTCCACATGTTAACTCCCTCTGGGCATGATGTGGCTTCCGCAGCTGCCTTCACAGGCACGCTTTCCCAGCGTTATCCAATACAGTCAGCTGAGTGGGTCTTGCGGAACAGCAGCTTTGACTCTCCCTGCGTGAACTTTCCCGCCCGCATCAGATCGGGGTCTGAGGGGCTCATCGCTGGGCGCTGGAAGTGGTAGTAACTATGGCGTTTTCCATAAGGATCCCAATTCGTCGGTACGTCCGACGTACATCGAACGTGACCGACTGAATGGGAACGTCTCGGTTACGTATGGTAACCCTCGTTCCCTGAAGGAGGGAACGGAGACGTACGTCCCGTCGCCACAGTTGCTGTACCATCACTGCAGGTTGAGCCACTACGTTTGGCTCCTCAGTGAAAAACAGCATGCATTCGCTCTCGCTTCCTCGCTTCCTGCAAATCTCGCATGCCAATTGTTCATTGGCCGGTTCTAGATAGCTCGAAGCTGATAGGGGCTCCCAGAAGTGATCCCAATTCGTCGGTACGTCCGACGCACGTCTCCGTTCCCTCCTTCAGGGAACGAGGGTTACCATACGTAACCGAGACGTTTTTTTGTCTGTTTTGCACTCTTGATGTTTTAGAGATTCACCCCTTCACTGTTGAGTCCTTTTTCTCTGCATCCTGGCTGATTTGTAGATTGTATGCACACAAAAAATAATCTTCCATTCATTTCCTATGGGGGTCATTTTTAACCTGAAGGTCCTGAGTGTGACTATTTTTTTTTACGACCACTTAGACTTTTCAAATCCGGTCCCCAATTGTTTTGGTTGTTCATATACCAAGTACCAATAAAGTTTCGGACCATTCCGATGAAGCTACGATTTTTAAAAACATTTTATAAAACGCAAGATCCATCTCATCTCATTTAAAAAACTGCTTTCATGAGGCCTAAGCTTGATTATATTCAATGGGAAAAAATGGGTCATAATTATTGCATAAATATTAATTATAAATCATAAAATTATCTCAAAACAAAAAAAGAAAAGAAAAAATATTATTGAACAAAAATATATTTCATTGATTTTACTCGTATCTTTTTTATCTTAATCCCGCCCTCCGGGTCATTTTTGACCCGAAGGTCCTGAGTGTGACCCATAAATGAAGAACCCCAGAGGGTTAAATAACACAAAAAATTAGACCAGGTTTTTGTTGGTCAATGGCGCAGTCGATTTCAGTTGCCTCAAAATAGCAACAACATTATTTTTAAGCATTACAACTCGCAATTGCGATCAAGTTTATATCTTGCAATTCTGGGGGGAAAAGTCTGAATTGTGAGATAAAAAGTTTTTAATTTTTTTTATTGTATGACAGAAACAAGCTTCCATATCAAAAATGACACAAAAAAAACTTTCACTATTTCTTATATTCCTCCCTGTTCTCGCTTGTGCTATTGTAGACAATGTTTGAAACGACATATTGCTAGCATTTCTCCTTTTGATTAATCGCTTGGTATATTCCTCTTTTGTAAGTTGCTTTGGTCAAAAGCGTCTGCTAAGTGAAGTTCAAAACATAAATTCGGGAGGAGTGAACCCATGTAATCTTTCAATTAGCAACGTACACAAACGCAAATTCGGGAGGAGTGAACCCATCTAATCTTTCAATCAACTGCTAAACATATAAGCAGCCTCCTACCTCCTTCAGGCATCAGTCGTTTGCATCCCTCCACCTCCCCAACTCCACCTACTTACATTCATGTTTAACTTTCTCTTCTTCCTAGCACTAGTAGTCCCTGGGGGGTAAATCTAAGCTTGAGTGGAAGCGGCTTCCTCGAGCCCCTCCACCGCGGACAGCAAGCCAAATACGCTAAAAACCTTATCAGCTAAAGAGTATATGGGTAAACGAACTTGTGAAAAGAATAAATGTAAATTACATTATTTTTATCCCACATTATTTGTGGAAAGTGCCTTATATTCTGTACCTTCACTACAAGAGGACAAAAGAAGGTGGAAAGACAATAGATTTATTATTCTGTACTATGGGGGTCCCCAGGCTCTTATTGCAGGTTTTATAATGGCTCTAAAGTCTCTGGCAGGCCCGTGTGACCCATAGGATGTGCTTTGTCAAATATTTAAGGGGCTTAAGGTGACATCATGGATTGTAATTATCTCAATTATTTAGTGTGCAGGGGCCATCGGCTCCCATGACATCACCAAGGCCCATCTCCGTCGTTATGCTGTTCATTTGGAAAATGCTGATAATTGGGCCACAGATGAGCATTGTCCTACAGTTAGAATAAACATGTGGTGTGCATTCAACAGTAGCCAACAGTGATGAAATATTAACAATGAATTAAAGCTCACTCACTGTGAAGTCATATCACGGTAAATTTGTAGCAGGAAAAAAGGCATAACATTTTTAAGAATAGAAACAGAATAGAAACATTTGCAAGTGAAAGTATAACTTTCAATCTAAAACAAATGTATATATATATATATATATATATATATATATATATATATATATATATATATATATATATATATATATATATATATATATATATATTTACAATACTAGGTATTGATAGGGGGTGGTGGGGTTGTTGGGGATATGATATGTATATTAGCTAATTGTCAGGATAAACTAAGAACCAGGACTTTTGACTTTTGACAGACACGTCTGCAAAAAGGACAAAAATCCTTGGTGAAACTTGATTTATACCTTTGCCCTTTCCTCCTCTATGACTAAACATTTGATGTGCAAGCTCAGAGCTCTAGCAAAGTGTGTGTCCAGCAGAAATAAGACTTTTATAAATGCCCATTTCACTGCTCTTTAAAGAGAGAAGGCACACTTCCATTTGAGACATTCTTTTAACAGAAGGTACTTACATCAGCTCAAAAACATTTTGCTGAATATCTGCACACATATCTTGTTCTCATTACTTTTTTTGTTTTAAACAAGCATTATGTAAAAATCCACCTATGTTTCAGTTGCTGGACTTGTTAGCGTATATGCTTAAATTATGCATTTTTCATTTACTTTATTTATAAAGCACTATTTAATTCAACTACAGTTGCCCAAAGTGCTGTGCAGAGATCAATATAAATAAAACTAAAACATTCACAGCTAAATTCAAAGTAAAACACAGAAAAACTTGGCTCAATATGCAGTGAAATGAAATGCCTGAGATAACAAATGTGTTTTTAACCGAGTTTTAAAACTAACAATGCAGGGGTAAAAGATTCCACAGTCTAGGTGCAGCTACCGAGAAAGCCCGGTCACCCCTGAGTTTTCAGACCTGGAACAGTTAAAAGCAGCTGATCAGAGGATCTAAGAGATCTAATAGATGAGTGCCGTTTAACAGGTCTGCAAGGTAATTTAATGATTTAAAAACAAACAATAAAATCTTAAACTCTATTCGGAATAGGCATGTGCCGGTATCAAATTTTTATGTTGCGATTAATTGCTGAAGCTTTTATCACGGTATGCGGTATTATCACGGTATTGAAATTTGTTGTAAAAAAAGTGTTATCATACTATAACAGGTTTAATAACTTTATTATAACAAAAATAACCAAAAATTTAAATACAATAAAGCAATACACAAATGTATAAAGTTAACAAATATTTAAAACAGATTAAATTGCAAAAGAATGATAAAGAACAATAGGTAACCCTTTACAATAAAGTCTCACTAATTAATGCATTAACATCAACAAAGAGCGAATAACTACATTTTTACAGTTATTATTCTTTGATAATGTTAGTTAAAAAAGCAACTGTTAGTGTTAGCTCAGGTCCATTAAATAATACAGTTACAACTTTTGGTATTAATAATGTGTTATTAAATGCTGAAATTTACATTTAACTAAGATGAATACGTTTTAGAAGTTTTTTCATTGTCAGTTTGTTAATGAATGAACTAATGTTAAATAATGGAGCCTTATTGTAAAGTGTGTGTGACTGAATAACAATCAGAACACATTCAAACAATATCTAGGGCATGTAATTTAGTCCAGGTTAAAATATAAAATGTTTAAGTTTGAAAATGAATAGCCTTAAGTCTTTAAGTATCAAGTTGGTCGTGTGATGAGCACCGCGGCGAATACAGAAAACGCTTTGTTTACGAGGGTGACCGGGGAAACGGCTGCATTTCTGCTGTTCCGTCAGCGCCCTCTGCTGTCAGAGAGTGAATGTGCACTTCAACGCGTCTCCTTCACGCGTTCCGCCATGTGCTCTGTTCATGCACGTTGGGTTTTTTTTACATCAGTGCGAGTTCCTCTTTGACGTATTGTTCATTTTAAACGGTTGATGGGTAAAGTATTCTTAAAATGCATTCTAAAAATCTGAATAATTTGTAAGAAATAATTATTCACAGTATTTTGAAGTGCCCACGGTAACAATATTGTGCATGTTCATTATTGCGGTATATCGTATTACCGTTTACCGGCACATGTCTAATTCGGAAACGTACTGGCAACCAATGAAGTGATGATAAAATAGGAGTAATGTGCTCTCGTTTTCGCGTACCTGTCAGCATCCTAGCGGCGGCATTTTGGACTACCTGCAAACGCGTCAACGCTGCCCGACTGACTCAAGGAGAGTTACAATAATCAAGCCTTGAAAAAATAAAGGCATGAATGACTTTCTCAAGGTCCTTAGAAGAGACAAATGTCTTGACTTTAGCCAAATGTCTCAAATGAAAAAAGCTGGATTTAACGCTTTTCAAATTTAAAAACATTGTCAAATAAAACACGTAGATTCTTCTCCACTGTTTTACGGTAACCCACGGTAAAACACTGAAACACAACACAAGACTTGATGAGAGTACACTGATTGTTTGGGACGTTCACAGTGGGGAGCCATGATTTCCCGCTAACAATGAGATGATGTCATGCGCACTTGTTGGTCAGTGTGTATCTGGCAAAATAAAGTTGAGCTTACTTTAAAAAAAAAAAAAAAAGGCAACCTGTCGCATTCAATTTTCAACAAACTCAAACTCAACAAATTTGCTCCATTTTAAAATCAACTTAAATACTTTTGTTCATCTAATGAGTACCAGGTAATCTTTTGAACTGAAAACTTCTTGTCAAGACGACCAAAGAATGTGTAGTAATGAAAGCAGCTACAATCCTTGTTTTTTCCTCTCCATGTTTGATTTTCAAAGTTATGACATGAACATCATTTGCCTCTTAAAACTAGAGGCACACAGTTTACCCATTGCTACAATGGTACCAGACATAACATTATGACCGGTGAAGGGAAAAACACTGATTATCTCTTCATCACGGCACCTGTTAGTGGGTGGGATATATTAGGCAGCAAGTGAACATTTTGTCCTCAAAGTTGATGTGTTAGAAGCAGGAAAAATGGGCAAGCGTGAGGATTTGAGCGAGTTTGACAAAGGCCAAAACTGTGACGGTTAGACGACTGGGTCAGAGCATCTCCAAAACTGGGGCTCTTGTGGGGTGTTCCCTGTCTGCAGTGGTCAGTATCTATCAAAAGTGGTCCAAGGAAGGTACAGTGGTGAACCGGCGACAGGGTCATGGGCGGCCAAGGGTCAATGATGCACGTGGGGAACGAAGGCTGACCCCCGTGGTTCGATAAAACAGACAAGCTGTAGCTCAAAGTTGCTCAAGAAGTTAATTCTGGTTCTGATAGAAAGGTGTCAGAATACACAGTGCATCATAGTTTGTGGCTTATGGGGCTGCATATCCGCAGACCAGTCAGGGTGCCCATGCTGACCCCTGTCCACCTCCGAAAGCACCAACAGTGGGCACGTGAGCATCGGAACTGGACCACAGAGCAATGGAAGAAGGTGGCCTGGTCTGATGAATCACATTTTCTTTTACCTCACGTGGATGGCCGGGTGCATGTGCGTCTCTTACCTGAGGAACACATGGCACCAGGAGGATGCACTATGGGAAGAAGGCAAGCCGGCGGAGTCAGTGTGATGCCTTGGGCAATGTTCTGTTGGGAGACCTTGGGTCCTGCCATCCATGTGGATGTTACTTTGACACGTACCACCTACCTGAGCATTGTTGCAGACCATGTACACCCTTTCATGGAAACGGTATTCCCTGGTGGCTGTGGCCTCTTTCAGCAGATAATGCGCCCCGCCACAAAGCAAAAATGGTTCAGGAATGGTTAAAGGAGCACAACAACGAGTTTGAGGTGTTGACTTGGCATCCAATTTCCCCAGATCTCAATCCAATCGAGTGGGATGTGCTGATGCAGGGGTGGACTCCATGCCCCGATGAGTCAGGGCTGTTTCGGCAGCAAAAGGGGGACCAACACAATATTAGGAAGGTCATAATGGTATGCCTTGATGTTAATGTTATTGCTAAATGCTAAACATTGTTTAGTTGCCTTGACAATAAGTTTTTAGTTGAAATCTATCTTCTACTCATTTTCACGAACAAAAGTTTTTAAGTTGACTTTAACTGCAGCGATTTAGTTGAGTTCACTTAAAATGTTGAGTGTGATAGGTTGCCTAATTTAGCTCAACTATTTTTTTACAGTGTTGTAATGTCCCCACAAGGATAGTAATACCAGTAAATATTTGGGCCCAAGAATAAAACAGCTTATAAAGCATCCTAAAGTAAGTGTTTTGAACATCTAAAAATGCAGAAAGTTTTGTGTGATTGGTAGGTTTAGGGCTATAGGGTTAGTGTAGGGGGGCAGAATATACAGATTGTGCACTATAAAAATCTTTACATCTATGGGAAATCCCCATGATGTGTGTGTGTGTGTGTGTGTGTGTGTGTGTGTGTGTGTGTGTGTGTGTGTGTGTGTGTGTGTGTGTGTGTGTGTGTGTGTGTGTGTGTGTGTGTGTGTGTGTGTGTGTGTGTGTGTGTGTGTGTGTGTGTGTGTGTGTGTGTGTGTGTGTGTGGGCATGTTTTTGTGAAATATCAGGACACAAATGTGTATAATGACATGGGTATGACATAGGTATTACAAAAAGAGGGTGAAATATGAGGACGTTCCCCATGTCCTCACTTTTCAAAATGCTTATAAATCATACAGAACAAGTTTTTTTTCACAGAAAGTGAACTGCACAGTCTCCTGTGAGGGTTAGGTTTAGGGGCAGGGGCAGTGTAAGGGGATAGAAAATACGGTTTGTACAGTATAAAAACCATTACGCCTATGGAATGTCCTCACATTTCACAAAAACAAACATGTGTGTGTGTGTGTGTGTGTGTGTGTGTGTGTGTGTGTGTGTGTGTGTGTGTGTGTGTGTGTGTGTGTGTGTGTGTGTGTGTGTGTGTGTGTGTGTGTGTGTGTGTGTGTGTGTGTGTGTGTGTGTGTGTGAGAGAGAGAGAGGGTGTGTGTGAGCTGTATAGCTGCCTATAGCTGAAATGTTCTCATTTCATATTGATTCACTTTACACCATTATTGAACTGAACTGAATTAACACAAAACTGTCTTGAGCTGAATAATGACACTATTGACTTCTGTAGAGCTGCTTTACAGCAGAATTTGAATTTGTCTCATATTTGATAAAGTTTGCATCATTGGTGGTTATTTTTTCTGTTTATTACTGTGAAGCTGCCTTGAAACAAGCATAAATGTACAGCATAAATCAAGGCGACTTGACTTTTTAGTGAGTGGATGTTTGTGTAGAGGTCTTTATGCTGACAATCAGGGGTATCATGCTCCTATTTTTATGTATTTATTTTATGTTCACGATAAATTTATGTATTAAGGGTTTCAATTAAAAGAGGTTTAGCAAATGTATAAAAAGGACCCAAGTGAAGGCTGGTTACTGAGATTTATTGTGAAAAGCATAAAACGTAATTTTATTTTCTTATTTGAATGGCAAAATTATGATTGATCTATATCAATCCAAAGGAAATCTAACCCCCCGACCCCCCCAACAGATATTTTATCATGGAGCGATTGTTGCACTCAATATTCCCGCCTCCCATACTAACCCTAGTCCTATCCAGAGTAAAACTGACCCAGAATCAGCCATCCCCTCCCACTCATTAACATTAGGAACATCCCAAACCTTGCACGAGTCTGCAATGATTTTAACAACCCTGCTGTCAGTCAGGATAAATAGCTCTCCATCCCTGATTGTTAAATTATGCCCTCTATTATTCATCAATCTGTTCAGTGGCTGCATTAGAGGAGAGGGTATGACAGACAGACAGAGGGAGAGACGGGGGCAGCTCACAGGGGTTAAATGCAGGAGGGAAGTGGCAAGACACACTCACACTGATCCATTAGCTAATGGAAGCCTAAAGCACTGTCACTTAACCCCCTGTGTACCCATCATTGTCACACACACCTCCCAGCTGTGTGTGTGTGTGTGTGTTTTGTGAACATGTGTGCACACAGCACAGTTGAAGGTAATAAAAAGAAGATCAAGAGTAGAATTCATGTTTTAGTGCTTAAAAGACCGTTTGAAAATGATTGTGTCTCTACAAAAACATCCATGCACACAGCATTGGTACTAATACGGAGCAAGGAAAACCTAACCTAACTCATTTAATTACTTGACATGTTTAATCTTAGTGATTTCTTAAGTTATTCACGCCTGCCGGCTGTGTACGGATGATGTTTTGTGCCGCTATTTTGTATTCTACGAGAAGTCTAGTTTATTTTCCCCTAAAAACGGGTGGTGACAAAATTGACAGTTAAGTTCCCGGATGTGTCGGTAGTCTGTTTAGTTCTAAATAAGATACTTTAAAGAACCATCTTTTTTTAGTGTTGACCTAGCGAACGCTCATGCCTTAAATGTGTAAGTACAATCAACTTGGCTGTGTAAGTCATTTAGACTTAAATTACATTAAACTGACAAACAGTTAGTTGAATTTGAATTTTGATGAGTTGAAGTAATGTAAAAAAAAAAAAAAAAATTGTTGTCATGACTTGATCATGTCATTATTTTTTACAGTGTAGGTACTTTTTTACTTCTGTCATATACCTAAAATTGTGTGATTTGTTTTGGAAAGATGTGCTTTTACTTTACAAAGTGGTCCGACTTATGATTATGATGAGTAAAACTATTCCATCTAGTTAAATACATATACATTTCAGAACACTCTAATGCCTACCACAACAACACCCTGGCATCACGGCGGTGAGCACTACTCACATTTTCTTGTTCCAGTCATGTTATTTTCTCTTACAGAACAAAGTCGCGGACATCAAATAACCCAAAGAATTTCGACACAGAAGTTAAAATGCTCCAGACAATCAGCTCGAGTGAAAGATAATTGGGGGAAAATGGAAAACCGACACAGCCACTGAATTTCCAGAGAACTCAAACTGTACAGTAAATGTACTGAGAGGTCAGTGGACAGACGTTTTTTTCAAGCCAGTCAGATCAGTTGAGTTTATATATGCGAGTATATCTGCTGATGGCTGTAAATGTAAATGATGAATCAATTAAGTGCCAAATGCATTTTAATTAAAAAAGGACCTGAGCCATCATTAATATGTTAAAGCGACAGTGGGCATATTTTTTATGCCAGAAGGATGTAATATATTAATGAACTAGAGTCATTAAAATGGTCCATATTACTAATAAGGGGCACTTAATTTCTGATGTGAATATAAATTGACTTCTACTTGTATTGCAGAAGACAGGCTTGTGTGTGAATGTGTGATCATGTGAAATGCAGTAGTCTGAACGCCTGCACTATAACAATGTCTTTGTTCATATGTAATAATTGCTTTATTACAAAGTCGTAAATACAGTACATAATCATTTCTAAAAACAAATAATTTTGGTGACACTTCATAATAAGTATAGTGTAATAAAGTATCTACAAATCATCGCAAATAGTTAATTAATAGTTTATAAACAGTAGTTATTAGACTATATATAAATAGCGAGTTCTTCATTCATTGTCACTTTAATTAACAAAGTGTTATTGTTTAATTTTGCTCATATGAGAGTTAGATAAGGCTTTGTCAACAACGTATTAACTGTAAATAGTTCTCACTTTTTAGATAGTAGATTAGGTCACTGAAAATTACATTAATTAAGTGCTTTAAACCAACCTTTAATGGACATTAATTGCATTATTATTAAGAATTCATTTAAATGTTTACAAATACATAAAGCCTATCACCAAAACTAAACATAACCATAATCACTTAAAAATAAATAAATAAGAATTAGGGGTAGGTTTAATATACATTTTGTACAGTATAAAACTCATTATTTCTATGGAAAGTCCCTATAAAACATGGAAACTCAATGTGTGAATATGAATCTGCATCCAAGCCTTACATCACCAAGTGCAATGCAAAGCGTTGGATGCAGTGGTGTAAAGCACGCCGCCACTGGACTCTAGAGACGTGTTCTCTGGAGTGAGGAATCTCGCTTCTCTGTCTGGCAATCCGATGGACGAGTCTGGGTTTGGCATTTGCCAGGAGAACAGTACTTGCCTGACTGCATTGTGCCAAGTGTAAAGTTTGGTGGAGGGGGGATTATGGTGTGGGGGTTGTTTTTCAGGGGTTGGGCTTGGCCCCTTAGTTCCAGTGAAAGGAACTCTTAATGCTTCAGCATACCAAGACATTTTGGACAATTTCATGCTCCCAACTTAGTGGGAACAACTTAGTTTGGGGATGAAGCTGTTATAGCAGCAAAGGGTGGGCCAACTCCATGATATTAAACCATTAATAATGGGATGTCATTAAGGTATGGGTTTGTTCTTATCTATGATTTGATTTTTTTAAATGAAAAAAAAAAAAAAACACAAAGAATGAAGAGTCACAGACAAGAGGAAACTTTAATTAAATATTGTGAAAGTCAAAAAGTTATTTTACAGTTCAAAGGTAATTAAAAAATGATCATCTTTACAGTAGTTTCTTTTTATATTTTTCACCAGTAATAACTGCCCACTGAAAGTCCAGTCTACAACAAGTATGCAATCAACAGGTAAAATAGTAGCAGACTTCTTTTCAGTTTGGATGTGTGGCATAATAATGAATAAATCAAGCGACCACCAAATGATTTGCAATTGATGCCCACTTAAATAATGGGGAAAGCCATATAAACTGACAAAAACTTCAAAAATTCAATATGCAGGGACTTGATTTGTGATGAGATGAACTGAAACAAGAATGGGATGAAACTCATTAAGACGTGACAATGGAGAGAAGTGTCATGGACTGACATGTACGAGCAGTAACTGTATAGACTCTTGTGCTGTTACGCCATAGTTTAACTTGTTAATTTATTTATTTCTACCCAAACAATCTAAATACATTTTTTAAAAATAAATAAATAATGTAAAAAAGAGAAATCTGCATTAAGACATTTGATTGTTGGTACACTTCCATGAGAACACAAGGATTGTAGATATGTGTATTATTTTCCCTTTAAAACGGGGGATTCCGAAGGAAAACTATTCAAAAAGAGGGAGATATTACTGGATATTTGCTGAGCATGAAAACAATAACTATCGTTTTCTCTCTAAGGTTCAGAGAGGCAAAATCATAAGATTATTATATTGTTTACCTAGTGAATATATTCTCAAACTTCATTGCATTAAAAGTGAACAAATCTTGCCATCTGTGACAAAATTGTATAACACATTTTCATAAAGAAAAAAAAAGGAAAAAACGAATGGACTAAAAAACGCTTTTGTTCTTTGACATACAAAATTACTATACACATAAAATTCCAAAATCACATTTATGGACACAAAATGGCAGATGACAAATAAAAACAGATCATCGCCAAACGATGAGCGAAAACACACAAACATGTAGACAGTTTGAAGCATGTACAATTTCAAGCGATACATACAATATTCTTATGGATATCCTACATATATATCCCTTCGTGATCATTGTCAATAAGATCTGCTAAGTATGCCGTAAACATTATATCAGTGACACTAGGTTGTATAAAGCTGCCTTATGACTCCATTCTGATGTATAAATATAACAATGACTTTGGCAAAGTAAAAGAGAATTACAAAATCAAACATATTTATCAGTCTGTACAAAGCATGTTAAAACCCAAAGTAATGTCTTCCTCTAGATCTTTGATCATTCATGCAGAGCGTTCACAGTGCTGACACCCCTCATGTCTTAACCGTACGATCAAACCGAGGCCCAAAAACGGGCGACAGGTCTGATCTGATGGGGTCACGGACAGCATAAAAGGCTATTCATCATTTCATGTGCATAGTTATAATTTAATGGTCATTTCAATCAATTGATTTTGAAGCCTTTTGCAGCTTGAATCCAATGAAAACTCGAAACTAGTTGAGAACCACTGATCTACAAGAAAAGCAAAACGGCTCCGACAAGCATTAAATACTTCATCGTTTCCCTCCTCGATCTTTCAGTCTCACCATTATCTGCCTACTGGAGGAAGTCCAGCGCAAACTAAATGCTAAAAGTTATCCGTTTTTCTAAAACACAGACAAGTAAAAAGGAAAATAGGTCTCAAATGGCATAACACACTGATCATTTGCATTTTTGTTGTCCACACTCCACAAACATAAATCCTCATTAGAGAGTAGATAGATTGTAAAAGGAAGCAACGGTCGCTTTAGAACGTTTGGGCTTTGACTGCCTTGTCTCTGTATGTGTACTTGTCTTTGACTATTTTGTCTAACTATGGGTACGTGTTTGGTCTATACATTTTGGTGTTACACGATGAGAAAACTGGAGATGAGAATGAAACGTCAAATGTTGCCTTCAAGTCATGTCAAAATGAACATATTTGCCTCAGAAATATCTTCCTTAAGCCTTTCCAAGTTAAGAGTTGTGCCAATAAAAATCATTATGGAAACAATTTAGTATTGACTGTGATTATTTTGGATGCATTTTGTCTGCTATCGATCAAGAATAGCAATAAAGCTAAACCGAAAAACTACTTTTGAGCGACAAAACAATATAAAAAAACATAAAGCATCAGGTACACCATTTGATTTTAATTTTGTTGCATTAGTACTAAAGTGTCACTATGGAAGCTTGTTTCCGCCAGGGAATATATTTCTGACTTTTTTTCTTGCGATTGTGAGTTTATATTTCGCAATTCCTACGTTTTTTCATAAAACCGCATCTTATAAGTCAGAATTTCGAGAAATAAACAAAATTGTGAGAAAAATCAGCTGACAGTTCTGACTTTGTAACTCGCAATCTCAAGATTATTTCTCGCAATTGCAAATTTCCTACTTTTTTCTCAGACTTGGGATATAAAGTCAGAATTGCGAGATATAAACTCACAATTTACGAGTTCAAAAGACAGAATTGCGAGATTTAAACAAAATTTTTTGTTTTAAAGTCTGAATTGCAGAAATAAACACAATTGCGAGTTATAAAGTCAGAATTGCGAAATATAAACACAATTGCGGGTTATAAAGTCCGAATTGCGTGATATAAACACAATTGTGTTATAAAGTCAGAATTGCGAGATATAAACACAATTGTGTTATAAAGTCAGAATTGCGAGATACAAACACAATCGTGTTATAATGAAGTCCAAATTGTGAGATATAAACACATAAAGTCAGAATTGCGAGATATAAACACAAAAAGTCAGAATTGCGAGATATAAACACAATTGTGTTATAAAGTCCCAATTGCGTGATATAAACACAATTGTGTTATAAAGTCAGAATTGCGAGATATAAACACAATAGCGAGTTATAAAGTCCGAATTGCGTGATATAAACACAATTGTGTTATAAAGTCAGAATTGCGAGATATAAACACAATTGTGTTATAAAGTCAGAATTGCGAGATATAAACACAATTGTGTTATAAAGTCCCAATTGCGTGATATAAACACAATTGTGTTATAAAGTCCGAATTGCGAGATATAAACACAATTGTGTTATAAAGTCCCAATTGCGTGATATAAACACAATTGTGTTATAAAGTCCGAATTGCGAGATATAAACACAATTGTGTTATAAAGTCCCAATTGCGTGATATAAACACAATTGTGTTATAAAGTCCGTATTGCGAGATATAAACACAATTGCGAGTTATAAAGTCCGAATTGCGTGATATAAACACAATTGTGTTATAAAGTCAGAATTGTGAGATATAAACACAATTGTTATAAAGTCAGAATTGCGAGATATAAACACAATTGCGAGTTATAGTCAGAATTGCGAGATATAAACACAATTGTGAGTTATAAATTGCAAGGGAATTTTTTCTCAGAATGGCAAGATATAAACTTGCAATTGCAGGAGATAAAGTCACAATTACCTTTTTTTTTGTGGCAGAAACCAGCTTCCATACTTCACACATGAAATGCCAAACATGACCAACATACAGTATATATCTTCAAAATAAATGTTTGTTTGTTTTTAAATCATAACTTCACTTGGGGACTTGAAGGCAGCATAATCTCAGCAAATGGAATATGAGTGTGAATATCCGAACATGACGGTAAAAATGCAAAAGAGCTGAGTTTCTCCCTTTGGCATTTACAAAAAAAAAAAAAAAGGCATAAATGATATCTTCGCCACCACAGTTTAAATATAAATTCACATTGCTGGCACATTTTGTAGACCTGATTGACCAAAAGTTCTTCAAATTCAAAAGCAATTTAGCAAATTCAGTGGGACATTACTGCGCAAAAATCACCTGCAATCCTTCATTAGCATCTAAAATCATAAATAGAAACCACTGCAATATCGTGTCAGGTATCATTTCATAAAAGGGTGATACACACAGAAACACACAAATATGATGGCAAATCAATAACTACGTTTTTTAAAATAAATAGACCTCTCATGTTATAGTGTAGATGGGGCGGTTGAGCATCGTCTGTGCTGTCGCTCCTTATCTTAAAAAGTGTCTAGAAGGTGAGTACAAATTTCAACATCAAAACAGGGAGGTACAACAGTTCAGTTCAATATTTTTTCTCTCATATCGTTCTTCCTCTATATCTTTTTGTTTCAAAGCAGATTGTGTTAAAAAGGGCCTGAGTTTGTAGTTTTTCATCCTTCAGAACAGGACCGCGAGGTCAGTCCAGCGCCGGAGTTTTCTGCACACGCTCAGTGAGACCAGTGGCATGAAAGAGCATGTTTCATCTTTTTGTCTGCACACAGACGCTCACGCACGCACGCACACACACACACACACACACACACACACACACACACACACACACGCACACGCACACGCACAGACACACCCTACATGGGAGGAACGATCATTCCAGGGATAACTGTGAAGAGAGAGAGCGAGAGAGAGTGTTAGTTCACTCTACTCCATTAAATAACCCTTCATTAAAAGAGCTGCATATAAAATGTGACTGGCAAAAGTTTGGAATATTTAAGATTTTGTATGTTGTGCTCACCAAGGCTGCATTTGTTTTCTATTGTAATATAATTCAAATTGTAATGTACTCCTGTGATGCAAAACATCATTACTCCGGTCTTCAGTGTCACATGATCCTTTAGAAATCATTATAACATGCTGATTTGCTGCTCAATTATTATCAGGTATTATTGGTGCTCATAATAATAATGATTCTTCTTTTTATCAATGTTTTTGCTGCTTAATATTGTTGTTTCTTCGATGATTTTTTTAATGAGTAGAACGTTCAGAAGAACATTTATTTGAAATATAATGTAACATTATAAATGTCTTTATTGTCACTCTTGCTCAATTTAAAGCATCCTTGCTGATTAAAAGTATTCATTTATGTTTTTTATTTTATTTACCTCAAACAGTCTCCACAAAAATATTAAGCAGCACAACTGTTTTCAACATTGATAATAATCATAAATGTTTCTTTAGCAGCAAATTAGCATATTAGAATGATTTCTGAAGGATCATGTGACACTGGAGACTGGAGGAATGATGATGAAAATTTAGCTTTGCATCACAGGAATAAATAGCATTTTAAAATATGTTAAAATGGAAAACAGCTCTTTAATTACTGCATTTTTGATCAAATAAATATACAGTCTTGGTGAGCACAAGAGAAAAAAAATCTGAATTATTCTTATAACTTTTGACCAGTAATGCACGTAAAAGTGTGAGTTGTACAGCAAAGCCAGCATTGCCACGAGACTGGACATCATTTCATATTTTCCTCAGCTATTAATAGTTCTTCAAACTCAGCAATCTGTTTTCACATCTGCATAACAAACCATGGCCCTTTCAGACGAGGAATAAATCCTAAACTCTTTCAGTGTCAACGCAGAATTGGCACAAACTAGACACTTGAAGCGGTTTATTAAACGCCTCCTAATTGCAAGCAGTCATCTTTATTGTTCTGGGCTTGTAAGGCCATGTTGCCCTGGTGTGCACCCCTCAAAATTATGAATTCATCAGAAATCAGATACAGTCTAATATCACGTCAATTGAAATTTATTCCAGAAACGTCACTCTTTTTAATATGAGTTAGGCCAAAATGTACTCTTTTTTTAACATGGGGAAAATGCTTAGCACTGCAGATCTGACTCAACATGAGTTTAGCAACTGCTGACAAACAAGAAAGAAAAAAAAGAGAGGTGAACTATTCTGGAGGGGTTGTGTTCTCTAGGAACTGCTGGAGGTTAAACACAACCCCGAACACATGCAAACACATGCTCATACATAAAATTAACACATCATTTTGAATGTAACATGCTCTGCAGGTTTATGATAAAACAGAAAACTGTGTGATATATGGGAAACATGGGATATTTAAAGGCGAAGTGTGTAAAGTCTGCACCATTAGCGTCAACAAATCAAATTGCAAAAATAATGACTGTTTTCAAACAGGTTTCTCAAACATTCCTCATGTCTGTCATTGGTTGGACAAACAGAAACTCCCACCTCACACCACTGGACAAACTGAGTTTCTTATAGCTGACTCCGCATGTTAAACTCGGATTGGAGAAAGTATTTAAATGTCAAAAATTACACACTTTACCTTAAAAAATTTAATGTTTACTATGCAAAATCTGTTATTTGTAGGAATGGATGGATGATCAGATGCAGAAACATGTGAGGAGAGGGATAAACATGGGAGGAGTAACTGATGAGTAACATACTTCAGGAGAAGGCCAGGCCTTGGAGTGCGCTGGCTGTGGAGTACTTGTTAGAGTCGACAAAAGACTGATCTGAGGGCAGTGGAGAGAAGAAGAAGGGAAAGGGAAAGAAGAGAGAGAGGTTAATATCAGACCGAATGATGGGTGAGTATATGGTCAAAAGGAAGATTAGACATTCATGCTTCTAGTTTACTACGTCACAGATCCTTTCTGGACTTTAGTGATGTTACACTACCAATCAAAAGTTTGGGGTCATTAAGACTTGTAATAATATTTCACAGTATTACTGCTTTTCATATATTTTTGATCAAATAAATGCAGCCTTGGTGAGCATAAGACACTTTCAAGAAATCTTATTGACCCCAAACTTTTGAATGGGAGTGTATGCACAACCATAAAGTGTCTCTTTCTTGCAGTTTTTGTATTGTTTTGTGTTGTATTGGAGTAATGTATACAGCATAATGCAAATTTTAGGGGTTGCCAAAAGAAATAAAAACAAAGCATTTGGGGGAACGTTTCAATAAAGTTTCAATAACTTATTCAGACAGTTTCCATTAAAGGGTTAGTTAACCTCAAAATGAAAAATTCTGTCATCCATTACCCTCATGATGTTCTAAATCCATAAGACTTTCATTCATCTTTGAAACACAAGTGAAGATATTTTAAATGAAATCGGAGAGATTTCGGTCCCTCCATTGACAGCCTACGCAACATACGCCACATGAAGAGATCGTAAAACTAACCCATATGAATTGAGCGGTTTAGTCCAAATTTCCTGAGGAGACTTGAACAGATTTAATTTAGGCTTTTATTCACATATACACATTGTTCAGCGGACACAACTGAACCTGCTTGACGCACGAAAACCAAACCTCATTTTCGATTCTCGCGGAAGCTCAAACGTGCTACGTAACACACAAGACTGAACCTCATTGGTTCTTGCTGAAGCTCAAATGTGCTGGGTAACAAGAATGAACCTCATTGGTTCTTGAGGAAGCTCAAATGTGCTGGGTAACACAAAAGAACCTCATTGGTTCTTGAGGAAGCTCAAATGTGCTGGGTAACACAAGAATGAACCTCATTGGTTATTGCTGAAGCTCAAACGTGCTGTGTAACACAAGAATGAACCTCATTGGTTCTTGCTGAAGCTCAAACGTGCTGCGTAACACAAGAATGAACCTCATTGGTTATTGCTGAAGCTCAAACGTGCTGTGTAACACAAGAATGAACCTCATTGGTTCTTGCTGAAGCTCAAACGTGCTGCGTAACACAAGAATGAACCTCATTGGTTCTTGCTGAAGCTCAAACATGCTGTGTAACACAAGAATGAACCTCATTGGTTCTTGCTGAAGCTCAAACGTGCTGCGTAACACAAGAATGAACCTCATTGGTTCTTGCTGAAGCTCAAATGTGCTGCATAACACAAAAAGAACCTCATTGGTCCTATTTCATTAAAAATATCTTCATAATTATTCGAAAAAATATTCGAAAACCTCATTTTCAATTCTTGCGGAAGCTCAAACGTGCTGCGTAACACACAAGAATAAAGCTCATTGGTTCTTGCTGAAGCTCAAACATGCTGAGTAACACGAGAATGAACCTCATTGGTTCTTGCTGAAGCTCAAACATGCTGCGTAACACAAAAAATAACCTCATTGGTCCTATTTCATTAAAAATATCTTCACTTTGGAAGATGAACAAAAGTCTTACGGGTTTTGAATGACATGAGGGTGAGTAAATGAAGACAGAACTTTCACTTTTGGGTGAACTATCCCTTTAACTGCATTACAGGTGCCAAAAGGCACCAAATTTAGTTGCGTAAGACTTTCCTTTTGAAAAGTCGACCCCCTGGAAGTAATTAGCACACTTGTATACAATGGTATACAGTGTTGTCAGTGTTTTGGGTGAACATCCTTTTGCCGTGCTGTAGTACTTTCATTTTTTTTTTAAAGTTTTATGATGTCATTACTGTCATTTGAGTGTGAAGGACTTGCGCATTACCTTGGAGACCGTTCCCATTGGTGCTGGTGCATGTCGGTGGAGGTGAGGACTGGGGCCGAACGACAGGAGCGAACGCGCTCTTCTGTTTCACAGCTGAAACCATGTTTGCCGGAGAGAAGGAGAAGATTCCAGAGGAGCTGCTGCAGTTTGAGGGCAGGCTGGTGGAGGAGGCCATGGTGGGGCTGGAGGGGACGACTGCAGGAATGCAGGAAGTGAGGTTGAGAAATACATTTTGGATTTAGCAGAAAGTCAAGGAAGGAAGAGATAAATTCATGGGGGAAAGAGTTTAGGGAGCAAAATGATTAGTTGCAATTCAACTAAATCACTTCAGAAGAAGCAAATTAGGTTCAAAAAATCTTTGATGTTAAAACATTCTCCTTTCCCAATTAAAATAACAACGTTTAACGTTTAGCTATTTGCTTTGGGTTCATTTTGTTATTTGAGATGGTTTTCATTTTTATATTCATCACTTAAAATCCAAGTTGCCACATTGAATTAGTTCGAGCGAAACCTTGTAACAAATGCACAATCCATTAATCAAGTCTAATCAATTGATGAAAACGGGAAGCTAAGCAGGGGTCTCTGGGACTGATTGGAAGTGATTTGATGGAGTCGGTGAGCCTTTTATAATGCTTGTTAACATTGCAGGATGTTAGCAGTGCATTTCAAGTGTTAGCCCATCAATTACTTTATTGATTTAATTAACAGTCTTAATTCAGGGGCCAAAATGGAATTTAAATTTGACAGTGGTAGTAAAACGCTGTTTTCTGTCAAAAGAACCAGAGTCGTCGGAGGATAAAGTGGGCAGAGCTGCACCGCCGAATTCCTGATTGCTTTCTTTTCTTTTGGGCGGGGTGTTCGTGTCTAATTTGTGCGTGCCGCTGGTCTCTTTAACTAACTCAATCTTCCCCTTTTTGAAGATTTAGGAGGCGTTTACACGACACCGTTTTCAACTAAAAACTATTTATGTGTTTTGGACGTTCATTTAACGGCGTTTTGGAGGCCTGAGAAAGCAAACTTTTGAAGACAGGTTTCGAAGTACCCGTTTTTGAAAACAATACCGTTATTATCACTGTGTAAACGACAAAAATGTGAATTTGTGAAAACGGTGACACCATGCGCATCACGTGTTCAGTCTAGAGGCGCAAAGTAACATCGCCAACTACTGGCCAAACAGCAGAACACAGCGTATTTAGTCGTTTACGCGAATCCGTGTGAACAGGGATTGTTTTGACACTGTTGTTGTCTATAAGCAAAAAATGCCAAGGAAAACCTTTCCGTGTTTAATACATTGTTGTTGTGTAAACGTGTACCTTTAGTGTCGAATTTCCCCCCAAACACACACCCCTCACTGATCAAGTCATAATTAAGCCAAACAAACACATCGCAATTCTTTTGTCTCTGGCTCAGTTTCTCGTCTCTGGTTAATTGGAAGGAGCGAGCAATTAAGAATTAGCACAATAAATAACAGCTGGAGTGAGGTGGCGCTGTCAGGCGAGCAGAAGAGAGAGCGCGTCGACAGTTGAGGAGAAGAGAACTTTTAAAGAGCTGTTGAATACAGACGGCGGAGCAGGAGGATTGTGGGAATTCTCAGTTGGGAATTGTATCAGACCTAAAGGCCCATACTGTCAGACTTCCTGCAATGATTGCGCATCAAAGACAGAAGTTTGTTTGGAAACAAAGCCTTGTTTGAGTGTGAATTAAAGGGATAGTTCACCCAAAAATGAAAATGTTGTCATAATTTACTCACCCTCATATTGTTCCAGACCTGTATGAGTGTCTTTGTTCTGTTGAACACAAAAGAAGATATTTTAAAGAAGGTTGGTAATCAAACAGTGGACGGTAGTCATAAACTGCCATAGTAGGGAAGTCAATGGCTACAGTCAACAGTCTGGTTACCAAGATTCTTTAAAATATCTTCTTTGTGTTCAACAGAACAAAGAAACTGAGAGAACTATCCGTTTAAGCACTTCAACTGTCAAATTTCACCCCAGAAATCAAAAGTTCCAAAAGATTGCACTTTAAATGCTTTTTAAATGTATTTTAAAAGATTGCATGTATTCAAACAGCACAGGAAGGCTTGGCACAGCAGGTCTGACTTTTACAGTAATGACATCACATTTTTTGCATTCACTGCTGTTCAGCGAATTTTCCCTAGCAAAATCCAGTCATTTCAAAAGGAATCCATGCATGATTCACATGAGATCATGTTCAAGTCTGTCACACCAATTTGCCACACTGACCAACAGATCGCTGCTTGGTTTGAAAGTCACTCCTGTGTGAGCTGCGCTTTATACATCACGACACTATTGACAATGGACATTTTTGCTCATGAAATTTCACAGAAGTTATGCTACACTTTGACCACACTTTTAAAGTGCAAGTCAGATTTGAGAGCTACAGAAGAGGGGAAGCATTTTTTTACTTATATTAAAACGGCAATCTGTTTCTGACATAAAGCAATCATATGGCTTCAGATATTTTTGAATATAGTGCTTGAGTCATGTGGAATACACACAAAAACTTGAGGTAGGATTAATTTTGAAACAATTTACACACAATTGCTGGTAAATTTCATATATAAAAAAAGAAACGGCTAGAAAATAACATTAAATTAAATGTGAAATTTTGAAATAGAAAGACAGAAATAATCTGATAAACCAATAATCATACAACTTTGAAACTGTCGATACTTTTAAGCACTTTTAAGGTGAATTTTCATCATTTCACTTCTATTGTATGGAAAAGGGCAGCTTGGACATTCTGATAAACATCTCCATTTGTGTTTCATGGACGAAATATATAGAATATATCATCTCGAAAACTCACTTGCGTAGGGCGAGTTGGCGGCCGAGCCGTTCAGGAAGCTCGGCGAGCCGGTCAGGTTGGTCATGCCGCCGTTGCCGTAGCCATTCATGCTGGTGGATACCGTACTGTAACTGCTCTGCTGAGGGGTGGAACTGGGCACATAGCCGTGCGGTGATACGCTACTCGTGTTACGACTGAAACCTGCAGCCAGAAACACAGAAACCTTAGGTCGACTTACCCTTACGCACACAGCTTTGATGAACTTTACACATCACTAAAGCACACTTGTGCAAGTTTGCATGTGTGTGTGAGGAGAGAAAAAGAGATTGAAACAATATCTCACCCTGGTTTCCACCCTGAGACGACTCTGAGACGTTAACAGCGAGCTGTCCAGTGAAAGAGTTCACTCCCATCATGCTTGCATGGACGGAGCTGTTGGTGAGGCCGGTGAGCTGGTTGTGGTTTCGTGGCACATTGTACAGGGCTTCAGCGATGTCTGCTGCTCGCTTTAGAATTATTTCCTAAGGAAAAATGATTCATCATCTCTCACAATTTAACACTTTCAGTGGATATATGAGTGTTGACTTTTATATCCATGGGATGGGATGATTATTATTAATAATCTTTTTTGGTTTTTAGTTTGTGTTATATGAAGGTCACATTAGAGACACATTAGGTCTTGGAAACTTTTTATCACTACTTTATTTTTTCCCCCTACATTTCATATGCCTTTTTATATGTAACTTGTATTGTATTGTACCTTTTATTGTGTCAGACAAACAAGGCTTGTGTTACAACAAAATGTAATATTTATTGTGTTAAAATTATTTAAATATATATTTTAACAGAAATGACATCCCTCCGTTGTGGCGTCATTTCCTCCATGACTATTTTGTCACTAATAGCTTATTTTTCTTCAAATGTTAGTGTACTTCTTTAACAAGAAGCATGTTTTTGATACATTGTGAGTACAATATTATAAAAAATAGTTTGAAATGCCATTTCCACCATTGTCATTTCCATTACAGACGACTGTTAACCCCAATACATCATTTGGCATGTGGTGAAAATGTTCATTCTTCAGTGATGTATGTACACCATTAGTAGACAGATTTAAACTACTAAGAGTTTTTTTAAGGGAGTTATTTTTCTTAAATAGAGACAGAAACACCCATATTTTTTCCAAATGTGTTAGGAGCAAACTGACGGTGAAGAGAATTCATGCAACTGTTACGTATCAATGATAATACTCCTCACCTGGTTGTTATGGGGCATTCCATAAAGTGCTTCCACCAGATCTGCTGCTCTCTTCAAAATCACTTCCTGTATGCAAAATAACACACAAACAAAGAAAATATTGATGATAAAAAAGATTTAGAGCCCGTTTCATCCTCAGTTCATTGTTTATACATCTACAATCCATAATACGTGTCACTTGTAACTATACAATGTGATGTTGTTCTCTTTCACAGATGAAAAAAGGGTTGAATTTCCGTTTAATAACATCAGTGATCACAGCCAAGTGGAACACATGGAGCTGATGTTTGCTCAATTGTTCTGTGTCTGTCAGGATGAAAAAGTGCAGTATTTCAGCAAACATCTGCTTTGCGTTGAGGAAGGACAATGCAATCTATGTTTGCAGTGAAGGTCACTCGGTTTCACAGTACTGGGCAATAACTCAGCAGAGAGCCAGCTCTCGTAAGAGCTCTTGCGATGACGGTACATCAGAGAGGGAATCGATGCGTTCCTGCTAATGAGAAGTAATTACTTTAACATATGCTTTTCTGAGCAGTCACATGATGGGGAAGAAGGACAACGGGTGTCATGATTGTTTAAGTGCAATGGCTGGAAAGCATTAGTGACTTTTGTGTTGTTTTAATAATGTGATTATGTGGCTTGTGCAATATCTCCACATTATCAAGCTAGCAAGCATGGGAGAATTGCAACAAATGGCACAATAAAAGTAAAAGTTCACACACTAAAGCCTGTGTTTTGAGCAAATTTTGCCAAACAATGAATTAATGATGAAACATGGATCCTATCAGGTAGGTTTGTCATTTAACGACTTAACGGTAAAAACACTCTTAAGGAAAATTCACATGAATTTCACATTTTTCACAAAACCGCAATGCTTATATGATTTTGAATGTGGAACATGTGGAAATTTTAAATCTCAAATGTTATTTTAATACGTTTACATGATTAACCCTCTGGTGCTCTTTGCATGGCGGTCAAAGAGTGAAATTAACGTGTTATTAAACTATAATAAATTAATATGATCAAACTATATTTTAGTTCGCTAATGTTTTTTATTTAATATTTTGTATTTTTAGGGGACCTTTTATGGCACGAAATTATGATTATGCAGTAGTTATATCCATTATACCCATAATCCATGTATTCACTTTTTGAGCATAGACCTGAAAATTAAATTTCCAACTTAAACTGTCATAAATCTTGAATGTTTTGGAGCACAGACTTATGTTTGGTCTCTTTTCAAAGATGACAATTGGCAGATTATTGCTGAAGTGCAAAAAAAAAAGTTTAAAAAGGTGAAAATCAAAAAAGTTATAGAATTTTATGTTTATTATTATAAAAAATGCACAAAACTACTTTTTCCAATTTTATATGAAATATGTATTTTCTAAAACTAGGAGAAAATCAAAGCCATAAATCTAAACAAGCTGTGTACCAAATTTGAACTTGATATCTTAAAAAATTAGCTTTCAGTAAGATTTTGTTTGGGCGCATTACCAAAAGCTTCCACTAGATGAAATTTTTCAGGACCATTTAACCTTTTCGAATCATGTTTTGTTTTTTTTTGTTTTTTTTGGGGGGGGGGGGGGGGGGGGGGGGGTTTACATATCATGTACTAAAACCTTTTCCAAGTTTAGTACCATTCTAATGAAGAATGGTACGAAAATATTATTAATAAAAATGAAACAAAAAAATGCATTGATATTAATGTAAGTTAAACCATCATATGTAATTTATAACATTCATCATTAACACAATTTTCCATAAGATCTTACCATCTTACATAAATAATTGTATTGTTATAAATGTTAATCAATCATAAACCTTTCTTGGTCATAATGATAAAAATCGAAATCATTCTTACGTTAATTGTTGCACTGATATAAATGAAAATTGCTTGCACAACTATTTTACATGAACCGTTTCATTGACATAAATGCACATAACATTTATAAACGTAAAGTGTTGCATGCACGAATGCTTTTATGAACAGTTTTCAAAGATATTTCTTCTTCTTATGTTCATGAATTTAGTAGTTTTATATCTAATGATCATGGTTACCTGTGAAATCTTTTCATAAATGTACTGTTGTTAGATGTTTACATTGCAGTACTGTTCACACGGTCCTCAAACACAGCGTTTCCCTTATATACGTTCACGTGTGGGAGAAGTTAATGCAGAAGGGCGCTGCTCCAGCTAACCGAGTGACAGGCAGAAAATTGCCCCACCCCCCCACCCCCATCTGAACGCAACCTTCACCAGGATCTTACCCCTAAGCATGTGTGCGAGTGCTGTGTTGGAACATATTGCCTTCCAATCAGGCCTGGGGTGTGTCTCACCGCACACACACACAGACACACAAACGCACAAACAAAACTTGACGGGGGGTCAGGCTAGCAATGAGGAGTTTTAGTGCGCTGTCCAAGGTGCTAAATTCACTCAATTATGGCCGTGCTGGCACTGTGTTAACCTCTCATTATCGTCACGGGGAGCTGTTAGAGCGATAGATCCCGCGGAGAGAGCGAGGAGGCGGAGGAGAGTCCCTCTGCGGCCCAGCGTGGGGGAGCGTGAAAGGGATACTGGCGAGCGAAAGGCCCCGAATGAACGTGGGGCGGCCCGGAGGCAGTGAATTCCTAGTACGTGTGAGTTTAGCCAAAACATCAATCAGATGCAGCAGAAAAGATGAGGAGCAGAGGTCGATGATGAATACTGTAACAGCAGAAACACTGAACTCTATACATCACAAGTGTAATAAGAAACACTCTTAAGTTTTTCTATGCCTTTGGACCACACTATAAAAAAAGATTTTTCGAAGGTGTAAATAAAAGGTTATTGCCGTACAGTGCGTTTTAAAAAGAAAATCCTCTTTCAGTTTCTCTACTTCACAAGTTTCACTTGCTGTTTCTTTGTAATTGTTTGTGATATTTACTTGCAATTTCTGGGAAATTCTAAAATGTTTACTTTATCCTAGAGTGCAGGCACATAAAACTCTATTGTATGCAGTATGAATGGCAACAAAACTGATAATCAAACATAACTACGACAACAATTTTCACTCACCCACTCAATTATTTGTACGTTTCACAAACAATTACAAAGAAATGACAAGATTGAATAAAAACTGAAATAGCAGTATTTAAATAGAGAGTATTTTCTTGTAAAATCTACTCAAATAATCTTTATTCATAACTTTGAAATATCATATTTTTATGGAGCCCCTGAAAAGACATGGTGGTGGAAAAAAATATTGGATGAAAAAATAATAAGTCAATGCTTTTTGCTGTTTGCGTTCCCCTGAGAAACTTTGCGTTCCCTTGCAAAAAAACTTTGCATTCGATCGTAAAACTTTTGTGTTCTTTGTGAGTGAACGCAAAGTTTCTCAGGGGAACGCAAACAGCAAAAAGCATTGACTTATTATTTTTTCATCCCATGCCATATTTTGTTTCTTCACCATGTCCCTTTAGGGGCTCCGTAGATTTTAGAGAATCCACAATTGTCCCAAATGGCACTGCATCAGCAATAGCTCATCAAACTACTTTTAAAAGATCATGATTCCCCCGACATTACGTGACCGTGCCACACTTTACAGGAAGTAGCACATCATGTTCAAATCATCATTTTGATAGCCGATAAAAGCCCTGTACTGTTCTAAACTGTCTGCATTTGTTCACAGTGTTGATTAGATCAGATCTGACACAGCATGACATCATCATACGGTGACAACAACGTCATATGCAATGATATCAGCAAATCTGGTTTCCCAGAAAAGGTTTTCAGTCAATACGCGTTATAAAGTATCGACATGATAAAACATGTTGCACACAATCTTCTAAATGCCTAAATAGTTTATACCTTTTTAGTAATAAAAGGCCTTTTAGTATAATTCTAAAAATGTCCACCTTCTGGTCGTGGTACATGTTCTTTTTGCTGTTAAATCATTAATGCTTTTTATAAAGAAAATGCAAGAATAACCTGTATATTGCAAGTAATATTTCAGAATAAACACTCTCTGGACTGAAGCTTAGGTTTATTTGATTATCCATCACTGTTTAGAAAAATCATGTTAAAATGTGAGTGTCAAATATGATACGTTAGGCTTTCGAGGAGCGTTTATTATCTTTCAATCATCATTGTATTGCAGTGCATTATATGTTTTGCCCCCACAATAAAAACTACAGAGCTTCAATCATAAAACGAGGCATTTAAAATATGATCGTAGTAAGACATATTATTGGGAGATATAGAGTGACAACTGATATTTATATACATTTTATGTAAGTAGTGTGCTATACTGCTGTAATATTTAATTTCATCTCATGGTTTGGCCATATAAAACATCACTTACTGCACAGTTTGGACATCTGATTATTTTTTTCCCCTCAAGTAATAGCACCATAGTCTCACTATATCATATAAGCCGTATGTATCAAACATGATACTCAACAAAATACTATTATGCTTTTAATTGGGAGGTGGGGGGTGTTCAATAAATGGGTCATTATTTTGTAATATAAAGAATTACTTTTTGTCTTTTCCTAACCCAAAGCTGTAGAATGAGTCTTATGGACAAATTTTTAACATGCTTTTTTAGAAGATTTAAAGTGAACGGTTTGAACATCTTATTTGTGTTCACAGAATCAGTAAAGTCAACGGGAGTAACATGAGGGTAAACCATGACAGAATTGCTATTCCTTTAAGAACACACATTCTAAAAACTGATCAATAAAAGGACCAAAATGGGCAGGTTGTGTTGGTCCATGTCGGACCTCATTGTCAATGTAAATGTCCAGTAGAGCATTCACACTTCTGTTGTCCTCTCTAATCCTTTCATACGGGCTACTACACCGTCTGTCCTTCTGTGTCTCTCATGTCTGTCTGTGTCTGAGTTTGAACAACACACACTCTATATAAAACTAAACCGGGAGGTTTAGATTTGGGAAACATTGAAAAACGGAATGAAAAAAGGCCACTTTTGTTCATAATGTCCATAATTGTTTCTCTAATGACTGATAAAAATGTAAAAAAACAAAGAAATACCTATAATCGCATGTGCTGTCCAGCAAATGTTCGCTTAACCCACACAAAAAAAGGGTGTTTCACATAAAAGCTGTGTCAATCCTGCCTGAAATTCCTATGCTGTATAAAAAAATAATAAAAAAAAACATTTGTTTTTGCAGAAAAAACTGGCCTGTGGTTGCCAGAATAATTCTGTTAAAATACAGTAAAACTAAACCTGATTTGTTCTTTTTTTACTTTCAAAAATGGCACAATTAAGAGTATTTTACAGTAAAATTACATGATTATGTTTATTACAGTTTTCCCCAAATAGAATAAGGGAACCATTAATCAATGAATAGGTTTTTACTGTAACATCTGTACAGTCTAAAATTAAGACAAATAACAAATATCCTACATATTGTGAACACATACAGTAGCTTCAAAATAAGCAAACATATCTTGAACTTAAGTTATGGTTAAGTTATTTTGTTTTGTATGTGTGCTTACTTATAATTTGAGGACAAACCTGTTTCCACAAATTAGACGAATTAAAAATAAGTTAATAAATTATTCATTAATCAGTCAGTCCATCTATTTAGGGACAATAAGGTACGTCCACATCCTCAACGGTAACAATCGTTCATGAAGTAAATATATTTTTATTCTAAAAAAGTATTGGTTTAACGTTGTCTGTAATTATATAGTATATAATTAGCTTTATATAAAAACAATAGAAGTTGGTATGGTATGCCTCATTTAGATGGCTAGGTAAACATATGTGTATGTGCCAGTCTCTCTCTCTCTCTCTCTCTCTCTCTCTCTCTCTCTCTCTCTCTCTCTCTCTCTCTCTCTCTCTTTGGCGTCCCAGTGCTGGGCTGGTATGATTGAGGTGAGCAGTTGAAAAGAGAGCCCCGTCAACAAACTGTTATTACCTCAATAAGGACGAGAAAATCGATGGGGCGGAGAGGAACAGAGCGTGTGTGTGTGTGTGTGTGTGTGTGTGTGTGTGCGTGTGTGGCGCCACCACTGCCAACGGGACAGCGGCCAAGACAAGAGAGATGGAGAGAGAGCGAGAGATTATGTATGATTCTCTGTTCCTCCATATGTCCGACCTCTTCATTGAGCTCAACACTGTTCTGAATGTCAGAGGTGCCAGTGTGCTGGAATAATTTCTCTTCCTCTTCTCAAGCACACACACACACACACACACACACACACACACACACCCTCTGCTGTGACTCAATTACTGGTGGTGGAGCAATAATAAAGTCCGGCCAGCGGAGACTTCGATCGCTGACCTGCCGGGAGGCACTGCTGGACAGCTGACTTCACCATGATGGATCACCTCTGGGTGCCCGCGCTCTTAAACTCACCCACACACGCACACACCGCTCTTAAACATAAACTCACATGTATATAGTTCATCACCAAACATGCACACTTTTGAAACGAACAGAATAATCTCAACAAGCGAAACATAATAATACTTAATACGCCTATATAGAAGTTGAATGTTGAATGGGAACTTTTGAAGTTTCAGTGATTTTGCTTACTAGGAATCCTGAATCCTGAATCAACATTATTGTTAGTCCTGGAACAATATTCCTATCAACCAATCAGATTTCAGGGCTAGAGAAAGGTGGTTGTCAAGAGTAAGATTGTGATAGGTTGATGAAGGTATGAAGGTATCATTTACTATATAATATAATTAATATAATATAATATAATATAATATAATATAATATAATATAATATAATATAATATAATATAATATAATATAATATAATATAATATAATATAATATAATATGATATGATATGATATGATATGATATGATATGATATAATATAATATAATATAATATAATATAATATAATTAATATAATATAACATAACATAACATAACATAACATAACATAACATAACATAACATAACATAACATAATATAATATAATATAATATAATATAATATAATATAATACAATATAATTAATATAATATAATATAATATAATATAATATAATATAATATAATATAATATAATATAATATAATATAATAATTAATATAATATAAAATAAATGTATTCATCATATTTAACAATAAATATCTCTGGAAAAAAAGCTTTGTCATATACCACACGATAAAAGAGATGTCTATTTATAATATAATGTAATGTAATGTAATGTAATGTAATGTAATGTAATGTAATGTAATGTAATGTAATGTAATATAATAAATATAATATAATATAATATAATATAATATAATATAATATAATATAATTAATATAATATAATATACATTTATTCATCAAATTATGCATTTTGTAATTAATAAATTAAAAGCAACAGTTAATGGGTGGGTTTTTAACTATGAGACTATATCATTATATTATATTATTTTATATTATATTATATTATATTATA
This sequence comes from Gobio gobio, assembly GCF_949357685.1. Taxonomy (NCBI): domain Eukaryota; kingdom Metazoa; phylum Chordata; class Actinopteri; order Cypriniformes; family Gobionidae; genus Gobio; species Gobio gobio. Next base: position 19,023,379 of record NC_137107.1, on the reverse strand, counting down.
TTATATTATATTATATTATATTATATTATATTATATTATATTTATTATATTATATTACATTACATTACATTACATTACATTACATTACATTACATTATATTATATTATATTACATTACATTATATAAGGCCTGTTGATTACTATAAAGATAACTATAACTATATTAGAATGCACACCAAGGCAGAACAATGGTTGGTGTGGATGCGGATTGGCTCTCAATGTGTTTATCGTTCATCAGCTGAAAAAAATAATTTTTAAAGGGATTCCAACGATATTGTTCCTCTGTGACATTATTATTATAGAGCCAAAAGACTTATTTAAATCAAAATGCCAGCATGTTGCGTTTCGTTCTTCGCTTAGGGGTAAAAAGAAGCGGTATCCTGTTAGCAAACATCTCGACACCGCCCACACTGCTGAGAGGGGCGTTCAGATGAATAATTAATAAGTGCTGCACGCTTTCATTTCAATAACAAAATAAACACACAAAACACAAGTATTTTTAAATAAAGCGTAAGAATCTGATACATCACGTTTATTTAGTTAGCACTTATATCATAGACACCATGTTTAATACCATAGCTTTATGGTATTAAACATGAAAAGCAGTGCCATTGTCTCATTTCATCATAATTACAATTTCATATTCCACTATAAAGCAGCTCTCCAGTGTGTTCAAGTTTTCACTCCTGGATGTCGGACCTCGATGGACTGAACAGAAGAAACGAACCAGAGAAGATTTTCACGTCAAAGAAGGCGGAGCCTCCACGCACAACTACCTATTACGTAATTGCCATGGGCTAATGGTAGTACAAAGGTGTTTACCAGCTGGAGCAAACTTTTCCAGAGAGTTTGCTTTCGCAAGCTGTTCCGAACTCCCAAAACAAACTCCAAACGAACTTCGTTTTGGCCTGCTTTTGTTCGAAATGACGTCACATCAGTTCATTCTTCAATTTCGCTTGAAGTATATCGGGGCCTTTAGTCCCAAACCTTAGGCCTAAGCTGAGGTCTAACCCTAAATCCCCCCACCCCTCCCCCCGAAAAAGGATTTCGATAGGAATGTTGTTCCAGGACAAACAAGAAAGTTGATCCAGGAACACGTTGTACTTAGCGAAATCTAAACCAGTGTTTTCTGACACTTGACCTAGTCCTGGTATAACTGAGATTTCAGAGTGATTGAACAAAGCCTGTTTTATGCCATATTTCTAGAGCTCCAACACAACAAATGCAAACTAAATAACTCCATTCATTGACTTTATCTTATTTGGACTATTTGCGCAACTAAACAACAAGGTTTTAATAAGACCAAATAGCCCAACCTGAAAAACAGTTCACGTACTATACAGAGTACCTGTTACACTTAGAGGATGACATTACAACAAACACAACACATGCAAAACATGGCTCGATATACATGTAGAAGTAGAACAACATCAACAGACAGATTTTTTTTCCATGATGCAACTCTTTCTGTCCTTTTGCAACAGACTCTAATGTTCATCCAAGCAGAATTATTACCATATGAGTTTCATCACCAAGACAATGATGACATAACCATGCAGCCCGCCATCTCAGTCCTTCATAAGTGAGAATCATTACTTTGATGCTATAGCTAATGCTGTAGCACTCTTTCTGAATCAAGGAAGGAGGATCTGGAAGCACTTAATAGTGATAGCAGAATGTCAGATGAAATGCATACAGCTATATAATGATTCATGATTCAGCCCACCCAACATAGTTTCTTGATAAACCTGTTAGTTCAATGGAGTCATGCAATTAAGCCTTTAAATATTAATCAGCTATCAATATATATACACACACACACAAACACACACACACAAACACACATACACAAACACACACATATACAAAATGCATACACATATATACAGCTCTGGAAAAAATTACCAAGACCACTTAACATTGATTTCTTCCATTATGACCACCTTCCTAATATTGTGATGGTCCCCCTTTTGCTGCCAAAACGGCCCTGACCCGTCGAGGCATGGACTCCACTAGACCCCTGAAGGTGTGCTGTGGTATCTGGCACCAAGATGTTAGGAGCAGATCCTTTAAGTCCTGTAAGTTGCGAGGTGGGGTCTCCATGGATCGGACTTGTTTGTTCAGCACATCCCACAGATGCTCGATTGGATTGAGATCTGGGGAATTTGGAGGCCAAGTCAACACCTCAAACTCGTTGTTGTGCTCCTCAAACCATTCCTGAACCATTTTTGCTTTGTGGCAGGGCGCATTATCTGCTGAAAGAGGCCACAGCCACCAGGGAATACCGTTTCCATGAAAGGGTGTACATGGTCTGCAACAATGCTTAGGTAGGTGGTACATGTCAAAGTAACATCCACATGGATGGCAGGCCCCAAGGTCTCCCAGCAGAACATTGCCCAAAGCATCACACTGCCTCCGCCGGCTTGCCTTCTTCCCATAGTGCATCCTGGTGCCATGTGTTCCTCAGGTAAACAACGCACACGCACCCGGCCATCCACGTGATGTAAAAGAAAATGTGATTCATCAGATCAGGCCACCTTCTTCCATTGCTCTGTGGTCCAGTTCTGATGCTCAAGTGCCCACTGTTGGCGCTTTCCGTGGTGGACAGGGGTCAGCATGGGCACCCTGACTGGTCTGCAGCAATGCAGCCCCATAAGCCACAAACTATGACGCACTGTGTATTCTGACACCTTTCTTTCAGAACCAGCATTAACTTCTTGAGCAATTTGAGCTGCAGTAGCCAATTGATGGGACCACACGGGCCAGCCTTCGCTCCCCACGTGCATCAATGAGCCTTGGCCGCCCATGACTCTGTTGCCGGTTCACCACTGTTCCTTCCTTAGAGCACTTTTGATAGTTACTGACCACTGCAGACCGGGAACACCCCACAAGAGCTGCAGTTTTGGAGATGCTCTGACCCAGTCAGAAACATTGTGATATTTTCACTTCGATCAAGACTCAATTACTCAATTTAGCACATTTCTGTTGATGTGTCTTTAACAATAGAGGAAATATTGGAAATGCTATTTGTACCTTTGGCAGGCGTTCGGGATCTCCTGGATGTCGAGGTATCACCTTCTGTAACCGCTGAAAACCATAGTCTATGGTGGGCTCGTTCAGAGCTACAAACAAAAGCAAAGACAAATCCATCAATTTTACGTCATTTTAGAAAAGACTGGTTTGTTTTTTTACTATTTATCTTTTACATTTAACGCTAGTACATGGCTGACCGTTGTAAGGCTGTATTTTTGGGGAAAAAACTGAACATGGACATTTAGTTGTTGTAAATTAACATATTTTCCCCCTAAATATACAGCTACAACCTAGAGTAATAACTCTGTAGAAAATGCAATATTAATATATAAAACGGTTCTAATGGAAGTCATTTAAATTGGTGGGAATTCTTACACCCATGTTAAGTGCACGAAGCGCATATAGCATGTAATCGTAGGACGTTCATGTTTTTACGTTTAGCGCAGTAATTACTTTGCATAAAGTCTTTATGCTGTCAAAAATGTGAAAGCCTGTCACTCAGTCTGAGCAAAGGATGAGATGGAGGACAGAGATATTAACAAGCGATCTGACACCATTTGTTCCAGTAATGGACAGAAAATGGAAAGAAGAAGACCTGTTTATGATGGCACTTTGTTTGTAAAGTGCCACAGTTTTAAGAGCCAACTTAAAAGTAAGGGACCAAATAAAAACTCCTGATGGCAGTTGCATTTAAGACAGTTCTGTTATAACCAGCTCAGACAAACTACAACTTCTAAAGAGATTTTATATATAAAATTATGTATGTATGTGTACAGACAGACAGACACACACACACACACACACACACACACACACACACACACACACACACACACACACACACACACACACACACACACACACACACACACACACACACACACACACACACACACACACACTGTATGTGCGCACATGTCTGTGTCTAATGTTTAAATGTATAATCTTCTTCCTTTAAATACTTTGGTCAAGTCAAGATTAATTTTGGCAATTTTATATGATTTATTTGAAAGAATTAAAAGAACAATTTCATGTCTATCCTTGTATTGTTCAACTGGTCAAGGTTGATATGAGATTTAGAAAGTAATTAGTAATAAGTAAAGCAATACTTTTTAGAGAGAGTAATTAGTACAATAATCTAATAATCACTGTTGAAGATATAATTTGTAGTTAACAATTAACTACTTTAGAGTAACTTGCCCAACACTTGACATTAAATGAAAGATTAATATTATATTATAAATACTTTATTCAATCTAAATCGCACAACCTCCTCCACAACAATAGATAATACGTAAAGGCAAAATAAAAAATTAAATAAAATATAAATTGCAAAAAAGACTTTTTTATTGTGCAAAGCATACAATTTGACAATACTGGAACATTTAATGAAACCTTTAGCAGGCGCTTAAATTCCTGTGTTCATATTACATATTCATAACAGCCTGTGTTATACAGGTGCCAAGCTGTGTGCCGTCCTCTGTGTTTTTTGGTTAGAATGCGGTTAAAAACATAATGGGATCTAAAAATGGCATCCGATTAGGCCCAAAATATGAACATGTATTGCAAAACGTTCAAATAACATGTCAAATGAGAGTCTGGTCCCAAGGCTGTTGAAGGATGGATGTGTGAGGAGAAAGAGAGAAAAGAGGAAGAGAGAAAGAGAGAGTGGTTTGGACAGTTTGAGTGTGAGGGAGTGTTAGGGGCTGCTGGGCCATGAAACGAAGGTACTTTCCTGTCGGTTGGAGCAGATGGTTAAGATACTGTAAATTCTGTTTAAGTTATATTGAAGTTGGTACGTGGCAATTAGGAACATATAGGTTAATGGCTGTATAAGTGCTGCTGTTCACAGTTATTACTGTAATAAAGGACCTTCAATTACACGTTTCCTTGGAAATGTTGGTTGATAATATCTAATTAATCTGAAACACCTGTCTGGATGAAGGAGAAAGAAATGCGGTATGTGTGTGTGTGTGTATTCCTGTGTGCGGGGCATCTGTTAATAAAGCGATATGGAGATGGATGAGTCAGTGCGCTAGCAAACACATTCACATGCTTGTATGTGTCAGGAGTACTTCACTCCTCTCTTATTGCCATTGATTTCTACATTGTATCCAATCCTCTCACTCAGCCTGGGGAAAACATTCACTTACCGAGAGACCTAGAGGTCGACAGAGAGGATAGCAGAGAGAGAGAGAGAGAGAGAGAGAGAGAGAGAGAGAGAGCAGTGGAGAGAGAGCGGGGACAAAGGGGTTCTCAAGACGTGTGGGGAAAGATAAAATGCTAGGATTTGTTTTTCACAAGGAATTGTCTTAAAGAAATCACCATAATTTACCCTGGTTTCAATACTTCAATTAAATAAGCCTTAAAACATTAGTATACTATACTATACTATACTATACTATACTATACTATACTATACTATACTATACTATACTATACTATACTATACTATACTATACTATACTATACTATACCCGTGTTTCCCAACCTTTTTTCGGTCATGGCACCCTTTGAAAATGTTCTCCATTTTGTGGCACCCCCTATCATACGTTACGCTAGGGGTGTAACGGTACAGATTGCTCACGGTTCGGTTTGTATCACGGTTTTAGGTTCACGGTTTCGGTACGGTTCAGTATTTGCTATGTTCAGGGAAAAATGGGACTAATGTCAAATAAAAAATAAAAAAAAACTAATAAGAACAAATAATTTAAATACAAGCAGCAGCACAAATAAATACTATTGAGTAAAGATACTAATAAAATAAACTATGCTTTTCAGGTTTTTCAGGTATGTCTAACATTAGTTTTCAGATACAGAAATTGATCGAATGTAAAATAGCATTGCATATTTGAGTGTATAAATTGAAGATTAATCCTATTAAACTTACAAAAGATATTCAATCAAGAGCAGTGAGTGATGTCCTTGTCTTTTGTTGTTTGACATTAAACAGACAGCAGTAAAGGCTACTGCCTCTTTAAGACCTAATGCATGGATATGCGTCGTCTTTCTGACTGTATAAAGTTTACTTAAGGCATATACAGACTATGTCAGCTAGAATACTCATCAAGATGGACATGTTGACATACTTTTTGTGTGAGTTTGTCCGTTCAAGAACAAGACTTGAAAGAGAACTCAATATTTGCGTGCTGTGAGACGTGTGCGCGCTTTCGGATGAGTGCACAGAGACAAATTTTCTCACAGCGCGCGAGTCTTCTCATTCACGTCTTCTGGCACTACAGCCGGGTGATGACGGCGAAAATTACTGGTCATATTCGAACATACGGCAGCACTCGCATGCATTGAACAAAGTTTACAAAGAGATAATTATTTGAAAAATTAGAATTTTTTTTTTTTATATATTTGAAGGACTTTTACACGGCACCCCTGCGGCACCCTGGTTGGGAAACACTGTACTATACTATACTATATTAATAATGTACCATCTACATTATTAACATAATAATATAATATAATAAATAGAATTAGTTGTCATTGTTGCTATTAGTTTTAATTACATGCATTTATTATATTATATTAAATAATGTACCATCTACATTATTACCATAATATAATTAGTTGCCATTGTTGCTATTAGTTTTGATTCATTCAATGCATTATATTATATATTATATAGCGGGTACAATGGCAATCATGCCTTCTGAAACCACAGTATTTTTGTCACAGTCACGTTCCAACCCCCTTTAGAAAAAAAACCCTACGAGAAACTGTGTATTTGAAGATGATGTTTCTTATGAAAGAACCTTTCCTCCACTTTCAACACAGGCTAATACTGTGGGTCAATGTGTTCCTCAAGAGAATATGAGTTTCCAATTTGATACACTTTTTGATTTGGTCACCACTCACCACATCCTCTAACCCTCACTTTAAAGAACACTGAGATATCAAGGGCATTGAGACATATAAAGTCAATTTATATAGAGGAAATAATCCCTTCAGGGGTCTAACAAGGGACAAACTCAAGAGAATGAAGTTGAAGCCCTTCAACTATTTAAATATCTCTATTGTACGAAAAGTTCTCTTCCCAAAATGGGGAAGTGGGATTGTTGTTGGCCTAACTTTTCACTGTAGCCAAGTGCAGTATTCACTACATGTGAAACAAGCGCTAACCACACGGTAAGTATTTATAGTTTGGCCCAACTCCACTTCTTCAAACTGTTTTATTGTTTTCCTCGTATTAATACCACATGGCATCAATTTGCACAGGGATGTTGGTTTATAGTTCTCCCTTGGTAGTTCTAGCGGTTAAATAGCCAAAAATAGCCTAAGAGAAGTAACTGTGCTATAGCTAATTTAGCAGCTCAAAATGTTTCAGAAGGGAGTTGTTAAAATAATATCAGTTTGAACCATGGAATTATGTGCTAGTATGACAACGGAGAGCAATCCAATGCAGCTACTGTAGTTCTGCTTATAGAGTTGATATCCCATATTGACATGATCCTAGCTTTTGGATACTTTCAAGGACGTGGTAATCTGGCGGTTTATGTGGTATGGCTGGTCTAAATGATCTGAACTTAATGGATTTGTAAGAAATTTGGGAATTGATTTGGTGACAGAGATTTAGATAAGTAAACATCTTGAGCCAAAGCAAATATTGTCTACCAGTGTCCGCAAAGAGAATGTAGGATCAATGAATCGTCTGTGAGCTGTCAGCACAAAACGATTGGCTGATACTGTCATACTGATATGACTAGAACATCATTGGCAATAAATTAATGAGCAAATATGCCCCCGCCCTTTGCGTTTCACTTATTTCTATTCCTCGCTTTCTGAGAAGAATCTCTTGCAATCACAGAGATCAATGCTTATTGAAATTTCATGAGGGCAGATCTAGGCCTCATCATATTTCACTATAATGACCTGGAGGAGAGAATGATGTGAATAGAGGGATAGTGAGGAAAGAGGAGACGGGGAAGGATGAGGTAAGTCCTCGTTTAATTTGAGCATAGTAAAGTGGTATGATGGGTAGTAGTTGGGTACATAATTGCTTATTGCACATACATTTACTATACAATGGAGGCCAAGTCACACAAAATCCAATTGATTCATTAGATTAATAGATTCAATAGACCTGACTGCTTTTTTTTAGGGTTGTCGATTTAATGTGTTAATTTAATGAATTAGTTATGGAAAAATAGAGTGAATAAAATGATTTAATGCATTTAATGCCACCAGCCTAGAAAATGCAGTTAGAAGGGCCCTAAAATTCAAGATATCAGGGCAAAAATGACCCTGTATGAGTTTTTGTCTTTATTTCATATGATATAGTTGAGCAATATCACACGAGTAATGATCGCAACATCACACGAATGCTGTTTTTGTTCCGAATATGCAATATCCTGCAAATGTGATATTCGTTTTATACAACAGTTCAATAAGAAGCTATATTTTAGACTGTCTGTTTTTGCTGAATTTTGCAAACTAATATATTATCTGTAAAGCCAGAGCAGAACTGTTGTACGTCTCCGAGCAACACATAGCAGTTTTTCGTTTCTGAATGAATCTGCGTTTTGAGTGAATCAATCAGGTGAACTAATGATTCAATGGCCCATTCATAAAGAGAGCCATTTACTTCATTCCTGAATGAATCAGCCGTCCGAACGAATCGAATGAATGAATGACTCAATGGGCCCTATCATACACCCGGCGACGCCAAGTGCGACGCAAGTGTTTTTTGCTAGTTTCAGCTCGACACAGTTATTATTTTCACGTCCAGGTGTGTTCAGGCGCATTGTCTTTTTTGTGTTATTTAAAGGACGCTTTAGTAATATGCACCTATAGGTGGGTGCACTCTGCTTATTACACACACAGGGATGCGCAGCAGCACACAAACATTTTGAAATATTAAAAATAAAAGGATTCCTCTCTGGAGAAGCGTTCAGTCTTTCTGCTCGCAAATTCCGCCATGTAAATAGTGATTCCCCCATGGTGCAGGCACAACTGGCTTTTAAAGGGAATGAGAGATAAGATTCTGATTGGTTTATCGCACGTTATGCCCAAAACACACCCATGACCCATTAAGAGACTAGATACAACCCTTTTGGACCATGCGCCTGGTGTGCCGACCATTTTTTCTGTCCTTAAACTAGCAAAAGTGGATTCGGACACGCCATAAGTGCAACTGCCCATGCGCTTCAGACCATGCACTCAGATTGTTAAAATAGGGCCTAAATGACCTACTCATTTAGACATTTACCGCCACCTACCGGCAGTTTAGTTTCTCATTTGGAATATCACTTCAAAAATTTTCATATTTTGGGTATGGTTTTGAAAATTCTGTTATTTACTCACTCCTAATAATTCCCATCCATTGAATTGGCTCTATTACCCTCTCTCCTCTCCATCAATAGCTGGTGTGTGGTGAGCGCACTGACGCCGTTGTACTGTGACTGCCGTCGCATCATCCAAGTGGATGCTGCACACTGGTGGTGGTTGAGGAGAGACCCCTGACATAGTTGTAAAGCGCTTTGGGTGTACAGTAGTACATATGAAAGAGCTATATAAAATGCCTCATTCATTCATTCACTTTATTTACTCCCTTAAAACCCTTTTGTCATTTCAAACCTGTATGACTTTCTTTCTTTTGCAGAACATACAAGAAGACATTTTGAAGAATGTTGCTTACCAAACAGTTTTGGTCTGTAAATATATCTAAATACCAATTTGGATGCAGATGCAGCAAAAAATCATGGGCACTGTATAGCCTAAAAGTTTATCTGTAATAAATTCTATGTTTTGTAATGTCTATTTGATGTTTTTCTCATTTAACACGATAATGACTTCAAATGATCCTTTGGGGGTAATTTCTCAGCCAAAGTTGATCTGCAATTAACTCTTTAATTGGTGGCGGGCATTGATGGAAATTTCCATCATTTGTGAGAAAACACTTCCCTATCATTGACGGAATTTGACCGGCTTTCCATGTTTTCACTGTTATATGGTAGGGGGCGCTATAAACATGCGAAGAAGAGGCAAAAACAAGCGATATCATATGCAAGCAGATGCATATGTAAAATAACGTGATCACCAACAATAAACAGCATATAAATCAAAACTGCCTGATGTTACTGAATGAAATGTCAACTCAGGACGAGCTATAGGACTGTGCAAGCATTAGGAGTGTTGATGAACGCGATCTACTCCATCTGTGTTTTGATCATCGTTCTGAATCTGATCCGGATGTAGTCTTTTGCTCAAAATGTTGTTGTTTTTATGAAACTTACCCACATTCAAGTGTTGATAAAAAAAGATAGCATGAAGCTAGAATAAAACTTTTTTTGTTTGTTTGTTTGTTTGTTTAAAAGCAAAGGCTCTGTTCTTTCTTTTGATATATTGCATGTTCAGATATTCATGCAATAATTCATACAACAAAATATTCTGGGGGCCATGAAACTTTTGTGAAAATGTTCAAAAACGCTGGTGGTGGCTGGCAACTTTTTAAAAACCGCTGGCGGGGAAAGAGTTTATTATTGTTTGTTAGTCCACTGATTCATGCCTTTAGTGACATTTTATAACATTCTTTTTTTATACCATTCAAATAAAACTGAGCATTTAAATACATGATTAATCTAATTGAGCACATCGAACACAGCAAATCTAATGAAATAAATGTAACCTAGTTATATTCAAGAACCAGTGAAACAAATTAATCAATCAAACAAATTAAATCTAGCTAAATAAAATCAAATGGAAAGCTATTAAATCAAAGTAAATGATTAAAATCTATAATAGAATCAATTCTATTCATGAACCACCAGACCAGGAGCTCTGGCAGCACTAACACTGTATACTGTAGATCGTCTTTCACATTCTTTTTAAAGTGTCTAAATCAAATCAAACAAACTGAATTAAACTGAATCAAATCAAATGAATTAAATCTATAAAATAAATGATTATATTCTACAACCAGCCGGTCGAGTGGCCTGTCGGCACTAACAAGCTAAACTGATCTGAATGAATCAAAGTCAATGATTAAAAATAAAACAGATCAAATCTATAAAATAACTGATTATGTTCTATAATGAGAAGACCTGTATGTTCTGTATGGATCACTAAAAAATATTCATAAAACCCAAAAGTACTGAATGGGACTAAACTAAATGAATTGAGCAACAGAATCTACAAACAGCAGGTCCGGTGCTCTAGCACTATGACACATGGGACTTTCACTAAAACAATGCTTACCAAGAATGCTTGAATCAAAGCTACTAACCAAATCAAACTCATACGGATTGAATCAAATTGATAGTTATCAAAGCAAATCAATAGCAATACCGATTCTATTCTTGGAACAAGCAGGTCCGTGGCTCTGACAGCGTGTACGGAGTGTATGGATCGTCTTTAACTAAAACTCCTATCCTTTTCCTGCTATAGTACTGCAGTAATGAGCAAGGGAATGTCACCACTTCCCTCCCCCTCTTCACCTCCTTCTTCCCAGAGGGTGCATGTACCCCCCCCCCCCCCCCCCCCCTTCAGGTACGAGCTCAAGGCAAGAGCTCTGGGGGATCAATACCCACGGCAGTGGAGCGTTCAATACCTCTGAATTATTGCTTCATTCTTCCCCCCTATTATAGATGAGTTATTTTTTCCAAGCCACACCACTTTAAGATCAATAGAGAACAATCTTATTCTTGTCTTTCCCCCTGCTCTTTTTCTACCACACTATTTTCTTTCTAAAGTTGCATCTTTATGATACAAAACAACAGGCAGTAAAAGAGATGTAAGAGGCAGATGTAGAGGAGGAGCTGCTGAACTTGGTTTGAAGTATGCTTTCTTTACAGAATGAAGATTTCTTTACATGACAGAACTATACACAAATATATAACATGCCATGTGTAGTATTTTAGTATGTTAGAGTGGCTCTTTTCTCATTACTTATGGAATACGAAACCATTCTTGTGTTTTTTTCTGCTTGGTGTGCTGACTAATAATGTATTTCCATTGTGCTCTTGTTTTCAGTGGGGCTGTGTTATATAATAAAGCCTCAAAACTCGTCCTTTGGGGTCTTGTTAGCTGTGTGTGTGTTGGTGTGTGTGATTCATCCACCATCTACAGTGCTACTAGACTCAATTCTAGCCACTGCTGAGATATCTGGCTGCAGTCCGATCTTGCAGTGACCTGGAATTGTCTGTAATCTAATTGGAGGTGCTCGTCCCTTCCGACAATAAAACATTTAGTTGGCAGCAGTTGATCCTGCAGAATTTTTGTCGTCACCAATTACTGCCCGTCTAGCCAGCAGAAAAACACTTTGCTATTAAGACGCAATATTTGGTTAAATTAGTGTAAAAAAATGAATCTATCTTGCATCAAAATGTAACAAGTTTCTTCACTTCTGAAACGACATTTCAATTGTGAATCAATTCACTCTGAAATATATTTCATCATGGAAGTAAACTGACAACTTTGAAAGAAAGTATTGATAGGAAGTAGTTAGGGATGCAACAAGTTAGTCCACGGTTCAATACATACCTCGGTTTTTAACCACGGTTTTCGGTTCGGTTCGGTTCTGATGGCCTGTCACATCAGTTTTTTGCTATTCTATTCTTAAGCGACAGGAACAGCAAGAGTTTAGTAGAATTTTTTTTATTTTTTTTATTGCAATACTCTTTCTTTATTAAAAGATTCTTTATTATCTTTTTTTATTACATTTCTTTATCTCAATTAAAGAATTGAAGAACCTTACTTAAACTTAACTTTACTTCTTAAAAAAAAAACCTTGTACACATTCCTAGTGTATTGTATAATATAAAATAAATATATATAAAGATTTACACTGGCAGCTCAGAGCAGTACAGCAGCATTTAAGTATGAAATTGAATGAATGAATGTAAAAATAAAACACTACATAGACTTCACTATAAAGTATACATTGATTCTTATTAAAGCTACTGCAGTAGAGCAGTGAGTGATTTTCTCTTTGTCTTTTGTTGTTGTATTAACATTAAAGGGATAGTTCACTCAAAAAATTAAAATTCTGTCATCGAGAAATGAATACAGGTTTGGAACAATATTAGAGTGAGTAAATAATGACATAATTTTAGAAGCGAACTGTCCCTTTAAGGACAACGTGTTCACTAGGCCGCGCTGCTGTCAATTTAAGACCTGCGTGCATCTAATATACAGACACACGCCAATTTTACTTTCACTTTAGACATAACCGACTGTGTTTATGTTAACCTTGTGTGTATTTGACAGTATTAGTGCAGTAAGACGACTACTTAGTCTGGTAATCACGTGTTTGACAAGCATTTAATGCGCGCGCTCGGAAAAGCGTATGTTAAAACCGTGCATAAGCATGTCGGCAAGGCTTTAAAACGCATGCAAATAATGAACTTTCGTGATTGTGAATAACTATAGTGTTCCGTGAGTATAACTCTACCACTAACGGTGATGTGAATGTATGTCGCGTTGTTCAGTATATTGAGATGGAGGCAAATGATAGAATTTGTAGAAAAATAATTTATTAAATGCAAAACCGCAATGCAAAACCGCAATTCACAAAAGCGTATTGAACCGTGAAAGCCGTACCGAACGGTTCAATATTATATTGAGAATTGTGGCATCCCTAGAAGTAGTAAAGCAGTGATCTGGCAGCCACATCACTGTTCGGAAATATCAATCTCTAAACTATGAAACTGAAGAAAGTGTGTGAAATGGTGAACTGAACGACAATAATGTGGCCTTTCTTTCTCAGATCTGGTTCCCTACGATTCCTGTGAAAATTATGGCAGTTCCATAGCCAGGATTTGTCTCTGTTGCTCCAATGGTTTATCGATTGGCACTTTGCACTTCCTCCTAACAAACACACGCCGCTGACATTCAGTTTTAGAAGTGACACAGAACCTACACTGTCAATTATATGAGATGTATTAGTTTATCCCCAGGGATCTGTATATGGTGTCCAGTACAACTGAAACACCAGGATGAGAGAGAGATAGAGAAACAGACAGAGAAACCCTGCTGAAAAAAAATAGCTTAAACCAGACTAAAGTGGTTTGCAGGTCTTAAGCAGGTCACCAAGTTGTTTCCACTGTTCAGGTCACTCAGGTATAGGGATGCAGAAACAGTACAATTATGGCCGATACTGATAAACCAATAACCTCACTCCCATCCGGGTCACGGCACCAATGCAACACCTCCGGATCTACTCGCACCGCTCCAAGCGTGATTCAAACCGATGTTTCCAGCATGATAGATGGGCACATTAACAAGGACGCTAAAGACCACAGCCTCTTGAGGCCAGGAGAGTGATGTTTACTCGCACAGTTCCTACTAGCTGGGCTCCGTTACATACAAATATATAAATCACATTTATTTGAATGCTGCAAGTGAATTTAGTCGGGGTGTAATGATACATCGTTATATCGAGATATCGCAATATAAAAATGTAAGTTTACAGAGGTTCAGTGACATTACAACATTAAACGACTATATATAAATGTTGAATTTAATGTATAATAATGCAATGGGGGAATATCTGCGGGTCCTAATAAGCCTGACATTGTCATACTTAATTCTAGTCAGAATATGAGTCTGATACTGCTCCATTGGGCTGTGATTACAGGGTCAGTTTCAACCGAACCAGGAAAGGCTTAAATTGGATAGACCTACAACCAATCAGAGCAATGGAGTATGTGATGTATGTTGAGAAATGCATAGTTGTCAACAGAACTCAACTGCACGCACGCTGGGAGTAGAAGAAGTGAAGAAGAATGAGTGTAAACAATCTTTGCCGGTGTTGTAAAAAGAATTTAAGGATACACGGAGTACTTGCCAACACAATCATCATTTTTGAGAGAAATAGTAAAGGTGAATGCATATACGAAGTTCTCCGTTTAGGATTAGAACGAATTCAACCCAAGCGCTCTTTGGTGATGTGAATGCTTGCGTTACTGTTTATCATCTGTCCATCATCATATAAAGCCCGCCCTGATAATTTGATTGGTCCGAGCAGCTCCTGTTTGGGCATAGTAGCTACACAACGGATCAAGTCCAGACCGAATTTCCCGAACTCAATTGTTGTGGGCGGGGCTAAATTCGGCTGTCATCCAGGCTAGGTCCTAATAATAATACAATAATAATATTATGTTATGTTGATAATAATACAAAATGTTTTGGCTTAAATTACTGCAATAAGTATCGTATCGTGAGTTCAGTATCGTGATTTGTATCGAATCGTGACAAGAGTGAATTGAATGTATTGTGTATCGTTACACCTCTAGAATTTAGTCATTATAGCATTGTAACACAAAATGACATTAAATATGAAAAATGGATATTCACTTTGAGATTATCTAGCAATTTAATTAGCATCTGTTATTAAATTTTTTAAAGATTACCTAAGTAAGCGTTACATGATGGCAAAGGTCAACTAAATGTAAAAACATGGCAAATGAGCTTAACCCAATTAAATATCGAATACAAAAATCAATTCAAAATCACTGTAGTGATATATTGCACATCCTTCATCTGGTGTGATGGTTTTAGAGGGGTTTTGGACAGCTAGCTAAACCAGCAGAACACCAGTTTAAACCATACATGAACCACCTTATGTGGATTAAGCTGTTTTTTTTCAGCAGGGTAAACTCATGGAGGAGTATCTCAAGTGTATTGCATTTACTTGTATGAGAATAACGTACCTATATACGTGCCTTCTTTTTAATTCCTTAATTCCTGTTTTTCGTCTAGCTGTTTAACAAAAAATGTGTTCGGTTTTGTAACTTAATTGTGTTACCAAAAAAAATCTGCAACAAATCTTGACATGTATTTCTTATATAAAACACAGGCCCAAAAGCACAGACTAACTTGTGTCATTGTCTGCAAGACCTTACGTTCAACTTGCGTTCTTGTTCTGGTTGACTGATTTGGCCATTTATGGATTCCGACTGCAGTTGTAGTTTCCAGGTAGCCATTGATTAATGCCCAGCCAGAGCCTGGCGGGAGGCGTCCGTGGCTTTGCCTGTATTGATTCAATTAGTTCTGAGGGTTTGCTAGTGTTCTATGCAAATAGCCTTTGCTAGCGTTCTCGGCTAACAGAGGCTGATTAGCATCGCCAGCTGTCTGCTGGGTACTTCTAATACCCATGCCAGCTGCCATCTTTGTGTGCCAGTTGCTTAATGTTTGTGATGCCCTAAAAGGTGCCAACTTGAGTTCATTTTCAAGAGTGAGGTATATTAACAGTTACGGTAAGTTTGGAAAAAGCTGAATGTTACCCATTTGAAGTTCGAAGATTTATGCCAAAAGGCATGAATTTGACTACATTTGCTTCTATTTCCAAAGAATTTCTGACTGGTGTCTGAGAGAAATTACTGATATACTCATAGCTGTGGGTGAAATAAATAATATAATAAATTTGCCATCTGTGTCTCCCTTTTGAATGTCACTGGTTGCCACCTACAACTCTTGATAGCATGTCTATCGTGGCACTTAACTTCTGTGGACGCGCATGCCGTTTCCTTCTCTCTTTCTCACTGGAACGAGTCCGTCGCCCTCTCAAAAGATCCATCTGTGCACCAGATCAGCTATTTTTCTCTTTTAATTCGCCTTTGATTTAGAATCACTTTCAAGTGTGTCCTCTTGTTTGTGTGGGCGTGCGTGATGATTTAACACTAGCGAGGAAGTACAAACAAAAAGCAACAGAAATTATCCAGCGAGCTGACCTTTGACCTCATGGAAGAAGTAGGCATTGATCGGGTTGGGGTATGAGGTAAGGCCAAAGCGCAATTGCTTTGCCCCATGAACACTGGTGTAATTGGCTAAAAAATAGTGTTCATTTTGTTAATGAAAAGTATGACGAAACATGTTCGTCAACTACTTTTTTTAAATGAGTAAGACAAGATGATGACGAGACAACAACAAGGTCATTAAATGATAACTGACTATATTAACATGCAATATCGTTGGCGAAAAAAGGAGACAAAATATTTCAGACTGCTGTACAAGCCTCTACTACAAGCTTTCATGCTTGCGTTTGCCAGATGTCACAAGCTTAAATCCCCCAATCAGAGCTTTTCTCTTAAAAGGATACATTTTCTGCCCAGTGTTTTACTTAATCTTTGCAATCTGGCAACCATGCGCACACTCTTATACTTTTGAGAAAAATTATAATTTTTTATCAATTTATCCATTATGCAGCATGATGAAAATGTGAGAAAAGTTTTCATCGACTAAAAGTGTTAGACATTTCCCCGGTTTCACATACGAGGCTTAAGTAGAATGCATGTTTGAGCTGTTATAACTAAAAGCAACTTTCACTAACATATCTTAAAATGTTAGGGTTAGGGTCAGTGCCATTGTTTTGTCTCAAGATGCACATCAGTAATGTTTTTTCTAAGGCATGTTTGTAAAAGCTACTTACAGTAAATGTCCTAATTGAACTAAGGCCTAATCTTGGCTTAATCTAAGCCTTGTCTGTGAAATTTACCACTAGCAACAAAAAGTCATTTTTTGCATGTATATGTGGGTGTTTTTATGTAAATTTTTGGCCCCGTGGACTTTGTAAAATACACTTTTTTAATTTTAAAATATTAAATTTGTCTAACAGTTATATACAGTGTATAAACATACATAACTGTTTATACATAACTAACTGTTTTGTCATGTAGATCTACTATGCCAATCTTAACTGAGGCAGTTGTGTGTTTGTTTGTGCATTTACGCATTAACGGTTTCATGTAAACTGCACGGTTCCTCAGTTTGTTTCACTGTTTAAATGGCTTCAATATGGAGGCCTATAAAGTGCAGCTTGTTTACTTCCTTAATTGTAACGGGTTTTATGAGCATTAGCTGTTATATTTTCTTCATCAGCAGTAATTAAGCTAACAAAGCTGTAATTCTTAACGGAGCGTGGTTACGTGTGTGTGTGTGTGTGTGTGTGTGTGTGTGTGTGTGTGTGTGTGTGGGTATTTGTATGTGAGTGAGTGAGAAAAATCAACAACAATCCTACAATAATCCTGCTATAAACACAAATAATCCTATTCATATATTATCAAACATAAAAAAATCCTAAACATATATGCTCAAATTGTAAAAAAAATAACAAAATAAATTATATATGTTTATATATAATTTTTTTTAAAAGAAATAGAAATAAATTATTCTATATATCCATCCATCCATCCATCCATCTTCTTCCGCTTATCCGGGGCCGGGTCGCGGGGGCAGCAGTCTAAGCAGAGATGCCCAGACTTCCCTCTCCCTAGACACTTCCTCTAGCTCTTCCGGGGGGACACCGAGGCGTTCCAAGGCCAGCCGGGAGACATAGTCCCTCCAGCGTGTCCTCGGTCTTCCCCGGGGTCTCCTCCCGGTTGGACATGCCCGAAACACCTTCCCGGGAAGGCGTTCAGGAGGCATCCGGAACAGATGCCCGAGCCACCTCAGCTGTCCCCTCTCGATGTGGAGGAGCAGCGGCTCTACTCCGAGTTCCTCCCGAGTGACTGAGCTTCTCACCCTATCTCTAAGGGAGCGCCCAGCCACCCTGCGAAGAAAGCTCATTTCGGCCGCCTGTATCCGGGATCCTGTCCTTTCGGTCATGACCCAAAGCTCATGACCATAGGTGAGAGTAGGAACGTAGATTGACCGGTAAATCGAGAGCTTCGCCTTACGGCTTAGCTCTTTCTTCACCACGACAGACCGGTACATCGACCGCATTACTGCAGAAGCTGCACCGATCCGTCTGTCAATCTCCCGTTCCATCCTCCCCTCACTCGTGAACAAGACCCCTAGATACTTGAACTCCTCCACTTGGGGCAGGAACTCTCCACCAACCTGAAGTGGGCAAGCCACCCTTTTCCGACTGAGGACCATGGCCTCGGATTTGGAGGTGCTGATCCCCATCCCAGCCGCTTCACACTCGGCTGCAAACCGTCCCAGTGCTATATATCATCACACATATTTTAACATATACTAACCATAATAATAGAATTACTAGATTTTAATATTTTCTGAAGAAAAAGCAAATGGTGTTATAGGTTATTGTGGGTCAATAATGTAGGTTATAGGTTATAAAGTGTCCTGAGTTCTTTTAAGCACATTGCTATGCAGTTGTTAGGTTGATTCGAGTGTTTGCAAGGCTGTTCTGTTGGTTGCTAGATAGTCTATATGATATTCCTTTCCCTAAATACAATCCAGGTCTGTCCTCCAAAGCAAGGGAATGAGTTTTTTGGGTC
Source organism: Gobio gobio (assembly GCF_949357685.1). Classification (NCBI taxonomy): domain Eukaryota; kingdom Metazoa; phylum Chordata; class Actinopteri; order Cypriniformes; family Gobionidae; genus Gobio; species Gobio gobio. The sequence goes on along the minus strand of NC_137107.1, from coordinate 19,004,159 downwards.
TGTATTATTGTTTTAAAACATTAGTAAAGTAAAATCACACCTCTACTGCGACCAACCTGTTTTATATACTGATAGTGTTGAAACAAGTCAAAAGTTTCTTGTTTTGAGATGAAAAGGCTTACCTGTGTAGATGAATCTTCCTGGTGTGCCTTTGCAAAACTGTTTGGATTTATAGGAGAGCGTGACCTCTACCACCCCAGGGATGTGACGAGGAGGGGTCTGAACTCTGATGGCATGAGGTGTGATGAGCTGTGAGAAGAAAAACAGAGTGAGGATGTTAGAACTAAGGAGGTCTATGATACCTGGAGGAATCTATCCATTAGCATTCCCGTTCCCCTCAATGGCAGTGGCTCAGCTGGCACAGAAAGTATGAGAAAATTGAAACTGGCCATCTTTGCTCATGGGCGCTCAGTTATGCAGCCCTGTTGTTTTGAGCCAATCATCAGAGCTGGTAATGACTAATGGCTCGGAAGCTGCAGGAAAACCATGGTGAGCCAACAAATACAGTCCCAAACCCCTCATTAGTGACTATCTTGACCTGTGACTTGAAAGGCAACAGGCATTTGAGAGGAACTAACTCCATAAATCCACAAAAAAAAAACACTAGAAGAGAAAAGTTGTGAGAAAAGCTCTAGCAGCATTTGTTTGCAGATGCTAGTTGTGTTTTGTGTGTTCATTTGCCCTGGCTGATTATGTTCTTTGATCCAGTTCTGATCAGTAAACAATCTGACTGTGTGTGTGCCATGTGTGTGTTTGTACGTGTGTCTAATCAGTATCAGGCTGTTTATGGTGGGTGGTGAAGGGATGGCGTAGATGAAGGCTGGGAGAGGACAGGTGGAGCTCCTCAGAGACGTAATTAACAGCACACTGTCTTTCAGCATCTCACTGTCTATATGCATGTGGTTCATATGAGCTGTTGTCTAAAACTCTTCCTCTTTGAAAATGTGTTTCTCACAGTCATAAACTTGGTTTCAAACCAGTAAACAAGTAAACTTCCTAGCCTGACAGCATTTATGGCATTAGACGCACTCCGGATGCAAAGGCCTTCTAAAATAAAGCCAGCAAAATTATGATGATTTCCAACATCAAATTCCAACTTCGATACGATACCTTGAAAAATATCGATATTCAATTCCACGGGGAAAACTGCCATATACCACCATACAGATCATTTGTTATTATCTCATATTTTTTGGATAATTTGAGTAATTTTGTTGTAATAGCACAGCACATGGAGTCTTTATTTGAATCGTTGAACTAAATTTACAAAAAAAAAAAAGACAAATAGTAAGTAATAAAATAAGAATGAATAAATGGCAAACGATAGCACAAATAAATACAAATGAAATAAACATGGCTTTAAGTATTTCAGTTGGGTATACAGTATATTCAGGTAAGAAATACTACAGAAATTAAAGTAATCAAATGTAAAATAACACTTGATAGTTTTCATTGTAAAAAATTAAATACAGATTAATGCTTTCAATCAAAGTCACAAAAGTTGCTGAGTCAATGTTACTCAGTCAAGAGCAGTGAGTGATTTTCTCTGTCTTTTGTTTGATTAACATGACAGACAGCAGCAGGCTTATTAGGGTACTGTCACTTTAACACGCGTCTACACCGGAAGCGAGTGGCGCGATGCGACGCGACAAAAGACAATAGAACCCATTATAATCTGTGATGTTGTCTTCACTGGATGTGGTGCAATGCGAGCGACAAATCTCCGACAGTAAACTGATGTCTTGTTCTATTTATGACGTACGGACGCGAAGGACAAATGCTTTGCAATGGGTGCTTTGTCGTGTCCAGTGTAGACAGCTTTAGCTGTTGAGACGCAAGCAATAACAGTCCCGTCCGGTGTAGACATGGTGTGAAAAAAGTTTATGCATGGATCCAATATACTGTTACACAACATGCGTTTTCTCTCAACTATTTACTTTCCAAAACTGACAGTATTTACCGTAATACTCCGCAAGACTGGCATTGTTTTGTATATGTTTGATTATTTAAGCGCAATAAGCCGCAAAAAATAAGTACATTTTGCACCCGCAAGCTGTTTGAGAGGCGGCTTTCTGCGAGCGCCACTTAGGTCAGTGGTGCACATGTTTTTGATGTGAGTGCGAAACCTGTGGGAATGAGTAAAATCAGGCGCAACACAAGCACTATTAAACCGGAGCGAATGAGAAAGTGAGTGAGAGCAGACTGGTGTGTGTCAGAGAGAAGAGAGAGCGAGAACATGCAGCTGGTATCAGTGTAGCGATACTGCAGAAAAGGAGTATTGCAACCGTTTCAGATATTTCAGTATCAATACATATCAAAATATCGATATTTTTGACAACACTAAAGATACCTAATTTCTTCCAAATTCTGGCCAAGACAATACCAGAATGCACTGTGAAAGAAAATGGCAAAAGGAGTATAGAGAAATGTTGACGGATACTTGTATGTTATTATGAATTCTATTTAAGGTACAGTATATGGCAGAAATAGTAAGAGTAGCATGCTAGTGTGCAATTCCGAAATCAACAATTGATTACAAATGTAATCCATTCATTACTGACAATCATTAAAAGTCTCAATAATCTAATTAAACAATATACTAGTTTACCCAGTATTTGTGTTTTTTAATCCTTATTAGACTCTTGCATTGATAGCTTAGCAACATGCTAATATCAAACTGTTCTGCAATCAACTGTGAGTGAATTGTGTGTTAGCGCTATTTATTTGGTGCCTCTGAGTTGGTGCCTATGTCGAGTCGAGGAGAAGAAATAAAAGAAAAAGATCTTCCTCGGACCCTCCCCTGCTCTTATTCTCTTCCTCCCTCGTTAGATGCTATCTGTGGTAATCAGATCCCCGCTGGCACTGCAGCTGAAGGGAACTACGTGGCTCTTGATGGGCCCCCCGTGTATGGGGGTCATAAGGTCAGGAGGTAAAGGTCACAAGGTTACGAGGTCCACAGGAACCGCTATAGGGAGATTTCAGCACAGTGTATTTAATCGGTACCAGATGTAGTTCATCATAACCACACACACACACAGTCATTAGCTTTTTTCTCTGGTAGCTAATAGCACTTAGCATCAACAGATCAAAGAGGTTAGTTGAGTATGCAGTGGGAAAATTTGTACCAGGGTTGGTGCTGTGATGAACACTCAGTAGTGCTCATGAAGAGTGGCTGTCTGAAGAGAGAAGTACTCTAAAACACTCCAGATCAATATGTTTGTGTATGTGATTCACCACCACTGATTTGAGCATCTTTAAACCCATTGTTATTGAGCAGTTAGCCAGCGTTACACAAGCTGCTCAATTTCTTGTACAAAGACATGTCAAAACAATTGAATAGCTATTAAAAGTATCACATTTCTTAATCACTTAAGCACAGTAACTTAATCACCTGCATAATGTCAGCCTAACGTAACGCTAATGTATTCTGATAGGAGAATGGGTGTCTTTGACAGCCTTGGGAAAGGTGATGGCTTTATATTAGCTATTTAAATAACAACATAGGAGGGCATTTGTTCAGCTAAACTAAATCTAGTCTATTTGAACTTTGACTAATAATTATTGGATAAAAAAATAATTGCTGACTTACAAGCTCAATATTATCTAATAATTATTACTTAGTATGTCCATTTTGACATCTTGCCTCACTAATTATCACTTTTTATTTGATATTTTTTACTTTTTTACTGAAATATATTTGTAAAGTTATATATACATGTACACACAAACATATACTTAATTCTCAACAAGTAATAATATAAGTTATAATGTATTTTAATCGATGCCATTGATCAAATACAATAAAATCAACATAGTGATTCCATGAATGTAATGTTCTAAAAGGAAAACATCACAGCAATAGCAAACCACAACCCTTCAATCAATTACAGATGGACATAATCAAGTCCTGCCCTCATTTTTTCTTGTTTGAGGGTGTGTTCACACTTGGCATGTTTGGTTCAATTAAAACAAACCCTGGTGCGATTGTTCTGTTAGTGCAGTTTATTTGAATAAGTGTGAACGCTGCCATCCAAATCCTGGTGCGCACCAAACAAGTGGGCCGAGACCCATCTTTTCAGCGGTCTCGGTCCGCTTCCAAACAAACTCTGGTGAGGTTCGAATGAAATATGAATGCAACATGGACCAAAGACATGTAAACGAACCAAAAACAGGACATGACGTAACAAGATGCGACCCTAAAAAGGGCAGAATGCTCAAGCATGCCTGTTTTTTCTCATCATAGTCATGATGTTGCCTATCACAGTTAAGTACAGGCATCAGAATCAGTGTTTCATAGCGGCAGATTTTTGTTTGTGAGTGACAGAGGGATTCCTGCTGCTGTTTTGATTCTCAGCTCTTCAAAATACCATCATATATGGGCTACGCACATACAACGAGCGCATTTAGCCCACAAGACAGCATTGTTTTGGATGTTCGGTAAGTTCCGTGGTGAAATATACGTAATAAAAGCAACCGATCAGGTTGTGACCGTATCCATATGCCTTTAGGTTTGATATCTTTAGGTTCAGTGTTAAAATGCCAGTGTAAACGCTAAGCGGACCAGGACTAAATGTTTTTTGGTCCGGACCAAACAAACTGAACTACAAGTGTGAACACACCCTGAGAAGCACATTTTCGCAATTTCTGTTTAATGTCGAATTATATGCTGTCAATATGTTTCAGTATCACTGCAAACATGCAAAAATGACTAGAACCATGCTTTATGTACAAATGTAGCAAGATTACATTGTAACAATTAGCGAGAAAATCCAAAGTTCTGCTGGACAGATAGGAACGTATGGCTTGTAAACTCACCTCACTCCAGACCAACATGGTGCCGAAGATGACCTGCAGTCCATCAAAGAAGTTGTCTCCAATGATGATGACAGTAGCACCTCCTGTTGTCCAGCCTTCACTGGGACTAATGGCTTTGATACAAGGTGCAGCTGCTTCCAGAAACACCACAGGACCAATTTGGAGAAAGGAGAAATAAAAAAGAAGAAAAACAACTTTAATCATTCGTGCTTAGTGTACTGTAGCAATCCAGCACTAGCATTACTTGACCATGATTAGAAGTTTTGTTGAGAACTTCCTAACATTCAGGATCAACATTAGGGTGGGGGTTGCAGATTGCAGGGTTAAAGGTGTCATTTGAATGCAGTTTATTTCCTGGGCTCCGAGGGAAGTCTTGACACCTCTCAGTCTCTTATTTCAAGGCCAGTGCAGGAAACCAAAACACACACAAATGTCACCGAGAAAACTCACACAGCTGGATCCAACTAAGAGTCCCATACCACACGCTCTGGAAAAGTGTCGGTGGTTTTCACAGCTCTCATAGCACACATTAGGCATAAAAACAAAGGATCACTTACACTGAATTCCCATCCAACACTACGCCTGGGCTGCATATCCATACTTTGAGGGCATAGCAAGGAAATGCTTCAGTTGTAGCAGAAAAGTGAGACAATGCCTCAAATTATGGGCCAGACTGGCAAAAGATTTACTCTTTTAGCTAGAAGGATGCAGTGTTCAATACATACTACAATGTTACTAGGCTATATTTCAAGGTTTATGATAAAGTCATATGTGAAATGTTTTGCAGCGATTTAGGATAGATTTCTGAGGATGGTTTTGGGGTTTCTTAAACAATTTATATTGTACTAAAGAGTTGTTTTTTACTCTTTTTTGCTGCTGTTATTGCTGTTTTGGCAACTTAATGCCTATTTATGTATGTATTTTATTGCTTTACTCTTGTTTTACTCTTGACTAAGTATGAAAATCAGTCAGAAACATTTTATATGTTACAGTATTCATTCCTATAGTAAAATTTCACTTGTGAGCAGTACATTTTTACTGTGCGTCATTTCCAATCAAGCTTTAAATGTGTATTTAGGACACATAAAAGGCCTGTGCAAGACAAAAAGTTGGTCATTTTATTAAAATAATTGTGTGTAAAATGACAATGTGGTAGAAATGTTAATGTCATTTAAAAAAAAAAGACAAAAATAACAATTTTCTTGTGTTGCATTGTTAGAGGATACATTTAATAAAGTAGTGAGAGTGTGAAAAACATTACTTTCCAAGTCTACATGGCCAAAAGTGCCCACAGAAACGGATTATTGTCAAATTGAACACTAGTGAAACAAGAAAGAATGTCAGGAGAACTTGAAAAAGATTCTAAATTGTTATTTGGTTAAAAAGACAACTAAACAAAGTGACCAAATTGTCCGAAAAACAAACTAAACTCAATATCTACTCTTCAATTCTTCAAGTGTCCAAACAGTAGAATTTAACATTAATGTGTGTTTGTATATTCTTGGTGTATATAAGGTGACCTTAGGCCTCCTGCAGCAGGAGACACGTGTTTTTGTCACCGGGCGTCGAGGTACAGCAGCTCGTTTAGCGTGTTCTGTTTGTTGCTCTCCGCGGCGGCCGTGGATCAGTGGCTGAGTGAGAAAGGGACCACCACGGAGAAAGGTCAGTTTGCTTATTAGAGCTGTCTGCTCCCCTCCGAGACGCAGAGTCTCGTGCTAGCAGGGGGCAAAGAAAGCAATTTAGCCAGCCGGCGTTTACCTGCATTTAGCTCCCAAATGCCAAAGCGTCACTCACCGTAATGAGATATAAAGAGAGGAAGAGTTGTGATGGACCAGCATGACTGTTAGGTTTACACGCTGTGAGATGCAAGTGGGGTAAGATATATTGTAACCTTGCTAGGCTAAGCTCAGCTGTCGCTCTCAGGGATTCAGATGATGGGAAAAGTGGTGGAATCATAAAGTTACAGTAAATAAGCGGCATGAGAAACATGTCAGCAGGTTGCCCAATGATAGTACCCATGAGGTCCAACAAAACATTTTTGAGAGGCGCAAACATTCATGTCTATCTTAGAAAAGGTAAAAATGTAGGTAACACTTTACTCCCCAAAAGATCTACTGACTATAAGTAACTTTGCAACTACATGTCAACTTATTCTACTAACCCAAACCTTAACCTAACAGTCTACTAATACTCCAATGACTGGTAGTTGACATGTAGTTGCAAAGTTACTTATCGTTGGTAGAATGTCTAAAGTAAACCAGCAAAATAAAGCATAACCAAACTTTATAATGAATTGAAATAAGTTACTTTTTTCTGCACTGATTTTACAGGCAAATGTGTAGAATTTCCGTAATTGTTACTTCGCTTAGCCTAAATATTTAATAAATGATGTGTGGAACCTATTTGTAGAATTTAAGGGTGTTCAAATTCCTGGAAATATTTCCATAAATGTCCTTTTATTTTGCTGTTTTCATGATATTTCATGGATATGATCATGGATATCATTACAATATAATATTAATAGTGTTTTTAAAAGTAGCTATTATTTTTATTATTATTATTTGTCAAGCACCATTTATCTGTTAAATTAATAAATGTCAGTTATTTGAAATTTGTTGAATCTAAAAAAAAACAAAAAACATCTGGACTCTCAAATACAAATGATTGCTGACACATTTTTGAAATATCAATCATTCGGTTTTTAGATTTCAAAAAGCTATCATGTTTAAAAAGCTCAAAGGCCGAAAGCTTAATCTGTGGCCAATATTTATATTTTTCCCCTTTTGTAATTTGAAAAACATCCCTAAATCCTAATCACAAGCAGCTTTAGATTACTGAAAAGAACAACTTCTCGTGTTCTGTAAACACATGTTAATCTTCTCTTTTTACATGTCATGCTTATGTCAGATGCTGGAAAGGAAAAAAATCCAGACCTGGAGGGTGAAATGAGACACATGCGCACACACTTTGGCGTTTGGTGGGGTGGTAAAGTAGGGAAAATGAGGTGCAATCTGTGGCGGTAATCTTGGCGTGAGTGGAGGTTTTTGGCGGAGGCTGAAATGGTAGCTGGATTAAGCAGATGGAGACGCATGAATCCATCTGATAGGATTAAACTTTCTGTGGCTTTCTCTAAGCCATCTGCTCACCATGCTGCTCCGACACATACACACACACACACACACACACACACACACACACACACACACACACACACACACACACACACACACACACACACACACGTTTAATTTGCAATGTAAAAAGTCTCGCACACAAAACGCAAAAGACAGAGGTACGAACAACAGGGCAACACACATTTGAGTAATTAGACTTTGATAGACAATAAAACACACAACAAAAGTTACAATTAAGTAGATAAATATTAGGCAATTTCTATTATGTAGTACATGTCCTTTCATATCTTAATATATTGGATGAAATACTCAACTCACAATTTTACTTTGTAAAATTATAATAAAACATGTAAGAGAATATGGGGTGAATTTCAAAATCATTTCACCACTTTCAAACAAAATGTTTTATTTGAAATAATGTCATAATTGGTAATCAGTTTAAGGGCTTGTCCTTTTGTTAATTTCACTTTCCATCCTGTTAAGTCTTAATTAAGCAAAATCCCTTTCATTAACAAAAGTTGGTTCCTTAATCACAGGAAGTGGCTTTTTGGTGGGGGAAAAACAATGGCACAAACATCACTACAACTATTAGCAATGGATTTGATGAATTCCGGGCTGTTTTGTGGTAAAACACCCCACACTATTTGATAAAACTACAAAAATCTGTACTAAATTATTTATAAAAATTCCAAAAATGGTAAAAGTTGCTTCCAGTTGACAATATTAATCTTGCAGGCACTGCATAACAATGTAACCAGATATTAACAATCTGAATGATTAATATTAATAATATTACAGCAATAATTATAAACATTAGTTCCTGTAGAAAGGTTGTGTGTTTGATTTGTCCGTCAAGTCAATACATTTAAAAGTAAATACAATAAAAGAAATTAAAATAAAATAAATCCAATTTGATTAAATACTGTACATGCTAAAAGCAGAAACTAAAATCTGTATGGACAAACACAGAAACAAAACTGTGAATATAAAATCACTGCCCACATAAGGTATGTAGCACACACATACACAATAGTGCACACCATGGACAGATTGCATCCCCTTTCCGTGTCCCTAGGGTTTGTGCTTGGTGCTCTGGGACAGAGAGACCGTCTTCCGCTGGGATGCATTCAGCTGAGCCATTTTTCCTGTTTTCCCTTTCTTATAAACTCATTTAATGTTGTAGGCTGGAGTAGTTGGGGTCACACACACCAACCTACAGCTCCAGGAGATAAATACATCCAGCTAGTTGTTGTCGAAGTTGCCCCTATTGAGTTCCTTCTCACTGCTGTTGCCTTAATGAAACATTTCAGGGCCCATTACAATCTCAAGCATGATAACCACAATTAATATCATCCCTTCTCTCATAATTCAAACTGCACCCCCTTTATAAACCATATACCACTTATTAATAGGAGCTACACACAGTAAATTGTCGCCACAATGGGCTGTGAGATTCTTTTCAGCCATTTTATGACCCGCCAAACAGATAAACAAAACCCTTAACAAGCACCACTATTTAAAGTTTGATGTCCTGAGCACATCCGTCTGAAACGCAATAAACTGAAACCCTAACCAAAATAATAATAGTACAAAAAAAACAGAAGCTTACTGTCAGTACAAACTGTAAATCTGTACTTTCTGTCTTTCATCCAAATGCAAACAGACCTCCTGATAGCGCTTGATGCCGCCAGCACGCGGCTACAGACCCCAAGAGACCATCACAGCTTATCACACCATATTCATCAACGACCGTAAATCACCACATCATATGTTCTGTCCTTCCATCCAGATCCAACAAATTTCCCTGGACATCTAAATCCTTGACAAGCTAAATGGGACACTGATTGGATTGGTCGGACGTCTAGATAAATACTTCAAGCATCTTTGTAAAGCATGTCAGTGTGGGCTTGGACTCGCACAGATGGGCTCTGGGAATGCTAACGCTAACGCTAAACTCCACCAAGAGACTCTACAGCCATAAAACAAACAGATAATCCAAGACAAACACCCCTTTTGAGGGAAAGACTGCCTCCTGCTTTTTAAGAACCTCATGCATGAAACGGCTATTTATTTTCAAGAGAATGAGTTAGAAATTACATTTTTGAGACAACATCATGCATTATTTAAGCAAACTGTCAGTCATCAGTAATCCATTGTGATGGATGTGGTGTCAAAAGTGGGATTTTCCGCTGCATTATGTCAGCAGGATATCAAACGATCAATGAATATGCAGTGTGCATTAAAAGCATACATTTTTCAATAACAACAGAATGCTTTAGCTACATCTAAACAATGTGATCATCAGAAATGTATTAGTTAGAATTTGGCAGCTGTTTGTATTGGTATCCAAAACCATAGTGGACCATTTCGAGTACACTTATTCTGACCCATAATGCAATAATGAGTGTACGGCCGATGTACACTCAACAGCAGTGTCCAAATTCTCTCACTTGTTTTCATTCACTCATTCAGTGGACTATATTAGTGGAGTAACGTAGGGAATAGTGAATGAGAAGGCGATTTCAAATGCAAACAATGTACTGTGTGCTAAAGCTAAACCTCTCTTAGCTTAAAGCAGTTTGCAAAAACGATGAAGAAATTCTGATTATAAATGAATTTGTACTGAAAAGTGATGAAATTGGTCAAGATCCAGTATTTATCCAGTATTTATATGTTTGTATTTTTATACTTAAGGGGTAATTGTGCTGTTAGCTTAGCAACAAACTTTATTGGAATCAACTGAGTTGTGTCTGAGGCCGTAAACATGTCTTAGACATTGGGGGGACATTAAAGTTTGTTTTGGGGGTTTTTTGCATGGGGGGAGGGGTAATGGTTTTATTGGTTTATTTAAAGGAATTAAATTATTAAAGGATTAAAAGGCATTTAAGGAAATGAAAAAATACGGTAAAAATTCCAGTTCGATTGTAGTTATGATGTAAACTATTTGCAAATATATATATTTTTAAATATGCACACGTTCACTCTTATTTTCGTCTGCCTAATATGTAAAAATGCTAAAGTTTTTTGTCACGTCAAATTCAGTTAAGATTTACATAAATAATGTCATATTTTCAATTCAAAATGGTGAAATTTCATAAAAAATGTCAAATATTTTGCATCACTTGATATTACTGTTGGTCGCTGAACGTTTTTATCGTAAAACTGTTGTCAAATATTAAATTTTTAGCTACTTACATCTTGCGACGCACTCTTTCACTGCTATAACTAAAGTGTTGTGTTGGTATTCGCACTAACAGTAAGCCCCGCCTTCTTTGATTTGATTGGCCATCTCACTCATTCTGACAGTGACGAGCGCTGTTAGACCGCTGAGGCAGACCAACCTAAAAATTTAACATTGCAATTTTGCCATCCTAGCCACAAACAGAGCAGTGTGTAATGGAGTACAGCAGAGCAGCATCAAGAATATCAAATATTTGGGGGACAATTTGGCCATTTTTAATTATTCGGGGGGACTTGTCCCCCTCAATGTCTATGGTGGTTACGGCCCTGATTTAATGTATCTGTCTTTGTGCATAATTCTTATCCTCTGTATTCAATTAAACACCACCATAGTCATTTCTGCAGACGGAGGGATGGGTTAAAGGAATGAGGAAGGGCACAGGTTAGTGCTTTAATTAATCTCTGCTTCATCTTTTACTCTCTCCGCACCACTGGAGAAGTGACTTAAAGGGCCAAAGCTCACAGACGACTCCGACAGCTAAGCGTTATCTCTCGCCAACTCATTCACACACACTGGATGGAGTTTAAGATTTTGTATCAACACACTATTAATAAAATGTAGTCTTGTGTGCGTGGCTATTGTCAGAGGTTTGCAGAGACTTACTGCATATTTCAACCCAGTATAACAAAGTGTGAATGTACTTGATCTGTCAGGGTCCCTGTTCACACACAAGACAACCTCATCTTACTCTCTCTGACAAAATTTCTAAAAAAAATTCTGTTGGAAGCCAATTGGGATGGAATAAAGAGGCAGAAATGACTCAGTTTTCATTAAAATGGACTTTACGAATGAACAGATTCATTTAAATAAATAAGAATATACAATCAGAAAAATCTGCTAAACTCACCGTGCTCTAGATATGATGGCGTTCCCTCTGAAGGGTCCAGTCGCCGAGCTCTTCTGCCATGTTTGGAGTTGTTGTGCACAAACATGTTGTCTGAAACAGCCAGAACGTGTCCTTCTACACTCACTGTTGTCGACACAACCACCTGTAAAAGAAGGGCACAAGGCTTAACCCTCTGGGTGTGACGAACGCATTCAGGCATTTTGGTGATTTTTTTTCCACTTAGCAGCCAAATCGACTTACAATACAGCTAGTAATACGTCATTCGAAACTGTAAAGGGTCTTCTTTTCTTTGTGTACACTCACAATAGCAACAAAACGTTGTGCTTTTTTCAAATAAAAAATAAAAACAGAGTGCGCTTTCTGCCGTCTCGGTCTCTGTGAACTTCGTCACAAGAATGAACTGAAACTCAGCGGATACTTGCCACACAGACATGAGAGATATGTCTTTAGAAAGCTGAAGTATCTGCGTGACCACACCCACGCGCAGTGCAGGATATTCATACGGTAATCGTGAGCCATGCAAATCTGTAAACGCCCCCATAATCTCGATAAAAAAAGCATCAGTCCTCATCAGCTTCATCTACTTTTCATCGAGTTTGGAAGAAGACACACTGTGAGAAATAAGTCTTGAATTTACCTCAGAAGTAGAATGCAATGCACCGCTTAATTCAGAGGAAGATATCATTTCTGAGCAAGTAATTTCTTACTTACATTAGTTACCGTGTTTAATTGTTACATAAACGTGTGCACATTTTACTAGTTAAACTATTGCCAGACATGTGAAATAGGCTATACAGGAAGGTAGGCAACCTTTCAATGCTAAATGTCTAAATAAATGGAAATGTCGTACCACACGAGGATGTTTTTATGCTCTATAATATAACACACAGTATGATATAAAAGTAATATGAGTGTTTACACTGTAATGATGAATATTAGAATGTTTACACTAGGGTTTACTGTGAAAAACTGTGTTTGTGAATATCTGCTCAATGGTAGATGTTTATAATGTGCTAAACAATAATATTTCATAGTGAGGAGCGGAAGTTTAATCGGAGCGGATAATCAGTAAATGTGAGTCTTACAAGGTGCATTTGAAAAGCAAAACGCGACAAAAATTACGTTTTTTACTCCAAATTCATTTTATAACATCATTCAAGAGTTTGGGACCCACTTTATATTAGGTGGCCTTAACTACTATGTACTAACATTTAAATTCATAATTTGATACAATGCACTTATTGTGTACATGCATGTTTTTACATTGTACTTACATTTTAAAAATTCCCTGCATGTAATTACAGCTGTAATTAATTACTGTAGTTACATTTATAATTACAATGTTCATACTTCCCTTACACCTAACCCTACCCTTAAACTTACCCATACCACCAAATCTGTCCCTAACTTTACCCGTATCCCACCTCAATATCAGCAAAAGTGTACAGCAATACAACATGAACATAAGTTCATTGTACTTATTTTTTGATGTAAGTGCATAGTAGTTAAGGCCACCTAATATAAAGTGGGGCCAGAGTTTGAAATAACTTTCAAATCTGATCTGAAGTGACTTCTTATTACAGAATGATATTATTTTTAGCATTCTATACTGTAATGCACTGTAAAAAAAAACAACAAAAAAAAAACACATATTTGGAAGAAAATACTATTTCAGTCTTTCTACTTTAAAATTTCACAATTTTCACAATCTGTAACTTGCTATTTCTTTGTGAAATTTTCCCTAGTGTGACAGAAAAGGCATTTTTTGTCAGTTTGAAGGGAAGTGTGTACTTTCTGCGCCACTACAGCGGCATCAAACGGATCGGATTCACATCACCAGCGGCACCTCGATTAAAGCACTCGTAGTCTCTAATAATTTCCATGCTGTACACTAATTAACACCGCATACAAACACACCTCTCTGCCTATCCCACAATGCCCCGCTCTCTCCGATTGATTGCTGATAGAGGTTGGCTCGGATTAATTCAATTAAAAAGCGGGCAGCACTTGAACGCCCTGAGACAATGGCAAGAAGGTAATAAGTGTTTGAGGTTGCTGTGATGAGTGGCACAAACGGGCCCTCTTAAGCCACAGAGGACCCCACGTGGAGCCTCTTATTTCAATTGCTGTTGAGCTTTGAGTGGAAATTCTGCCTCTTCAAAAAAGAAAGGACTTGGTGAGGAAGTCTCTGAGGGATGTGGCTAATCATATACACTTTCGTTTTATTCTCTCTCCCTCCCTGTCTTTATCGCTCACTATCTCTCTGTTTTAATGCTCACAGAGCTCGATGGTTAAAGGGGTTTGATTCCCTTTAAAATCTCAATTGTTGACAGCAATGAGACTGACATTTTCAAATGGTGATTTCTTGCCTAATTCTCTTGCTCCTGAGAAAAGGACCCTAATCACGTTTCTCCTCTAAAATTTCAGAAGATGTTTGAACTAAAAAAGGCCAGAGTTCTCAAGATGAGCTCAAATATTTCTCACTTCCAATCCTACATCTGATAGCTGCGCAAAACACATTGAATTTACATCTCTATTCCCTTACTGTATGTCAGTATGTGTCACATTTGTTTCTATTTGGGAATTTTGAAATAAACAGCATCACAGCACTACAACAACACATTGTGTACGTCAAAGTCTCTCTCCTGCATTCTTGCACGCTTGCTGTGAAAAAATCTGACGGCGTTCTGCTGCTAATTACACAATCACTGTGAGTTCGCTCATAGAGTGCTGATGATTCGTTTATAGACAACTATACAGACAGCTGCTGAGATAATATCTTACATCAACACTGAATACTGATCCAAAAAAGGTTGATATTTTGGAAGCAGAATTTGTAAGCCAGCTCAATAAAACCAGCTCAATAATCACTCCTTAAATAATGATGACAATTACATTGGTATGATTTACCATTGGCATTGAAATTCTGTCATACTTAACTTCCACTCAAATTATTATAAGATAAATATAGAAAATATCTCAATAATATTAGAATATACATCTATTTTGTGGAAAATAATGTAGGGTGGGGCTATGTTTAGGTTGTCTTTGATATTATTGGTCATTATATGGTTTGCCCGCCCACAAGGCCTCAGCAGGAAAAGAACATTTAAAGACTTTTCATAAAAATTTTTTTGATGAGCTGTTCACAATAAGACCAAATAGGGGTGGCCGATATACCGCTAGACACGGTTAACAGGTAGAGATTTTGGACTATCATCTGTATCACGGTTACGCTCACGTGATGTTGCTGTGCTCCTCAGTCACGAAAGCTTATCGTTTACATGCGTTTTTTTAAGCATTGCGGTTTAAAAACAGGTGATTTTAAACCGTTGAAGCACAATTAGCAGCGAAAGACAACTTATTTCAGTATAAGCGTACTGTATAAAGACATAACAGTCATTTATGTCTTAACTGAACGTTAACAGTTGAGAGAGAAAACACACAAGTATATTGGATGCGTGCAGATGGTCTTAAAGTGACAGCATCCAAATTTACCTGCTGTCATTATTAATGCCAATCAATCTCTCACTGCTCTTGACTGAATCACTTTTGTAACTTTAATAAGAATACATGTATATTTAATTTACACAGTAAAGACTATGCATTGTTTTGTATACATTTGATTACTTTATACATTTTATGTAGTATTTCTAGTGCTTGAAGTTTTTCAGGTGTAGTCTTTTTAATGCGTGTCTTTGTTCTATTGTAGTTTGTTTTCTTTGCTCTTTCTTTATCACCGTTTACTTGTCTTCAGTAAGCTTGAGAGTTTTTTTTAAGGCTAGTATTAGTTTTTTTTTTTTATATTAAACATGGTGATAAGAATTATGAAGTTTCCATAGTATCAAATATTTTGATATCATTAAAACTTTACTTAAAGCAAAAATAACTATATTGTGATTTTGGTCATATCGATCACCCCTAAGAGATTCCGATTTTGATTAATAAGAAAATGAAGGTCAGATGCTTGTTGTCTGATGGGTGTAGGAACAGTGTGAAGACCTAATTAACAGGCAGTAGCAAGAGACAGTGAATGTGTGTGTGAACGCGTGTGTGAGAATGCTTGTGAAAACAGCAAGGGTCACATACCAATGAACGACTGGAGCTCAAGGTCTTGTGTTTCTTTCAAAGCAGTGATAGGTTATTTACTCAATGTCTCACACTCAAACACGCGCGCACTGCGTGAGTGACACTGTTGTGCAATTATGCAGAGTGTGTTTACAGGCTTGGAGCCAGATTTTTAACACCATCAAATGCTGAAGAGTTTAAAACTGCATGCAAAGTATACTCATACTATAAAAATAAAATACAAATTATAAAAAAAAAACATTAATGTGGATGCAATTATTGTAAATCATTCAAAAGATATACAAAAACACTATAAAACAGAACCAGACCAGATCGGCAAAAACAGACCATGAGGTTTGGAAATAATGAAGTGGAAGGATGTGTGGTTGGAAAGTGTGCATAACGAACAGACTAATGAATAAAAAAGGTTAAAAGATTAAATGTTTACCTGAAAGCGCCGCATGTCCCGTGGATTTCCTGCATTCTTCAGGCAGTTTTGATTGCATTTCAGGAAAAACTTGAGAAAAAACCTGCAAAAAAAACAGAAATCATTGGTTATCGGAGGACTGAAAGAATCCATTGAATGCTCTGAAAAACTAATACAGAATAGAAAAAAAACATTTAAACCTCATAAATGGGCCAGTTAACCAGTTCTCCAGTTTACCAAACATTTGACAGTGAAATTAGGCAGATCCAATTCAATCTCCTGATGCCACAGGAGAAACTTTGTAAGTTCCACAAAGATCCTTTGACTCTAGTTCCTAAGAAAACATCTATGATGCTTTAAAGATCCCATTAAATAGTTTGATGAGTGCAATTTTCTTATGTATTTTTTGATGAAACAGGAACTAGGGTGGGAAAGTCCTTGTCGTTTTTATAGTAAATAGCATGCTTTAAGCATGTAAAGTTGTGTGAACTTTTAGAAGTACAGAAGCATATAGATGACCTTAAAGCTCACAGACACAGGGTACACTCTAAAAAAATGGTGCTATTTAGTACTAAAAGTGGTTCTTTGGCTCGTAATCATAGGGGAACCACTTTAAGTGCTGTATAGCACCAAATCTTGGTGCTTCAGTGGTTCTTCAGCGGTTCTTTGGGATGACTGAGGTGCTATATAGCACCGCTACCATATACAGAACCTGTTAAGATATGGTGCTATATAGCATCAAAAGTGGTTCCCCTATGATTACGAGCCAAGAACCACTTTTAGTGCCATATAGCACCATTTTTTTTTAGAGTGTAAAAGCCCAATATATTTTGATGAATGATGCAATGCTCATTTTTATGTCTTATCTATTAATTTATTTCAAAATACAATTCATATATATTTTTATAAATTATACAATAATTTCTGAAGATCCTCATGACTGTGTCATGGTCAAAAAGTCTCTTAAAATACAGATAATTTGACCTTTTTACAACAAGGTAACGTTGGTTCAGGTTGTGCTGTCAAACGGTAAATTTCGATTAATCGCATCCAAAATAAAAGTTTGTGTTTACATAATATATGTGTGTGTGTGTGAACTGTGCATAATTATTATGTATATTTGAATCCTCACACATGTATATATTTAAGACGTGTTTAAAATGTGTTCTTTATATATATATATATATATATATATATATATATATATATATATATATATATATATATATATATATATATATATATATATATAATATAAATTATATAAATATAATATTTATTAAATATATACATGTATGTGTGTGAATTCAAATATATATATCACATCACACCCATTCTCCATTCACTTCACTGGCTTCCTGTTACCGCCAGGATTGACTATAAGGTCTCCCTTCTAACCCACCAGTGCATCTATGGAAATGCCCCCCCCTATCTGAAAGAACTACTCACACCTTCAACTACAACTCGATCAACAAATTCAAACCGCCTCCTTCTCCCCAAGACAAAGCTCAGCACTATGGGTGATCGGGCTTTCTGTTCTGCCGCTCCTCGGATTTGGAATGCCCTCCCCGACCATCTGAGGGCACCTCAAACTACTGAGACTTTTAAAAAAGGACTAAAAACATTTCTTTTTAGGAGAACTTATGACTTTTAACCATTCAATCTATTAGTATTTTATCCTTCTTAAATGATCTTAACTGTAGCACTTTGAGATTTGTTCCAAATGTAAAGTGCAGTACAAATAAAATTTATTATTATTATTATTATTATATATATATATATATATATATATATATATATATATATATATATATATATATATATATATATATATATATATATATATATATATATATGTATATATATATATATATATATTCAAGGGGTAAAGGAAATAAGTTATTACTATAATGGTTACACCACATGACATTGAACATAAAGAACCTTTCAATGTCTGTATAAAATAGCCTTTTTCTACATATAAAAAAAGGTTTTGAACTAAAGAACCACCAGAGAAAATGTTTTCGAGTTTTTACACATCCTAAAAGTTCAGTAGCACAAACACACACACAGCAACAGGCAGCGTGCTGAAATGTGGAGCGTCCATCTGTCGTGCGGGGAAGCGCTGCTAAGACAGCTCGCCGATTCAAAGACACACACATGCGCAGACTCCCATCCAAACAGAAAAATATGTCTGTCTCTCTCATAATCATAGTAAGCAGAGAGCGGGCACATTCATGGGCACTATCACAAACCCTTCACTCACAGACTGGCATTAGAGCTATAACAGCACAATACCAGCTGCTCTGACTGGCACTGAAACCGTGTGTGTGTCTAACTGGATAATGCCATGGCACATATACCCGTCTGTCAGTACCTTTTTTTCCTTGTGAATTTCTCTTTCTTGCCTCTTTGTTTGCAATTCTGTCACCTTTGTCTATATGACACTGAATGTTATATAATGAATCAGCTATTCTTTCTAAAACTTGTTCACTCTCTGTTTCAAACACACCCACGATTGCTCTGCTCCAAAAGCCTCATCGCAACACAAAGGCAGTTCCTTGGTAACTTAATTATGCTTCCTCCTGATTCCTCATTTTAGCCAAATTTGAAGGCAGAATCGCATTTATCCACACTAATACAATGGCAGTGTTACTGTAGATGTTTGTTTGTGTGTGTGTATTCATTTTGATACGTGCCTTTAAAAGTGTCAGGTTAATACCAGGTGTCTGTTTAATACTTTTGACCTAACATGGCCCGACAAGACCAGATATAAAGCGAAGAGCACTGAGGTGTGTGTGGATCATCTCATGAACACATACTCACACACACTCACACTCACCCGACGGTTCTATAATTGAAAGGACCTTGCTGTCGTCTTCAGTTAAGAGCACTCCAATGAAGGCCAATTACTAGAGGGGTTGAGTGTGGAGCCATATACTTACTTACACGAGCTAACAGTGAGACACCTGTGACCTCTCTATAGCACTACAGATCACAATACATCACCACTGATGAATCCATGAGAAAAACAGGAGGATACACCAAAAAAAAAAAAAAAAAGTCCTTAGAGCAGAATGGAGTAAAACAGGTCTTTATTGTATTTTAGTGGGCCAATAAACTTCCGCACATTTTGCCTGGATTTTTTTGTACAACAACTTTTTTCTTTTGAAATATCAAATAATTTGTTATGACAAGGCAGGGTTAGTTCAGGTTGTAGGTCAACTCCACAACATGAACAAACATCTTTTACACAAAAGTATAAATAAAAAGTGTAACAAAGCAAACAACTAGCCATGAATTCCTTTACCCAAAACCAATTTCGATACAATGCATTTGTCTACTGTAGGAAATTAAGATTATTATATTATATTATATTATCTCAATAATCACTTAATCAATTGCATGTGTCATGATCAATAGATGTCCCTCAAATTAAATTCAAACTTCACTTTTTAAATAGAGCAACTTTAATAAAAACATAAATAAAAAGTTTGACAAAGTAAACTTCAAGCCATGAATTCAAAATCAATATCATTCGAATCTATATTTTATTTGTCTTCTGTATGAAATTATGTATATTATACTATATTATATTAATCTTCTAAAACTATTTGACCAACTGCAGCTGCCATGATCAATAAATCAATAAATGTAAACGTGTTTTAAACTAAATTCAAACATCATTTTTTAAAACATAACGGAGCAGCGTTAGTAGTTTTGTGAATAATATGCCAATAATTAGCAAAAATTCACAGAGAAGGAGAATATGCTGAAAAGAATCACAATGGCATAATTTAAATACTCACAGCACAGCACTATATTTTAGTGCATTTAACGCCTGCTTAAACTAGATTGCAAGTAGTTGGCGGTGAAGAAGCGGGTTTTTTGCAATTCCTGAAATTCAGGAAGGCTGATATCACGATGAAAGAGGAAGAGGGAGAGGCTTTTGCGTGAGGTAATCTAATTTGGTTACTAAATGCAAAGCAGCGGCCATAGTTGCCTGCGCCATATTTCTGTATGGTGCGAGCCACACCAAGAGTAAATGAGCCCATGTGAACAGCACAGCAGCATAAATTATTCACGGGCTGAGATGGCAATTATGGCTCTGAGCACAACCAACATTAATATTTTATGAGGGCTAACACACACTTCCAAGTGAATCAGAAAGAGAGAGAGAGAGAGAGAGAGAGAGAGAGAGAGAGAGAGAGAGAGAGAGAGAGAGAGAGAGAGAGAGAGAGAGAGAGAGAGAGAGAGAGAGAGAGAGAGAGAGAGAGAGAGAGAGAGAGAGAGAGAGAGAGAGATTGGGAAAGGGGGGTCTTCCCTATCCACTTTCTTTGTATTTTTTGGGTCTCTCTCTCTCCTTGAACTCACTTGCTAGGTCTCTATCTCCCTCAGCCTCTCAAACTACTCTCTTCTGCATGATTTAAATTATAGCATTTGCTATTTCCCAAATCCCAAAACAAAGAGATTCTGAGTTGTGTTATTACACATTTAGAACATAGTAATAAAGCAGTTATAAAATGCATCAAGTGCAAATATATGTTTCTGAGCATTTACACACACTGGTTCGTGTTACAGCACTGCAATATGTACATAAAGGACATGCTAATAGAATTCAAACACGGAAAAATATACTTAAACATGGCAGATCAATAATTTAGTTGAATACTGTAGAATTGGCTCCTGATGTAGTGGTGAGAATTCAATGCTGACAGCAGCAGTCACATGATACCACTGTTGCAACAGTGTCAATACTATCATGCCAAGAGAAATACTAGGCATATCCGTGTGTGTTTGTGTGTGTGTGTTTGTTTTATTTGACATATTTTTTGGATTAACGTGAATTCAGAACAGTGTACCCATATGATCCCATTCTTTATATTTACATTATATTATATTTTATATCTTGCAAATTCTGCCACTAGTTTGTTACTTAATATTCTGTCATATATCACACATCATGAAGTGATAGAGGCTATCAATGTTAAAGCTTAGTTCCCCAAACATGAAAAATTTCATAATTTTCTCTAAACCCATATGACATTTAGCTATCAAATCTCATTTTCGCACACATACAATATGATTCATCAAGATGCATTGCACCAAATCTGGTGTCATTTATATCAAATATCATGGTTCTCATTTGTCAGTGATGTCAAACCTGGTGTAATACATTTTGACCAGCCATATTTGAAAGTATGCAGACAATTTTGCACTTTTTTGGTGCTTTTATGACAACCACTGTATGCTTTCTGTGGGGAAAAAGCAGCATAAACATTTCTCCTCATGTGCTTCAGAGAAGAAAGAACGTCATATGGGTTTGTAACGACCTGAGGATGATTTCATTTTGGGATGAACTGTTCCTTCAAATGCCAGTTCTCTGACTCAAAAAGGGTGCGACAGAATTACCAGATGTGATGTCACTCAAACGATGATGTCATGCCATGATTAAATCACTGCTATGGATTGACTCACTGCTAACTCTTGCTATAATGTTTTCAGATGAAATTTCTCCCTCTGAGTTTCAAATATGCATAAATACAACACCGATCCCATACGCTACACAGAAGGAGAAAACCACGCGGGAGCATCATTTTACACAAGCAACTCTTAATATGCAGGACTGGTAATTGCTCACCCCAGTGTGGGAACAGAGAGCTGTCAATCAAACCGAGAGGTCCCTGGAGATATGGAAATCAGGTTGATGACTGGTTCACCTGGATCATATTCATGCTGATATTCTGTGTTGTAGACACAGTTATTCTATAACAAGGCATCTTGTTGGACTGCTAAGTTCAACTATCGTTTCTTTGGAGCTAATATGACGGCTTGAACTAGAAACACAAGTAGATTATGAATTAAAAGTTGATGGTTTGTAATTTGATGCATTATTTTAATTACAGTACTTAATGAATTACATATATTTATTTAACAAATACAATATTATGTGAATAATATACACATATTGAATAAACACTACTACAAGTAACAAATTAAACTGAAACACTTTAAATGATACAAATATAATGTTGGTACTCACTATCATTACTATTCATCTTATTTTGCAACGCACAAGTAAGCTATTTTCTGTGAATGTGCTACTAAACTGTAAAACTATTTGCTTTACAAGCCAGTGTGTTTAATACAATACATCAAAAATTAAATCGTAAGAATATCAAGCAGCATAAGCGGTGTTGTACAGCTAAAAATAACTGAAGAGGATGACACAACAGAAGCCTCACACATTCAAGATACAAATGGACGCACTCACTATAGAGACTTGTAATGTTACTTAAAGTACTGGTTTTGACATCCTTATTACAGGCAGCATCTTGCATTGACCGAAAAGGAAATTGACTCTTCAGTCAAAAGCACACACAGTCCATACTTTCACCTGGCAAGAAAGATGACCTGACCTCTGGAAACCTCTTTGACAGAGTCCCCAACAAACCAACCCAATGATAGAAATAGAGAAAAGAGAGAGCAAAAATAGTCTGAGAGAGAAAGGAAAAGAGTGAGACAGGTCTCCTTTAGTGTCTATTGTAAAAGGCTGAAGGCAAACAACTCAATAATTCATGAGAGCAAGATTGATTTTGGGGGCTTGCTCAGGGGGTCGTGGGGGGGCTGGTGAGGTGGTCTAGCTGGGAAATCATTAGCCCAGCTAACACAGTCGCACACACACACACACACACACACACACTCAGAGAGGCAGGGCTGATTAACGGTTAGCAGGGCTGGGAGGGTCCCGTACCTTGGGGGCTGGCAGATTTACTACTTTTGTTTTCTTGCACACAAACACTGGCTTTATACCTCCTCTTCTTTGTCTGTTTGTCTTCTCTGGGGAGGTGAATTGAGTGGTGGGTTAGACCAGGGCAAGAGATGAGGGGAAAACAGAATGAAGCGAACAGAGAGTGAGAGAGTTTGTTCGACTAATGGTTGTGTTGATTTTTGTTCTGTCTTCATGTCTCATGTTCCATTCTTTCATTTTGAATTTATTTACCCTCTTGCCTACTTTGCTGACTTTAAATGGTTAGTTCACCCAAACATTTAAATTATCCCATACTTTACTCACTGCCAAGCCATTCTAGGTGTATATGACTTTCTTCTTTCAGCCAAACACAATTTAAAAAATATATTAGTTATATTAAAAAAATATCCTGGCTCTTCCAAGCTTTACAACGGGAGTGAATGGTACCTTCGATTTTGAAGGCCAAAAAAAGTGCATCCATCATAAAAGTAACCTATACAGCTCCAGGAGGATAATAAAGGCCTTCTGAAGCAAAGCAATGCGTTTTTGTACGAAAAATATCCATATTTATAACTTTATAATCTGTAAACACTAGCTTCCGGTAACGTCCGTCCGCTCATTCACGAGAGAGTCGAGTTCCGGCCTATGACGTAGGAGTAGCGTAAGCTTAGGTGAGAGTAGACACCTCTGGCGGTAACAAACTCAAGCTCCTTTGACATTTCTCTTTAAAAAGTCTCATTGTAGACTATATTCTCTGCGCTCCCGCGTTCATCAAAACGCCATGCGTTGGGTCAAAGGTCATTCTTACGCCGGAACTAGACTTGCGTACAAACGTTACCGGAAGCCAGTGATTATAGTTTATAAAGTTATAAATATATCACTTACATTACTATTCATCATGTTTTGCAATGCAGAAGTAAGTTATTTTCTAGGAATGTGTGACTAAACTGTAAAACTATTTGCAATACAAAACAGTGTGTTTAATACAATGCATTATAAATAATATCTGCTTCAGAAGGCCTTTATTAACCCCCTGGAGCCGTATGGATTACTTTTATAATGGTTGGATGCGTTTTTTGGGCTTCAAAAAAATGGTACCATTCACTCCCATTATAAAGCTTGGACGAGCCAGGATATTTAAGCCATGTTAAAAATGATTGTATGTATTCGTTTTCTTTATGGTGTTGATCCATTTCCTTTTGAAACAGGAAGTTAGGCAGGAACATATTGAAAGGCAATTTAAAGCCAAAATGTAACCAACAGGCTTCAGTTTACGTCACGGCCATGAGTCATCATGGTATTAGTGGGAGGGGTATTCTCATTAAAGCAAGAATTTGATTGGACCAGAAAATTTGACATACCCAAGAGTGCAACATGAGTCATCAATATCATTATATTATAATATTTTTTTCCCAGAAGAGAAAGACTGTAAATGTTGTTCATTTTGTCAATGTTTAGGAACAAAATGTCATGTTTCCCAAGTTGAATCTTACTTTTGTTTTCATAATTTGAAAAGGTTTTCATCAGTGATACTAATAACCTGCACTTGGGGTTTTGTGTCCACAGGGAGCGAGGAAATTTGTCTCAAATGGGACGTAAAATGTTGTACCTTGTTATGGCACATCCAGCAATCATTACAGGATTGAAACAAGTTTCTGCAGTGTACACAGAGACCATCTTGCTCAGTCTATAACACAAGACAGCTAACCAACTCTACGCTTCAGGCATGTGAACGATTTTCTGCATGTGTCAGCAGACAGCTTACACAACGCTGAGAGGCACTTTCCCATCTCAACCAGAAATGGGCTATCAAATGTCTCTCTCCACATATCAAAGGCATAGATGTGTCTAAGTGTGTGTACAACTGTACAAATGCTTGCCGGATACACATAACACCCTGAATATGGATGTTTCCACGTCATTCTTCTCGCAAATATCAAAAGAGCTGGAGGTGGCGTCTGATGAGACACATACTCTTTTGTCATCGCTGGCTCCACAAATAATTTATAAACAGCAGAGTGAAGTCAAGGCACTGAGAACTCATACTGACAGCCACTACGTCCACATTCTTCCACCTGTCTTATCCTGTCTTCAGCAGAGACAAATAAAAGGACAACAAGATGGTTTCTCGCTCCGCCTGGTCAACTGTCTCCAGATGATGACCTCATTCATGGTCCATCTGATCTGATTTGGCAGGGATTTGATTTACCAGAGAAGAGAAAGGGACTAGTGATGTCATGTGTAAGGCTTCTATGAGAGTCTTTCAGCTGAGGAAAAAAAAAATGGTAGAAATTGCTCAGGTCTTACACTGTCTCTTGCATGGTGACCTGAGTTTTCAAATCAGGAAACTGATTGGACTGGGTATCAAAATTGTCCAGATATCCCAATTTGATTCTGATTCATAACCTCTTGATTCCAATTCATTTGTACATATATACAGTGGTGACCAAAATGATTAGAACACATGGCATCTGGGAGTCGGAACTACCTGCGACGGAAGGGATCTGCTGGAACATTGAAAATGATGGACTGGCCCCCTCAAAGTCCGGACCTCAACCCCATCAAGCACATTTGGGGCGAAATGGAAAATAAACTGGACAGATCTATTGTACATTCAAAGGAAAGGCTTCAGTTGTAGAAGGCATGGGATAACATTAGTGAATTTCTCAGAGGAAATATATTGACACTATGCCAGAGAGATGTGCTGCTGTAATTGCTGCAAAAGGTGGACATAGAAAATATTAAAGTTAAAAGTGGATAAAAACAGTACGACTCACTGCATCTGATATTTGATGGCCAGAGCAACCATCTGCATGTTTCATGAATATTATGAAATTAAATATGTTTTGGAGACAAAAAAAGGTCAATATTTTCAGATCTGTCAGGTGTTTTAATAATTTTGGCCACCACTGTATATAGTTTTAACTTGGTACATTACATGTTTATATATACATTTTCTCAGAACTCTTTAAGTTCATTTAAGACTTTATTTAACTCCTATGAGAATACTCGACAAAACTGACAAAAATGTTGCTTTGTATGAATAAGAGTGTGATCATATAATATAACACTAGCCAAAGGATGACAAAAAGATGCTGCGTTAAATATTTTTAACAGGTTAAACGAGAAAAATGAAACATGCGTTAAAATATTATTAAAATATTCCATCACTGAAAATGACATCATGTGACTTGTGATGGATTCAGTGAGTCTAAATCCATCAGAATGATTCAAACGGAAACTCCGGACCAGAATGTTTTTGAATGATTCATTAAAAGCATTCATTAAGAGTCATTTGTTTGTGAATCGGACTACACCAGTGGTGGAAAGAGTACTGAAAAAGCATACTCAAGTAAAAGTACTGTCACTTGTCAAAAAATGTAGTGCTAGTAGAGTAAAAAGTACCTGTCCTAAATACTACTCAATGTAGGAGTAAAAAGTAGCCCTTTTAAAAGTAGTATGCTATGAATGTTATTCCACCTAATACCCGGCAAATAAAAATTTTTGATTACTCTTTTATGGATGATTCTCAGTAAGAACAAAAAAACAAGAGATCACCAACAGCATTTCAGTATTTCAATATTTATCCAAGTTTTATTTTTGACTGCTAAAAATACAGCCATGTAATATTTAAGAAAGCAACCAATAATCTGGTAACATTTATAACAACCATTCTGTAGAGGTTTTCTTGCAGGTTAATTAAAAAAGGTTGCAAAGCATTGAACATGAACAATTTTACGTTAAAAAAAAGCAAACATTGTGTTTTAATTTCAATGGATGTTTTCTCTGTAAAAAGAATACACATAATAAATCATAATTGAGTAACTCACAATTTTCACCACTGATTATTTTTGCTTGCAATTAAAAAAATAAACCTGATTTAAATATAAATCTAATGTTTCTAAAGTTATTTGCTATATACATGGACTAAAATGTTAAATTGCCACGTAAGAACACATTACATTAAAATATGCACTTCAATAAGCCAACAGAAAGCAGATTAATGCGTTTACATGCTGAGTGAAATCGATATAAGGGACAAAAATCTAGCAGTGACAATAGGTTAATACAATACGTAATGACAAAAGGTGAACTTAGCTACATTAGCCTAAGTGTTTCCAGCAGATGGCACCGCGAGCTTGTGCAGCGCTAACAAAATACGTACAATTGGTGCGTGTATTCAAAAATTTAATATTCTGCAGTTTATTTTTTGTAATTGTTTAAGGCAATTTCCCGATTTCAGTCATCATACAGTAACCAGCAACAACCCCCTCACTCTAGGCTGATCGCTATCATGGTTGATTTGACGGGAGTCACACACGTGACACATGGAGTCACAGGACGGATTATTCGCCTTAGCAATCACGTTGGAAAAAAATAAACATAATGTAGCAATGGCAGGTTTAGGGAAAATAGCGCAGTAAAAGTACCGATACAGCACTTAAAATGTACTCAAGTAAAAGTAAAAGTACACTGTTTTTAAACTACTTAATAAAGTACAATTCCTGATTTTGTGAATCAGACTACACATGTGACGTTGTATGCAGTATGCATGCAGCTCGCAAGGACAACACAATAAAATATGTTTACAGCGCCACCACTGAATCGCACTGAAAGCTCTCACAAAGAGTAAAAAAAACATTCTTCAAATGGAAATTGTGATTACTTGAAAATATATTCTATTTTTACCTAACCCAAACTCAAGACTGATTCATTCCATTCACACTAATTCAAAAACTGTATTGATTTCAGGGTCATCTCGCAATTACGGTAGGGTGACCATATTTTGATTACCGAAAACCAGGACACTCGGCTCGGCAATGAGATACTCAAATGATACTCGAAGTTTGCTTATTAAAGATTCCTTATTAATTTCAATACATTTAAAGTATGCCCCCTCTGTATGGATAGAAAATTGTTATATTAGGGCCAGGACAGGACTAGAAAACAGGACATGTCCTGGGAAATCAGGACGTTTGGTCACCCTAAATTACGGTAATTCATATTTCAAGCATCATATATGTTTATATTGGCTGTGATTTTGTTGCTTAACATTCCACCTTCAGTGAGGACAGAAAACACTTCTCGCTAGAAACTTGTATTGCGGCAAGCTAGTACCCAGGTGTTAAACGCATCCAGGTGTGTTTGAGCAGCACCCATGTGCGCTAAAGCAGGAGAAAACGCACACACTTTACAAGATTAAGACATTTCTGAACACGCTCTATAAATCCACACTGTGCATTTTGTATGTTTATTGCGTATTATGTTTAATTTTGCCTTGGGATCGACTTACTAAGTCAAATTCCTAGTAAATCTTTCTGATTCTAATCATGTTAACAAGTGCTTTGATTGGCATTAGCTGCTTACTACTTCCCCTCACAAAATCCCTCCTTTGGCTCCATCTCTTGTGTGTGGACTTTTCAGGTTCACTCTCTCTCTGCTCTGAACATCTGCTTGCTGTTGAACTACGGTTGGATTTGCCCATCTAGCTCCAAGAGCGCTGGTTAATTAGTGGATGGAGATTAGGGAGGATAATAGACAGGGAAAATCTCCTGATTATCTCGCAGAATCCTGGGAAAGAGTTGCATTATAGCAGAGATGCCATCACCTTCTTATTTGTGTCTGGTTTAATTACTGAGGATGGGTCACATTGAGAAGTGCCTCTGATAGACGTGGGATATAATCAGCACAGCTGAGGATTATTTTCCGATGGCTAAATTAAGAATATTTCATGAAGGAACAGGAAACAATTGCAATTTTTAAGGCTTGTTTTAAGTGCGATTGGATTACAAACGGCTAAAAGTTTGTCTACGTTCCCAAAAATGAAAAGGTCAGTTTCCCACGCTCACATACAGCTATGGCCCCCGTCTTAAATATGGCCAATGAATAATCATTATTATGCAATAAACCTGATCTAGAGTTGTGTGTTTTCAAGAAGGAGGCCCAAAAAAGGTTTGGACCAGACTCGAGGCTCTAATATACCAAATTCAGCCAAAAAGTCACGCAACCTATTAAGGGGCAATTGCTATTAAGGTTTTTATCAATGAAATCCCTTAATTTGTTGATGATCCAAAATTGCTATGGTGTAAGTAACTAAAATTAGTGCAAAACTCCAAACAATGAACAAAACTTGTAACAAAAGCCTGGATAAATAAAAAGGCTAATGCAAATCTCCATTCTTTGTGTTAATCTAATTTGTTAGCAGTGTTTCACTAAGCAAGTCTGATATTTTTATTCTCTTCTCTTTACCCCCCTCATGCGCAGTTCATTATAAATGGCCGTGAGGGAAGCGTCTTTTATTATTTACAGTATTGACTTCAGGGGAAGTCATGGCTTGTGTCATATTTATCTTGCTGAAAAATGAGCTGAGGAATGCTTCACCCCCTTTGAACACAAGGAAATGTAGCCAGCTACAGATACAGCTCATGATGGGTGTAATTCAGGGATTTGTGCCGCAATTAATCTGATTGTTTCCAGTAAATATTTGTAAACATTTTTAAAACAGGATATTTATTTTTATTTTACAGTGATTTTATTTTTAATAAATGAATAATTTTATTCGGCAAAGATACACCAAATTGATCAAAAGTGAGAGTAAAGGCATTTTGCAAGTTTCCACAAATATACAACGCAACGGTTTTCAATTTTGATAATAATCAGAAACGTTTCTTAAGCAGCAAATCAGCATTAGAACGATTTCTGAAGGATCATGTTACACTGAAGAGTAATGATGCTGAAAATTCAGCTTTGCATCACAGGAATAAATTACATTTTAAAATATATAAAAATATGAAACAGTTATTTTATATTCAATATTTCACTATACCACTGTTTTCATTGTATGTTTTATTGAGCAACAGAGACTTTGATTATTTAAAAAAAAATATTTAAAAAAACATCTTACCGACCCCAAACTTTTGCATTTTTTAATATAACTCTGATTGTGTTCGTCAGAAAGAAGAATGTCATACACACCTAGGTCGACTTGAGGGTGAGTAAATCATGGGGTAATTAACATTTTTTTGGTGAACTATCCCTTTAAGTTTTATTTAAATGAGCTCATTATATTTTTTCTTGTTTTAAGCAAACATCTCACAATTTTTAAAGACTTCAGGCCCATACACACAAAGAACAATAACTATAAATATAACTATAAAAATAACTATATTAGCATCCACACCAATGGACGATGTTCTGCGGTTTTGACGTCTGCCGCAGCTGGATTCTGATTTGCTGTCAATGTATTTATCATTTATCAGCTTGAAATAAATGTACTGAAAGTGATTCCAACGATATCATTTCATGCTGTTATCATTATAGCTGTGGTGTGAACTCTGCTATTCTTCTATATTTAGAAAGATTTTTAGAACTATATCTTTATCGTTATAGTTATCGTCCTTGGTGTGAACGGGCCTTTATTCTAAAACAGCGGTAAATTAAAGATATATTATAAAGATATATTTTTATTTCATATGTTTATTATTTTGTATTTTCTAAAACAATAATATCTTTCAAATTAATTCTGCATCTATATATATTGTTTTTAAGGATGCAGTACATATGCAAGAAAACAGTCACACACACTAGTTCAGGAAAAGGGAGTTGTCCCATCTGGGATGGGGAGAATGACGGCGGGGGGAGCGTGGGATTTTACAAGAGCCAGTGATCCACGTTATGACTGAGTGTGTGTATGTGTGTGTGTGTGTAACCCAAGTCAGGCACCAGAGCAGGCAGGTCTAGCGTTACACAGCCTCCAGGCAGCTACATCTGCACCAGGTCTTGTCCGACAATACACAGAGACTCCAGCCAAACTCTCACACACACTGACATCATCCATCGGTGGGTTCTGCTGTATGTTACTTACACCCATCGAGCACAGGTAGTCGATACTGGTGCCGCAGAATCAAACCACAGGACAAAAAGGAAGAATTTGAACTATTTTTATATGACTGTTCTGAACAACATAGAAAAATAAGACTTTTACTTCATTTCTGTAGTATACACTATGTCGTGTGCACAGTAAGCACTTTTTTTCTAAACTATTCTGTGTGGAATAGTGGATCTAATAATGCAATGCGTTCAACTTGAGCTTCTATTTCCAGTGTGACAAAGAAATTGCAGTGATTTGCAGTGAAAAGTAAAGCGATCACGTGTTGTTATGTGCATTGCGAGAGGTCAGCGTTGACCTCGGATGTCAGGGGTCATGACCCCATAGAGGGCCTGGAATAATAATCAGCGTGACGGCAAACAGATGTCATTCATTTGCCTACTGGTAAAATTTGTAAACTTGTGCTTCCACAAACTCCCTTTTTCTCTGAACAGCACTGATGCTATCATACATCAATGACAACTCAAACCGGACTAAGAAGGCTGATTTTTTGTTGTGAAACTCCCTTCTTTCCTTCTTTCCCGTCATGCCTGGAGGCTCTTTAAGGTGATAGATGGCGCTCTGTGTCTCGTGCCAACAGCACAGCCATGGCAGACCTCTGGGGACGCTGAACTGCCATCAATAATACAGAGACTAGTACAGACTCTCAGTCTAGACTAAGAGAGTTCGGTTTGGACACTGGTAAGGTGTAGTCTGATTATGGCATTATTATTAAGAACTTGCAAAATACCAGATATGAATCTGGGTCAAATCTGTAGGCCTTTCAAACTTACAAATGGAAAAGACTCCTAAGGATGTTGATCCCCATGCAAGGGACTTCATTCCTAATGTACAGGGTAGCTTTATATGTTCATGTATGAAGACACATTTATACTGGGTATAGGAGACAATATAAAATCATACACTGCCATTTAAATGTTTGGGGTTGTTAATGTTATGTTTTAATGTGTTATGGTCAAATACAAATATTTTGGTTATGACCATATTCCTCGTCTGGGATCGCGCAGAGCCTCTGAAGCCCTTCGAAGCCCTTTGAAACTGCATTGATTTGGACCTTCAACATTTTGGTTGCCATGGAAGTCTATGATGGGGAGAAAAATCCAGGAATGTTTTCCTAAAAAAACGTAATTTCTTTTTGACTGAAGAAAGAAAGACATGAACATCTTGAATGAGATGGTGATGAGTAAATGATCAGGAAATTTTCATTTTGAAGCGAACTAATCCTTTAAGATGCGTTTTGGTGGATCGGATCACAAGTGGATGACATTAAATACAGGTGTAAACGGGGCCTAAAACGTTTTGAGCTTCTTTTGAACTTGAAAACGAACCACTGCGTTAACATTATGGGAAGCGCGCTAGCCAGACAGGATTTAAACTTTGTCAGCTGGACACCCAAGTTTGGCTTGAAACCAATTTCAAACACATACGGTGTGATCTTGCGGCTGTCAGAGCCCATTTATTACCCGCCCACAGACCCTCCCCTCGAAGAAATCAGGACAGAAGTGGATGAAAGAGAACAAAAGGGACGTATTAAAACACCAGGTGTAAACAGGTATGCATCTGCCTCATCGACTTGTGATCCAATCGACCAAAACTCATCTTAATACCAGGTGTAAACAGGGCCTAAGTCTCCAACTGATCAGCACAAGTTTCAAGGGCATAATTTCTAGCAAGTCCGTTTACAGAATTACTACTGTACCTTTAAGATTTTTATTTGTAAATGACCTCTGCTGTGATTGGCTAACCTTTGTATACTGGTGCAGTTCACACTGTTGTACATAAAATAAAGTATTGAACTTGGAAAGTGGTCTTTTATTTGACCACAAACCATTTTTGCAGCTTAGTTTTCACAAATGGGCTTGGTCTACATTGAACGCTGTTATTTCAAAACTGCAAGGAGCAAATCTATGTGTCCATGTTCATGTTCCAAAGGAAAATTTAATGATGAGTGTAACACACCGTTAGTGGTGTGACAGCATCATCTCACAGTGGGAGTCTATGGCGAGTGACAGGAAGAGTGGCCTCAGCACCTAGCCAGTGGTTCATTTCTATTTCAGGTTCAATCTTTTATTTAGTCACAACATCCCAGTGTCATGAAATATTCATGGCAGCATGTTTCTCGTCTAATACCGCTCGTGTCCTGTAACGCCCTGCCATCTTTAAATATTTCTCAGAACAAATGCACTCTACCCTGTTCGCCTCGCTCCGCCTTTGCTGCTCACCTCCGCTGGACCTACACGGGAACGGTCAACTGCTGCATTAATGGGGCCAACCAGGAAGTGGATGGGAACTGACACTGCAGTAAGGATTTTATAAAAAATGCATACAATCTTTACAGAATACTAGATTATTCCAACACTGCTCGTTTCTGTCTTTAGCAGTGTTGGGGAAGCTACTTAGAAAGTACAAACTAGTCATAATTTGAGTACAACCCAGTCTTAATATAGTATCAATTATAGATTATGTTTATATTCAATCAATTATATATAATATTATATATTTTTTATTATATAATTAATTGAATATATATCGAACGATTCCAATATGAATACTGCAAAGTGGTTTAAAAAAAAAAAAAGACGGGATATCATATAGCAAAATAAGTCTTGAACATTGACTATGAATGCTGACAATATAGGCCAGTCTTACTGTGTTCTACACCTCATTAATTTCAGCAGGGGCCAATCTGACAGGCTTCAGGGCCCGCTTTTTTGCCTTTGCTGGAGTTTCTACAGGAGTCACAAGCCCAGCGGAGGGGCTCATTTTCAGCCGTACCACCCCCCACAGCCCTGCTACAGTCTCCACGGCTGACAGTGATAAATAGAGCTGTTAGGACTCAATGTGACAGACTGGACAGTTAAAGAATGTTACTGGATTTAAATGCAACCTTATATTTTGTTATTTTAGCCAAACCGCTGAACAATTAAGCATCATTGGAAAGTTCGACACAGCTAAGCATATGTAAACTACAAGTAGATTTAATCTGCTTTTCCTTTTTGATGAATGGAAGAAATCAATGGTACATGGAACATGGTGTGGACTTATTTAGGTTAGAAAATTGACATGTAAATATAGGGGGTCACGATGGACCGCCAGAGTGTCATCATGTACTTTTGGCTCTTAATATCTAATTAAGACTTGATTGTTTTTATATAGTGCATGTATCCATAATGTCATCACTCACATATAGTCAAAGCAATACTCTTAAGGCCCATTCACACTAAGCATGATAACTATAAAGATAACGATAAAGATATAGTTCTAAAAATCGAATAAAAACGATAAAATCATTGACAGCCAATCAGAATCCATCCAGCTGTAATGAGGTTGAGCATGAAGTGACAGACAAGTACGCACTTAAAATAAACCGAACATTATCGTCTGCTGATGTGGACACTAATATAGTAATCTTTATAGTTATTGTTCTTGGTGTGAACGGGTCTTTAGGCTTAAATTAAAGTAACTTATGGCTCCACTGTTTAATTATGACATTAAATATTAAATTGAACAGCGAGAATATGATACAGAAAGGTATTTTTTTATTTATTCATGGCTTGTTGAATTATACTAAATATGATTATATAATAATAACAACAATTATTATTATTATTGTTGTATATAGTTAAAATGATTAATAATCACAGCTTATTTACAAGTAACTTATTTAATTTTATAGTGAGATTTATTTCACATTTAAAATGATAAACTTTTAGATTAAAGTTATACATTTGTGTAAAGTGAAACAGAAAAGGAAACTCAACACTCAAATTATATTAATAATAATAATGAATAGTTAATTATGATTAGTATTATTATAGATTAAAAGACTAATTGTGTATTACAGTAAAACAGAAAAGTAAACACAACAATAATAAATGTTTAAATTATTATTATTATTATAAATATTATTATAGATTATAATACTAATTTGAGTATTACAGTAAAAATGGACAAGAAACTCAACAAGTCAACAAAATCTGCATCAATAAATGAATGGGGAGGCATTAGTCCTGGCATTTATATGGTTTGAGGTCTGTTTCACTAACGGTGCAGGACAAGCTATGTTCAATATAGTACATGTGTGAAATAAGGCATCCTATCCTAAATTTATTTCTGGATACCTGAAAAAAAAACTGATAGTTTGAAAGGAGTTTCCCCTCTTTCCGCTTGTTCAGTTTCCACTCGCACTGAACGACCTTGAAAATCTGCAAGCTCGACAGGAGCTTTAAGGATTTTTAAAGGGCCAATTTCATCACAGACGTGTCGACTAATGACAGGATCACAGCTTTTAGAAAAAGACAAGAGGCGTGGGGGTAGGGGGGAGCCATATCAAAAAACAAACCACTCAGACGCTCTCCTTTGAAACACGATACTGGTGTCCTTTACAAATTGTGGGTCAAACCGAAAAACCAGAGAGATAAAAAGGGTTAAAATGATGTAATGGCAAAGCTGTTCATATGGTACATCAATGTTCACACAAACTCTGCCTATCAGCACACACACATGCTGGCAGCCCCCTCAGCCGCGCCGGCGTCACCCACGCCGGTTTTCGCGCCAGCTGACGCAACGGGGGAGCCTTTCTCGTCGAGGAATGGGAAGGAGACAGGAGAGTGAACGGACGGGTGGCAGAGGACGTGTTGCGGCCCCCGCCGTGTTTGTCAAACAAATTAAACGTGTTGGAGATTCCTCACCTGCCTTGCGCACCGCTGCCGCATATGGCCCACCCGTTCAAAATAAGGAAATATGCATACATTAGCATACCTAATAACCAACCCTCTCCATTTAATATGCAAATGCACTGAAATATTACTGAACGCCGTCTGTTCTAAATGAATAAATTTGAATTGCAATTAGAATAATCCTTTATAATTAATGAAAACTGTCAATTTTGGTTCAGGAGTAATTTGATTAACAGGATGATGGGATGATGGTCCGGGCCAGTTGGGGGGGGGGTTGGCAGACGGGGGAAACGGCGGTACGTTGGAACCGTGACTGTTCACGGGCGGCAGGGAGGACCCCTTCATTATTGATTACACTGCCTAATGAACCCTGGGAGAACGGCCTAGGCCACGAATACTGGCTGATTTGATAGGCCAGCCATTGAGGTGATGTTTGAGTTAATCAGGGCAAAGCCAACCCCCCCTTAGCCCCCCTTTTTCACTCCGTCCTCTGCAGGAATTTGGAGGGAGTCATTAAAAAACCATAAAGAAAGCAGAAAAAGCAAACTGCCACCCTCATAGTAGGTGACCTCATTCTCGACTGCCAAAGAAGGCAACGTGTGTGCTGGCGTCATCATAGGTGGGTACAAACTACCATACATCATCATCATGCTTTAAATGCATTTGATTATACATTCATTTTCATGAGCCGTCTCATTTTAGCACACAAGTTTTGATTAACGCAAATTGCACGATACTATCTAACAGTCAGTTCTGAGAGCTAGAAATTGCTATTTAGCACATTGGATTGCAGATGTTTAGTGAACAAAATGCAGGATTGAAAAGTGGCGCAACTGTCTATTGAATTTG
Source organism: Gobio gobio (assembly GCF_949357685.1). Lineage (NCBI taxonomy): Eukaryota > Metazoa > Chordata > Actinopteri > Cypriniformes > Gobionidae > Gobio > Gobio gobio. The sequence continues at coordinate 18,967,460 of NC_137107.1, read as the reverse complement.
CCACAGACACCAGATGCCAACTAGAGCTTAGATTGGGCTCAAAAAAATCAAGCCCGACCCTACCCGAGTCTGTGCACGTTGTGTCCGAGCCTGGCCCGGCCCGACACATTAACTGTAATTATGAGCCCGAGCCCAATTTAAACCCGACCATTTTTTAATACGTGACGAGAACGAGCCTGTAATGAGCGAAGCAGAACGGTGTGACGCTCAGCTCAATAATCCGCTCTATGCCAGCATTCCACTCATGAACCGCTCACCGGTAAAATGACGTTCACTCAAATCCCGCTCAGACATGACATTTATCTGTACTGTAGTCTACTATACTTGTTGTAGCCATTAAACAATGTATTTTGTTTCATATTTATGTTTAAATATTATAATGTTATTTTTACATTTCATCTGACCACTTCATTAAGTTTTGTTTTGTAGAAAGCCTTTCTTCAAAGTGTATTTCATTTTGTATGAATTGTATCTTAATGTTAATCAATGTTTCATCAGCCAATTGCCTGGATTTAATAAATAAGAAGCAAATGGACTATAGCAGACAATAATCGTGACATGGAGGCGCCGGAGCGATCACTTTCATTGGACATGAACTGGAGCGCATCTCATAAATAAACCCAAACTCAGCAGGCTACTTGCCTCATAGACATGAGAAATGTGTGTATAGAAAGCTTGAAATGTGCTGTGAGACACATATTTAGACTAATCCTGACTTGTGCAACTTTGTACACGTTTATTTCTTAGTTATAGTATTAGTTCATACTTTGCTAAAAAATATATATATATTATTTCTGATTACAGCATAGCTTTCTGCCCACCCAAATAGGCTAATAAAGTAATGATTAAAAAAACACAAATGCTTGATCAAGGGCCCGGCCCGAGGATAGTGGCGGGAAATATCGGCCTGACCCGGCTCGGGCAGAGAATCTGAACTCTAATGCCAACCCTTCAGTCATAAAGACACAAGGACCAAATTCCCTAACCCAAATATCCCGAAACACACACATATTTGAAGAAACAAATGTTCTCCTACCTGTTTGTGCAAATGGCGTTGAAGACCCACGGGACATGAAAGAGAGGAAGAGAAACAAGGAAATGTTGATTAGTTAATTATACGGTTAATTTTAAGCCATGTGCTGTGGAAGCCAATATCTGAATAACATTTGTAAAGATCTCCAAAGGTGTAAAGTAACACAGATGGAGACGGCTTACAGTTACAACACATTAAAGAGGCTGTCAAAACATGAAATACATTACGAAAGCAAAGCTTGAGGGGCTTCCTTTCTAAATAAATCTCACATAAACACAGGACGAACTCTTTTATTCCAGGAAACCAGGAAATGTTCGAACTGCTACAACATAGCTCTATCTATAGCATGGCAATTAAATGAAAAACATTTTTATAAAATCTGCCAGGAAATACAACATTTGCGAAACCCAATTAGAGAAATATTTCCAAAATGAAGCCAAAAAAAATACAAGTTTTGATGCTTTTACTCTATTTATGTAAGCTTTGATGCCATCTATACATCACTCTTCATCTTATAAAATAGGCCAGAGATATTGATGACATCATCTAGCTCGCAGGGGCGTATACAATTTGTTGTCCAATACAATGCTCTCTATAAAGAAAATGTCCTTCCCAAATACCACCACCCTGGGACTGGATTTTGTTTCCAGGGTTTGGTGTAAACTAAATGTTTGGTTTACACAAAAAATGGCATGATATTTCTCTAGGAAGTTTCAAAATAGGAAAGAACACAGATCACTGCAGACCATTTCAGGTGGTCTTTATCATTCCATTGGCTACAGTGTTAAGACAAGCAGTCGTACATCAATGTTGTACATTTAAGCATAAGATGTTGTACCATGTAAAGCTCACAATGTCCACACCATAGAAAACCACAATTAGTCCAATTAAAGACAAGACATAGTGCAAAGTAAGGGCTAAATTTACAGACTGAAGAGTCAAAGCTGTGGACGTTGGGAATGGAATAAAGGTCTTCCTCTTTGCCAGATTGTTCTAGAAGCAATTAAGTGTTTTCTGGCAGGTCGCTAGTGCTGCTGGACCTCGTAATGGTGTCATTTACACTCCAGTCACAAGTAGCTGTCGCTCAGCCCTGCCAATAACCAGCCGGAGACGCCACACCAATGTAGCGACTAATTAGCAAATTACGTTGAAAAAAGCAGAGCCCGTAATTAACAGTTATTATGGCATTTCAGGAGTTGTAGCTTTAATTAGTGCAGAATGGGGGCTTGCATTTCAATGCTGCCTCTCTCTCTCTCTCTCTCTCCATCCACACACACGAAAGCGTTCCACACGTTGCCTCGCTGAGTTAAGTCTTTTGCTCTTAAGAAAGCACCGCTCCAACAAAACCATGATCAAAAAAGCTTGGGTCGTGATTTGCCACCGCAAACGTAGAGGCTGATTAATTTGGCTTATGCAAAGCTGCTGTGCATTTAATAATGTTTTATGCAAGTTGCAAGAAACAGGTATAATTTGGCTCCATTACTGTGTACCGCAATCCATCACCAGCAAAATTGCCTCTTCTTTTATTCCACTTCTCCTTGTTTCCCAACATGCTGCATCTTTCTTTCCTTCAAAGTTGTTGCTGTATTTTTACGTAAATGCGCGCTACTTGTCTGTGTGAGCTCCACTTCCATTAAAGGGCACCTTTTTACCAAGGCTTCCTCTTGCATCAAAGTCAAAAGCTGCCGTTTTAATTAAGTGACACTAATGAGCTTGTTGAAAGAAGGCTACTCCAGCGCTCTAGCGCGGCAGTTAATGTGTTTATACGGGGTGTCGTCCCTGATGGGTCTCCTCCTGTCCCCTTCTCCTACAGCCTCAGGGATGAGGACACGAAATGAACTCGAAGCTGCATTAAGTTTCTGAGAACATTTTATATTTATTCACTAGTTAAGAAAAGGCTGGAACAAGTAAAATGGATTGCATACAGCATTTAAAACTGGCTTGTAGTGTTACCAGAGTGACATTTTTGTGATACAGTGACTGAGCTATTTTTTATTGTCAGATCAGGTTGCATGCAGAAGGGTGGGTATCACAAACACATGTGAGTATGCATGTGCTACCAAAGTAACAAACATTAAGTGTGCATGACAGGGCATGATTGACAGATGGCATTCTGAATGCTCTAGGATGGATGGACAGGTGATGCTTATCTACGCGGGGAAATGTCAAAGTCCACCAGACCCCATCAGTCACTTATACACCACCATTACCATCTGTAGACCACACCTACTGCTAAATGCCAAATGCTACTCTGTATTCTCTATCAAGCGTATTACGAATGTCTCGTTCGCTCTTTTACATGTAGACTCGAACGCCTGCCAAACGACCATTTGAGCTGCATTACACATACAAAGCTGCATTGGGTGTAGTTCAGCACTTTCTTATTCTTATTTTACCCCAGAGATTTCAGGTCACCTCCAACTCTGAAGTCACTTTGAATACGGCTCATATGACGGCCGCTCATCTTTGAGTCCTCCCTCTATCTCTTTGCTCTCTCCTTTGCGATTGTTATGGAAATGTCGAGCGTCGTCTTGGAGATTACTTATCTTTCAAACGGCCTAATCCTGCCCAGGATGCTAAATTCCTCCCTCAAAACGCATCTTTGTTTCTGTTCCGTTCTCGGCTTTTGTTCATTAACTTCTTGAATATTCATAACATTGATGCAGAGCTTGTTCGCTTTCCCCTTTTGTTTTTGCATTTTGTTAAATATTCAGAAAGCGGATGCAATTAACATGTTGTTAATGAATAATTAATCAGAACTAAAGCAGCCCCCAAATTTATGCACTTTAATTATTGAAACCGTAAATATGAAAACACAGTCCTGCTGCCTTTTATCAACCCCTTATTTAGTGTGTGTTCTTACATTCAAATGAGTCCATATGTATGTGTGAGATCATTATGATACGCAGTACGATTTGTGTGCGTATGTGTGTTCATGCATGTGCATGTTTCATTGCATCCTGCTTTGATCTATAAGCCTAAACAAACGGAAAGCTCCATGTCCAAGACTGTCCATATGGAGGACTATACAATCAGCCCATGTATCGAATGTGTGCCAATTGGACCCAGGTCAAAATAGTTTACATTCATATTCGAAACCCATAAGACGTTTTTTCCTATGAATCCAAAGAGGAATTTTTGAAGAAAATCTTCAAAAAGAGAAGCTCTTTTCCATTTAATGAAAGTGAATGGGGACTGTGGCTTTCAAGCTGCAAAATGACAAAAACACCATAAACGTTTCATAAAATCACCATCAAAGGTATTGCTATATGGGGACACTATTGTCCAAGTGTTCTGAAGCCATCCTGAGGTTGTTGTTTTTTTTGACATGTGACAAATGTCATTTAGATCTACAGATTTTCAGTCTGCAAAGCTATTGCATGGCTTCAGAAGACTTGAAATATAGTGCAAAAGTCTACTTTTATGATACTTATTGTAAAAAGTTTTTCAACTTGACAGCCCCAGTCCCCATTTGCTTTTATTATACTGTATGGAAAAGAGCAGCCAGGACATTCTTCAAAATGTCTCCTTTTGTGTTCCATGTACATGTAAAACATTTCTGCCAGGATATAAACCATTGAAATTTCCTTTTAACCCTAGAACACAACACAAGGCAATGTGCAATACAAGTAAAACACCTGTGAAAAACCAATACCAAAATTCCTTCATATTAAAACAGTACATTTGGTGGATGCGCCGTTGCGGGCGACTCAAGTTCGAATCCCAGCTCGTGGACCTTTCCCAATCCCATCCCACCTCGCTTCCTGTCCACTCTATACTATCCCGTCACAATAAAAGGCAAATCTCGCCGAAGAATAAATCTTTACATTTGGCCCATTTGGAACGTCACGAGAGTGAGACATCTATTTTAGATGTACATTTTTTGGTGAACTATCCCTTTAAAAGTGCTCAGGCCAGATCCAAGAAAACACGTTACACCCCCTGCCGCAGCACTGAATTACGGTCTTATTGCTTGCTCATTACGCCATGTGTGCGTTTCTGTGTGTGTGTTTGGCGGCTCATTAGGGCAGATCTAATTATTACTGTTGCATGCAAAAGCTTGCTGGTCATGTTGTTTGCAAAGAGGGAAATGTTGTCCTCGTTGCACCCTTCTCAGTGGAAATATCGGAGGATGTCTTAGCAAGAGAGAGAGAGAGAGAGAGAAAGGCCTATCCAACCCTGCTAATTGAGATTTGTTTCTCGGAAGGCACCGATGCTGAGCATAACAAGAGGAACTTGACCATACGCCACATAAAATTATCAACTATGCACTCCAAAAATAGGCATCGGTGTGCAGTACAGCTGTACGTGCTTGCTCAGTACTTCAGGTAGCTCGGCGCACATTACAGAATCATATATCGAGAAATGCTGAGGCACGCGGACGAAAATATTCTATACGTCCTAATACGCCGCACTGGCTTGTTATGAAACGCTAGCCATTTATCTTTAGCATCAGCAAGATTAAGCTGCACTCCATATAATGATGATACTGCTGACACTTTGCACCTTATATGTCTTTTGAGAGAGAGAGGGGAAAAAGGAATGAAACTGCTCTCTCGTCCTGTTTTGCGCTCTCTCTCTCTCTCTCTCTCTCTCTCTCTCTTTCCCTACCTACTTCCTCCTCTCCTCTTTGCTCAGGTTCCTGGTGAAGGATGATATGTGACAGCAAGCCAAAATTCCTGTTAATAAAAAGGCCTCCTCCTCTCTGCCAACAGTGTGTTTTAGTGCAGCGGGGAAAACGCTCCGTTTCAAGTCGACGTGAAGCCCGGAGAGGGTTCTGACAGGTATCAGTGACTGCAGAAGTCAGAAGAGAAAGTGTGTGCGTGTTTATGTGTGTACATGTGTGTTGAAGACTGCATCTGTCATACAAACACACACACACACACACGTTACACTGGAGAAGGCTGACAGCTCCCTGACTGTGGCTCGGGCTTGCGCACACACGCGGGAGCAGATGCCATGCTCCTACCATCAGACACAATCAAACGCTCCTGCTAGCTGCCTTGCCATCGCCTCGTTTTTGTTCCCACTCACAGGATCATAAATAAATGAACTGATTTGAGAAAGATAAAGGCTTTGAGAAGGCAGACTTGTCAAGGAGTGCACATTCAGGTGTACCTGATTTGGCATCGTATTTGCTCTTAAAATCTTTTCTAACAGGACCACACTGCGTAGAGCACCAGATATGAAGATGTTTTGTTGATAGACCCATAACAAGCAGTCAAACGACTTCATAAGAACCAAGAGGAAGCTTCTAAATTATTAGTGGTGCCTGCCTGCTAAGAGAAACATCATTGTTACTATCGCTTATACTTGGGTGAGAATAAACCTCTAACCCTATTAAACTTTGCAGTGTAATTCATACTGTGCTACGGACATGAATGAGAACACAAATCAAGCAGCTTGTTGAGAAAAGATGACGTACAACACACAATTTACGCCTGGTTGGTGATAAATATCCGATAGACGTAGATTGAAGGAAGCACCCAAGTCATCTAGCTATTTGAATATCAAAGAGGAGGTTTTTCTGACTTGGCACCTAACACCTTCTTCACATAGCAACGCCTTAGCAACCACCCAGAATCGTGCCAGCTTAAATTGTTCTTACAAAAATGTAGTTTGTACAAGTATAGTGTCTTGGTTCTTGAGATTTGAGCTTTAAAATGTTTTGAAGGTGTCTTTGTGATTGACACCTCAAAGTGTTTTGGCCTTCTGACACTCATTACCACAACCAAAGCTAGTTGTTATACTGGTCCATATCCATTTTAGATTCATTCATCAGCATTGGGTACTAACAAACATTGTTTAATTTGATCGTTGGCCAGAGGACAACTGTCACCTGATGGAGTTTGGGCTTCTTGCCACTTGCCATCGCCTCTGGTTTGCTTAGTTGGGGACACTTAATATTCAACAATATTATTGATTTGACTGCACTGACAATCCTGGATGAGAACTGAACTGCGTTTCCCAAAAGCATAAGCCTGAGTAGATCGTAGAACAATTGCCACCAAAGGTCTCCATGATAATCTTAGCTCACAATGCTTTTGAGAAATGCAGCCCTGGATGACGACATCACTGTTTTTCTTCAGAACTGCTTTATAGATGAAATGAACTAATTTAATAATTGATGATCTTTACAACTGAACTGAATCAACACTGAAATGACTTCAGCTGAATAATAACACTATTTTCTTTTAGAGCTGCTGTGCATCCAAAAGGAACTGTTTGCATCATTGAATCACTGTAAATCTGCTGTGAAACAATCTGTAGCCTATTGTATAAAGCGCTATATAAATAAAAGTGACTTGAAAAAAATTCAAAATGTTGCCAATGTGGCAATTTGGTGCAAAAAATGTATCTTTAGTTGATCTTTGGTATAATAATCCCATTGGTATTCATATATACACATACATGAAATGTAGGACACGTACCCACCCTTTGCAGCTATAACAGCTTCAACTCTTCTGGGAAGGCTTGCCACAAGGTTTAGGAGTGAGTTTATTGGAATTTTGGACCATTCTTCTAGAAGCGCATTTGTGAGATCAGGCACTGATGTTGGACGAGAAGGTCTGGCTCGTAGTCTCCGCTCTAATTCATCCCAAAGGTGTTCTATCAGGTTGAGGTCAGGACTCAAGTTCCTCCACACCAAACTTGCTCATCCATGTATTTATGGACGTTGCTTTGTGCATTGGTGAGCAGTCATGTTGGAACAGGAAGGGGCCATCCCCAAACTGTTCCAACAAAGTTGGGAGCATGAAATTGTCCAAAATGTATGGACAAATGCTGAAGCATTAAGAGCTCATTTCACAGGAACTAAGAGGCCAAGCTCAACCCCTGAAAAACAGGAGGGGTGTCCCAATACTTTGTATTTATTGACTAATATTGGTTTCTATTCAAACCTATAGGAAACAATCTGTGTACACTTACCTATGAATATTAAAAAGATAATATACAATGATGAATTAACCACACTTTATTTATTTTAAGGTGATGTAGTTACATTGTACTTACTCAAATAAGTACTGAGTAATATTAATTAACAACATGAACTTATTATAAAGTAACGGTTAGGGTTAGGGCTTGGTTTAGGCTTAGTTACTTGTAATAATGCATCATTTTGTGTTATTACTCTAGTACGTACATGTAGTAACATGTAACTACGTCACCTTAAAATAAAGTGTTACCTCGCCATACACTGTAAAAACTATAGAGGTCAATTTTCAAGACATCCCAGATACTCTTAGTGTCATAAAAATCAATCAGAGGCACATTTATGTGGAAAAGTCTTTACTTCAATGTTTCTTGAACATCCTCGGGATTATTTATCTCTTGCTGCAACAAGAACTCTTTTGTTACTGACAAGCTGCTTTTCTTTCTGATAAAACTCTTCACGGCTTGAATGAAAGAGAGGAGATGCTGTCAGGCCTCTGTCTTAAAACTGCTCTCTTCAAGACAGCATCATTCCTTTTAATTAGCGTTCCAGCAGTGATCAAAGATGAGCCACCTCTGCTGCAGGAAATATCGATACGCAACAGGAAAACTCTTGTCAGGCAAACGTCAATCCCTGCCAGGTATAATGCTGGCACTGTTAAGATCCATGCCAAGTTGGCATGCTGGCGATCTGTCGTAGAAGCTCTCACAAGAATGAGGATGATGCTGTGACAACTGTCACATATTCATGGAACGATGACTGCTTAATTATCCAGTCAATATAAACACATATTCTAGAAAGAGGATGATGATTACCGAACAGATGTATTCTAAAAAATTAGTTGACAAACACCATGCGGCTGTTTGGGCTGTACGAAAACAGATCAAAAAGTGTGTCACGTTACTCATGCTAATGATGCGAGAGAATTACAGAAAACTGAGATGGTGAGCTATCAAACACGTCTTTAAAAGTTAGACATTTAAAATCATTCATAGCTTTAGTTGTTTGCAAGGGACACTTTATTTATTCCTCACATATTATTAGAATTTTTTATAGCCAATTTTAGAATGTTTTGTCAAATTGCCACTGATTACGTCACTGTGATATCTGCATAATGAATTATGATTGGCTTTTTGCCATTTGGATACTGAATCCTGATTGCTTTTCTTTTGTGTTGTTGTTTCTTGCATCAGTTTAAACACATACTGCAAATGCATTGTCATATAAGAAAACAAAATGTTAAGTGTCATTGCAATGACAAACTGGTATAAATTTTATTTACACAAAAGCAAAGGCTAAAAAAATCTTATATAAAACTTAAACACTACTCTTCCGTCTAGTTCTCACAGTGCCTACAAAAAGACTTCTACATACTTCTATAAATACTTCTATAATGCATTATATATAAAGGGTTTAAGTAGTGTTACCAAGATATTTTTTATTTGTATTATAAATGTCACATCCCATCACTTTTGATCAATTTAATATGGAAGCTTGTTTCCGCCACTGAATAAAAAAAATGGTATCTGCAACTTTTTATCTCACATTTTGGACAAGCACAATTGCGAGAAAAAAAGGTCAGAATTGTGAGATTAAAAAGTTGCAATAACCCTGTATATATTTTTTATTCTGTGGCAGAAACAAGCTTCAATAATTGAATGCATCTTTGTTGAAAAAAAAAATTCTATACAAAAATTTGTTTAAACATTTTTGAACAGTAATGTACTTGAATATAAGTAGTTTGATCAAATTATTAATGAAATGCATTTATTTATTTATTATTCATTAAGTTCATTATTAGTCATTTACAGTATAGCACTACGCGTTATAGCTTCAAGAATTGCTGCACATTTAATAAAACATAATAGTCCATAATGAACAACTTGGCCCTCGAGGGCGATATCAGTCATCTCAGAGAGCGAATGTGTGTGAGTCTCCACCTTGTTTTCCTCACTCGTGCTGTTTTTGAACAGTGAAGTCTCTGAAGGGAATAGAGAACTGCCTGATGTTTGTGCAAACCTCACACAGCACAACAACATCTCTGCACAACACTCGGCAAAGGTGACGTCTGCCGCTCTCAAATGCATCTGAGAAACTTCACAAAGGCTGGCCGAGGGTCTCTAAAAGATCCAAAATACCACTAAACGAATGTCCTTACACTATAATGAATCAAACTGTACGAAAAACAAACCAAATTTTAGCATTATAGAGTTTTTTGTGTTTTCAGGAAGTCATATGTAAATGTAAAGAGGATGTTCTGATCCGAAATTTTAAAAGCATGTCACTTTCATTTTCGTCGACTTTCTACTGTGGAATATAAAAGAAGAAATTTTGAAAAATATCTCTAGTTTTACACTAAATGGGATTCAATGTGGGTTTTTTTTCATATTTTTCTTCAGGGTAGTTAATATTACTTTATGCCCAGACACTGAGGAAAAAGTCCTCATTCAGCACTCATAGCTTCTCTCTATCATTGTCTTAGTTTTAATCTGCACCATGCTAACATCATTGCTAGCTTGTGCGGACCCTCGACTGCCATATATCAGACTGAATGGGAATGAAGTGTATCATGGAAGAAATTAAAGTACCCTGCTCATAAATCCAGCATTACTGGTCATCATAAGCCCCGTTGCCATAGGCCTGTTGTCTGCGTTTCCATCGCAATCTAAAGTACCGTGAAGAATAGTCCGGAGAGGTAGGACTGCCCACTGGATTTCGTCCTCCGTAAATAAACTTAATAAAGCCTTAACCTCGCCGTCAGTCCACCTCAACAGACTTTTAGGTTGAAATAAAATGCTGCGTAAACTCAACCAATCAGTATGTTTAGCGCCCAAGTCCCACCCTCGAAAGTTCCTCGCAAGCAGGGCCATTTTGAGGAGGAATTTTTTTACCCGGAACTTTATTTAGACCCTGGTTCCTGTGGTCAAAACACACAGAGTACCACCCCAAAGTCCCTAGTTCCTGGGGAAAGTTCCCGCAGTGGAAACGCGGCTATAATGAGGTATGTTTTGCATGCTGGGACCAGCATGGGATGCTGTCTGCTAGTGCTGGTTTGCTTGTCCCCAGCATGGGAAGCAGGAGTGCTGCTTGTCCAGCTACATCAGCTCAGTTTTCCTTGTGAACAGCATGACTGTGCTGATCCACCAGTTAGACCAGCACTATACCAGTTTTAACCAGAATTAACCAGCCTAGACAAACATGGAACCCATGCTGGTTTACGCTGGATTTTTCAGTAGGGTAAAGTGAACAGATTTCAGAAATTAAACTGGAATTCAACAATCTAATACTGCTGTTTTGAATGAACAGGGACATTTCCAAAGACAGTTCCTATTTTATGCTGCCTGTCCCTAGGAAAAAAGGGACCCTGAATTAAACGAAGGAGATCGGGGAAAGACACTTCTGTTAACCTGGAAGTTAGACTTTAAACAAACATTAAATAACCTTTAATCCATCTCATTGCCTGCTCTCTTTCTTTCTCTTTCAACGATGACAGGAACACCTCTACGCTCAGGTTGTCCCCGTTTCCATAATCAGCCGAGTTCAATTATTCTACTTCCCAACGCCAAGCTTCGTTCACAAGGGACCCTACATGCATATTAAAATCCTCCGCAACTTTCACCAGCAATAAAGTATCAGAGAATAATATTAGAAGCTTTTCCTTTTTTTTAATCTGGCACTTTTCCATCTTTAGTACGCACACGCACTCACAAACACGCGCGGAGATGCTCGCACGCTTTCCCAAAACAGCATAACTAGTTTCTTGGGACCTAATTAACATCACCTGCGTTAATTACTGCCTCAAACCAATCAACAGCTTTCGCACTAATTGGGTTTTTTCTCTATCAAGGCCGGAAGTCGCCATGGAGACAAGTCACCTGAGGCGTGATGTACACACACACACACCGAATAAAAGGGGACAGTCTCCAATTTAGGCTTGTTTGCGTAGCCTCATCAACACACACCTTATGCTAGACTTGAGGGATCAACATTGAGCTGTTGTTTTTGAAGCGGGCGATATGAAACGTGCCCAGGTTCGAGCAGTCGTGGGGAGCAGCTGCGAGAAACTCTCTCCCCAGAGACGTGTGCCAGTCAAGATCCCATGTGTGCGCGCGAACGGGAGAGAGCGAGCGCTGTTTTTCTGCGTTTGCATGTGCTACCTTACACGTGACGCAGTGTTGTTGTTTAAAATCATGCAAATTGTGCAAAGATGGGAGGACTGCTGAGGCCAAAAGAGGTTTGTGATGATGTACGGGTAGAGACGGTCAAGATGTAATGGGATTGATTTCCTTTCTACAGATTCTGTCACATAGACACTTTTGGCAGGCGGCAGAGCCTCTTTGGCCCCATAAATGTGTTGTAAAGTTAGAAGGGCCATGGGGCTGGTCAGTCAAGCTCACAGGGGCCTTCAAAAATCGATAAGGGCTTGTCAGAGGGAGACGCTGTCACTTGTAACACTGACTGCAACAGACACACAAATGAGTGGTGTGTATGGTGCAAAACTAGTATTCTAGTATGTTGCTAGGTGGTTACAAGCGTAATGTGCAAAGGTTCCCAACGTCCTGCAAAGTTTAGATCCTGGTTCACCTGTCTGGAAGTTTCTAGTGATCCTCAAGACCTTGATTAGCTGATTCAGCTGTGTTTGATTAGGGCTGGAGGTAAACTCTGCTGGAAGGTGTCCCTACAGAAGCAGGGTTTGACATCCCTGGTGTTGTGGGTGGTTTGTAAGGTCTTGCTAGGTGGATACTGGAGTGGATTTTTCAGACCCAAATCAAAAGAGACCAAATCCAAGTCTCTATGATGTTCTGCTATCTAGATACAAGCTATCGGCTCCACCAGGCACCTACAGTAGGAAGTCAAGGACTCGGTTCTCAAGGCATGGATACATATGTATTCATACAGTGTGCACATACTGTACCGCATACTAAATAATTCAATCAAACGTTTGGTGTAAGAGGGCATAAAAAATACAAAAAGACAAGAACAAAGCAAATATGAAATGAGGCATGAGGCATGAGTCAACAGCAAGTGTGTGAGTGTGTGTAACAGTTATTAAATTCCAGCCTTTTAATAGCTTATGATGGCTTCCCTATTGCTATTGTGCAGATACCAGCACCGGGACAAGCTGATCTCGCTCCTCACAAGCATTAAGTATTCACATGATGTTCTTGATGAACCAGTATGGACCAACTGATCAAAAGCCTTGTTTGAGTACTGGCCACCGAGGAACATCTTTTGACAGCTTTCAGCTATCAATCCAGAACCTCTTCACACACTCACCTCCGACCCCCATGAGGAATTTCTGCCCAATACGACTCCCTTGACCACATACGTGTGCGCCTCTCATGCAATATTTAGTGCCCAGAATGGAGGCTATAAAAAAAGTGGCCAGGCCTCTGCCATTGTAAATTATAAATCGCTATTGATTTTCTTCGCTTTTTCTTTTGCGCTAGCAAAGCACCTCAGGCTCATTGTGAGACACTACTGGCAGAGAGCACTTTATTAGATTAGGAGAGCTCTCTCTCTCTCTCTCACACACACACACACACACAGTCAGTTTTAACATCTCAGGGGATGTCATGGGATAGTCAATTCCCCAAATTCGACAATGATATCACTGCCATAAAAAAGAGGGCAGAGTGAAACCAAGGCTGGATCATGGTCCCGTGAGGGCCCTGGGCGCACGTCTTTGGAGGACCCCCAAACCCCCTCTATAGTCAGTTGTAGATTTATTATAAAAAATGAAAAATGTAGTCAGGGGTATTAGTGGCCAACTTGTGCAGTATGTTTTGAGGGGCCACGGTCCCCTAGTGGTCAGCTTGTGCTGTATGTGCTGCGGTGGCCAGGGGACCTTGTGGTCAGTTTGTGCCGTATAAGCTGAGGGACCAGTGGACCCTAGTGGTCAGCTTGGGCTGTATGTGGCAAAGGGGTTGGGGCCTTTATAGGTCAGCTTATGCTGTATGTGCTGGGGAAGCCCAGGGGCCCTTGTGGTCAGCTTGTGCCGTATGAGCTGAGGGACCAGTGGACCTTAGTGGTCAGCTTGTGCTGTATGTGGCAAGGGAGTTGGGGCCCTTAGTGTTCAGCTTGTGCCGTATATGCTGGGGGGGGCCTTGTAGTCAGCTTGTGCCGAAAAGAGCTGAGGGACCATGGAACCATAGTGGTCAGATTGTGTTGTATGTGGCAAAGGGGATGGGGCCTTTATAGGTCAGATTATGCTGTATGTGCTGGGGAAGCCCAGGGGCCCTTGTGGTCAGCTTGTGCCATATGAGCTGAGGGACCAGGGGTCCTTGTGGACAGCTTGTGCCGTATGAGCTGAGGGACCAGAGGATCCTAGTGTTAAACTTGTGCCGTATGTGCTGGGGGGCCCCATGTCCTCAGCTTTTGCTGGGGGGCCCAAGGCACTAGTGATCAGCTTGTACTGTATGAGCTGAGGGACCCTAATGGTAAGATTGGACTATATAACCTGAGGGGCCCGGGGCCCCTAGTGATCAGCTCCCAGTAAGTTTCCATGTTGGATAGAAGACTTAAAGTTTCCTTCTGTTGGACTTTTCCACATTTAGATTTTTCCACAGCATTATGTTCCACCAGCACTAGCATTATACTGCAACTCTACCTGCCAGGAAATCCCTTGCTGTCAAACCCCCCTTCATTCTCATCACTTTCTTTCTCTATTCCTTGCTCTTAAGCCTTCTTAAAAGCATCTCATATGCTTTAAGCAGAAAAGACCTTGGCTAAGAGCATCTTTCATGTTACCGCGCTGTCTCATTAAAGAATGCTTTGCAGCTTCCAGCCCTCCTAATTCAATTAATGTTTTCAAAGAGGGCTTAACTCTACCAACTAATTCATCTATTCTTTAGCTACTGTGTTAACAATTAAGCTTACACCGCCAGGGGTTAAGACACAGTTGGAATAACAAGGATGTTTCTCCACAAAGCACTCCCATAATATTTGGACGTAGTGTGTTTGTATTGCTCTCAGATGTCAAGGGTTTGGAATTCGACGGCATTTGTGTGTGTGTGTGTGTATCTGTGCGCCTGTATGTTTAATCTCCTCTCTTTCCCTCACTGTTTTTCCAGTCTAAGAGCGAGCAAGCTTGTTTGCAACACTTCTCGCAGCCTCTCGACTGCTCTCGGCACTATTTGTGTAAACACTCAGGCACTTATCTAATAATTCACTTCAGTCTGCCACCTCAGAGAAACACTGGATTTAGAGGCTTCATCGACATGACCGCCACACAACTCTCTAAAGCATCTCATCTGCCGCCCAGTGGGAATCTATGGCTCGTGTAGGCTGTATTGTTCTCTCTGCAGAACATTATGTTGTCGTCATAACAAATGAACTTTGTTTGATTCCATGCCCTCTACGGAATCTGCATTTTTTTCACGTTTTCCCAGAACATCTGTGTAATAGATTTAAATCGAATCAAATGAAAAAATTAGCTGAAACATTATTATTATTATTGAGCAAATTCCAATTTTGACATGTGGAATTTTGTGACTGGCAGGTGCATTTGTGAAATCTACAGATTCAAGATTCTACTATAAAAATATTTTTGTCGCGCAGATGTCTCATGATGATGTTCTCAGGTTTGTGAGGTCTTGTTGAGTGAGAGAAAAATATGGGGGGGAATGTAAAGAGCTGGCACCGGATTCCTGCAATTGTGTCAGCAGCGCTCTAGTTCCACCAGATCCCGCTTCTAGATTTCAGCTCGACGCGTTCTCCCCTAACCTCTCACTGTCTCCTCTCACAGGGCCCCTTCATTAAGATTTTGCAGCCATTCTAACACCCTTTCTTCTTTGACAAGGCAGGCATATCCTGTTACTGACGCCAAGAATAAAATAGCTCTGGTAATGGCACGTTGGAGGGCAAGAGCGACCCATAGGACACAATTATTGCTTCCCGTATGTTAACATGTCGAAGAAAGTGTCAAACCGTTTCAAATCAGTCTCTAACACTCTGCAAACCTATTTTACCAGCATTTTTTCTCTTCAACAAGATTCCTCCAACATCTTTTTGAGTGCATAATTCTTTCATAACTGGGTTAAAATAAACCTGCATTTTTTTCAGTAACAAATAACATGGACAAATGTTGAATAATAGAGGGCAGATGTTGAGAAATCAACAGCTTGCATTCAAATTCATTTGAATGTTACAAAACGGGTCAAAATTGAGAAATATATGCTGAATAGATGAGTCCATTCCACTCCGCTCTGATCTGAGAGTGGTTAATACGTCCTATAGAAATGCTAATAGGCCTCTTAAAAGGAGTATAATTTCTCCATTGTTCAGTCCAGGTTGTCTTTTAATGTGGAGGTCTGGAGGACCGAAAGTGGTCTCCTCGCTTGAACTCTCAATAAACAGAGGTGAAAAGTGCTGATGTTACTACTTGAATGAGTACGGTAAAGGAGAAATGAATGAGAAAATCCCGACTAAACTTCTGAAAGGTCACAACTAGTTTTGGTTACCATTTTGGAGTTGAACGTATGATCACTAAATTTCAGCTCAAACAAGAAAAAATTTTTTTTTGTTTTTTTACATTTATTTCATCCCCAGTTCTTAGCCGATACTGTTGTATCCTTCTGTAGTATCTCTTTTAAAGAGAACAAACTTTATTGGGGGGGGGGGGCTTCATTTAAAAAAAGGGACACACATTTCACACAACTGAATATTTTCACACACTAAATATTGACAATTTTGAAAATTATGACTGACGTTATTTGTTCAGATTATCAGTGTAAAAAAAAAAAAGAAAGATTTTCATTTGAACTCTTTCCCCGATAGCATTTATTTAAGTTGCCAGGCACCGCCAGCATTTGATAATTTTGACCAAATTTCATGACCCGCAGAATATTTTTTTGTGTGAATATCTGAACATGCAATATATCAAAAGAAAGAGCAGACCCTCTGCTTTTAAACCCCAAAAATGATTCCAGTTTCATGCATTCTTTTTTTATCAACACTTAAAAATGTGTTTTCCATCTACTGTTTAACCATGAAAACACAGAAAGCCGGAAATTTCTGTCAATGTCGGGGAAGCGCTGTCTCATAAATAACGGAAATTTCCATCAATGGGAAGGAAAGAGTTAATATATGAATCTGGGATGAGGGTAACACGATAAAATACTGTACATTCTGTAAAAGACTTTTAAAATGGAGGCATGGCAAAAAGTTCAAGATTTTTAATGTGACCTTCATATAACAAAAAGAAAATGTTTTGAAATAAGTTAACCTCCTTAGCTCTAGGACCATTTTGGGGGATTTATGCCTGGATTTGGCACTAGGTGCAAAAGTGATAAACAGTATATGTTGTGTGAGCTGTAAAAAGAGGCCTTTTTGATTATTTTGGTTATAAATACATTTTTGAAAGTGTGTAACTCAGGCCCTGTGTGCTCTAGCACCCTGCAGATCATTTGGCTGTTTCCACTAGATAGTAGCAAAAGTTTTATTAAAATCGAGGAATATTACCGTTTTTATGTAATTTCCGCCTACCCTAATCTCTCCAATATACAAGTATTCCCATATATAGTTGTATAAATGCAATATATCCCAGTGTCACAAAATTATTTTTTCCAGTGTTTGCTGACATATGCTGAAAACAGCCAAAACTGCAGGGTGCTAGAGCACACAGGGCCTGAGATATATCAGGGTCCTTGGAGTTTAAGTGGTTAAAATATCATGTAAAATCAACTCACGTTACATAAAATTGCGGAATTTTAAGAAGCACTTTAAGGAATGAATTAGCAGTGTGTGTGATTTGTATAATAGCTGAGTCCAGGTGATATTGGATATCAATGGAACAGTAACAAAACCCATATTGTGCTTCAAACATGATGAGATGTGAGGAAGAGAGCCAGAGAACAAGGATAATTACAAGAGGAGTTGACACTCGGATTCCAACACAACACCATACGCTCATTAGCTCTCCCTCCCACAATCGCTCCCTCCCTCTCCTTCTCCCTTGTCTATCTTTATTTTTCCCTCTCTCCTGATCTCTCTGTCAGTCTTCATCGGCCGACTAGCATCTGATCCATTACACAAAAACACAAAAACACAAATTAAACACTTATAATTTGATCTGCCTCGTAATGTGCATTAGCGCACCACACACACCATCATCCGATTGACCATAACTAATCATTTAAAAGGCCTCCAGTTTACAATTAAGGTCCACATGGAATGTGTGCAGAAAGAACTCTGCAATTACCGTCATTCATAAACAATTACGAATAAGAGTGGCTACCATTTAGAAAAGGGAAAAATATTTATTTGAATGTATTCTTTTGTATTCATGTTAGTCAGCTTTTGGTTATACGATGGGTGTAGTATTCTCAGCGCATGTTAAAATTAATTTGGCAGATTTTTCCCTATATACAGGGCTATATATAGTTTGCAAAATCACACACACAAACTACATGGAGTCTACATACAGTTGAACAAAAGCAAACAAGCAAACTCAAGCCTGTTAGACAGCGAGATGGGCTGCGCTAAACAAAAGCAAGAGGCCAAAAAAGATCATACTTGGCGGAACTTTGACATGTTTGTCATCTGCAAACTATTTTTTTTTTTTGCAGAGCCAAGAAAACAAACATTTCAGAACAGCCATTTAACTGTTTGCCATTAGTTAGAGCAGGCAGAAAAAAGTAGTATGAGGAAGAGATGAAGAAAGAAAGAGCGGTAGAGAGAAAGATGAGAGGAAAACAAAACCGAGAAGCCAAGCGTTATTTAAACCAGTCTGCCACAAAAGAGAACGATAAATAAACCCATTGTTGTTTTTGCTTTAACCCGAACAAAAGTGCACTGTAGAGACACCGCAAAAAAAAGGCTAAATGTTTTTTTTGTTTGAAGAATAGAGAGGAAAAAAAAGAAACACTAAGACTATCATTCTTCAGTTTTTACACTGCTAAGATAAACTGGGTTGTCATTTCTCTTCTTTTTCTTCACTTCACTGAAAGAACGAATCTGATATTAGAGATGCCGTTGTAATGTTTAGCACAAGCAAACATCTTTAGCTTCCCGCAACTTCAGTTTCTTGCAAAACATATTGATACTGACTAACTATGTACCGGTGAAACCATTAGGCATAAAATTGTACAACACTTCAATAATATACGAATATTCTAATGTTTTACGCTACATTGAGAGTGATTAGGTTGATGATAGCGTGGGCAGGATATACACTACAAATATATAACTATATCTCTTCCTGTCTTATTCTTTGGTGTGATTTGATTGTGATGTTTGTCTCTCACTTTGGAACTCCAGCAAGTTCCTGCTTATGAGAACCAAATGTTGGCACCACATAATTTGGAGCACTTCATTGGGGCCAATTCAGTTGCAATGAGGGCAAAGAATATGAGAGCACTGAACGTTTTCATGAAGATTTGAAATCAAAGTTATTGGCTGCTCATTAATACTCATATATAATTTTTTTCAACTACAATATTCTTTGAATTACCTAGAGTATGATGATGAATATAACGTTATACAACGTTAATGCATGTGATACATTTTTCCAGTTTAACACGTTAAAAATATTTAACCCAATTAACGCAGCATCCGTTTTTTCTGTCATCCGTTGGCTAGCGTAACATTATATGATCATGCTCTTATTCATGCAAATGCTTTTAAACCATTCAAGCGTGACAAGACAAAAGTGAACGTGCTGTCTGTGAATGTCTATGTGACACACGCACACACAGACAGCGCGCCAAAATCTCCAAAGTTCTCTTTCGTGCTTGAATGAACAATAACACACACAATTATGCCAAAATGCCTGTTTTGTCTAGTATTCCCACAAGAGCCGTCTTAAATGAGTTAAATAACATCTTAAATTAATGTAAAGATGAGATGTGTATGAGATCCGCGTCATGTGCAGCAGCAGGGTCTTAAAGTGACAGCAGCCTCTAATGATGCCTGTCATTAATGTTATTCAAAGAACAAAGGTAACAGAGAAAATCATTGACTGCTCTTGACTAAAGAACTTTTGTAGCTTTAATAAGGATTCATCTATATTTCATTTATAATTTATGCAGTGCAGACTGTTTGATAACTTTATTCAATTTCTGTATAAGTGAATATAAAATATTTTATGGGTTTATGTGAGGACTAATAAATGTTAAAAAAAAATGATAGCTTTCAATTACACTGAATGTTGAATGACTATAATTAATGTTTAAAATTGAGATGAAAAAAAATGTCATAGAGACATCAGTATCTGTATTAGTATCAGTAAAACTGGCCTTCATTCATAAAAAGATGCCATTAAACAAGTATTTTAAAAACGTAAGAGTTTTAAATCGCGATTAATCGCAATTAATCACAGAAAAAATGAGTGATTAATCTATTAAATATATAACTATTTCCCAAACGTAACTATAGTGTAGTATATATACGTTAACGCGGGCGATTAATTTTTTCAGCTTAACGCATTAAAAATATTTAACGCAAATAACGCAGCGTCCGTTTTTATATCCATTTTTGCCTAGCGTCACATGATCACGCTCCTATTCATGTAAATGCTTCCAAGCGCGACAAGACACAAGAGAACACGCTGTATGTCAATGTCCTGTCTGTGTGGCTGCGTCTCATGTCAGCTAATCGAGGGACACTCTGACACACACACACACTTGACGCACAGACAGACTAACTATCTTAAATTAGTTAAATAACGTCTTAAATGAACTTAAAGAGTTGTGAGGAAATGACATGCGCGGGACAGCGCGTCAGATCCGCATCATGTTCGTCAGCGGCCGTTCTTAAAGTGACAGGAGCACTGATGATGCCTGTCATTAATGTTCATCAAAGAACAACGGGAACAGAGAAAATTGTAGCTTTAATGATGATTCATCTATATTTCATTTATTATTTATGCAGTTAAGAAAGGTGTTTGATAACTTTTACATTTCTGTATATGTCCAACAGGGAAGGCCACAGGTAAAAATAACATTTATTATAATGGGTTTATGTAAAGATTGTTTTAAGTTCACTTAAATTAAAAGTAGTTTTTTTAAAGCATAATAAATGTTGAAATTGGGAGCTTTCAGTTATACTGTAATGTAACGTCATTAATGTTTCATAGAGACATTAGTATCAGTGATACTGGCCTTCTTTCATAAAAAGATGCCATTACAACACATATTTAAAATATACTGTCTTTAAATTGTTTCTACATTAATTTGGAGAGTAACTGAAATTATTACAATATCAAAATATTAAAAACTTAAAATATTAAAAACTTGTGATTAATTCGTTAATTTTTTTTAATTGATTCCTAGCACTAATATATATATATATATATATATATATATATATATATATATATATATATATATATATATATATATATATATATATATATAACTTTAGGATACATGAATAATGTTAAGTTTATGAAATTAAACTACTTTAAAGAACATAAGGCCATTTAGTCCCTAGAGTGATATTTGCAGAAAAACTTTTGTATGCGCACAATTTCTCATGAATTTCTCATGAAACAGTATTTCAGGAGATTTGCAATACTACTTGGTACCAGATTTGGCTCACATGTGGACATAATGAGGCAGGTAATTGGCCGAGCAGTATAGAGTAACAAAGAGGTGTATTTGGAGCCAGGAACACACGAGCCGTTTTGGTTCAGCAGTCTTTTAAAAAGCTGCAGCAGTGCTTGAGTGTAATGCACTGCAGAGCGAACCTCAACATCTCTCCCTGGGCGAAACGCTTAAAGCAGCATGTGCTTTTAATTAAACGTATAATTCAACAAATATAAAACAGCTATAATCTATTAACCGTACAGTATATGCAGGGAGGAAGTGTGAACTGAGGGCGGAAAAGAATGAAAATGAGGTGACAAGAGTTCAAGAAAGTTCATGATGATGTTAACCTGGAATATGCCAGGTTACTTAATATAAATCTCTAATCTTATAAATGGATAATTTAGTTTTTTGCATATACTGTATATAAACTAAAAATAAATAAAAAATGTTATTTAATTTTCTGTAAGTTCATGCCTCATGGTAGTTAATGCATTAACTAATATTAATAAATTAAACCTTATTGTAAAATGTTACCAGTAAGTCCATAAGAGGTGTTTGACAAATGTCATGTTGCATAAAATTATACTTTGCCTTTAATTTATGAATAGGCACAAGACAAAAAGAAATTATGGGGAGAAAATGAGCCGCATGAGCACCATGTCAGCTACACCATGGCCAACATCTACATTTTCTAAAACGCATTTAAGCAACCAGAACCCCTAATAATAATCTGTTGCATAAAATAATAGATTTTTACGAGTGTAATTGGAATGATATTGACATTATAATTAAAAAATGAATCAGCTTTTCACAGAACATTATAAATATCTTAACAACTACGAATAAAGCAGCTCTGGGAATTCAGGAGGCATGTTTTTTTTGGTGACCCTGACATATTACGATGTGTAGCAGCGTATTCATATGGCAGACTCATAAACTCAGCAGAGGTTCCCACACAAATCACATCCCCCTAAATACTCCATTTATGTGTTTACCCACCATGTGCTCTGGTCATTCTGGGTAAATCAAGACCCAACCAGGATTTGTTTTGACATTCGCAATGTTTTTCGCACACTTGCGGACACTCGCACTTCAAGATACGAAGGGCACACAAATGTGGATCTCCCACGAAGTGATGAAAACTAGGAAAAACATGCATGCACTACAAAGAATGCAAAGTGAAGGTCAGTGTGGTTGATTCGAGGGGGAAATGCTGTCCCTCCTGCCTTGCACACAGCACAGGTTTTCCTACTATTGTCATCGGCAAGATTGATAACGGCACTCATTACAGCCAAGCAATTGTCAGCTTTTCCGGGACAAATTATAAAAAGAAACAAAAGAAATCCGCACGCCCTGTCATTGTAACGGAGCTCTAGAGGACCGTTCCCTCGCGCTTGTGTCTTTCGCTCCAAAGCCAGGAATGTTGGCATGATGCGGAAAAACACACTGCCCAGCGAAAACATTAAAAACACTTTCACATTCCACACGAAATGAGTGCATTGAGTGCCTTACATCTCATTTGAAATGTTTTATTCTGTGTCCTCTCTGTCGCGCCCATTTACACTTCTTTATTATCACTGGATTCTTCCCAGTTTTGAGATTGAGCAAAGCAATACTGTTATCACTTTGGGAGTTTCCACATCATGACCACCAAAAATTATTTGGATTTTTTACAACCCATTACAAAAGGTTGTTAGGTTTAAAGTTATAAGACAACAGATATACAGTTCAAATTGAATACTAAATATACTGTATATAGGAAACTATATATTAGGAAACTTTCTGGTTGGAATTAGTCCTTTACTTTTTGGTTAAAAGTAATAGAAATAACATATTACAAATGATTACAAATCTGGAGACTTTTTAGTTTAAACTAGTCAAACTAATCGTAAACTAATCAATAGCACAAACATATTACAAATTGTTACAAATTTGGACACTTTCTGGTTGGAACTAGTCCTTTACTTTTTGGTTGAAAGAAATAGCAAAAACTTATTACAAATTATTATAAATTTAGAGACTTTCTGGTTGGTATTAGTCCTTTACTTTTTGGTTAAAAGTAATAGCAAAACTTATTACAAATTTGGAGACTTTTTAGTTGGAACTAGTCCTTTACTTTTTGGTTGAAAGCAATAACAAAAACTTATTACAAATTATTATGGAGACTTTCTGGTTGGGACTAGTCCTTTACTTTTTGGTTAAAAGTAACTAGTCCTTTACTTTTTGGTTGAAAGAAATAGCAAAAACGTATTACAGATTATTATAAATTTGGAGACTTTCTGGTTGGGACTAGTTCTTTACTTCTCGGTTGAAAGTAAAAGCGCAAACATTATAAATTACTACAAATTTGGAGACTTTCTGGTTGGGACTAGTCCTTTACTTTTTGGTTAAAAGTAATAGCAAAAACATATCACAAATGATTACAAATATGGGCCATGTACACAGTCTAAATAAATCTGTGTTATTTCTTTGATTCTGCCCCGACCATCACCCTTACCACATGCTCTCTGTCAAATAAGGTGTATGGCAGCGTGCCCAATAGGGCAGAGTCTGATCGAGTCCCGGTGTTGTACAATCGCATAAGGGCCTGGCATGATGGATTAAGCAGTGGGGAAACAGAGAGGTCTGCTGTATATCATCCACCTACAGCCAGAATGCAAAACCACAGGCCCCCTACTGACAGCTTCATTATTTACTGGTGCTGTTGGCCATGGGAATGCTACGCGCCATTCCTGCTCCTCACATGCTATTTGAAACTGTATTCCGATTTATTGCTTATGGTTTTCATGAATGGAGGGAATCCAGGTATGGGATTAATTATGTGCTAGACTTTATCAGTTTATCTATCTTGATGAAAACTATTCATTCTTTCCACCTTTCCAAAATAGGCCAAAATTGAAATCTGAGCTACATTTTTGGTAGGAAGTTTTTCGTTTTTTCAAAAATAATGCATTACTATTTCATAAAGATCGTTTTTTGTACCACATCAAATTTTACTACCTAAACTAACCTTGCAATGTCATGAAAAGGCCAAATTATCTGATACTGTAAGAGGCTCAATTATATAATTTCCATATGATATTGTTTCCTGTTTTATGTTTTAGCTTTGTACTTGAATTTGGTGGTCATAACAAATTACTTAGACTTTTTTTTGTTAACTACCCAATAAGTGTTTTTCCCTGTTCTTATTATTATATTATGATTTTATATTATAACTTAAATTTAGGTTTGTTCATCACACAAAGCTATCTTATGGCTTCAGAAGAACTTAAATATACTGCAGATGTTGTATGGATCATAATTACAATTGGACAGCCTATATTTTGACTGCTCACTGTATATTTTTGTTATATATGGATGACAGTTGCATAACATTTCTTCTTAAGTGTTCATTTGGAGAAAATAAATAAAATGTTACATAATAAAAAAATATTGGTACAACATAAAGATACAAAAAAAAGTTGTCACACCATTCCTTTATAGACTTTATAAGAGAATACAAGGATATGGGATTTCATGCTAAATGTGGTATACGCATATGTCCAGGTAACATCTTTCCCATAGGGCCCTTTAACTGCAGTCCGAAGTGCTGACTCCCTTCTGTTTATTTCTGTCTGTCTATTTCTGGCTGCTTATAACACAAACTACACTACAAAAACACAACCCTTACCCCCAAACGAAAAAAACCGGGGAGGGTTCAGAACCCCGAACTCCCTCCGGGAATACATTCCTCTCCATTAGCTGATCCGAGCCCACTTCCTGTGGGAGTAGGGAGGCCGCCATCGCTTTCTGAGCCAGGGCCCTCCAGAACAGGAAGTAATCCAGCGAGTAGAGGAATTCATCATTCAGAGCCCTCCACACATCTGACGGCGACATGTCGACGACTTCCCCGACTCCGTCAAACGCACACACACACACACACACAAACACTCGGTTCCTTATCTTAGCATGGGTCTGACCTTTGCACCTTTGTCTGTTGATACGAGCTTACAGAAAGGATGTGCATGAGAGAAGGCAGAAACATAATTAGATTCCCTCTCTGCACTACAATCAGCACCTGCAAGTACATTTAATGCCGTTTGTCACAGGACGAGGAAAGGGAATCAACTTCCTGTTAGTGCCAGCTCTGGTCGGTGACCCAAGCCCTTTTTTCCATTGTCGCAGCTCAATGTACTTGACATATGGAACTACATGCACCACCTACAACCAAATTGCATGTATTTTTTTGTACCACAACATTCAGAGCTGAGGTATTCTTGTGATGATATTTTTTTTGTTGCTGTTGCAAAAAGCAATAAGCAATACCTTAAAACTATATTTTTACATTAACTGAAGACAATGCGAATAGTGTTTACCTGTTCAAAACTCCACTAAGCAAGAGGTATTATGGGTAGTGTTACTATGCCGTTACTAGGGTGTCGCTAGGTGGTTACACCATTGACTTGAGTATTCATTGAAAATGGCACATAGGGATGCATTAATGCTTAATATTACACTCAACAGCGTTGTTAAATGACTAGTTTAACTTTTTAAAAAGTGGAAATGAGGATGCAAAATTAAATATCCAGTATTGACCAATAATAACAGTAATTAAAAAAACATTAAAATATATTTGTATAGTTCATTAAGTCATAAAATGTTACACTATTTTACCTAAATAAATTGAATATAAAACAAATTACTAAACCATATTAAATTTGTCATCAATTTGAAATTCAAATTAATTTATTTTAATATATGCTAAAAAAAATAATAATTAATATTAGCTGTGTTAAATCAGTGATTTTTAAAGTTTAACTTTAAAAAAGTGGAAATGAGGATGCAGAATTAAATATCCAATACCAACCAATAACTATAAATCAAACAATCTCAAATAAAAAAGATTTCATAGTTCATTGTCATATCTCCTATCCATTTATCATCTATCCATCCATCACCCAACATCCATCTATTTATTATGACTGAGAATATAAATATAATGTGAATTATTAATATAATTATTCACTGCAATTAAATTTTTCAATTTCAGACTTGAGCTTCCATATCCGGTGCTGGTACACTGAAAAACAGATACTAGTCACCCCGCAAACTAATTTTTCAATGCATCCACCATTCTGCATCCTCACTTAGTTTTTGTACAATTTGTCTGTGCCTTTGACCTTCCGGCGTTGACAACGTGCCTGTCCCTTTCTGTTCACAAGCCGGTTCCTAAGGCCTTGGGGGTCATTTTCTTTTGTGACATATGCGCAAAGGGGTCGAAAAGCTTCACGCCCTGTCCTCTGCCATACATTTCCATGCTATTCTTGATCTATTATCACCTGAGACAAACCTTCACACTCTTTGTTTAAGATCCTTGTTTGACGCACCAGGCTTATTCTACATGGAATAACCTCACAATGACTTGTATTAATAGGCTTGTTTATTACTGAACTCCACCAACAAAGACTCACTGCACGCTAAAAAACACCTCGCAGCCAGACTGGATGTGATTATATTTATATCCAAGTGCCAACACCGAGCGACACTTCCATCCCTGCGATCTCTGCTGCTTTCCGCAGACTAAACCACCCGGGCGTTAAAGATGTTGTTAATCTTCCTTGACTTAGATTCTTAGACGGCTAA
Source organism: Gobio gobio (assembly GCF_949357685.1). NCBI lineage: Eukaryota > Metazoa > Chordata > Actinopteri > Cypriniformes > Gobionidae > Gobio > Gobio gobio. The sequence goes on along the minus strand of NC_137107.1, from coordinate 18,940,345 downwards.
ATTATAGGCCAGGCGCTAAACAAGTGAGGATGCAAAAATGGCTGTTTATGCGGTGGCGCTGATTTGCCTACATAATATCCAGCCGTGCTCTGACATTAAGAGATGAGGCCCTCGCTGAGGAGACTGTCTAAACAAATCAGAGGACGTGTGAAAACAAACCAGCGTGTTGTGACTGGAGCTCGCGTGAAACGTCTCGGTTCCTCTGCCTGTTTAGAAAACAAACCTCCTTCAGCCAGAAACTGTAAAGATCTGAAATCCGCGGGATCATCTCTGCCTGTCTCGCGACGACAAATCCCTGTCATGCCACTGGCGTGTTCCCTCTGAAGGGTTGACGGGGGTAGGTGTAGGGGGCAGATGTAGAGAACGGTTTGCGTGTCAGGGGTGGGTGGTGAGGATTCTTACGAAGAAGATTTTCCCTCAGCCGAACTACACCAGAACATGACCTGAATTTATGATCTAGCTTTTGTGGGTTGGAAGAACAGGACAGATCTTGAAGACACAACATGAAGCTTTTCGCGTGCAGGGAGTAAAGCCATGACTTAAATCATCAAATCAAAAGACTGTCTTTGCAACGGCAAGTGAGTTTACATTATGGTTTTGTGTCTCCATTTTAACCCACAGCTCGCTGCACATTTAACCAATTAGCATCTCACTATTGGGTGACATCTAAGGCTATAAAAATAAGGCCTGGTTTCACAGACAGGGCTTAGATTAAGCCAGGATTAAGACTTAGTTTAAATAGTACATTTAAGTAGCTTTTATAAAAGTGCCTTAGAAAAAAAACATCACTGATGTGCATCTTGAGACAAAACAATGGCATTGATATATTTTAAGATATGCCAGTGCAAGTTGCTTTCAGTTAAACATGCATTTTAATCTGGGACTAGTTTAAAGCCTGATTTATACTTTCGGCTGGCTCTGCATAAAAAACGGACGAGGTGTTAATACTTGACGTGCTCGCCATTGTAGCTACAATTGTTTGAAACGACAGAGGACGACTCAGAGTAATTGTCCTCTAAACCATCAGGAATCAGAGGGGAGAAGGTACACACGTGGTGATGTTTGTTTTAGTTCACTTCACAAAAACCACACTGCAAAAGAATCGTGTAAAACCCAGTAAACCTTTTAAACCAAAGATTATTACTGACATTAGAACAAAATATATGGATATGAGAACATGTACTAAATATTTAATTTCATGAACATTTTTATTGAACATTGATCTTTATTTTCATCAAAAGGGTTTATTTTGTAAATGTAAGCAACTAATTTAGACACATGCAAACTGTGACGGTGTGGTGAAACGTACATGCTCGGCCAGATTCGCCTCAAAGTCGCGTATCTTCAGAAGCGAAGCAGTTACAAAAAATGCAGTGCACACCTCCATGCAAAATGGGTTCGCACACACTCATTGCGCATTTAAGCCAATTCCGCAATGACATAATTTTTGCCATGCGCACCCAAGCGAACTTGTGGACGTGTCGAGTATAAATCACCCTTAAAACTTTTCTGTGACACCAGGGGTAAGACTTTCAATTCAGGCCTGAAAATGTATAATTTTAAACGACTAGATATTTCATTCCAATTGAAACAGATATAGCCGAGACATTTCCTGTCAAAAGATCTGTTCAAGTTTAAAGTAAAAAAATAAACATTTCACCTGTAAAACAGCTCTACAATGGTGGCATTATTCAGCTCAAGTCAGTTCAATGTTGATTCAATTCGTTTCAATGACAGCGTCAAGTTAGCGTCATTATCTAGCTCAACTCACTTCAAATTTGGTTTTCATCCAATAGTGTCGATGCAGATAAAGTCAGCGTGAACCGGAAGTTGCGACAAACTTTACTTCAGTATTGTGACATATTTTCAGAGTAAAAAGGAATATTAAATGAGAAAAATAGAGGGAGTGGCTTGTTTTCCCCACTGGGAATTGATTGGAACTAGAAAAATAGGCATTCCATTCAGCTCGTTGTCAAAGCTCTCAGCAGACTGACAGTTGGAGCGGATGCTCAACCCAAGCGTCAAACTGACATCATCAGAGACGGAAGGCCATTCTGGAGGGGAAATACATTTTAAAATTAGGATTAAAGATTACCAAGACAAAAAAGTGTTTGTAGATTATCGCACGGATGTATGGTTTACAACAAGGCTAGTAATGTGCGCTAACAAAGTAAATGGGGTTCATTTTGAGTTCATGCTGACTTTAAGTCAATAATTGTTAAGAGCCATAACTACATTAATATTTTTTTTATATTTTGCCTTACATTACGAGTGATTATGTTTTTGATAAATGTATATTTTGTGTTACTTGTATTGTATCACGTGATTTTGACTAGTTTATACGTATTACGTATGCGTAATAATAATAATAAAGGAAGGGTTGGTACTAGACAGTCTTTTGACCATGGAAACGGATAGAATTTATGTTTTTGAACATGAATAAGTGTAAATCGTTTTTGAGTTTGATTTCTTGTAAAATGTAACTTGACACAAGAAAAAGTAAAGCTTGGCAAGAAAAGTTATGGATTCACGCGTCAAATCCTTTGTACTACACCCTTGTGGAAATGGCGTACAACAGGAAACGACTTAGATCGCCATTGCAATTTAATATTACAGAATATAAATTGCCCTTTTACTAAGAAATAATAAAATATTATGGCAAACCTTTTAAGGAGTTTAACTTTTGTTTTCAATATTTTGTTTTTTCATTATTTTCATTTATTTCAGGACCTAAAATATCAGCATTCATTTTAAATCAGAAATGAAATGCTCATCATAGAATATGTGTCATTTTATGTATGAATTATTTATAATACATTTTTTTCAGTAAATGAATAGATGCAGATTTAAAAAAAATCCTAACATTAATGCTAATGCTGTTGACTGAGCAGTGTTATTCTTTTAGAAAAGGCCTATAAAGCCATCGGATGGTGGAGATGAACAAGCCGTGTGCTAAATGCTTGACGGATGGGCCCTGCCTTGTCTCCAATTGACCGTGTGACATCAGCGATGTGAGGCTCGTGTCAGTAACGTGGCGCTAATGGCAGCCTAAGCTACGGTTCCTGACTGAGCAATCTATTAGCGCCTAATCGCCAGTGCCATATATCCTGGGCGATCCAGCTTTCCTATGCATCACAGTGCGTGTATGTGTGTGTAGGAACAAAACCAGGCATCCTGTCATTTGCAGGCATCTTTTTTTTTAACCCCACCCTAGCTCTGGAATAGATCTTAATGTGATTTAATTCTAAAAGTGCCAGAACTATTGATGATTTTCTTTTTTTAATGGTAACACGGCTATTAAAGAGAACGGCAAGTCGTGGGATTTCTGTTGTAAAAATGGTTGACCAATCTCTCATTCGCCAATTAAGAATAAAAGTGTCTGGGCTATAACTCATCATATTATAGCCACTCTGAAATTAAATCATGTTTGAAAAGGAAGCACCCCTGAACACCAGAACAGTTTTACCATCTTTTAACTGCATAATGTACATCAAACCTCAAAAATGTCTCTTTTCATTTAACTTTTTACTTTATTTAAGTTATTTGTAGCCTACTAACTTGCAGTATTGAGATGAAAACTCTCAAATCTTCCGACATAAACACAGCGTTCCTGACACAGGCCCTCAGGAAAGATGGATGACTCCACTTCCTCATATTATCTCATAGAGCTCTGACATTTGTCAACAGAGGAAATGTAGCCATTTCCTTCAACAGGCCGAGATACATGTGTCTCATCATGTGAGCCTTTGAACGTGTTTATTGTTTGGATGGGATTCTTATCCTCCACTCATAAGCAGTTCTTCTCGATTAGAGACGTCCAGAGAGACTAGAGCAACGGAAGCTAATGAGCTAGCCTAGTTAGCATACCAAGATGTTGAATTATGGACCACCATCTTTGCAATGCACAGGATCCGAACGCAATGAGTACGACTGGATGAGGGGCCAAAAGCTCCAGGCTTAACCTTCCAAAGGGTCACAAGGGAAAATTCTGACTAAACAATTCCTCCCGTGTCCACTAATCAATACGGACCGCAACGCACTTGCCAGTGAGAGAGAGCGGGTGGTTTGTTTTATTGCTATTTATTTTTCACTTTCATTGCGTTTCCCATCTCTCCTTCCCTTAAGGAGAAACAGAAGGAGGTGGCACACCCCAGGCGGCGAGCAATTATTAAAATGGGACCCAGGTGGCCTGCCATCGGTCTTGCCACTTGAGCAAGGCGGCAATGTCTTGACGGCTAATCGATTAGTGCTCTCATGAAAGCAGCGTTGTGACCCTTGACCCCCCGGATAAGCTTCCTGCCTGACAGCTGACATGGGGAGTGCTTTACTTGACTGAATTAGAAATCTGCAGCGTTTCTCTTTTTTGATGTCTCTTCGTTTCTTATTCCGCCTCAAGGAGGTAGAGGGTGGTCTTTTTTTCTAGTATGAATGTGAGGCAAAAAGAGCGTGACTTGCCTTAGCACTTAATCTCATTGATGAAGAGTATTTGATGTTGAAGTTGTGCAAGGTGTCGCTGTTTCCTGAGCTAATATGCAGTTTTGATGTTAAACTCTTGTTTTTTTCTGAAGTCAACAATTATGTACTATAATACTATATAATGAACAAACCGAACATTATTACTGAACTTTAAGTTCAAGTAAAGAGCACATTAAAATCATTGCAATATCCACAATGTTCATCAATTTTATATCACCAATCAATGGTAGATATATTGTGAACACTTGATATACGGCCCAGTCCTGCTTACATGGCCTCTGTCTGTCTCAAGTGCATGATTTAGGCCCATCGTCCCAGGGTATGTTTGTTGTTGTACAGCCGTCTTGCGTGTTGTCGGGGACAACCAAGACGATGAATAAGGCCATCGATCAGGGCAGCTGGCGCGGAGAGAGCAGGGGCCCACAGTGGGGACAACAATGCTGTGCTCAGTGGGACACTGGTCTTCTCTTCCTGGAGCGCTTTGGAGGGGAAGTCGTCTGTCGAACACCCTCCAAGCACGATCGCCGGACAGACCTGTCGAACAGGAAGAGCCCACTGATCCACACAAAGGGGCCAACGGCATGGCCAGACACATGACATCATCTCATATCAAGGACAGGCAATTCCCCCTGATGAAGACGCTGAAATGAGAGGCTAACGGCAGTCTCTCTTTTTATCGCCGTCTCAGATTTGTTTACAGACACCGACAGTCAGACGGTGTCGTCGAGAGGGGTGGGGTGGCGACAGTGCGGGGTGAATGCATTAAAGTTGGCCCGAACAGCAGGAGTGGCAGCTGTGGCAGACTCCAGGCATTCTTCCTTTCATTGTGACTCAGTTGTAGGAGGGAAGCGCCCGAGGACATGAAGCTGTGTGGCTTGCATGGCACCAAAAGAGGAGGGCACCTTGTGTTCATACCCTGCCAATACGAACTCCTGAAATATGTCTCAAATAGCACAGCTGAGAAGCTTTGGAGGGGGGTTGGGGTGGGGGGGGGGGGTTGATTGCGGCTACATCAGACCGGCATTCGAAAAACAAAAGCACATAAAAACACAAGAAGAAAATGAAAGAGTGCTCCAGCTCAAAAGAGAGAGGTCGGCTTGACTTGCCACCAGTCTGCTCTCGTTTTAGGGCATTGTCCCCCACAGGCCTGCCGTGTAATTGGTGAAAGGAGGTTTAATATATTCTTTATCACGTGGTGGTGGTCGATAAGCCAAGTTCATGGAACTGCTGTAGAAAGTGCATGCGTGGATGTGAGGTGACTGCCAGCGCCTTGAGAGACATCTTCACCTTACACAGATAGAAAGGTCTTCCTCTTGACTTTAGTAATGTATTTCTAAGGAAGATGATATTCAGTATTAAGCTTCGAAATATGATTGGGTTGCAAAAAGTGGGTTCATCTTAACCCAAGCAGAACTCAAGAAGAACTCAAACCCTGGTCACCCAAGCAGAACACAAGCCACCACACAATTAGAAGACGCTTCACTGCTTAGTCTGTGTCAGGTTGTCTGAGAGACAGAGATCAACAGAGAGATGAGAAATCTTCCACAAAGATGGCTGCGGTGTCGGCCGTCTGTTAATTACCCAGCGGTAAAGCGGTCCAGACAGGCTGACACACGGAGTCCCCCACCCTGAACCAGTGGCTCATTCCAGAGCTCCAGTCTGGCTCTCTCCTGCCCACCCTTACACACTTTAAAGACCTTTCTGCACCCAGTGAGGCCATCAATAGGACCAAAAAATGTGTCATATTATAGGCTGTGGGGAGCTTGATAAAACAATTTTACGCCTGGGTTATGCTTTCTAAGTAAGCTATGTTACAATGTGGTTTTAGCTGCGAAGAATCCAAATAATGTGAAGGAAAAGCGGTGGCTCAATAGAAGCTTGTACAGTGAATGTGAAATTATTTGTGAGTCATTTACTTTTTACATGGGTAAGAGATTGATTTTTATAAAAACTCAGATTTCAACTTTTGCATAATTATATGAAGAACTTATGAAACTTTTAACATAATTTTTTACTTTTCAAATGTCTGGATAGATTTTGTTATATTATCCTTAATTGTAAAATGTGAATTATTACATGTTAAATGTACTATGATTATCTAAACAAAGACAAAGACATTTTCAAAATTTATTGTCAGAAAAAAAAATATATGCTTTAATTTAAATATATGCCTGTCCCAGAGGTGTGACATCATTTCCACAGCAAACTTCCCCTTAATAGGTAACAATGTTAGTGTACATGTTTACCAAAGTTACAAAAGCATGAGTATGTGTATGTGTGATATTATTGGATGAGAACTGAACTGAGCTGGACAATAAAATCACTGTCTTCTGCAGAACTGCTTTATAGATGCTATTAGTTTATAGAACTAATTTAATAACTGACGATCTTTACATCTGAACTGAATCAACACTGAACTGACTTCAGCTAAACAATGACACTATTTTCACACTCTATTTGCGTCATTTGCGTCTACTTTGAAACAATCTGTATTGTATAAAACACTATATAAACAAAGGTGACTTTACATGACGTGTAAAAACAGAAGCAAATATCAATTGTAAACAGAATTTATTGTGCCAAAAATGTGAAAATATTATTTAATTGTGTGTTAGCCGTAGCAAGACAAAAAAAGGTCCGAGCATTGTTTTCTGCAAGGAAAAGAGGGCATGTTTTATCATGCAACATCCCTTTGACGGCATGAGCTCTATTTCCTGGCAACCCTAACCACTTGCTTCCTCCAGCAGATAGTGCCATAAAAAAACACAAAAGACACACACACGCACTCGTTTAGGGATGGCGGCGCCCTGGTCTTCCAGCACCCCACCGCCTGTCTTTGATGGGCCTGCCGTGTGGACGCAGCCATCCGTTAAATCTGACAAGGTTTGCGTTTTTATTCAGACCCTGCTATTAATAATGGAGTGATGCATGACCGCCACGTCCAGAGCCTCCCCCACTTTTAGATTCTCTCAAGGCAGTGCTGACTCTCTACCCGAGTGACTTCACAACGCACGTCGCCAACATCTACACCTTGTTTACATTCTCAGCATGACCCATTCAATTGAATTTGCCTGTTATGGGTCTGAAGTTTCCCCACCAACCGAGATGTTGAACTTCGGAGGCTCAAAACTTTTTGGGGAGGAATTCACCAGGGGCTGGGGTCTAGTTCTGCAAGTGACGAAGAATCTGCAAACAGCCAAGCGTACGGCCTGTCAATCATCACTCCCCACCGTCCCCAGAGGGTTTTCCTCTGCAGCGACCCCCTCCTCCTTCAAAAAAGCTAAATCGAGGATGAAGGCGAGTAAAAAGAATTTCAGGGCTATATTGGACCTACTAGCTGGAGGCGCTGGCACTGAAGCTTCTTACATAAATACACATTCCCAGACACCTCCAGGGTGGAGAATAATAAGGACACCTCCATGTCACCTTCCTCGTAACATAACTGCAAAAAAGCACAGGTATCTGCAAAGAGGACACCAACCGGTGGAGATGAATATGCAGGGGGCTTCCGTCTGCTCTTTCATGACTTTATCATTTATCTGCAGAAAAATGGCTTGGTCCTTTTTGTGTGCGCAAAGAAAACAGTCGAGACTGACAGCTACCGTGGCATCCTCAATCATGCCGTGCCTTGGTGGTGACAGTCCACCAATTCCCCAAGGTCCAGCTGTCCCCAGACCCTCGCTGTCACTGCGAGACCAGACCAGTACCAAAAGACCAGTCGTCCACCCCAAGACTACCAGAGCAAGCAAGTGGATCATACCCCTTTTGGAGCCTTCTGTCAAAGTCGCCAAAGTTAAAATCTCAAGTGTCACACCGCACGCTTCCCTCTAAAGTGATGGAGAAGCAGGCAGTATGGAAATTAATGCCACATTGATGGAGAACCATCTTTATAGCGGCCTTTTGAAGTCCTGACGGCACAGATCGGCGCGGAGAACTCTCTGAGCGGCGCTTCAAAAGCGTGATTTCAAAACAGCCCTCCTCGCGGCGGCAAAATACGCTAGCGCTGTGTACACAGAGTTCTGCTAAATTATGTTAGAAAAAAAAACAGAGCGAGGAATGTTTACCACTTACCAGCCTAATGAAATTACATGTGCACAAGCTCACACACACTCAGCCTCACGATGGGAAATTATACGCGGCCATTACGCCAGGAGGGGCGAGGGACGTGACTGAATCTGTCTATTGAGCAAAAGGGTGGTTGGGTTTCCTGGCCAACAGCGTCCATTTCATTTTAATGGCATTGCTAATGCAAACTCACCGGGTCGGGCGCTGGGTGGGTGCATGGTGGTGATTTGGGAGCTGTGGGGGGGATGGTCACACAGCGGTCCATTCATGGATACGTGAACTCTCAGGTCAGGTAAAGGGAGGGGTGTTCTGGCAGTGATATTAATGACCATTAAGTGAGAGTAGCTCTTTGCATTGGCGCCCAAATCCAAAACCACAGTTCCATCAGCCAGTAGATGCAATAGATGTCCTCTACTTGTGCTTACAAAAACGTACTGTGGTCATACAGTGGCGGTATCAACTGGTATACCATGGTACTCTGGCGTGATGGTATTTGGGACAATTACAAATACGCTACAGTTCAAAAGTTTGGGGTAGGTAAGATTTTTTTATGTTTTTGAAAGAAATATTATGCTTGTAAAACCTTCAATACCATGTCTGAAAAGCAAACCAAAAAAGTAATAAAATAAGTTGTGTGGGCAAAGACAAAGTTACACCTGATATTTCACACACATTCCACCCTGCCTGTTCTAGTGGGCTGATTGCCCAGTGTGTAATGGGGGGCTGGTTACGCAGGGACACAGGGACACATCTGTGTGCAACATATCCTGGGGCAAGGCCATTTCTCCCTATCGCTTCTTCAATTCCAGTCCTTATAGCTCCAAGAGGTTGGCTCTGGAGTAGTGTGTGTGCCTGCCGCCCCTTTAAACACCGCCTCAGGGCACTTGGTTGGGCCCACCGCAGAGCAAAACTAGGTGCAAATGTGAAGCAAGTAGGATTGGTTTGTCTGTTTTTGTGGCAGCTAATTCATAAACAGGCCATTCTGCTTTACTTCAGAGACAGAACAGATTACAAGTTTGTCACATAGTTTCAAAAAAGAGTAGAAGAAATTCTATTGTGTGAGAATTACACTCGGGTGGAATCTGGGGGCCTATCGCGAATTAGCATCAAATGTAAATGTTGAGCTTTCTAATGATGGAAGGTGCAAAAAGGGATTCAAAATAGGATAAATGAATAAAACATCTTCAGTTCTTCCCCTCTCTCTTTCTCAGTTTTTTTCTCTCTCTCTCTGACACAAAGTCAATGGCATGAATAATTCACTGCTCTCTCTCTCTCTCTCTTTCTCTCTCTCTCTCTCTCTCTCTCAGAGCCACGGGTGACCTTTCCCCACAGGAAGTGGAATCGAAACACAACAATGGGCCCCGAGCACAGGGGGATCCCGGCTAAGGAGACACTCAAAACACAGCGGGGCTACAGAGAGCTTGCGGATCCCATACATTATACATTCATAAATTATTCAGTTACAGTCCCTAAAATTCACATTGAATAAATACAGCCACCCACATGCTGGAAGGGGAAGACCAGCAGAGAGCCCCGGTCCATATCGGCCCCGACATCAAACTAGGCAGAAGTCTAAAATACTGCTTTAAATCATGGGGAAATGTTTTTATCCTGTAGAGAATAATATAATAATAAATAGACAGTTTACATAGTAAAGTTCTGCAATGCAAAACAAACAGGAGTTTGACTCAAAAAGTTAATTTTGAGTTTATATCTCACAATTCTTAGAAGGATAAACAGAATTGTGCGGTATACTCGTTATTCTGTCTTTTTTCCCCTCAGAATTGTGATATAAACTCACAATTGCGAGTTATAAAGTCCAAACTGGGAGATATGAACACGCAAATGCAAGAAAAAGAGTCAAGAATTGTGAGATAAAAATGTTATAGGCTATGTTTAAAAGTTATCTATGTAAAATGTTATAGGTTTAAATAATATTTCATGCTGTAACTGCTATGTATGTGTAGTATGTCCCCTATGAACTGCATATGTGAATTTTATGAAGACTTACTGTTTACATCAAATTCATGCTTTAATATTAGACTAATCATTGCAGGTTTCATCAGTCCAGTCTGTGACTTGCAACATCAATGTTTGCATTATTTTCTGCAGCCACTATGTGCGCGCGTCTGTAAGTGACGTGCAACTGTGACGTCTGCTCCAAATGGGTCTATATACATATATATTTTTTCTTTTTTTCCCTTTAATATGCCAGGACTTGAGGTCATTAGGTCAGTGGTCATGTTCTGGATACTACTCATATTGCAATTTCTTCTGTATATTGTATATATAATACGCACGCACAGTATGCATATTATATGACCCGTTGACAAAAGTGCTGTATGAAAACAGCATACTGTGAGGAATAATGTCTCCCACAATGCAATGCAAAAGACTTGACCTTCCATTTTCCAGTGTTACAGATGAACTGGAGTGATATTATTTTATTGGACTGCCAATAGTCAAGACATTTATATAGAAAATTTGATTAAAAAATAAAAAAATAACTGTTTTAGATTGAATATGATAATTAAAACATAACTTGTTGGATAAAGCATGCAAAATTATAAGTCATGTGTCAACAATGCCTGTTTGATATATTGAATTGCATGCATAATGCATACTGTTTCACAAGCTTTTTTTTTTGCAATATATATGCAGTATGCAGTACAATGGGCATTATGCTTTTAGTAAATACAGAAAAGCAAATATAAATGGAGACATAAATAGAATCAATGTAAATGAATGTAACAGGAATAATAAGCCACCTACAAAAAAAGAAATAAATTAAAATGTGATTATATGAAAAACATGTTGACAACAAGCTGTATTTCTCTCACACTTTTTTTTTCTTCTTTTGCACCTGCACAAGAGTAACAGAAAAAAGGAAGTGACATCAATGCCCTAGGAGTGGTCCATCCTGTCTGCCATTCTGAGTTCAGGTCAAAATCTCAATTAGCAGGAAGCCCTGATCATCATCTCTGATGTTCACACAAACAAACACACGCAGAACACCTTACCACGGTAAACAGAGATTCCCAGATCAACTTGAGCTCTCTGGAATAAAACAAATCATTGAAAATTAATTTCAAACATCTGTCTCTCATGGGAAAGCTGGGATTTGCTGTCAGTGAGTCACAGATTTCCCAATAACATGAACCCAGACAAGTTCTTGTGTGGAAACACGGGTTCAAATTGAGCTTGCGTCATTTCCTGATCCCATTCCTAGAGCTTAAAAAACGTAATAAATCACAAAACTGAACTCTAGAAGTACAGTACACCAAAGCTCAGTTATAGGATACAACATGACAGATAAATGAACCTATGCTAATAGGAAAGCTAAAGAGACTGATTGATTGACAGTTGAATTCAGACGCCTTGATTGACAGGTCTCACACTCACTCAATCCTCTTACTGATGTTCGAGGCAGTGAGGGAGACGGGGCTCGCCTGCATTTCGCATTCTGCACCAGCTTTTTCGCTAAGGAAGGAAGTGATATCTTACCAGCAAAGCATGAAAAACGCAAATATCTGCTCAAAAGAACCAAATCAAATTGAACTGAACAGCAATAAAGTGAAAAAAAACTGTGATGGAAAGAACATGAGCTGATGTTGCAGTGAGGGAGAGACGGACACACTCACACAGACAAATGCGTACGCCGCTTTAGGGGTCAACCAGGCGCATGATAGGATTGTCGGCGGTGAACTAGAAGTCGTTAACCGTATATTAACTTGGAGAGGTAGAGGGCGACACTGTTATTATCGTCTTTCCTGGCTGGGATTAAGTGGGCCACACGCAGCCTGTCACAAAGAACTGGCACTGAGAAAGCACGAGGAACCTCACGGCGCTACACTGACAACCGAACGCATTCGAACAAGCCACGGATATTCGCCTCTTTCTCTCCTCCGCCTTTCACTCCTTTTCTGATTTCTGTCACTCTTTCTCACACTAGCCACTAAAAGCGGTCTCCTTTCTTCAATAGGCCAATCTGGACAGGATTAACCTAACAATGGTCGCCTTAGTCTAATTTGAGACAATCGTGTGCTGGGCAATAGATACCGCTAATTAAACCGTTAATGTCACAGAGCTCTCCTGCTGGTGTGGTCTGTATTGAACTCTCAGACGGTCGCCCCGAGAAGTATTTGGACACTATAGGAGCATTTGAATGAATGGCCTTGCATTAAAACACAAAATATCACATCAGATGACAGCTCTAAACAAATGATGGACAAGCTTTTCACAGAACTAACCACATTTCGGAGTAATGTTTTCAATGATTTGAACAGGTGTCAGGGGTTTGTGGTGCAGTTTTGAAGTTCACACAGGTGTCCCAGCACAGTAACCACAGGTGCAGTTCAGCACATTAACTATAGACAAGATAATGGATAATGCAATAGCCGTCATTTCACCGTCTTGATTAAAGGCACAATACGTAATATTTTTGGATTAAAATATCCAAAACCCACTAGACAATGTTACATATTTTGTTGACTTGTGTACTTACATTATCCAAAATGTTTCCACCAATGTTTAAATCCATAGAAATAAGCAATTTTAACCAGGACGCCTATCAATGACATCACGTTACCCTCGATTTACGGTTTTAGATGCTTCAATATATTATGTGTTTTATTAGAAAGGTGAGCAACTGTTTGGATACATTCATCGACAGAAAAAGAATCATTGTTATATAGCTCAACACAGTTAGTCTTATTGTTTAAATCTCGTTTTCTTGATGTACCGCGAGTACCATGTTTTACCGTGCCTAATATGGATCTAGCTTACTGCAGTGTGCAACAAGTGTCTAATAGTAGCCGCCGAGCGAACGCACAGAGTAGCATTATAACATAACTTTCAACACACTTCAGTGTATTTAATATGATAAAACAGCGTTGCGTTACCCCACATACGCTTGACCGGAAGAAGCGGAAGCGGTCGTCTGCGGCATATTAAAAGCTCTGCGAAATCGAGGCATCATCAAGCTATTCCTTTGTTTTGAATAAGCGACCTCTAGTGGAGAAAAATTACATATTGTGGCTTTAACTATAGACCCGATATAGTCCAGCTATGAGTAACTTCTAGCCAAAACAACCTTGAATGTAATTTTTGCCAAAATAACTTGATGTATGATATTCCATCATGTAAGCAAGTCAACAGTGATTACAAGGTGTTTGGTTTCATTTCTTTAACATGTTCATTCTCTAGATCAGTGTTTCCCAACCATGATCCTGGAGGCACACCAACACTGCACATTTTGCACGTCTCTTTTATCTGCTACGCCCATTTCAGATCTTTGAGTCTCCACTAATAAGATGATCATTTGAATCAAGTGTTTGATTAGGGACACATGCTAAATGTGCAGTGTTGGTGTGCCTCCAGGATCGTGGTTGGGAAACACTGCTCTAGTCGATTCTTGGTCTATGGTTAGATGGTTAAATTTTCACCGGCAGCCCAAATATTGCCTTGTTTTAGTCTAGACGTCAGGCCTGTGTTTGGACGGCTATTAGACGTCTTTTATGTTGCCTTCACGTGCTTTCGGAATTATCGTAAATACCAGTTTCCTAGGTAAAAACTGCACATGAACGGCCTCTGATGTCGTGTTTACCACTGGGAAGTTCGGAAATAATTTTGATACTCAAATTCCCGCGATGGGCGTGGCATGAACTTTAAACATGGTGGCGGGGAGAACTACTGCTGTGACAGCTATGATTTATTAGTTTTTCCGCCCAAAAAAGCTAGATCGTCTTGTCTGGTCATTAATGTAATGCATATTTACATATAAGAGTAATCATTTGAAGTGTATTGTATATTTTATACACAGTGAAAATGCTGCATTTGACCGAAATTACAGAATCTGCAGAAAGCGGACTATCTGGATGGCATCGTAAATGTTTATATGGTTGTCAGTGTATGTGACACTACATATTTTGGTTTTAATAAGATTTTCCCAATAAATAGGCAAGAATAAACCTGGTGTCCTCCATGATTCCTGTTCATTCCGACAACAAAGCACTTGAATGCAACAAGCTCGTAATTACGACTTCTGAAGTGCGAATTATGAAATTTCCGATAGCACGTGAAGGCAGCATTGCAAATGTAAAATTGCTTGCTGGGCAGTTAGGAGGAAATTTGCTTTATTATTATTACTTTTCATTGCTTTAGCAATTCTGCTTAGTATGGAAACTACTAGTCACAGAGTAAAAATAAATAAAACAAGTAATTTTAACATTAATATAACAAATGAAGTCACGCACTGTGATAAAACGAAATCTAAAGTAACACTATGAAAAAAAAATGTCGTGTAGTGATGCCAAATTAAATTACACTTCTTTTTCTGAAATGTTTTGCTTGAAAAGTGGTCACATGGTTTGAAATGTGCCAAGTGTGTCCAAATTTGCAAAAATCGAACAAACATGAACCACACCAAACAAAAGACCTAAAATAATGTAAATACTGTACTTGGTCATATTTCTTACAAAATGAATCATGCATAGCAAGTTAATGTGATTTGAGATCTATTTTGCCTGCACGCCGTGAACTTTTAGCTTAGAGCTGCACTTTTTCAGCAGGCCATTAAATGTAAAATTCAAGGGCATGGTGACCCATTTCCCTCCATCAGCTCTGTGAATGTTGTTTTGGTTAGAGAACAGAGATCCAGATGTTGAGCTCTGAGCGTTGAGAGTCAGGCCAGCCAAGAGGGGCTGAGAACCGAGTCTTGGGGGTACAGGAAGTCCCACGGTATCCACGGGAACTTTCGCATTCCATTCTGCGCCGGCCCTCTGACAGCTTTTGACATCCCCCAGCGTGGGCTCACCGCATCACCGCAAGAGCCCTCATGATCCCAGAGTGGATAGAGCACTACTTCCTCCGAGAAAGCCGGCGGCACAGTGTTCAAGTAATGTCTAGCGCGTTACAGAATACACATCAGAAGGACAATCTCCCTCGTATAAACGACACACACCCGTTCTCGTACCCCTCCTGCGCCAGAGGATGTAACATCACAGATATAATAGGCAACTCGTAAGTGGAGATGTTTGAAACGGGCCGACAGGAAAAGAACTTGCAACCAATCGACATGCCGCCGTCCTCTTTAAAACTGTGCGCTATCGCTTCCCGTAAAACAAATACACAGCTCCGTTTGAATAGAATTAAAAACTGTTTCTCCTAAAGCTAACTTTAGGAACATGGCTTCTTATCTGAGGTTTTTTGGCACCCTAAACATAAACAGAAGTGAGAAGGGAGGGTCTGGAATAAAACGAGACCTGAACAATAGACATCCAGGGCTGCAGGGGTTGGAGTGGAGGAAAGTGGGGGTGGAGGCCCTGAACTGAAAGTGATTAAACCGAGAGGAAGAAAGGAGAAAGTGAGGAGGCGTCTATTAGATGTCAGTGTGCTTTGTGTCCATGTCAATGAGACGGGATTAAAGTATTGGAAATAATCTTACAGAGCCGATGAAAGGTCAGTCCGGGAGAGGGAGAGGCCGAGAGGAACATATGGCCCAGCTGAGGAGTCGCTAATGTTATACAGCGGGGTTACACACACACACGCACACATGAATGCGAGAGGGACCGGTTCAAATAAAACAAATAAAGAGAACCAGATAAATAAGTATGAAAAGAATCGTTTTACATGTGGTGTAAATCGAAGCGCCCAGTGGACTTCTAATTCTGTGAGCGGTTATGATTAGTGGTATTCCTCCTGTCTCTGTGAATAAATCAAAAGGACTAACAACATCCTGCAGTTGGACGATTCGGTCAATTATATTCGTCGATAAATGCCGAGGGTGGATATTGTTTGTTTACAGATGTTGTTTACAATCCAAATCTTAGTAAATATGAAATTAGTTGTTTTAACAGCATAATAAGGGTTCATTAGTGTTTTTAACACAGATTTGGATTAGCTGTGTTCTTTGTGTATCTAATTAGAGCATCACTTTCAATGCAAAACCAGCAGAATTAACCATAGCCAGACTAATTACTGGTGTGAAATCAAATCGGCTCGTTGAAAGAAGTGCGCGCTAATGAGCCCTTATTAACCAAGCTAAATAACTCAGAGGGAAAAGGCGGAACTAGGATTTATTTTTCTTTAGGTTACGTGTTTAGGAGAAATAATAAGTCATAATCGAGGCACTGTCATTGAGCTTGTGAGAAAATGTGTAGCTGCCAAGAATACATACCAAAATTAGGTTGTTTTTTTCCCACCTTTTTTGTTCTTTCCTGCATGACCCATTTCTCTGGGCTTCAGAATCATGCGACGAGAGATCAGGAGTGACACAATCAGATCAGATCACAACATCCAAACACTCTCACCTTTATGGCAAAAAAAAATGTGTATATACAAAGACATAATATGTGGGAGGATTATTAAGTAGGGCTGAGGGGGAAATTGCTGCACAAATGCAATTCCGCATCCTTTTAAATACATTTAAAGTTAAAGGATAAATACGCAGGACAAACCAGTGCCATGTGGCTGATGCACTAAATTGAAAAATTTTGGCTACATAACTAAAGCCGTCATTACGGTGCAATAATAGCGTGGAGGCCGCACATATATCATGTCATGGCACAATTACACACTTTTTAATGCAGAACAGAGGTGCTATAAATTCATTTACATAGATTTATTGTGCGGGACTGATAATATATGTTGTTCAGAACATAAATTTGCACGGCTTTCATGCATTCATGCTGGTTTTTTGTTGAGATTGTCAGATTGAGGATCATGTTGTGACTCCCGGAATGAAAATGCTATCTTTAGATGCCTGGATTCACACCTAGTGGAAATGTAGTAAGTCTTTGATGGCCTTGAAGTTACCAAGACCTTCTAGTGGGCCTTTTCGCTGCACATGGGACCAATACACATGAGTTCCTCCAGCAGGTTCATCAGCCTGTGTCCATATCGAGCCTCTTTGCTCAGTGAGGTTTAAAGGCGTATGAGCGTGTAAAAGAGAGCCACAGCTGGCTCCCAAGAGTTCTGACCCGTTCTGGTCAAGTGAAGCATAAACTGTGTCGGCTGCCCACAAACACGCGAGTCAGGTATGAAGGGGGGGGCGGCAGATCTGTTGTGTCCGACCGCGGTCGGCTGAGCAGCTCCGGTCACACCTGAGTCCATTCTGCAGGAACGGGTCAGTGGCTGAAGCCGAACAGCCACAACCGTCCAACTCTTTACTGACTGCTGTCTAAATTTGAAGTAAACATGCAGAGCAAAACCGGGAAAGCCGATAGTGGGAAACATTTTTTTCTTCTCAGTGGGGTTTAATTTTCGCAAATGAGCCCGAACGGTCTTTGACAAACGTTACAAATCAACCTAGTCTGGTCATCTGCACACAATAACTCTTACGCACCATTCCATGTAGTGTATATCAAGTCATTTTTCCCCTTCTGCAGTAGATTCTCACTGAGATAAACCTTTGATTTGTGGCCTTTCCCAGTGTCACGGGCTGATTATGGAAAAAAAGGCATCTTGGGAAGTTGGGGAGCTGCAAATATTCCAGCATTTCAGTGAGACCAACTTAAATGTGATTCAGTGCTGATTTTCTTCAAATCGGCTAAGCAGCTCTTGATATGTTCCCCTCATGCGCCTATATATATTGTCTCAAAGGGACGATTAGCAATTTTCATTGAGCATAGCGGTTGCTAACCATTCAGCTGCAACAATGGGAAAAAGATTGTTTTGCTCAGTTCCGAGAACCATGACCTGTCAAAGTAAATGCCCTTAGACGTCGGCTAATAGCTTCCACATTACAAAACACATAACTCCACACAGCTAGCCTGAAGCTAACAACATTAACGACAATGAAAAAACGACCTTAAGGACTGTGAAATCTTTAGCGTTGCTAAAAATCCTATTAGCAGTAATGCTAACATTATTACAGCTACAATTACATCATTCAAAAAGGATGCAGGGGTTTAAATTTAGATTTAAAAAGATGAATGTTAGGTGGAAGAAAGCGATGCCCTAGGGGATCGAGAGAAATGGCAAGAACCGGGTAGAAAGGATGGGGGGGGCAGGGGTCTTTGGCGTCTATTGTTTCACAGCCCATTATACATGTGGGTTTCATTAAGACAAAATAAAGAGACCAAGAACACTGTCTTTTGTACTTCTGAAGGGGGAACCATAATCCAGAACCAGGCCAGATCTCAATTTGAAGTACATACCATGTAGATATTATCTAAATTGCTTACATGTTTACTGTCAAACATCTTCTCAAGAGAAATTACTCACTCAACACTTTTAACACAAAGACTAGCTTTTGACTAAAGCCTTTAGGCATGTAATTTACTCAGGCAGAGACAGCAATAAAAGGCACATTAATATTAAGTGTTTGGGCTCGGCCAATCTTGATCCCACAACAAAAAGAACATAGTGAAAAAAAGTATCAGCAAAAGAAACAACATGACAGAGCATTTAGTGACTCAAACATACACACAGCAGACCGTGACGGCCGTAAGACTCCAGCGTGTCCTGAGAACTACTTCAAACTCCACGTCAACCACAGCGTCAAACAGCATGATCATAAACAATAAAAGTATCTGATGTTTTCAGGCACACAGACAATGTAAGGAAGTGTTAATGAGGGAGAGATTTCCTACCTGTCGATGATGACGGGATCGGACGGTGTCTCGTTTCGGTTCCCGCAACTCTTCTTGTCACAACAACGACTGAAGGGACGAAAGAAAATATCAGTTAAAAAAGGGCATCGTGTATAACATCAAGATATGTGTGGTTCTATGTCATGAGGCCATTTTTCTGGACTTTTTTTGTCCAGAGGAAATGTTATTTTAGGAAGTCATTTTTGTATTGTCTTTGTGTATTGCATTTGTGTTTTGACTATTAAAGTTTATGCACATTTTACTAAAGAAACATACTCAATGCAAGAACATCAACATAATGCTTAAATATTGAGCTAGACTAGATTTTATCCAACAGGAATTGAACTGGATGGTGAAAAGTAGTTTATATGGCTGCATCTGAAATCGCATACTTCCCTACTATGTAGTAGGCAAAAAACATTATGTGATGTCCGAATTCATAGCACTCATAAAAGAGCAGGCAAAAAGTACCCAGATGACCTACTACTTCTGGTGAGATTCTGAAGTGTGCATACAATGGATACTGAGTGGCAGTGAAGCGACGCTCCAACTTCTCTGAGGGAAGTTGAAAATGGACTAATGGACTTTTTTCAGCATTTTGGGGAGGAGATTGGAGCTTTAGCTTTCATTTCTACATTTCCATAACTGTTTATTTCACACCGACATAATAGATACTGTGGGAGTTTGGGTGGGGTTTTGATATCACAGCTTTACTTCCTGCCCTCTACTGCGCAGACTCCGGTCCCAAGGTCACTATTGCGCAGACGCAGGTCCCAGATCAGCGCAAGATGTCAGCGCTATATTCAGACATTGGCGGCTTCACTTTTCTTCAATGGAAGATAGTGAAGGGGCGTCGTCCATCTTGTTTATGGTCACAAAATACTTATTCAAAATAAGTGCCTACTGAAGAGTATGCGATTTTGGACGTCTATATGGTAGATGGTTAAATGAGAGGGGTTTAAAAGAGTTCTTGGTGACATCACCCAAAAAAGAAAGTCGTTTAAAAGGCAGAGCAAGTTACAACAGCTTGAAATTTGAAAGACAAATTACTTTTTTTGTTTCTGAATACTTTTAACCAATGAATTATGCACAATAATAGCAGAAACATGTATTAAGAAAGTAAACAATGTAATTTTTGATTAAAAATTTAGTTCAACTGTAAATCTATCGCCCTCTTGAGTACTGGAGTTTGTCACCGCCACATTAACATAAGAACACAGCCCACATAAGAATGTACAACGGGACTGCTTGCTTGCGAGTAGGCCAAAAATGTGCATTTGCGTAGGTGATGAAGGTCTAGCAGAATGACAAGAGGAGAATTTAAGGTGTGTGAGGGGCTTCAGCGGCGGTTTGGAGACCACCGGCATCACATTTCTACCGCACAGATGGCAGTAGGACACTGAATAAGGGCTGGGGACAAAACTGTCACATGACACCCCTGGCATTGTCCTTCCCCCTTCAGTTTTTCTTCCTCCCACAACTCTCTCTGCTTCCACCCTCTCGCCTTACGGTTTCTCTTGTTACCTCATTCCCAGCTCCCTATTTTCTCCAATGACACAGTTTTCAGATGTTCCAATAGACTTTAGCATTCATTCACGGACTACAAGCGTTCAGGAGATCGTATCTTAAGGTGTGCTATGCTTATTCATGAGGAACCGTGTGTGATTTATATAATACACTTCTTCAGGTATGCATGATGAATGTCTTTCTTTAGAAACTCATCATGAATAGAGGGCTAAAATCTCTCTCTCTCTATCTACATCTACATCTCTATCTCTCTCGCCCCTCCTTTTGCAAGGCTTCCTCAACTAGGTCAGTGTCCTCCCAAAGGACTGGAACAAGGGATTGCAGTGCCTCTGTGTATGAGTGTGTGTGTGTGTGTGTGTGTGTGTGTGTGTGTGTGTGTGTGTGTGTGTGTGTGTGTGTGTGTGTGTGTGTGTGTGTGTGTGTGTGTGTGTGTGTGTGTGTGTGTGTGTGTGTGTGTGTGTGTGTGTGTGTGTGTGTGTGTGTGTGTGTGTGTGTGTGTGTGTGTGTGTGTGTGTATTTATACAGTGCAGGAAGAAGATTTGTAGGAGACTAATGATCAAATCCGGCAGCGCCCATGGGAGACACGGTTTAACTCCTGATACACGGAACCTTGAGCGTACAAATTCATAGATACACACTCAACACAATTAAAGACAAATATTTTTAACTAGATTTCCTAAGCAAAACTCGCAAGGGTTTTCGCAACAAGCAAGGGTGTTGAAGGTGGTTGCCAGAGTGTTGCTATGGGTGGTCAATGGGTCAGTGACAAAGAAAAGGAAAAGCCCCTTCTCTTTGTAGTTATGTTGGTCTCATACGGTTTTGAAAAAACGTTTACACCAATTTCAACAAAATTGTTTGATGTAATGTAAAATGTCAAAATGTAATGACTTTAAAAAATAGTAAAAAGTAACATATTTTCCTAACCCATGAATGCATTTATGTACACAATTATTATTATTTATATATAAAAATATATAAAAGTTATCTAAAACATATATATATATATATATATATATATATATATATATATATATATATATATATATATATATATATATATATATATATATATATATATATATATATATATATATATATATATATATATATATATATATGTTTTAGATAACTTTTATATATTTTTATATATAAATAATAATAATTGTGTACATAAATGCATGTACATATATATATATATATAATTAATTCATTAATATCACTGTTTTGAGTTACACTACACAACATTTTAAAATCTATTATTCTAACCCTGCCTTGTCATAAAAAAGTTATGACAATATTTGATTTTATATTTTAAGAGAATTATTTAACTTTAACTGGTAATAAGGGCCTTCCAAGGATATTTTCTGCATGTTTCTGCATAATGGTCGCACCACATGACTTTAATTTTGCAGACCAATGTTTTTCAAATATTAATTAGAGTAACAGTTCTGTCCTCTGTAATGTAAATGTAAAAAAAATGATAAATAAATACAACAAAACATGCTCATCATAGAAGAGGTGCAATCAAGTAATTGCATAAATGTTGCATTTTAATATATTTTGGAATAGATTAATAATTCTAGACCAAAAAAAAGTGTGTGCATTGACCCAAATATCACATTGCTATGTGGTTGCTATAAAACATGATTTATTTGAGGACAGGAGAACAAACAGTGTTCTTACATGTTTAAAGTTATATATTGGAACAAACCCTAAACCCTAAGTATGAATAGCAAACACAGCTACAGGAATTATTACACGCCTACATTAGCTTATTGGGAGGTGGAGAAGGTTACAATCTTTTTCCTGATCCTCTTCAAGATCGTCCCGTAGGACACCCGAAGGAAATCACATCTTAGATCTTAACGCTTCCTTCCTGATGCGGCTTTTGAAGAAATGTCTAAATGGGCTCATGTAATTAGCAGGATGTAGTCGACTCTGTCAACGTTTGGAACGCGTCTACCATCACACCACTCAAACATATGTTTCCTTCCCATGATTCCTTTCATTCATGACACTGGATTTGTGTTATGACAACTTAAATCTTTAGAAAAACAATTTGGGCCAGTTTCGCGACAAACAACATCCTGAAACAAATTCCTTGGGTTTTTTTTCTCCCCCTAGTTTGTTAAAATGATAGGAATAAGCACTTTTGTCCCGCACTTGCAAGCTGGCATGGCACCATATGGCTAATGGTGGTGCGTGGCAATTAGTGGAGCTGATTAATGGTGAACAGCCTAATTTTCTGCTTATAATTGCGGCAGCGTTTGATGGTACACATACAGTCTATCGCACGCACACATACACGGTGGCATATCAATGCTGATTTGGCAGGTGGGGGGATGAGGACCACATCGGTCTGAATATATATTAGCTGTCAATTCGAAAAGTGAAAAGAAAAATCGGGTGCTTTTTTAATTGTGAAAGTGCCTATGTGACATCTTTAAGTTGCGTGATGCGTTGCTGGTAAAACCTGGCATATATTTCATGGACGCCACGTGAGCCAGGGCACATTTGTTAGCGGGGCAGACTGAAATTTCAGATTGAGTAATGAGTTTCTGCTTGTCCTAATTAACCAGGCATCAGGGTGATATTCATGAGGGGGGGTGGGGGTTACAAGGGTGGGCGGCACTGTTAAAATACCACTAAAAATAGGCACGAGTCGATCATCACAACCTACTTTTAAGCAAATTCATCTTTGGATGTTAATTAAATACATAGCATTTGATAGAAAAAGTCATCTTCTACTTGTTTTTTTGGCTCTGTTCTTCACTAGGGGTTTGACCTGGATAGTATTAATATGAAATGAGCTTCTATTTAATATACTGTTTCGGTATAACGTAAGACTCAATACCCATAAGAGCAAATCAAGTTGAAACAGAATACAGCATTAGAGCGTACTGGTTAGTGTTCTAACCAGACCGAATAAAGCAAAAGGACATTTTGACAATCGCTTGGCGTTTATAGGTAGCCCCACCTACAGCGAAATCTTATTGGTTTAGCACACCTGAATATTAAATACCCATTTCATTTTTTTTAAAGTATGTTTTATAAAGTATGAATGAAATCTCTACGTACTACATCCGCCATGTTGCCATTGCCATGTGACTTACAGTTGCGTTACAACACTGCCATTCACAAAGCCTCTCGTGGATTCATTGGATGAATGCTATGAATTCGGACAAATTTTTTTTTTTTACATGCTGTGTTTTGCATACTATGTAGCATATTCAGACGCAGAGTGAGTTTTGGTGGCAGTCCCTGGGCCAGATTTACTAAACAGGGCAAATTAGCGCGAGAGCATAATTCTAAAAAAGCGCAGATGGGGAGTGGACAGTTCTGCATGATCTACTGATGACGCTCACATTAAAGAACACAGACACAACCGGATTCCAACCTTCCATGACCAACGCAATCGACCAAGAGCAGCGCAAATTAGCGTCTGGTTTAAAGGAATAGTTCACCCAAAAATGAAAATTAGCCCATAATTGACTCACCCTCAAGCCATCCTAGGTGTATATGACATGCTTCTTTCAGACGAATACAATCAGAGTTATATTAAAAAATATCCTGGCTCTTCCAAGCTTCATAATGGTCTGTTTTGAAGTCCATAATAGTGCATCTATCCATCATAAAAGTGCTCCACACAGCTCCGGGGGGTTAATAAATAGTGCATGCGTATGTATGAAGGTATGCATCTGTGTCTAGGTGTATACATGTGTTTATGTGAGTGTAGGTACTCTAAATAGATATATGGTGTATGTGTATATAAATATGTAAAGCATCTACTTGTTTTGTATTTAAAGGGATAGTTCACCTAAAAATTTTAATTAGCCCATAATTTACTCACCCTCAAGTCATCCTAGGTGTATATGACATTCTTCTTTCAGACGAATAAAATCGGAGGGATATTACACAAGTCCAGGCTAATCCAAGCATTAGAATTGGATTCATAGTTGCTCTGTTTTTGAAGTCCATAAAAAGTGCATCTGCCCATCATATAACTGCTCCACACGGCTCTGGGGTGTTAATAAAGGCCTTCTGAAGCGAATCGATGCGTTTGTGTAAGAAAAATATCCATATTTAAAACTTTATCAGGTAAACTTTCGACCAACCGCCTTCCCTGTTCAATTTATGGAAAAATTGTTGAAAGTTCCCCAGCCAATCGAAAGACTAACGCGACCAGGTAGGCTCGTCATGACGTCACGTACGCATCTTGAGTTTCACTTTCAACATTCAACACTTTTCCATGGAATGCGGTCGGTCGAAAGTTTACTTGACAAAGTTATAAATATTAATATTTTTCTTACACAAACGCGTCGATTCGCTTCAGAAGGCCTTAATTAACACCCCGGAGCCACGTGGAGCATGTTATTTGACGGACAGATGCACTTTTTATGGACTTCAAAAACAGAGCAACTATGAATCATTGTTCTAATGCTTGGATTAGCCTGGACTTGTGTAATATAACTCCGATTTTATTCGTCTGAAAGAAGAATGTCATATACACCTAGGATGACTTGGGGGTGAGTAAATTATGGGCTAATTTTCATTTTTGGGTGAACTATCCCTTTAATTAAGGGATAAAAATAGAGAAAAGGGGGGTAGGACCAGAAAAGTTGATTTTGAACTTCTTCCTATTTGAATTACTTACAATTGCTTACAATAATTTTGGAAGCTTGTACTGAGAAGTCCATGTCCTTATGTATTTGTGATTTTAATTGTATTATATATATATATATGTAAGTATGTATATATATAAATAATTTTTTTTTCTGTTTTGTTTTACTTACGTGTTCAAATAAACTAACTAACTAAAAGAAAAAAAGGCCTTCTGAAGCGAAGCCATGCATTTGTGTAAGAAACATATGCATATTTAAAACTTTACAAATTATAATCTCTAACTTCCACTAACTGTCGTACACTCGTTCACGAGAGACTGGTGTTTCAGCGTATGACGTATGACAGACAGATTATTTGGAAACTTGGGTCATCGCACCTGGTTAGAACAAAGTGTAATGGAAAGAGTTAGCCTAGAAATCTAGACGCACCCTAGCGGCAGCAAATGTAATTTGCAGCGAAGTTCGTCTAGCAACTCTCCGTTGGCTTGCGAGCTTGAAAAACCAAACTCTAGTCAGGCCAATCACATCGTGAAGAGAGTCGGTGGGCGGGCTTAACATAATGACGGCAGAGTTGCGAAGGTTCCGTGTGAATTCTCTGCCACTTGAAAACAAAGAGGATGGCTGCTGCTGGTGAACAGCTGCCTTTCGAATCGGCTTTGGCCTCGACTTGGAGTTCAGCTTTTCTTTGAGAAAAGAACATAGAACGGCACTGAAGTCATTCTAAAAAAAGGAAGATGTGTTCAGAGTTTTGCCGACCGGATAAGACAAAAGTTTAATCTATCAACTAGCTGCGTTGCTCTGGTTGGTTGTAGCGTTATCCTATTGCGTGCAGAGGGGATTTGAAAGACAACCGTTTATCCCGCCTCTCGGATTGAGCCCTGCCAATGGTGTGTTCCCAGACCCAACATCTTGATGTGGGTCTGGCTTGTCAGGCTAGGAAAGAGTCTCACCTGCACATGATTTCATGAGTCAGCAGAACGCGGCACATCTCTGGGTTCTTATCTTGACCTTCATAGATGATGGCCTTTGAACAGAGAGAAGGAAAAAAAAGTCAGTTTGGACTCACAATGAATCTTTTAAGGCAATGAAATTTTAATTAAGCATGTTACATATGAAGCGGTTTCAAAATATATGTTACAGGAAGTTGACTCTGACCATCTAACATCCCAAAAAACATTTCCTCCACTCATTCACACTTACATTCAGGGAGTCACAGAAGCCAATTTCACTTGAGAAACACACTGAGAGGAGGCGTAATTCTGCCGTTAAAGCCTGTTGGCCTGGTCGTATTTAATAAATATCAGCATGTGTCGTGGGGAATCGTCTAAGCTGTTCCAATAGGCTATTTCTGGACAGGCTGTCCAGAGCTCTGGCTCTACACAGGACTTTGGCTCATTACGTAAAAGAAAACAGAAGGTGAGAAATGAAGGTGCTCCAATAAGAAGGGCTCATTGTTTTTTACTTCTAGCTCAGGTAATTATTCTCCCTACAGGGCATGGGGCTGAGGTGGGGTAACATGTGGTAGAGGATGGGATGTACAATAGCACCAGCTCAGAGTGGTTACTTTGAGGGATGGGTAACAAGCCGAAGAACACCTGTTGTAGGTGGAGATGATGATAAAGAACATAATTGATTGGTTGCTCAGATTCTAACTAGCGGGAGAGATCAAAACAATGACAGTGATTCCTATTGATGAGAGAAAGCAGATTTATCAAAAAATAATAAACGTCAACAGTAAATGCTGTTCGCAACCCATTTTACTTCTGTAATACAGTGTGTGTGAATGAGAAAATAATTCAGATGGCGAGGACAAAAAATTCTTAGAACATATTTTTGTTAAGAACGTTTTGCTAACATACTCATTAAATTATGAAAATTTTATTTCTAAATGTCCTGTGAAAGTTTAAAAAAATGAAAGTTTATCTTATGTGACCGTTGGTGAAAACTGAGGGAATGTTCCATTTAAACGTTTTGCAAACATCATGAGAACGTTGCTTTTGAATGTTCTCTGAATGTTCTGAAACAAGCTGTAGTGTCGACACTAAAACGTTTTAGAAAGACATTCAATGAACAATGTATAAAAAAAAATTGTTTGTGTTTTGAGAATGTTATTAAAGAACACATAACTTTGAATGAACATGTCTTGTTACTGGTAGAACGTTTGCGCACAGCCCACAGAACCAGAACGTTAGCCAGTTCTGAGAACGTTCCGTTTGCTTCTGAATCTCCATCGCGCCATAGAAAAGGAAATCATATTTTACCTGAATTGGCAACGTGAATTTATAGTCTGAATTGAATGTAAAGCAATAAAAGGACTCTGAACCACAAAATAACGACAGGAAGATTTGTCTAAAGTTGTATTGAATTATCCTCGCGCTCTTGCACGTAAAACAAACACGCAAACAACGTGTCAGACATCGGCAAACGACCATTACGCACTGTTTTTAGTGAGTCAACGCATGCGTATTAGCGTATTTCGATTCACGAGCAAAAAAAGTCTTATGAGCCGGTTATTTTAATCGTATCAAAGCATACGGTGAGACGTCAAGTATAATCTGATTCACAACTCTTATGAGCCGATTCCTTTAAGTGATTCAAAAACATACAGCGCAACAAAGTCCGATCCACGAGCAAACGACTCTCATGAGTTGGTTCTTAAAATTAACAAATCAACTCACTGAACCAATCAAAGCTGATATTAAATTAAAGGGATAGTTCACCCAAAAATTAAAATTAGCCCTTGATTTAGGCTACTCACCTTCAAGTCACCCGAGGTGTATAAGACATTCTTCTTTCAGACGAATAAAATCGGAGTTATATTACAAAAGTCCAGGCTAATCCAAGCATTAGAATTGGATTTATAGTTGCTCTGTTTTTGAAGTCCATAAAAAGTGCATCTGTCCATCAAATAACGTGCTCCACATGGCTCTGGGGTGTTAATAAAGGCCTTCTGAAGTGAATCGATGCGTTTGTGTAAGAAAAATATCTATATTTAAAACTTTATCAAGTAAACTTGATAAAGTTTATAAAGTAAACTTTATTTGACGGACAGATGCACTTTTTATGGACTTCAAAAACAGAGCAACTATTAATCAAATTCTAACGCTTGGATTAGCCTGGACTTTTGTAATATAACTCAGATTTTTTTCGTCTGAAAGAAGAATGTCATATACACCTAGGATGACTTGAGGGTGAGTAAATCATGGGCTAATTTTCATTTTTGGGTGAACAATCCCTTTAAGATCTGACTCATTTACTGAACTGCATGTTATCATTGCTTTTTCAGTGATGTCTGTCTCAAAATGAAGCTGTTGTGAAGATGTGAAAATTAAATATTGGAAATCAGCATAATCTCCAAACATAACCTAGTAGTTGGAAGTTTTGTTTGTTCTTATTTATTTATTTGTTTGTTGTTTTGTTTTTGGTTGTAATGATAAATTAAAAAAAAAAAAAAGATTGCTTAAATATTTGTTCGTTTTTTGAATCTCTCATAGAGTAAAAATGTGAAGTGCCTATGCGCTCACTGGCAAACTACCTACGCTAGCATATGATGTGCCAAACCATCAGTGGCGTGTGGCACAGGGGCGGTAGGGGGAGGCAGGAGGCTGGAGGAGGTGGGTGCGAGAGAGCAGTTGGGATGCCAGACTGGAGCACGGTGCACCATCTGGTGCGGCCCCCCAATTTTCTCCCAAATTTTCTCGGCTTTGCTCTCACCCCTCCTTAACACAAAACACAGCGCTGCCAGGCTGGCAAAGCCTCGTGTGTCCCCCCTCCTCCCAGAGTTGAATGTTGGACATGGTATGCCATTCCGAACAGTGCCGCGTTTGACTTCGCCAAGCGTGTCACCTTGCTAAGATTCTGGGATCTCGTTCGTAGGCATACCGACTGGCAGCAAATCTGTCCCGTTACGCACAGTCATTACTCTCTGCCATGTAACGGAGGTGTAATTCAGCAAGCCAGTCCGGCATCAAAAAAGTTTGTCACATTGACCTTAACTGAAATCAAATAAAAAAACACTGAAGCAAAGTTATATCTACCAAGAAAAGGGTAATTTGACAGAAGAACTATCCAGGGACAGACGATACATTGGCTCATTGTTTAATGTCTTTCAGATGTACTTTACATTATACAAAGGCACTGAGAGCGATATTGTTACAGCCAGTGCTGGATTTTGGCAAGCTCGGAGCATTTGTTCAGATGGTTTTCTTTCACTTTGAGGGAATGGGGGCCAAGGTCTTCTAGAAGTACACAGCATGCATCACTGTCTGCTAGTCAAAAGACCTGCTTCAAATTTCTATCTATAAACACCAAATCTATCTTAGCCCATTCCGGCAGAGGTGTGCTCAGGAACAGCAGCATTCTTCCACTTGCCGAAATGCCTTAATAGCATATTCGTTACAATATAAAATGTCATTCAGGTAATATCCATCCATTTAAGTCAACATGAACTCAAAATTTACTTTCTTAATGCACATTCCTTCTTTTTATTATTTAATTCGATTTCTGATTTATTAAATCACATTCTTTCTCACAGAATATCCTGTTTTGAATATCCAAAATAGTGAAATAAAATAGCCAATATTCATCTCAAATCACAATCACGCTTGCAATCACATCTTAGGGTATCAGCAGCCAATGAGCTCACTGCTCAACCTTCAAATACTTGATCAGCATTTGCTGCAGCAGTTGCAGAGCTTTCAGAAACCCTCCACCTTTCCCCATGCTCCACCTGTATAGATCTGCCACCGATAATTCATGTACGCTCTATTGTAAAGCAGCAGCAGCATGTCTTACTTGCTCACAACAGTCCCGTACTTGCTCTGCAGCAAGCTTGAAAAGCACATCTATTCCGCAAGACCAAATATATCAACATTGTCATTTCTGTTACCATGCCAAACACTCCGGGAGTTGTCATGACAGAACTGTTTTGTATTACGTTTTCTCAAAGGTTATATTCAAATGTGCAAATGATCTTTGCATACATTTTCAGAACAAAAATTTGAACATTGGATATAATCAGGGTCAGAATTCAGTAATTTTTGCCGCTAGAGGTCGCTTACTCATAACAAAAGGCGTAGCTTGATGACACCTTGATTTCACGGAATCATGGGAGTTGTTGTCTTCACCTCTACAGACGGCGGAAAAGAATGCGACGGGACTCGGGCAGAAATCTTATTCATGGATGAGCTAATGTATTAAAGAATTATTAACGTTACTGTAGTATGAAGCAGGGTGGGGCTGAAAGCTGTTGGAGTGGAACGAGGCAGCTGGAGCGATTGCTAATGTGAGACACACGGATCGAGAGCAGCAGAGCTTTTATTATGTCGCAGACGGCCGCTTCCACTTCTTCCGCTCATGTGTATGTGGGGTAACACTGCTCTGTTTTATCATATTAGATACCGTTGAGTGTTGAACGTTACGTTATAATGCTACTATGAGACACTTGGGACCAATCCCTTTTCTACCCCATAGCCCTTCACTTTCCCCTTCGTTTTGCGCGTTCACGTGAAGGGGTAGGGGTGTCTCGATTCTCTTTTGGCTGGAGTGGTAGAGTTAAGGGAAAAGGCCAGATAGCCCTTCAAATGAAGATTTCTCAGGACCACACTTCGAACAAAGGGGTATGAAGAATTGCCCTGCATCCACGACTACCGTGCTGCTAGAGCTCCCATTTCTTAGGGGAATATTTTTGCCACACTGTTTCAAGAGGCAAGGGTAAGGGGTAGGCATAGGGGTAGGCGAAGGGGTATAAAATAGAATTGGGATTGGGCCTTGTTGCACACTGCAATAAGCTAGATCGATATTAGGCATGGTGAAACATACTCGCGGTAAATCAAGAAAACAAGATTTAAACAATAAGACTAACTGTGTTGAGCTATATAGGAATGATTCGTTTTCTGTTGATGAATGTACCAAAACAGTTGCTCACCTTTCTAATAAAACACATAATATTTATTAAAGCGTCTTTGGCGTTTCCATGCTTTCTACAAAATAAAACCAGAAATCAGGGGTAACGCGGTAATGATATCATTGATATGCGACACACGATTAAAATTGCTAATTTCTCTGGATTTAAACATTCTTGGGAACATTTGGGATAATGTAAGTACACAAGTCAACAAAATATATAGCATTTTTCTAGTGTTTTTTACTAGATATTTTAATCCAAAAATCTTACATATTGTGCCTTTATTGCAAGTAGTGCTCGCTGCAAAGCATCTGGATGACAGCTAGTGGTTGAAATGGGTACTGCAGTCCAAATTCAAAATATTGGAGAGGGTTGTTTCTCCCGCCGTTTCTCCTCAAACTCTATACTCACACTGCTTGCCAGATTAAGGACACGCAACAGGAATGAGCGCAATGGACAATGGAAGGGGACGAGTCTTACACTGTAAGTTGATTTGTCCGCATCTTAATATGCCACATAGCCGAGGTTTTTTAGACCCAATTTGTTGGCCGGCTTCCATGGCTGCAATACACAGTGTTTTCCACCAACTGGCAACCCGGGGTGTCGAAATGCTATTGGGTACATTGGCAGAGGGCGGGATCACACAGACCAAAAATTTTTTTGGAGAAACAAGTATGTGAACTTAGCATGTTTCCTAAATCTCTGCGAACATCACCTTTAAGTGGAAATTTCAAACTCAGTGCAGGAAAAAAACTCATTTTGAGGAAACAGCTTTCAGAAATATGTAGTGTAACTGAAATCTACAGATGCAAATAGATAAAGTGTAATAAAATAAATACTTAAATGTGTATTTTTCTTTACACTGTTCTTAAAGGAGAAATCCAAAATCTCAAAATTGACCACCAGTGCATGAAAAAACAATGGCTTTTGCCTGTAGTGTCACAAATTCCTCTAGTCGTACAAATGGAAATGACTCATATAAAGATTAATTAGTCTTTGTATACTCTTAAAGTGTGCCATCTTGATAACTTTAAAACGTCTCGGCTGCTTTCATTGAGATCAAAGAACAGGAAGTGCTGTGATAAACGCAGGAAACTGTTTCTTTTTGATTTCGAAGGAACACCGAATGTGCAAAGGTGCCGTGTTAAAAATTACCCTATGTTAATGTTACAAGCGTGATATTTAGGGCATTTTTAACTGCTTGCCAAAGTGCGAGAAGGGCACATTAATAAGCATTCAACGTTCATATGCCTTGTAATACATATTTCATCTCGCCAAGCACACTTTTCATATTTCATCCAGCGTTTTCCTAAACGACTTTGATGTGACGCCTGAAATCGAAGGCAAGTAAACAAGATGCTATAAATACATGGAAACCTACTTCCTACACAGTTGGCATCATCTGTTAGCATGCCATTAAGAACACGGCTGCCTTTTTTTCCCAGGCCACTGCGCTACCTTTAAAGAGGTGCTGTCTTGGCAGTGATTTCACTCTTTGTTCTCCCACACACACAGAAGCGTTCACATTCACGAATAAGTATCCCACCCCACCCCTGATCAGCTGTTCAGACATAAAGCCTGAGAAACAAGAGAAGAGGAAGAGAGAGCAAGTGTTGGGCAGGCAGACAGACAGGATAATAGACGAAGGGTTTCTAGAGACAGCTCACAGACATCTGAGATACTTCTAGACAGTGCAAGAGTTTGAGCAGGAGACGAGGGAATAAAACGAGAAAGAAGAGAGTTGGAGAGTAGACGGGTTAAAAGAGTTACAAAAACAGAGTGAGGATTGAACAAGCAAAAGCTACACTCTTAAAAATAAAGGTTTGTCATTGGCCTTAATGGTTGGGAACGTTTAGGAACAGATTTACTAAACAGGGCAAATTAGCGTGAGAGCGCAATTCCAAAAAATAATGGGAGTGGAAAGATAAGAATTAAAGAATCATTTCCATAATTACCAACACAATCTACAAAGAGCAGCGCAAATTAGCACCTGTTTTTTTGAGCGATAAATAATGGCGCATATAGCAGTAAATTCATGAGCGCAAACCTTAGTAAATCATCTTGCGTGTACTCTCCTCCCATAAATTTTGCGTCTGAAAGGGAAACTCCTACAAATGCATATGCAATAAGGTCAGCCGCAAAAACTGTATCCACGCTAATTTTTCCCTGCACGTCTTTAGGAAATCCTGACAGTAGTTTTTAACGCCAAAAGAGGGTCCCAAAATAATTCTTCTATTCCATCACTACAAAAAAAAAGAACCTTTTGGAACATTTCTTTTTTAAGAGTTTACATGAAAAGGAATCGATAGCTAACGGTTTTGTCAAGCCAATCCCAAAACATGCCTGCTATCATGCCTTTGGAGGGCCGGGTTTTGGAAAGAGGCGGGGTCTAATTCAGTGGCTAAGTTTAGCTCAAGTTAGCTCCAACAAAACAGCTGACATCTCTTATGGCATCTTAAAAACATAAACAATCCAGGAGGTAATGAGAGAGGAAAAGGAAAAGTAGGATAGATGAGGGAGGAACGTGGGGGGTCTGCTGTCTCTGCGCTATGTTGTCTCAGCGTGATGTGTTGGTGCTGAAGCTGCTGATCACAGATTTAACTGTCAGACTCACACCTAAGAGCCCCACACGTCCCTGATTCTCACTTTTGCATCACATTATGAGTTACAAACCAGTATAACAGTGTGATTTTTACACCAGTTAAAGCGCAAACCCCGCCCTACACCCGAAACTAAAAGGTTTAATTGGCCACGTCAGTCACACAGCTGACTGCCTACACAACACTGAAACAAATTCTAACCCCAACGACACCCTAAACCTAACCTTCTCCTAAGGCTACGTTCACACTGCGAGCATTAGTGCTCAGTTCTGATTTATTGCTCAGATCAGATTTTTTTGTATAGCTGTTCACATTGTGGTTGTAAATGTGGCCAATATCAGATTCCAGTGCGAACAGGACAGACCCATATGCGCAAAAGAACGACACAAAGACGTCACGTAGCACGCTGTCATACGGAATTAAAAACGGAGAACATTAAACTAAGTAATTACGTGTTTATTTAATATAAATAAACATATAAAAAAAACAAAGACGAGGATACAAAAGAAGAGAGCAGAGTTTTTAAACACATCTCACTATAGTTTGAAGTTCTGACACATCTCTATCCCAGACAGGATAGTGTCGGCCCAGATCCGGCCCACATCCGGTACACTGGATTCCCCATGTACCAGATGTGGGCCGAATCTGGGCCGACACTATGTTGCTGTCTGGGGTCCTTCTGCTGACTACCTTTCGCAACTATCTTGATAACGTTGGGTATGTAAAATCTTTGAAGTGACTCTAGAGCAGGCATGGGCAATTCCAGTCCTCGAGGGCCACTGTCCTGCAGAGTTTAGCTCCAACCCTAATCAAACACACCTGAACCAGCTAATCAGTGTCTCCTGGATTACTAGAAGGCTACAGGCAGGTGAGTTTTATCAGGGTTGGAGCTAAACTCTGCAGGACAGTGGCCCTCGAGGACTGGAATTGCCCACCCCTGCTCTAGAGGGACGTAAATGTCGCAAAAATTCCAATATGACTATTCAGACTGAGGTCGCATTGTAAAATATCTGACCTGTATCGGATTTAGGACCACATATGAAAGTGGCACAAATCAGAATTGAAAAGTTCAGATTCCATGTGGTTAGTGCTGTTCACACTGTCATGAGAAAAAACAGATTTGAGTTACTGAGTGAGCAACAAAAAAGATTCGAGCCACATTTACCTGTAGTCTGAACGTAGCTTTAGTGTTGGTAGCACATCCTGATTGAAAAGCATTACTGTTTGTCTCGATCTTAACCATTCATGATGATCCAGAACTCTGAACTGAATCCATGAAGTCTGAACTCTGAGGGGACCAATAAAAGCTGCGGAATTGGGGTTTGCCCTTAAAGGTAAAGTGTGTAAATTTTAGCGGCATCTAGCGGTGAAGTTGCAAATTGCAACCATCCACCGGTCACCCCTCCCTTTCAAAGCACATAGAGAAGCTATGGTGGCCGACACAGGACAAAGATGTCATCGTCGTAGAGAGCAGAGAGTAGCTAGTGCTCTGTAGAGCAGTTTGTCCTTTTAGGCGCAAAATGGTGACTTCACTGTAATGGTGCGTTCACACCGGACGCAAATGACGCGTTTCGCGCGAGTGATTTACATGTTAAGTCAATGCAGAGACGCGAATAGGCATTCTGTGGCGCGATTCGCACGAATG
This sequence comes from Gobio gobio, assembly GCF_949357685.1. NCBI lineage: Eukaryota > Metazoa > Chordata > Actinopteri > Cypriniformes > Gobionidae > Gobio > Gobio gobio. Next base: position 18,904,913 of record NC_137107.1, on the reverse strand, counting down.
AGGCGGCGGGAATTGAGCGTTTTGAACACGTGATTCGCGTGCATTGCTTAAGTTGAAAAATCTGAACTTTGGCGGATATTCACGCCACATTAACCAATCAGGAGCTTGCTCCAGTAGTGACAACAATGAGGAGAAAATCTGTATATTAATATCTGGTTCTGACAATATGATTATCACTGTGATAACATTAAATGACATGAAACACAACCCAGTCTCTTTTTGTTAAATGCAAGTTTATGTTTGATCAATAATACAAAAGTATAAGTAAAAGGTATAATAAGCTATACATGAAATAAAGCAAACAATTCAGTCAAACATTCAAAGTCAGTGGTAGTCGGCTACAACTGTAACGTAAAGTTATAGCCTAAAATTAAAAAAGTAATGAAACTTCACTTTGCCCTCAGCCTAAACGATTTGCCAGGGAACAAATTATAGATCCATGAGACCAAAGATCGGCCGTTACATCTACACAAGACGAATTATAGCTCGAGACACCACAGAGACATCAGAGCCAGTGGCAGATAGCAGAAGGACTGGCCGAGGAAAGGCTACTCTCGCCGGGGTAAACAAGCGCGGAACGCCACTGATCCACTGGAGCTCACAACTCCGAAAACGGCAGATAAAATTTTCAAATAGGCACTCTTTTTATAAATAAACCACAGATTTGAGCTTTAAACAACTACATTATCGCCTGAAAAAGTCTTAAAACTATGCGTTTTGTCACACATTAACAGTAGATTTTAACAAAAAAGACGTATAGACAAAACACATGTCAGCCATTTCTCAACGAGACTAGCCGGCTGGCAGAAGCCCCTCCCATGATGCGAATTCGCGTCTGTTGTGAAGTGAATGTCACGCGCGAATGAAGCGAGTAAACTCAAAATGTTCAAGTGTCCAACTTCGCCCGAATAGCACCAATTACTCGCTTCATTCGCATCCGGTGTGAACGCCACATAAGGGGACCAGTGGTGTATGTAGACAGAAATGGCTCATTCTAAGGTAATAAAAACTTTATTAACTTTAAACTTTAAGTCTTTATACTCCACTGAAAACATAGTTATGTATATTATATTGCATTGCTGTCAATAGATCCTCCTAAAAATTACTCACTGCACCTTTAACTGTAAATCCTGTAGTGTAATGCGTGTAACTGTTCTTTAAATTAGCATGCTCAAATCTAAGTATGTGGTTTATTCTTCCGTCAACTCCCTAAACTCAACTAATCCAGGATAAGGATAAATATAAGTTAAACTCTATCAACGGCATCTGCCGCATGGAAAAAAAACAAAACCTGACTACAGAAATGCTCAACATGTGAGATTCAGAGCACGTATGCTAACCGCTAGGGCACTGCTACAACAACAGATGCAGTAAATTAGCACTATAGTTTGAAATATATAACACTGAGATGTTTACCATATCTGCTGAATCTAATAATTTGACTGTGACAGTAACTACCAAAATAACAAGCGTCTTCATGCAACTGTTGAGCAGTTGCAACAGTAAATCAGTCTCGCCACAGAATAATAAGCTCTGTAACCGCTCTGAGAGCACTAACAGCAAATCTGGACACTAATTACAGTCCAAGCTAAAGCTGTTTTAGCTGTTTTTGCCACCGTAACATAAACAGAGTGGTCGCCTGTAAGTGTTTTAGCCGTACTAGCGCCGCACAACACTTTAGCAGCCTCAGTGATTAGCATTTGTTCCCACAGTCACTTAGAAAGTAATAGTCTCGCTTACAAATTGGAATCAAGCTGCAGTTCCATTTTCACAGGCAGCAGGTTCAAGTTTCTCATGCGGATTTGCCGTGTTGGTTAACATACCTGAAACTGCTTGGTTTGAGAGTTATGTCTGTGTGAGCTGTGCTTCATGCATCACTACACTATTGACATCAGACAATGGACATTTTTGCCTGCAAAATTATACATAAATTTCTCTAATGTAACCACACCTTAACTCACTCCACAACCTAATAACTCGCATCTCATGGTCTCATGGTTTCTCAGGTCATCTGTAACCAGCTTACTATCATCTGCACTCCCTTCTCAAGAGTGCATACTCTTCAAACTGAAAGCTTGTTTTTAGCCCGAGCCACAACATGGGCCAAGACACCTGTAGCTGTCCTGTGGTCAGCCAGTACCCAGGTCTCATTTCACCGTCTCAACAGGTCTGACTGCCCCTGAGCGAAACCACATCTGATCCTGAGTTCTCTCTCTCATTCACCTGAGGAAATCAAAGACACATGCCGACCGAGGTGTGCACGCGGTAAATATATCACTCACAACGGTGATTTTTGAGCTGTTACAAGGTAACTAGCTGTCTTATTGTTGCGCGTTTGCGGCAGAGAACGGGATTTGATATCCTCCGACTGCCGTTACACATGTATCTTTAAGTGTAGTTCTAAGCGAATCCCTTTAGTGAGTGATTTAACCATAGGTTGTCTTCACATCTGAAAGTTTCCCTCGCACAATACAGCAGCAATGGGGATCACAATCTCATTCCTTGTGACTTCTATTACACCTGCACAAAAATAATGAATACAAGTGCTAAATATATTCCGAGAAGACTGACATGAAAACTGCCGGCAAACAACTACAAAAGATGTGTGAGGGGGAAGCCGAGGCGTCTGGGTGATTATTTTTTAACTTGACACTGATAAACAGCGCTCTAGCGACACTTCGCTCAAAAGTGCCATGTCCTCCCACGAAGTGCAGCAAAGCAGATAGTTAGGAAACAACAGCTCTTCTACCTACTGCCAGACTAGTGCTGTCAAAGTAGAAGCTACTGGGGTTTAATGCGCTTTGATGTTCCCCACAACACAACTTAGGCGGGAGGGAGAGGGAGAGGGAGCTGCCGCCCGCAGGTAAGTTAGCGGCCGTTAGCGAAGTGTAAAGAGCCTAGCGTGGAGCCTTTCTCAGTTTGCAGCAGGCGGCTAATAAACAGGGAGATGTTTAATAGACACTCTTTGACAAAAGCTAATCGCTAATTCCCGTGACGTGCTAATTACGGCTGATCCAGGGTCAGCGTTTTTGGTTCTCTTATTTGGAAACCATCCATACACTAGCTCAGGGCCACACATGTCTTCTGTGACAGATAATATCAAACAGGAAACAGGAAACAAGCAACACTAATAATGTAGATCTGCCATATTGCGCATACTAGAAACGAAACAACCCAGAGTTCAGAAGGAGGCAGCCGAGCGTAACATGTGAAACACACCAACGGGCAACACAAACATGTACACAAAAAGGCTACATGAGAAGTGGATATGTACACAGATAACAGGGAACGTTCTGGCGAGGTTCTCTCAAAGTCCTCTAAAAACGTTGGCATAAAAACATTATTTATACATCGTTCATGTTTTTTTTGTGTTTTTTTTTCAGAAACGTTTTAGTTTAGGGAACATTCAAAAGTAACGTTCCCATAATGTTTGCAAAATAATCATATGGAATGTTCACTGTATCAAATTATATGATAAGTAAGTTAAGGCAACATTATGTTTTTACATTGCTTTAACTCATTAAAATAAGTTATACAGTTTAATGTAATTTAAGTTGAATTTACTTAAACATCCAAGTTGATTGTACTTAAAAATTTAAGGCAGCACATTTTTTTACCAATAATTTAAAAGAAACATTTAAAAAAGAGAACATTCAGAAATAAAATTTTCATAACGTCAAAACGTTTTTAGAGCATATTGGTAACACTTTAATTTTAGGTGACAGTAAGATGTTACTACATGTACTTACTATAGTAATAACACAAGTAACTAACCTTGTGCCAAACCTTATAATACTATAACTGTAACTCTATAAGTACATGTAGTTAATTAATATTACTCAGTATTTATCTAAATAAGTACACTGTAAAAGAAATGCTCAAATGTTTAAGTAGAATCAACTTGGATGTTTAAGTCCATTCAACTTAAATTACGTTAAACTGACTTTAAAAAAATAAGTTGAAAATTGCTTAACTTTAAAGCAATGTAAAAACAAATGTTGTCATAACTTATTGATCATATCATTTTTTACAGTGTACAATGTAACTACGTCACCTTAAAATAAAGTGTAACACATATTTTTGTTAGCTGGGTAATGTACTTGTTTTGCATGGGGGGTTGAAAAGGAAAAACAAGGGGGCTGCAAACTGACCAGAAACATCTAGAGAAATTTAGGGTCCCCTAAAAATACACACTAAGCCTCACAGTTAAACACCAAACAAACTTCCAACCGAGAAAAAAAGAAAAAAAAAGTCTAAAAGAGGCCACATGATGCTGTTCTCACTGGGCATGTAAAAATGTGACACTGCCCCTGGGAGATACACATGCACGTACACTATACGCTGTGAGATTCATCTGTGCGGGGCACAAACAGTTCGACCTTTAGCATGTCCCGATGCCCCAACATGTATGAATTAGCCTCTGGTGACATGCGCAGATGGTGCTGTACGGGACGAGATGAACCCTTACCTGTTTAGTCATGGAGTCGATTAGTCTTACATAAAAATCCTGCTCTGTTCTGATGCCTGGAACACACAGAAACTTGACATCAGCATGTGCTTTTCATTACATTTTTTTTTTAAAAACCCACACACATTCACAATCATTATCTTTAAATCGGCTATTACAATGTAATAGACACTGTATTACACTGTAATTGCACCACACATAACGCTCGGTTACACTTTATTTGGTAACACTTTATTTTACAGTGTCCTTGTTACACATGTTACATGTACTTAACATATAACAATAAATTAAGCATAAATACACGCAATTATCCCTTAACCAAACCCTAACCCTATAATAAGTCCATGTAGCTAATTACTATTACTCTAATATATAATTACACTGTAACAATGACGCCTTAAAATAAAGTGTAATTCTTTATTTTAAGGCGTCCTTGTTACAGTGTAATTAAATATTTATGTACTGAGTAATGTTAGGATTTAGTTGCATGTAATTATGCATATGGTAAATACATATGTAGCAAGGACACTGTAAAGTAAAGTGTTACCTAATGCTCTTGAAATAACCCAAGCACAGCTTAATTGTATACTAATATTGGCATAAATGAACAATACATAACCAATAACCTTTTAGTGGCAGGTTTTTAAAGCAAAGTATTTTCAATAAGAAAGAGATGACTTAATGAGCTACGTAACTTTTTATTTTTTACAGAAGACATTTTGTGATGGAAAAATGATGCATATTTAGCCATACATGTTAATTCATATTTTATTTATTTCTATTAAAAATGTATTAAATTATATGATGATCTATACTCATTTTAATAAGTATTTTTGAAAACACACGATTCAAATTCAAAAATAATTAAAACTATTTAATACAGTTCTGCCTTGAATTGATTTGTGCCAAAATCTCACTGCTTTTCAACCACTTTCGAATGAATAAAATTCAAACTAAAACAAAAAGACAGAAATTATTGTGATGAAGCATAAACATATTAAATAGCACTGTGTGCGATATGAACTAACAGCTGGTTTATTTAGAAACTGACCATATGACAAATGATAGACAGGCTGTCAGATTACACACTAATGAACATGATCAATTCACACTCATTCGAAGAAAAACACATTAACAATTAATATCGCGTGCCGTGCTTGGAAAACAGGTTTCTAATTGATTTAAACCTTGAATGAATTATTAATGCGTTGAAATAAATCGGATTCATTGTGAAGAGCCGTGCTTTGATTTGAAGAAAGTATAACTGGGAATTAGCCAATCACCGATTGCGTTTAATTTTTCAGACAGAGAGAGTCTTGATCGGGTGAATCATTGATTTCAATCACTGCCAATCTTCGTCAACTAGAGATCTCCAATGACAGCACCTGCTATTGTTGCTATTCTAGTGCGATGGATTGCAAATGACGATCAATGAATGTGCGCAAACTCGTGGCTCGTGCGCGAATATGAGCATGTCTTACCGTTGCTGTAGAGAAGTTGCAGTCTGTAATGTATGCCATTGTTTGTCTTTTCTCCTGTAGTCTCCTGGGCATGAAAATAATATTACAACAGGTCTCAAAATAATACACTGCACAGTAATGGGAGGCATGTGGAATGCGCTTACAAAATGCAATTGTTTGGGCTAAACGAAATCCATTTTAAATAGCCTAGGTGATAAACGGAATTATTTCATAAATAAATGGTATTAAATGTACAAGGTCAAATTAATTTATTCATAGTCTTGTGTTATGTTATGTTATAATATTATAGCACTAAGTTGTAGGCCATTACTGATATTACATTAAACAGTATTTTTTATTATGCACGTGCATATGCATAAGATATATTTTTTTTATAAAAATGTAAATTTAGTATTCAACATAATAAAAAAAAAAACAGGTTATTGAATAGCTTTGAAGGCATGCGAAATTTAGAGACCTAGCCCATTCATGAATTTTTAATTATAAATGCATATTAAGCATTCTTCTTAAATTAAAAAAGAATAATTATTAGCAATGATCATATTAAACAACTAGGCCTATACAATTTAAATAACTTTCCAATTTAGCTGCTATTTTTTTTAATCCTGTTAATATTGCAATCATTTTCATTATATTAATCAAAAGTATTATTTCATATATTAACAGGCTACATTCACTTTATTATTATTATTATTTTTTTTTAAATGTGCATGAGTTTGCTGTTTACTTTCCTACAATATAAATCTCTTGCACCTTCGCAATAAAAATAAATAAAGGCATAAGGATAAGCGAGCGTTTAGCGCTCCGCACACATCGTGGTGCTGAAAATCAGTTTCAGGAAACTCACCTTCTCTTTTTCCACAAATCCGATAAAAGATGTTCTCTCGATTTCCACCGGCTGTCCTTGTCGGTCGTAAAGGGCTAAAACGAAGTGGAAGAAGTTGGATTTGCGAAGGTTTGAGGGCGGCTGTTTCTCGAAGTGCGCCCGGGCCAGTCCCACTCCACTGCGGGGAAGACACGCAGAAAGGCCCGTGTTAAAACATCCCTTAGATATTAGACGTGGATGTGTCATTGAAATCAAAATGGGTGTATAATTCTTAGTCCATTGAGTGAGTTTTGCAGAGTTAAAAATACTTACACAATTATGCATGTGAAAGCTACATTTTATAGCCTATGTATTATTAGGTTATTATTATTATTATTATTATTAGGCTATGATATTATTATGCTATTGTTATGCTATTATTATTATTTTCTCCATTAAGTTCAAATCCAGTGGTCTTAAGACCCCCAGATGTGACTGCATGCAAAAGGAGGTGAGCTTTGGCAAAGTACCCAAACTTTGCATCCAAAGGAACTCATCAAAGCTCACTAAAACGACAAAGCAAAGCGAATGAAAGGCTTAATCCTCCACAATCCGGATAGAGTTTCCCCAAACAAACGCCAGCAGCGGCAGCAGCAGCAGCACGATCAGTCCACGCTCCGTGGGAGGTGAAGACGCAGCCCCGGGGGTCTCTTACCTCTGCGCGGCCGTGTTCGCATCCAGCACCCCGGCGCCTTGCATCCATGTTCGGACTGCGTTCATGCCGGCTCCGATGGGCTCCTCTTTCAAAATACTCCCACTCCTTTGGATGCTCTCCTGAATCCCAAACATGAAACCGGGATCTCTCACACTCTCTTCCCGTTGGTAGTGTTCTCAGGTGCCCACCTCTCGTGCGTAAGAGAGAGAGAGAGAGAGCGCGAGAGCGAGAGAGAGAGACAGGCAGCTCAGCGCTCAGATGGGAAGGAGTTTGAAAACCAGGACAGATCCCGGTGTCACCAAGACGCAAAAAAAAGAAAGAAAAGAAAAAAGCCTTTTTCTGGGAGGATGATGATATTGTTTCCTGCGAGCAGCTGGTGCGATCAAGCAGATCTCATATCAAATGTCATCATGACCTAACAACTTTTCTCCTCTTGTCTTCGGATTTTTCTTTGTCAGGAAACAACAACAAAAAGTGGGTAAATCAAGAGCAGGCTGTATCCTTAGCCCTCTTGATCAAATTGAAGTGATTTGTGTCTCTTCCCAAAGGAATCAATCCTTCCTTTGACTATATGAGAGGGAACTAAGCACGAGCGCAGCAGCCCCGGAGGCTTGAAGGAGGGAACGGGAGAGGCGGTCCAAAGGCAAACCAGTGTCAGATCCGCCCAACCAGAGCTGCCGTCCTCTCTCTCTCTCTTTCTCTCTTTCTCTCTCCTCCACCCACTCCATCAGTTTGTCAGATGGCATTACTAAAGCATTCGAAAGAAGCTGATTGGAGTTAGACGCGGCAAACCTCGCGCAAAATGGGGCTGTATCGATCCATAGTTATCTTCTTGATGCCGTAATTGCCGGCTTGACAATAAAACACTTGGTGCCTTGTTCGCGCGTAAAGGATTAACGCGCACTTTGGAGAGCCGTTAATAAGGACAGATTGTGTGTCACAGGTGAATAAGTGCTTCACACTCATGATCTATAAAGGTGTACAAATGAAAAGATTTCTGATCCTTTGGAAACCCTTCAAAGCGGACATTGAAACCCATAAGATTCTGCACCGATTTTGGAACTTAAACAACCATTAGAGAACATCAACCAGTTTATGGTTAATAAAGAGCCTAAGAACTAGTTCCCATACTCCAAGGTTAGAGGACAGTTTTGTGTTTGAAGGGAAGGAATACAGTGAAGTTCAGGGAGTTCATTAGGCTACAGTAGATCTGAGGAACCTTCAAAAGGGTGTCTGAGGTTCTCCAGATGTATGACGAACCAACATTAAAGGTGTATTTTACGCTGGACAGTGTGATAAACCTTTCATTTAATTATGGAGCTATGTTTTAAACTTGACGGACGATTTTACAAAAATAAAGGCTGTTGAATAAAACTAGAATTGCACTCTCGGAAAAAAAAGGTACAAAAGCTGTCACTGGGGCAGTACCTTATCAAAAGGTACATCTCTGTACCTAAAGAGTGTAAAAGGATTAAACGTGTTACAGCCTCATGCAGTGATAGCTTTTGTACCTTTTTTTCCTGAGGGTTTTGCTTAATTATGAAGATTTTTTCCCATTAAATTTGACGTCTAGATTGTCTGAAATGAGATAAGAGAAAACAGACGGTGCGCTCATTGAGAAATGATATGACAGAAAAAATATTCTAAGCACAGAAATAAAAGATGATTTTTATGTGGTTGATACACGCACGCGCGCATGACGAAGCTGATTCATGATAGAAAATACTTGATAACACAATATAGCCTACATGAAGAAGAAAAAAACTAAATAGATTGCAATTGTATAATTTTTTATATAATTTGGACATACTCCTGAACTGTTCGTAACAACATGTAAAAACCTATTCGATTTCGTACATTTTGGACCGTTTCCTCCTTGGCAATGAAACAGGTGCACGAATAGGTTTGTTATGTTTGTTAGTTATTACTTTCAGTATGTTTTGGTCAAATAATAATTCAGAATGTGAAAAAAACGAATTCAAAAAAATTCAGTTGCATTTGACGCACAGCTTTTAGTTGGTGAAGAAAAAAAATTGTGGATTTAATTGCAGGGGATTTATATGGAATCCATTCAGAAACAAACGTGTTCCTCTGCGCTTAAACACACACACACACACACACACACACACACACACACACACACACACACACACACACACACACACACACACACACACACACACACACACGGCGCAAAGCATCACTCACTGTAACCATTTTATTCTTCCAAGCTGTATAGCTGTGACTGACAGATATGCGGCCGTGTGCACTGGCCCCTGGGGCCACTATATTTTTAGTTTGTCCCCTCGTTCTCCCACGATGCAACTTACATAGGATGTTTAAAAAAAAATCACTTCTGGAAAAGAGATTTAGCTACTTAATCATGATGTGAATTTTTACAAACAGCTAATAATTATAAGTATAAACAATAACATTATTATCATCATCTAATAAATTATGTTAATTCAACAAGTAACCCTAATACTATTCTCGCTGATATTACCTATAAATAACCAATAAGAATACAATAAAAATATATTAGTGGAGTGTACATTTTTAATAATCCTGGCTCCTAACAATGAATTAAATTAAATAAAGAGCTAACGGCACTGTACTGTATAAAAAACAATAATAACTTGCTGTTTATGCTCATAACGCAGATGGCTATCATTTAGTGATTTTAAACATGATTTAATCAAAGCATAAACATTTCATGCCCATGGCGTGTCACTCGGGCAGTTTTCTGTGTATGGTTTTTAATAGCCTATATATTCTGCTATATTCTTTTTGCCCAAAGCATATTCAATTTAGTTTATTCAATTTTGTTTGGGACAAAAATTATTTTAGTATAGCTTTATTAAATGATTTCCCCCCTTCGTTAAAGAACATTAATCAAATATTACATTTGAAGCTCTCAGTTTGACTCACGCCATCGAAGCGCCGTGTAAATCTATGGTCACGTGAAGCAGCAGCGCCACCGCGCGGTCAACATTAAAATCACACTAACAGAATAGATTTAAATCATTGAAAATCGGTCAACAATGAATAACACGGCGTAAAGATTTGAGCGAGTTTGACAAGGGCCAAATTGTGATGGCTAGACGACTAGGTCAGAGCATCTCCCAAACTGCAGCTCTTGTGGGGTTTTCCCGGTCTGCAGTGGTCAGAATCTATCAAAAGTGGACCAAGGAAGGAACAGGTGAACCGGCGACAGGGTCATGGACGGCCAAGGCTCATTGATCCTCGTGGGGAGCGAAGTTTGGCCTCTCAATCCAATCGGGAATTTGTGGGATGTGCTGAACAAACAAGCCCAATCCATGGAGGCCCCACCTCACAAATTACAGGACTTAAAGGATCTGCTGCTAACATCTTGGTGCCAGATACCACAGCACACCTTCAGGGGTCAAGTGGAGGGTCAGGGCTGTTTTGGCAGCAAATCCCTTTTTTGTGACCAACACAATTATCATAATGTTATGGCTTACCTGTGTATCTGAAATAAGGTATTAATACGGTTTGAAGGAAACTACAATCTGTAGATTCACACCTAATTATCAAGTGAGAAATTGTGTTCTCTCAAACAGTAATTTAACAAAAAACAAAGAAAACAAACAAACAAAAAATTTCACCAAATAAAAACTTCCCACTCAACTTAATTCTGTCTACGTTTCCATTTTATTTTCAAGAAAAATGTGCAAAAACTAGTCGATAGAACTTTTCGAATGTCATTCGTGTTTGCTCATACATCGGATGTATTCATGCACACAAACCTGGCATTCTGAAATGCATCTCTTAAAGAACAGCGAGAAAACGTTCAGTGTCCTAAGCATCAATCCCACTCTTAAGAGTGTTCACACGGTCCTCAGGACACTTCATAACGTTCACTGCTGCTTTAACACTGTGCGGCATATCAAAAACATGATAAAAGAATATACAAGGGAATATATCTGCCCATATATGTACACATTTATATTGAGCTATACTTCATCTGCTCCGAGAGCATTTGTTGCCCAACAAGACAAAATAATATCGATTATTCGCTTTTAAATGACATTAGTGCAAACATATAGTATGGCATGACGTCTCTGGCAAACAAAATGGAGTGCGTTTCAGACAGAAAATAATGGCAAATTAAGTCTGCGTTCAAAGACTAAATGAAGCGCTGCTGGAAGTCAACAGCCAAAATTAAGGTGAATGTCAAACCTTTCAAGAATGTGTCACAAAACAAACAAACAAAAAGAGTGAGAGAAAGAAGACGATACTAAAATGACTGAAATATTTATACGTGATGGTGACCTGACCCCTGTTTTGTCCTTAATGAACATCCACTGTTTTTAAAAAAAACAAAACAAGAAAAGTTATTTAATTGATTGTCTACTCACTAAATGTTCATTAAAACCAGAAAACAGGTTTAGTCTATATAGTCTGCAATATACTTTGTAAAATGCCTGCTTCCAAGAATCAAGCTAACTGCCAAACTGACAACTCGACGTTATCTGCACTGATGGTTTAACATTGTTTGTGACACATGGTAAAGAGAGACAAAAATATGTATGAAAAAGCCTCCCGGCTTTGTACATCCCTTTAAAACTGGGGTAAATAATGAGAGGCTCGCTGTGATAAAACAAGTGGCTCAATGGCACTTTAAATAACATTCCTCAGTTTGACTTTGCAGGGGTCTGGAGTCGACAGCGGCTCATTTGGGTGCGCTTCCAAAACACATTTATATACATGTACATTTTTCATTCCTAATAATCTAAACAGACAAAATAGCATGGCGTAGAATCATGAGTCATCCGTTACCTCCATATTTCGAATGGACGCATACTGAAAAGCTTTCTGCCCACCAAATTCAAAACGCTGTTACTACGTTTTTTTCCTCTTTAGGGCAGTATTCTGAAATGTCTTTTGACCAGCAACAATGTGAACAGATCATATAAAAGTAAGTAAATGCATCTGTGAGCTGAGTGACATGTGACCATTCTTAAGCAACAGTTCATTCCAAAAATGAAAACTCTGTCATCGTTTACGCACACCATTTCAAACTCTTTTGTGGAACGCAAAGGCCTATGTTAAGCAGATTTTTCTTGGAGCTTTCATTCAATACATACATATATATATAGTATATATAAACACTAACAGTGTGTATGTATGCATGCATTCATGTATATATACACACACACACACATATATATATATAGTATATATGAATGTATTGAATGAAAGCTCTATAAAAGTTACACACACACTAACATTACATTTTTAGATTTTCAGTAACTACCTAATATTGGTCTGTTCCCTACACAAAGTAATCGTATGGCTTTAGGAGACTTCGATTCATATAGACTACCAGTATGGAGATGTTTTTTGTCCCTCGTTCAGTGTTCATTATATGGAAAAGAGCAGCTAGAACAAACTTCTAAATATCTCCTTTTGTGTTCCACTAAAAGGGTTTAGAACGTCACGAGTGCGAGTAAATGATGACAGAACTTTTATTTCGGGGTGAACCATCCCCTTAACCATCTAGTCCTCAACATTGGCAATATGAAGAGTGTGTGGCGACACCTAATAGGCCGATAAGAGTTGAGCACTGTCATTTGCACATGAAGCGGAATGGACATCTGATGAGCTGCATGAACCACCATCATCATCATTATCCAAATCACCAGCTGGGCCTGTACTGCTCTCTGCCGCTACGTCACATTCTTTGGGCTGGGCTTTCGAGCTCCCCGATAGCGAGTCCATTTCAAGCTCTGGCTCAGCTGAGGTTTCCACGAGGGGAGTGTTTTTTGCTTGGGTGCCTTCCTCAGTGTCCAACTCCATCTGTGGTTCACTTTGCTCCTGCTCCACCTCTGCAGGGTTCTGATTGGCTGGAGGATCGCCTTGGGTGGCCGCACCTGGAGAGCTAACTGGCTGTAATTGGCTTTTGAGTTGCCCGTGGCACAGAGGACATGTCTCTTGTACGTACAGCCACTTCTTTAAGCAGGCAGCATGAAAAAAGTGGCTGCAAGGTGTGATGACAGCAGACTTCATATCCTGGAGGATGGAAGCAAGAAGCAATGGTTAAAACCAGAAGAGAAATTATGAACATGTTGACAAATGGATGGCGAGAGACAATTCAGGTTCAAATGTTGGCAACAATTGTTCAAGAACTCCAAACAACTAGGGCTCAATAATCAATACAGATTTCAATATTTGATTTTGATTCACAATTGATTCAATTCCGATTCATCTCGGTATATTTTAGTTTTAATAACATACAAAAAAATTTTATCTCCTCTAATGCTTTTAAACATTAAAAACAGGGCTTGTCTAATAATCAAGAAATGAAAAATGCATTATAAAAATGTATTAAATTATTAACTGATCAGTTATGGACTCGTGTGAAAGAATATAGAAAGTCTAGGAGTCTTTTTGAATGATTCACTAAAAAGAACCAGTGTAAAAGAGTCATTTGGTTATGAATCAGACTACACTGCTCTAAAACGCTCTAATTTATGTCATCCTTGGTAAGAAAAAAAAGTAGGGCTGTCAAAAGATCAATCGCGATTAATCGCATCCAAAATAAAAGTTTGTGTTTACATAATATATGTGTGTGTACTCAGTTATTTATTATTTATATATAAATACACACACATTCATGTATATATTTAAGAAATATTTGCATGTATATACTGTATATACATTTATATAATCTATAATATATATAAATATAAATGTTTTATATATAAAAATATTTTTTCTTAAATATATACATGCTTGTGTGTGTATTTATATATAAATAATAATTAACAGAGTACACACACATATATTATGTAAACACAAACTTTTATTTTGGATGCGATTAGTCGCGATTAATCTTTTGACAGCCCTAAAGAAAAGTCTTTTTTTTACCTGAAAGCAGATAGAACAGATGTCATTATGTTCCTGGAGTTGTAATGTTGAAGCGGTGGGCATGCTCTGGATCTTGTGAACTGCATCTCTGCGCAACAGGAAGCTCTGCCAGCCCAGCTGGGCCCTTAGCCACACGTTATAGTAGGAGTGAACCAGGATGATGGTGGAGCCCATTACAGTCCATTCTCCAAACAGGGTTTCTGAAACACCGTAGGCCACCACGCACACAGCCACCAGGAACTCCAGGAGTCGGTAGGTCCCATTGACGCAGTAGATGACCTCATCCATGTTCTCAACCGGAGCCTTACGAAACTCCTCCACCATGAAGAGGATGTAGATCAGAAGGGTGCCAAGAACCTGAGAAGAGTGGCGTCCCTTTTACTATATTATACATTTCAGTATACATATTTGTTATTTATATTGTCAAAAATGATTTGTTCAATATTTTCTTTTTAAGAAAAGTTAAAAAAAATATTTTAACAAATAGCCAGCATCCATTTTCCACCTTCCTGGCTAGCGTTACAGTATACGAGGGGTCAGCAACCTCTTTGTCATGAAGTGTCATTTTTAAGTTTGAGTTAATCACGGTCTCCCCAATAAATATAGTATAAGTATAATCATTTTAAATATGCATAATGGCTAACATAGAACTAGTGCAAAACCTTATATATTTCTAATGTCGTTTTTAATCATTTTTTTTGAAGAACAAATTTCCAATGGGCCTATTTATACCTGGTCATTCATGCGGTTGAACTGATCGGATAGCTAGCTGTTCCATTTACACATGGCAACATAACCGTCTCCGTAAAACGAATATAACAATCTTTGATTCCCTTGAAATGTAATGGCGTTCGAAAGCAAGATATGAGCTTGATTTTATTTATCATCAGCTCATTTCAAGATCAAAGACCGCAATTGGACAGGGAGCGGCCTCAGCACTGATAAGATCATTTAGTCTCACTACTTTTAATGAAGACTGTGTGTTGAGCTTTCAGTTTCATTTGTGTTTCAGTTTGCATGTCGGCTTGACGAGATACTAAGCTACTTCTCTGCGGCGATGCGTGCTGCAGTAGCGCTGTCATATCTGGCTACCGAGAGCCGTTCGACACGCTCTTGCATGTTTTTTTTTTTTCCATTTTGAGAGAAGTAACATTTACATATGTGGCTTCTACAACCAATGTTTTTTTCTAGTTTCATCTGCGATCAGAGAAAACACATGCAGTGACCAGGTACACATGAACGTGAGTTTTCACATGCATCATCATGATGAGTGTGGAATGTTTAATAGGACTCCATTTACTTAGTTGAATATCTCCGAAATGTATGGCATTAACTACAACAAGCTGTAAGTGCTTCAGTCAGTTACTTGCGCAGTTAATTTCTCACACTTTGATTAGCATTTTTAACTCCTAACTTAATAAAAACATGCTGTGTTACTACTATGAGGTATGATTACCTCAAACTGTAGATCTGTATTCAGGTGCGAGGTAATTTATCTGAATTAAATGCATACACCTCTCTTCTCTTTCGCTCATGCCAGTGTTGCCGACCCCTGCAGTATATGGTCACGCTATCTAGGTTCCACTCACCAGCCCTGGCGATGTGCGAGAGAGCAGCCGACTGAGGATGGTCTGCATGTATGCCTATTCTATGATCAGCCAAGCAATCATTCATTCAAGTGCTTTTATAAACCATTCAAGGGCGATAAGACACAAAAAATAACTTATTTCGGTACTGTATCAACATTTGTATATTTGTTCTACTGTATTTATACGTGTTCTCGCTTGTAATTTATTTGTTCTCAATTGAAAAAAAAAAAAATCTTAAATCGCGATTCAGGGCTCGACATTAAGCCTGGTCATGTGCTTGTCCTTTGGACAAGTAAATCGGTAATTCACTTGTTCGAGTAAAAAAAAAAAAAGATTAGATTTTTGGTGGTGTAAACAATCTATTCTGAAGCAATATTTTCATCAGCTTTTACAGGGCCTGAAATTAACACCCGACCAGGCGCCAAATGCGGGTGAATTTTGCAATTGGCGGGTAACACAGTCACTCTACCTGCCACATTGGCAAGTAGCCAATGAGAATTGAGAGATTCATTAGGCAGTTTGAGAGGATGCGACTGCTGTTTCGGAACGCTCATGCGATCGTAAAGAAGATGAGGCCCTTCTCTGACTACGTTTGGATGTGCGAGTAAGTATTAAACTGTTGGTGAGATGGGATGAGATAATGCAAGGCTAACGTAGGCTAATGTAGGCTAGAGTTCAATGACAGTTGCACAGATGTGTGTGCGTGTGCATGTTGGGAGCTGGGAACCGGTGAGAAAATGTCCGGTAACCGGTAACTTTATAATAATATTAGTTTAGTTCAGCTTAACGGTTCCTGAACGCTGTAACTAACAGCAGCCAGAACCTGTCTACGTGACAAAATCAGCCATCAACACAGCCGCGTGTGATTTGTGTACATACGAGCTGCGGTAGGTCTATATCTGTGGACTCAGATTAGCAGCAGTCAGTATATGACTGTCATGGGAAATCAATAAATAATTTTTTTTTTAAAGAGTTATTATTACTTACATTGATTTCGTTAATAACTTGACAACACTTAAATGTGTATTCGTACAAGTTAAAGAACAATGTTTGTGCAATTCCTGTTTTTCACCTTTATGAGGCAAAAAAAAAAAAGGCTGGTAAAGTCACTGTGTGGCAGGTGGATTTTTAAATAAAAAAAACAATGGCTGGTGGTCAAAAAAGTTAATTTCAGGACCTGCTTAAATGTGCATTTTATTATATTCACCCAGGGCGTTATTTACCTTCATAAATGCCATTTTTTAACATAATTAAATGTGTCATCTTTCATGTCAGATTCTTACATTAAAGACACTATAAGGCTGTTATCTATCAAATTAAATAATTTACACTGCAAAATTACATCTGCAATAAATAATGTTATGAGATTAATGATTTAAAATTTTTTGAATATACAAATAAGACATGTTGGGAGGAAAAAAAAAAAAAGATACTTTTAAACATGAAACCGCCAGTAGGTGGCGGCAAGTCACTTAATGAGCGAGTCATTGAGTCACTTATTCAACAGTTTCGTTCAAAACTATTTTCAATGGTGAAATAGAACAAGAACAGTCAATATTGTGTCTAAAATGTAAGTAACTTAATATTAACTACTTGTTTATTGAGCTATAAAATAGGGATGCACGATATTGGATTTTTGCCTATATCCGATATGCAGATATTTCTCAACTCATTTTGGCCGATGCCAATATCGATACACGTTTATTTTTTCCCTTTGTTTGAAATCAACACCATTTTGAGCAAAAACTTTTTTTTTTTCATTCTGGTTTCAGATTTCTGAGGTCTCCTTACTAAAAGGATACTTATTAAAGACAAATAAATGTTAATAAAACTTATTTTTATAATAAGAGTATATTAAAAGCTCTGGAAATAACAATAATAAAGTCAGTAATTTTTCACCCCAGACCGATGCAGTTGTAAACTAAATATTTTATTTCTGGATTTAATGTTTGTGCACATGAAGTGGGGGTGGCATGACATCAGTTGATGCTGTCTTTAGCTTCAAATAAAAATTCTACAATTATTTTAGAGCTCATTGGATTATTTTTCATCATCCATTTCATAAAATTGTATTACAGATTAAGTATTTAATTTACAAGTGGCATGCTTGTGATTTATGACATCATTACTGCTTTATTTATTCAGAAAAAGAAGCAACTTTAAGTTATTTGTGTATTCTACTTTTCATTTTATTACTATAACACCAGCGCCCCCACTAAATAAAACATTCCACCGGGCGGGCACTAGGACTTGGAGGAGCTTCTGCTGCACGCGCTAGAGAGTGTGGAGTCACTTGTTGACTGTACGCACATTCACAAATTCAAGGCAGCATTTAAAAACTGTCAATATAAAAATCACCATATATGCAATGTATTTGCTTGTTTTGGCTTATTTTTACTTCAAGAATGACCACACTGCTGACATGATCATATTGCTATAGCACTCCTTGCACATGTGAGTTATTGCAGGCGTATATATCAACATGTTATCATATTGGCAAGGCATATTGGCATAATTTTGTCCTATCGGCTGATGCCGATTTTTATATTTTAAGCGTTTATCGTCCGATGTTGTACCGATAAAATTGTGCATCCCTACTATAAAATCAAATGTAACATTTGCTATTGTGATAATATACGGCAAAACAGCTCCCTTGGTCATGTAGTGTTACTTAACTATACCATATGTTATAAATAAAAAAACTCCACATTTAGAATTTTTACCATATAATTTTTCTTTTGTGAGTTTCATGCTGTTACGCTCAGTTGATTTGAGTTCTCAACGAAAGTCTCTTACAAAGCGCGACCGTGAAATACACTATTCTTTATCAATCGCTGTTTACACTGAAAAAATCTGAATCATTCTCACGTTTCGATACTTTCCTAGTTATTTTTTATCAAGTTTTAATCAGGCTACTTGTCCGGTCGGACAAGTAAAATTCTCTTTCACTTGCCCCTTCAAAAAAATCCACTTGTCCCAGACAAACGGTAATGTCGAGCCCCACATGCATGCGTTACACATTATTTAGTATTTTAACATTTTCATTTGAGTTTTCCTTTCTTAAATCACTTCCTTCAGTGTGCTAAACATTCAAGAAAAAAATCTAAATGTAATCATTTTATCTGCCTCTGAAACAGTAAAACAAAACAAAAAACAATTCAACATACAACTACAGCACTTCATCTAACAAAACTTGTCTTTGTGCCGTGATAAAGGGTTTTTATATCTGTGCTGTGTGTGAGGTGTGTGTACCTGCAGTGACGTGAGAATGCTGGAGGAGATGATTATGAGCAGCCAGAAGTCCATGCGGAAGAACTGGCAGATCATGTAAGCCATATAAGCAGGGAAGACCAGCAGGAAAAGACACAGACTCACTGCTCGGAAGTGCTTCCACAGACTCCTGCAAGAACAGAAGACACAAGAAAGGTTCAAGACAGTCCTCAGACAGAACACACATATCCCCCTGCAAGTACTAGAGAGTTTTAGAATGAAAAAACATGCACAGTACAATTTAAAACAGGGAACAAAAACATAAAAAATAAAGCATTTAAAAACTACTTAACATTAGTTTTTTTTCATACCGTCTTAAGACAATTTTGTAATTGTTGACCTGCCCTTTTGTTAGAAATGTTTTGTTAAAGTGCCCCCATTATGCTTTTTTGGATATTACCTTTCATGTAGTGTGTTATATAGCTGTTTGTGAATGTAAAAGGTCTGCAAAGTTTCAAGGATCAAAGTGCAGATAAATGGAGTTATTGTTTACCAAAAGAAAGAACCAATTCGGAAGTGCCTGAAATGAGTCGTCAGTAATTCCAGTCTTACTTCCTCCTGCACGTACCTAATATAGGTTTATAACAAATTAGCATAATACTACTCCTCTTTGGTCTTCATTGGCTGCCTGTGAACAACGTCTACTTTGACCCACCCTCAAACACTGCAGTTTTTACTGAGGAATGGAAGAGTTTGGTTCATGTTGTCGAAATTGAGAATATAATTCAGAGTATTTCCCTACTTCATTGAGTTTTTAGTTGCCCTTTTCGTTATTGCTATGCTACTCCACAATATTGAAGCAAGTGTGTTGTGAACTGGTACCTCCAGAAAGTGGCAGCACACAACAGTGAATGTAATCACAGCAGTTAAATGTATATACTTTCAAACTCAGGATAGTTTAAAGGAAAAAAATTGCACATCAGAGCAAAGTGAAAGATTAGAAAGGGATTAGAAAGAAAATAGTTTTTGTGCGCAAAAAAAACGATACTCGGTTACTTAACGTAACCTCGGTTCTCTCTAGAAGAGGGAACGAGTATTGCGTAAGTTCCTTACGCTACGGGAAAGTATTCTTTCTTCGAGATTTCTGAAAAACCCAAAATTATCCTTAATTTTGTAACATTGTCAACGCAGTGCGGCAGCCTGGCAGACCATAGCAGGCTATTCCAGCGTGCTATTGGCTGCTCTGCTGGCAACTGCAGCAGCCTATCGGTGAGCCCGCGTGACGTGGCGCCCACCTGGCTTCATTTGCCTACAGGTGGGGCGTGGCCACGTGTATATAAGCAGGGCTCACGGGCTGCATATTCGGTTTTCTTAGTTCTGAAGCGTAAAAGCCAGCGGGGCGCACGGCAAGGAACGCAATACTCGTTCCCTCTTCTAGAGAGAACCGAGGTTACGTTAAGTAACCGAGTATCGTTCTCTTACGAGAGGTTCTCTCGTATTGCGTAAGTTCCTTACGCTACGGGAACATATTGTCAACGCCGTGCGCGCCTCGCATACAGCATATGTATCCCAGGGAACCGGGGACCATAACACTGCTCGGGCAGGGTGGCCGGTAAAGAAAAAACGGGCCACCACATATACAGACACTTCATTCGAACTGACGGGTGGTTTACGACGGGTGGTTACCACACCCTGTCCCATGAATGAGGGAACGGCACCTGCCGGTCTCCTTCAAATTCACCACACCTTGTCTCATGAATGAGGGAGCGGCAACGCCGGTCGCCTTCAAATTCACAATATCTTGTTATATGAGTGAGGTAACGGCACCGCCGGTCACCTTCAAACTCACAACAGCTCGTCTCGTAAATGAGGGAACGGCACCGCCGGTCTCCTTCAAATTCACATGAGCCTAGTACCGAACTTACTACCAGTATGTGAGCTATGTCTGCGCAGAATCACTGGGCAGAACCAACGGCCCTATTGAACTGATAACACTTTCGCC
The DNA here is from genome assembly GCF_949357685.1 of Gobio gobio. Taxonomy (NCBI): domain Eukaryota; kingdom Metazoa; phylum Chordata; class Actinopteri; order Cypriniformes; family Gobionidae; genus Gobio; species Gobio gobio. Next base: position 18,883,752 of record NC_137107.1, on the reverse strand, counting down.
TGTAAGGCAGGAACTTCCAGATTGTAAAATCTCACGAACGTAGACGGGGAGGCCCAGCCTGCCGCCATACAGATATCGTGGATGGAAATCCCTCTGGCCCAAGCCCACGAAGAGGCCATGCCTCTGGTGGAGTGTGCTCTGACACCTAGCGGGCACTGCAGGTGTTTGGAAGCGTATGCAGTTGCAATCGCGTCCACTATCCACCTGGACAGGGTCTGTTTCGAGGAGGCGAGACCTTTAGTGCGCCCACCAAACGAAACAAATAGCTGCTCAGAACGCCTGAAGGCGGCGGAGCGTGTGACATAAACCCTCAATGCCCTGACAGGGCAGAGGAAATTGCCACCGTCCCCCTCATCGGATGCTGGCAGAGCCGAGAGGGAGATAATCTGCGCCCTGAAGGGAGTGCCGATCGCTTTGGGGACATAACCATGCCTCGGTCTGAGAATGACCTTAGAGTCATTAGGACCGAACTCCATACACGTCGGGCTCACTGAGAGCGCGTGTAGATCCCCCACGCGTTTCACTGAAGCCAGAGCTATCAGAAACGTGGTTTTCAGCGAAAGGAACCTTGGTTCCACAGTCTCGAGCGGTTCAAAGGGATGAGCCTTCAGGGCCTCTAGGACCAAGGCCAGATCCCATATAGGAACCGACGGGGGCCGCGGGGGATTCATCCGTCTGGCTCCTCTGAGGAAACGGACGATGAGCTCGTTCCTTCCTAGCGTGCTACCTAGCGTCGTCTGAGCGAACGCTGCTATAGCCGCCACATACACTTTGAGCGTGGAAGGGGACCTGCCCAATTCCAAAAGCTCTTGGAGGAAGGAGAGCACCCGCTGGACCCCACATTGCTGTGGGTCCAATCCCTTGGAAACACACCACTCAGTGAACACCGACCACTTAGAACTATATAACCGCCTCGTCGAGGGGGCTCTAGAGTGTGAAATCGTGTTCATAACCCCTTCGGGCAGGTCAACGGGTATCCGTTGGTCACCCATACATGCAGAGACCATCGCTCTGGATGGGGATGCCAAACTGAGCCTCCTGCTTGAGAGAGAAGGTCTGCTCTCAGCGGAACTGGCCAGGGGGGTGAGTGCGACAGCTTCACCAGCTCTGGGTACCAAATCTGGTTCTCCCAGCGCGGTGCTATAAGGAGCACCGGACGGCGCGTTTCCCTGATTTTCGCTATGACCTGGGGCAATAGGGAGATCGGCGGGAAAGCATACAGCGGGAGGCTGGGCCAAGTTTGGGACAGCGCATCCTCGCTTTTGGACAGAAACGTCGGGCAGCGGGCGTTCTCTTTTGTTGCAAAGAGGTCGAGCTCCGCTCTGCCGAACAGGCGCCATACCAGCTGGACTGTCTGGGGGTGCAGGGACCATTCTCCTGGGAGAATGAGGCCCCTGGACAGCTTGTCCGGGCCCACATTGAGGTGACCCGGCACGTGCGCAGCTCTCAACGAGCGCAGCGAGCTGTGTGCCCACACGAGCAGGCGTTCTGTCAGATTGCCCAGACCTCTGGACCTGACACCGCCCTGCCGGTTCACGTAGGACACCACTGTGGTGTTGTCCGACCGGACTAACACATGGTGTCCTCGTATAAGCGGGAGAAACTGCTTGAGCGCGTTCTCTACCGCTATCATCTCCAAACAGTTTATGTGTAGGAGTTTTTCCTCGCTCGACCAAAGGCCCGAGGCTGATCTGCCCTCGAAAACGGCGCCCCAACCCGTGGTGGAGGCGTCCGTCGAGATGACCTTGCGGTGTGAGATGGCTCCCATCGTCACTCCCCTCTGGTACCAGTCGGCTACTAACCAGGGCTCTAGGGCTGACACGCAGCCCTGAGTCACTCTGATCCTGAAGCCACCGGACGCCCAGGCCCTGTGAGGCACTCGGGCGTTTAACCAGCATTGCAGCGGGCGCATGCGCATTAAGCCCAGCTGGAGCACAGCTGCAGCTGAGGCCATACGTCCCAGCATCCTCTGAAACAGCTTGAGAGGTGCGATTTTGCCTGGCCGAAAGTACGCAGCCACGCGCCGAACTTGGCGCGCGCGATGGGGTGACAGGCGGGCTGACATTGCCACAGTGTCCAGATTCAAACCCAGAAATGAGGTTGATTGCGTGGGCACTAATGAGCTCTTGGTCCAATTGACCGTGAGCCCTAGGCTGTCCAGATGGCTGAGCAGCATTGCCCTGTGGGCGAGGAGCTCGGCCTCCGACTGCGCCAGGATGAGCCAATCGTCCAGATAGTTCAATACTCGCATCCCTCGATTTCTCAGAGGAGCGAGGGCCGCGTCCATGCACTTCGTAAATGTACGGGGTGCTAGTGACAGGCCGAACGGAAGGACGGTGTATTGATAAGCCTGGCCGTCGAAGGCGAATCGTAAGAATGGCCTGTGACGCGGCGTTATCTTGATTTGAAAATATGCATCTTTCAAATCTAGGGAGATTAGCCAGTCTCTCGGGCGAATATGCGCGAGGATCTGCTTGGTCGTGAGCATCTTGAACGATCTTTTCATAAGAGCTTTGTTCAGACGCCTCAGATCCAGAATCGGTCTGAGCGACCCATCCCTTTTTGGCACGAGAAAATACCGGCTGTAAAAGCCTGACTCGCTCATAGAGTGGGGAACCGGTTCTATAGCCCCTTTGCACAGCAGCGTGGCTATTTCTGCTCGAAGTAGATGTGCTACTTCCTCGCTCACTCTCGTCTCTGTACGCGCACAGAAGCGCGGAGGGCGGCGAGCGAACTGCAGAGTGTAGCCGTGCTTCACTGTTTTCAGCACCCATTCTGATACACCTGGAATGGCTTCCCACGCTCTCGCGTGCGCCACACGGGATAGAACGGCCTCCGGGCTCGAAACGCCGCGCTTCGCGGGTTTGACGGCCCGTATAGGAGGGGCGGGCGCAGTGCGCGCGCTCTCTGTGCTGTGGGCCAGCCGATCGCTCGCGATGGCTGGCCGCCCTACACACTGCATCTCTGCCGCTTCGAGCGGGGAGTGGCTTGTGTGCGGCCCTACACTCATCGCTCCGGCCACCCTGGGCGGAAAATAAATGGTGTGTGGCGTGGCGCGTGAGGCATAATGTTCGCGAAAATGTGTGAGCGCGTTTGAGCGGGCACAACTCTTAGGCGTGGACCATGGCCGGTTAAGAGTGGCTGTGTGACAGCGCGTGTGGTGGTTAGTCGTGGACGCAAACAAGCGGACACGTGACCTAACTCTAGCACTCGAGCGGCCGGTGGCCGCTTTATGTGAGTGGGGGACACAGGGTTTATAGTGCTTGTGTGCAGGGGTGAACACAGAAAAGTGGGCACATTTACTGCATTTGAAACACATACGGCGCGAGCCGTGCGACCAGAAATAATGCAACTTTTGTGATTTCTCTGGTTCGCCGTAAAAACGGCGGTTATTGACAGGCGAGAAGGCATTTTTGCCGGCTCGTTGGCTGCGTGAAATCCATCTGCAGCAGCCACAGTGGTGGGGGCTGACAGGAAAAAGAGTTTTGACGGTGGTCCGGCCGCGGCGGGACTTAACCGTCGTTTCTCGCCTCTTGCTAGGAGGACTTTGGAGGCTCGGGCTTCAGCGTGATCCTAGGCCGGGGGCCCCGAGGTGGAGGCGGCTTACCACGGCTGGAAGAGCGCGATCTGGGGCGGCCGCTCGGTCTTCTCTGAGACGAAGGGGGCCGCGCTGGGCGCTGCGCGGAGCTCGTTGCTGGCTGGTCACGAGGACGGCGAGCAGCGGAGCTATTGCTAGCGCCGGGGCGTCGAGGCAGGAAAAGGTTCATGGCCTGCGTCGTTTTCTGCACTTCGGAGAAACGGTCGACGATCCCCTTGACCGCTGGTCCGAAAAGCCCAGACGGAGAGAGCGGGGCGTTTAGGAAGGCCGCGCGCTCTGTTTCTCGCATGTCCGCGAGCGTGAGCCAGAGGTGGCGCTCAGCTACCGTGAGGGAGGCCATAGAGCGTCCGAGGGCCTGTGCTGCGGTCTTGGTGGCGCGAAGGGAGAGATCCGTCGCGCTTCGCAAATCCGTGATTAACTCAGCGTCACAGCATTTCTCGTCCATGTCGCGGAGGAGATTAGCTTGGAGGATTTGCAGCACGGCCATAGAGTGCAGAGCGGACGCAGCTTGACCGGAGGCAGCGAAAGCGCGGCCGATCAGCGATGACGTCACTCTGCAGGCCTTAGACGGGAGGGCAGCCTTTGAGCGCCAACCAGAAGGCGGGCAAAGGTGCGCTGCGACCGCCTCTTCCACCGGAGGGATAGCGTTGTAGCCTTTCTCGGCCGCGCCGTCAACTTGTGAGAGCGTCGAAGAAGCCTGAGACGAGACCCTCGCGGAGAATGGCGCATTCCAGGACTTTGCGAGCTCCTCGTGAAGCTCCGGCAAAAAGGGTGCAGTCCTGGAGGTGGGCGCACGGCGGCGACTGTTTAGGAAGCATCTGTCAAGTCGGTTCGGCGCTGCCACCTTGGGCGGGGCCCATTCGAGGCCTAGCTGCTCGACAGCCCGGGTGAGAAGGCGCAAGAGTTCGGCGTCCTCATCCGCTCGAGAGCGTCCGGAGCCCCGGACTGAAGAGGACGCGGAAGACCAGTCCTCGCTGTCGGAAGCCATGATGGAGCAGCTGTCGGCGCGTTCCGCGGCCGCATCCGCCTCATCCCCGGAGGCGGCAACAGAAATGGCGGCCTGGGGTGGGGGCGGGGAAGGCGAGAGTGAAGCGGGCGGGAAAGGTTCCGGCGAGCTTCTCTCTGCGAGCTCCGGAGTCCGCTGCGTGCGGCGCTTCTTCTTGCGCGGCGTGGCAGGGACTGGAGGGATATCATCTTCGAACAGGACGAGTCGAGCCCGCAGGGTCGACATCGTCAGTTCTTCGCACTCTTGGCATCCGCCAGCGTGGAGTGCGGCGGCGGCGTGATCACGGCCCAGGCAGAGAGCGCAGATCACATGGCGGTCCCCGGAGCTGAGCTGCGCGTGACACGAGCCGCAGGTGGAACGAGACATTTGTATCAACGCTCGGCTCTTTTTGTGAAAAGTGTGACGCAGCGGCGACAACACTTTGAGCGTAAAAGGATATGGGGCTGCCGGATAGCAGAGCAGGCACGGAAGGCTGAAGGTGGCGCGATGCTGCCGGCTTCCTCAGGCGTTGTCCTCTGCTTGCTTGTCTGCGCGGTCACGGCGGCGGGTTCCAGATCCAGCGATGCGAAGGGCTTCGCTGAAGAAAAGAAAATCGAATATGCAGCCCGTGAGCCCTGCTTATATACACGTGGCCACGCCCCACCTGTAGGCAAATGAAGCCAGGTGGGCGCGAAGCGCCCTCATTGGTCGCCACGTCACGCGGGCTCACCGATAGGCTGCTGCAGTTGCCAGCAGAGCAGCCAATAGCACGCTGGAATAGCCTGCTATGGTCTGCCAGGCTGCCGCACTGCGTTGACAATGTTACAAAATTAAGGATAATTTTGGGTTTTTCAGAAATCTCGAAGAAAGAATACTTTCCCGTAGCGTAAGGAACTTACGCAATACGAGAGAACCTCTCGTAAGAGAAACCTAAATAACGACTTATATAGTGATGACCGATTTCAAAACAATGCATCATGAAGCTTCGAAGCGTTATGAATCAGCGAGTCGAATCATGATTCGGATCGTGTGTCAAACTGTTGAAATACGTGACTTTGGCGATCCAAACCGCTGAATCGACTCACTGATTCATAACGCTTCGAAGCTTCATGATGCATTGTTTTGAAATTGGTCATCACTATCACTACTAAGTCATTATTTAGGTTTTTTTTGCACACAAAAACTATTCTCGCCACTTTATAAAGTTATTGTAGAACCTGCACTGTAGTGAGATGGATTGTAATGACGTCTTTAGTACCTTTTATAGGTCTTGAGAGTGTAAAGTGCATTGTGCCAATGGAGGCCTTTCCGAGCCATCGGATTTCAGCTAAAATATCTTCATTTGTGTTCCGAAGATGAACGGAGGTCTTACGGGTGTCGAACGACATGAGGGTAAGTAATTAATGACAGAATTTTCATTTTTGGGTGAACTAACCCTTTAAAAGAAAACTATGATAGTGGCGCAGCAGAG